>NC_071612.1:61478489-62678489 GCF_014839835.1 Dryobates pubescens
GCACCTTTTTGCTGGAACACTCACCACCCCAAATGGAGCTAACCAAATGTGAAAAGTACACTTCACATGCAGAGATGCTCTAAGGCTGACTTGCCTTCCTGAAGTAGGCAATGATCCCCAAATCACTCTAGTGAATGTTTGGGATGTACCTTCCCCAATATGGGATCTTTATCAAAACTCATATTGCCAAACAGCATGTGGCAGATAGGATATTGCAATGCTATTTTTGTAGGATCATACTTATCATATCTAACTAATGAAATGCAAGTGATGTCTTCTATGCTAGCATGAATGAAGCCTTTTAGAACTTGCCTGGGAAATTCCTACGTAAGTGTGCAATAGTTCTGTGACATGAAAACTCTCAACATGAATTATGGGATGAAATCTGCTTTCTGAGAGGGCAAGAAGTACCAGCGTTAGTATGGGCTGCGTGTGTTAAAAAGGCTGGATGCCTTGACAGTTGTATATGGTCTCTTATCTTCCCATTTACAACACTGAAAGAGTTAACAGGTAAAGTTTTAAGACTTGAAAAGACTGTAAATTATATTTAAACTCTCTTCTTTACCTGTGTACAGAGCAAATTTCCTATGGCATTGTTTCTGGAAAGGAAATGTTTAAATGACACAGTGGTGGTCTTTCCAGAGGCAAACAAAAATCCTCGTGTTCATTAAAAACGAAACATTGCACTGTGACCAGATTTTGTCCAAAGAAAGGCAAGACCATAAGCTGTTTTGAAAGATGTATTTAAAAATAGTTCTGCTTCTATTAGTCATTGTCCCATTCCAGAAATAAAAAGAGTTTATGTTTAACTCCTTGTCTACTCTGTTGATAAACTTAAATTGCTTGACACAGGCAGTCTGTAAGATTACTGAAGAAATTATTCTCTCTTGAGACAACAGTCCAGTATTCAAGTTCTGAACGGCACATACACAACAGAATTTGTTTAAACAATACCTACTTTTTGTGGAGAACTGCTTGACTCGTGTGTTACTGAATATGATCTATGAATATTTTTAGGTTGTAGCTCATATGCAGTTCACTCTTCCATGTGTCATTTTTAATTACTTTGATGCCTACGTAAAACCCTCTTGAATACCAAATTAAAGAAATTAACACTGAGTTCTAATTTCAAGTCCCTTTAAATATGGGATAAATTTTCACAGGTTGTAATAAATGAGGGATTTTATTGTCAATTAAGTCTTTCTGACAGTTCTTTTAACAGTTAAACAATTCACTGTAGCTTTTTTTTTCTTTGCAGCTCAGCTGTAGTAAATAACAGGATTATTTCAGCTGCAAAGTAAACTTTCAAATGTTCCACCAAAAAAAAAGTGGTATTTCTAACTCCAAGTTACCTGACATCAGTAAGCTGCACATAGTGACTGACAACCTGTAGCTTAATGCTTTGTTGTAATTTATACAGAATAGGCATTCAAATTGGACATACCTTGCAAGCTGAGTAGTTCGTCTGGAAGCACCGTGATAATCCACCTGAGAACTTTATGTCCACTTATTTCATATTTAAAAAAAAAAAAGGGGGGAAAAAAAAAGGGGGGGGGGGAGATAAAAATGAAGTTAGGCTGAGTTTTGTGAAATGGAAAATAAATACAAAGAAAAATTCCACTTCCAAACTTCTTGATCCTCCTGGCACCGTGGGTGATACCAGAGTAAAATGCTGCTTCAGATTAGCCCATCTTAGTACTGAAGAATGATATTAACACGACTTGTTACCACTCATATGTTTTTCATCACTGCTTGTATTAGAGCCAAAACTTCTGGCTTAACTCTAGACGTCTAGTGGAAGGCTTTGTAAAACCTGTAGTTTAATAATAGTTGACATCAGGCCATTGGAAGTACAGTGAGGTCCATTTCAGGTCATTCCTACTGTGGAATCACCCTTATTTATGATTCCGTTAGCCATTATTCTTTAAAAGGTGTGACTTGGAGTGAAAATATAAAACCTTAGCCGGTGGCAGAGTAAAGCAATAGCCTACTGCCCTCAGAATGTTGCCAAACCTTCTAAAGTTATAAAATCAGAGCTTTGTTGTGTAGTTAGGTATAAATTCTACCTTTTGTGTTCAGTAAACAGTTCTCTAGCTAGGGCTCAGGTATGTGGGCTCAGGTATGTAAAATATAGATGATCAAATGCCAGCGCAGATCAGATTTTCATTAATCACCATAGTTAATTTGTTTCTCTCATGTATAAGAAATAAAGCATATATTTTATTTAACCAGACAATATTTGCAATATTCTGTGCTAAGGATGGAAGAGCTGAAAATAAACTCTGAGAATTTGCCCTGTCACACAGTTTGTACTAACATGCACATCACAATATTTAGAAAGTCACTTATTCTTTGTTTACTTTTCGTGTGCTGCCTGTTTATGTGTGCTTCAGAAATGTAGGACTGAGTTTACCTAAAGCGAGTTTCACAGCCAGTGTAGCAGCTTGTGGGTTTAAAGTTACAATGCGTTGGATCCATCCAGTTCCATCACATCTGACTGCATCTGTTCCTTTAATTAGCTCCTTGAGTCTGTTCTTGCTGTGGAAGACTAGCCTGGAAATGTTGTTTGTTGTTGGTTTTGTTGTTGTGGGGGTTTTAATAGATATGTAATGTGGCGCTGTTTGCACAATGACAGCTTAAGTTGCATAATAGTTATTTTGTCTACTGTTATTTTCTTGAGAAAGAGATCCTATGCCAAAAAAATGAAAGCTTTGGTGCTGTCATATCAAACAAGATAAAGCTTGTGCGACCTGCTGCATTGTTTCTGCATTTGCTCCAGTTCCAGTAGCAGAAAAGAATGGTGACAAACAGTCTCTCTATCACTTTTCCCAAGGCATGAAATTACAGTTTCAAAAGCAATCACATTCCCACATAAAAAATCTGAAGCATGATCTTCAGCTTTTTTGAAATCTCAAATTGCACAGATCTGCATTCTCCTGCCTGTGTTTAGAAACCGAAGCCTCTTAAGCAAACACTCCCCTGTGTTTTGAATAGCCTGGTTTGGATGCATTTGCTTGAGCAAAATGTTTTCAAGCAGCAATTTAATACGAACCTCCAACACTTTTTTGGCTCTTCAGTAGAAGACAGCAGGGCTTGAGGGCTGTGATATAAATGTACTGGGTTCTGCTTTTTCACTTCTTTCAGCAGTCAAGTGTTGAATCAGCAGTTTCAGCAGAGCCTCATTTTGCAGCAGTGCTCCCTGTTCCTGATGTTTAGCAGCATCTCAGTTTTGGATAAATACTTTTTTGAAATATTATAGTTTCTTTTTAATTGACTGTGGTGGTAGGAATACATTCCTGTGTGTATGAAGTTTGTGGTCTTAGCCACATTACATAATGAAGCTGCGATGTAGAGTGGTAGCATCTGGGAAAAATGTAACCACCTCACCTTAGAAGGGACTTCCTGTGTATTTTGCACAATGGATAGTACTGATACAGTAGAAATAAATACTGCTTAGATTGGCATGCTGTTGTTGTAATGAAACTGCTTAATAGCTCAAGGCAGAGGTTTAGTGCTTTGATGGCAAATGTAATTTGATTCTAAAGTAAAACATCCAGAAGCCACTTCTTCAGGTCTTTTAACTACAAGATTGAACTTTAGATTGTGGTTTTCAGTATTGTTCTCAACAGCTAAAATAAGCCACTGGCTCTCAATCCAATTTATGAACCTGTTCTTTTAAACATTTCCAGCATATTTCCAGTTTACTAAGAACTAACTACTGTTGCAGAATTTCTCTTCAGAATCGCTGTTTCCAGTATACATTAGTTTTTGGCCCCAAAGTCATTCCATGAGCCAGCACAGTAGGGCAGCTGTTGAGTTCTGAATGAAAGCTGGAATGTGCAGAGGAGTGAACTGATGCTAGGTACTTGTTCCTCTCACTTCTGAGGGCAAGACTTCAGTGTCCGCAATGTAGAATGTGGCAGCTGTTCAAAGGCTGAAGCGGTGCCTTCTAAAGCAGGATCAAATTCTGCTTTCTTGGCTGTGTTGTTCAGCGGCTGATTTGAGGTGATGTAGCTGAAGATGCTATTCAAAGCAAAAACAAAGCTATCTTATTGCATTTGCTCTTCCATTAATAGTGAGATTTTGTTTTAAAATAGCCTGATTAAAAAAATGTGATGTCACAATTGTTTAACCCACAATGCTGGGGTCTTAATGAAAAGACTCAAAGAGAAAGTAGTCTGAGGGTATTTTCCTTGCAAGCAAATGTCTGTGTATTTTCCTATGAAATATTACATGTTTAAATAACTAAAAGATTATACAAGGTCAAACTGTTTGCTCAGACCCTTTCAGTTATTTCTCTCCACCACTGAAAGAGTTGGTTGAAAATTAGACTTCTGTCTTGCCTTAAAATACAAGTGTTACCTGTATGAGTGGCAGAGATGAATTTCTGAGGCAGCGACAGGAGTATATCCAGCGCTTTGTGCTTCGGAGTAATTTTTCATTATGGTGAAATACACAAAGGGAAAAAAAAATCCCTTTGGGTTACATTTTATATGTAACATTATCACATCAGAGATATAAAAGGCTATCTTGATTTCATTATTGCAAATGACTGTGTTTGTTTTACTTGATGTGCCTGAGCAAGCAAGCATATGCTGCCATATGTGACTGATGCTTACGTTGCAATCGTTTTCTTTTTTATAAGCTGTTTTTGTATACATTTGTTATTGTGAGGCAAACTAAGCACTCTTTCATTTTCTAGCACTGTTTATAAATGTGGTTTACATAAAGTGATGAGTCTAACTTCAACTGCACAACTGTGTCTTGGAGTCGGCCCATCACATTTTAACACCATGACATATTCGTTTTGTGCTCACAAGCAGTCCGTGTGGAGTATAGTTACATATTTTGGTTTTAGCTAAGTTTTGGCTCCATTCAAGCTAGCTGAGTATAGAAAAACTTGTTTTTCAGCTTCTGTAGTTCATCTTGATTCTTCAGTATTTAAAGGTAAATATATAAAGTTGTTATTATTTATCATGCAAGATTCCACTTCTGCTTGTTAAGAGATGCACGTTTGTTTTGCATCATTTTGGCAGCTAATGCAGAAACTGCCACAAAATATACTGTTTCATTTTGCTGTGCAAGCTTTGAGTCCCTTGAGTTTATTAGCAACATAGCAGTATTGAAGGGCAATTCTTAGCTCGCAGGACATGCACAAAAAGCTATGAAGTGTGCATGTATCCATGTGATTGTCACACTTAACCAGCTGTTTTGTGCATATGGTGATCTGGAGTGAGGGAGGCAAACACAGCTTAGTTTTCACCCTTGCAGATAGTTTGTCTTGCCTTAGAGAGGAAGTTCACCTTGTTCTGCCTTAGGCTACAGATCAGTATGAATTTCTCTGTGTAGGAATGCCAATTTAAGAAGTTCACAGCTAGCTTATTGCACCTTGATGCCCATCTCCTTGATCCTGCAAAAAGGTTTGTGCACTTAACTAGATCAGGAAGCTGTTCTTCCTGGAAAATGTCTCGTTTGATGAATGAAGGTCTTCAAATAGTTTTGATGTCTGTGTGTATCAATCCTTAGTCTTGCTTTTATGGCTACTTACAAGTCCAGATAATATTACATAGCATTTTTATGGAATATGGGTATTTATCTGCCTCAGAGACATTGGAAACACCAGACATTCTTTCATGGAAAAGCAAACAGTAGTTAAAATGAAAAGCTCTACAACCATTGCCAAACTACTGAATCACTCCAACAATAAGTTCTGAAGGAAAATGTTCTGGTTTGGAATACAAGCTGGACTGAGCACATTTCCTCATAGGCTACCAAACAGTCTGCCAAAGTTTAACAATTAAAAAAAACCCAACCAAAATAAATAAACCAAAAAAACCCACACACACACCCCAAAATAAATCCCACCACCTGATCACCTGCCAAGGCTGGTTTATTATTCTCCCTTTGTTTTAGCAAATAGTATCAATAACATGGAAGTGCAAATGAATTAGTTTCCTAATATACAGCCCTTGCCTAGATTGATATTGTTCAGACCATAGAGATGACATTAAAAGTGTTAACTGTCATCGTAGTTTGAAGAATAAAGAACCATGTCCTTGGCAATCCACAACAAATAATATCAAGTATCCAAAGCGTCACAGACTGCAAAAGTAATTTAATTCAATTTGGTAATATGGTATTTCCTAACTTCACTTATCAACAAAACTAATTTATATTACACCAGAAAGATCCAAAGGAGGATGACTTGGAGACGGTTTGTCCAGCTGAGGACAGGCTGTTACAGTGAATGACTACACCGCACTTCTCTGTGTAATGAGGAACATGGATTGAAAAAAAATGTTTTCTTGTTCTTTGAGCATATACTGTTTGTAGATGGAAAGAGTAACAATATTTCCAGGGAGATGGCCAAGCGACATTTGTTTGCAAGATTTCAGAAACATTACTAATAAAAAGAAGGATTTTGTCTCAGTGAAGAAGTGCTTTCCCTGCCATATTAATTAACCCAGCCTGTGTTGTCTGATCCCTGTTTTGTCCCAGGGAGCTTTGTGGGAGGGTCCCATTTGTGTTTCATCAACACAGTAACAACAACTCTGTCATGCAAAGTTTGGTCTGACACTAAACACATTAGGATACGTCTGAAAAACTCTGCTTTAATTGTATCTAACCACTGCAGTTACGACTTTAATGCTTTCTCACAAATATACTATTATTAAATCATAAAAATAATGTAATTGTTATTATGTAATCAATGTTTATTTTTTCCAAGTTGACACTTAAGGAAAAAAAAAAAACAACAACTAAATTTGCTTTACTTTTTTATATATCATAAAGTGTTTAGCTGATTTTTAACAGTGGTTCTTTCCCCATTTCACCTGTAGGGAAGCCACAAGTGTAAGCATAATTGGAAAAGAAACAAATGTAGAACTGAAATGTGAATGAGGGAAATCCTGCAGTATTTGCTATAACCTAGCAGATGTAATAACTATGCTGTGCCATCTGTGTTTTCATCAGTGCAAATATGTCAAGGTTCTGCAGCTGTTCATACTAGTTGTGCTGTCATATTAAAAAATAAAACTTGTGAGTATAAAACAACAAACACATTCCTGACATAATTCCCTCTGTGGGTATGTGGTATTCCAAAAGCTGAGTCTCCTGTGGCTGTGAACAAAGGCGAGTCCTTTGATTTAGTCTGCAGAGAGTCTGGGTGGTTGAACCTAGGCGTGAGCTCAGGTGCCGTTGCACACGCAGGCATGTGCGGTAGGTGCTAGAGCAGAGATGACAAAAGAAAGAAATCAGAAGACAAAAACTTGCTGAAAGGCCACGTAGAAACTAGCATAAGAGTTGGAATTGTCTGGCAGATTTCCTAATAAACTGTTTTCCAAGGCACATGTTTGGAAATATAGGAATGCGTTCGTTTAGCTGTTCTCTTGCCTGGATGGTTTTCCACTGCTTTTTATCATAGAAAGTCAGTCTGTGGGTGATAGAAGTTACTTTTACCACTCGGTGGAAATAGTTATGTGAATTGAAAGAAAACATATATCATAATTGCATATTAACTTGTGGTATGGAAAATGAGATCTTTTTTTCTAGAACAATTTGTAAAGCAGAGGCTATTATTTTCTTCTTGAATTGCTTATATTACACAAAGGGTAATTTCCTCTTGGCTTGCTCACAGTAGTATGAAGTAGCTTTGAGTTTAGAAAGTAAGCTGACCTACCTATGGCTAACTTTTATTTTGCTAAATGAGCAAAGTACAGCTTTGGTAATTATCATGTGATTCATGCTGCAGCTGTGCTTTTGTTTCATGGTAATGATAATTTCTTTATGTTTTAAAATTAAGTGATGCATGTCTCCTCACATAAAAGCATGGAGTGTGCTTTGCTCAGAAGATTGGAGAAAATTTAATTCAACCAAGAAAGCGAATTAATCAATCTTTCTCTTATTTATGGTTTTACCAGAGACTATAAAAACAACCTTCAAAATAAAGAGAGAATGTAGGTAATAGAAGTCTATTTGAACCCATATATGATTAAGAAAGAAAGAGAATAATTGATTCAAATTAAAAAACTAGGTTAACAGAAAAAAAAATGAGTGGGTGACAGGTTCAAACCAAAAGGAGATACTTCACAAAACATAGTTCAGCTGTGGAAATGTGCAGGAAAGTATAGTAGATTTTAATGTTTTATGTAGACTCAAAAAGTAATTGGTCTAATTGAAAGTGGAAAAGTCTTGTTTCCTGAGCTCTTTGTTATGAGAGCCAAACTGTGCTGGGAAAAAATGGAGAATTCTCCTGGAAGACTGGTCATGAATAAGTTTTACTGAAGAAATTCAGCACCATCTTCCCCTAGAAGTGAGCAAGCCATATATATATATTTATAAAGAGTGGTCATTTAAAAGGGGATATTAACTGTGAAATATTAACAAGGGCACTCAGTTCCTAATGGTGAAGGTGCCAGAGGATAAAATGTAATGGCACAGGCAGCTTTCAGGTTTTGGGAGAAGTTGCTGTGAAAAAATGAGGTCAATTTTAATCCTTTCCCCTAATTTTAATCCTTTAAAAATATCATTACATAATTCACTGAGAAGATTCTTGTCTTGGTCGATAGTGTTGTTGAGTATCTAATATTTCCACAGCTGTGTTCAGTATTACTCCTCTGAGAAAAACAGCTGTCTTGTGGAAAAAATAAGTCAGCTCTTATATATTTTCCCTAGGAATTGCTATCATAAGAAGAGTTCCCACAGAGAAACATGGATTTATTTCAGTATTACTGCATGAAACCCACAGTTTTCTGTATAGATATACTGATAATGCTGCACACTTGGAGTGGAAGTTCTTCTGTCTGAATTAACAGAACTGCTTCAAAGTACTTTGTAGGAAACAGTAGGTTATTAGCTGGTCTGAACAACTCAGTTTATCAAAGATATGTTAACATAAATAGTAGCCTAAATGGGAAGCTATGACTCAGTCATGTTTGTACTCAGTAGCTGTGTAGAGATCTCTGTCTTTTATGAAGTATTAAATGCAAAAGAAGTGGAAATTTTACTGAACTACTGTAACTGTTTACTCAGTGGCTGCAGGCACTTCCTTACTTAACCGTCTATTGAAGAAGAAAATAAAAGGTAAATATTTTTTAAGATGAACTTTTAAAATAATGCAACTGTTAGTGCTTTAATTTGTTTAGTCCTGGGTGGCTCAAGAAGACAGGCAGAATGTTGTGCTGGAGAATTCACTCAGCTCATCACTGTTCACTTGTAGAGACTACAGATAATGTCTGTCCATTATCGCTGGCAAACTAATAGGAATGGATCTGAAGCATGAGGCAAGACCTTCACTGACTTCTAGCATTAAGGTGAATAGTGAGTAGCTAAGCCTTGGTAACTCCCAAACTCCTTTGTAATTCCCAAGCCCAGCAGAAGAGGTTTTGGACCTTACAATAAATAAGCAATATTCAGGCATTTCCCCTAACTGCCTGCTGCTAAAACCCAGTATAGTTCTGTGTATTTTTATCATTCCATAGAAAAGGAATTTTTATACAGGAAGCTGCAATCTCAGGGAAGAAAGAAGGTATTTCCTTCTTCTGGGGATTAACATGGTATTCCAAGTAGTTTTAGTACACAGTATTAACCAAGCTGGAGGAATTACAATTTCTGAATACAGAGCTTTGAAGTCAATGCCCGAAGTAAACCTTGTTGTAGACCTCCCAGATGAAAATGTGAAAATAAGTGGAAATTACTTTTAGTCACCAAGACAGAGATTCCCACCTATAGGCATTAATGAAAAACAGACCTTTTGTGAAATACAGATTGAACTTTACCTCTAGTTTTAATGAGTGGCTGAAGTAAGCTGCGTGGGCTTGTGTAATAGTATTTAGCTACTGGGCAGTGACAGAATGTCAGCTCTCTAGTCCACCTCCCCATTCAAATGAGATTCCCCTGTCCTTTATACCTTGTAGTATACCGTGGGAAATCCAATTCTTTGGTGAGAAATTTTCATAGACATGACTACAGAGAAGAGGCAGCGGTGCATTGTTCCAGGAACTCCATAGCAATGACCAGATTGTGAACTGGGAAACTTTATTAACTCTGTTTACAGGCTGATAAAGTCAGTAAGTCCTTAATGGAAATGTGCAAAATTACGTTCAGCAGCAATTAGGCAGGGCTGTGTGCAAAGTACATAAAAGCATAGGAACAGCTGGGCTGGATCAGATCAGAGCCCATCTAGTCCAATTCTCTGTCTCGAACAGGCACCAAAAATAGTTCCACAGGGAAAGGGTATTGCTCTTTATGGTGTTCTTTCACTTTTAGTTGCCTTGAAGTAAAATAAAGCTGTGGGTTTAAGACAGATTGAAATTTTGAGATTCACCTTAGGACAATTTGGCTTTCTTTATGCCATTCCTTTTAAGACTGATTGAGCATTATCCTGTTCAGATAAGGAAACTTAATGTGTGGCAAAATGTCACAAACAGGTTTATGGTGTGACCAAAAATGTTTTATGCAGTACTTGGCCCTTGTAAGTTCTTTCAGGGACACGCAATGGTATGTGAATGTTTTCCCAGAGGTAATTCAATGATGTCATAACTTGTTCTTTTTGCATCATGTATAATGGAAGATGGTTCTGAAAAGTTCTGTTTGATATTCTCTGTTCTACACTGAAAAGGAAAAACCAGTGTTAAGTATTTACCAGTCTGTTCTGATGGAAGTTTGATGTGGAACAGCGTGTCTTAGCAAGAAACATTACACATGGAATGAGACTTTGTAGCTTGGATACGGGGAATATTAAAGCAATGCATTTCCATTGAGTTTTGTCATACCAGTTGTCACAAAATTGTGTAAATTATGCTTGCTAGCATTTGAGTATAGCTGCTTGATGCCTGAATCGGTGTAAACCTTTTGAGTAATATTGTAATTTATTAGGCAAATAAAAAGCTCAATTCATTTTGATTGCATGATCATTTCCTAATGTGGAAAAGGAGCTCTGTTTAATACATTTTAGGGTTTTGCAAGTGATGTCTTCAATACTTCTAGATGGAAAAAGCGTTCCAACATTATTCCACAGTATTTTGGGCCTTGCAACTGTACAGAAGTTGTTGACATCATTAAATCAGAGCTCTTATTTCACGTCTGCTGTTTTTTCCCCCATTTAAAATAGTTTTCAGAGTGCCAAGAGAAGTAAAATTAAAGCCTTTCCTCTTGAAATGAAGAGTTTGGGATTTAATGGTAACTAACTATAATAGAAGGGTACAGTTACTAAATAAGAATAGCAGCAGGGATGTCTCTCTTTTTTGTTCATTAGAAAGCAGGAATGTATGTCTATAGAGCTAAGTCAAACAGATTATTATGAGCTAGTCTTTTTGGGTAGCTGTTTATACCTTTTTCATGTTTCAGGAGGATGGTAAGGCTGTTATGCAGGGTCACCTCCAGATGAGTGTAGGATACGTGGTTCACTGTTGCTTCTGCTGCACTAAATCTTTAAATGCTTTAAACCTGAAGTAAGTCTCTTTAAAAACATTCACTCTTTCCAAAGCAGACTTCACTGCTGTGGTTTGCGACCTTGGACTTTCTACAAGGTGATCATAGGGTGATTCTGACCCCTTTAAGTGGTTATTTCTACTGAGTTTTGGTCTCCTAAAACTCGATAGATAACTTTAGTGAGGAGTGTTTGTATACACCTTGTAAGGCATGTTGATACTGCCTGTTCATTGCTGCTTCTGCATTTAAACAGGAGTGGCCCTTTGTTGGCTGTTCCAGGCTGTAAATCCAAAGAGGATATACACAACTCTCTGTGGTTATGTTTTTAAGTGCCTGTGCTTCCAAATGAGAAGAGATTTTTAAAGCTTACTTAAGGTAGCTTCAGACTTCCAGAGCACCAGATACTGTCTAGAAACTTCTGATACAGTCTAGAAACTTCTGATCTGCTGCCTTGTTTTCTGAGAACTGCTTCATATAGCTATTTACCAGAATTATTGTGTAAAATTAGCTTGGTAGTATTTTCTCATATTTCTAATATTTTGCTGCCTGTAGTCTTGTGTTCTCTGAAAATGGTATATGTTAGAATATAAACATAGTACTTGAAGATGTTTTCTCATGAGCATTTCAACAAGTTGATGTTTGTGTTTCTGTACCGTAGAAATGGTAAACTGTTTGTGTTACCATCATGTGACCACTTTTAAAGTTATTATTTGAGAGTGGTCTTTGATTACTTTCAGTAGAAGAGTAATCAAATGATTGGTAGAGAAGTGACAAAATGAAGCTTCTCAGTTCTGATTTTCATTTTGTTGGGGAATGCACAGTGGGATTGTGGTAAGTCCAAGCATGATGCATGTTTCAGAACTGAAATTCAGGAATGCCATCAACCACTTTCTGTAGCATTATGCAAAAGAGAATTCCTGGGGTGACATTCATTCTATTGTTTTGGGCCACTAAAAAGCCAGTGGTCATACATTAAGCTCTTTCTTGGGGCAGAGTTGAGTGATTTGTACCTTTGGCATTAAGGAATCTCGATTCTTTATTGAATTGAAATGGCAAATGGAGAAGCATTAATACTGTAATTTCTAAATGTTGTCAAAGGTTCTAAAAGCCTCAACACAAGGGAGTTAAAACCTACCTGGCTTTGGGAGGCATTTGATGCATTTATATTTCTGAGAGGTTTTTTTTTAAAGAAGTGTCTTTTGCCTTATCTTAGAGAAACCACACTGCCTCTAGTCATTGCTTCCAATTCAGAAAGCTACCTAAGCTTCCAAGGCCAAAACTGTGTTTTGGTTTGGAGTTTCTGTCTTGCCAGAAACACAAAACAACACTTCAGGCACATCTTAAAAGCTCTATCATCATACAAGAGTACCTTGATCTGCTGGAGGGTAGAGAGGCTCTGCAGAGGGACCTCGACAGGCTGGACAGATGGGCAGAGTCCAACGGCATGAGATTGAACACATCCAAGTGCCGGGTTCTGCACATTGGCCACAACAACCCCATGCAGAGCTACAGGCTGGGGTCAGAGTGGCTGGAGAGCAGTCTGGAAAGGGACCTGGGGGTGCTGGTTGATGGTAGGCTGAACATGAGCCTGCAGTGTGCCCAGGCAGCCAGGAGGGCCAATGGCATCCTGGCCTGCATCAGGAACAGTGTGGCCAGCAGGAGCAGGGAGGTCATTCTGCCCCTGTACACTGCACTGGTTAGGCCACACTTCGAGTACTGTGTCCAGTTCTGGGCCCCTCAGTTTAGGAAGGATGTTGACTTGCTGGAGCGTGTCCAGAGAAGGGCAACAAGGTTGGTGAGGGGCTTGGAGCACAAGCCCTATGAGGAGAGGCTGAGGGAGCTGGGGTTGCTTAGCCTGGAGAGGAGGAGACTCAGGGCTGACCTTATTGCTCTCTACAACTACCTGAAGGGGGGTTGTAGTGAGGTGGAGGTTGGTGTCTTCTCCCAGGCAACCAGTACCAGAACAAGAGGGCACAGTCTCAGGCTGCATCAGGGGAGGTTTAGGCTGGAGGTTAGGAGGAAGTTTTACACAGAGAGAGTGATTGCCCACTGGAATGGGCTGCCTGGGGAGGTGGTGGGGTCGCTGTCGCTGGGGGTGTTCAGGGCGAGGCTTGACAGGATGCTTGGTTGCATGGTTTAGTTGATTGGGTGGTGTTGGATGATAGGTTGGACATGATGATCTCGAAGGTCTCTTCCAACCTGGTTTATTCTATTCTATTCTATTCTATTCTAATGGCTACTGCAGGGTTTGGGCCACACTATTTTATCAAACTAATGAGGGATAATACTTCAGTAGCATTGTATTCCATTCTCAGTCCAATTGCTTTCTTGAAGTGTATTAATTTCCAATGTAAGCCTGTAAAATTATTTCTTCAAATATCTTGTAGAGAATGCACAGTAACTGTAAGGGTTTGTGTTTGTACTCTTATCCTTCTGGTGGCCAAAGATTCTGAATCTGTTTCCCTATTTCTTTTGACCAAGGATGGTCGGGTCACTTCCCTATGTCTTTCTGTCACAAGCTGTAAATTGACGATAATCTCATTTCCTTTGTCTAGAAAATCCTTTGAAGAGGCTCACTGTTTAAAAGTAGTGGGATTTTTTTCTCTTCCAGTGTAGCTGCTCATTTTGAAGAGTGAACAGACTTAAAGTGCTTACATTTGGCATATGGAAATGTTATCCAAGTTTAATTGCCCATATATTGCTTAAGTGAGTAAGCCTCCATGTGCTGTATACTCTTCATCCCTTGGCTTCTTTCTCCTTCTTGGTCTTCTGCCTCTACTACTGTTGTGTTCAGATTCCAAAACATTTTTCCTTCAGTCTCTGCTTCACTACTGTGACATTATATTTGCAGTGTAACTGTACTTGAGGTCATGTTACATTATTAAGTGCTGCTTGTAGGAAGCATTTATCAGGCAAGCTTGATGCTCATTTTATGACTAAAGAGGAAATCCTAGACAAATGACTTGCATAAAGTTCACTTCTATATCATCTTAAAAGTGAAAAGGCTTGTATTGGAGGGAAAAAAAGTATGTTAAAGATTGTAATCAATTTTTAGTCTGTTGTATTTTAGCAAAATTTATCAAATCCAGTGGATGTTTTCAAGTGGGTCTTGTAAGTCTGTTTTGCTAAGAACTGTTCGAATTGAGTGAAAACAGTAGCAGCAATACAGGGTGTTTTGCTTAAATTTATTATAAGCACAATGGTGTAATATGGCAGCTTCCTGAGCTCCTTGAGCCAAGTTATTCAGCAACAGACTTGAATAATTCATTTTAATAATTTAGAGTTTTCTCAAAGCATTTGTTTGGGAACGTAATGGTGTGTCACAAAGACATAGGATTGTTAGCCAAAGTGGAAGGAAGGAAGGAAGGAAGGAATCAAACGTTCACAAAGTTTGAAATCAAACCACCCAAACCCCAATGCTGTATGTAACAACTCAGGCTGTTGGTTTCATGTTTCTTTACCAAACCAAGGCAATCACCAGGGTGTAACTTCTAACCATACTTTACCAAAGTGTTCAAACCAGTCTTTTTATGGAAATTTTCATATTTTAGGATTGTTTCTTACAAGAAATACATTCTCTTTTGACTCACTGGAGATGATGTACCATTGTGCCTTGCAGGAAATTGGTCAAGAGGGAACTTTGAGATTTACCAATGAGATCTACTTCTTTATCATGCTTGTATAGCTTCAGAGAAAACAAGTGTTCATTTGTGCTGTCTATTTATTTCTTTTTCATGATTGTATCACTTCAGAGAAAACAACTCAAGTGTTCACATATGCTATCTATAATAGGCTCAAAATTATGTTTGGAGACACGTCACTGGTAAACACTGTGTGAACGGGATGCTTGTGCTGATTGTATGACATTTCTTGGTAGCAGACTGGGAAATGCACACTGAAACCTTCACTGCTGGAGTGAGGCAGTGAAGTTACAGTTCAGGATTTAATATATGTCCTTGGAAGGGTTTATGGTGTGCAGTTGCTTACAGCTTTTATATGCTTTTAAAAAGTTCAATCCCTGTATGATGCCATTTCATCCATTGTTCTGAGCTGTTCTGAAGAGGAAATAATTAGGCAGCATACCTATAATGCTGAGGAAAACAGTACATATTTTCATTATGCCTCACAGAATAGCCCAGTGGAAAGTATTTGTGAGAAAAATAATGACTTGTCAGTGATCTGTAATTCTTTCCTACCATCCGCCTACTCTTTCAAGAAAGGACTGTAGAACACACAAAAAACCCCATGAAAGATGCTAGAACTACTTTTCTTTTTTGCTGAAATGATTGGAAAAAAACATTGAAATTGGTCTTGAAAATAAAAATGTTGAGTACTTTTTATCAAATGGTTGGCCTCATTAGTGAAAGAATATAATATGAAAGCCTGGAATGGAATATTTAAAAGGCTTCTTTTCTTCAAGAGACTGAACTCCTTTCTAGGGAAACAGAGCTCTGTTTGTAAACATTACTGCATACCAAAGGAGGCTGTCATTTCGAGTGTACTGCTGAAACTTTTATCACCCTGAAGTGGTGATTTACTGTCTAGAAGTTTTCAATGAACCAGTAACTGAATATTTTATACTTTTAACAAAGTCTTATCAATCCCCTAAATGGGGAACATGACCCTGATCCTATACAGTATAAAAAGCTGGTGAAGTAACCTGAGGGACCTACCACTCACAGAGTTTAAAAACAAAGTGAGATTGAAACAGTTCAAGTAAACTTTGCTTAAAAGTTTATTATATACAAAACTCAATTGTTTCTTCTTCTGGTTCCTTGTATTCAAACATAGAATCTGGTGAGTTTTCAGGATCTCTTCTCTAAAGCAAACAATTTAAGTTTTTTTCCATGAAAATTCAGTTGGCAGAGAATTTATCGCAGTGATTTTTTTGCTGGAAACCCCAGTACTATCAATGTACTAAGAAATTTGATGCTTGCACTGGAGTGCCCTGAGCTGAAGGATTTATTTGTAAATATTTGTAAAATATTTAAAAGTTGATGTCACCCTTTGAAGTGTTTTAAATTCAGTTAATCAAATGAAACAGGACCAAGCTGAGGGTTTCGTTATGCTCGTCATAGAAGGAGTGATTGGCCATTGGAATGGGCTGCCCAGGGAGGTGGTGGAGTCACCATCACTGGAGGTGTTTAGGAAGAGGCTAGATGGGGTGCTTGGTGCCATGGTTTAGTTGATTAGATAGTGTTGGACGATAGGTTGGACTCAATAATATCAGAGGTCTCTTCCAACCTGGTTTGTTTATTCTATTCTATTCTATTCTATTCTATTCTATTCTATTCTATTCTATTCTATTCTATTCTATTCTATTCTATTCTATTCTATTCTACCCTTTTCTAAAACCCAGTCTTGTGGAGGTGTATGTGGAGACACAGTTGTGTTTAAGAAAAATGTCTGTCAGTAGAAATAAAAACCTAGGGCATAATCCTGAGCATAAATATACACTTAATGGTTTTACAATGAAATTATAGTAAAAAAAATACACTACTACCTTACTTCAGTATGTGATATACTGTATCTTATTCATACTAGTAAGAAGGGTTTAGATCAGAAATAGGCAGACCTGTTAGTAGCAGAGAATAAGTAACCCTGTGTTTCTAGATGCAGGGGTTGCAGCGTGAGAGTTAGGTGTTTATTTGGTCTTCTGTGGTTTAAGAATAACACTGCAGTAGGACCTTATGCATGAGAATGCGTGTGATGAGAGCTGCCTTGTATTGATGTAGTTGTTTTCAAGGTGAACATGTTCCAAGTGTGACTCTTCATTTTCCTCCTCTTCGCTGTTGCCATGAACATCATCATCACTGATGTGAGCCCTGCAGATGCGTTCTGGAGGGACCGTCCTGTGACATTGTGAGAGGAATTACATGTTATTTACTCAGGATAACTCATAACTTCATACATTTAGAAATGGTCACTTCATCAGTACATTACATTTTCTCAATTACTTATTTACTGAGGATTTTTACAAGTTGTTCTTTGAAAAATTCTCTCCTTGCATTGTTTTCTTATGTCATAGTTTTCCTGAGGGAAGCATCGCCACGTGCTGCTGAACAAAAACTCCATCTAGCACACATAAGATCCTCTATTTACCATTCTTTTGTTTTGTAAACAGTAAAGAGGAACTAGAGAGCATGCCTGATTTCACAGCTGGGGTTGGCTGAAACCTGTGCAAAGGCCACTACCAGTGATAGCAGCAGCCAATGACTCCTTTCAGTTACTCTGTCACCAGTCTGGGCTTGGGCTCAAGAGCAAAAAGAGCTGGTACTTTGCTGTGCCTATCATACCGTAGTGGCCCAAGCATTATTGCAAACTGATTTCCTGGAGATAACTGGTGCTCTGCACTTTGGTGAGCACTTTCAAGAACTCAAAGGAGTGAAATCTCACTTTCCCTTAATCATACACGGATATCCTGCTGTAGGAAGTTCAGGATTTAGCTGCTCCATCAGAATTCTTTAAAAAATATTTATTTAACAGTAGAAAGTTCTTAAAGCATACCTTGTAACATTTGTCATTAATGTAACAAAGGGCTTGGAAATTACCTTATTTTATTATTGTTCAGTCTTAGGAAACGTAATTTTCTCATTTCATCAATTCCAAACGGTACAGACTTCAAGTCATTGTGATCCAAAAACAGCTCCCTCAGAGAGTGATACGCTCCAAAAAAAGATACTGGATCTATTCCATCATCAGTGAGTTTGTTAAAGGACAGGTAGAGGTACTCCAACCCTGGCTTCATGTGACCAAACACATATCCTGGAATTCTTTCGATCTGATTTCCTATAAGTACCAGATGTAGTAAAGATTTTGGCAGGTAGGAAGGAACATGATATAACTTGTTGAAAGAGAGGTCAATTGATTCCAAGTTCCTGCATTAAAGAAGGAAAAGAAAAACAAACAAACAAAGGGATGAAACATTATAGCATCCTGCTTTGTTAATGCTGCTTTCTGGACAAAAGAGTGCTTAATGTGCTTACCAGGAAACTGAATGCAAAGGGAAATTTGTTTCTGTTAGTGGAACAGTGTGCATTTTCTGGAACATAGTCATGCACAATTACTCTCAAAATAAAATGAACTGAAATCATTAGTTACCAACCAAGCCAAAGATTCTGTTGATGGGGGGAAAATCTCCAATAATGAGTACAGAGTAAAGGTTGAATGGGAAAACTCAAGGGACTAATTTGTGATGGACAAGCATTGCTGAGTTGCAGTACCAAGTTACGTGGGAAAACATATAATAAGCTTGGGACTTCAGTGGTTATCCCATTGACATGGGTTTCTAAATGTTGTTCTAAGCCCCATTTGAAATGGAATTGTTTTCTGAATGGCTCCTTTAGAAACATTCCAGTGTGCTTTATTTCCAGAGAGCAGCTGCTAGTGAATGTTGTTCTTTTCAGAAGCAGCAGTTTACAAATCTAGAACTCAGCCAATGGGCCTTGGAGCTTTCAGCAAGGTGCTGCATGGCTGAGCAAATAATTTACCACAAGAATTAAAGGCAGTAGTGTCTTTAGTTTTGTTTTGTTTTGTTTTGTTTTCATTCTCATTTGTTACTCTGCTTATAGTATAGAATTGTAGAGTGGTTGGAGTTGGAAAGAACTTTCAAGGTCAGCTAGTTCCAAACCCACTGCCATGGGTAGGGACAGCTGCTGCTAGACCAGTCCACATCCAGTCTGTCCTTGTGCACTTCCACACTCAGATCCTTCACAAATTCTTCAGGCAACCTCTTCACCTCTTGTGGTGAAGAATTTCTTTGTAATGACTGATCTAAATCTACCCTCTTTCATTTAAAACTGCTACTCCTCATCCTCTCACCACATTCCCTGATGAAACATCCCTCCTCAGCCATCCTATAGGCCCAGTTAGTCAGTGTGGCTGCACAATCTTCTCTTCATTTTATATACTTTCATAATTTTTAATCCAACAGGAAACAAGGCTAAGACAATATTCCATTATTTTTTAACTACCTGTGAGATATTTAAATATAAATACCAAATTACATATTATATAATTATATCAAGTACTGATGACAATGTTCATTTTTTGACTGAACAGTGAGAAAAGACAAGACTTTCATGTTAGTATGATACAGGTTTGAGGTGTAAGATCCTTTTGTTTGAAAGCTGACTGTTTCCTAGATTATACAATTTAAGCAAAGCAAATGAAGACAAATTAGCTAAGAAAACCCCTCAAACCTAAGGTAACTACCATTTGAAGTTAAAAGTAAAGAAGTGCAAATATTTATTTCATTATCTGACTCACTAATGACAGAGAAAAAGAATTGTGTTTTAAATGATTTCTACTTACTCTTGGTTTATCCAAGCCAAAGGTGCTATTCTGTGCTCTTCTAACATGTTATGCTTTAGCACAATGACATTTATGTTTCTTGTATGGTTAAAGCAAATTTCTGACACTTCTTCAATTTGATTACTTTCCAGGTATAATTCCTGTAAGTGCATTTGAAAAGAAAATCTGTGAAGGCAAAATATGCTGTTTGTTCCCATTGCAAATTCAAAATGTAGCTGTTAGCTGTCTTCTATATCACCTGGCCTGTTTGTTAATTTATGAATCTGAGTCAGAGTCAGTTTGTAGCTGTAGTGTGACTGTCAGGAACACCATTTTTCAAAGCAATTGTTTTGTTTTCTCATTTGTGAGAGTGCAAACTGCTTTGAAAGAAGAAGAATTGTACATTTCGTCTTGCTTGAAGTTGCACAGTGCAAGAGTCTATCATGTGAGACAGATGAGACTGACAAAGTTGTTCTTTTGGATTTTTTTCTTTTGTCTTGGGAAGCTACTAGTGTGAAAAATATTGTCTTGCTTTTGTAGTATTTTGCTGGGTATTTGTGAGCTTTGAAACTTTCAGATATGTAGGAATCAAAAACAATGTTTTACAACACTTAATGTCATGAGTCTGCATCTTACACGACATGAAATAAGAATGGAGCTGTGTCTGAAATGTGTATAGGACCTGGAATAGAATTTAGAGCCTGTAGAGGAAGGCTTTGGGAAAAGAGAAAAAGCATAGAATCATTTTGGTTGGAAAAGACCTTTAAGACCGTAGTCCAACCATTATCTAACTGTACCAAGGATGGTGTTAAAGCATGTCCTTTAGCACCAAATCTCTGCACCTTTTAAACACCATCAGGGATGGGGAACTACTTGGATTATTTTGAGAAGCAAATTTGTAGCCTGAAAGTTGTTGTTTGTGAATTTATTAGGTGTTGGTTTAAAATTAGATGTTCCTAGAGTATACAAAGTGTGGAAAAACTTGCCAGGTGTCCCCTGTTCTAACAAGAAGGGGGGAAATGAAAAATAGTGAAATACAGTGGAAAAAAACCAGAAAAATACAACACATAAGTGAATGGGTAGTGCAAAACTTTAGGCTGCAGTAAGGTTGCAGGCAGGAGCTGTAGAAGAAGCTAATGTTACACAATAGAAGAAGCCAATGTTACACAAAACATACAGCTGGATTTGCTAGATTTGGGGTTGGGGTTGGGTTTGTTTTTCCTTCCTTTCTTGCATTTAAGATTATGGGAGACCTCAAAAATAAAAGGAAACAAATGCAAGTCCACTGAAACGAGGAAGAGTAAAAGGAAAGATAGAATGAAGAAAGATGGTGAAATTAATAGGTAGCGTGAAATATCTTTGAAGATTGAGGTAAGCAGAGAATGGAACTAGACAGATCTCTAAAGGAGGAAGAAAATACTTTCTAGATAGCATCCCTGGGAAAAAAAGAAAAAAACACTCTGCAACAAATCACATTCACATGGGAAACTATGAAAATGATAAATTCCTTGTTTAAAAATCAAGTAATGAGGAAACTTTTCAAGGAAGAGAAATAAACTTCTCCTTCAAACTGGCCTCAACCTCAAATGAGGTGGACTTCAGCAAAGGTTTGTAAAACCAGAAAAATTGAGTCAGAAAGGGCCAAAAAAGGGAAGAGAATGGTTAGATGTAGGCATCAAAAAAGTATTTATCTCTCAGTCTTTCAGATTAGATAATCTTTGTCCTTTAATCTTCTCTCATAACACAGCTTTTCTAGATCTCGTTCTTGTTGCTGTCTCGTGAACTTCACTCTGTGGTAACCCAAAGTTCACGAAGTTTTTACACCCTAAGACATTATCTATTAGGAGCGTTGTGTGAATGCTGTGTAACTGAACACACAGAAGTTGCAGGCTGCCCTATTTTGAGAGACAGTACTAGATTGGTACAGACTTAAAATGTACCTATTGGGATGGAATTGTTATATAAGTAAATTTCTAGAAATAATTATTTAGGAATAAAAGAATATTAGTGACTCTAGAAGCAAATTTATTAAGTTTAAATTTAATTCTACCTGATGATAGCTGTTTTGTTTGGTTTTCTTTTTAACACTTTGAATGATTGGTTGTTGGTTGATTTGTTTGTTAGGTTTTTTTACCTCAAGAGTGACAGGAAGACCTTGTGGGATAATTCTAAACTTATTTCTTCCCAGTCTCAAATAAGAGAGACTTTTCAAAGGGTAGAAGGCCAAAGGACTGACATTCGCTTCACTTAGTTTATTTCCTTCTAATTCCAGGGTGACTAAGTTCTTTAAACCTAGGGAGAAAAAGATGGAATTTCTGTTAGTTAATGCCTGCTCATGTCTTGTTAAAAATGCATACTTAAGATTATCTTAAACATTCCTCAGCTCAGTTCACAGAATGAAAAATTGCAGTGAGAGGATGTTCATTTGTTATCTCATAATCATAGAATTTCGAGTCTTTATTAGTTTGTAGAACTTGAGAGATGGATAGGAGATTTATTTCATAGAATTTAGAGCTTTAACTCCCACTTAGAGTGAAAAAGAAGAGAGCTCTAAGACTTGTGCTATCCTTTGCACCTTATTACTTTGTGATTATGTGCAGATGATGTTTGGAGTACTCTGTGTGTCGACCTTTGTACATTTGCCCAGTGATAGAATAGAATAAACCAGGTTGGAAGAGACCTTCAAGATCATCATGTCCAACCTATCATCCAACACTACCCAATCAACTAAACCATGCAACCAAGCATCCTGCCAAGCCTCGCCCTGAACACCCCCAGCGACGGCGACCCCACCACCTCCTCAGGCAGCCCATTCCAGTGGGCAATCACTCTCTGTGTGAAACTTCCTCCTAACCTCCAGCCTAAACCTCCCCTGATGCAGCCTGAGACTGTGCCCTCTTGTTCTGGTACTGGTTGCCTGGGAGAAGAGACCAACCTCTGCCTGTCTACAACCCCCCCTCAGGTAGTTGTAGAGAGCAATAAGGTCACCCCTGAGTCTCCTCCTCTCCAGACTAAGCAACCCCAGCTCCCTCAATCTCTCCTCATAGGGCTTGTGCTCCAAGCCCCTCACCAACCTTTTTGCCCTGTCCATGGGTCTCCAGTCACTGAAGTGGTAATGGGTTAATGTTGCTCTGATGTTGGGCTTATGTCTTCCCCTGCTCTGTCACCCACCTACTTACTGTACTGGGTTGTGATTACACTGTTCCTCCTCATCAGCCATACAAAAGCAGGTAACAGAAGAAACCAGTGTGGATCAAAGCATGTGAGTAGGAAATAACTATTTCATAATAATTTCCTAGTTGACAAATAATGCAAATAATTCTTTCTCTTGACAGAAGCTTTGTATAGCTCCTCCTACCAGGGCAGTCTGATCATTTTATACTAAAAGGCTCTTGCAGCCCTTAGTCTCAGTTTTCTTTAATGTCAGACAAGCACTTATTTCACTGCATAGTGAGCTGTATCACCAAACCAATCCAGTTTGAATAGGGACCCATTTGGCAGGAGAGGCAAAGGAGCAAAGAAGCCAAAATATTACCTTTTTAATTTTTTTCCCCTTTTATATCAGCATACATTTAGCTTGGCTCAAAATGATCATGGTTAACTCCAACTACATTCCACCTTAAACTCCCACTACATTCTATCTGATTTTTCATGCACATCAAATTCTCTTCACTTTTATGCAATTTAAAAAAATAATTAATATTTTGCCACCCAAAGTGATCAGGGTATGGGTTGGGGGGTAACTTATCTTCCACATATTTCAAACCCACCTCTACTTAGTCACCTTGAATAATAAACTTTGGGAGAGTAGCCATTGCAGAAGAAGGGAAAATGTAATTTTCAAATTTGTCATACAAGTCTTTCAGGTTTTGTTGCCTTTTGAAAACATAGCACTTAAAAGTTAGGAGTTGGTTTTCCTGTTTATATCAAATCAGTTGCATTTAATTGAACATTCTGCTTTTCAAACTGATTCTGATCTTTTCATATGATCATTATTGGTTTTCTAAATACCTTGTAAGCCATCTTCATCAATGGCATGAAGGTGGTTGTCATTTATTTTTATTTCCTCCAACGTTGATGGCAGTCCAGAGGGAATATGTGCCAGCATGTTTCCATCCAAATACAGACGTTTTAGCTTTTTCAGGAGCTTAATCATAGGGAAGAAGAGAAGAAAGATTATAAAGGTGTTAAATATATGATTAAACATACCGTGTTTATCATAAAATGTTAGGGGTTGGAAAGGACCTTGGAAGACCAAGTCCAACTCCCCTGCCAGAGCAGGATCACCTGGAGTAGGTCACACACGATACCATTTTCTTAAACACAGGGGCTTTGGGGATTTTCAGCTGCAGTGCTCTAGTATTCAGTGTTTTGAATTACAAAGCAGGTTTGTCAGTCTAAGTAATCCATTTCTTCATGCTAAATATTGACAAAGATTCCGGTTAATGTAATGTGTAATGGGAGGAGCTTGACAGAGCGCATTAACTTTCCACATGACCAACCTGCAGCTATCCAGTCATAAGTATGTTTTTACTACTGCTGTCTTTGAGTCATGTAGGTATTGCCCTACCACACTGCTGCAGTATTAAGAAGTTCAAAGCACACACCTTTATATATTTATTGTGTTTGTACTCTTCATTTGTGAACAGATAGATGGTTTTCTGTAGATCAACAAATTTACTTGATTGGGTAGTGTTGGATGATAGGTTGGACACAATGATCTCGAAGGTCTCTTCCAACCTGGTTTATTCTATTCTATTCTATTCTATTCTATTCTATTCTATTCTATTCTATTCTATTCTATTCTACTTTACTCAAGCATAGGAACGACAACTTTTTCAGTGGTCTGAGATATTTGTGGCTTCATCATCTTAAAAAAAATGGTATGAAAAATTACCATTGCTTAATTTTGATAAATGCACCTCAGTAATCATGCAGTAGTCAGCATTTCTTAAAACAGTGAAACCACTGAAGCCTTCTTTCCTCCGCTTTTGTCTCAACTGCCTGGTGTGCTGTAAGCCTCACCGAAATCTATTTCATGGTTGAGACACCTTCCTGGTCTGTCATTTCCATCCTCTTCGATTTCAGAGGAGTTGTAGGAACTGAGGTACTTTGAAATCAGCCAGAGCTGTTCATGTTACATGCAGGGAGGTGGTATACAAGAAAACTGATTGCATGTGGAAACAGAATTTAAACCACACTATGGTAATTTGGTACATTGTTCATATGCCTTTTGTATTTGTATTGCCTGCGTGTACTTGCTGCATGAGAAATTATTATGCAGAGGCACTTGAACAGCCTGTTACCATGTAAATTCCCCTTGTACAAAAATGGCTTAATATAGAAAGATTCCTGGACTATTTTATGAGAAATCTGTTCTTTTAGTAGCAGCAGCAGCAGCAGCAATGCTTGCAAGTTTCTCGTTAAGGACAGTCAACAATAAGCATAAAGCTGATTACATGAACTGCTCTGGAGTGGATTTTTATTGAAGGCTTGGCAAAGGCAAGTCTTTTGGGGAATCCAAGAGCACAAGCTTTACAGAGCTCATGCAGTGAGAAAGATGATGCGTAAATTTATGAATGTTGAGCCTGAGTATCCCGAGTGATGTTCACGGAATGTGAACCTTTCAGTTCTGAAATCTCAGCTGGTGAAATATCAGAAAATTGTCTCTCTCTTTTTGCTTACCATTTAATACTTAGTGAATGTCAGTAACAAATCTCTAGATATTCTTGATAATTATGAGATTTGTTGAAATAGCCAGGCTTCAGTGTATTGTAATTATACAATAGTTACTCAGACTAGGTGCAGACTGGTTTAGATTCTGTCCTGTTTTTGCTGGGACAGAATTCCAGGCCAACCATGGGCTGCAGGCTGGAGTTTGAAGTCATTTTGGAGTCAGCCAGGGCAGCTGATCCCAGTTAGCTACAGGTAGATCCCCGACAATGAGCATCACCTTAAGTGTAAAGGGGAAAGCTTGCTGAGAACAGAGAACTTCCTTCTTGGGCTCCTACTCTGGCTCCTCTTGACCTTGCTTCTCTTCCTTCTCCTCCTCCCAAGGACTACTTTCCCATTTAGTGTCACCACTGTACCTTTGCTGGG
Source organism: Dryobates pubescens (assembly GCF_014839835.1). Classification (NCBI taxonomy): domain Eukaryota; kingdom Metazoa; phylum Chordata; class Aves; order Piciformes; family Picidae; genus Dryobates; species Dryobates pubescens. The sequence continues at coordinate 61,504,311 of NC_071612.1, forward strand.
CTGAGTATAACTTTATATACGTTGATATTGATATTGGTATTGGTTTGGCAGTTTCATTCACTCCATTTTCACTTGAATCCATGGGCCTTCTTCCCTTTTCTTAGTTCCTTTTCTCTGCTGGGGAGAGGTCATTGGGTGATAGAGCAACTGCTGTAGCTTAGCCCCAGACATGAGCTAGATATAGATGGATCCTTAGACCAAACATCAGGAAAAACTTTAAGCAATATTAGTTATAGAATAGTAGAAAATTTCAGCTTTCTTACTTTGAATGCTTGTGGACCTATGCCAGAGGAGGTAATGTTATTTTTGCTCAGATCAATCCATTCCAAATTAGGTATCCCATTGAATGCTTCATCTGAGATAGTGGTGATACTATTTCCTAGGACAGAATTCAAGAATATCATTGGAGTTACACATTATAGAATGCATCTGTATTGTGCATGAAAATATATTACAAAAATAGTTGTATTATGTACTGTAGTTGTGTGTAGATACACTCATATCAGTATTTAAACACTCGGAAGCAGGTCTAACATTTTAGAGGCATAGCTGTAAAATTAATTTCAATACATTTCTATGGCAAGGAATGACAAAGTATTAACATTACTGTTGACTGCATAGGAGAATGGATAATGCTACTTTATGAGAAAAACCCTGCAATGTGAACCCATTCTTTACCTGTAAGGTCTAGGCTTGTTAGATCTGGATCTGAGATTGGTGGTATTTGTGTCAGTTTGGCATTAATACAGCTTACTGTGCTGTCTGAGGTGGAGCATCCAGATGGCAAAGGAGGAGGTTCTATGGGTGGAACAGGAATTGGGAAATGAGATGGCATTCTGAAAAGGCCATCATCTTCATCACTTTCATCAAGGATTTCTTCTTCTGCAGCTCTGTTCTTTGTGATAGGCTTCTTGTCTCTGTGGTGAGCTTTATGCTTCTGTCGATTTTTCTTGCCTTTCCTTTTTCTTTTCTTTTCATCCTTCTTATGATGCCCTTTCTCTTTGATCTCTACAACTTCTGCTTCAAGCAGTTCATCTTTAAGGAGTTCATCATTTTCAGTTTGAGTGTGTGCTGATGACAAGACACTGGTGTTGTTGAGGTCATTGGATTCTGGAAAATCACCAGAAAACTCACTGATGTCATCCAGTGGAATAATACTTGAATCCAAAGAGGAGGCTAAGCAGAGGCAATGAGAGCAACAAAAACAAACAAACAAAAGATGTCTAAATAAGAGGGTATGAAACAAAAGGTTTAGTAAATATTGTTCCCCTCATATAGTAAAATATTGTAAATATAGAAGAATAGTATTGCCCTTAGAATGTGCTTTGGAAGAATGAAAATATGGTCTTAAATTGCTGCTTGACCAAGGAGACATATTGTGACTGCAAAATGATTAAGCCAAACATACAGGACAGTTTGCATATGGGTATTGATTCATTGCATCCCCAGAAAAAAAAAGAGGGGAAAAAAAAAATGTACACCTCATGATCTTTCTTTTTGAACTAATACATTAATTTTTATGTTGATAGACATGTCTGAAGAGGAAAAAGAATGTGTCTGGGAGTGGAAGGAAGGTATTTTGAATAGCATTCGCGAAGGCTAAGATTTGTTTTGTCGTGCAAGGGTTTGCCGGGTGTAGAGATGGCTGTTGGTAGGGAGTTTGCCTGGGAAATGTCTTAAGTCCATTACCAAAATGCTGTTTTTGCTAGCATAGAAACACAAATCAAATCCAGTCAGAGGGAGTTTGGGTATTTCAATCATCATGGCTTCTTGCACTACAGTGAATTTCTGTGATGTCGTTACTCAGTGCGTTTCTGTACACACAGACAAGGCTAAACAATGTTTTTACACTAAGAGGAAGTACTTTGCAGACTCAGGGTGTTAGGAGTGGGGAAAGGAAAACACAGGTCATCTTTATTTCCTCCATTCCTTTTCCTCCTCCCCTCCTTTTCATTTTAAAGATTGTGTTCTTATTCACATTTTTTATGGAGAAGCAGCAAGATTGTAGTTCTCATGTTCCTCTTGCGAGTTGCCTTTCTTCTCTTGATTTACATGAAATTAAATAGCTGCATGGTTTTTATATTACCAAAGGATAATACAGTCTGTAAACTGTATGTTTGTTAGCTATGTCTAATCCATTAATAATGGCTAGTAGCTATTGGTTGATCCTTTGTAAGTGAAAGTGGGATATAGAACATAACCATATGTTTGTTCTTCATACATTTACCAAAATGTTGTAAAGGTAGTTGGGAAGAAGCAGAAGGGGGGAAAATTAATATAATTATCTCTACTATTGCATACTTAACATCTTTTCTTGAAATGCTATATCCAACTCATCTCTCAGCCAGTGTACTCTAAGAAACTTAAGTCAGCATGAGTAGAAATTATCAAGACCTGCTCTTATCATGTAATTCAAAACTTGTTTTCTCTGTAAAAGCATAGTGTGTATCTTGTAATCCTTGATGTCACTAAATGTCTTTATGCTAGGTTTTGCAGGAGATACTTTAAAAACATTAGAGGTATTATGGTGTACTGTACCAGCATCGGAACAGACTGGGCAGCATTCTCCTGCAGGTATAATGGTTTTGGGACATTTCGGAGGGTGGCACATGGTTGTATCACATATCACTTCTCCGTTTGAACAGAGACAGGTAATGCAGGGCTTGGGAGACCAGACTGCTTTGTCATACATAATCATCCCATTAGCTGTGCAGTGCCCCTTCTTTCCTAAGGAAAGAAAGCAGAGAAATGGAGTTAATTAACTTAAACTGAAATAAACCAAACAGTGTTTATTTAAAGCTTTGGAAGGAAGCACTAGTATTTTATTTTCATTTTGAAAATCTGTAAAATACACCCTGTTTGAGCAATCTTACCCTTATTCCTTGTTGTTCAGGGCTGTTTTTAGTTCAGCTATTTATAGTCTGTGATTGCTGTTTAGTTCCTGGCCTCTCAGCTGTGCAGCTAGTTGAGGGGGAGGTCCACAATTAACGTGTATGTAGCTGTTACCTGATTGTAGGTTCTCTGTCCCTCTAGGTGTCTGCTCCCTGTGTTTCAGACAACTGTCACAATAGCTCATTTCTCCTCTTCCTAGTCAGCTGATGAGGACTGTCACCAGCTTTGTCTTGAATTATTCAAGTTTAGAGATATTCCTAAAATGGGGAAATTAAATCTAGATGGTGAGTTTCTGAGGGTCTTTTGCATGGCATCTCCTCTTTCCTCTACATCCTTAGAAATGGAAACCAGAAATCACGGATTTCAGTCAAAGCTGTGCCTAGTTGCAGCTGAGAAAGAAGCAGAAGTTCTTTGTAGCACGTAAATAACTCATGCAGAGCCTGAGAATATTTTTTCCAGACACTCTTCTGCTTCTCTCTTGTGCACTAGGCATCTTTTCTAATGTCTTGCACATTAAATGAGAAGGTTTAGTTAAGGCTTTCTGGAACTGGGAGGATAACAATATTCATTTTATAGCAACTGTAATGGCTGCTGAGGTAGCAAACATCTCCTCTTCCCTGGAACTTGCTTTATTGGAAAAAAACCCTCTTTGCTAGGAAAGTTGCAAGCTTGAACAACCTGTGCTAGTAAATACCTTGTCTCCAAAGTTTCTGGACATGAATCTACAAAAATTTTAAGCAAGAAATGCCGAAGATATTTATTTTGTAAGTTATACTTGGATATTCAGTAGGCAAGTTGTTTGGAGAGTGTAAAAACTTGGGAAGGACACTTTTCCAGCTCTCTTTCCTTCCAGTCATGGATCCTACCTCAGCAAAAGTTTCCCTGGGCAGGTCTGATCCAGACTCCAGGATAAACATTGCACTTCACCATGATGCCTTTTTTTGGTCTTTTGAGAGAAGGGAAGCCAAGGCTGAGATTCTTCTCCTCTTTTCGAGCGAATCACTGAATCTAGCGAGAATCTGTGCTCCCTACGCACCTTCCTCTTTGTCATTAATGTAAGAATGCATTGCTGAAGCATTTGTTACAAGTTACTTTGTATTTTCCTGCATACATATTAAAAATAATTTAAAAAAAAGACACACAAAATAAAAATCTCTCTTTCCTGTTTGGTTTGACTTCCTGCTTCAGATGAAGGCTGTCTAATACAGTGGAAAAAGCTTGCCTCAACTGAATTTACATGCAAGAGGATTTCATTTGTGATAGATTATCTTTGGAGAGATTGTTTGCAGGGTTTGTTTTTTTCCCATACCCCACCCGGGGCCATTCTTGGTTGTTCAGTTTTGAAGGGAATAATATTCAGGATAGTCTCTAAATAGCCTGACAAGTATATAGTAAATATTTCATTGGAAGTGTCTCTGGCATTAATATTTGACTCAAAATCAGGCAGTTTGCCAAGTCTTTCAAGATAGTCATACTGTCATCTTCATAACAAGGATATTCTTTGCCCTTCTTTTTAATGACTCTTGGCTACAAACCTGTTTTCTACAATTAATGTTAATCATTAAGATCATCCTGTCTGGGTGGTACTCTGTACTCCTTCTATTTTGAAAAATGCTGTTTTGATTTAAGTGACTCTCAAAATGGAAAAGAGGAAAAATTAATCTTTTTGAACAGTTGCATCTTGTGGTGTTGGTTTTTTTCTACGTTCCAGGATATCTCTGCATCATTTCAGCCACATAAAGTTGTGCTCTAGTCAACTCAAGCCATGTTAACTGAAGGAGATGAGTTAGCTCACGCCAAAATGTTAGCTGGCTGTAAGTCTCTTGTCATTCTACCCAGGTATTGGTAATCCAGCTGTTTGCTGGATCCTGACTTATGGTTTTTATGTGCTTGCCAGAAAGCCACAATATTTCTTTTAAATAATCTCCAAAGGAAACACAAAAAGAACACTCCACTTTCTCATATTAAACAATAAAATGCCAGCTGTTCCAGAGGAACATATCTGGCTCAAGATGGAAATTCTTCTGCGCTTCCTCAAATTCTCTGTTTTGTTTCAGTTACTGCTCTGAATCTGAAGTTTGTGCAAATTTTGTCTGATTAAGCATGAAAATATGGGTTATCAGGCCTTGGCCTCTGCAGATACTTTAACAAATTATCTCATCTTATACACACATGAGAGTTCCTTAGAAAGAAAGGACAAGTGTGTGCACTCAAAAGCAAAGAGTTACCCTTTCACTGCATTGCAGAACTGGTTTTTGCACTATGGAGTTAACAACCCCTCTGAGACAGAGTAAAGACTGTGCTGAGATGCTCCTCAGCTTCAGTATAGTGGTACAAGCAGGGCGAAGTGAGGTTTAAGAGAGATAAGAAATAGTGTGCATCCTATTCTGCACTGCTTAATGGGCAGTGTGTGTGGTGGACAAACATCTGAAAACTGTCTTATGTTGTGGTGATCTGTTCGATTTCTTGTAAATGGTCCATATGATTTTACTTTGTTTGGAGGAAGGAGATCTCTCTAGATACTGTTAGACTTCTATTTAGCTTCACTGGTTTTCATCTTGCATATGATATCTGCAAATAGTTTTCTTGGGTTACTAACAGTAAAATAAGTAGCTGGGAGAAAGAAAACTAAGCTTCTTCTGTTGTGAGTGAAGCATGATTAATAATAGTGTTCTATTATTTAGCGGGATCTGTTCTTTCCAAATCTGACATTCACTTGAAAAAATTTTGAACTTTAAAAGCTAGACTAAAAAAAATACCTTGTGGTTGAAGTCTTTGGCAGATGAGCATAGGACTTTTTAACCTTTGGAAATATGGTGTAAATTCAGCATGGAGTTCCAAATAAAATGAGTTCAGTGGCTTTAGCTCAGCTTTTGGATGTGAGTCCAGATAGAAAGAAACAAGAGGGGCAGGGAGGGGGAGAACTATGCATTATTTCAGCATGACTGATGGGCTCTGTCAGGGAGGCTGGAATATCTTACATGGATGTGATTTATGTGGTATTTTCCTCTGCTTCATTTAATAAATATTTTTAAATTTAAGGTTTGACATTAATAGTGTGTATTATAAGAGTGGTGATGTGGTACACACTAGAAATGCTGTAGTCAAGAGTTCGTTCTAGTTTCCCCATGAAAACCTCTTACATAAAAACATTTAGAATAGAATAGAATAAACCAGGTTGGAAGAGACCTTCAAGATCATCGCGTCCAACCCCACCATCCAACACCACCTAATCAACTAAACCATGCAACCAAGCATCCTATCAAGTCTCCTCCTAAACACCTCCAATGATGGTGACTCCACCACCTCCCTGGGCAGCACATTCCAATTGGCAATCACTCTCTCTGTGTAGAATTTATTCCTAACATCCAGTCTGAACCTCCCCTGGCACAGCTTGAGACTGTGTCCTCTTGTTCTGGTGCTGGTTGCCTGGCAGAAGAGACCAGCCCCGGCCTGTCTACAACCTCCCTTCAGGTAGTTGTAGAGAGCAAGAAGGTCTCCCCTGAGCCTCCTCCTCTCCAGGCTAAGCAACCCCAGCTCCCTCAGCCTCTCCTCATGGGGCTTGTGTTCCAAACCCCTTTCATTTGAAATGATTCGGCCTTTCTGAAAGCAAGGACTCACAACAAATAGATTTTGTGACTAAAATGTATTTTGCCATTGAAATTGAGAGCTACTAGCCTAGTGGTCATATCTTTTGGTGACAGACTAAAAGGCTTAACTTTTTGCTTATAAAAATAGATTATAATCTTTTATGTGGAATGGTGGCAATCAGGGCATTCTCATTTTTTTGCAACATTCAAAATATAGCATAGGATGATTTTAGTCAGTATGTGATTTTACTCTTGGTGCTGGCCTGGAAGTATCTTTGCCTTTATATTTATTAGCTATTGAGTGGACAGGACCCTGTGTTGGTTCCTCACAACTCCAACCTTTGAACTTCTTTCTGTGAAAAGAAATTACATGTTTTAACATCTCAGTTGGTTAATAACTGGAGTTTCAAAATTGAATAATCCTGAGAGTACTATTCAGAATTTCTTCTCTTCAGAATGGATGCCTATTTTTTGACACCTTTTGACTCTTAATTTCCTCTTGTGAGTCTTAATTTCCTATTTGTGACACTGAACGTAAAATCATAAACATTCTAGATGAGAGTTCTTTCTCCTTTTACTGCACTAAGGACCACAGTATAACTAAGGTTGGAAGAGACCCCAAGGATCATCAAGTCCAACCTGTCCCAACAGACCTCACAACTAGACCATGGCACCAAGTGCCATGTCCAATCTCCCCTTGAACACCTCCAGGGATGGTGACTCCACCACCTCCCTGGGCAGCCCATTCCAATGACGAATGACTTGCTCAGTGAAGAACTTTCTCCTCACCTCACCAAGGAGATACCCAACAACTGTTGGTTCTCAATCTCTATCTAGTCTTGCATCCTTTGAACAGACTGTAGAGAGGCCTGGTACAATTACTATGGCAGGGTTCAGTAAAGATCAAAAGAATTATACTTTTTATTTGTTTCTTAAGACTTCATCCTCTTCACTACATCTTCTTCATAAACCACAAAATAACATATTAATGCAGCAATGCGAAAACCTTCAGATCACCAAAAAGTCAGGTTTTATGTAAATCATGCTATTGAACTACTTAAGTATTCCAGGTTCTCAGTATAGATGGAATATAAGAGTGATCTTGTCTTGAGTGAGTGGGTTTTTTCTCTTAGCTGTTTTTCCATCATAAATTTCTTGTATGTAAGGTAAGTTCCACATTGCAACTGTTACCATGTTATTGATTTGCTTACAATGTAGAGAATTATTCCCAAAGTATTGCACACAGACATAGTTTGAATGCTGCTTTTCAAAAAGACGAGGACAACAAAAGTAGAACTTAAACCTTTTTTAAGTAACACTGGTACTATTGGTGTTAGACCCTCAAGTTAGGAGATAGATCAAGCAAGAAAGTCTTCCAAATAGCCTTAACTTGCTACACATTTGAAGTTATGAAAATATCCCAACAAAAAGTTTTATTGGTGAAGATGAAATAAGAATAATAAAAATGGCAGAAAATATTACTGTTACCTGGCAAAGTGGAGTTCTCTGTAAGACTTAAGCTTAGACAATTTACAAGCTTCATGTGCTAACCACAAAATTCTAATAAAAGGCAGCAAAAGTAGGTTAGCAAAAGGGTAACTGAGTTTTATTTCAGCATGTGTTGCAAGTAGAACTAAAATAAAGCTTTCATGAGTTTATATGTTTCATTTGAAATCAAAAGAAATATTGGCCCGCTCTGAGTAGCAGAGGGGCTGAACTCTTACCTGGTAGGACGTTGTAACTAGATTCCTGTCCACCCAAACCTATGAGGGAGTCAAATACTCCCATAACACCATCATCAATGTTAATAAGAGGTATGCTGGATACTGCAGCCGCAGGAGCTGGAGGGTTAATGCTCAGCTGTTGTGGGGACCTGTGCCCCGCTGAGGAGCTCCTTCTCAATCCTCTGTTGCGCATTCTCCTCCTTTGCCTCCTCGGATGGGCACTCGTTTCATTGTGAGAAAAGTCGATGCACAGAGAGACAAGCAGGAAATAATAGACTAATGATGTAGCTTGCATGGTTTTTGTGTGCCTCAAAGTATCCTGGAATGGGGGGGGAAAAAGGAAGATTATTAGATACCTAGAGAGCTTTTAAGATTGTGTCAGTCATACTTTTCAAAGCAGGTGGACCAATACGTGTTTGGTCAATATAACCAAGCTGCTCCTTGGAAAGAAATTGCCTGATGAGAGTTCAAGCAAGCAATTGTGGTTCAGTGATTATCTGCTCTTAGGGCCATAGTCATATTCTGATAGGTGCTAGCTTTGAATCTGCTTTTGCTTTAGTTTAGACATGCAGTGCCACAAGGCATTTGTATTTTAGTAATTGTTACTGCTTCCCCCAAGGGAGCTCTTGAGACCTATAAAGTGTTTCTTCACTTGTATTTTTTCCAAGTTGTTGTAACTTCCATACACGGGAATGACAAAGGAACAGAAAAATGCCCAATTCATTTCTGATGTGCTGCCCCAAACGCTTTTGGTTTGTCATCATCTCCATAGATTAAAAGAGATGTTGCCTTTGCTTCCATTTCTAGCCATCCACCTCTTTAACAGAACCTTTTTAGTTCTGCGGTAGCAAAGACCTTAGTGTAGAGAAGCTGTTATTTGTGACATCCCACATCTGCAGGTACTCTCAAAATGGTTGATCTGTAATGAGTTTTGCTCTACATTTACTTTTTAAGAGATTAAAAATTGCTGTAGAGCTTGAGCATTCTTCTTCTGACATAAGAATTACATTTACTGTCACCAATAGGTGGCATTCCAAAACAGAGCAATCAGGATTGAGGAATATGCATAGAAAAACATCTAGCAGTGGCTATACCAATCTGGAAATAAAGCTGTGCATGGCCAAGGCCATTAATGGTTTGTCATAGCTCTGTTGGCAAAACTCTTTCAAAAAGGAAACACTCTTGTCCTGTGGCCTATTTTAGTTGAGACAGCAGTGACTAGTATTGTAGTACTGTTCTGATGTTGAAAACTGGTGAAGAACTTGAGACTTAGAGCACTTAATCTTTGTGTGTAAGACAAGACGTAGCGCATGTCCATGGTTTTTCTTTAAAGAAGTCTTGAGGGGATTAAAAAAATACTTTTCTTACTGATCATCAGCTGGCTTTTTATATGTAATCTCTCGCTTTGGAGTTAGTCTTGCAGTGTATAAATACAGGGCAGCGTTTCAGGAATGTGAACTGTGCTTCTCCCTGGGTCAGGGGAGGTTTTAAGTTTGTGCATAGTGGTGTTTTCTGATTTATACAATAGGTTTAGATTCTGGTACAAGTTGCCTAATTTTTGTTTAACATATGGCATGTGACTGCATGTTTTTTGTGCATTCCATGGCATTAAATCTCTCTCTTTATTGTGCTTTAAAACTGGAAGCTGGTGGTAAATAAGCTTACGACAGTTGGGGTTTATTTCTTGTCAAATATTGTACCTGGCATTCAACTATGTTAGCTGAAAAATATCACCTTCATTTGCAGAATTTTGTTAAGCTAAACTAATGTATTTATTTCTATACAAAGAGAATCTGAGTTGTCTCACAGGAATCCACATAATGTCTGATGTAATTGCAGAGTTCTGAAATTAATCCAGGCTTTAGTTTACTGCTTTCCACCTGTTAGATAACAGTTATTCCAAATGCTCTACAGGCTTTATACTGGCCTTTTCTTTACAGAAATTACTGTTACTAAACTGATCAAATAGAAGCAGAAGCTTGTGCTCTGCATTGATGCTGTCAGTTCTTTCCCAGAAAGTGCTTGTTCCATAGAACCTCAGCTTGCAGGACAAATGACCCAATGTTTCTGGTGTCTAGCTTAGCAGCATGGTAATGACTGGCTATAAAATGACACAGTAAACTTCTGTTGCTCAGGTTTGAATGAAACACACAAAGAGCCCTTAGGGAAAAGTGAATATACAACAAGTCTTGAACATGTGCGTTCATTCTGTTGAGTTAGTGGCATCCTAATTATGGTCATGTTTATATAGCATACTTTAAAATAACACCGTAGCTGTGTCATTACAATGCTGCTACATTATCTTGGTGCTTTTTTGGACATTTAATCATTTCCTTCTGTGACCAGAGGCATATAATGGCACAGGTGAAATACTTTTCCATTCTCTATGGATGTATTCCCAAAAGTCTGGAGGTAGTATAGGGTGAATTACGTTACATCTGCTGTACAAATGATGTCACAGGGGGTTGCTCTGAACTTCAGGGTCAAGTAAAACTCTATACTAAATCAAATTATTTTGAAGTGAAACATTTTTTTCATTAAATACTTTTTAGTTGCAAATTTAAAAGAAAAAGGAAAGTGAAACCAAACCAGAAAACACTCCCCTCAAATAATATCTCTTTATAAATTGATCTTGTTTATATAGATATAGATATATATATGTTTAAATGCTGTGTTTTCACACCAAGTTAGCTCTTCAGTACTGAAAGCTTAGTGCTGCTAGTTTGAACCAAATGGTGTTCTTTGCATGCAAAATACTGAGCTACACTTCTGAGTTTCTTTCCTTGGCTTATTTAAGTACTGGCTCATGTTTTAAGGCCCATATTGTGAATGTCATACAAGAAAAGGCCTCACATGCGTTGGGCCTTTACTGCCCATGACTGAAATCCTCAGATTATCTATCAAGAAGTTGTATTTATTATAGTGCCAGCCAACTTTTGTTGTGGGGGAAATTCAACCTATTCAGTTTGTTCAAGTTTTGTAATAAATGTTCACATACCAAAATAAATTATAGAGAGTTAATATAATGAAATTACACTAACTGTGTGTTACCAGATACTCTCAACATGGCTGCATTGCTGTACATCTTTTAATTTTACTCAGAAAGGTTCAGATCATGCATAGTATGTGGAAGCATCATTACTACCTTCACTTTTAGCACACAATGTGTTCAGAAGTTTGTAGCTTTCAAAACATTTGTCTTCAGTAAGTTCAATATCTGTCATTTTGCTGTCACATTAAAGGAAATGGTTAATTTTTGAAGTAGTGACCCTTTAGAAACACCAGAGCATCAAAATTTATTAAATCATCTCTCTTCAGCTCTTCGGGCTAAGTTCAAACATGTTTCTAAGATGTCATGGTTATTTCTCACGATACACAAGGGGTTAAAGTGATTTGCCAAGATTTTTCACATGCTGCTCTTTAAATGTATTTCATAGACACAATTTACATTTACCCCCACAAAACTTAAAGGCCCTTGCAGTTAGTTGAAGCTTGAAGTACGTGGCAAACATTCATTCCAAACACAAAGCAGATCAACTGGTATTGCATACTCTATTTAGAAAAGCATTCATGTTCAAGTATTGCTAAATACAGCTAATGTTATTTCATACATATTTGCAAAGTTAACAAGTAGTTTAAGCCATTCAACACCATGCTTTAAGCAGTAATTTAAAATGTAAAACATTTTACCTTGTAATCTAACCTAACAGCAGATTCTGCTTGGTGTCATTTAGTCTCCAGTTGCAAATGAAACAAAATCACAATGATATCTTTAAAACAAACAGAGAAACAGAGAGGATTGTTGAAACACGTTAGATGATTCCTTAGTTAAGTCTGAAATAGCTTCTTTCCCTGGGGACAAAGTGCTGCTCTGTTCTGTGTGCAGAGAAGCAGCTAATACTGTTACTCGCAGAACTAAAAAAGCTCTCTTAAGGAAAATGAAAAGCAGCACAATATCTTTGGTCCGTAGGCTGACAAGGCACAGCTGGAAATTCTCTTTCAGTACTTAAAAGCTGCATGAGGAAAATGAAGTGTTTTCAAAAGACATGAAAAATGTGTATTTTATTCAATTCTGGTTTATGTATTTAGAAATTTAGCTTTCAGGTGGCATGCTTTTAATGTGTCTATGTTATTTTAGAGAGAATGCGTTTTGGCAGGCGTGACCGTAACGTAAAAACCTCTGTGAAAATCAAAACTGCTTTCTTCAGTTCCTATGTTTTTAGTTCACTCCTGCCCTTACAGCCTATAATCAATAAGCAGCAAACCTTTTTGTTCAAGTTTGAGCATGGAAAAATTTTCCTTTGTCCACTTGAACAGCAATGATTTCACCATAAGTTGTAGCTTATGTATGGAAAATAAAATGACCTAAGCATTTTCCCTTCATATTTTTGCAAGGCTAATTACATCCTGAAACATGATCCCGAAGCAAAGCTCTGCAGAAGCTGCAGTGAAGTTAGGAATCCAAATATGAGAACTGAGTTGGGGGGAAGGGAGGGAATAATGGTACCTTACCACAAGTCCTTTGTGTGCCAGCAGAGCCTTTTCGTTCAGCCCCGGACTCAGCTTCTGCAGTGTCAGTGTTTGATGAGCTGATGAGTCTGCTTAGCTTCAGAAATGACAAATTTACCTGGTAGATGGAGCCGTCTGAGTTCTTCTGACATTAAAATTTTGTTGTTTCCTTGAATTCATACTCTGAGGAATGTTCAGACAGATAGTCATGGACTGGTATAACCATTGAGTTAACCATAATTGTTAGCCGGTGTGTGGTGGAAAGATACTGGGAAAACATATTGTCCCTTAAAGTAGTCAGTCGGTTTCTACTGGGCTCGGCTTTGCAAAGTCAAAAGAAGAAATATTAAACTTCTGTACTTCATCTGGAGTTGTTTAAAAAGAATGGAGAGAGTTATACTTAATAAATGTAGCTAGCACCTTCAGTACCTGTGCTAAAAGCATTGCTTTGGAAAGGCTGACTCAAAAAACAGGACAATATTTCTTCTAGCGCAAGTGGGGTAAAGAATAGCTAATTGGATCATCTCTCATGGTTGTATATGCCAGGTAAAAGACTTCATGTATTTAAATGATGGTGTATTTAGTAGAGACACAAGTGACACCATTCACTTTAGTATATGTTTAAATGCAGTTTTGTATGCTGATCTCTGTCTCAGAACCATCTTCTGATAGTACTCAGGCATACATCCCCAGAAAGCCTGCTTAGCTAGGAGACAAGAGGTGTGTCTTGCAGGCCTTTGCTCATGTAAAGATCTGGTTTACTGCATCTGCCTTGGATGTGGAATCTCAGGTCACTGAATTCTAGTAAACCCTTAAAGCTGGCCTTTGTGTCATTTCTATGTTTTTTGAAGGGCCAACATCTTCCAGCAGCTTTTCCAGAACCGTGTGGAACACTGTCTTGTCCTCTCTACAAGATCACATGTTGAAAATCCTACATCCTTTAAGCAGACTCTAGGATCTCTGAAGGTGTGGTTGAATCAGTATATAGACTTCTCTACAACAGGTACTTTAGCATGAGCAGTGAGCCACCAAGGCTTGTTCATGTTAAGGCTCTGAGCTGCTCTATTCATCTGTTACATGTGTATTCCATAGTCTGCATTTTGCGTGGAAAGCAATTCTGGCAAGCAAACACTTCCTCTGATAATGTTGCTGCTTCTAATGTGTAAGTCCTGGGGGGGCATTATGGTTCTGGTGGTATCCATGTGTAGCCTTCCTTTGTGGCCACCTTTAAACCCCTGCTTGTCCTTTAATATGTATGCCATAGTGAAGTTTCTCCTGTATGTATCAGGCGCCATCTGGCATTTCTGTTACACTGAAGTTAAAATAACCAAGCAAAAACCAATTGTGCTAAACATGTCATCTAGTTTATTCTTCCCCTTTAACCCTCAGGTTACCTGGCATAAGAGCATGGCTTTATGCTCTTAGTAGTACCTGCCATTAGTATGAAGCCCTTGCTTACATCTTCTCAACTTTTGAAATAAAGACACACTGAGGGATCTGCAGAGACATAGCTTCCTCTTCTTGAAAATGACATTATGCTTTCCTGCAATGAACAGTGATGTTTGTAGGAGCTGTCAAAGAGAGTGACCCATCTTTATATGGTATCTGGAGCGTTTGTGGGGTTTGATTTGTATTAGTAATACCTGCAAATTGACATCGTCTGCTGCCTTCCAATAAGGTTTAAAAGTATATAAGACAAATGGTTTAATATTATTTACATTCAAATCTTCCATGCAGTATTGCCTGTCATAATAACTGAAGATAAAATACACTGTGTCCAGCTAACAAGCCAGGCAAGGATAGCCTTGCAAGTCATTTCAGACACAGGCAGTTAAGAGGATTTCTGTTGGAGGGAGAAACACTGCAGTATCCCCAGGGATCTAACATTTACTGTGTTTATGTGAATAATTCACTCTGCCAGCACAGCAAATTGCCAATATCTGCTGCAGCTGTCAGTGCTGCTATGCCCATCTAGCCCATAGCCATGAGTGGTGCAGTATGAATGTCCTTGTCTGTTCAGATGCCTTAGTGCAGAATTGTCTCCTTTGAGAAGAGACAATGAGTAAACAGCAGTGACTGGTAATGAAAATAACTTTTTTGTGTTTCATGTATCACAGCAAACTGTCCCCAGTGCAGTGTTGCTTACTGTCTTCAGCAAGGATGTGTGAAATGAATGTGGAAGGCTGGAGACTCTGGCATGAATTCTTCATATAACTTAGGCTGGTGTCTTTTCCTGCCATGAGGATGATTAGGGGACTAGAGCATCTCTCCAAAGAGGAGAGAGGCTGAGAGACCTGGAGCTCTTTAGCCTGGAAAAGACTGAGATCTTACCAATGCATATAATATCTAAAGGGTGGAGGTCATGAGGATGAGGCTGGTCTCTTCTTAGTGATGGCCATGGATAGACCAAGGGGCAACAGATACAAACTAGAATACAGTAGGTTTCACTTGAACAGAAGGAGAATCTTCTTTTCTGTGAGGGTGCTGGAGCAGTCTGCCCAGAGTCTGCTTCTCTGGAGACTTTCAAAACATACCTGGACATTGTGATCCTGGGTAACCTGATCTGGGCAACATTCATTAGTGTCAGCGCTGGACTAGATGGTCACCAGAGGTCCTTTCCAACCCCTGCCATTTTATGATTCTTAGAGCTTGTTATTTGTAGAGGGATGAGGCTTTCCCTTCTACTTTACTGAAGCTACCCAGGGCAAATTATTCAAGGAAACCTTCAGTGAAAAAAGCAGGGTTAGAATTTAGGTTGGCATCAGGCTTGTTTATAGTGGTTACAAGAAGATTTTTATGACACCTCTGGCTGTACCCATCAGATGACAACCAATACTGGAAAGAGGCTTTTAAGCAATTCAATACAGTTGATATAAAGTTGTTTTTCTATTTCACCCTCATAAGATCTTTTTTTCAAACACTGATCTAAGTCTCAATTTTGTGAACATAAAGGATCCAACTAAATAAGGCAGGTGGGGTTTTCTGATCTGTTGCCACACAAAGTAGAAATTAAATAAAGAATTAGAATCTGTTAAAAACTACACTAGGGAAGTGAATAAGAGCAAGTGTGCTTTTAAAGCTATCATATAAATGGACCTTATCTCCATACTGTGAAGCAGCCAAGTTCTGGCAACAGTAGGATATTTTCTGCTATCCCAGCAGAACCTGTTGACCTCAGTCCCTCAGTAACTATGTAACTATAGCCTTGGAGTCCTTAAGTGTCAGTGTTCCTGGCACGGGATGAATTGAAGCACAGACTTCAGATGAAACACGTATTCAAGAGATCCCAACAGAGATCTGGTTCTGGAGCTACATATAACATTGATAATATATTGCTATCCTCTGTGTCTGTATGTTGGCAGTCATTTCCTCAGAGAGCAATGGCAGATAAGAATGTCTGCTTGTGATATCTACTTCTCTGCCACGAGGGAATACAAAGAATATTTATGAACTGGAGAACAGTATTTTGTGATCTTATGGAATTACTTCCAAAGTGAGTGGCAAAGGGAATCTTTTTTGTTTGTGTCTGTTTTTTATTCATCATCTAAGCATGGCTTTCTACATTGCTTCTCCACACCAACTTCTGACTTCTCTGAATTACCTGAAGGCATCAATAGCCTCTTTTCCCTTCACAGCAAGATGTATTAGTGTACAACAGCACTAGTGTTATTTTTCTTTTCTGCCAATTTTGCTTCCTTCTACAGGAATGAATGGTGGAAGGAGAAACTTACATTCACTGCTGTGGCTCTGTTCTGAATCTCAGAGGAGGGGTAAAATTAACATACAAGGAAATATAATAGAATCTGTGATGTTGAAAATTGCTTAGACTTTAAAATCCTGTCTGAAAGGCCACTTAAATACATGGAGCATGCTGAAACAGACAGTGAACAATATCTGTTTCTTTATTGTCTTGGAAATGAAGTGTAGTACTCCAGCCACTAAAGAAAGCCAACAGGCTGAGAGGAGGACATCTTTAAAAATTAATTTTTATTTTTTTTTTAAATTGCAAAATAAAAATTTTGAAGCAAAGAAGTCAAACATCTGGGGCTGGTCAGTGTAGAAGTGGAAATCTGAGAGAATGATCTATGAGTACAGGAAAAGGAATTGAAGTACCTTCATGATCACAGCTGACGGAGACAATGAAACCTCAGTTCTACATCATGCCTTGGAAAACTGTAATCTTTTATCTGTGTAGTGGTCAAACAAGACACATGACTAGAAGAGGAGTAGCCTTCCCTGAGCCAGTTTAATGATAGGTGTAACCTAGGTTATCAAGGTAGAGGAAGAAATGCATTTCTTTTAGACAGCTGCTGATAATTTGCAGTATTGCTTAACTTACCTTCTTAAATTACTGTATGGGTGCGCTCAGGAGGTCATGTAGGTCATCTAGTCCAACCTGCTTCTCAAAGCAGGGTGAAGATTGGATTCAGACCAGGTTTTTTTGTTCAGTTTCTTCTGGGGATCATGAAGGACAGAGTTCAAACAACTGGTCTGTCAATTCCAATGCCTAATTGCCATTTGGAAGAATGTCTTTCTCCTCCTCCCAATGATGCACCTCCATGAAGAGCTGTGCTTTGTATTCTGTTTAATATTGCAAAGCTACTTGAGAATTTCCCAGGCAGAACCAGTTTCTTGTTTCTATTAATACTCAGCAAACTCTTAAGGAATTTGGAAGTAGTTCAGAAGAGTGTATAGTATGCTTGGTTATAAAACATGATCGAAGATGGCTTTTAGTTAGGCTTTAAAAGAAAAATAAAAATCAGTACTGCTTCAAAGGCATGCACATAACTTTTTTGTTTCCATATTCCGTGTATTCCAACCAAGAGTTAGAGTAAATGCAATGTGTTTTCATGCCAGCATTGTTGGCTCTTTCATTGACTACTCTTGGCTCTGAACTTAGAGTCA
The DNA here is from genome assembly GCF_014839835.1 of Dryobates pubescens. Taxonomy (NCBI): domain Eukaryota; kingdom Metazoa; phylum Chordata; class Aves; order Piciformes; family Picidae; genus Dryobates; species Dryobates pubescens. Next base: position 61,521,931 of record NC_071612.1, read on the forward strand.
GGATTATTTGTAGGGCTGACTCCTAGCTAGTGGTGAGTTGCCAAGTTATGCTGGTTCAGACAGCATATGCAGCAGCCATGCAGTACAAGTTTTGGAGAGCTCTTTTCCCCTTCCCAAGATTTGGGAGTGAAACAGAGAAAATGACTACTTAAAAGGTACCAATTGTTTAAGTGGAGAGCATCATGAGGTCTGTGGTGACAGGTTGGACTCGATGATCTTTGAGGTCTCTTCCAACCTTGGTGATACTGTGATCCTGTAACATCAGCATCTCCTTATTTTTGAAGCAAGTGTTGACAGACCATTTCTGTAATTTGTACATAAAAGCCCAGAATGATAGGCCTTGTGGGCTTATGGATTCTGAGAACTTGAGCTTTCGTGGAACTTGTGCATTTGGAATAAGTTTATAGAGTCTTAATTTTGTGGACATTAATTCTAGGGTTCCCCTGAACAGCTCCAATCACGTTACTTGGCTTACCTTATGTTCCTTTATTCCTTTTCGTCACGTATTTCCCTCACAATCTCCTTTCTCAGGCACTTCAAAATACGTAGCCTGCTGAGTTTTGTAGCTTCCCTCTTGACCCAGTTTTGCAGACTTTAGACCTTTATTTAGTAATTACAATATGGTTGTCCTGTCGATTTTTTTCCTTTGAGCATCAAGGGGAAATTTGATACTGCCTCTCCCCCTTTTTATCTGCAATATTCTGCCTTTTCATCTTGTAGTTTGATTAGTGGCAGAACTGGTCAGGGTGGGTCCCCCACATATAGACTTCTCTCCTGCTATCTCTGGTGTCCTGAAATCCTTCATGGTATCTTCTAAGTGGTGCCACAGGTGAGCAGTAGCCACATGAGTGCATAACTTAGCATACAGTTTATGAATTTCCTTATCTGGGGGAAGAAACCACACGGCTCTGCACACTGTCACTGTTACCATGTCTCACCTGGTACCAAGAAAGGAGTACATTCTGTAGCTTGCAGTGTTCCACAGTCATCTTTACTTTCAATGGCTTTCTCTCACAGGATTAATACACATTTCCTCATGCCTTCTGCTTTACTGGGCTATTTAGGGAAGGGCTTTGGAGCCATTCTTTCCAGCTGAACTTGGAGTCATTCTTTAATTTATTCCTAAAGCACTGATAAAAATATTATTTGCGTGAGTCAAAACCCACATCCGAGTTCAGGAATTTAAATCTCTTTCTGTTTTGTTCAGGACTCTGAAAGAAAATAGTACTGAAGGTGACAGCAGCATTCTCTTTAACCTTTCAAATAATAGAATGCAGTGATTTTTCTTTTTTTAATTGCTTTACTCATAGTTGTCATAATGAATCTTTGCAGTTTGACTGGTTTTGGTCAGAGAAAAAGGTGGAATCCTACACTTTGAGATTTCTGATGTGTTGGGACATTTTTCAATATAACACAGCAGTTTACAATTGGTAAAAGAAATACAATGGGGGAAAGAAAAATAAATTTGCTACTGTTAAAGTCAGCACAAAACATGAGAAGGGGAATTTGGGATTGGCAGTACACTGCATTTCTAAAAACCTATAGGAGTTACTGCATTCCTCCTTGTAATCAGCCATCACCAACATCCTTAAGGAAAAAAAGAACCACAAGAGAAAGAGAAAATGATGCTCAAAACCTTAAGAGAGATTGAACCCACATTTTCCTCATGGAGTTAAAAACATTAGCAGTACATTGCAAAAGGTGTTGAGTACCTCTGTATGTGGGAATAAAGCTGAATTTGCAGTACGAGCTGGAGGTAGCTAGGATCTGTTAACATAAAAAGCTGGCTTTTCGGCTGTAACTGCATCCCACTTCCAGTTCTTTTCTGAGGTGAATGGAATATATCAAATATTCAGGAGTATTAACTTTCTCCAAACACTAATTATTGCCACAACTCAATGCCTCTTGCTTATGTTTCTGTCTAACCCCACACCACCATTTTAAGACCAGGCTGGATGAGGCTTTGAGCAGTCTGGTCTAGTCGGAGGTGTCCCTGCCCATGACAGGGGGGTTGGAACTAGATGATTTTTAAGGTCCTTTTCAACTCAGGCTATTCTAAGATTCTGTGAGTTTTGAGGTGTATTTTTCTCACATATATATATATATATATATATAAACCAACCAAGACAAATGAACAGAGAGATGAGAGTAGTATGTAAACCTTTCCTTCAGCAGCTACCTGATATTTGCAGCCAAGGTGTTTCACGCCCTGTCCCTAACTGTACATCACTGAAGAATTTTGGTAGAATTTGTATTATTTCATTGTCTGGAGCCTGTTCTCAGTGGTGTTCCTAGCCAGTTGTCCACCTAGCTTGCCTGAGTATAACTTTAAAACTCTGGTTGTTGTATGTACATGTGTAGGTTTTTCACTGTCCTTTCAAATAGTATCACTTCTCTTTTCAGGGTCAAATGTTGAGAGTTCTCTTCAGCTATTTACTGATAGATGGTTTTCTAAAATATTCCTTTTAGCAATCAAGCATCTCTTTGTGTCTGAAACAGCCCAACCAGCTTGCTCTGGGGTTTGGTTTTTCTCATGTGCCAGTATTGAGTATTGTTACCCATCTATGTCATGTTGAGGTTTCTAACATTTTTCCTGGGATAATCATGTTTTGCTGCATAAAGGCATCCAATGGAGTAATTTAATTTCTTTTTGACCTTGCCATAATTCCCATAAAATCTTTAGTTTCTGTTGTACTCAAATTTTGTATGAACTGAAGGCTATTTATACAAATACTTTTGCAGTCCTCTAAGTCTGTAGTCTTGGATCTTCACTTTAGACAAGTGGCCATTTAATTGTGGGACTATAAATCTCTAATTTTTTCAGGCATTATAAGCTCTTCTGGCGAAACACCATCACATTACTAATATCATTCTGATAAATGAAAAGTGCTCCTTTCAGTTCTTGTTTCTCAAATATAACCCCCAAGAGATCTTCTCAGTTTATTTCTTTTGTAAACACCATTTTCTCCTGTAAACTATGAAGAATTCAGAATGGTGGCCAAAGGAGGGTGTTGAAGGTCATAGCAACCAGAAGAGTTGCTAAGTTTCTAGCAGACAGAAGTCCCCTAAGGGCTTTCATTCATTCACTACCATTACTTGTTAAATATGGTTTGATGTTCTTCAACAGGCACCCACATCATACCCAAATAGTGTTTTCTCTGAAAACTTTTGAGTAAGATTGGACTCAAATTAATATCTAGGGGGGAAAAGATGTATATTAAATATAGAAGATTAGTCTGGTTTAATCTTTGTCAATAATGAAAACACATTGTATAGACTTCAGCAAAAATAAGAGTTACGTGATTGTTCTAATGATCTTTCTCCATTTGTTTGCCCTTTCCAAAGCCATGGTTTGCTTTCCATTTACCTAGCCATGTTTGGTTGCACCATATGCAGGCAAAATGGCAAGAATGTGTCCACAGGGGACACTGTGTATTTATAAGAAGTTGCATTCACTTTGTTGGAACTTCTGTTGTGTACTCTTGGCATCTAAACCGTGTCAGCACTGACATAAAAATAATCATCATAATAATTAATGCTTGATCTTACAGATAAAAATATTGGCTTGAGATTTCATCAGGTCTGTGTTGGTGGTTTCCTGTGGCTTTCTGCTTGTGTTTGTTGCCCGAGATGTTTTCATATTGGTTTTAATATTAAGGAGAAAACGGTAACAAAATGCCTGGCCACTGAGAGACTGTCTCAGGAAGGAGATGTAAACTGAGGACACAAATATTTTGAAGGTTTTTAGTCAAAAAGAAGGATTTGTTGGCAGCTGGAGCAAGAAGGCACTATGAGGAAAATAACAGCTTTGCTTGCGGTTTCCTTTTAAATCTTAAGATTAATTGTCTTTGCCTGTAGATTCTTGCTTTCCCCCATTACAAACAGTAGCAGCAAATGGTTTTTTGGGGTGGATCAGTGGACAATGGAAAAAATTACTTGCACAGCAATTGTGTAGTGCGTTACTAGTGAGAGTTTGAAAGGGAAGAATGTCAGTGATACCTAGGTATGATGTGTCTGTACACATATCTGGGGGTACTGATTGATAGTAGGCTGAACATGAGCCAGCAGTGTGCCCAGGTGGCCAAGAAGGCCAATGGCATCCTGGCCTGCAACAGGAACAGTGTGGCCAGCAGGGGCAAGGAAGTCATTCTGCCCCTGTATTCAGCACTGGTTAGGCCACACCTTGAGTCCTGTGTCCAGTTCTGGGCCCCTCAGTTTAGGAAAGATGTTGACTTGCTGAAACATGTCCAGAGAAGGGCAACAAAGCTGGTGAGGGGTTTGGAGCACAACACTATGAGGAGAGGCTGAGGGAGCTGAGGTTGCATAGCCTGGAGAAGAGGAGGCTCAGAGGAGACCTTATTGCCATCCACAAGTACCTGAAGGGAGGTTGTAGCCAGGTGGGCGTTGGTCTCTTCTCCTGGGTGGCCAGCATGCGAACAAGGGGGGACAGTCTCAAGCTGTGCCAGGGGAGGTTTAGGCTGGATGTTAGGAAGAAGTTCTTTCATAGAAAGAGTGATTGGCCGTTGGAATGTGCTGCCCAGAGAGGTGGTGGAGTTACCATCACTGGAGGTGTTTAGGAAGAGACTGGATGGGGCACTTGGTGCCATGGTTTAGTTGATTAAATGGTGTTGGATGATAGGTTGGACTCAATGATCTCAAAGGCTTTTTCCAACCTGGTTAATTCTATTCTATATCTAATTTTTTTAATTAATTCTTAGTACTATGCTGGGAGGTTGTGATTATAATTCCACAGTGTATAAAATGCAGGATTGAGTTCAAGTTGAAAACACCTCATGAAGGGATTGTTTATACTTGCTTTATGATCTATTATATGTGGCCAAACCTGTGCAAACTGGGAGCTGCATACTTCCAGAAACTCCAGCACAGTTGCCTTTGTGTCATTTTGGTGAGGGAAATGCTTAAACCACAAAATCTTCAGTTTCAACAGGATGTGTTACTCCTGGTGACTCTGTGTCATGTGTAAACATGTCTGGTTGAAGGAGTGCGTTAGTAGTATTTGGGTTTTCTCCAGAGCTCAGAAAGAATTTGCCAGTTTACCTCCTTACTGAAATTTCAATGTGTTCTGCATGTTCCCTTTTCTTTGTTAACTGGAGAACTCATCAAATGACTGCAGGACAAGCAAAGCTCTTTATGGAACACTGAGTTTTCTTTTCACAGTACAGGATAACAAGGAGAAGCTTGTACCTAAGGAGGACACTGGTGAGACAGCATCAGGAGGTTCCCTCTTCATTGGTCATTACTGTTGCATCAGCACCTCAGATCTAGTGAGTCTCCAAGCATGGCTTAGGTCTTGCACCATCCTGGATGGGGCACATGCACAGCATGGGGCTTTTTGTTTCAAAAGCAACAGTTGATTCTTTTGGAAAATGGCAATCAGGCTAAACATCAACCACTTCAGAACTGAGGTATCATTTTATTGCAGTAGCAGGAACATCAGAAGTTTTCTGTTGGTGTTGTATCCAAAAATTCCCCGTGTCTGGATGGTGGCTTTCAGAGAGATACCAGTCAGTGTTCTTACCCAGGGCTTCTCTCTTCATAAAGGTGTTTTGTCTTTTTACAGACCAACTTAGAGACCAACTCCATATAGATGATGAGCAGAGTTTTTGCTCCAAGAGTGCTTGTCTTTAGCCAGTTTTAGTGCTCGGCGGTTTCGAGAAGCTCTTGAGCTATTCTTTCATTCTGCTCACTCCCTGTGCTGCAGCTGAGTGAAACAGCCATGTGAGGAGATGAGCTCTTCAGTGGCAGGGTCAGGCTTTGCTGTTTGAGGCTGTCTCTAGACTGTTACCCCGCTACTGGTTTTGTGGCTGTGCTGTTAGTCACAGAGATGGAACTAAAGCTGTTTCTTCATACATTTTGCTTTCCAGTCTGACACACAGCACCCAAGCAGTTCTGCTGGCACAGGAGGGGGAAACAGCTAGATCTGGAGAGAAAATGGAAGAAGGCAGGGAGGATGAGATTAGCTGACCCTGGTTACTTGATTTATGAAACCATATGTTGAAACAATGCATCTTCATGCAGAAATAACCTGAGAGATAGCTATCTGTTCTGCCAGAAACTGACTGAAACAAGTTACTTTTTACCCTAAACAAGAAGATACCCGCTCCTAGTGAGTTAAAGGGAATTTGATATGAATCATCCTATGTTTACTTCAATAGCTTTTAATCACAGAATTGTTTTAGTTGGAAGAGACCTTTAAGATCATAGAGTCCAACCATTTTCTAACTCTGCCACGCCTGGTGCTAAACTATGTCCCACAGCACCACATCTCTGTGTCTTTGAAACACCTTCAGGAATGGATTACAAAAGAGGTTATGGTTTTTCTTCAATGTGCTGACCTGACTCAGCAGTTTTCTATTACTGTATTTATCTTCACATTGTACTTGCAGTGAGTTGTACTCTGTAGAGACCTCCCTGCCCTGGGAGGATTGGGTGACCTGTTATGGTTTGTGTTTGAGGTAGCATTTAAATGTCTGCATTAACACAGTGCCACTGTGGCCTGAGATATGACTTGCTCAGGAGCATTTCAGAGCTTTCTGGTACATATTAGCCACAACCTGTCTAACCAGTTAGTTCCAATCTGTGTTACTGTGGCAGTAGTTTCTATTTTTTCAAAACATTTACACATCATAAAAATCTTTGAGGTTCTTTTCCTTGAAGTTCTGTTTGAAGTGGAATGCTTCTTACAGATAAGAGTTTTTCTTGTGTGTATGTAATTTAACTGCTTTCTTCAGCTTCCACAGTCTAAAGACTTTTGAAAAGTATGGAAGTGTATTCTGCACATTACATACCAATTCAAACTGATGTTCTCCTGCCTTATAGCTATTTTACTACTGGTGATTTGAATATAGCATCATTGTCTATATGATATAAATATGGGAGCAGGAGAGTTTTGCAAATCATTTGTGATTACATGGTTATGATCTACCACATGTGTAACAAAGGCACCCTATCTACTGTACCCTATTTCCTGTGATGAAGGGAGACTTGACTCCTTAAAATTTAAACCTGTAGGTGATGGAATTCTGTTTGTTAATGCACTTACTGTAGAGTAAAAATAACGAGTGTGAACGGAACCAGTTAATAGATATTCTATATGTGAAGAACCTTTTCTGTTTCAGAAAGGAGTGAGAGTAGTGTTAAAATATATACATTAATTTTAAGAGAACAGTTCATCTAAAGTCTTGAGACTTCATTGTTTTATTCATAATCAAGGAGGGAAAGACTGAGCCTTGTGGTTAAAGCAGCAACTCTTAGCCAAGGCAAAACCTGGTTTTCTCATGAAATTGAGTTAAGTAAAATGTTTTTTTCTGTCTGCCTGTCTTCTGGGCTGTAAAATGAAATGTTATTGATATCTGTACTTTGTTCTTAGAGGAGTAGGTATTCACCTGCAACAAAGAGCTGGTACTTTGAACACTAATTTGATGCAGCCCCCTACAGTAATGCTCCAGTGTGTTGCCTGTGATAATGTACTATAAGCTTGTTCTCAGCAGCACAGCTGTACAGAGTGCTAGAGTAAGAGCAGTGTTTGTTTGGTCCTGCAAGCATGCATGGACTTAAAGTTTGAATAATCAAGACAAACAAATGGTAAGAAATGGCAGCTGTTGTCATCAGAGTTTATCTACAGAACAAAATGGAGATGTAACTGCATCCAGTACTGAGTTTTTATCACTGGCTTAAAGAAGGTTATCAGGACTAACAGCAGTGGTGAAAATAGATAAAAAGATGCAGTATTTCATCAGTGTGACTGACTCATTGAATCATAGAATGGCTTGAGTTGGAAGAGACCTTAAAGATCATCTAGTTCCAACCCCACGGCCATGAGCAGGGACACCTCCCAGTAGACCAGATTGCTCGAAGCCTTATCCATCCTGGTCTTAAACACTTCCAAGGAGGAGGTGTCCACAATTTCTTTGGGCAACCTGTTCTGGTGTCTCACCACTCTCATGGTAAAGAACTTCTTGCTAATGTCTGATCTAAATCTTTCCTGCTCTAGTTTAAAATCATTGCCCCTTGTCCCATCACCACAGCCCCTTACAAAAAGTCCCTCTCCAGCTTTCATGCAGCCCCCTTCAGGTACTGGAAGGCCACTAGAGACTCATTGGGAAAGGCTTTCTATTCCTTTACATATTACACTGGGAAGACAGGACCATTGTGTGTGATGTTTACACTATATTTCTGGAGTAAGCATTGATATTTAATTCTTTGTTTGGTTTGGGTTTGGGGGAGGATTTTTTTTGTTGGGTTGGGTTTTTTATTTTCAATCTGTTTCATGGCCCTTACTTGTATTACACAACGTGATCTTGTCAGAAGTGTTTGCTGGTTTTGTTTCAGAGAGTTGGGAGAATTTGCAAGGCCCATTTCCAGCAAGTGCTTTGATAATTGAGTGTTGTGACATCTTTGTCTCGTAGAAATTAGCAGGAAGGACGCTAGAAGTTAATAAAGATTGAATTGTTAGGCTCAGTAATTCTGAATTCATAGGGGGACAGGATAAGTTAGAAATGAGAAATACAATTTGGGGGTTAAGAGCTGTGGAGCTATCACTTAAATTATTTTTAAGAGGCATAAATTCGTATGCAGTCTAGACAGTGCTGCTTTTGCACTGGCAGGGGCAGCTGCAAGTAAGTGCTAATGCAAGAGCTGATTCCAAAACAGAGGGGAAAAAAAAGGGGAAAAAAAAGGAAAAGCCAAAGATGGAGAATATGCTGGAGGCTTCAACTGTTAATGTGCAGTGTGTTGTGGAAGAGTCATCCAGAGGTCTTTCTACAGGGGAAAAAGTGAATATTGAAGTAATTCTGGGCTACTTTTTAAATAACGTTCTAGTGCTTGGTTTTTGTCTCAAACTTCTACCTAACAACAGGATTATCTATGTACCTTGCAGATCTGCTGTGAGACTCAGCTTGGGTTTGGAAACCTAGCCTTTGAGTGTTACATCCCTGTCTTTCTGTACAAACTGGGGTTAACTACAGGTTTAAGTTAGAGCAATGCAAAATCTTCCTTTTGTTTGTTGCTTTAATTTCCTTTTTCTCAAACTAGTTTTACTCATCTGTCCATTACTATCAAACTCCTTGGTCTTACTCTTTGCTCACTTCTGCTTGCCCCTTTTCCCTTTTTATTCCTTTTTCCTTTTTGCTGTTGTTGCTTCTCTCCCTTTTGTTCTCCATATACATAGAATAAAATCAGATACTGCATTTTTGGTGTTTCCTCTGTGACTTGATGTTGCTTGTCCAATTAATGTAACTCAATAATATACCTTATAGAATATAACCTATAATATACCTTATAGAGTCATTAATTACTGCCTGAACTGGGATGCTGGAAATGTCTGCACTGTTGCTTATATTTAAATGGTATGATAGTATCTTAAAATATCGGTCTCACTTTGTGTGGAAACTTGAAATGATGAGTACTCAGTCTATGGCATTTATTAATTGAATTAGTAATGAATCATAAGCTTATGCAATTAGCAGTTGATCTGTGTAGGCCAGCAGGTCAAAGCATGAAGGGCATGGCCCTTTCACTGAGTTATAGAATAAAGAGAAATACCCTGACATCAGCTCTAGCTTCCTAAACTGACCTTACCAGGCTGGGGCATGGGCAAGGACAAGGGTCTCAAGAACAATTAGGGAACTTGAGCATCTCTGTTATGAGGAGAGGCTGAGAGACCTGGAGCTCTTTAATCTGGAAAAGACTTAGAGGGGGTCTTACAAATGCATATAAATATCTGAAGGGTGGAAGTGATGTGAGTGGAGCTGAGTGGTGGCCAGTGATAAGACAAGGGGCAGTGACTACAGACTAGAACACAGTGGGTTTCACATGAACATAAGGAGAAGCTTCTTCACTATGAGGATGACAGAGCAGTAGAGTTGTGGAATCTCCTCTGCAGAGATTCCAAACCCACCTGGACACGTTTCTGGACAACCTGCTCTGGTAGAACCTGCTGTAGCAGAGGGGTTGAGCTAGATGATCTCCAGAGGTTCCTTCCAACTCCTACCATTCTGTGATCACTGCACATGCCATTTTGACTCAAGACCGCACATTGCTATACACCATGTGTTACTGGCTTAGTCCTTTTGCAAAGCACATTGAATTCTAACAGTCCTGAGTCACTCCACAGCCTAGATCCATGATCATTCTGTCCGGAGTCACCAGTAGCTCTGGCTAAACGGTGGCATTTCGCCATTGGTTAGTGTGGAAAACAGTCGGTAGCTGTGGGGAGAGTTTGGGGAGGATGTTAGGATGAGCACAGGCAGGACTGGAGGGCAGATGCTCCCATATCCATGCTTTAGGCTGCTGAGCTGGGGGTGATCTTGTTAGTATACAACTGTGAAAGGAAGGCTTTAAGCTTGCACTGGGTTTATGTGCATGAATCTGTGTACTTTGCTTTAAACACAAGAGAATTAAGCTGATTGTTTGAAAACTAAAGAACAAAGTAGTAATTATGCTGTAATATTAACTATTTCTCTTTCATCTGGACTTCTACAAGAATCAAGTGTGTTGTTACCAGCAGCTGTTTGAACTGTTTGTGCAGTGCCAGCCATTTAAATTCAAATGAAATGCCTCAGGGCTGCACTGGAAGTGAATTACTGGCAGCTAATGTTAGTATTGCTGTTACTGCTCTGTATTGTAGCACTACCTAGCAATAAAACAAATATTTATACACTCACATCACTGTACATTCTTGGTGACTGCAGCTTTGGCATTTAAAAGCCAAATAATCTGGAGCATAAGAATACGTTTTTGCTTGGCAGCTGGATATGATTTCTTCTGGTGGATACTCTAAAGAATTCTCACCACTGCCCTAAATTCTTTTGTACTGGGCAATATATAAATATTTGTGTCAAATCCATCCTTAGATGGTTTAGTCTAAAGTATACTGCAGAGTCAAAGAGTGAATGAAGTGTTACAGTTTCTCTGTGTAATAATAGTTCCTTATTGTTTCTTCTGTTTTATTGGGGGGGGGTGAGGGGGTGCTGTTTGCTTATTGAAGTAATTTAGAAGATCAGAGTTTGTGAATGTTTGACCATTTTTACCAGCCTCTTATTTATCAGTGGATTGACAACTCTACACCCTAAAACATACAATAATTATAGTATTTAGAGATGGGTTTGTGTCGTGTCAACATTGTCTTGGGTCTTCTCAAGAATATTCCCTCTCTCACTCTTGTTTATACCAAGGATGTGTTTGATAAACTAAAATGTTGTGCTTTTGGCAGCCACATTTGAAGAACTGTGTTTAGAGATTACATGAAAGAAATTCAGAGGCTTCAAAGCTTTTCAGGGTCTTTTCAACTGGGCTGGCTCCTTCTCTTGTTGATAGCAAGAGGCATATTGGCATTTCGTGTTAATATTTATTTTCACGTGAGCAGAATGTGTGAGGGAATCAGTGTTAGTAACCAGGCAAATGTAAACTGCTAGCTGGCTTTTGTTGTTGAGTGGCCTAAATGTAACACTTTGTAGAACCATTTCAAAGAGCATGTGTTGTGCCAGGGACTTCATTCAACATATCTACTGAATATGTTTTTATAGAAAGCTTCCCTTTTCACCTAGATGTAGGTGTTAAAACTTCTTCTGATGCTCGGAAACAAGAATATATAGCACAATGTTATTTGTGAAAATGAGTTTTGCATATGTATCTGCATGTGTTTAAGGGAACAGCTGGTCCTTATGGTATGATCCATGAATATTAGTGCACTACATGCAGTAGGGAATTATGCAGGGTGCAGTCATTCACTGCTGTCAAATTTGGGTGGAACTAAAAAGGGAGCATGTCTTTATTCTTGAATGCAAGTCTGCAAGAAGGTTTTGTGCAAAGGAGGATTGCTTCTTTGTCACTGGTGTCCTGTAAAGATCACAGCACAGCTGCTACTTTCTGAAGATACCAAGGTGATAGTACAAGCATTTTTGACAGCTATTCATTGACCAAAACCCTCTCTACACTGGACAGTTTGCTCTAAGTGACGGGAAATTGGCTTCTTAAACAGCTTATATCTCTTTGTAGCAAATGAAAACTGGTGTTTGAGGTGTTCCAGGTGGGCCTAAGGACACACATATCTTTACCAGGTAAAGGAAATGTTTGCCCACATAGAAGGGAGTAGACTAACTCTCCAGACGCATTCAGAAAGGCTGTTCTCTAACCTTTATTTGATCAAGACTCCAAATGCCTGTCCTATGCTTGATCTATTAACTGGCAGTCAGTGTTACGAACTGAAGCTTACTAGATTGTTTTATTCTATCCTCTACTGTGTGCTTTCTCTCAGCAGAGTCTGTAGTACAAAAAAACTAGGAGAGAAAACTAGCAGAGCTGCTGAGCTCTGCTTATTGGCTGTGGTTTTCACCAAAAGAAGCTTACTAGATTGTTTTATTCTATCCTCTACTGTCTGCTTTCTCTCAGCAGAGTCTGTAGTACAAAAAAACTAGGAGGGGGTATGAATGTGCTGATGTCATACAACAATTGGTAGTTGATGTTTTGAGTATATTGTATTTATGCTAATTACTGAGTGGTTGGTTACTTGAGCTGACTCTGGCTAACAAAGTCAGGGGGGAAATTCTCTCCTCCAGGTACCTGATCTTCCTGGGGATAGTACACATCAAAGAACTCCAGGTACTGTCCCAATGGGCAACTGTTCTCCTAAATGTAGAAATAATGGGGGTTTATTGGCTTACTCTTGTCCTTAACTCTGCACTTTTATCTTCTACCTAATCCATAGTCACGATGAAATAACCCAAACAGTAAGTTATCAATGGAAGATGAATCTTTTGTGTGAAAACTTCTTAGTCCTGCTTTTTAAAAAGTGGATGTTTAACCTTGAGCTTATTTAGATGAACTACATTATAGCCTATGATGGTTTTTTTTTAATTAATCACAATACTTGGGGATGGAAAAAACATAACACAGCTTCAGAGGCAACTCATGAACTCAATTCAGATGCTTTTATTTATGTTACATTTAAAATGTGCTGTCTGGGCAAGTTTGATAATGTAAACTGTACAAAAAGCAAGTTGGATCACACTTCATAATCAACTTTTGTGGTATTTCAAATCCAAGTTGCTTTATGCAATCCTGAAAGCTTTTACTAAGCTATCAACAAGGCAGCATCTTCCATACAGAAAGATATTTAAAGATCTACAAAGTAAATTGTTTCTGTTTTAATGGAAGAAAACACAAACTTAGTCTAATTTCTCTCCTAAAAATGCCTTTCTTCTGGTCTACTTATTTCAGATTGTTGAAGATTTGGCTTATGATTATTTCTTCCCCAACTGTTCATTTTTCATGCTGTTTTGTGGTGTGGCATCTTCTTTCCTTTCATAGTTTTCTTGTCTCTGTACTGTCCTTGACTGCTTAGTATCTCTTTGGCTAAATGAGACATATCTGCTGTTTTCCACACAGTTTATCATCAAGAAGTGTTTAATTATACTCAACTGCAAAGGTATAGTAGAGGTTTCAAAATACAGTATAATGACAGCTAGTATGTCTTAAACTTCTGGAGGAGCAGCAGAGCTGCTGAGCTCTGCTGATTGGCTGTGGTTTTCACCAAAAGAAGCCCCAGGCTGCAGTGTTAATGCTCTCCCACAACAATGAAATCAATTGGTAACTCTTGGCCTTGGAGCTGTGCAGATACCTCTGGAGGGGGCAGGTCTACAGCCCTCTTAGCACAAGTTAAATGAAATGACAAATAAGATCTAAAGTTTTAATCTGGAAAAATGGGCTTCTTTAAGCTTAAAAAGGCAAAGAGAAAGCTAGAGCCAATACAGAGGAAATGATTCTTCAGTTTAAGTGGCTAGTTAGTAATACCTGTATACAGGAGTGAGCGATGGGAAGTGTGCTGCCCCTGAGTAGAAGGCAGAAAGCTTGTTCTCTGCATGGTTTCAGACTGATCAGCAAGTCTGGCAGACTTGTTTCCGGGAGGAGAGGATTTTGAGAGCCATGCAACATCCAGGCAGGCAGCCCCCAGGTGATGCATCTGACAGGACTGCACTGAGCTTGATCTGGCAGCAGCAGAAACATTTCTGTTTCCTGGTCTCTTTTCTAGCCTCTTGCCCATGGCCCACTGTAATTTTCAGGTGTCTGTGTCCAAAAGAGCAGCACTGAGAGGCAAAGGCCATTTTGGAATCTAGGGGTAGTGAGGGGAGTCCAGTCTCTAAAGACAGAGAGAGCAAACCTGCAAGTCTCTTCAGCTGCTCTGGAGGAGCATGTTCTGGTTTCCAGTGTGCTCTTCTGCTATAGAAACAGACAAAGAATGAAGTACCTTGGTGCTGTTACTATTAGAAACATTGGTTTGTAAATGTGCTTTGGGGTATAATTTTTCACAAATGGGTGGAAATCTTTTGCCTCCACAACTTTAAAGAGAAATAATGGAGAGAAGACTCATCTCTTCTCCAGCAAGAAAAAACAAAAGTAAAGAAAAAACATCTGCAACTTCTGCCCTCGCTGAGTGTTTATTATGTGCCCCTTCCTGTTCCTTCCAAAGCTTCATTTTAATTTAATTCTATTTTTCCTCACATTTTCAAAACAAACCACTAGTCTGTATTTAATTTATTCCCTGTCTGCTGTAATTAAGTTGCAGATAAACATATGGTTGCCATATGACCAAGTGATATCGAAAGGAAATGCTTTCTAAGAGACACTGGAGTGAGCATACTCAGGCCTGGGTAGTGCTGGTTTAGCTCTTCAAAGTATGGCAAAGTAATAGTCACACAGGGAGCAGTGACACACTGAGTCATCTATAAAGCATGGAAAATAATGTGAAAGAAGACAAAATAATGACAGCAGAAATAGAGCAGGGGGCAAAAAAGAGACACTGTATTCAACCAAAGATTAAAAGGGATAAAAAAGAACATAGCAAATAAACTTTATTGGCAGCTTGCTCAGGGGTTTGGGGTTTAGGGCTGCAAGGAGTAGGGCTTCCTCCCCAGCTGGCTTCAGGTGTTACTGTGGAGCAGACTTAACCTTAAGAAGTGAGTTATAGATCACTTCACCAAGTCCCAGTCTTATAAACAAGTTGCAGATCCCATCCACTAACACGCAGAGCTGCAGACCTCAAACTAAGGGGATACTGTAGAGCAATTTTCATTCAAGTACCCAGCTGTATGTGTATGACTGGAGGAAACCAAGTGTCCTGAGATTGGGAGGAAAGAGGGACAGAGAACTACTGGGGAAAGTCCAGCAGAGGCTGCAAAGATGCTGAGGGAACTGGCACATCTCTGTGAGGAGGAAAAGCTGAAAGTCCTGGGGCTATTTAGCCTGGAGAAGAACAGCCTGAGAGGAGATCTGCTCAATGCTCAGCAAAGGGAAAAGGGTGTGGGGCAAGAGGATGGAGCCAGACTCTTTTCAGTGGTGCCTTGTGACAAGACAAAGGACAATGGGCACAAACTAGAATACAGGAAGTTCCAGCTGAATGTAGAGAAAAAAAATCTTTGCTGTGCAGGTGCCAGAGCCCTGGACCTGGCTGCCCAGAGAAGTTGTGGAGTCTCCTTCTCTGGAGAGATTCCAAACCTGCTTGGGCATGATCCTGGGCAACCTACTCTGGGTACCCCTGCTCCACCACCATACTGGGATTCTGTGAAATGTTGGTAAACGCTTCTGCAAAGCTGTCCCCTGTCCAGGTTGGCATTCGTGCTGTCATTCCTCAAGGCTGCCCCCAAAAATCCTCCTTTTCTCAGCTAGAAAGGAAATGTGCAGATTGGTGGTGTCACTGGTGCTCCTAGTTTGAAAGGAAGGGACCTGAGCAGTGTGTGAGAGGCAGTAGGACTGGCACTGGACAGAACTGCTTTTTCATCAGGCACATCTCTTTGTGAACTCACTCTCTGGTTCTAACGACGCTTGTAGTTTTGTGTAGTTTGCTTAACACAGATCACCACCAGCACTGTTTCACTTGAGTGAAATGCTTTCTTGGATGGGAAGATGGAAGATGAGTTTATTCTGAGACATAATTACGAGTGGGTAGAGTTTCATAAATCCATTTTGCAAATACAGTGGTTTTGTACTGTGCAATTTAGCGGAAGGGAAAATTCCGTTCTCTCTTCTTGAGTTCAGTTCCTTTAATTGCACAAAATGAGAAGCTTCAGGGTGACTTTTGAGATCCTCTATGTTTTGAACTTTCAATGTGCTGTTCTTTAAATACTTGAAGATATCATTCTAAGCCTTGTGAGCACTTTAAGCCATTTTCAGTGTAGACAGCAACAAAATATAACATGCAGGAAGACATTTATAAACTATTTCTCTTTCCTAGTTCTCTGTTTTATTGGTTAGATACAGGTTTGGTCAACTTTTCTCCTGCAGTAGTAGACACAACAGCTGATTTCATAGCTAGAATTCATTACCTCTCTCCATTTCCTCTAGTTGATATTTATGCTTATCCAAAAAGAAAAGCATGCTGCCATCTTCCTGAGCACCTGAACTGTGCCAGGGGAAGTTTAGGCTTGAGGTGATGAGAAAGTTCTACACAGAAAGAGTTGTTGGCCCGTGGAATGTGCTGCCCAGGGAGGTGGTGGAGTCACCGTCCCTGGAGGTGTTCAAAAAGGGATTGGACATGGCACTCGAGGCCATGGTTTAGTAGTAGTCATGAGGTGTTGGGTGACAGGTTGGACTTGATGATCTCTGAGGTCTTTTCCAACCTTATTGATTCTATAATCTGATGAAATTTGATTTCTGGGGTGCTAATAATGTCTGTAGCTTTACACTTTAACTGAGGTGTAGATAAACACAGTTTCCTAAAAACGTTGCCATACTTTCCTCTAATTTAAATCTCTGACATAGGTTGCAACATTGTTGTCTTTCAGGCACAGACCAAACCACCTTCCTCTTCACAAAGCCACTTAAAGTGGTGATGCAGGAGCTAAACGTACACTACACTTGAGCACTGTGCTGCTAGAACATGTGGGTTTGGACACAGATCTGTATGTGGTGCTGAGACTTCAGCAATACCTGTTTCCTAGCATGCACATGACACCAGAGAGTCACAGAATGCTTTGGGTTGGAAGGGACACCTTCACCTAGTCCAACCCCCCTGCAGTGGCATATTCTAAAGGCTCCATATTTCTCTTGAAAAAGACAAGAAGTCTCAAAAAAAAAAAAAGGCAACTTTGCGATAAAACCTTTCTCCAAGCCATAGCTATTATACACACGTTCATCTGCCTACATAACAGGCTTTTGTTTCATCCTCGTGTTCAGATTTGAGTGCACATCAGCTTAGACCTGCTTCTGCCCAGGCAGGCAGTGAAGAGGAAGGAAAGAGCCAAAAATAGGATGAGTTTCTCTGTGGCTACTCATTTCCCAATTACATGGCATTGGCAGACTGCTCCATCTCACCTGAGGGTTGGTACCAGGAAAGGTAAATTTCATGGACAGACTTTTCATTGGCTTAGGTCTTGCCACTGTGCTTTAAAAAGTACAAGAAAGTATAAACCTGTGCTGGATTTTCATGCTGGTGACAGCTGTCTTACAGGATAAAATACTGTAGTTAGTTAAAATGTATTGTCCAGTGTCTGAAAGCAAAGCTCATCAGAGCAAATTTAATTACATTTCTAGGAAGACGATTGAAAATGTGAGTGTGATGTTCAGTTTGACACATGGAATATGGCTTGTGAGTGAGGACCTGGGTTATGGGTTTGTGAGTGAGTTCTGGGTGAAGGTAGCACCAAATACTTTATCAGTATGCTCAAGTACTGATGCATTTAAGAGCAGATCTCCTAAGTGGAGCTGTCATTACCTGGGCATGCAGAAGGCTTAGTAAAAGTAGAAATACCAACTAATTTCCAAAAATGTAATTTCTGCACCAACTTTCATTTCAGAGCCTGGTGATTGTTGGTTTTAAGCACCTGAGGCATTTGATCATGGTAATGGTGAAAGTGTTCCTTTGTTTGTTCTCAGAGTTGGGCTGACAAATCAGACTGAGGCTGAAACCAGTGGATGAGGAGGCTGTTGGAAAGCAGAGCTACTCCAACTTCCTCTCACTGGGAGAGCACTGGGGCAGTGCACTGTGATTGCTCTGCCCTTGATGGCTCCTTCAGGGACTGATCTGAATTTGTCCAGTGTGTAGCAGACTGGTGGCTGTGGGTTTGATTGGATAATGCTCCTGGAATTTAACCGTGTTATTGGTATTCTACAGTACCTCAGATTTTCATCATTTTTGATAAATTAATGGTATTTGAACTCCTGAAGTTACATTGATGTAGTTATTTAAGGCCTTGATTCTCCCATCATGCCTGTGACTGCAGTGGATGATGCTTCCCAGTCTACACAGTGTGGCTCAGTTGGTAGCACATAAGATCCTTAATGGGAAGGTCGTGCCTGCAGGGGGCAGTAGTGTCCTCCCTACTCTAGTCATGAGGTCTGTGGTGACAGGTTGGACTCGATGATCTTTGAGGTCTCTTCCAACCTTAGTGATACTGAATACTGAGTCTGTGGCCTTAGCTGAGCAAGCCATATGCATACCTCACCCCAACTCAGAGCACGAATGGAGCATCTTTGGTAAAGTTAGACGTCACAGCTGTGGGAGAACTGACAGCAGCACAATTTGCTTAGCACTCAGTCTATACAGTCCTCCTGACAGCATGCCAAGTTCAGAACTAGAAGCAAGTGTTCTACCTAAGAGCAGAGAGCTTATTTACTTGCTAAGTGGGTTAGAAGCAGATTTGTGTGCTTCCACTATACTTTCTGCCATGCCAGCTTTGCTTTAAGCATGGCTGTTAAGCTGAGTAACTTAAAACCTTATTCCTTGGAAGAGTTCTGTGATGCAGAAGACTGCAGTGCGACTTTAAACAGCTGAGAAAAGAATAGATTTTGTTTAAAAATAGTTTCTCCCAGTGTACTCACTGGAGTGAGTCTGTGTGGAATCTGTCAGGCTGTGTGCTCCATCCCCGTGGCTGTCCCCCTGCGATTTGAGGCCGTGTCTGTTTTGGACATAAGTTCCCATAAGATTTCCCTGCTTGGACTCCTGAAGGAGCTGGAAAAACGATTTCCGCCCAGGAGTAATAACAGCATGGGCTTTTGGTTTTGATCATAGAGTGACATTTAAAAGTCATCTGAGGAAAGAAATTTCTTGATTGAAGTCAGGTTTTGCTTAATGCAGTTGCAGCTGATCTTTCCCATCTGGTGTCGTGCTACTTGGTGTGATCTCTTTCAGTTGTCTGGTGTCCACTTTACAAGATCCCTGAAGAGATACTGACTGTCCCAAGAGATCTTCCAGGGGATCAGGTCATTCTGTTACCCAGCTTATTGCTTGGATTTTCCCTGGGAAAAACTTGGGAAAGTTGCACAGCAGAGAATGTGAGGTGGTAATCAGGTACCCACAGAGTGTATCTGGAATTGCAGTTGTGTTGGGAGTGAAGCGGCTTGGCCATGCTGCGTGCCTGGTGTTTCAGTTACTGTATTTTATATATGGAATATAAAAGAGAAATTGTGTGATGGCTGCATTTCTTGGGGCTTATTCTCTAAGGATTGTCACTGTTGAACATTGCTTGGTTACTCATGGGGGCAGTAGTTTTGCTTCTGCAGCTTCTGCCGCATGATCACTCTTTCAGAGCTGCCCTGAGGTGAGCTGGGAAGCCACCTCTGTATGTGGGTCTGGGTGAGGTACAGCTCCGTGCCACTGCTGTGACTTCCATTGGAGCGTGTAATGTGCCTGAGAGAGCTATTTGTGTTTTGGCTTTTTGTGTGTTTTGTGGATTGCTAAGAGATGATCTTTCCTGCTCAGAAGCAGGATTTCCACCCCCCCACCCCCCCCAAATCCTATGAATCTCCCACAAGATCAGATTCTCACAGCATTCAGATGGATTGCCAAACCTCTGGCATTCATTTATGGCAGGGAATAACTGCTTCCCATGTGCAGAACTCACCACCGCACAT
Organism: Dryobates pubescens; assembly: GCF_014839835.1. Lineage (NCBI taxonomy): Eukaryota > Metazoa > Chordata > Aves > Piciformes > Picidae > Dryobates > Dryobates pubescens. The sequence continues at coordinate 61,541,797 of NC_071612.1, forward strand.
GCTCCCAGGTACAAGGATGCTTTTAGACAACAGGGAATTAAACACACTGAGACTTCCTTGAGATACCTCTGGTTTCTGTATAACAACCCCCCACCAACTAGCTGGGGGTAATTGCATCAATTATGGCAACTACACAGCAACTCCTGAACACTTTGTGGGTGCATTTTACAGCACCTTGAAAGTTAAAACTCTTTTGTCTAGTTCCCCTGATCTGTTTTATCTTGTGATTCCCAAAGGGCTCAGTATGGGTGGGTAAAAGTCAAAACATGATGTGGTGTTCATCTGTGGTACGCTGGGCATCTCCTGGTAACAAGGAACTTAAGATTTGAGTTCACCATATACAAACTAAACATCTAGGATTTGCAACCTGGAGTAAAGAAAGCACTAAATTCTCTGAGCCCTATGATGCCCAGACAAATGAAGGCACATAATTAATATCAAAGACTTGGGTTATTGAGAAGGAAAGCCTGAAAAACTTGGGAGCAGAGTTCCAGAGGGAGTAAAGCTGAGAAAGGATCACTGTTCTGCTGCACAAGTGACCTCAGATCAGCCACATTTTCATGCTGTGACTTCCCTGCACGTTGCTGCCCCTTATGTGTCTTTGTCCCCAGGACAGATTGTGGCCTTTATCCCCCTGGTAAATACAGCCCTAGATACTGTGTAGAAATTAAAACTGGCAAATTCCAAGTGTTTTATGTCATTTGGCCTTCCGCACAAACCCCCTTCAGTTTGTCATAAATTCCTACAGCAGAGCGAGGTCACATCTGGTAGCCATCCCAGCCTGCCAGATGAGGCACAGTCCCGTAAAGCGCAGCTCATTTTCTCCGGCGCTTCTCCAAGCGCAGCTCTGCAGCCCCGTTCCGTGAGGCGCGCCGCCTGTTCCGGCCGCGCCGCGCTCGCTGGGCTCCCACAGGCTTCTCACACCTTATAAACTGCCAGGTTTGGAACAGGGCTTTGTATCCAGGGCAGAGGGCAGCGCAAGCAGCAGCGCTCGAGTCCTCACGGCAACAGGCTGCCTCTAGATTGTGTTTGCTGCTGCAGCACACAGGAACTGCGCTGTGTCTCGATGTGTGTGTAGCTGCCCTGAGTAACCTCTCACTTTATGTACTGCTTAACTTGTAAAGGAGCCATGCAGAGCTGCTCTGCTACTTTCCTTTACATTTAAGATCATTATAGAAAAAGTTAGGAGTCTTGGATAATTCCAGCTATCCACATTGGAGCTCCAAAATGTGCACTAACCAAGGAATACAATAGAATAGAATAGAATAGAATAGAATAGAATAGAATAGAATAGACCAGACCAGGTTGGAAGAGACCTTCAAGATCATTGTGTCCAACCTATCATCCAACACCATGACCCATCTTGGCACCTTGACAATTGCACATGGCTCTAATTCCCAGTAACATGCAAGTTCAGTAGGAGTCAGTAGCTCTGTCAGGTTTCTGTTGTCCCGTGATATCCTGACCCTAGTGCTTATTTTGGTATCTCATGGCCTTCAAAGCACAGCTTGGAGTTGGTGATCCAGTGTCTCAGAAGGAGCAGCTAAAGAGAGTGTGCTAGCAGGGTTATTTAAATTGAGGGAGAGAGGGGAGGGGTGTGAAATGGTGATGTGTGATAATGTGCTGCTAAATCAAATCAACAGAAGTCAGTTAAAAAATACTCTGTCAAAGTTTTCCAGGTCTTGCACGAGGAATTCTAAGCCCTGTTTGTACAGGGGCACAGTAGAGGTTTTCTTCCTGAGGTGACCCAGTTTAAGTATCTCTTGATATCACATCAATGATACTAAAAAGCCCCAAGCATCAAAACACTAAAAGTACACCCAAATTTCAAACAATTGGTATTGTTACTCTTATTAACTACTAAAATTCCAAGCCCTAAGTGGCAGCATATTAAAATCCCCTGCAACCAGAAACTGGAAGGCAGAGAAAGTCGCTAGAAACCGCCTTGTCTACTTGCGATTCTTTTCTGACCTAATTTAAATCTGCTTATTTACAGGACAAGTATCCTGCTCTTGTGACCCTTCCAGAAGGACTGCAGGGAGATCATATCGTCCTGAGGAATCCCAAACTTTCTGAGTGAGTCAAAAATTGCGTTTCTTGATTGATTGCAGAGAAAGGATTGAGAGATGTGTGTCAGCAACCTGTGTGGAATTAGTCTGCTTGACTATTAAAGTCACTCTTTGCCTTAGAATGCCACTGAACACAGACATTAGATGATGTCTGATACATTTTAGGACTGTAACCACACATTAAAAACACTGGGAGAAAAAAAACCCAAACCTAAATACATGTACAGGCCACATGCACGTGGCCTGCTTTGGTAGGTCAGTCAGTTGTGTTGCTGCCCTGAATACCCACTCTTTCACAGAGCTAGGTGGGAAACCAGAAAGGGTTGTAGCAGGCTTTTAATTGGCATTTTAAGGAAAAAAACAAATTTATTGGTGTCTTGGGTTTGGAAGGTCATCCTTCAACAAAGTGTCTGAATTCTGAGCTTAGGAATGCGAGATGCATCCTCCCTCGCTCACAGCAGCAAACGTCAGGTTTTCTGTCTGCAGTACACCAGAGCAAGGGGCAGAGCAGCTGCACCCCTTGTACTGCGGCAGGGTGGGCCCCCAGCAGCTGCCCCTCTGAGATAAGGCATTTCCTACCCCTGCCCTCAAGGAGGAGCTTTCCCTTCTCGCAGGCTGAGGCTGCTGGGGCAGCCTGGCAGTGCCAGCTCATAACTTTCTCTGTGGTTGGAGGTGCTTTGGTGGTCTTGCCATGAGAGAATGGAAAGAAAATTGCAGTTACCACAGTACCAAAAGCAACTGTAGCTGTATTTTTCCATTGTTGAAGGAAATCAGTTATGTGGAGGGGATCATTTCAGTGACATTTGTTATTATTACTCTACCACACATGCTGGATTTGTTTGGCCTCCCTGCTAGACATGTTCTGGCAGGTTTGGGATTTTAAATTGCATTAAAATAGATGTCTGAAGTTTCATATAAGACAATGTAATTACCACTGTCAGGAATTCTGTAAGGGGGCAAGAAAAGTAGCTATTTTGTGAAGGAATCAGGCCATTCCCTTCTCCTATTACATCTCCATATTAATTTATATGGAAACAACTGGAAATAAAGCACAAATTCCTCCTTCATATTTGTCTGTGGAGCTAGCAAAGAAGCCATAATAGCCAGAGCTGCCCTTTAAATTGAATGCTACAGCTCTGGGTTGCTGAGATCACTTGTTGTTAGACCATCACAGCTAGAAAATAAACTGCTTCATTCTACAGTTTCCCTTCCCCTTGTCAGGTTCCCAGTTCCATTTCACATTCCCTCATCCACAATCATGATACCAGCATTTAAACATCATTTCAGTGGGTTGGTAGGAAATGCACCTCCTTATTAATTTGTTTGCTGAATCCTAGAACAAGCTGGGCACAAATTCTTGTGGGCTTTTTAACAGTGAAGTGGCAAAAGGCTGACAAGTCATCCTTAAAGGGAACTTTCAGAGTTGTGATTAGTCAAATCTCCCCCTTCCCGTGACTTGCTAGTGTGTAGACCCAGGAGCGGACTAGGAGAGCTTTCCTTTGAGTAAGGGAGACTCCTAAAAGCAGGGACTGGGGGGGCACAAAATGCAAAAAAGCAGACAGGAGGTTCTAAAGCAGCAAATCTACAAGAAGTAATCCCCAGGTACTTGAGCAGAAAAATGCTTCCCTTGCAGGAGCAAACTGCTCAGTTGTTCACTTCATGTGCTGTAGTCATCTTGACCCCCCTACCAAAGCTAGAAATCATCTTTCGCCTCACAAACCAACAAAAACACACTTGAAATTATGAACAATGATGATGTAATTTTTACAGAAGCAGGCTTCTCGTATAAAAGCCATGAACACTCTCAGGGTGGACCTTATTCCAAACCCAGAACATCAGTTTATGCAAAAGCTTCTCCTGCAACTAGTTCTCATCCTGTATCTAAGCATGGCACCTGACCAGGTGTATATGCCAGGGGTGAGGAAAGGAGATGCTATCTCTCCTTTTGTATCTTAATGTTTACCACTGCTCCATGGAAACTTATCCTTCATAAGACAAGTACTGGGCGGGGGGAAATCCTTGAGATTGAAAACATGAAGCTTTTGTTTAAGAGCACAATGAGTGTGAACCCCAAACACTGTCCTTGGTGCTTTGAAGAAACCTTCCAGTTGCCTTGTTAACACTTCCCTGACTTTTCTGTCCACAATACAGGTTTGAACTGATGGTGGTTTGGAAGATTCATCTAGATGAAGAAGGGAGAGCTACACCTGTTCTGGACCTTCTGACTAAAGTACCAGAACAAGGTAAGGTCACTCACTACAGGAACATGAGTGGAGTATTTTTCAGTGTGAGGGTAATGGAACACTGGAACAGGCTGCCCAGGGAGGTTGTGGAGTCTCCTATTCTGGAGATACTCAAAACCCACCTGGACGCCTTCCTGTGTGATCTGATATAGGTGATCCTGCTCTGGCTGGCCGATCTTTCACGGTCCCTTCCAGCCCCTAACATTCTGTGATTGAAGCAGAATGCCTGTCCCCCTTTTGCCCAACATCTCCTTAGATAAAATAGAAATGCACCTTGCTGGGCCCAGCCAGGCAAAGCCATCCCTCCTGTATAGTTTAGAAGGGCTCACACACAACTTTGTCCCCCTCTCGTGGGCAGCAGGTAGCTGTTTTTACCCCAAACTGCAGTGCTGACAGCAGCAGTGCAGCTGCTGGTCCCAATCAGGGTCATCCTTACACTTCTCTTGCAGTCTCAGCACAGAACATGGGAAGTATTGAAGATGCCCCCAGCCGCTTCCGAAGCCTCCTGGGTCTGTTTGGGATCGAGACAGCCATCGAGAACCTGATCAAAGTGGTTGGCTCCCAACCATGAACAGCACCAGCCCGAGTGACAGCAGGTAGCGATTCCAAAAGTAGTTTTAATTCAGATATTGTTGTTACACTGTCTATAATTTTATTGAATATAAACATTAAGTTATTTTCCATTTAGAAACCATACTCATAAAACATGCTATCTGTACAATTATGGCACGTTATATATAAATTGTCATGACAGGAAAATAAATACAGCCATTTAAATACAAAAATGCCAAATAAAATAGTTACATGTACAGAGTGATCTCATTATAAACTTTAATCTTTCTGAATCAGTAATGTACCAGAGTGGTTTATCTTCTTAACATTTTCTAGGTCCCTGGAAAGTGTTAAAAGATCATGCACTGTCAAAATCAAGTCCATAAAAATCCATTTCACAGCTCTATAAAAGTACAGTGATATTAAAGTAACAAGTCAGAGACTCCCGGAACAAAGCGTTCCGTCGCCGTCTCATTAAATTAGGGTGGAAGGAGACAATCTGATGGTTTCCAAGACATACTATGCTAAAAATAAAAAGGGGGGGGGTGGAGGGGGTGGTTAACTGTATGAAGGAACTTTTTTCCACAATGTAAGTGTTGAGTATAAACAGCATTAAAGAAGAGAGGACCACCACACTTCTGTTAGAGGGAAATGGACCAGTTAACTACTGCACCCTGCTGCACCTCCTTTGGATTTCCTACTCCTAAGGGGAAGTTCTGGTAGGTAACATGTTACAAAGCATCACATTTCATACCTTCACCCCTGAAGAAATCAAGCAGACAAGCCAGCTGTCCTGTCATCTTCCTTCTCTTCCCTCAGAGGTACCATTAGGTCAGCTGTGAACTTTCAGGAAGTTTCAGAAGAGTTCCTGCCCTGCCCTAGCTGTCGTAACCACCACCTTATCGGAGCCAGACTGATACAGCTGTAAGTCACATCCTTCTCAGGTGCAGAGCGATCCCTGAAATCGAGGGGCCAAAACCACACACTGTGGACTCTTGAGTAAAATTAAAAGGCTTCGAGTCCACAGCTGCTTGTAACCAAGAGAGCAGCACACCTGTCTGTGTAAGTTATCAAAACCACTTTATGGCAATGGTTAAATAGGTGGAGAAACCAAGAGCTAAAGCAATAGTATAATACTGTAGTTTGAATAACCCACTACCTGATCACTGGAATGGTGTCCTACTACTCTGGTAGGTCAGGAAAAACTGACAGCTGGGATTGGCTTCCTGCAGAATCTACAGTTGAGCAATGCCAGAGGTCAAGTCTGGATGAACCCAAACCCTGTAATAAAGGATCTTGTTGGGTGTAAGGCAGGATAACTTCAAGTTTGGAATTCAGTAGACAGGCAAAATTGTTACTTTTTCCACTGGCATCTTACTGGTTTAGCTAGTTTTGTCTAACCTTTAGTTTATTTCATCTTCAGCTCCTTCTCCCATGAAAATGAAACTGTTTAGTCACAGGTAAACTTCTATTTGCATGAAATGTGTGTCAAGTTACAGCATGGAAACTTTCCACCTGTGGAGAGTCCTCCTTCCTTTCTTCCCCTTGTCCAACAGCTGGAGGATGTCTGGATTTAAAACCAGCTCTCTCCTAAGGTGTTCTTTGCAAAGAAGGGGTTGTTACCATGTCAGCTGCCAGCTTCTTGCACTGATACAGCATCCTGTTTGGGTGGGAACAGCCCAGGCCCCTATCCCAGCAAGGTAGCTGTGACCTGCAGGTGGATCCAAGAGCTGCCAACACAGCACCCTGCACACAGCACACGGTGTGAGTGGTGTTACTCTGTGGTTCATGTTTCTTCCTTGAGTTGTGCCAGTCTACAGGGCTTTCTGGTTGTGCTGTTTGAATTTTAGGTAAAAGGGAAATTCCAACATTACACAGCTCCTAATGTAAATACATCATTAAAATGCTAACACAGATTCCTTTAAGACCATCAGGAGTGAGCACACACTGTGTCCAGGTAACAGCAGCTCACTGCAGCTTGAACAGCCTCTCTGCACAGGCTGGACTGCGTAATCCCCAGCAGTACAGGAAAAGCACCTGTAGCTTTTGTCACACCTCAGTCTGACCATCTCCTCAGTCTCCAGCTGGGGCTCTCCCTTGAGGATGGCTTTTACCGCAGCATAGCAGAAGGCTTCAGCTGTTCCCACCTTAGAAAGCTGCAGCAGTGATGCAAGCTTAGCTCCAGTGACCATCCTGAGGAGTGAGCCCCTGCAGCTTCACAGAATCAGGTACTGTCACCTTTTTTGTGTCACTTAGAAATGAGCCTGAAAGCAGCTGCTGATGACATGCAGTATGTGGGACATCATAATGTCAATGCCTGACACAATCTGAAAGACCTGAAATCACCTGAAAAGCTCAGAATATATTATTCTTGTAGCTCAGCTTCACTTAGGTAAGAGCGAGCTGTGGTTTCACCTTCAATAGCAGCATATCACGTACAGAAAAGACAAGACCAGTATGTTAGAGGAGTTGAGCCAAGCTGTCACATAAAAACCTGAAAGAGCTTCACCTTTAACCCTTTCCATTTCATTCCAGAAGCTCTAGGTAGATACGAGGTGATCACAGAACTTCTGAAGGCAGTCTGCTGTTCCTGATCTCACACGTTTGTACTTGAAAGTGTTCTGCAGTGACACAGTCCTGCCACAGGTCAGGAACACTTGAGTAGCCACTTCTGTTTTCAGTGGACTTAATGCTAAAGGTATATATTGGTTTTGTCAGAGCATTCCCTCTTCCTACTAGGCATGAGTGAGACTCAAAGCACAAGCTCCAAGGCAATTCTCTTGTTAGTAACTGGGTTTTCTACGTTAGTGCAATATTTCAGATACCTTTAATTCTGTGCTCTCTCACTTCTAAGGAAGTAGGTTTTCAGTATTTGTCTGATCTCTCCTCTAGTTCCAAGGTATGGCACACACTCTGCTCTGTCCTATTGAATACATTCATTAAGGTTATATAGTGAATGTGTGTTTTAGTGCTATTCCATGTCTCTGAGAAGGCATACCCATTAGAAATCATTTCTTAAAGCAAAAACATTCACAGCTGAAAAATGCACTGAACACAATAGGGGGGAAAAAAACCAAACAAACTAAAATCACCATAATTGTATTCCATTACTCTTTCACTTCCTAATGTAGCTGAATAAAAATAACCTTAAGGAAACAGTTACACTTTATGGAGAACTAATGTGCAGTCTTCATTCTCCTTGAAGAGACTGGACATGACAGGGTCATCTTTGGCCTGTACATTCTTCAAATAATAGTTTACTATCTTGCCATCAAGTTTGTACTGATGAGGAATACTTTCGTATGGTTTGAGGTCGAGGTCCAGCACAGAGACAGAAAAGGTGAATCTTGATTTGGACGTTAGTACCACAGGTCTTTGCTCAGAGCTGGAAAACAAAACCACATGGCAGAGCTGAGCATTTCTCCTTTGTGCATCCCAGGTCCCCTCGCAAAGTGACTGCTGTGTTTATCTTAGAAGTTTCAGAGGAGCCCAAGAAAACAAACTTCAGCTAAGGCAGCGTTTAGGAAGCTATAGCTCCAGCTTAATCAGTTTAAAGTGAACTTGCTGGTGCCTCTTCCAGTCCTTTTCTTTTCAGCTTCCACACAACCTTAAGCCAAAACATTATTCACTCAGTTGCTGTGTCTTTTGCATTTAGTAAGTCTGACCCATTTCTAGATGCTGTGCATATAGACCAGCAGCAGAAAGAGTCACTGCAGGTTCAGGTTCAAGGCCATACAGATTTAGTGTCAGAACTAGTGTCCCAGCACACTGCAGGATGGAGGACTTGTTACTAAATGACCACTGCACAAGTCTTCTCCTTCATCAACATTTCACTCAAGCACTGCAGGGCAAACACAAAACACTGTTCCCTGAAAGTGACAAGGCTTTGGTAAAGCAAACTGCCTTACATAGGAGCACACCTACTGCTGATGATGGAGCCTGTTGATACAAAGCCTCCTTCCTTACAGCCAAAGATGTCACCTCTTGATTATTGCCTTATGTTTATTCTAATCAGGTAGTTAAAGGCAACTCATCTTGACAAAAACTCTCCTATGAGGACACCCAAGACAAAAAAAAATTGTTAAAGCTATAGTTAAAACCATACAGCAATCTATTCTCTGTGAAATGTCAAGAAGGGAATAAAGATCAAACCTTAACCCTTTTTATCAACTTAAAACTCTTTGGAAACAGACATCCATCCTAAACATCTTAAATCAGAGCTCTACCTTGCTAGTATGCTCACAGCATATGTATTTGGACACCCCACTGCCACTTCTAGGATGTTACTTGAATTGACTGAACCATGCAGCAAATGCATCATCAAATTCTAACTGAGCAGGAATCACTCAAAAGCAGGTCTCTCTCTCACCATTCATCTTGTAGGCAGGGGGAAAGGGCAATCATGATGGAGCAGTCTTTAGCAGTCATTGCTATTCGGTACTGCTGCACCTGTGCAACAGAAACAAAGCATTATTTGCATTCCCCTCAGTACAAGAGTTGCCATCACAGTCATCATGTCTCTGTTGGTGGTACTTTAAGAGCTGGGAATTCTCCAACAGATGGTTAGCAGGAGCAAGTGGTTTTACAGCATCCTCTGTAAGAATTGTGTTTATTTTCTAGATGCTTTTCTTGAAGGCCCAAAAGAGCCCCACTCCATGCAAACACTCTCCTCAGTCTAGAAAGGAAAGAACCAGCTTTATTGTTTCTCTTAAGAGCTGATGCTAAACCCATTTGGTAACTGCATCTGCTCTAGCTTCACACTGGCACTATAAAGAACGTGACCTACACTGCACTCTGCCCGCCAAAAGAGTTGCCAAGGGGCTGTCCACCCATTTCCACCATACAGGTGCTGACAGAGCAAATCAGCTACAGCAAGGCAAGCAGGACAAGTGCCCAGTACCTTTGTTAGGGCAAAAGCTACTGTGCCATCATCTTCAGTTGACAGGTCCAGCAGCTTCTCGTAGAACGCCTCGTTGTAAGGTCCATCGATCTGCAGTGTGCTCCTAAACAGACATTAAAAGATTTACAGGCAGCCAAGATGCTGACTGGATTTCAGTGAGGTCTTTCTTCAGCAGCCCAGCTACCCTGATTACAGCAAACCAACAACAGCAGCAGGTTAAGACCCAGAGATGTAACACATCACTGAAGGTTTGCTGCTGCTTAGGATCTCAGACTGTGGGGTTTTCAGGACAAGTCATTCTGAATCCACTGCCACCTCTCTGTCACTACATGAACAGGATTTTTTCCTGCAAGAATGGGTAAGTTTCAAAATGTGTAACGCTCCCAGAAGGGTTGCTGAACACACAGTGGCTATAATATACACTTCTCTGACAGGCTCCTCCTCTGCCCCAGCTCCATGATGTGTGCTTCATCCAGCCTCCTCCTTTCCCATGCTAAACACTTGAACCCCTGCTGAAAAGCTGAGACCACACCAGCAGGGTTTACAGAGTACAAACATCCCACAGATGGAATAATACATTTTCATATTATTTGTTTGATGTATAAATACACAAGCCAGCCACCCAGCAGGTGGCTTAAGCAGAGCTGAAGGCCAACCCATTGCCCATAAACGAACTCTTCAGCTCCAAGGGCTGTCCCAAGAGCCGAGAGGCAGCAGCAGCAACGTCTGGCAAGTGAAGCCAGAGTGCCCTCGTGTGAGCAGCAGCAGAACTGCGAGCACCTCGCCGCCTGCAAAGGCAGGCACCGTCCAAGGTAAGGCTGTCTGTAGCCATTATTATTACAAATAATAAGCTTCACTTGAGACCACATGCAGCAGCTTGCAACGCCCAGTAATTTCTTCACCAGGCAAGAATTACCATAAGATAAAGAATCTTGTGCCTGAACTATGATTTGGTCCCTCAAGCTGCGAGTTACAGTCTGGCATCTGGAGCTGTTCTCACCACACAAGAAGGTAGGGCTGGGTAATAGCAGGGTCACACCTCTAAGATCCTGCAGGCCCAGACTGGACTGCTGCTGAAAAGATCAGGTTGTAGGCTGACCAACTTGAGAATGACTGTAAAAACCTCATTATTACTGCAGACACAGCCCTAGCTCTGCAGGTACTCAAGGTGGGAGAAACCTGCCATCCATTTTACTCTAGCCTCCCTCAAATATACAGCCTCCACTACTATGGAATGGGGCATTTTCCTGTCTTCCCCTTCACTACTTAAAAATCCAGCTCCAAGTGACTGACATCAAAACTTTTACCAATAAACCTATTTTGATGGTATCTGAAATTTCAAGTTAAGACATTCAGAATATGCAGTACCATGCAGGAAAGTTGTAGACAACACAAGAAGAGAGTGTCTGCCTACAGCCAGTGTTGCTATGTAACGAGAATGAAAACATGTCAAGCCTTACCTCTCTTCAGGAAACTCCTCCAAGTACTGTTCCACTCTGCTGTACAAAGGATAGAGTCCTTCAATATCCAGCATGTCAAGCATCTGAGCCTGAAGGGTTTTATAAAGGAGACAACCCCTCGGTAAGCCAGAGCTTTCCAATTTATGTTTACCTAGAAGAAAATGTATTTTCAAATCAGGCAGACAGCAGTGTCCTCTTTGCTTCATTTTGCCATTGCATGTGCTTGTTCACAGAGCAAGTCCAAATACTCTTTAGGCTAGGCATGGAGAGGGAACAAACCAAAACACTTCTGTGTCAGGTTCACGTACTAACCTGCACACTGAAAGAGCACATATATGACTGCAGAGCACAATACCTGATACAAACTCCAGATATTATTGACAAGCAAGCCAAACAACCCCCCCCACACAACCCACCAAAAGAAGAAACATTTCTGCTGCAAACTACTTGTCTGACTCTGTAAGATAATTTTTTTTCTTATGAGTTTGAAGCCACCAAACTTCACTGTATTAACTGCTGGCAGAAAATTATTTGGCATCTCAGCTACAGGGCCTTTTTACTACATATTTAATTTGTATTTGCCATCCCTGCTGCAAGACAGCTCTTTCTCCACACAATGCAGCAAAACCGACCAGCAAGGAACAAAACCTGCCTCAAAGGCAGAGTGAAAAACATGCTGCTTCTCTAACTGGCAGCATCTGGAATGATTAAGAGCTTATGCACCGAGAAATTAAATGATTTAGAGTTTCCCAGGGCTCACTTCCCTTCTCTTCTCTGCAGCGTTTGCACCTGTCTCTCTAGCAGTAGAAAAAAAGACCCAAACAACAAAATGAACCTAGCTTGTGAGGGCTGATAGGAGGAGCAGGGAAAGGAACAGGTGTCACCTAGCAAACCAACCAAAGCAGCCAGACCTCATCACACACTACTGAACATTTCCAACCCCGTGATGGTTATCACCTCAGACTGGTATTTTCCTCCATTCTTCCTCCACCACCTTCTGAATTTATTTTTAGCCCTGTCAGTAGGTACAGTGCTAAAAATGCTCAATACAAGGTCACATTAGAGAAACAGTTACTGAGCAGTTACGCAGCTCAGAACTCATTTTTTACATGTCACAGACTGCCTTGTTTCTGTTCTCACATGGGCAGTAAACAGCAGACGAGGGGCAAAAGGTCCAAATCATTAGGAGGCGACAGTTAATTACTGACAGCACGCAACAATTATTCTTTCTTACCATTTCTTACTAGCTCCTTATTAAAAGCACTTGCTTCACAGTAGCTTCTTCCTTGTGAAATGGGAACTGTCTTCATATCACCTGCCCTGCAGGCATCAGTACTACTTAGTAGGGCCATAGTTATAACGTGGATGAGCTCTTTGACAATTGTCCTTGTGCAGTGGGGCCCACTGACCAAGCCATTGGAAGGGAAGAAGAAGGGTTTTAAGTGACGAGCAAGTTCGTTCCAGTCACAGACACTGTCCTGGTCATCTTTACAGCCATAAATTAGTTCCCCGTTCTGCAAATGATGGAAAAAACCACAGTATTGAGGCACTGCACTTCATGAAAGCCAGGTGTTTGTACTGAGACAACCAAAGCAGAAATTCAGTTTTTTAAGACACACAGCACAGAGAAGTGTTCTTAGGTTAACAGTCTGTGTACAAACACTGTCCCAGTCCCTCACAAACTTGTCCTCTTAATCAGATACCACAGGTACCAACCTTTGAATTAGGACCAAAGCCCATTTAAATCTACTGCTACTTTCCCAGCTTAATCACCTGTAAGTAAGCAGAACCACAGAAGTGAACTGATCCTTGGCACATTTTCCTGTCACTTTTCTCCCAACAGTATCGACAGTGGAAAAGCACCATCTGAACAACCTTCTTTAAAGGCCAGACTGAAAAAGGAGGGCTATAAAGAGGGACTGGAGAGGGAGTTTTCAGACCTCTTCTAACAGAAACACAGGAGAGTTCATTAAGTAATTCAAATAGTTGGTTTAATACTGTAAATGCATTGTAAAGACTCTTGTTTCCTAGCATTAATGTGAAAATCTGCATAAGCCATCAGTTCCTGCTGTAGGACTTCCCTACATGAATGCCACACAGCAGGTGACTTTTCCCTCCCGTTGGCCTGCCTCAACACCCTTAATAGTAGTTCTAAAACAATACTTGCAGCAACATGCAAAGTTCTCCAACTTCTTCCTCCTGAATTTTAAAGCTTTAGTCATCTGTACAAGTTCTATGCTATTAGCTGCTCCTGAGTAATTCTTTCAGACTAACTAGTTCTGGGAAATTAATACCTTACCCGTTCTGACTTGAAAACTTAACTAAGAGTTTCCCACTTCCTTCTCTCGGGGGGGTCCAACAGTGATGGTGCTGATTAGGTTGGTCTGAGGCAGGATCTTGACTATTCAGATGCTGACGTCAAATTGTGTAACAGCCAAGGCAAAAAATGAGGCAAGCAGAGAGATTTGATTGTTTACCTTAAATATCTTCAAGTTGTTCTGTGGCTCCTGTAATAAGCTCTTCAAAGCAAAGTGCATTCTCTGTTTATTTCTAGGGAAAGAAAAATAAATGAATTGAAGACTTTTTTAGATGTATACACCTGTGCCTAGAGGGCTCTGGCATCTTAGCTGGTCACCTGAAATCAACACACCCTTTAAGCCTGTTACTCACACTGAAGTCACTTGCAAAGACAAAGGGACTGTGCCCAGTTAAACTTGAAATCTGAATGAGCTAAACAGTTCCATGGTTAATGTCATGTAGCAGAAGGCACTGAAACATTAACAAGCCACTCTGATGCCTGAAATAGGTGTAAACAGGTACAGAGCCCCAGAAATACTCACTGTGTAAAGTCAGACAAGCTGACACTGACCATCCTTAACACTCCAGTGGAAACCAAGGACAGCTAAGAAAGAAATTGTGACACAAGTTTTCTTGGCAGGGAGCCAAGTCAGAGAGCCTTACCCTGAGAAGAGGTCGAGCGGGCAGTATTTACTTGGTCGCTTCCATTTGCCGTTCGCTACCTGTGGAAAGGCACCGCTGTTAATCACTCCTGCAGGAACTACTCTCAGTTACTTCAGCAGTCAGATCTGTGGCACTAACATGCTGTCTTCAGAACTCCCATGACATTGAAAGCCCTTGGAATGTGGAATTCCTGACTACTGAGGCTCTCCCTAATCGTATTTATCTCGAGTCACTCCAATCACATCCACAGGCATAGTGCACGGAGGAAGGCCATGTGGAGTTCCAGTGAGGCACACTTAACACCATTTCAAACACGGTCAAACAAACTCCCTGTGTGCTACACGTTGTTGTAAGTTACAGAACACCAGCAAGCACTTGGTGAGCTGGACTCAAAGGGAGCTTTGACATCAGAGTTTACCCCACCAACAGCATTAATAGTCCTCAAAGACTAACATTGTGCTTGTTTGCTTCCAGCTTCCCACAGAACTTGTTCTGTCCCTCACCAAACAGATGCACACCCAGAGACTCAGATGTGTATCCTCCTCCTATCTTTAGTCATATCGGAGGTCTAAGCAAGTTTCAACAGCCAAGCAGGGCTGGAATGGCAAATGCAGCTCAGCACAGTGGAAGGAAAGCCCTGTGGCTTAAGAACCAAGAACCAAGCTCACCTTTAGGTGCTGATGCATACAGTAACGACACACCTTGTGCTTTATCTCCTGTGAAACATGGCTGGAAAAAGGAATGAAGCCACACTTTGGCTAAAACAAACAGACAAAGATTGTAAATATACATGTAGTTCTTTAGAGAAATAGAAGGGTGCACAATATGTAAATCTTGCCAGTTAAAGGAATATTAAAGCAAAGAAGAGCCAACAGCAAACACTTAAAATGCTGTACATTATTGCCAATTATTTTACAGTTCTCACTTAAGAAATATGGATATACAAAACTGCTGTGGCCTACAAAAAAAGCCTAGTAATAGCTGGGAAATTCCCAGCTTTCCAGACATCAGCAACTGGTAGGAGGAGGGGACTACTTCATATCCTGTGGGTCCCAGCAAAAGCAGCGAGCTCTGCCCTATCACATTGCTGGATTCCTTGCTCTGTCAGTCTGTGCCCCCAAGAGCCTTCCCCTTCACTGGTACCTTGATCTCGATGCAGAGGATGGGCCGGTGCTCCACGAAACGATAGGTCTGCAGCCTGGTGAGGTTAGGAAGGCACATTGCATAGCCACTAAGAGTGTCCATGTCTTTGTCACAGCGAGACTCTGGGGGAAACAAGAAAATGAGGTGTGTGGATGTCTCTCTTACTCCGTAGTTACCTTGTTCACCAGCTGGGAGGGTGGAAACAAACTCAGAAAGACAGGACACAGTTCTGCCAGCTTTAGCCCATTAGACACCTGCAGAGCTCTGCTCCCCGTGACCAAACCGCTGTTCAGTCTCCCTAAGGCTGCCCCAGGCATACAGAGCCTGCAAAAGCTGCCCTGAACCCCAGCTCCCAGCTCAGCCCAAGAGCAGGGCCAGTGAGAGGCCTGAAATATGTCAACTACAGTAGTCAGGCTCCATATGCTTTGTCACAGATGTGACCTCCTGTTTGCTTAGCTACAACTGCACAAACTGCCACCCCCTGGTCTAGTCAACAGGAACCTGTGACAGCTGGCAGGAATATCATAAACTGCTCAGAAGCTCAAAGTGTAAATCTAAACAGCACCTTCAAGTGGCTTCACTCTACCCCTCTGTCTACATATTCCCCTCCTAGTCCCTCCAGTGCTTACATCAGAACAAATAGATGAAAAGGAACATAGAAGGCACAGAAGTTAGCTCAGAACATGACTCTCCTCTGCTAAAACCACCCCTTGAAAACTAGCTTTTTTTTAATATGATCTGAAAACATATTAGTATAAAATGTTTTCAGACTAACATTACGAGGCATTAGGTAGATAAAGCCTTCTAATACCTTCCTTCCACACTCATCCTTTGGGACAGAGAAAGGCCTGTGAGCTTTTCATGCAAATTTAACAACAACATACACCTCTAGATTTTCAAACACCTGTGTTAGAGCCAGGCAGAGCACACCTGTTTGGTTATAGCCCATTGCCAAGAAAGATGTCCTGCAATTCTCAGCCAACTGCTAAGAAAACGTTCTGAAATACGTACTGCAACGGGAAAACAAAAGCCCTCACAAACTGCAGCCTGCCATTAGATGCTATACCTCACTAGAGTGAAAAGGAAGAAGCCTTTCTCCAACAGAATACTGGGGTTTGTTTTCTTTATCTAAACTTAAGCAAAAGTACATCAATGTTCAGCTGCAAGCACTTGCCAAATCACAGACCCAGAAATCATAGAATGTTAGGGACTGGAAGGGACCTTGAAAGATCATCCAGTCCAACCCCCTCTGCCAGAGCAGGATCACCTAGAGCAGATCACACAGGAACTCATCCAGGTGGGTTTTCATTATCTCCAGAGAGGCAGACTCCACAACCCCCCAGGCAGCACGTTCCAGTGTTCTGTCACCCTTTCAAGTATTAGACAAGAGCCTTCCTAAGCTAGGCCTATATGAAAGGTATTATGAAGAAACTCTTTCCTCCAGGGTCAACAAAATTCCTGTTAAAAATGAACAGTGAGATTTCCTGTTGTAGACCACTGGGGCAGCTCCTCACAACTGTATGGCTTCAAACTAGAGAAGAGTAGATTTAGATTGGATGTTAGGAATAAGTTCTTTACCATGAGGGTAGTGGAACACTGAAAGAGGATGCCCAAGGAGGTATTTGAGGCCCCATCCCTGGAGATATTCAAAGCTTGACAAGGCTCTGGGCAACCTATCTAGCTGAGGATGTCCCTGCTGACTGCAGAGGGGGTTGGACTAGATGACCTTCAGAAGTCCCTTCTAACCCAGACCATTCTGTGATTCTATGATTTGTTCCTCTAAAGGAGGAGCAAGAGCTGCAGACACACAAAATTGAACTTTATAAACTAAAACTAAGTTCTGTCCTTCACTTTTACCCAAGTATTGCTGACACTAGTTGTTTTTATGATGGTTTCTGGCACTGTGGAACTGCTTCTCCAAAAGGTGAGGAGAACTCAGCCACAGAACATGTCCTGTGCTCAATGGAACCAAAGGCAACACTACTTTGATTTAATGACATTTCTCTTCAAGGAGCTTTGCCAGAGCAGGAGCTGCTGGCTGTTCTCAAGAACATCTAAGAACACAAGATGAGCACACCATGAGGGACACCTTCTCTTTACCCATTTTAGAGCTTACACCTCACTGAACACAAAGAACAATGCACCTAAGCGTTGCTGACTAAGAGCAATGACACCAAGTTAGTTCTGTACTGCTTCACTTCACGCTGCATGCGTCACAGATTGCTAAACCTTGGTACTCATGAGCATGTTCCAAAAGGTTTCACAGCTCACCCTCAACTCCTGCACTTAGTCCCTTCAATCCCCACCTCATACAACATACTGGCACTTCACTGATGGGCAGGGAGCCCAGAGGACCATGTTGGAGAAGCAGCACAGCCCCCTTATCCCAGAGATGGCCACTGAAGGCAGCACAGCCTGCAGTGCTACAGCCCCTTACAATGAGACAGCAGCTATCAGGGGAGAGACCTGAAAAGCTGGAACTTGAGACCTGAGAGTCATCAGATGAAAGATGCTTAGCCCCAGGTGAAATACTAAGACTGAAAACAAGACAGTTGCAGAACCTCCACACCAAATTATCTTCCAAAGCTCTGCTCCATGGGCAGTTTCTCCATGAGGAGACACTGATGGAACTTGAACAGTTATTTCAGGACACATCTTCCACCCCTCTCAATGACCTGTTTAAGGGACTTCCCAGCAAGGTGAAAGCTTATTCAAGAGTTAACAAGCACAGGCTTACAGAGGGTCCCTTTCCCCAGTTTGATCAAACTAACCTCAGATGCCATTTTTAATTCTACATAGCCATTTTTTCCACATCCAATTTTCAGCTTGTCACTGTCTAAACACTTACAGTTTCCTCATATTCCAAGTTATGATGGGTTCTATTTTAGAATGAAGAGAGACACTTTACAGCTTGAGGAAGGCCTCCTCTTTAAATGCCATCCCTGGCACTTACCTGGCCTCTCTGGCTGAACTTTTAAACAGAGCTGTCTTACAAAGTCTAAAGGCAGTTGAATAATTTCCTGTTAAGAAAAAAAAAAAGAAAACTTATTTCAACACAAAAATTAACACCCAGCTTGGGGGTCTCCAAATGGAAATTTCAGTGACTGTTAACAACAGTATTCTAAAGTACATGGTCAGCAGCTGCTCCCTCTGATTACCCACCTGTACCTGCAGTCACATGCAACAGTTACTCCACTATGAAAACCAAGAACTCATTTCAAGCCATGAGAAAGAGCATTTTCAGTGCCAGCTTAATGTACACAAAGCAACAAATTAAAATGTCCCATGTCTCACATCCCACCCTTCCAAGACAAGAGTTGTTGTGCAACTCAAGTTCCAGCAGATGTTACTTTTCCCTCAGGTGTCTGATGTTCAGCTAGCTAGAGCTGGCTGCCCTGAAGGCCAGAGTGGCAAGGGGAAAGGTTACTCTGACTGCAGAGAAACCCAGACACTTCACATGAAGCAAACTTCTCCCCTTGCTTTGCAGTTAGTCTAAATATATCTCTCTCCCACACCTCTCACCTTATGCAGGGCAAATAAATGACCGCTCATGAGTAGCTTGAAATAGCTCAAACCATGGAATGCAACCCAGTCACCTCATCGGGCACAGACCAGGCTCTCTGTTCTTACCCAAACACTTCTGTGTATCTTGCTCAGGAATATTTGCAGACCCTGCTAATTCCTTTTACTGGCATTCAGTGTTCCCCCAAACACTTTGGTGTTTACAGTGTAGGAGCCATTTATTTGAAGAACAAAAGATTTACCCCGTGATGCACATAGTTCTCCCCAAAGAACTGCTTCATGACATGTTTTCCAAAGTCTACAATGTTCTGCAGATGGTGGAGTATTTCCTCTGAAGTCTGAAAGAAAGATGGTGATTTAACTATGAAATAGTGGTTACACTCAAGAATACATACACATACCAGGCAATGGTTTAGCAAAGTAGCTTAACTGCTCTACTGAGTTTGGTAGGTCAATGCACCTTGAAATGCCCATGAATCCTGTGCTGCACTTGTCTCCCAGCTGCTGCCTGAGAGGCTGGGACAGCCAGGAAAATGGTCAGGAGAGATGACTCTTAAGTGTCAGGGAGAAAAGAGAAGTGGAGGTGGGGAAGATTACTCTTTGACCATTACAGCTGAAA
Source organism: Dryobates pubescens (assembly GCF_014839835.1). Lineage (NCBI taxonomy): Eukaryota > Metazoa > Chordata > Aves > Piciformes > Picidae > Dryobates > Dryobates pubescens. The sequence continues at coordinate 61,561,266 of NC_071612.1, forward strand.
AGAGATGCACAGCATACTTAACCAAGAGTGAACAGCAGGAGAGGCTTCCAGTGTCTTATGCTTGGAGATTGGGAACAGAACAGCCACATCACAGGTCTCTGCACAAACAGGTACAGGATTTGCCACCTATCCCAAATCCTGCCCCAGCCAATGAAAAGTCTTACTATCATGTTGTCTTCCATTAATTTTGGGCTATGTGTCTATAAGGAAACACTGAAGTTCTACTGCAAGACAAAGAAGTCAAGCTAGATAGAAAGGAGGCGAGCTCAGCACAGCCTGGCTCTGACAGGCTTCTGCTTACTGAAGAGGTAACAGAGAAGCTTTACAACAGCATTACTCCCTTCCCAGCACTCCAGCACACTCTGGTTCTCTGCACAGTGTTTTATTGTTAGGATAGACAATCTCCCAGCTCCTGTGCCCTTTTGTAACACACAAAGCTTTTCTGGAACAGCACTACTTTGCCTACCACTGTACAACACTGAAACATACAGATTAGCTCTTGGGATTAAGGAAACAGTAGAGGAACAGAAAATGCCATGCTCTTGTCCAAGTTAGAAAAATGAGAGTGGAAAAACAGCATGTGCAGAAGATAAAACCCAAAAACAATAGAGTAAGAGAAAATTAAATAGTAGGAGGAGAACACTCAGGTAATGCAAAGTCTAGAGAAAGAAGGAAGTACTATCCCACACAAATTAAACATGTTTAGAGATAAAAGGAGATTGTCACTAACCAGAGGGCTAGAGCACCTTCCCTACAGGGACAAGGTGAGAGATTTGGGGCTGTTCAGCCTGGAGATAAGCAGGCTCCAGGAAGACCTTAGAGCAGCCTTCCAGTACCTGAAAAGGGCCTATAAGAAAGCCAGGGAGGGACTTTTCACAAGGGCCTGTAGTGACAGGATAAGAAGGAATGGATTGAAGCTTAAAGAGAGTAAATTTAGACTGGGTATTAGGAAGAAATTCTTTACAGTAAGGGTGGTGAGACACTGGAACACATTGCTCAAGGAGGTCATGGATGCCCCCTCCCTGAAGGTGTTCAAGGCCAGGTTGGATCAGGCCTTGAGCAACATGGTCTAGTGGAAGGTGTCCCTGCCCATAGCACAGGTGTTGGAACTGGATGATATTTAAGGTCTGTTCCAACCCAAACCATTCTGTGATTCTGTGACACCAGGGAAGGCTCACAAACAACAATTAACAGACTACTGGAGCCTCACCTTCCAATACTAAAAGGCACTGAAATGAAAAGCTTTTGAAGGCCCCATCATTACTGCCAGTTCACTTAGCAAGATACTCACACTCACCACATAGGTTCTATACAATAAAAGGGGGGGGGAGGGGGGTGAAGTCACTCAAGCAGAAGGCTCAAACACTAAAATCAGCAATGTGCAGTTCAAATCATTCCATGAGCCCTGACACTTGACATGCTGCTCATTGCAAGGCCCAGTGTAACTCTGAGCATTTTTCATTAGAGCACTGAGTTGCAGCAATAAGATCACCATGTGCAGTAACAGCACCCTGTTTAACTCCTAGATTACCCAGTCCCAAATCCACAACCAGATAGTGTGAACACAAAGCAGCATCCAGATGACTTTACCTTTGCCAGAGGAGTTAAGCACAAGAGACTGAGATGCCTCTGTCCACATCTGATTTCACTATGCCTCTTACTAGAAAATGCTGTGCTGCTTTCCAAGCTGTTTTCACTGGATGAGCTACAGATAAATAACACTTTCTATCCAATCTCATCCTGCACTAGTCAGGAATACAAATTACACCTAAAAAACATTTCCTCTTCTACAGGTCTCATGTTGCTACATCCAAAACTGACTCTCCAGGACGTGTTTACAGATCTGAAGATAAAATATTTATTCTGTTCTGCCCTGGGGAAAACTGATCCTTTAAAACAAAACCAAAACAAAACAAAAACCCAAACAATCCTCAGAATAACTAAATATTTTCAAATTACATAATCTTTCATTTGGAGGGCAAAGCCAACAGGAGCTGTGTATCACAAAGTCCACACAACCACGACGTGAAGCAAACGCAGAACGCCGGAGCTGGCCACCAACCAGGCCTCAAAAGGCAACACTTGTGTTTGTAACAGGAGAGTCTTCTCTGGTGGTGGGCAGTCACCAGCCTGGAGCACGAACTCAAAGACACTGCTTAAAGCACCTTCAGAAGCAGCTCTGCCACTAGTAGCCTCTCTGCTGTCACAGGAATAGGAGAGAAGAGTGCCCCTCTGGGGCGACTCTGAAAGTTCTGCTATCAGTTTCTAAACAGCAAGCTCTTGGTGTTTCATCAGCTACAGCCCACAGGAATACCTAGTGCCACCCATCTCTCTGGGGACTGGACGTGGCACTTGTTGCCATGGTTTAGTAGTCATGAAGTCTTAGGTGGCAGGTTGGACTTGATAATATTTGAGGTCTTTTCCAACCTCATTGATTCCTATGATTCTCTGCTCAGCAGGATTCGGAGCAATCTCACTACTCTGATGATGCAGGAGAAAAACAAACCACCCAACTAACCAACCAGTCAAGAATCTGACCAGCCTTCCTCAGGCACTAACAGAAGGCCATGCCCAAGAGATTCTTCTCCCTGTGTTTCACTATCCCGATCCAACAAACTGACCGCATGCCAGAGCAGTCCGCAGAAGCATTATCAACTTCAGCGCTGTGGTGGGTAACTGAGGAGTCACTTCCTTGGCTTCCTGTGCAACATGGTCAGCTTTGTAAAACAATTACTGTGCAACAAGCTCTGGGGACTTAAAAAAAAGGGGGGGGGGCAAAAAAGATGGGACTTGGTGTTTTGTTTTCTTAAACAAATGGCGACAGACTGACTTTTAACTTACACTTGTGGTCTAATTCTGCCCTGCTCTATTAGAAATTGAGAGAGGCACTGTTTTCCTTTCTTCTGCTCCACTGGGTTCTTCCCTGTTTCCCTAACAACTCTAAACATTGTTATCTGGGATTACTACAGAAGTACAGAATGCATGGGTTGAAATCCTGCCACTATAAGCAGATCCAAAACATACTTAAAATCACACTTCAGTGGTAGCAGACTTTCTTTCAACAGCAGCAGCAAGGCCAAACAGCTTGGATGTAACACTGTGCTGATGGGCTTTACCTTCCTCTACTCTGATCTACTTTAGAAACCTCCCCTCCTCTGTCCCTTGTTATACTGGATGCATTTTGCATTCATCTTCCTGACTTGAAGCAAAACAAACTTTCCTGCATGTTTAATGTTCACATTCTTCCTTGTTTCTTTTTTCCTGAAATTAAGGCACAGGTCTTTACAGCCATAAAGCTTCTGTACTTCTTTCTCATGGCAACAGTCTGCCAGTGAACCTTACAAAGCCATGGTTCAGACACTGCTGTAACTCAAGCTATTCCCTCTACCTATCAGGTACCTGAAGACTACTTGTTATGTGGAGGAAATAGCAGAATTTGAACTTTCTGCCTCTTGGGCTCTCTTTTATTTCCCCTTGGAGCACCATGTGCACACTTCACTTTTACCATCCACCTTTCATTCTTGCCTATTTTTTGTCCCTGTTAAAGCAAATCTAAGGTAGCTTGCTTCAGTTCCTTCTCTAGCAGAAAACCACCTGCCTCAGTCCATGCCACTGGTCACTGTGCCTCGCCCTGCTCTTCATCAAGAGACAGGACACTGAAATCACTCTCTCACAAAGGCTATTTTCAAGAAGTATTTCACGTCATTGTCCAAATTCCACAGCTTTTCAGCTGATGAACAGGTAGTCAACAGCAAACCTTTATCATGACACCAGTCCTGTGCTGTTCCTCTCCTGTCCCACCTAGCAAGAGGCAGTAAAACTAGCATTTCCTCCTCAGCATCCTACACTGAAGGGCAACATTAACACTTTCTCTCTTGCCACAGCTCTCTTCTCAGACAGATACTGCACATACTGCAGCCTGACAACCTGTCCCACACAAAGAGCTTGGTATCAGCAGTCACAGAATCTTAGTTACATAAGAGGACATCAAATTTCCTCCTGTTGCCAAAACTCCTGAAACACAGGCACGTTTCAAAACCTGCTCTTATTCTTACCCCTGTCAGTCACAGCTCTTTCCTGGGTTTCCTGTTTCTCCTCAGACTGGTTATTAGCTTACCTGGGGGCTTTTAGCAACAGCACATGTGGAATCTTACCTTGTTCTGGTTTGGGGGGGACTTCAAAAACCGCAGCACCACGCAGCGCTGGAGAAAGATAAGAAAGAAAGTGGTTTAATTAGCATTAAAGTACTAAGAACAGCACTAAGCATTAAGAACAGCACTATTGTCTGATTGCCCAATCTACCTCATCTGAGAAATTAAGAACAAAAAAGAAAACCAAGCCTCTTAGATGGTCATTTCACTCAGCTTGAAATCAAATACATCAGTGTCTGTTCCCAGGCTGACCATCACTGTAGCTTGGCAGCCACTCTGCACTCCCAGTCACCCAGCGTAACAGGGGACATACTGCCTCAGCTGATAGCACTGCTCTGAAAACCTGTTAGAACACTGTCAAATACACACAGGAAAACACCCTGTCATCTTCACACCTGTCTCAGGGGGTTGGGAGGGTGGGGAAAGAAAGATGCACTCCGTTAACATCTGCTTACAGTATCAGCACAACACTACAAAGACACTTGTCAGTTACCAGCAGCAGCTACACAGCTCTGCTTATAAGCACTAAGACCTCTGAACTTCCAAAACATGTTACAGGGGGACAAACACAGCAGGTTTGGGTCGAGGAAATCCCAGGCACAAATCCAGGCTGGGCAGTGACTGGCTTGAAAGCAGCCCAGAGGAGAGGGACTTGGGGGTGCTGGTGGACGAGAAGCTCAACAGGAGCTCTCAGTGTGCACTTGCAGCCCGGAAAGCAAATCAGATCCTGGCCAGCAGGTCAAGGGAGGTGATTCTCCCCCTCTGCTCAGCTCTGCTGAGACCCCACCTGGAGTACTGCCTCCAGTTCTGGAGCCCCTATTACAAGAGGGATCTGGAGGTGCTGGAAGGTGTCCAGAGAAGGGCCACAAGGATAAGCAGAGGGCTGGAGCTCCTCTCCCATGAGGACAGACTGAAGGAGTTGGGGCTGTTCAGTCTGAAGAAGAGAAGGCTCTGAGGTGACCTAATTGTGGCCTTCCAGTATCTGAAGGGGGCTACAAGAAGGCTGGGGAGGGACTGCTCAGGATCTCAGGTAGTGACAGGACTAGGGGGAATGGAATGAAGCTGGAGGAGGGGAGATTCAGACTGGATGTGAGAAGGAAGTTCTTCACCATGAGAGTGGTGAAGCCCTGGCATGGGTTGTCCAGGGAGGTGGTTGGGGCCCCGTCCCTGGAGGTGTTTAAGCCCAGGCTGGATGAGGCTCTGGCCAGCCTGATCTCTAGTGTGCCCATGGCAGGGGGGTTGGAACTAGATGATCCTTGTGGTCCCTTCCAACCCTGACCGATTCTATGATTGTAAGACCACTAATTGTTGTCCTGTTTACAATTTCTATCCAATTCTGTAACAATTCAGCCACCTTCATATTTTCACAGTACATGAATTTCTAAAACTAAAGCTGAGGATGTTTTGAGAGTTCAGATGAAAGTATTTTGTGGTTGTTGTAAATTAGGTCTTCCTCCTTCAGCCTATCAAGAGAGCTTCTTCCCTCACAGAAGTCACCTGAAATAGCCTTCTCTCAAGAAAATCTGCCCAAAATTAACCAGCACCCTTGATAAATGGACTTTTTATAATTTTATTTGGTTTTTTAATTAAAAAAAAAAAAAGCAGCCATGGTGTTAAGGAACCTGCAGCCTTACCTGGCACCAGGCAGCTCAAAGCCCTGCCTCAGATTAGTCAGTCTGAATATCTGATCCTCAAGATACTCTCACTGAGGTACTTCAGCCTATTCAGGCAAGATATGGATAAAAAACATTGGGCACCACAGTGGGCAAACAGCTCTTTTCTGGAATTACCTCTTAGTCACTCACCATCTCCATTTGGCCCTTTCCTAGACACACCAGAAACAATTCCATTGTACTTAACAGCACTAACAAAACAACACTAATACTCAGGCTGCCTGACAAAGATAAAGCAGATAAAATGGCAGAGTTAGCTTCGATTCCATGAATCTAAAGTGTTTTTCCCCTTCCAAATTGCTGGCCATTAAAAAAACTTCCCATAGCATTGACAGCACCAGCAACATTCTGTACTTCAGGGCTGAAAGCTGTCTCTGGACAGTGCTGAGTGGGAGAAAGCTGCAGTTATCTTTAATTGCAAGAGAAAAGCAGGAGGAGAAAAGCAAAACATACCAGTGTGTAATCCAAAATGCCGACAAAACAAGCCTGGAATTCAGACATTGCCACTGAAATAGCTAAAAAAAGCCAATGTAGGTCTCAGTCCCCCCACACCTGGGACATGCTCTCATGTAAAACACTTCCCTCCATTTTGACTCAAGATCCAAAGAGCCCAAGCATCACAACAACAAAGCTGATAAACTGCACACTAATTCCAGTCATGCGGACTGAGGGGAGTGTGGGTGACACTTGCTCTTTTTCTCCAGTTATGCCCACATGTGGCTAACAGTTTAGACCTAGTGAGCCTGCACACAGTGCATACACCGTGGGATTTTTACAGTGTGCAATTGTTTGGATCCCCAGCTTTAAACATTCATGAGGAAGAGGATCAGTGACAGAGTGATCTGATCATCACCTCTAATCAGTTCAGAAACCTGATTCTGTAGTATGTCAGGGATGTTGGAGATACTCATCTGTTCATCAGTTCCCAGTCACCAAGCTGCCAACCACTGCTCTGGCAAATCCCTACATTATTTGTTCATTACCAAATTGTGTCTCAAGATGACTCAGGAAAGAGAAGCCTGGAGAAAAGAAGGGTCCAGGGAGACCTTACAGTGGCCTTTCAATATTTGAAGGAGACCTACAGGAAGGCTGGGGAGGGGCTGTTTAGAAGGGCTTGTAGCAATAGGACAAAGGGCAATGGTTTTAAACTAGAGAAAGGCAGATTTAGATTAGACATTAGGAGGAAGTTCTTCACAGTGAGTGTGGTGAAATAATGGAACAGGTTGCCCAGAGATGTGGTGGAGGCCCCATCCCTAGAGACATTCAAACCTGGGGGGTCCTGAGCAACTTGATCTAGTTTATGTCCCTGCTCACTGCAGGGGGTGAGATATATGACCTAAGGTCCCTTCCAATCTGATGCATTCTATGCTTCTAAGAAGCAGGCTGGGAGAAAATGACCAAAATGATGTCTGACAAAAGAAGAACACATTGTTTGGCTCACAATGGCAAAAGGAAACTGCAAAGTTCAAACAACTTCTCAGTCACAGATACACTGCAACTAGTTGGCCCACAACAGTGCCTTTGTGAAGCTATCAGATGGTCAGAGTAAACGCCACACAAAAACCCCCCAAACTTTTTCCAGGGGGAAGTTTTCAGCTAGGTGCAATCCAAGACACCTTCACACAAATACACTGCCACAGTACAAAGATTAAGCCATTAGGTGTCAAACATGCCAACTGCTTCAGAACCACTGCCACTGCAAATATTGGCCCACATTGTTCACACTATTGCATTACTGAATCACTTGACCGAGAAGGCCAATGCCATTCTGGGCTGTATTAGAAGGGGTGTGGTTAGTAGGTCGAGAGAGGTTCTACTCCCCCTCTACTCTGCCCTGGTGAGGCTGCATCTGGAGTATCATGTCCAGTTATGGGCCCCTCAGTTCAGGAAGGACCGCAGGGAACTGCTTTAAAGAGTCCAGCGCAGAGCCACAAAGATCTTCCTTATGAGGAGAGACTGAGGGAGCTGGGGCTCTTCAGCTTGGACAGAAGGAGAGTGAAGGGTGACCTCATTCATGTTTACAAATATGTAAAGGATGAATGCCAAGAGGATGGAGCCAGGCTCTGCTCAGTGATGCCCAGTGACAGGACAAGGGGCAGTGGGTGGAAGTGGAGGCATAGGAAGCTCAGTGGAAACATGAGGAAGTTTTTTTACTGCGAGGGTGACAGAGCACTGGAACAGGCTGCCCAGGGGGGTTGTGGAGTCTCCCTCTCTGGAGATACTCCAGACCCACCTGGGTGTGATCCTGCTCTGGCAGGGAGGTTGGATTGGATGATCTTTTGAGGTCCCTTCCAGCCCCTAACGTTTTGTGATTATCTACTTGGAAAACTGTCATTGTTGTTGCCATGAGGGTTTTTGTCAGTTACCTCAAATGCCTTATATTTGTTTATATTTACAGATTGAACATGGAAGCTGTAGCATGTTTATCCTCAGCACTCTGAAATCAGGATAGATCAGCTGCATCCCGAATTTCATTCTCCACATGCACCTCTATAAGCCCTTCCACTGCTTAACACCACTTCCATTGGTGCACTATTACCATCAAGGTGTTCAGCTCACTGGACAAGCGTCCCATGCAGAGCAAAAAAAGAAACCATGCATGGAGGGACAGGCAAGTGTAACACATGGAGCATTAAGAGGTTTCACATCTTTTGAAGCAAGTTGAGCTAGAAAAACAGGGAATTCAAAGGAAAAAATCTGTCTACATTTTCTTTAAATCCTGCAGCCCTTTCCCTCCAAGTATGTTCTGTACCCAGATGGTGACAAAGACCAAGAAACAAATGGTACAGAAAGCCACCAGAATATCAAATATGACTGCTCTTACTCTCCAGGCAAAGGACAACAGATAACAATAAAGGTTCTTATTGCCCAGGACCATCCTAGGGGCTAAGACAAAAGACATTTCCAATTGTTATGGAAAACTCAAAACAAACAATAGCAACAGGGATACCAAACCTTGTGTCTCCCAAAACACATTCACAGTCGCTTGGCTTCTGGGATGATGTAATCAGTAGCCTATGTTCTGGAGGAGCACTCTCTCATGCCACAGCATTTTGAGGCTCCAGCCTTAAGCTTATGGTCCCACCAAGAAAGGCAAACACATCTTTAGCACCCTATCATGAAACAATTGTTTGGATTAAATCATAACTCAAAGGTAATGGCTGCCAACAAGGAGACAAAAAGCTGTGGGAGGTGATGTGAAAATGTAAAACAAACACACCCTCTTGTCCTAAAGTATCTTGGGAAAAAATAGTTTGCTGGTCTCAGGCACCCAGGAAGGTTCTCTGCAAGAATTTCTCTTCTCCAAAGCAGTTACTACAGCTATTATTTTAACCCTACTGAGTGAAATCCAAAACCAAGCGTTGGTAGCCAGGCCAAAACATGACTGGCACCAGTGCTGGTACTTTGGATTAGACAGTAGCATTATGAGACCAGGATAAAAGCTTGAGTTTATTGCTTTACAGCTCGGTGGTTGATACTTTGCATTTTCCAATAATGTCTTCTAAACTCCACTGTCACCAGATTACGCTCTCATGATTACCTCCTGAGCCAGAGAGCCTGCACAAGTTCAGCACAACTGGGGCAAATGGATATTCCCCTTCAGAGAAAAACCTGGTTTGCATTACAGAGGTCTTTTTCAAATTTCTCTCTCTTGCTACATTATTAACAAAATCTGTAAGAGCTGCCAGTGAAAGGAAAGAGGAAAACTTGTCCAAAACCAAACTGAAATGCTACTAACATTGCTTAGAAGTACAGAAAGGTGTGCATTTTCCTTCCGCTGTTACCACCGCGGCTGACAGGGGTTTAAAATAAGCTTCTGTAGGAAACTGTGAAGAATTAGCCTGACCAAAACACAAAGCCTGGGAAACATCACTTCAGCTTCTGCTTTTCCAAATAAGCAGGCTCACGTCACTGGTTATTACTCTCTCGTTACTCTAAGCAGCATGTGTTAACTGCTTTTGTCTAGAGGCAAAGCCTTGCTCTAACAGCTAGCTGTACAACTGTCCAGTGCATTAGAAGAGATTCTCATCTAGTTGGTTACCAACTTGTGCTCTCCTATGCAAGATCTGCTGGTAGAAACCAAGGTACTTTGGGAAGCAACTTCAAGTACCAAAAGGAAATCCACTCCTTTGCCCACACCCATCATCTCCCTCATTCCACAAAGTGTCACAAACTGTGGGATCTAAAAACTCCACCAGGACTTTTATAAGCACAATACACCGTTTTACATCACACTATACAAGCAGAACAAGAAACTCCACCCTTGTTTTAAAGTTGTCCCTATAAAAGTCATGAGCTATCAATGATAAACACAGGGGGAAACCACTCTGACTGGTAACATACAATTAATAATAATTATAACATTCCCTACAATTATGACTATACTATCTGTTGCAGTCAATTACACACACCACCACCAACTACTGCTTAAGAAGATGATGAGATGAAGTTGACTATGTTTAGAGAGAATGGTGCCCCTAAAGGCTTTTGAATTTCTTTATAACAGTAAAATCTGGTTGTTTAATTCATTCTCTTTTTGCTGAGCCTGAAGAGCTGTCATGAACTTACCAACTCACCAGGTATGCCAAACCTTCTATTAGCACCACTGCAGTTATTCAACAACCTAATCATTGTGGATTTCTGACAGCATACAGCAATGACACCTGCAGAAGGTGCATTCTATCTAAATTTCAGTCAAGGGGAAGGAGGAAGTTAAATTACACTGAACTGCTACTTGAGCCCCGTTCAACACAGTGATATGCAAATACTAATTAACAACAGTTTCAGTGGTACTAAATGTGAACTACGGAACTCTTTTGCTGACATTAAGCTATTTCTGTGGCCTATGTCAATAAAAATAATATTCTGACATTGTTTATCCAAAATTTACATTCCACAACCCCTTCAATTCCTGCTGTAGGTTGAGGGATTTAAAGAGAAGACAGAGACCCTCACCATGAAGGTGGTGAGACACTGAACATGTTGCCCAGGGAGGTGGTAGAAGCCCCATCCCTCGAGGCTTTTACAGCCAGGCTGGATGTGGTTCTGAGCAACCTGATCTAGTGTGAGGTGTCCTTGCCCATGGCAGGGGGGTGTCGGGACTAGATGATCCTTGAGGTCCCTTCCAAGCCTGACAATTCTATGATTTTCTATTCAGAAAATGCAGTTTCTGGGAGGAAGGCAAATGGAGAGATGTCATCTTCACATCTCTGAAAAGACCACTGTGCAGAGGAGAGCTCCTTCTGAGAACTAACAGCACTCCATAAAACCATGCCCACCACACAGCCCAAGCGTTTCAGTCAAGGCTTACCTTTATGATACTCAACACAAGACATTTTTGAAGGTCTCCTCACCCAGGTTGTCAGTGTGCTGTGCAATGTGGAGGGATGTAGGAGATGAAAACAACCAAGCACTGGAAAACTGCAGCTTTTGAACTAAGTACACATAGCAGTATTGTATGCAAGTGATGTTTTCCAGCCTGGTTTGGTTCTGTGTAAGGTGTGCGAGCTCACACAAAACAAAGTGAGGAAAGCTACATTTCCTGCCAGTATGGAGGAAGTTTAGCAATTGCTCACCCAGAGTGCAAGGAAGCATTGACAAATCAGAACAACACTGGTTTATTTAGCCTAGGAGGTCCCTTAAAAACAACTTTTTTATTTCTTTACTTGAATAAAGAATGTCAGGCATAGCACCTGGCTCAACACCATGCAATTTGCTAACGCATTACTTGGAAGCAAACAGCACCACCACGCTTGTTTTCTTTAGCACAGAGCTCATGGCTTGCATCAGACTTCAGGTGCTCACTCCACTTTTTTCCCCGCTTGGTTATGATCTAGGTTCCCACGAGACTTAAGCACCAACTCAGGTTTCACTTTAGAGCTAAGCTTTGTGTAACAACTTTGCAGTATGCAGGCAGTCCCAATTTAATGACTGCACTAACCAGGAGCGAGAAGGAAACATTTGCCCTTCAGCTAAGCACCTAATCACAGTACCAGAAATGATATCAAGTGATACACCGACCAGTACTAGGTGGAAACACATACCAGAGAGAGGATAGAATGAATTAACCTATTGATGCCTGGCCCATAGCACACATTACTGCACTCTGTGTTAATGCAGTAGATGTGTCTGACATCTGTTGAAAACAAGCTAGGAACAATCTGGTCCTTAACATTTAGCAGGGTATCAAATACCTCATCCATCTGTCAAACAGGTGAGAGATAACAACAGGAACACAAAAACATGTGCTAAGCTTCCTTCCTTTAACCTGCTCTAACCCTCCACCTACCAGCCACAAACACTTTCTTTCATTGAGCTGCACAGCCAGCTGCTGCTACATTGAGGAAATAAGGCACATCAGAAAAATATTAATAGGGAGGGGAAGGGAGGTGATATACAGTTCAAACAGTAATGGAGATTAGAAGGAAGTTAAGTAATAAAATGAAGAACAACCTAATGATTCCAAGCATCCTGAACAACTCAGCTAGAAGAAGCCTGAGCAAGTCTTGGGCAACTGTTCAGTTGAACACAGTGTCTGCTCCTTCCCAAGCAAAGCCAGGAGGGCAGAACACAGCTATTCCATATCTCAGAAGCAACACACTGAGGCAAAGAAAACACTGAAAGATTGGGAAGGAGGAAATAAAGGCGTGACTAAACCAGGATATTAGACCAACCACTCCTATACGGCTTATGGGTCGGCCAAGTTACTTTCAGTAATGAACCCACTAGGGCCGTCCAGAGGGAAGATCCACGTGCAGCATGGAAAAGGCAAAGCACAGTCTTATGAAATCCACCCTCAGTGCACTTAGCAAACACTTGCAATAGACAAGAAAAATGCTTTTTAGATAACAACTTGATAAACTGCAAAAAGAAATTCATTCAGTTTGAGCTAGCACAGACCCCAAATGGAGGGGGGGGTGGAATTAAAGTCAAGGCTGTCTTTACTCAAGGCTAACTAGCCTCCTGAGCTTGTCTGCAATGCTTGGACTCATTTTGCATGTTCACTGTGTATAGTCTTCAGTAGTCTCAAAAGTCACTCAACAAAAACAAAAAAAAAAAAGGAAAGCAAAAATAAACAGAGAGTTGAATTTCCAAAGAGTCTCCAGCAGACAAGTGTGTTCCAACACTCCACCATCAGCAAATTAAAAAGACACCTCTGAAAAGAAGTATTTTTGGAGAAGAGTGGTGGTGCTGCTGCTAGCTAAAGCATCACTGTCACATCAGAGTATTACACCTAAGGTTCAGTGTTTCTGTCTCCCAGTTCCTGCTACACACACACACTGTATTTCACACAATCACAGAATGTTAGGGGCTGGAAGGGACCTCCAAAGATCATCCAGGTCACCCCCCTGCCAGAGCAGGATCACCTAGAGCAGATCACACATCCAGGCAGGTCTTGGAGGGAGACTCCACAACCCCTCTGGGTAGCCTGTTCCAGTGTTCTGTCACCCTCACAGTGAACAGATTTTTCCTCATGTTTCCATGGAACTTCCTATGCCTCAAACTCCCACCCGCTGTCCCTTCTCCTGTCATTGGGCATCACCCAGCAGAGCCTGGCTCCATCCTCTTGGCGCTCACACTTTACAAATTTATAAACATTAATGATGTCACCTCTCAGTCTCCTCCTCTCCAAGTTGAAGAGCCCCAGCTCCTTCAGTCTCTCCTCATAAGGAAGATGTTCCACTCCCTTAATCATTTTCATGGCTCTGTGCTGGACTCTCTCTAGTAGCTCCCTGACCCTCTTGAACTGAGGGGCTGAGAAATGGATGTTTCCCCATCTACATCTACAGAACTTAAACTACTAACACAATTAGAAAAGTTGTAATTGTGGCCTTTCAGCTCTCTCTCCTCTCTACATGCAGCCCTGCTACCTTCCCTTCCACTTTATGGAAGGTACTAAACTGCACTGCATTCACAGCACCCTTTCAAATCTGGTAATGGCACAGAAAAGGAAATTCAACTACACTAGTGCAATAAGGAATTCCTGTCACAACATGGAATTAAAATCCTGTATAGGTGTTGATTCAAGCTGTTGACTTTTTTGGGCAGCACAAAAAAAAAACACACCTTTGCACAGAACTAATCCCCAGAACTGGAAGTGCTTCCAACTTCTAGCTCTTTGTTTGTAGTAAAGGCTTTGTAGGTTGTACCCAGGTAGAGTTAGTCTAATTAGTTAAGACATCTACAGTCACAGTTTTGCCAATTTAGCCAAAGAACCATACACAACCAAATACAAAGCCCTCTGCCTTTGTTTTAAGTGACCACAGATGGGTATTTTACTGGCAGTCAACACAAGGAAACATACAATTTCATACAGGTGACACAAAGGGTCCCAAATTTCCAACTCAAACCGGTGATTGTCTCTTGTTCCTAAAAATTCAATTGCTGTTTACAGCGAGGCAGACATCTCTTCCTTTCTTTTTTCCACTGATGACACACCCTGACTGCATGCTTAGCTTTTCAACTGGGTTTTAGAGCTGCTTGCTTCAGGAAATTTGGGCAGAAACTCCTCTACTTGCTTACCACTACTAAATAGACAGGTTTTTATATATATAACAAAAGCAACTACAACTAGGAAAGAAGGAACAAAGCAATAGATAATATTTAATCATGTGACATTTTGTCATCAGTCTGTTTTTTCTTGGCCTTTTTCTAAGCAGGGAAAGGATGTGCAGGTGCAAGGGTTTGCTAGACAATGTTTAGAGAAGCATCCCACTGGAGAAACCAGGTCAAAGAAATGCCCTACGATCTGAGCAGGGGACACAACATTATATATATATATATATATATGTGTGTGTTTTAATAGCCCTTAATGCCCATTAAATCAGATTCTGGAATCTTGGTTCAACTTGCTCATATGTAAGTTTTGCTTTCTCCAATAAATTCTACAGACCTGGATGCAAACCTCCTCCTTGTATTACATCACATAGCCATGGTGGCTCTTAGATATATCCAGAGTATGATATCCATTAGAAATAAGAAATATCATCAGTTTGGAATTAAATAGAAGAATCTCCTCAGGGGTACAAAAATGTTACCAAAACAATGCCTTTGCCTTTCAAAATAAAATTCAAGAAACACAAGTTTCACTTTACCTGTTCTGTCATTTCCTACTGTAACAGAACCAAGACACCCAAACCTGGCCATGTTTTAAATCAGGGTGATATTCAGAGATATTCAATAAGCTCTTGGATTTATACTCACAATGAACAGCAACTGCTTTTCCAGTATTTTTCTCCTACCTGAAGACTCTCCAATACAGGAATTAGCAGCCTGTTCTGTATTTCCTTGAGTTCAAGACATTAATAGATAATATTTATGCAACAGTGAATTAATAAGGGAAAAGAACCAAACAGAAGTGCACAGAATATCCTCTACAGTCAGAGATCTGGACAATTTCTCAGGAATGACTTGGAAGTTCTGGGGGCAATGCTTTAACTCATACTGATTTTGAGAGAGCAAAACAAATGCAGCCAACTCCACATTAAAACAAAACAATGGAAGAAGAAACAGGACACACAGGTTTTTTAACTTGTACAAAATCACACCATCAGAAAAAGTGTCTTAAGAAGATTCTCTCAACAAAACAACAATTAACAATCAGCATCACTCCCTTTCTGCCAAACAAGGCCAGATAGGAAAGCTGCAGGTAGGTAGCAATTCTGACCACAGGCTTTTTCCCTCTGTCAGCAAAGGCCTCAACATACAACATTGTTAATGGTCCTCTCTCAAAGTAAGTTTATTGTGACAAACTTTTCCAGGACCAAAAAAAAAAACCCCACCTGTCATTATTCTCAAAAACAAAACAACCACCCGAAAACTATTTCCTGCTGCAAAAGCACCATCAGGGAAAATTACCTAGCCTGATTCAACACACAACACTCCCTGGCAAGTACAGAGATTTTATTTCAAATAAACAAAGCCAAATCCATCTCCCCCACACGCAGAAAGCCAAGACTCTGGTTAAAATCCAAGATCCCCGCTCTCTCCTAGCAACCTGTGCTCTCTCCAGTCCCCTGCAAAGTCATTACAAGGCCCAGCAAGGATGGCTGCAAAAGCAGCACTCTGGTATCTTCCATTTTCACCCACATGTCCCAGAGGAAAGGAAAACAAAAAAGTGGCCTAGAGGAGAGACAGGAGAGACACTTACTGCAGACACCAACATCAGGATTCTTCTGCAAGTCTGACTCCTTGACTTGAGCCCCTCACCCAGTCTCCTTAGCTCTGCTTCATCTACCTTCTCCATCTACCCTCCCTCCCTTTTTCTCTCTCACACACTTACATATGCTCTGGAGATGATTTACACAGTTACTAATTAAGTCCCATACCAAGACCCAAGGATGTGTGTTAAGGCTGCATATGCTCCCAGGCAAAAGTAGGTTATTACAAATAATCAAGGCATCTGAAGATAGGAAATTCTGCAAGCACACACCAAGGTTCCTCTGCACCATCTCACTAACTATAAAAAAACAAACTGGGAAAAAAAAAAATCATCCTCTTTTCTTCTACCACCTCCCAGTAGTCACCCTGAAACACAAATTTCACAATCAGACACACTGGGGTTGCACTCAGTGATCTCTGGAGGTCCCTTCTGTGACATTTTAAGATGAAGCATTTGGCTACCATAATATCCCAACACACAAAATCCAAACATGAGTGCAAATCAACTGCAGTGATGCACAGAAAGACTGTAAACATTTTATCTTATAAAGGAAAAAAAAAATGGAGATTGCAAGTGCATGTTTCCACAGTGAAAGGAAATGCAAGTCATTATTTCTAGAGTTGCTTACATTGCTTTCTACAAACACCTCCCCAAGCCTTTTGAAATGAAATGTTAGGTGTCTCTATAAAAGCAAACAACTGATTAAAACACAGAACTACTAATGGGGATCTCCAGCTCACTTCTTAAACAAGAGTCAACAGCTTACCACAAGATAACTGCTCTACAGCAGTTCCTCTGAACCCTCTCTACTGCTCAAGAGCAGGGAAGAGGAGTGAAAGAATGGGTTAGCCCTCTTTTTAGATCAGAAGCCAAATTTTATGTGGGAGGAGCATCACTCCAATGAAAATGCAGGCAATAAGAAGCATCCTTCCTACACGGCCTGGCTGTCCCTGGTGGTGCCAAGTTGGGGTTTTGTACAGCTGTTTCTGTAATGCAGCACTTTTATGCATCCCTGAGATAGCAACTAGGAGTAACCAGACCATCTACCATATGATGTGAAGGGTGGCCACTAAGTTATTCAAAGGGGAAAGTGAAACTCAATCATATATTCAAAACTGCAACCAATGGACAAGGATTATATGGACACCGCTGAATGAACCTGCAATTTAAGTGTGCTCACAGCAGTCCTTCTGAACACTTTAAGCACTGTCTTCAGGAATCAGCCGGGTTGCCAGTTGTGCCTCTCACTAAAATCAGGAGGCAGGAAAGCTGTCCCTGTTCCTTTTCTATACAAGCATTTCATCAGGCTGCAAGACTGTATGCACAAAGCCTTTTTGACCACAATTCAGTTTCAATTTGGATTAACTTAACCACAACTGAAATAAAACTGAGGGGAAAAGCTTCAGCAGCAGCACGGAAATTGGAACCACAATGCTGTACATCTAGAACTGCCATTCTTCACAACTAAAACTAAAAATCCAGGGAAGCAGAAATGCAAGCCTGCATTAAGCAAGCAGGCATGCGGCTCCAGAGGTAACAATGGTACCTGGAGATGCATGGCAGATGTTCCATCTGCATTCAGCAGATCACTTGCTAAATGCTGTAAAACTATCTCTGTAAGCCGAGACGTGCTGACTAGCCCGTGCCCTGCCTCAGCCCTCGCTCCTTCAGCACATGCATAAGGACAGAGCTGTGCTCGCAGTGATTGCAGCAGGGCGCTACGCAGGCTGCAGGAGCCAGGCACGCATGGGGCTCTCCTTGCTGCTGCCTTGAGCAAGATCCGTAACTTGCAAGAGGAACAAGCACACCAAGCTGTACTTTACACCACCTGCAACAAAACAGAGCATGTTCCATGGAACATCAGCCTCTGACTGTCAGACAAACCTGTGTTTGCCACCATTCAGAGGGCTGCACGTTGCCTGCACCATATGCTTATCAGCTCATGGCTAGCAGAGCTGTTGGCTGGCCATGTGACCTTTCTATGACCAAGTTTGTAATTTTGGTACTGTACTAACTCTGGATTAACAATGGATTACATTCATGTCCTAAAGGAACAGGTATAGGGAACAGAACAAACTAAAGAGATAAGCATAGTCTAAAACACATGAGAGCGCCATGAAGTGATGATGCATGCCTTGTCCCCTTACTCTTTACCAGTCCAGCCACACTCCACACAACCAAGAACAGGAGTCTCTATCCAGGCTGCCTGCTTACTCCAAACACCCAGCATGCTTGATACGTGACTTTGAACAGGACTTCAAAGAGTGGCCCAAAGGGCAAGAGTTGAAAGAAAACACCCTGGATCTTCCTTCATAAAAGGTAAAGAAGCTTGTACCCTCATCTCCAGAGGATGGAGATCATTTTTTTGTTGTTGCTTTGTTTTTGAAGATCTTCCAGAAGAAACATGGCAGAGAAGATCAGACCTACAGAAGCAGGGACAGGCTTGCTGCCCATAGTCCAAAATACCACTGCACATCAAAAAAGAGAACATGGAAAACAACAGGCATGCACACAGTTCCACCCTGACCTTTCATTATTACAAGTCTGGTACTTTTATCTGAGCATCCGCTGACGTCTCCCTTGCATCAAAGTGCTGCTCCTCCCACTAGCATTTAGACACAAAACCCAAGAACTGAAGAGATACAGAATGAAGCAAGGACAGTTAAAACGAAAAATCAGCCTTGGTGCTGCTGTTCTGTACATGCAAACCTGAGAATGACTTGTCATCAGATCACAAGAACGATGATTAATCATCTAAGTATGTCCTGTTTGTAAGAGAGACAAAGTAGCAATTAGCATCTAAACAGTATTTTACACACTTCCATTTTACAAGAGCTCACCATCAGCAGACACAAAGCTCTAAGCTGTACTGGTTCAAAGCTGCCTAGCAAGCAAAAATCATATCCATTTCACTTTCACTCTATCTTAAAGTCTTAGCATCTTATTAACAAGAGAACCAACACACTCGGCAACTATTCTGAATCTCTGGCACACTTCCTCGCTTTCCACAGCTTTAAAGATATCACAATTACATCACTAGTAATCCATTACATATCCTGACCTCAGTGACCCAGTGAGTATTGTTTTTTAAACTGCCTGTTTCACACTTAAAACGGGGATAGGAAACAAAAATCATGCACGTTCTTCTTATAGCAAAAATAATGTTTTAAAAAATATTTTCTGCAGAGAAGAAACGAGTCATGGAAGTGCCCCTCCTAAAGTCTGGAGAGCTGGAAGTCTGAAGGTTTCCAGCATTTACTCAGACTTGATATTTGTTAATATATTTCCTGCCTATCCTATCCTTATAATCCACAAAACAAAACACACACACACACAAGAATCCAATGTTTTCAAGTCATTCATTCAGGCAGTATTAATGATTCTCAGGCTGCAACTCTTTAGTGTAGATTTTTTTTCATCCACAGAAAGTCTCCATTGCAAAATTTTGGCTTTACTAGGTGTTTAGATCTATAAAGCATCAAGAGGGTTCTGCAGCAAATCCATACCGGAATTTAAACTGTAATTCAAAGAGATTTAAGGCATAACATAGCCAGAAGTACTTTCTGGGAGGGGGGGAATAAACGCCTTCAGAGGGACGCCTCTCCCAGCATATCAAGTGTATAATATACACACAAATGGGGCAAGAACGCGGTGACAGCAGTCAAGTGAACACACGCTTTTTAAGCTGACACAGAATCCGCTTTATCGGATTGAGCTTTAATTGTTACTGTTTGCCAAAACACCGATTTTTATTTTAAACTAAAACAACAAAACAAAGACAACCAAAACGTAAATTCCCCTTCATCTCCCAGAGAATAAGCGACCAGCCCAGTCTGACGGAGGTCTACGGCCAAGACAGAAACCGAAATCGGTCTCTGGAGACGCAGTTCAGCACTGCAGCAAGTGCTGGAACTCTTGCACATGAAGACAGCGAGCGACAAAAGGAAAACCGTCCCTTCCCCAGCCTTCTCTCTCCCGTCACACCCGCACGCACACGGCACCATGACAGAGACGGGAAACGCTCAGCACTTCTCCTCACGACTCCCGTTCCCAAACGACAGCTGTCCAGTCATCACCCGCTTTCCCCTCTGCTATCGCTACCGATGAACCCACGCCAGCCCCAGGGGGAGCCAGGGGAAGCGCCTGCTGAGCTCTCCCGCAGGACAGACGGACGGACACAATTTTCCCGCACGATCCCGCCCGCCGAGACCCGGGGACCGGGATGGAAAACTACTTCTGGAGAGAAAGGAGGGGCGGCGGGGGCCGGGCGGCCGCTCTCGCCGGGGGCGAGGCCCGATACCTGAAGGCAGCACACTCCTGCCGTGAGCCGCCGGGGACCCCAGCGATGCTGGCCGGCCCGCGGCCTGCCCAGACCCCGGCGCGGCCCCGGCCCCTTCCCCTTCCCCTAAGGAGCGCGCGGCGCGGGCGGCGCCCCCTCACGCGGGCCCGGCGGGCGGGGGAGGGGCGCCGGCGCACCGCCGGCCGTTACCCGCCGCGGGCTCCCCCCGCACCTGGCAGTGGGAGACGACGAGGCTCTGGTTCCCTTCCCCGTGATACTTCCATTCATTCTCATCCATCTTCTCCACTTCCATGCCCGGCCCGGCCCGCCGCCGCTGCTAGTGCTGCTGCCGCCGCGCCCCGTGGGGACGGTGCCTGCCGCCGGCCCGCCGCGCTCACGTCTCCCCCATCGCGGCTGCGCGCCGCCCCGCGCAGGAAGTCCCGCCCGCCGCCGGGAGGCGGCTCGAGCTGCCATCTTGGCACCGGGCAGCCCCGCCCGCTGCCATCATTGAGCCGGGCAAGAAGGAACGGTCGCAGGAGCTGCTGCCCATGCGACAGCCCGCGCAGCACAGGATGGCGGAGAGCTCAGTCCCGTGCCCGCCGCGCCCCGCCCCCCGCCCGGTTGCTGTAGGCCACCGAGCAGAACGGACGGGTGGAAAGCATCTTCCTCCAAAATCCACCGCCGAGCCGCAGGCAAAGTGCTTTTTGTGCGCCCCGCTGCTGGCTGCCCTGATAACGTGTTCACATACTGTCGGTGTATAAAGCGAGGCTGCACCTGCCACAGAGGTTATGCAGATGATCGAACACCGAAAAAAGGGGAGTTTTACCTTCGGGGGTCTGATTCCTGCTAAGGCTGTTCTTAAGGTTACAGACATCTCACAACCACAGAAGTGTTCAGGCTGGAACAGACCCTCAGGATCACCAAGTTCCACTGATAACCCTACTCTACAAGGTTCACCCCTACACCATATCCCCAAGCACCACATCCAAACCACCTTTAAACACATCCAGGGCTGGTGACTCAACCACCTGGGCAGCACATTCCAATGCTTGACTAGTCTTCCCATGGAAAAAAATATTCTTACTGTGCAGTCTATACCTACCCAGTCACAGCTTGAGGCCATTCCCCCTTGTTCCATCACTAATTATCAGTGAGAAAAGGCCAGCACCAGCCTCTCCACAACATCCTTTCAGGTAGTTGTAGAGAGCAATGAGGTCTTGCCTCAGCCTCCTCTTTTTTAAACTAAGCAGCCCCAGCTCCTTCAGTCGACCTTCATAAGATTTATTCTCCAGGCCCTTCACCAGCTTCGTTGCCCTCCTCTGCACTGTCTCCAGCACCTCCACATCTCTCTTGGCTTGAGGTGCCCAAAACTGAACACAATACTCGAGGTGTGGCCTCACCAAAGCTGAGTACAAGGGGACAATCACCTCCCTGCTCCTGCTGGACACAGCAAAAATATCATCAACCCTCGTGTTGGCCCTTGTACTCAGTGTGGCAGTGACATTCAGATCTTCCAAACACCTAGCACAGAGATGTTACAAGAATATGAAAATGTAACCTTCTTTTAAAATCTACTAAAATATTAACATTGTTTTCATTACCGTTATCAACAGCTCACAGTTTCACTAAGTGCTTCAACACCTACCCCTCCATATGAATATACACATAACCTGCAGCAAATAGCTATCTAAATATCCAATTTCCCTATCACAAATACACTATTAGAACCCTTAAATCCAAACAGTTTTCTCACTGGGAGTTTTGGCTAAAACCAGCAAAACTTAACCTTGAAATTACCATTTTAAAATCACGACTAGGGGCTCTCTGAAATCCCCCCATTCCATACCAGCAGCCAAAGTGACGCATCAGGAGCTAACAAACACTTGCAAGTTTCCCTCTATAATAAGCATTTGTACAACTTTTGTACAGCCAAGTTTGACTTTGTATTACAGACCTTTAAAAAAAGTCCAAGCAAGGAAAATTATGTCTTTTTATTTCTCAAGGAGAGAGAAGATGCACCTAGAAGGCTGAAAATAAGTCACTGATCCTTTTCTCGCATGTGTGGGGCTGTAATGCAAGTCATTTACAATCTAACCTCACTACAATTAATTTTTTTTAATGGAGATTAATTTTTTTTTTTCCAAAATACTGATGGATAAGCACTTAATTTTTCCTTTTTGTTTAACATTAGCCTATAGGCACCTACATGAAGAAAAAGGAAACGTAAACCCCTGCTCCTCCGTCCATTTACTAGGAGGGAAAACTATGTTTCCGTCACCTGCGTTTGCAAAGCTTCTTTATGTTGTGTAACAACAAACAGATAGATAGAACAACGAAGAATTTACCAAACTACTCTGACTTACACCAAAAGTGTTATAAAAAGTTTCACTCAGGACTGTAAGATGTTATTTATGGTACTTGCATTAAAAATTAACTGCACTTGAGAGAAATACTATGTGGACACTTATTAGGCTTACATAGAGAAATAGAAAGGGAAATAAAAATCAGTGTATTTGTCTTGCAATGGCAAAGTAAGTTGTCTGTTTTAAAACAAACTCCAACATTGATTCATTTTCTAGTCTGTCATAATTCTGAAAAATGTACATACACAGAGGTAAAAAATAAAGTAGAGCTTTTGAGTGCAAGCATAAACAAACACACTATGACCAGAGGACTTTTAACATAGTCCCTTGACATTCCATGGTGCAGAACACATTGCAAGAGTGTTCTGAAAACACATTGGTAGATCTTGGGAAGTGGAGGGACAAAAGCCTATTAATGTATTGTTTCTCTCTGCATTATCAGCTTCTAAATATTACTCAGGTATTATCTACAGTGTGCTTCAACTCAAGTATCTCAAGCTTTTGTGCCATTTATGACGCTGAAATATTGCTTAACCAGAATTCCACCGACACAGCTATGTCTTGTGGTGTAACTACAGCTTGCATAGACGTACTGAGACTGATTTTAATTAGCTACCTTGAGGACTGCTAGCACAGAGCTCAGCAACCTTTGAAACCCAGCCGTGGTTCTCAGTAAATGACCAGGTGGTGTATGATATCTTAGTGTGTAAATAGGCTCGTTCAGAACTGCAGCAGGAACATGTAAGGTAATCACACATTCAGCTCTACAGCTGCCACAATCTCCTCTCCATTTCTCTTGTTTTTGATGTGATATGGAATTAGGAGAGTAACACAGGCCTGAACATTTCTGTTTCTCTAGGTCCTGTAACTGCAGTGGGTAGCTACATTTTAAGGCACAGTTCTTGCTTCTCAGGACTCTTTCATTGTTTTAGGCCACCAAAATTGAGAAAATAGCCATCTTGTCTGTTTACATGAAGATGACAGACAATACACTCCCCAATATAAAATATCCTCCCATCCTGTTTTCCATCATCCATGTCTGTAGTTTCTGCACGTTTTTAAATAGCAGGTAAGCTATGGCACAGACTTCACTTCTTTAGTTCATTCATCCCAGCCTCCCTAGGCCATGACACCTACACAGATCATTACTCTGCCTTTCCCACCCTCAGCTCTAGACCTTTGCTCTGTGCTTTTCTGACGAATACCCTAGAGCTTTCCATGTGGGACTCACACATATGCCACCTTTTAGAACTTGTGAGTTTACCAGGGAATGAAAATTAAATGGTAAAAACAGGTCATGTACTCATTTAAAAGGGAAAATACATAATATTTTTTTTAATCAAGCAATATTTCTTGTTAATATTCTGATGGCTTTAAAAAAGTCAGTTAAATCCAGGTCTGAGGAAAAATGTAGTATTGCTTGAGACTCAAGATAAAATTGGGTGCAAATAATACAAAGGTCTTGTAAGCTTATGAAGATTTTTGTAAGAAGAGTTACATCTTAGTTGTCCAGAATCCTACAATGAAAGGCTTCTATAAAAGAGGATTTTTTTTTGTTCTTTCTGAACAGAGTTAGCACAATACAAAAAATTATGTCCTGAGATCTAGAAACATCTGCCTGGAGAAATTAGGTTTTAAAAAAAAAAAGATAATTAAAACTCAAATTCAAGGCAGTGAGTACCATAATAAATGGACACACTATGACAATGACATTGTGTAACAATAATAGCATTTTGTAGAACTGCTGCACCGTTTTCTGTTTGCAAGAGATACAATTACCATGTTAACATAAAACTGATCTTTTTATTATGCTCAGGCCACCAAAAATGGAGTATACTTCTCTAACTTATGCCTCATTAGACTTGTAAAGTTTTGCCTTTTTTCTATTATCAGACTGATACCACTGCTCCATGACTGACTTTGTTTGTTTTTCCTCAAATCACAGAATGGGACCTCCAGAGATCATGGAGTCCAACCCCCCTGCCAAAAGCAGGATCACTTAGGGTAGTCTGCACAGGAATGCACCCAGGTGGGTTTTGAAAGTCTGCAGAGAAGGAGACTGCACAACCTCCCTGGGCAGCCTGTTCCAGTACTCTGTCACCCTCACTGTAAAGAAGTTTCTCCTCATGCCCAGATGAAACCTTCTATGTTCAAGTTTGATTCCACATTTTATCTATGTGGTTTCACACACAGACTAGAACTGCAGCAAAGCTCATACTCCAGCTATCTTTTTACCATTTTAGATGGACTGAGAAACACTGAACCCAACAAAGGAAAGAAGACCTGACTAGGACTGGAGCGTGTCACTTGGTGGGTTTTAGGAAGCACATGTGGTACTTCAAACCACAGTAAAGTATTTTAGAACCTAAGCAGTCAATGGCTTCAGAAGTAGGTCTGGAAGTAGGAAGAAAGGTAACATAAGGTCAGTGAAGACAAAGCCAGGTATAAGTTCTTAACAGACAAGAGCTTGCATTTATTTACCCAGCCATCCAATCATTGCAGATGGGAATAAATAGACATTCTAACTACTAAGAGGTTTAATTGCTACATACAAAGAGGAAGTGAAGTTACAGACACCACATAGATACTGTACAGAGAATTTAGATGTAATGCCAACAAATTGCCAAGACAGAATGTGAGGAGTTTTTTAACACAAAAAATGATTAAATACTGTTTTCCATGTACAAGGCTTCTGAACCTTTATTGAGGGGAAAAAGAAAAAAGGAAAACAACATAAAACAAACAAACAAAACACAAACCATGAGAGAGTAGAGGGGCAATGCCCCCCACCCCCAAACACAACAAAACAACACACACACAAAAAAACCCAACAAACACAAAACAGGAGGGGTTAGAGGGACACAACCCCCAAAGAAAACCCAAACAAACAAACAAACCCCCACCAGACACAACAACAACCACCAACCCAACCAACCAACCAGCACCACATGGCATTGTGGTGAATTTTAGGAGGAAAATGTATGGAAAAGAAGATTTAGTTAGAAACTGTAGGATGTCTTCAGAACAGAATGCTACAGTGAATTCCTAGAAGCTTTGACAGGGTTATTAAAGCAGAATGGAACAAGACCAACCCCATCTAAGCACCTCCTTAAAGTCTGTTCTTACAGCATTTAATCCGAAGGGCAAGGAAGGAAAGATGAAGGGATAAAGAGCTTTTAGGGTTTGCCTTGTATTAACTGACATACCATCAAGTGGAAAACAAAATGCTCTTTACATTGAGCCAGGAAAGCAAACTACTGGAGCCAACTCAGCATCCTGGTCAAGAGTCACATAGAAGCAGTGGTTTTTTACTGCTTTCAGGTCAGGTTAATCTTTCTTATTGCACATACTTTGTTAATGTTACACTATTGACTCACGATCAAACATCCTCTTTCTTGCCACATTCTCACCTTCGGAGAATGCTTTATTGTCTCCTATCACAAACATACCGCAACCTTCTGTTTAGTCTGTAAACCTGTTCAATAGAGGGGAGCACATCCGAAACTTTTTTGACATAAGCCCTGTATAACCATCTTTAAACAGTGTATTAATCTGGTTTTTAGATGAACTGCCATCGTTTGGCAATGCACTTCCGTGGCCTTGAAACCTTCCCCATTAAAACCTTGAGTTCACCGAGCACAAGGTCACCAGAAGATAAATCATGAGTTGACGTAACCTGCTCACATGTTGTTTCAGCTTATACCCAGAAACACCAAACTGCCTAACAGTGTCTGAGCAACAGTTTCTCTTGTACACTTAGCTGATAAATTCAGATTTACGTTCCCTATCAAACACTTTTTTACCGACTACAGTGCTAATATTTTTGGAGTGATCTCCGTATTCAAATGGCAGCATACAAAAATCAATGCCCCACTTTGACCAGCTCTGCAGAAGAACCCAGTTTACTGGGATCATCAGCATTGAAATCAAGCAGAAACTGAATTTTCAAGAGACATTTTCTCAAATGCAAAATTTCAGATTCTCTGTCTTCTCCAGTACATATATACAGAGCTAACGCAGTTTCACCTGCAGAAAAGTTCATATAAATAAATACTGTGCTATCTCAAGAGGGTAATCTGGCTCTCCTCAGATCTGGCCAGATATTCCCATGCTCTCAGCACATTTACACTCATGTAGCACAGTACAGCAGATTATTCACCAAATGAATGGTCAGGCTTTCTCTGACAGGACATTTCCCCCCTCCTTTTCTTTAATCCCTTAGCTGACTCAGCAAACCATTGTGATAACTGCGTGGGCACACAAGTCTTCCAGCCTTCATTAAAGAGGGAATGGGAACACAACCAAAATCAGTGGGGAGCGCAGGATTAGCCATTTTGTTGCTAGTTCATTCTCAGACCAGATTAAGCTGATTATGAAATTGCACTTTTAGCAGCACTGCAGAACTTCTAAGCAGGGTGAACAGGTTGGGGGCCCGTTCAAGGAGAGAAGAAAACACAGAGAACAAAAGATATTTCTGGGTGTGCTCTGAAAAAGCAGCAGAGAGCAGATCAAGGGAATGTTTTGGGAGAGTGAACTTCACCATTAATTGAGCAGTCCATGAGCTGTCACAGGGGCTTTGAGGAGTTGTTTTTTTTTTCACTGATAGGTTTATGTGGCTTTTTTTCCCCCTTCCCTCAGAACAAAAACAAATGAACAAAACACTTACTAGATTTGTGCCATCCCCGTTAAAAGAGAGATTAAATGATCTGTGTTATCAGAGTTTCAGTGCAAAAGCATGCCACTAAAGTATGGTTTCTTGATGTAAACCAGCCATTTCAAAGGTGACAATCTGTAATTCTCTTGACTGAGGTGGAACAAAGTAGATATTTAACAAGTGATTATGAGATCTTCCTGATGGAATGCTTACCAAAAGCAAGTGTAAAGCTATCCTTTGCAATAAAAAGCTTTATGAAAGAATCTCACTTAGAATGAAAGCATAAATATGAGCAGTGAGTATCCATCTCGCACCTTTCCAACACATTTCCAGGGGAAAAAAAATAAATTCAAGTTGTTTGGAAAATAAGAAGTACTAACAGTGTCAGGAAAATTAGTATCCTGAAATACATGGATATGTTCTAGATATCAAATCAAGCTTTTTCAGCTATTAAATTTAAGATGACTGTGCAAGCATAAACTCTAAATCAAATCCTATCCTACTTAGGAGAGAATCAGGCTCAAAGAGCACAAGCCCTGTGAGGAGAGGTTGAGGGAGCTGGGGTTGTTTAGCCTGGTGAAAAGGGAGCTCAGGGGAGACCTTTATTACTCTCTACAACTACCTGAAAGCAGGTTGTAGACAGGTGGGAGTTGGTCTCTTGTCCTAGGCAACCAGCACCAGAACAAGAGAACGCAGTCTCAAGCTTTGCCGGGGGAAATTTAGGCTCGAAGTGAGGAGAAAGTTCTTCACAGAAAGAGCAATTGCCAGTGGAATGTGCTGCCCAGGGAGGTGGTGGAGTCACTGTCCCTGGAGGTGTTCAAACAAAGATTGGATGTGGCACTTGGAACCATGGTTTAGTTATCAGGAGTCAGTTGTTAGGCAATAGGTTAGACTTGATGATCTCTGAGGTCTTTCCCACCCTGGTTGATTCTGTGATTTGTGAAGCCCTCTCTTGCACAAGGTTTGGCACCTTGGGAGGTACAAATCCATGCAGTATGAATGTATAGATTTATATTTTTATATATATATATATATACACACACACACCCTTTCTACCTAATGGCTGGGTTTGAACCCATTTATGAATCTGTGATACTAAGTTACAGTGAAAAACAGTTCCAAAATCATACCTAGAGATATACCTAACCATTTAGTTACACTTAAAGATCAGTGACAAGATACGCTCATAGCTACTAGAAACTATTATAAAATGCATTAGAGCAATCCTGATACCTAACACAAAACAAAGACAACAGACAGACCAAAAATAATTTACATGACAATATTTTCCCCCTAGCTAGAAATAAGCATTTGGAAAGAGGAGATAACAAGACAAAAATAAGAGAGGATAAGGAGATAATCAGACAGGATAAGAAAAACACAAGGTTTGCTGGGATTTGTCGTTGTTGTTCATGGGGGTCTGGGAACAGCAGGTTTTACAAATCAAATCTGCCAATATCAGACTGAATAAGAGAGACAGAAAGATTAGGAAATCTCAAAACTGTTTGTTACAAAGTATGTATAGTTTTATAAAGACAAGGGGCTGGTTTTCCACATTCTCGCGTGCACAGCAAAACAGAGGGTAAAAGCTGTTCACATAATTGCTTGATCTAGTTGATTTCTAGAGGTGTCTGAAAAGCAACACTGCTGATTAAACCTCTACACGGCTCTCCTCCAAGAGCCCAACTGATCTATGTTAATACCTTGTCTAGCAAAGTTAACAGGGCTCCGCAGGTTTAGTGTTGCAAACTAGATGTGATGGGAAACAGCCTCATCTGCTGGTTTGAGGAGACACCAACAGGTGTCCACACAGAGTTTAACACTTGCCTTTTTTCCAACACCCTTTCCATTGACATTTCCCTTACCTCATACTGTAAAATCTCCAGGATTGAGTTTTGGGGGGGTTTTTGCTAGGGCACTGTATGGTATAACAGCAACAAAAACATTTGCACACGCTCAGCAGATGACTGGAGATCCTACATAATTCATTAAAAGGAGAAGATCTGAATCCACTTTCTAGCTCCTGCTCATTAATAGAGACAGAAACATTTAAAAGACATTGCTCAAAGACTTGCCATTATTTTTCTTGTAGTTTTACTGAAGCTTCATAGTGTTCCTAATCAGTGCTTCCACAGGACTGTTTCAAGCAAAGCGTTCAATGAAGATTTTTGCAGTTCTTTTTGTTTAAAATGCTAATATAAACAACTTCTGAGAGAAGATTATTGAAAAATATGCTGCTTTGCCTCAGTAAAGATTTTATTTCCCCCCCCTTAACAGAAGCTTTGTCATTGAAACAGTCATGGAGAATTTATTGGGAAACAATATAGGCTAAGATCACCCTCAACACATCTTTCCTGACATTTTAGTCTCAAGCAGATTAAAACCCAAACTGCTGCTAATGTACATATGTAATATTAATGTTGACATTTTAAAAAACAAGAACAAAAACAACACCACCCCACCCCCCCCAAAAAAAAAACCCACAACCCTACATAGTCTTAAAGGGCCCCCTCCTCTTTATCTGCTCTTACAGATAAACCTCAGTCAAGGCTCTGGGTCCATGGACAGGCTTCAATATCTCTGACCAGCCCCCATCCATCTTTCTCTGCAGTACTCCTCTGCAAGCTCACCCCAGCTCCCCTGAAGCTTTAGTGCAGCTCTGACACAGCAGTTGTGTGGCCTTGGATCTGATGGATAAACCTAGAGAGGTACAAGAAGCTACATCTGGCCCTTTGCTGCTAGCTCGAGCTGCATGTCAGCTCAGGTCCTTGTCCCTACCCTAGCCCTACTGCAGCAGTCAGGGAGCAAGCAAGAGCGGCTGCTCAGCATGGGAAGGCTAGCCAGAAGTGAAATGACAGCAAAGCACCCCAGCAAGGCACAGCATTAAGGGATGCAGTCCTATAGTACCCAATAAAGGAAAGTAGAGCAGGTCTGGTGACAGTGACCAAGGATGGCCCAGGCCGCTAATGAAGCATTCCAAGGTCAAGCCAGGGAGTTGCCACCAATTTACAGTACACAAGTGTACCTACAACTGAATCCATCACATCTCTTCCCTGCTGCAGACTATCCCTCTTCTACTTGTCCAAACTGCACATTACCTTTATTTTTCTGGGGTCCTCAATACAAGAAGGAAGTAGACCTGATGGAGAGGATCCAGAGGAGAGCCACAACAGAGGCCGAGAGTAGTGCTTGTTCATCATGGAGAAGACAAGACTCTGGGAACAACTCATAGTGACCTTCCAGTACCTGAAGAGGGCCTACAAGAAAGCTGAGAAGGGACTATCTACAAAGGCCTGTAGCACTAGGACAAGGGGCAATGGTTTTAAACTAGATTTATATTGGGCATAAGATGTTCTTTACTATGAGGGGGGCAGACCATTGGAAGAGATTGTTCAGGAAGGTGGTAGAGGCCCCATCCCTAAAGACATTCAAGGTCAGGCTTGATGGGGCTCTAAGCAGCCTGATCTAGTTCGGGATGTCCCTGCATAAGAGGTTAAAAGTCTATGGAAACAAGCAACAGGAAAAACTTAAAACAGGAATGAACACACACATGACAGTTAAGTGGAAGAATGGAAAGCAGAAGCAAATTAAAGAATAAACATGCAGAATACCAAAGGCCAAAAGCCTGAGCTGTTATTTGTGCATGCAAATTGCATTTCAGAGATTAGCCCAGAAAGTAATTTATCACAATGTGAAAATCATACCATGACTAATTCTTTATCAAGGGCATGAGAATATTAAACACAATTTTGTAAAGAGGCTTTATTACAGGAGACTAGATGCACATTGATTCAAAGGGGAAAATGCCATTTCAGGAATAACCTACAGCACCCACCACAATCTGACTCACCAGAAGTTGTTCACAGCAATTATTCAAAACAGTCTAACCAGTACTCATCAGTATTCTGTATAGCTATACAGATATTAACCTTCTTGGACAACTCAGAATCCCTAAGAGGCATAAAAATAATTCAATCAGAAGATCCTTGTATAAGGATCACTCTACGATCATTTGAAATAAAAAAGACAAACATATGGATCTTTTCTGTTAAGCTTTTAGCCTTCCTTCCAATGCATTCCTTCCATTCACAAACATTTCCCAAGGGTCCTTCTGAGTTTTGAGAAGAGTCTGTATCCCCTGGTCACTTTTACTCACCTCTTAGTCCCACCCCACTCCTCTTCTGCCTGCAAGAATCATTTTACCACATCAGGCTCTTCCCGCAGAAGATACTTTGCAAGATCAACCACACCATGTTTGAGCTGAGTGCCATGTAATCCTGATCAGAAGAGATCAGGGATCTCAATGACAAAGCATAGAATTAACTGGAGAAAAAAAAAAAAATACACACATATACACACAGAGTGCTCTACCAGGAAGTTTCTCTAACAGCAGATTTTAGAAGTTATGCTTTATTTCTTAACCAAAGATGCTGTACTTCTTATGTTTTCCTTCCTGATGGAATATTCTTGCTATGTTGTATTCCAGAAGGATTGTATGGTGTGGCTTTGTTAGTGTTTACCTGTGTACACAGATGAGCTTTAGAGGATACTCAAAAGAGATCTGCAAAAGATAGGCATGTCAATGAGCATAGCAGGAGGGAAAAGCAAGGACAGCAAACTTTCACAAGCATCATATTGTTCTTGTAGTGTGCGATGCATGGTATCAAGTTAATTGTGCATGGCTTTTGGGGATCCTGTCTGATATGCTGACTATGTTGCAGCTAACTTTTTTCCAAAAGCCTAATTGTCTGCTCCCAACACTCAGTTAAAGCTGATAACAGATCTCAATATTCTCAGCTATGGATCCTTGTGAAGCAATACTGGAACAATGTGTTCTTTGCAGAAGTAACCTCTAGGTCATTTAAAATCCTATTGCTGCTAAGAACAGAATACAAAAGGTACATTGCAGTACAGTGTTACATTAGCCAATCTGGTACAAAAACAAAAGAGCTGCAGTAGGCTGGGGAGAAAAAAAAAAAGCCTCATAAAAGCGCTGAATTAATCTTTCCTTTTCAATCCAGTGCTGGTTACAATTCCAGCTCTCACCTTGGTCAAAACACGGTGTCTGCCAATAAATAAGCATTAATTTCTTCATGCTGGTGCAGAGGTTTAGCAAATTTAATGAGGAAGTGCTATTTGAAGGACAGAAAAAAACCCCAAACCAACAACCACAAACAGAAGAAGGAAGGAGGAAAGTACAAGAAGAAGTTGTTTTGTATTTGCTTTTCTTCCAATTTCTAGGCACAATAACCGAGACAGATCCACAGCCTGCTCTGGATCACGGCTAAAATGAAGCCCTTTAACCTGAGCAAATGTTGGCTCCCAAACTTATTTCAGTTTTCATTCCATGGAGCGTTCAATGTTTGGTGTTTTACCCCACATGTAAGAAAAAGAATCAATGGTAAAGTCTTGTGGGAAAGAGACAAACGTCTGTTTATTTTAGGCCATACACACAGCTTCCCCTGAATATACCACCAAAACATATGGTGTGCACACGGAGTTGTGACACTCACCACAGAAAACAAGTTGTTTTCTTTACTGGTGAAGTGACTCACAGCCTAGCTGAGGTTTCAGCTACAATTAAATCTTCATTTGATATTTCAGAACCTAAAGAGAGCTCCAAGAAGCTACCACACAGGACTCAAATGGTGCAAGTGCTTAAAATGTTCATCCAGACCTGAGACAAAATGCTTTGAATGTCACACATGGGAGTGATTCTATTGATTTCTATAGAAGCAGTAAGCTTCTCTTACTTAAAATGTGTAATAGTATCACACAGTATCACAGTATAACTAAGGTTGGAAGAGACCTCAAGGATCATCGAATCCAACGTGTCTCTACAGGCCTCATGACTAGACCATGGCACCAAGTGCCATGTCCAATCCCCTCTTGAACACCTCCAGGGACAGTGACTCCACCACCTCCCTGGGCAGCACATTCCAATGACAAACAACTTGCTCAGTAAAGAATTTTCTCCTCACCTCGAGCCTAAACGTCCCCTGGTGCAGCTTGAGACTGTGTCCCCTTGTTCTGGTGCTGGTTGCCTGGGAGAAGAGACCAACCCTTTCCTGGCTACAACCACCTTTCAGGTAGTTGTAGAGGGCAATGAGGTCACCCCTCAGCCGCCTCTTCTCCAGGCTAAACAATCCCAGCTCCCTCAGCCTCTCCTCATAGGGCTGTGCTCAAGGCCTCTCCCCAGCCGCCTTACCTTTCTCTGGACACGTTCAAGTGTCCTTCTTAAACTGAGGGGCCCAGAACTGGACACAGTACTCAAGGTGCAGCCTAACCAATGCAGAGTACAGGGGCACGATGACCTCCCTGCTCCTGCTGGCCACACTATTCCTAATACAGGCCAGGATGCCATTGGCCCTCTTGGCCACCTGGGCACACTGCTGGCTCATGTTCAGGCAGCTGTCAATCAGTACCTCCAGGTCCCTCTCTGTTTGGGAGCTCTCCAGCCACTCTGACCCCAGCCTGTAGCTCTGCATGGGACTGCTGTGGCCAAAGTGCAGCACCCGGCACTTGGATTTGTTGAATGCCATCCCGTTGGCCTCCACCCATCTGTCCAGTCAGTCGAGGTCCCTCTGCAGAACCTTTCTACCCTCTAACTGACCAACATCTGAACATAGTGAGTCAATGGAGAAAAAAAAAATCTGAAGACTGACAGATATTAAACATCCTTTAGTGATAAGACTAATGATAAAATCAAGCATTCCATAAATACTGCAGTTCATGATTCTGAATTAGTTTTGTTCAGCAAAGCCTCCATCCATCAAAATATCCAATTCCACATTAAGTGATCAGCACCACTACTAAAACAAAGTACATATTTAACTACTGTTGACTTGCATACTCTCAGCTTGCATACTTCAATCACTTGATGAAAATAGCTCAGAATCATAGAATCATCATCAAACGGCTTAGATTGGAAAGGACCTTAGAGACTATCTTCTCCAACCCCCCATCAATATGCAGGGATGCCTCTCAACTAGACTTGGTTGCTTAAAGCCTCATCCAACCTAGCCTTGAACACCTCCAGGAAGTGGGCATCCACAACCTCTCTGGGCAACCCATTGCAGAGTCTCACTGCCCTTGTACTGAAGAACCTCTTCCTAAGATCCAGTATGAACCTGCTTTCCTTCAGCCTAAAACCATTCCCCCCTTGTCAAATTGCTAGACACCCTTATGAGAAGTCCCTTTACAGCTTTACCATAGGTTCCTTCAGGTATTGGAAGACAACCATAAGGTCCTCTGAAGTCTTCTCCACATCACCATATTTAGTGCCTCCCATTTCAGTATCAGCATATCACACTGTGGGGTAAAAAGGACAAGACAACCTTCTCCCAACATAGTTGTACATCATCTTCCTCCCTCAGAGGAGACAAAACTCTTGTATCAACCTTTAACACAAAGTCAAGCAAGACATGCATTTGATAACCTCTGCTAGATCCACAAAAAGCCACCAGCAAACTTCCCAGCAGAAAGGATTTGTATGAGTAACAGCTTACTTTGAGCACTAAATAAAATATTCTCTCACCACACACATTAGAAGAATTCTGTTTCCATTTACACTTCTGCAACCTTTGAAAGGATAATCCAAACACAGGAGTAAGAGCAGGCAAGTCTAAGGGGTCAGATTTTGTTGTAATCCATTTCATGAATATACAAAACCCTAAACCCCTATAGTTACATTCTTTCCCATCACTCCTACATGTGCCTTTATGCAAATCTACCCCTCAGGTTGCACATTTGCAACAGAAATATTCACACAGCACTGTTTTGATGCTAGTGATGCTGTATAAATATGTAGGGGACTAGTGTAAAGCATCAATATGCACACACAGATGTACAGTTACTAACTAGAACTGCATACAGACATGTTCCACACTAGGAATACACATTAATATTTTAAACATCTATAAGCAGCATGCAAAATAAAGCTTAGGTCATGCAGTTAATGTAATTTCTAAGTATTTGTGAATATTCATAAATATTTATAAACAGACATAGAATCACTAAGGTTAGAAAAGACCTTTGAGTCCAACCATAACCCAGCTATCATGACCACGAAACTATAACCTGAAATGCCACATCTGCACGCTTCTTGAACACCTCCAGGGATGGTGACTCCACCACCTCCCTGGGCAGCCTGTTTTCAGTAAAGGAATTTTTCCTAATCTTCAATCTAAATGCCCCCTGGCACAACTTAAACCCATTTCCTCTTAATCTATCACTAGTTACCTGGGAGAAGACACTAACACTGACCTCACTACAACCTCCTTTCAGGGAGTTGTAGTAAGCAGCAAGATCTTCCCTTAGCCTGGGTAAGTGCCTTTCCTCCTCTGAGCCCCAGTAGAAGAAAGAGTTCCACGTTGGCACGCAGTGTAAAAGGAAGTAAGTTTAGTAGTTTGATGATACAAGGACCTTGCTTCTGTGCAGTATCCTCTTCTGACTACCTAGAAGCTACCTTTTTCTTCCATTTTCTCATGGGTTTGTTCATTCTTCATTTGAACAGCAGACAATCCTGAGAATGGCACACAGGTAATACCAGTCACCTAAGGACAGAATCACTAACACCAGCTGTGTATGATCAATTTAACAGCAGCTTCCATGGCCAGGCTCTATACTGCATTGCCCAAAACACCACACTACAGTCATGGAGCCTCTAGTGAGAATTGTTTACACTCAAGAAAGTTCATATTCAAGGCTGCTGTACCACAGCATCTACACAAGCTGTTCCATTTCAAAGATTTAACTTTTCATACTTGGCACATCCCTAGGACTGCAAACTTTTTTTTCTAAGCTAGGTATTTATTTTGCTCAAAACACTACAGAAACATTTTGTGATGTAATTTTTCTTCTTACTAAGGCACAACAGAATTACTTTATCAGGACAGACATCTGCACCTCTGCCTTTCAGTGATTTGAGACTGATTGCTGTTTAATTTAACTGAACAGATGCCTATCCCCTTTTTGCAGTTTTATTTCCTTGGATTTTTAAGAACCACTGAGGAGGATAACTGATACTACATAGCTGCTACTGCTAGTGAGAGTGTACAAATACTCTCACAATACTTGTGTCCGGTTCTGGGCCCCTCAGTTTAAGAAGGACATTGGACACGTTCAAGAGTCTCAGAGAAAGGCAATGAGGCTGGGGAGAGGCCTCGAGCACAAGCCCTACAAGGAGAGGCTGAGGGAGCTGGGATTGCTTAGCCTGGAGAAAAGGAGGCTCAGGAGAGACCTTATTGCTGTCTACAGCTACCTGAAGGGAGGTTGTAGCCAGGAGGAGGTGGGTCTCTTCTCCCAGGCAACCAGCACCAGAATAAGAGGACACAGTCTCAAGCTGTGCCAGGGGAAGTTTAGGCTGGAGGTGAGGAGAAAGTTCTTCACCGAGAGAATAATTAGCCATTGGAATGGGCTGCCCAGGGAGGTGGTGGAGTCACCATCCCTGGAGGTGTTCAAGAAGGGATTGGACATGGCACCTGGTGCCATGGTTTAGTCATGAGGTGTTGGGTGACAGGTTGGACTTGATGATCTTTGAGATCTCTTCCAACCTTGGTGATTCTGTGAAATATTACCATCAATACCAGGGGGCAATAGTTAAAAATAATTAGTTTTGTGGAAAAAAAAAAAAAATCACAATTTAATTTGCATTCTCAAGGCTTCCTGACACTTTTAAGAGATTAGTCACACCGGTTGCATGAGGGGCAGCTGAATTTCTTAATGCAGAGACTCTCCCAAGCAGATTACCATGCTATTCCATTTCAATTAAAATATATTGCTGCTTCCCAGCCCCATAGAAGTGACCCAAATTGCAAGCTATTTTACCTTTTAATGAAAATTTTACAGAGTCTTGTAGCAGAAAGAAAAATGTTACTGACAGAACAAATTTGAGTCCCCAGCAAGAAAACAATGAAAATAGATGCAGCGGTTACTCTTACAGCATCAAAATTATCCAGAGTGCTTCTGGCACCACAAGGGGGAAAAAAAAATAAGTATAAAATGTGTGGTGACTGAAGAACCAGAGTGCCTCTATTAACCCAGCAATACAAGCCTTCCAACTCTGCCATGGCAACATGCATCAGCCCAGAGGAAACGCACAAAGCCGGACTGGAGGTTGCAGTGATGCTACAGTGACACAGTGCGAGGCAGAAATTAAGATGAGATCAAAGCTCTCAGTCACGCCCCTTACTGCACCTGGAAGGAAAAAACAGTGGAACAGAAAAAGCCAACATACATGGATTATTGTGAAGTAAGAAAAAAAAATCTGGAGGGAGCTAAAAGCACAAAGGGAAAAAACCATGGTTAAAATAGCCAAGAGAAAGTACTGTGCAAAGGCGACAGCCTCTCCAGATACCTTAGCACATAAATGAAGGTACTGAAAAGATGGAAACTGAACTGCTGACGTGGGGCAAAGAGCTGCATGCATACAGTACGCATCACCTATCTGTGTTTGAGAATGCAGGTAACCTGGGACTACAGGGGAATAGTTGAATACTTATAATGTACTTAAGATAATTTTTAGAACTTCATAAGGAAAAAATATAACCACAAGGTTTAGAAAGATCTCCAAGAGAACTGCTTTAGAATGTCAGTAGGACCCCGATGTCCGTTCTCAGTGCTCGTGGGAATAACCAGGAAGTTTTGGAGTAGGTATCCTGAGAGTAAAAAGTACAACTAGTAAGAAGTGTTCTAACTTTCCTTTCATTAATCATGAATTAAATGTAAAATGAAGGTTAATTAATGAAATATTAATTCACCTCACAATAAGAAACTTAATTATAAGGAGGACATTCTCATTAATGCTACTCAACGTGGGTTTAAAGACAAGGTGTCTGGCTAAACCTGGGGTTTGTCCTTTGAGGACTTTCAGAAGGCACTTCACCTAAACCACAAGCTAGCTAGACAAAACACCACAGTGAAGAGTGCATTCTGTGACCTGAAACTGACTTAAGTGAGCAACCTCATATTCAGTAATTACATCACTACTAGATCTGAAGTAATTTCACACTGTTCTCAGTGAAAGTCACAGCGCTGTCAGTGCCAGTGGAACAGAAAATGATGGTGGGAGCAGTGGGATCCAGGTCAGTAGGCTTGCTGCACTTGTTTCTCGAGAACACATTCTCATGCACACATTAAAACCAGAGGAAGTGTTTGCAGAAAGCATATATGTGAATCCCAACTAGAAGTAAATTTATGCTCAAACTTAAAAAGCTTGATATTTTTAATCCTTTAAATAAAATTTTAAATAAAGTTAAAAAGGGCTTACTCTGATTGCAGTATGAAGTGCAATAAGAGGCCACACTGAAAAGCCCTTTCATCTCGAGGATTAAAAAAACATAGTAATATTGAATAATAAGGACAGTATGCTTTAGAAAAGCTTAAAAAAAAAAAATTACCAATTTCATGTTTGAACTTAGTTAAAGGTAACAGAATCTGAAATAAAATCAGGCAATACCTTTATGTCTGAGTTTTTAGACCAAAGCTTTAGACTTCTGTACCCTTAGGTGCTCTTAAGTCAGGGGTGTGCTGTATAGGAACTGCAGTACTTAGGTAGTCAGGCTACATAAACTAACAGGACCTTTGGTTTAATTGGATTTTACAACTTGGACAAATGCTATTTAACTGCTTTTGCAGCAAGGCACCATTTTGGAAATTATGTTATTTCTTCTAGGTATGTTTCTTCCTTCAGCTTTACTTATCTAACACTTAACCTCATACAAACAAGCATGAGAACAAACAAATGTTTTTCCTCTCTATATTTTTACTGCTTCAAGTATGCAATAACTCTTCCTATAGAATCCAAACCATTCTGTTCCATGTTATGACTGATCAGCTGTCAGTCTTGTGCGATGCCATTTAAAATACCTTAAAATTTTGGTTATGGCAGAAAGCAAAACCTACCACCAAGTTAAATTTTATTTACCTCCTCAAAATAACAGCACCCCTGGCTCCCTAACAAGAGCTCTACTCCCTCAGAAGTAGATTTTTGACATTTAAAGCCATATCCTGTATTGCTAGGTGTCACAGATACTGCAGCTCAAATATCTTATTTGCTTCAGTGGGTTTTTATCAAGCTCTCCAGTCTCCTTCACCTGCTTGTCTGCAGTGTAACTTCAACTCTATGCCTCTAGCTTAAGTAATGTAATTCAATTCAATTTCATGTAACAAAAATGTCCTACTCAATGATATATATCAAGCTTGCAGAGAACAGGATATTACAAGACATGATAGAACATATAAAAGATCCCACTGAACATGGTAGGATTAATAAATGAGAAGCAACAGAAATCATTATGGCTGGGATTAATCCAGGCTCCTCTCCACTCTTACACCAAGACACACCAGGCATGAAAAGAACATCTGAAAAACCTGCTGTACCCTACCTTCATGTCAAGTCATACACAGTAGCTGGAAATCCTACCCTGGGCCCCATGCCATCTTTAATTCCACTTTAACTGTTCACTGCTTTGTAAAACCCACTGTTAAGCTACAAATTTGATCCTCTGCCTTTTTTGGGTAGGTTATTTATAAGGTGGAGCAAAGCAAATTATCTTTTAAATGAAATTTAATCTAAGAGGGCACCTGACCCTTCGCAGATTCAAAGTTATTCTGTTCAGTTACTGACAAATGTGCCAAATATGTCCCCCTCAGAGGTCCCAAGGAAATAAATATTCAGTGCAGGTGCTTGTCAGAGCACCAGCACGTTACTGTCAGCCCAAGAGAATAAAACAATGTCGCAAGAACCAATTTTCAATCTTGTATAATAAAAAGGCAATTTGCCAGCCCACCTTTAACACTCCTTTGTTAAAGTAACCCAGAAACTTATTTAGGGGAGTGATCTACTAGAAACACAGAATCAAGTTTTAGAAAGTTTTAATTACTAAGAAAACTGCACTGTGGATTTTATTCAAATAAAAATAAACACTACCAGACAGAGCCTGTCTCCAAGAGAATAAGGCAAACAGCAAGAAGTAAGCCACAGCTTGTTTTCTAACAAAGGCAGAAAGCTCTTTATGTGAGCTGGAGTTCTACCCTTTCCAGTTTGCCCAGACTTGCCCCTTTCTTTGCTGTACGTTTTACCATGTTGTTGACATAGTGCAAGATACTATTTTTTTTTTCTTTTGCTGACACACTAATAGTAGACAAGGCTCTCTTTCATCGAGTACTCAGCTGTGCTCCAGCACCAGGCTTCCAAAAAAGCAGCAGCACTAGACGCCATGCAGCCTCCTATAGCCAGATTATAAACCACAACTCCTCAGAACAGGAAGATCTGTAAATGAAATCCGTTACTGGAGTTATCAAGTCTACACATAAAGCAGCCAGCATGAGGTTACGTTTTTACACCAAATCCATTGTATTTGATGCTTTTACTAAACTTACACCAGACTGATACTAGAGACGCAGACAAAACAAGAAGGAACTCGGAGAACACCAGAAACAGCAGGGTTTTACTTTCCAGAAAAGTCCAGGTATTGCTGGATACAGTCACAGTATTGGTGAGCAGTGTTTGACTCCAGCTCCCTAGATGGTTTTACGTTGCAACAGATCAATGTTGGAAGAGTCCTTTTGCTTCCATTGTCTGATACAAAACACACTAAAGAAAAACAACACAGCTCCACACAGACCATTCAGATCTACTCAGACAGAAAGCTTCAAGATGAGCATTCAGAGACACACCTTCCTATGTGAAGATACCTGAGACGATCAGGAATAGCTAGAGTGAGCTTTGAGAGCAGTGCAAAAAGCCTGGAGAGAGAAAAAAACAAAACAAAACAAAACAAAACCAAAACATACCACCACAAAAAAAAAACAACCCACACAAAAAAAAAAGGAAGAAGGAAAAAAAAAACCAATCACCGTCAACTCAAAAGCAATTTAAACAAGTCTTTATTGTTCTACTCCAAGAACTAGAAATAACAAGACAAACTAATTCCCCAATTTCTTTTTTTCATGATGGAGTCCAACCCTCAAATACATGCTTTAGGGGGAAAAAAAAAAAAACAAAAAAAAGGAAAAAGAAGAGAGTTATTTTTGTGATTTGTGCCTCGCCACCAAACCTGAATGACCCTGAGAGAAGTCTGTGCAGACAAATCACTGGGAAGTTTTACGTGCAGCTGGTTAGAGCCGTTTTCCACCCCTCACACACTTTGTGTTATTGCTCTGCAAACTGAGGAATGTTTTAGCAAGTGTTAAATCTTGACTAAATTCCGTCATAAAAAGAGTGCTACAATATTGCTTTTTATTACAAATAGCCAAAAATTTTTTTAAATATAAATGTGTAAAACAATCAACTGACTGTACAGTGCATTTACAGTACACAATCGAGAAAGTGTATCCATGCAGTGTGAAAAACTGCTTTATACATTAGCCCTTGGCCACAAAGAACTTGGCAGCACTACTACAACTTGAATGACTATAGGGGGGGGGGGGGAGGAAAATACAATTAAAACCCCAAGAATCTCAGTTACATCTAAGTTTACCATTAGAATGGGATACATACATCATTATACATGGAATAGTAATTTTTAACTAGAAACTGTCATCATGGTGTAATTCTTGGAAGGGTTGGATCTGCCAATTCTCCACTCCTCCTTACAGCTGATCCTGCTCTCCAGCGGTTTGGTTGCCTTCCCACCAGGCTGGGGGCTTTCGTAAAGGACACAGATAGAGCCATCTTCACCTATGCGATAGGACACTTCGAAAGGGTCGACCCACAGAGTTAATTCGCTGGGCAAGAGCTGGAAGAGTCTCTCGTGGCTCAGTCCAATCATCCCCGCTGCCTTTCCTATCAAGGGGTCCATCTTATGATTGATCCTAATGCACCGGTACCCGGAGCCCTTGGAGGGCACCAGAGGGAACCAGTGGTGCTTGTAGTGCTCTGTGGGAGGGAACAAAGAACAGCTTTACCGCGGCCCCGAAGTCCCACCGCCCATCAGCCCCGCGAAGCCTGCGCCCCGCCGGACACCCCTTCGCGGGGCAGAGGCAGCGGCCACTGGCCGGGAAGAGCCCCCCCCCCCAACTCCTGCCCCGCGGGCTCCCGCCGCCCCCGCTCACCGCGCAGCGCCTCCTGCAGGCACTCCCGGAAGCACCGCAGCTGCTCTTCGCCGATACCGCCAGCAGCCCGCAGGAGGCGGGTGACAAACGCCGCCGCCGTGGAGATCTCGGTCCTCATGGCCGCCCGGCCGGCGCGTACCTCCCCGCCGCTGCCGCCACCGCCGCCGCCCGGGCCCGCTGCCAGCGCCGCCTCGCCCGCGCTGGGGCCGCCCCCCGAGCCTCCGGCCAATGGCGGCTCCCCGCAACAGCCGCATCGCGGCGCGGCGCCCTGCCCCTTCGCCAAGCCGAGGCCCCATTGGCGGCGGCGGGCGCGGGGCGGGGCGGCCTCGGCGGCTGCGCGCAGCCATTGGGCCGCGCACGGGCCGGGCCGTGTTTGTTTTGTTGGCAGAGGGGCGGTGTCTGGCGCCGAGAGCGGGGCCGGGCCGGGTCCTGCTGCCCGCCCCGCGGGGCGCGACCCTCCATTCGCTGTGAAGTAACGGAGCGATCGGCAGCGCCCCCTCGAAAAGCAAGACGCGAGAGCGACTTGAGCCTCTGCAGCATGGAGTCACGCTGCGGCTTCGCTTTGCGAGTTCACACACACCCAGCGGCCGACCCTGCCCCGTGTGCAACCCTGGCCGCGGGCACTC
Organism: Dryobates pubescens; assembly: GCF_014839835.1. Taxonomy (NCBI): domain Eukaryota; kingdom Metazoa; phylum Chordata; class Aves; order Piciformes; family Picidae; genus Dryobates; species Dryobates pubescens. Next base: position 61,604,231 of record NC_071612.1, read on the forward strand.
CCACACGGAATCCATCTGGAAGGGACCTCTGAACATCATCTCTAGTCCAGCCTCCCCTTCCCCTTGTTTCTCTGCCTTTTCCCCCTTACAGTTCTTGCAGTCCAACCGAAATAACAGCTTGCTCAGCTGTGACCTTCCCACCCTCAGCAACAATACTCCTCAGCTATTTTTAAAGCTTTTAAAAAGTGGCTGTTTGGTATAGCAAATATCCCCCCAACTTTCAGAAAGCTCTCTAGTTTGAAGAGACTTTTTTTCCGCCCCCCCTCCTGGCCTTGAAGTTGTATTTGATTCCTCCAATAAGTTTTTTCCCCCAAGATCAGTGACTAATGTCAGGATGGTTTCCCCAGCACTGCTTGCAGCCACAACTGCACTTTTCAAAAGCCCATTTGCCTTAGAAAAGTTCATACAATGCTTCAACCACTTTCACACACACACACACACACACACACACACACACACCCCTCCCCCATCTCTTTAAAATATTTCTTCTCCCTTCAATAGTTTTGTGTGTTAAGGACAGACTGTTCATTAAAGTAACAGAGAATCACAGTTTGCTCCCAAGAGTTCACTTGATTCTACCACCTGATATGTCACAACATTCAAGTAAGTGTCCTTACATTTTGAATTAGAGCATCTCTGCTTAAAGCTACTCCAAGAAAGCAACTTCCTATCCAATTTGGACAAAATTTGTAACAGTATGACATGAGAACTCGTATAGTGTCTCCTTACTCGATGTTGCTCAGGAGGATTAAGATGTCAGCTTCCATCTCCCCTGTGCCACACCGGGTGGGTGTGTCACCCAGTACTTCGGACTCCACAGGTAAGGGCAGCTGGCCCTCACAAGGGAGACTTCCCACCTTCATACCTCTCCCTTTGAGCTTCAGGCAAAGAACAAAGCAACTCAACTGCAACATTTTGCATTACCCAAAGAGGAGCTCTGAGGCTCCTTCGAACACCGTCTCCCTTCCTTGCTTAACCCTAAGCCTGAAGCTGATCATAACCATAAGCATAGCCACAACCCTAAACCTAACAGTGACCCTAACCTAACCCAACCCTAACCCAGTACTTTCCCTAGCACAGGTACTTCTCTCCCCTTCTGTCCTCCCCTCACCCAGGACTTTCCTCTTCTCCCAGGTCCTTCTGCAGGGAGCACCACCCACGTCAGGAAGTGGAGACAGTTCCAGAGGAGGACACCATCTGCCTCCTGTGTAGGGATCCTGTGGACAACCAAACGTCCTACAGGACCATGGTGTGCCCAGCATGTCAACATGCATGGTTCCATAGGGAATGCATTCAGGTAGGAGCCCATCCCTCACCCCCAGGACACCACAGGTGCTCAGCAGCACCAGAACCCCTAACTCATGCTCGTCATGTTTCTCCTGCAGGGACAAGCTCTGCACACTGGCCTGCTGAGATTCCAGTGCCTGGCATGTAGGGATCAGAATGCATTTCTGCCAGAAATGTTTACCCAGGGGATCCACATCCCTGTCAGGTTAGTATCATTCTACTTGTCTCACAAGCTAGGAGAGTACAAGCACTGTGCCTACCACAGTGCCTGCCCCTGCAGTCCTGGCTCTCCACTCTCCCGTGAATCTTTGCTTCATCTTCACAGAGGAGTTGAAACAGGGCAGGACAAGGAAAGCAAGGATGACCTGCATCTGCCTTATGCCAGGCTGGCAGCAGACCCTCATCAATATTCCTTTCTCCACCAGACTGTCATCATGGGAAGACCAGGAGGAGGATCTACAACAACTAGCACAGAGCCACAACCGCTGTGATGCCAGCGAGTGCCTGTGCCCAGGAGGCAGGGAGCAGGCAGAGGAATAAGGGTAAGTTGTCAAAGCTGCAACCTGGGGCTCTGTGCAGGATCCCTGTCTGGACAAGGGCTCAAAGCAGAAGATCTAGGAACAAGAGCTCTGCAGGGCATCTAGTGCTGCAGTCAGTCTGTCCTCACAGCCATGAGCCCATTTCCTTCCCCAGGCCCTGGCAACTGCTGTTATGTAGCTCCTGTGCTGCTGAGGGCACCCACAGGTGATGCTCCCATCTGAGGCCCAGCACCAACAGCTGGGAGTGCAGCAGCTGTGCTAGCCCCAGCAGAGGTAGGAGGCAAAGCACTCAGCTGCTCCCCACCCTGGGATGGTGTGCTGGCAGTGGTAAAATTAATACACAGCCTAAGCCTCCCCTGGTGCAGCTTGAAACTGTTTCCTGCCATTTGCCACCAAAGAGAAGAGGCTGTCCCCTCTTTGCTCCAACCTCCCTTCAGATAGTTGTAAAGAGCAATGAGGTCTCCCCTCAGCCTCTTCTCCAGGCTGAACAACCCCAACTCTCCACCTTTGGAGACTATCCAGGTACACACCAACTGTATCACCCTACCTGTGAGCAGACACAACCATCATTTGCTAGGTATGTGAAGGCAAAGAAGAAGAAAAAAAGAAGAGTAAGGCTACACTGTTACCTGGTACACCAACCTGATCTCCTTCTATGATCAGGTGACTGCCTGGTGGATGTGGGGCAGGCTGTGGATGTAGTCTACCTGGATTTCAGCAAGGCCTTTGACACTGCTCCCCATAGCAAACTCCTGGCCAAGCTGTCAGCCCATGGCTTGGATGGGAGCACACTGCGATGGGTTAGGAACTGGCTGGAGGGCCGAGCCCAGAGAGTGGTGGTGAATGGTGCCACATCCAGCTGGCAGCCAGTCACTAGTGGTGTGCCCCAGGGATCAGTGCTGGGCCCCATGCTCTTTAACATCTTTATTGATGATCTGGACGAGGGCATTGAGTCCATCATCAGTAAATTTGCAGATGACACCAAGCTAGGGGCAGAGGTTGATCTGCTGGAGGGTAGAGAGGCTCTGCAGAGGGACCTCGACAGGCTGGACAGATGGGCAGAGGCCAAGGGCAGGAGATTGAACACATCCAAGTGCCAGGCTCTGCACATTGGCCACAACAACCCCATGCAGTGCTACAGGCTGGGGTCAGAGTGGCTGGAGAGCGGCCAGGCAGAGAGGGACCTGGGGGTGCTGGTAGATGGCAGGCTGAACATGAGCCTGCAGTGTGCCCAGGCAGCCAGGAGGGCCAATGGCATCCTGGCCTGCATCAGGAACAGTGTGGCCAGCAGCAGCAGGGAGGTCATTCTGCCCTGCAGTACACTGCACTGGTTAGGCCACACCTCGAGTACTGTGTCAAGTTCTGGAGCCTCAGTTTAGGAAGGAGGTTGACTTGCTGAAGCATGTCCAGAGAAGGGCAACAAAGTTGGTGAGGGGCTTGGAGCACAGCCCTGTGAGGAGAGGCTGAGGGAGCTGGGGCTGCTTAGCCTGAAGAGAAGGAGACTCAGGGGTGACCTTATTGCTGTCTACAACTACCTTAAGGGAGGTTGTAAACAGGCAGAAGTTGGTCTCTTCTCCCAGGCAACCAGCACCAGAACAAGAGCACACAGTCTCAAGTTGCACCAGGGGAGGTTTAGGCTGGAGGTTAGGAAGAAATTCTACACAGAGAGTGATTGCCCATTGGAATGGGCTTCCCAAGGAGGTAGTAGAGTTGCCATCACTGGAGGTGTTCAGGAGGAGACTTGATGGGGTGCTTGGTTGCATGGTTTAGTTGTTTAGGTGGTGTTGGATGATAGGTTGGACACGATCATCTTGAAGGTCTCTTCCAACCTGGTTTATTCTATTCTATTGGTCCAGACCATTACCCTGCACAACAAAACCTTACCATTGCTTCAAGATAAGCTCTGGGTTTATTCTGCATGCTCTGTCAAGTACTTATCCCAAACACTCCTACATCTTATTCACAGCCCTTCTCTTGAATTTCTGAAATACACCTTTCCCTTACCATATCTACACTGCATGACATCAAACCTCTAACACCCTGAAAGCACCAACACAAGACAGACCCTTGTTTCCAATTGCAGGAAATATCAGACAAAAAAACAACCAATGCTTGCTTGGAAGCAAGCAATCAAGTTCTTTCTAGTATAAAAATAAACCTAATATTACTGTTAACAGCACAAAGAACTGCACAAATCCCAGACAAAGGTTATTAAACATAACTATTATGCTAAAGAGCTTCCCCCTTCCAGGCTGTATGTGTCCACATAAATACACACAAACACTCCCAATTACACACAGGCTGATTTTACTTGAAGTCAGAAAAGGTTCTGCTAAAGCCAGGACAGAGTAAGGGATCTATTTTTAACTCTTTTTTTGAGAAATGTCAGTGAAGATCAGAGTAAAAAATTTCTAAGCAAGCAAACAAAAGGTATTTAATAAGAATGTGAGAGTAAAAAGTTAACACTGCTAGCACAGGCTAATGCTCACTAGAGAGAGGTCTGACACCCAGATCCACTAGTCCTAAATAGAGCATTCAAATAAAATATGAAGGTCTGGCTATAAAAATACAATAATAAGAAAAATATACCACAGTTATCAGGTAATACAGAACTCAAACTTTGATTTCTGGTATTCTCCATGGTGACTTTCACACTTAAGATAAGCAAGTCACAGACAGAAAAAATAATCAATAGTAACTATTTTTCCTCCCCCTGTCAGAAAATGAAGCCACAAGCAATAATATTTTAAACTGGGAAGGGTTTAATCAAGAAACTAGTTATTTACCAATTGTTAAGCTAATAATTTATATAAATAGGCTGGTTTGGAGGCTATTGGAGGTTCCAGCAACACAGCACAGGAGATGGTAGTAAAACAACTTGGAAACACTGTACCAGCTCAATTTAGCAGTAGCCATTGAAATAGGTTTCATTAGAAACAAAGATTCAAGTACTTGCACACAGAGGAAATAAACCACAAGCTTCTAAGGTTATTTTCTTTTCCATTTGCTGGAATATTTTTATGACTCTGAGAGTTGAGAAGCCTCATCACACAGACAGAAGCAGGTAAATTACCACTGCTGTTGAGAACTTTTAGGATTAATAGCGTTGCTCAGCAATAGAAACTGAAGTCATTGAAGCCTTAGGCCACAAGTTCTGACCAGAAGCAGATGTTTTGATAAAACTTGTATTACAAAATGATCTGAAAGTGGCAGATACAAGCTGAGTGAAGAAAAGGACTAAGGAAACACTTCCAAGGTAACTTTAGAAGATGGGCAGCTCAGCAACCAAGTCAAGAGACACCTGAACAGAATTAAGTAATTGCACTTGAGGATCAGGTGATAGGTGGTATAATTAGGATGTGTGATCTACAGTAGATGCCCCTCTTTGGAGGCAGCCAGCTTAAGCTGCTCTGCATATCAGCTAAATAAACCACTTAGCAGACTGTCAACTTTTTGTTTCTGAGCAGGAACCTCTGTTGAAGTGTTACCTGCTTAATAGCGGCTACATAGTTCCTACAACTACCACACATGTAACCTTCCTTCACAAACAACTTTTTTAGCTCCTCAATTCAGACTTACTTTGCTGTTATCCTGTTCATCTGCAAGTCATTTCTCTTTATCAGGAACACCTGAAGAAGAGGAAAACAGAATCAGCATCTTGGTTTACCTTGCTAAAAAGAAAGTATGTACAAGCAATCTATCATTCCATTTTTCTTCAACTTCAGCTAGAGGAAAAGTACACCTGAAGCTGTACCACTTACACAGTATGTCATTTAAAAGTAGTAGTAATTTAAATAGGGTAATATTAATTAATCCCCCTAAAAAAAAAAGGCAGTATTAAGACCAAGTGAAGTCTAAATCAAGCTCCTTTTAAAGCATTTCAATGAAGCTCTAAATACATATCCCTACAGACACAAATAACTTAAACAGAGCACTAGAAACTGCAAGTTGTTTTAAATACACCAAGCAATTCTGGGTTTACTCAGTCTCATAGAAGCATCTCCCAAAATATAATCAAACAAAAACACTCTTAAAAGCAATATCTATCTTTTTCTTTAACACTAGACTACAAAGACACACATCATGCTACCATTTCCACTACAAAGGCAAAAAAGAACATTTCCAAACACAAACAAAGGTACCTTCAATAATTGAAGCATCAAATTCCTCCATAGTTTCCCAAGTTGGGCACACTAAATAGTAAAGCAAAACTTTCTAAGAAACAACAGGAACATTTTAGACCAGCACCCCAGAACTAATGCAATCCAAGTGTTGCCCCCCTCTGGGCCTGCCCTGTTTATGTTCACCTGTGTTAACTGGATGCAGCTGCCCTGCCTGATTAAGTTCATAGGGATCAGCTGCTGCCATTTCAGCAGCAAAGCTGGGATGACGTAGCACAGCTGAGAGCAGTGACCCTCAAAGCCCTATTTTATCTGGCCTGTATCAAGAATAGTGTGGCTAGCAGAAGCAGGGAAGTCATTGTGCTCCTGTACTCAGCACTGCTTAGGCCACACCTTGAGTAATGTGCTCAGTTCTGGGCCCCTCAATTAAAGAAGGACATTGAGACTCTTGAACATGTCCAGAGAAGGGCAATGAGGATGGGGAGAGGCCTTGAACCCAAGCCCTACAAGGAGAAGCTGAGGGAACTGAGGTTGTTTAGCCCGGAGAAGAGAAGGCTCAGGGGAGACCTTATTGTTGTCTACAACTACCTGAAGGGTGGCTGTAGGCAGGAGGGGGTTGGTCTCTTCTCCCAAGCAACAGCACCAGAACAAGAGGACACAGTCTCAAGATGCACCAGGGGAAGTTTAGGCTTGAGGTGAGGAGAAAGTTCTTCACAGAGAGAGTTGTTAGGTATTGGAATGGGTTGCCCAGGGAGGTGGTGGAGTCACCATCCCTGGAGGTGTTCAAGAGGGGATTGGACGTGGCACTTGGTGCCATGGTTTAGTAGTCATGAGGTCTTGAGTGACAGGTTGGACTCGATCTTTGAGGTCTCTTCCCACCTTATTGATTCTATCAGAAACAGCTCAGGAACAGTGTTCTTCTGCCTGACCCCATAGTGAGGAGAGAGCTGTTTCAAGAAGTTCACAATGCAGAACAGGGAGAGAGAGGAAAGAAAACAGCATCTACAAGTGCACAGCCAGTGAGTTTTAGGAGCAGAAGATGTTGGTGACCATGAATGGAGCAGAGCTGGTTAGGCCGCACCTCGAGTACTGTGTCCAGTTCTGGGCCCCTCAGTTTAGGAAGGATGTTGACTTGCTGGAACGAGTCCAGAGAAGAGCAACAAAGTTGGTGAGGGGTTTGGAACACAAGCCCTATGAGGAGAGGCTGAGGGAGCTGGGGTTGCTTAGCCTGGAGAAGAGGAGACTCAGAGGCGACCTTATTACTCTCTACAACTACCTGAAGGGAGGTTGTAGACAGACGGATGTTGGTCTCTTCTCCCAGGTAGCCAGTACCAGAACAAGAGGACACAGTCTCAGGCTGCACCAGGGGAGGTTCAGGTTGGATGTTAGGAAAAAGTTCTATACAGAGAGAGTGATTGCCCATTGGAATGGGCTGCCTGGTGAGGTGGTGGAGTCGCCATCATTGGAGGTTTTCAGGAGAAGACTTGATGGGGTGCTTGGTGTCATGGGTTAGTTGTTTAGGTGGTGTTGGATTGGTTGATGGGTTGGATGCGATGATCTTGAAGGTCTCTTCCAACCTGGTTTATTCTATGTATTCTAAAAGCAGAAGCATGAATGATGAGACGAGGGGCCAGACACTGGGAACTTACATATGTAACTAGAATGAGATTCTTTTTAGGCCTTATTATAATCAGTTGTTTATGATTAATTTGACTTGTTTTAGTATAGAGTAAGATTTTAGGTTTTATTATAACCTGTTGTTTATTAATTTTACTTGTTTTAATGTATGTATACTAATGCCCTAGTGAAAGGTTAGGAATTAACAGCTAACAGTTGAAGTTTGATGAAATAATAAGTTTTTCAAGGATGAGAAAGGAAGAGAAGTTGCTGCAGAAGACATGAACACAAAGGACGATTGTGAGAATCAACAGAACCTATGATAAAACCCATCTCTGGGAAAGGGCATTGATTGTAACAACAGAACTAAAAAGACACAATCAGAAGGACTTAGCACACAGCCCACTGGCTGTGCTGATTAGAGGATTACATCATTGAAAGACCACCAGAAGGACAAACTAATTTATATGAACCCACCTTAATATGCATACGTATTAAGGGTAGAACATTTAAAGGGTAGTTAGAAAATCATTGCTGTGCATTTTAGCACCCAGCGCTGTTTTGCATGTCTCTTATTGCTTTAAAATTACTCTTTTCAAATTAAAACTATATTCAGTTGCCTTTAATTGACTCGGTCATTTATAACACCACCATTGTGTGTTTGTAGTCTTATGCTCCTCTGCAGCTACCACAGGATGCCCTCACAAAGAAAGGATCAGGATCACAAATGGACTGCTAGGACAACAGCTAGCGTCTATATTTGTCCAAATATCTGTATGGTTTGTCCATGAGGCCATACCCAAGAGCACTGCACACGCGTCTCCCAGAGAGATGAAATTAGCAGAGGTGAACTCATTTTGACGTCAAAAGAACAAGGCTAGACATTTATCAAGAAGTTTCAGTTACACGGTTGAGGCAGCAGACAGTACCTAACCTTGAAGGGAATGTGAAACAAAACAACGTACCTTATCTGCTCTTTTGCTGTTGCCAATTTCTAACTTCTAGACCAAAGACAAGCAAAAAGTATCCCGAGAAGTAACCTTCCGTAGCATTTTAATGCTAAACCCCCACACTTGTAAGGTAAAATCGAGCATGCTAATTAGGGAACCTCCCGCACTCCCCCAAACTTGCTTCAATGATTGGAGAGCGGGAGCGCTTAGGGCCAGCTGCTGCACGCCTGCCTTGCCCTTGACCCTCGGAGGCCGCCGTAGGGCCCGGGATTCTCCCATTGGGCTGAAGGGTTGTCCTGCCCCGGTGATTGGTGGGTGCAGCGGCGCGCGCGGCGCAGCGCGTGGAGGGGCGCGGCCGGGGCGGCTGAGGCGCGCGGGTCCCTCTGGGGTCCGCCGGCGGGGCTGTCAGTGGTTCCGGTGAGTCCTCCGATCCTGCTGGGGAGGCCACCAGTGTGCCCCACCATGGCGGCGCAGCCCCCGCTCGGGCCGCGGAAGCGGAGTGGCTCGGTGCTGTCCGGGACAGGCTGGGCCGGGGTCGCCCCTCCGTCAGCCGCGGGCCGCGGGGTTGCCCTGAAGAACGGTTTCCCGCCCCACAAGCGCCCTAAGAGCTCGGGGGCGGCTGGGAGTGACGAGGCACCGGGAGACCCCTTCGGTGACAACGACGACTTTACAGCGGACGACCTGGAGGAGATTGACGACATCTTGGCTTCGCAGGCGCTGTGGCAGGAGGCTGCCGGCTCCCCCGCGCCCTGTCCGGGCTTTCCGAAACAAGCGTGGGGCGGCTCCGGAGCAAGCAGCGCTACGCGGCAGGGCCTGCCTCGGGGCTGCGTCCCGGTTGCCGGGAGGAGCCCGAAAGGTCGGTGTGCCAGGGGGCACAGCGCGGGTGTGTTTTTCCCGGCCAGTGCGGTCTCTGGTCACAGGCCATGCGGGTGTTGGTGTCGCGTGGGTTCATGAAGCCGCCCTGCAATACTAAACTATTTGGGAAAACGTTCGTTATCCCTTAAGGAATTGCTTCCGTTTACCGTGTCAGGCCATCAGAACTTACCGGTGGCATGCCAGGTGTTTAAAGGGAGAAATAACGTCCTGAGCGGTCACACAGCGTTACACTAGCATTATTTGGAACACTTAACCTGTAGCACTGACATGCCTGTGACATGTGTTAAACACAACAAACGGGTTTCATAAGCCTTTCACGTGCTTTCAGTGTCCTTTATAGTATTGTGCACAGTGGCTACCCGAGGTTTTCCATTAACTTTACTAGTAAGTGCATACCGAGTCTTACAGTAACAGTTGATTTTCAGACTGACTTTGAGAAAACATACAGGTTACAGGGGTTTGTGTGTTATTAAAAGTGCAGAGGGCTTAAATCCTCTTCTCTGTCATGTTTGTAATCTGCCCAGGTCAAAAAGTTCTCCTTCAACCTTTGTGTGTTAACTACAGTGATGTTGGAGGAAATGGAAATGCTGTGGGTCATCTTACTGGTTTCAGAGGTTAGAAACATGAGTTGGGGGGGAATGTTTCTTCTTTGTTTTAAGGATTGATGCACATGCTCTAAAAAAAGTGACTGTGGTGATTAGGTGCACTTTGCCTGTTTGTAGTGACAGAATAAATATTCAGGCATCCAGACTTACATAATAGCAAATAGTAAAACGTTGATGTTAAATCACAGTTGATGTTCGTGCTTCACAGCGGTCTTGGCTTTTCTCTGCAGCACAGGAGGACAATCTGATGAGAGAAGCCTTCCAGTTTGAAGTACTGCAAACACAGCATGAAGAAATTAAACATAAGGTTAGCAAGATCTTCCCTTCAATATAATTTTTATTTTGGTAGGGCGATAGGATGAGTTGGGTTCCAGGTCTTTTATTCTAATCAAGTTGATTAGCAATCATTGAAATCCATGGATCTAAGAAAAGGCATCATAGTAGAAACAGCTCTCATAAGAGCAATGGGGTTTTTTTCTTAGTCATTTCAGCTTACAAATGCTAATTTGTCAGTTGTGCTTGTTTCCTGACAAACTGATTCTCTTCCATGCTGTCAGCTCGTCAGGAAGTTCTATGCAGCTTAAAAGATTCCTGAAAGTGATTTCTGATTTGATTTCTGTTACTTTACTTTCTGATGATTCCTTATGGAAAGATACAGTGAGGAAGAAGTCACTGTGGAAAAGGTACAAAAGCCACTACCATCATTTTTTTGGCACACAGTGTAGGAAGAACAAAAGACCAGAGCAAGTTTATGATGATGGTTTACCTGGATAGTCTTTTAGCCCCTGGTAAAGTTTCAAGTAGGTACTTCCTGATACAGAAACATTGTGTGTGTGTTTAGTATTCTGTAGTGTATCTTTTTAAACACTTGTGCTTCTGGTTTTGGATACCTTTCAGTGGTAGAGGTGTGCAGCTTAACACATTGTGCCATGGAATTTCTTCTATTACAAGAAAGATCTGGACACGCTGGAATGTGTCCAGAGAAGGGCCACGAGGGTGATCAGAGGGCTGGAGCACCTCTCCAATGAGGACATGCTGAGAGAGCTGAGGTTGTTCAGTTTGGAGAAGGCTCTGAGGAGACCTTATTGTGGCCTTCCAATATCTGAAGGGGCCTACAAGAAAGCTGGGGAGGGACTTTTTAGGGTGTTGGGTAATGAGAGGACTAGGGGGAGTGGATCCAAGCTAGAGGAGGGGAGATGTAGATTAGATGTTAGGAAGAAGTTTTTCCCCACGAGGGTGGTGAGACACTGGAACAGGTTGCCCAGGGAGGTGGTGGAAACCGTATCCCTGGATGTTCTTAAGGCCAGGCTGGATGTGGCGCTGGGCAACGTGATCTAGTGTGAGGGGTCCTTAGATGATTCTATCATTCTAAAACAATTTTGCACCTTAGGCTGGATGTTAGGAAGAAGTTCTTCCCAGAAAGAGAGATTGGCCATTGGGATGTGCTGCCCAGAGAGGTGGTGGAGTCACCATCACTGGAGGTGTTTAAGAAGAGCCTGGATGTGGCACTTGGTGCCATGGTTTAGTTGATTACATGGTGTTGGGTGATGGGTTGGACTTGATGATCTTGAAGGTCTTTTCCAACCTGGTTAATTCTGTGATTCTGTGTCCCTGCCCATGGCAGTGAGGTTGGAACTGGATGATCCTTGAGGTCCCTTCTAACCCTGACAATTCTGTGATTCTTTGATTTTATTTTGAACTTTGCACCTGGTGATTTTCAGTGGATGACTCTTGGCCGTTAGAAGAGGAACAAACAAGGAACAACTTGTGTGCAGCACTCATGCCTCCACACACCTTTTTTTCCTCAGACTTGTGTTATCTCTGCCCATGTACCCTGCACTGGTTAGGCCACACCTTGAGTACTGTGTCCAGTTCTGGGCCCCTCAGTTTAGGAAGGATGTTGACTTGCTGGAGCGTGTCCACAGAAGGACAACAAAGTTGGTGAGGGGTTTAGAACACAAGCCCTGTGAGGAGAGGCTGAGGGAGCTGGGGTTGCTTAGCCTGGAGGAGACTCAAGGGGAGATCTTACTGCTCTCTACAACTACCTTAAGGGAGGTTGTAGCCAGGTGGGGGTTGGTCTCTTCTCCCAGGCAATCAGCACCAGAACAAGAGGACACAGTCTCAAGCTGCCCCAGGAGAGGTTTAGGCTGGATGTTAGGAAGAAATTCTTCATAGAGAGAGTGATTGCCCATTGGAATGGGCTGCCTGGGGAGGTGGTGGAGTCACCATCATTGGAGGTGTTTAGGAGGAGACTTGATGGGGTGCTTGGTGCCATGGTTTAGTTGATTAGGTGGTGTTGGATGATAGGCTGGACACAATGATGTCGAAGGTCTCTTCCAACCTGGTTTATTCTATTCTATAGAGGGTCCTCCTCTATTTACCTTTCTCTCATCACCCTTACTTCTTTTCTCTGACTCTTTCCTAGCTCTGTTATATCCCTTTTTACAGGGGAAACTCCTACCTGGACACCATATTCAGCGTGGGGATAGACCGGCATTTTGTGCAGCAGTATAGAGGTGTATATCTGCTTTTTCTTCATGCTTTTCTGAACATTTCATTTATTATCTCTCCAAAGGGTGATGGCTGTTGAAAAAGTGTCATAGATGTTGTCTGGAGGTGGTAGCTTGTCTTAGGACAGTGTGCTTGTTTGCTGCCATGCTCGATGAAATATAATTATCATTATTATCATTGTTATCATCAAAACAATGAAGAAATTGCTGATGTGCAATTGTCATTTTTCAAAACAAGAACATAACCACAGAGAAGGGGAAAGAGAAGAATGGCCTCTGACAGATACTAGGATGCTCTATGAAAACATTTTATCATTCTGTGGGAGAAAACAGCAGCTGAGCCTGATTTAGTGAGAGAAGATGAAAAGCTACATTGCAGAACTTCCGAACTGGGTTACTGGAGCATTGTTCTCCCTGGGAAGTACAAATATACCTAATTTTCAGCCATGCAACAATATAAATGCATGCTTCTGGTCACATACATCCTTTAATGGAATTCATCTCTTTGCAGCTGAAAGAAATGCAGGATGAAATCCTTACTAAAAATGGAGAAATTAAAATCTTGCGTGACTCAATGCAGCAGATGGAGCATGCTCTGGAGGAACAGAAGAGATCATACCTGCTCTTGGAACAGCAAAAATCCCAGACCTTAAGTGAGAAAGAGAAAGAGTTCTCCAAAAAGGTTTGTTGGTGTGTCCATTCCCTGCATATCAAATGCAGGACCTAACTGTGTAACTTAATGTCAAAGACCATCGAGTCAAAGGAAGAACGCTGTGTGTGAAATTTCCACTTTTCCACTTCTATGCTTTTATTATCTAGAAGGAAGCATTTGTGAGAACTTGCTGAGGGTTTTCTTCTGCCAGAAGAGTAGAACAGTGGTAGAGGTTTTCATTTGCTTGTTGCTTTTTTTAGCAATCTCAAGAACATTAAGATTGGAAGGTATTGTAAAAGGGGGGGGAAAAGGGACAGAATATGCTTTGTGACTCTGACCGGATTGCTATTCGTGCTGCAGTCATCATTGAAAGCCCTGAAGAGGAGAGTGGCTGCTTTTGTTCTGTTTCTGGCCTCGCTCTAGTCATGCTTGGCGTGGCACTTGGTCCTTCTTAACAGCTCATATGCTTCTTGCCTGAAATTTTGACACTTGGGTCTAAGATAGCATTAACTGGGCTGGCAAACATAAAACCAGAGATCTCACTCAGACTTCACAGCGGGTAGATGGTAATCTTGAAAGCTTGGTAATTCTAATTGCTCTGCAGTTACTACACCTCAAAATCATTCAGCAACAGTAAAACTGTCTCTTTAATTCCTCTTGCAGTTGCTGTCACTGCAGTCAGAGTTGCAGTTCAAAGATGCAGAAATGAATGAGATAAGAGCACGACTTCAGAACTGTGAAAGAAACAAACATGTTACTCAGACGGTTTTATCACAAAGGTAGGAGCTTTGGGAAATGGATCTGTGTTCCTTTTTGCCAGTAGCTGTGCTCTATGAAAGAGCTCCACTGTCTTTTAAAAAATACAACCAAAAAAGTCTGTTGGTTGAGCTCTTTGGAGTTTGCTCAGAAAAAGCCTTCCTTATATCCATGACAGAAATGTGTGGGAAGAAACCACCCCTGGTCTCTTACGATTTAGCCGAGGGTATGCTGTATGCAGTTCACAGATGCACTGCAGTGCACATCTGGTCCTGAAAGCATTGCACAAGGCAAATCCAACATCTATAAAACACCTATACTTTTACAGAAATGCTATTTTAAAAGCACTTCACTCTGCAGTGCAAATAGATCCTTGTTGGTTGTTTAATAAAATAACGACAAAAGAAATACTGATTAATCTGAGTGGTTTTCATTTCAGCCCTAAAAAGAATTCTGCAATACAAGTGAAATCAGAAGGATCTTCTCCACAGCCTAGGAAAAAGTCTTTTCCTACAAAGGAATCCTTCAGTGCTGAAATGTCTCCTAGACCATCATGTTCTTTGGGAAATGTGATTGCCCCAACTACTTCAATCAAAGAAGGTAAACCCCTGCACAGCTTGCAACATTTTTAGCCGCATATGAGTATTCTGAATGCCTTTAAGGATTTTTGTACTGTGACCAGACAGTTTCAGTGAGCTCACTGTAGAGACAAACAAGCATTTGGTTTATTTTTGTTTTGCTTACACTTCCCATTTTACATCAACTGGCATTAAATACGGACTGAAATTTGCATCAAGATCATTTTAACTCGCACCTTAGCAGTGCCCATAACCTAGCTGCCAAGGTGTCAGTGGTGAAGTGGCAGTTTGCCATCTTGAAGAACATTCATTACTGTGTCATGAACTAAAACATCCAAAATTTTAATTGCCTTTCTCATTGAGTAAAGAACAGGAAGTCATTTGCCTGTTCCTTGAACTGGTCTGCCAGTCAGCTAATAAGAGTCTTTGTAATCATGTGGGTTTGGCTTTACAGTTGACTTTTGGGGGGGATGTTATTTTAAGGGGTACATAATTAGCCATATGTAAAGAAGCAACTGACACAGTGTAGTTGTTTCCTCTTTTCTGGGTAGGGCAACAGTTGTCACAAAACTGTATCTTGAAATTCATTGAGCTAAGCTTAGGAAATGAGTACGTGCATGGATTTGAAAAGTGCTGTAGTGTGAAACAGAAAGGGTGAGGTTTCTATAGGAGCTGATTGGCAACCTTTCCAATAGGAACTGAAATGGAAGAAATCCATTACAGGAAGACTCCTGAAAAATCTGAGATGCTACTACTGTCAGTTCCAGTATTCAATCTGAAACTGTATGAGCAGTATGAACTCCATCCAACAGAAAACCATGTTGGCCTTAAAGCATTGGTATTGCTAGTTTTTTCCAGCTTCCTGACTCTTAGTTGTGGTATCAACACTCAGGATGCCTGTTTGTGTGAAACCCATACTTGATTATTTGATTATGACACATAAAGATGACTGAAAGATTATTAAATGCTCAGGTTTTTATTTGTTAAGGTTTTGTGGGTTGATTTTTAACTAACATAGTCATGTAAATCTCTGCTAGCAGAGTTCAGCTTCAGGTACCAGTTTTCTCTAAAACCAACTGAGACCAATGGCCCTGAACAATCTGGAACATCTGACAGTAAAGGTGAAATCTGAGGCACTTTTTAATTTATTCTGGGGAGATTTCTACTTGCATGGCAGCTGTGAGCTGTTGTTTGATGTACCCAAGTCACACAAGACACGGTTTTTACTGCCTGTTTACATGCTACTTAACAGCTATGGCTAACTGAATGTGTGTGAGGGACAGGAACAGACACACAGACAGTGTAGTTCTGACAGGAGACTCATCATTTCTGTTTGTTTTAGACAGTAAGATAACCCACCCTGAAGTTTTATCTGTGAAGCATGAAGCAGTGGCAAAAAACGGTTCCTACAACTCTCTGCTTAAACGAACCACGCAAGGTAACTCACTCCTGTTGCTGCAGAGAGGAAGAGCATTTCTGAGGCACTGCCTTTGCTGAGCAGTGTCAGGCTGAGGAGACTGCTAGGTACAGGGCCCCTGTGCAGGAGAGTGGTGTGAAGCTGGTCGCTTTTTGCTTTAAACGCTGTGATTTTGCAGTAAAACGTTTCTGATAATTACTACCTTGGATCCTAACAGCAGGCTTAGGTTGTTATTCTGTTGAATGAGAAAGGGATTGCCTGGGTTTTGTTTTCTGGAAGGTTATGCATCAGGAGGCAGCGTATTCCAAGGCTGGCTCTTTCAGTGTTACTATGAGAAGCTTTTTATTGTAAATTGATATCAACCCAAGAAAAATGTACTTTTCCTGGTTTTAAGTAAAGTTAGAAACCATAAAGCAACATTTACAACAGTCAACACCAGGAAGTCACTGCATCACAGAATATTAGGGGCTGGAAGGGACATTAAGATCATCCAGTCCAACCCCCCTGCAGAGCAGGATCACCTAGAGCAGGTCACACAGGAACACATCCAGGCAGGTCTTGAGTGTTTCCAGAGAGGGAGACTCCACAACCCCCCTGGGCAGCCTGCTGCAGTGTTCCATCACCCTCCTATTACATGATTCTATGATTCTACTTGTAATGAAACCATCATTTTGAAGTTGAGAGCACTATAAACAAGGCTAGTATTTCCAAGTATTGATTTACTGTTGATGTTGCAGTTGATGGTGAAACAATTCCAAAGATAATTCTGTGTCCTTTCAGGTTCTATCTTACTCAGTGCACTGATGAAGCAGCCCATTGTCCCTGAGTCACTATTAGGACTCTGCCATCTACTTAGCAGCAGCTCTGAGCCCCTACCTGGAGCAGTACTGCAGCCTAACTATTTGGAAAGGTAAGTTTTATTTTAACTGTATCTGAGGTGCTCTTAGTGCAGTACTCAGAGATGTCTGTTCATTCCTTGTGTTAAATGCTCTTCTCCTTAGGCTATTTAACACACAATTTGGAACATCATTCTACACCTTTCAGAATTTATCACAGTATCACTAAGGTTGGAAGAGACCTCAAAGATAGAGTCCAACCTGTCACCACAGACCTCATGACTAGACCATGGCACCAAGTGCCACGTCCAGTCCCCTCTTGAACACCTCCAGGGACGGTGACTCCACCACCTCCCCAGGCAGCCCATTCCAATGACGAACGACTCTCTCAGTGAAGAACTTTCACTTCACCTCCAGCCTAAACTTCCCCTGGTGCAGCTTGAGACTGTGTCCCCTTCTTCTGGTGCTGGTTGCTAGAGAGAAGAGACCAACCCCTTCCTGGCTACAACCACCTTTCAGGTAGTTGTAGAGAGCAATGAGGTCACCCCTGAGCCTCCTCTTCTCCAGGCTAAACAATCCTAGCTCCCTCAGCCTCTCCTCACAGGACTTGTGCTCAAGGCCTCCCACCAGCCTTGTTGCCCTTCTCTGGACACGTTCAAGTGTCTCATAGATACTCAAGAGTAGGACTACACTAAGAGATAAATTAGATTAATGATTTAAATAAATGTAAACTAAAAAATACAATTAAAATATTAATAAATATTAATAACTGAATCTCTCTCTCAGATCTCTGGCCAAGAAAGTAAGTTTTTATTGCTATTGTACTCCTCTAAATCTCCCGACACATGACAGATCAGTAATGTAGATACTTTTCTTCCCAGAAGCTACCAATTAACCTGTCTCCTGATCTTCCCCTGATGTTACCAAAAGCATGAAATTGGAAAGCCAGTGTTTGAAATCTCACTATAGTGAGTTGCTGAATTACTCAGTGGTAAGCTCTGACCTCTTTCACAAGACCTAGCAGTGCTTTGAAATTGCTTTTTCATGCAGGTATCAAAGAGTAGGATGCCATTTTTTTCCCCAATTTACATTTTATTTTAGGAACAGCCATCTCTTATTACTGTAGCCTTCCTATTTGAGTCAGCATATGGTTAAGTCACATTTAAGTTCTCTGCTTTCTTGAAGTATTTCCCTTAATTTTATTTGGATAGGAAGTCCACACAACCACCCAGCAGTAGGACAACTGCAGAAGAAATTGCTCCTCTTGTATCTCTGCAAGAAGCTCAAAAACTTGCAATAACAGGATTGAACTTGATTGCTCTGGATGAAGGATTAATGGAAGGAAGCCCAACAGGAAGCCAAAGAGAGATCCTGCGCCTCACATGCTGCAAGATCCGAGGTGCCGTGCACCTCTTGCCCTTGGTAGAACACCACATTGGTGCCTACTGTCAAGCAGCACAGTTGGTGGACAAGTCAGTCAGTGGTTCTTGTGGAGACCATTCAGCTGTTTCTTCCAGAACCAACACAAATAAGGTGTCGAGTAAGGAAGACTTCAGGTTGTCTCTTGAAGAAACTACACTTATATCCCTGGGTGTTCTTTATTATTTGGCATTTCATAGCTGGGATGTTGTCCACACTTTGCTATCTGCTGAAGTGGAGAAAGGTTCTGCTGCTGGAGATGAAGAGGTTTTCAAGATGGACAAGAAGGTGTTGTGTGATAATCAGTCTAATAATAATGAAGATAACAGGACACAAGGAGGGCTGCCTGTAGCTCCACAGGCTCCTCCCAATAAGGATGGAGCTCAGCATTCTTTGTTTAAAAAGCTGCTTCAGGTTTTAGCTTTTTCTGCTGCAAGAGGGGCCCAGACTGACAATATACTGAACTACAGCCTAAAGGTTTTGGTGAAATTAGCTGAAAATTCAACAATGGACTTGCTAATAAAGTAAGTCTGTATTAGCTTTAGAATCGTTTGACTCTTGTTTAGCAATTTTCATTCTCCACTGAAACTAATTTGTGCCGAGGGCAGTGCAAGTTCTGACATGTACAGGAGAATCTCACGTTTCTCAGATCACCTCAGAGAAGTAGTTGTGGGTCTTTCTACTGCTTTTGCTGCTAATGCATGTGAGCATCACCCCCCACCAGCAATAAGATTTGCTTTTGATAGTTCTATGAAGCAGATGTTGTTGCCTCGTTGCGTAGTTGCCACTTGAAAGTGAGAACATTTCTTAACGGCCATGTGAAGTTGATCAGAATTTCTGTAAAGTTTCCTTTTGGATTGTGAGTGCTGGGAGATGCATAAAGAGAGTGAAAGCTCAGGGTCTTGTACTGGTAGGTCAAATGACACTCTTAAAAGTGAGGCATTTCATCTGCTCAGGGTCTAATACACACAACCACAGCATGAACTGCAGACTGTCAAACGTAACTACGTTTTTCAGTGTACTTTATGACACAGAAGTTGAGATCAGGTATGCTTTGAATGGCTGAAAAGGCACAAATTACAATGCTGTGTAGAGCAAATAGTGTATTTTCAACTTGTCACTACTTTCCCTGTTTCTAATTGAGTTTTCTTTTGAAGTTTTCAGCACTTACTGAGCAGCCAAACACTGCTGCGGTGTCTCTGTCCAGAGACCCCACTGCCTGCTGTCCTTTCAACTGTCAGACTGTTGTGTATTCTTGCTCAGCACCACACCCTGGTTGGTCAGCTGTGTTCTCGCTCAGGTAAAAGACTGTGTAAAGCAGAGGACTGTTACCAGCAGAATGTTAGCTAGCATGACTAAGTAATGCAAACAGGCCTTGCTCCCAGGTGTTACAACCCCAGAAGACAAGAAGCCTGTTGCTGTTACCTGAAAACCTGACTTCTGGTGCAGTGTTCAAAGAGTATTTTTGTCTTGTGGCATCAGGCTACATGCAGGGCTTTTGATACTTGTGTGGCTTTTCAAAACTACTTCCCATATTAATAATGTTGATTGTATGATCAATGTTAATTGTATTAATGATGAGGGATAAAAGGCATTTAAGGAGTTTGGAAGTGTGATTTATCTATGTTCATGACACTGAGTTTAGAGTTTCCAGTACTCTGCCTGACAAATAGTCTTTGCCCAGTTCCTTAAGAATGATGTAGGACAGTATTACTACAGAGTTTAGGGATGTGAGTTTCCTAAGCACTGCTCAGTATGTCTGAAGTAAAGGAATAAGTTGAGCCTGGATCATGAGTCCCAGGACAGCACTCCTGATTTGCTGAAATGTTTACTTGTGTGTGATTAATTTTTGTCACTACCAATTGGTTGGAAAAGGACAAAGCTCTCTCAATTTCAGACACCTGCCTCCTTCTTGCACTGTACATGTACATTACAGCAAGACCAGATAACTCAGCACCTGAAATGCTTTGGCTTCAGCTGGAACAAAAGGTAACCGCAGCTGTTTGCTCATGTGCTTTTTCCTGCTGTTTCCAGTTGGGGGAGTGGGAGGAGCAGGGTACTGTACAATGTGCCTGAGAGGAAGTTCTCTCTCCAGCCGAAACAGAAACTGAAGGTATTGGCTGCAGTAAGGGATTACATTAAGAGTCTGCTTGACACGAAACTAGAAACTATTCTTAAAAGAGAACATCAGTCATAATGGCCATAGTTAAGTCACTGAAAAAAGCAAGAGATTCTAGATTGCTCTAAGTGCTTCAACACTAACCTTAATTTTGTTTCTAAATCAATAAAGGAGTAAAATGAAGCAAGGTCTATGATTCATTCTGACTTTCATAGATTCAGAGAATGGTTTAGTTTGGAAGGGACCCTGAAGATAATCTGGTTCCAAATTCCCTGCCCTGGGCAGGGACACCTTCCACTAGACCAGGCTGCTCAAGACCTTGACTAACCTGGCCTTGAACACCTCCAGGGAGAGAGTTGTAGAAATGACTTCTGAACTGAATTATTACATATAAAAGGCAGTTTCTAGTTGCTGAAGATTGTACTCACTGCATTCAGTGGCAGTGGTGGCTTGCTGTGTAATAGACAGGAAGAAGAGCTTTTGAACTTCTTATTGACAATGGTGACTTGTTTGAGGTTGGTTGCTCCACTTCTACTTTCTATTTGAAAGAATTAGGAACCATTTTTGTTATCCCCCTTCTCTCCACTGTTCTATTAAGTGGAAACATTTATACACAGTGAATTAAAGCCCAGCACACCTTGTTAGTCTCTCATCAGGAAGCTGAAGACATTTCTGTGCAGGGCAAATTCTGTAAGGTTTTACAGGGAAAAACACTCTTAACAGTTTTTGGGGGTAAAAAAAGGATCCATCTGTTAAGAAAACAAGAAGGATGTTTGAAACTTACAGTGAAGTATCATTTCTGCCTCCCTTTATGTATAGCTTAATTGTTTGATAATGCACTCTGTGTGTTTTGTAACAGACTGTCAGGCTCCTGAGCAGATGCATGCAGTGTTCCAGACCAGCAGTTTTACTGCCTGGGTCAGACTGCCAGTGTAATCTCGAGGTATGTCGCCAAGTTCAGTCTAGTGACTGCTTGAAAGGTACTCAATGCTTAAATGTCCTTTTGTCCCCCCACCCCACCCTTTTTTTTCCCCCCAGCCATAGCAAACCAGAAGGATTCTGTCCTTCAAAAGATGCCACCTCTGACATTTGCTTTTACTTGCTAGAAAGTATTCTGATATTTGAAAGCTTGAGGAGATTGATGGGTGAAGGTCATAATGAAATACATTTTCTGCTCCTAGAATTTGTGTACTGAGATGCCTTTTTTCCCTCTTGCAGGTAGTTAAGGCACTCATTATAATGTTACATAGACAGTGGATGAAGATTAGAAGAT
This sequence comes from Dryobates pubescens, assembly GCF_014839835.1. Lineage (NCBI taxonomy): Eukaryota > Metazoa > Chordata > Aves > Piciformes > Picidae > Dryobates > Dryobates pubescens. The sequence goes on from NC_071612.1 coordinate 61,625,786, forward strand.
CTGAGAACAGCTTGTGTGCACATAAGGAACAAGTAATTCAGTTTTTACGGGATGCTGTTTTACTCTTACACAGCCTGTCTCAGAAAGATAAACTGTTTCATGAACACTCTTTGGAAGTTCTCCATCAGTATGACCAAGCCATGCCAGGAATAAGAGCTATTCTCAAAAAGACTCACAAACTGAGTGCCTGTGAAGGTAAAGATGAGTCAAATGGCAATGAATCTCACTTCTGTCCCTTTTCTCGTTTAACAGGTGCCAGGGGTGTGTGTTGCCCTCTGAAGGCAGTCCATAGTCAAGTGCTAGTCAGTCTCCATTACACTGAATCACTACTATTCTTTTACAGTTTTATTTTGTTCTTCTCTCCATACAACTCTGCTCCTATTACCTGATTTAAAAAAAGGCCTGTATTTCAGCTCTCCTTAGTAGAATACTATTAATTATAGGTTACCTCATTTAAAACCAGAGCAAATCATTGCTCCAAGTCTCCTAACTAGAATTCTCTCTCTCTGCAGTTGGTTGGTTTTTTTGGTTCCCCCTACATCCACAGCATCTCTGCTCTTTGTCAGCCACACCCCAGTCTTCCTCCATTACCACAAAAGTTTCTCTAGCCCATGTCCATCAGGACTTCCCCTTTGGTCTGCATGCTTCTGGTGTCCTTTCCCTAGAGAGAGCTAATCTTGTGAAACTGCCTCTCCTCCTCATACCTGGCTGCCAATCTTTTGGCTCATTCCTGGCATTATTCACATGCACCTTGTAGATCTGAGGGGAGGACTGTGCTCTCACATTAAGTATGTGGTTTGCTACAGGATATCAGAAAAGGCATCTGCTCTCAGGCAGAGCCAGAGTGATAAATCCTTCATTGTTTATTGCATCATTAAGGCAGGGCTTGCAAGCATGCCACTGTTAGTTACAGTGACTTTCCTGGAGATGCTAAACAGAGCATGAGCGCTGCTCTGATTGCTTAGTGTCCCAAGGCTTTCTTGAACTTTGGTTATGCTTGGGAATGGGGACAGCTTGTGACATTGGGGACAGCAGTGCATGCATATGCTTGCAAACCTGCAGTCACCATTCAGGTTCTTCCTCTAAAACAAGGCCCTATGCTTTTGTCCTAGTGACTCCAGAAAGTTAGTTAAAAATGAGGCTTTGACTCTAGTAAGTAGTCTGAAGTATCTGCAAAATAAAATGCCTTTTATGTTTTACTCCCAATAGCTAAATTTATTTGTCTGCCTGAGATGCTCTCTTCTTTAATACCTATCTAAAGGCCTTGGAAAAGGAGATGGTTGCAGTAGCCTTCTACAGTCACTGTGTTTGAAATGCAAACAGATGCCAGCTCTGATGATACTATAACAAGTAACTCTGTTATTGTTGCAGAGTTGATTTTGGATGAATTATATCCTCCTGAGACAGAAGCAGAAGACCATGGAATGGACTCCAGCTAGCTTAACATATAGCCAAGATCTCTATCCTTCCTCATCTAAATAACAGTCATTGCCAGTGGAAACCCAAGATTTAGATCTGTTTTATTAAGGGATAATCTAAAGGTTGCACTCAAATGCAGCACAGCTAACAGATTTCTTTGTTGTGGTTATTTTCAGTGCTATCTAAATGTAGCTGAAAGCAAAGAAATGTCCATGTAAGACTGATGTTGTGATGTCCTGTTTTGCTATGCAAAACCACTCAATGGCCTCTGGCTGGTTCTGTTTGGGCATTTCATCCTTTATGAGAGTGCTGTGAATGGAATGGAAGCCTCACTCTGTGTTCTCCATTTTACTGTGACTAAAGCTGAAGCTAGGATGTTGACCGTGCTGAGGTGGTGGGGATCACTGTTCTTGTGAAAGCCTTTTGAACACATTTGTTTCATCTGTAGCTGTAACACTTCCTTGACTTCCAAAATGTCCATGTTATTAGTAAAGAGTTGGCTGTGATTTTAAAACAATTTTTTTTGCTGTGATTTAAAAAAAACTGGTTAGAATTCACTCCTAGGTGGCAGTTTAGTTTAGAGCAAGAAATTCAAAGCCCTGTAAGGGGCACCTGAGATCACTCATTTTTCTTCAGCTTCAGTCTCCTGAAAGTGCAACTACTGAAATGCCAAAACACACAGGAAAAATACCCTAAACTTAAAACATTGCTTCCAAAGAGTTAGATGATGCAGTTGAGGGGAGAATGTTCTCTTAGTAGGAGAGAGGATATCAAAATGTGTGCCAATGGCATCCTGGCCTGCATCAAGAATAGTGTGGCCAGCAGGAAGAGGGAAGTCATTGTGCCCCTGTACTCAGCACTGTTTAGGCTACACCTTGAGTAGTGTGTCCAGTTCTGGGCCCTTCAGTTTAAGAAGGATATTGAGACACTTGAATGTGCCCAGAGAAGGGCAACGAGGCTGGGGAGGGGTCTGGAGCACAAGCCCTACAGGAGAGGCTGAGGGAGCTGGGATTGTTTAGCCTGGAGAAGAGGAGGCTCAGGGGAGACCTTATTGACATCTACAACCACCTGAAGGGAGGTAGTAGCCAGGAAGGGGGTGGTCTCTTCTCTCTAGCAACCAGCACCAGAACAAGAAGACACAGTCTCAAGCTGCGCCAGGGGAAGTTTAGGCTGGAGGCGAGGAGAAAGTTCTTCACAGACAGAATTGTTAGTCGTCGGAATGGGCTGCCCAGGGAGGTGGTGGAGTCCCTGGAGGTGTTCAAGAGGGGATTGGACGTGGCACTTGGTGCCATGATTTAGTAGTCATGAGGTGTTGGGTGACAGGTTGGACTTGATGATCTTTGAGGTCTTTTTCAACCTTATTGGTTCTATGATTTGGTTGTAGTACCTGGAAAGGCACTGCAGGGAAGGTGAGTGAGTGTCTCACTCCTAGGATACTGCACTGAAGACTGGAGAAAGAACTGTTGCTGCACCTTTTCTAATGTCCATGGGTGTCAGCTGAACCTTAGACCCTAGAAGGGCAAGGAGAGTGCTACTAAAATGAGCCTACAGGCTTTTAAATAGGGAAAGCTTTTTTCCCCCCCCAGCAGATACTTGATTCAGAACAAGCCTAGCTCCAGGGACCAGGAGAAGAAACTACTACAGTGGCATGAGAGTCCCTGGAAAACTGGGAAACATTCAAGTCTCTGGTCATAACCCAAAGAGGTTGTATCCTGCTGTGGTGTGCCTGGGCACAGAGCCCCACTCCAGTGCACTGAAAAAGCTCTTAACTCAGCTTTTGCAGAGAACTCTCCCAGAAACAGCTATACAGGAATAATCCAGCATCTGCCTGGGCCCAAAGCTCCTAGGTACAAAGTTTCATTCCTTCCTCCCACAACACAGCTAGGGGCTAAGCCTCCTCCTCTGAGCTCCACCAGGCATGTCCTGTTTATTTCTGTAAAACACAAGCTGCCAATTGCTCCTCTTAGTAACAGGCTTCAAGTGCCTTGTAGCATCTGGAGCTCTGCCATTTTCCTCCTTAAATGCAACAAGGAAGGACACACAGGCATGTAACAGCACAGCCTTCTGAGTCCATGGAGGCTTGCATGGCAGCAGCCCCAGACTGCAACCGGGGCACTGCACAAAGCATGTTACAGGAGTTTCAGCGTGACATAAAACCATTTCAGTTGTCCACTTTTGAAACCAAACCCACAGCATTTCTGGCCCTCAGGATAAGAGAGGAGAGCTTGAGAATGTCAGGTAGAAGCCTAGTCCTTAATAAAAACTAAACACTAAAATAACTCCTTAGAAGTACTCCCGTGTGCACGAGCAGGGGTGATGCAGCGCACGTCAGTAAGCCTGCTGTGAAGGGCAGACTTACAGCTGTCCTAACAACAATATTATAGTCATAATGCAGTGACTGCTCTACGCTGTTGTCACCTCCTAATTTTGCTAAACAATTGGTTTATAGAGAGAGAATGCATTTAAACTCCTTTGGGTAAACAGATGAAGTGTTGAAAGAGTTTGGATGAAAGCAGTTACGGGATCACAAATTTGTGAAGCAATTCAGTTACAAAAACTCGGTTAAAGAATTCCTGGCCTCATCTAAAGGCTGTATGTATGGCAGCTTGGTGAAAGGGTTAAATTTCATGTAAACAGAAGTGTTATCTGGGGGGAAAAAATGCTGGAACAGCCCTAACTGCTCCCTCCTGGCACTGCATCCCCTCCCATCCGCCCACTCTGTAACAGACACCACCCTAACGTGGACAGCTACACTGATGATTCCCAGTTTTGACTTCACAGTATCACAGTATAACTAAGGTTGGAAGAGACCCCAAGGATCATCAAGTCCAACCTGTCCCAACAGACCTCACAACTAGACCATGGCACCAAGTGCCACGTCCAATCTCCCCTTGAACACCCCCAGGGACGGCGACTCCACCACCTCCCTGGGCAGCCCATTCCAGTGACGAATGACTCGCTCAGTGAAGAACTTTTTCCTCACCTCGAGTCTAAAGTGGTAGAGCCCAGGCTATACACAAACCAACCCAGACCCCTACACCTTCACCAGTAGAAATGATAGTAGCATCACAGTATTTGAAACTTAACACCATAGCTTTAAAAAATGAAGGTATTGTCTGTAAATGAAAAGTTCATGCTCCTAAGGAGAACGAGGAAGCACTCCTGAAGAGAAAAGGCAGACAACTGCCTGTTAAGTCAATTACATTGGCCATGTTTTCTCAAGGTTATTGCTGACCTGCAGGAATTCTTCCCTTGACATTCACTTGAGATTAAAGAGATCCAATCATGTATGCAGTGGCTGATCATCCCGCTGAAAAAACTGGTCTCCTACCTTCATGACCTAGAAATAACAGAACTCAGACTGTGCTCATCAGACACTCCCTGAAGAATTAACAGCATAGCAGCTCTTATTCCAAGGCCAGTTTGCATTTTCCACACACATTACAGATAAGCTGTGCCTCTGTTTAAATGAGAAAGAGGAATTTACTTTGGCATCAAGTACAGTCACAGGACTGAATAGTAAAGCATTGAGCAACCACAAAAGCCCCTAGTCGTGTTCTAGACATGATTATCACATTCCTCAGGCAGCAGCAGCCATCCAGCAGTTTTTTTTTGCTCCTAGGGATGGCAACTAGAGCTTCCCCTCGTCTGATAGCTGAGCTAAGCACAGCTGGCTTTTTCCTCCTCCATTAACCATGTGGAGCTAGGCTAGAGCTGAAGAAAGCAACCACCTCAACTAGCTTACCCAGTACTTGAGCAGCTGTTTGCAAAAAGGAGGAAGATGATCTACTGACACTACCCCCCCGAGCAGCACAGGAGGAGCTATCTGTACACTGCCAAGAATCTTCCTGTGGCAATTTGAGGGCCTGAGGTACTGCATGGATTCAAACACACAGCTTTTATTTCTGCTACAGCTGTCTACAGAAGTACATGCTGCTTCACTGACCAAAATACTGAGCAAATTTGCACAGATAACACCTTGTTTTCTACAGTTCATGAAATCATTGACTAGTTGAGGATGGAAGGGGCCTCTGTTAAGTCTAGTGCTGCCCCCACTCCAAGCAAACTTCCACAGACAAGCAACTGTCTTGTGTCATGTCAGGCCTCAAAACAGAATCTCTCATCATGCTACACCTGACATAAATTGGCTTTACTCATACTAATCCCACAAGTGTGTGCTGCTTAAGAAGGCTTAGCTGTGCTGGGCTGTTAGAACAGGTACTTTAAGCACTGAATTACAGGTTTATGTTGCAGGCAGCATTACTTATGGTTATACTAATTAAGATTCTTCACAGAGTGATTTGCCATTGGAATGGGCTGCCCAGGGAGGTGGTAGAGTTGCTGTCCCTGGTGATCCTCAAGAAGAGATTGGATGAAGCACTTAGTGCCATGGTCTAGTTGATTGGGTAGGGCTGGGTGATAGGTTGGATGATCTTGGAGGTCTCTTCCAACCTAGTTGATTCTGTGAAGATCAAATGCAGCAGTTCTGATCTGCCTGTGTGAAACAGGTGGTCTGTGAGCTTTATGAAGGCATACAAACCTACTGTGCCTGGAGTGTATGAACATGCTTCCAAGAGTGAGGGCCTACGCTCAGTACAAAGCTTAACTGCAAACAAGGAGCAATATGCTGTGCATAGTGTCTCTGCAGCAGGCATCTATAGTTTACCTTTAACTCACCCTCCACAAGAACCAAGAGCAAGAAATGAAAAGGAAAGCAAGTAAGGAAAATGGGATAGCAGAGGTAAATTCATCTTAAACTGTTCTTCACTCCAGTGAAACAGCCACCTGACTTGGGGGTTTGCAGGAGAGGAGGGACAGCACTGAGATGGGAATGCCACTGCAGCCCCAGGGAAGGCAGGGAAGACCTGTGCCTCACCATGCCAGCCAGAGCCTCCTTGTTATCCAGTACTGACAACAGTACTTGAGCTGTGTCTCAAGCCTAAACAAACCACTTGACAACAGGACTTCTTTTATCACATGGGTAAAAAAGATGAAGCAGAGGAGACTGTTTCAGTATACAGACACCTGAGCTCTTGAAAGCATAAAAGGAACTAATTTTCTTCAGCTTTATGTCACCTCTTACAGGTTTAACAGTTACTCTCCTCCCCCCCCCAATCTTACACACCTTACTTAAAAGCTCCAAATCTGACCAGGTTTCTGTGATGCAGGCTATACCAACAAGTAGATGACATCAAATGGTAACCAGAGGGGGAAAACACAAGACCCAAACCACTGGCTACAGCAAACCTAGCAAGTTATTCTTCATGCCTAAATAGGATACTAAGTGTCCATGCTTGAGAATAAAATAGGACAGAATTGCTTGTTTGGGAATAATTACTAACATTTTTCCCTCCTTCCTGTCCAGCTCCTCAATGGAGTCCTGCCATGGGTTTTAAGGTACCTGCCAAGTTTTGGTCTGGAAAAATTCACACTACCATGAACTGCTGATTAACTTCATGAACACACAACCAGCAGTATTGCTCAGCTAACACAAGCTCTTAACTTTTCACTTCAGCAGGTTTCACTATTACACAACATTCAGCTGCAGTTTTAGAGGATGAAAGTACCTTTGAAACACTGAGTGCTTGAAGGAAATCTGAAGGTTTCAAACAGAACATTAGCTCCTGTTCCTCAGATCTCTATGCAGAGAGAAAGGCAGGCACACAGCTCTTTGAGCAGGAGGAGGCTTCTCTGCGTGTCACTTCTCAAATTAAGCACAGATGTGCCTGCTAAAAAGTCATGGGAAAAGAAAGACAGACGAACTACCTAAGAGTGACAACAACAAACATCAGAAGCAATTCTGCAATCCCTACTGTAATTTCTAGCCCAAGTATCGATTGTCTGTTTTCTAGGAGCATGCACTGTCTGCTGCCCCCAGTTAACTAACAGAAATTCTGTTGAAAAGAAGTGTGAGAAAATTTGAAGGGAAATGACCTACGTTTCACCTGCAGCACATGATCAGCTTGCAACTGAAGTGCCTTGCAACTGCAATTCAGTTCAACAAGGAACATTACATAACTACCTGATTACTCTGTGATAAACAACTCTCGAGTCTGTGCTCCTCCTTTTCCTTTAAATCCTCCATTGGCCACTTAACTTGCAATTCAAAATCATTATTATACACTGAGCACCCTCTGCCAATTCAACACTACTTGGTGTCATGAAAAGCAATCTTGACATGCTCAAAGGAAATATTTTCAGGTGAAAGACTCATAAGGCAAGAATATGAACACAACCTCTTGAAAGGGTGGGTTTTTTTTCTCCTGAAAGCTATGGAAAGTAAACAAAACCATCAACAGAAATGTTTTTACAAGGAGCAGAAAGCACGACTTGCATCTTGAACTCCCGAGGAGAGGCTGAGAGACCTGGGGCTGTTTAGTCTGGAGAAGACTGAGAAGGGATTTAATAAGTGTTTAAATATCTGAGAGCTGGGTGTCAAGAGGGAGGGGACAGGCTCTTCTCAGTTGCACCCTGTGACAGGGCAAGGGGCAATGGATATAAACTGCAGCACAGGAGGTTCCACCTCAACATGAGGAGGAACTTCTTCACTGTAAGGCTCCCAGAGCACTGGAACAGGCTGCCCAGAGAGGCTGTGGAGTTTCCTTCTCTGGAGACTTTCAAGACCCATCTGGATGCATTCCTGTGCTAGATTCTATGGTCTTGCTCTGGCAGGGGGATTGGTCTTGGTGATCTCCTGAGGTCCCTTCCAACCCCCAACATCCTGTGATCCTGTGAAGTGGTCAAGCTGATAAACAAGGCATGCTGCTTAATACAAAGTCAAAATACACGTTGAGAAATTATTAAACTTTAATCAAACTACAGACTACTTTGAAGTCTACCACCTTGTCTGCACTAGACTTTTGAAATGTCTTGGGATTTGTTAGCTAATGTATTCACACTTCATGCATCTTTTACTCCTTAGGCTTGACAAGGCCTCAGAAGCAATCCTTTTAGATTAGCTTTGAAGCATCCTGTCAGCATATCATGCAAGAGCTTATATTGCCCTTGCTTTATGCTGTGACCTGTAAGTTTGATGAGGCCTCAGCCTCCACTACCAAGAGTGATATTCATGATACAAGGGGACTTAAAAGTATCCTTTGTAGCACTGGCTGTCAAACACATTGAAGTAAGACGTGGGCTCGCAGATACTCCCTCAAATAACACTCAGATTAAAGGCTAAGGGAAACAAATGGATAGAATGTACTTCAAACAGCATTTATTACAAAGGTGCATAGAGTTTATGCCATTTCTTTTGGATACGTAGGTTTAAACTACGAACAACATACAAAACTAGGTTACAGTACATAAAAATCAATGGTTATCTAGTAAAATCAGTACAACAGAATATTCTACTGTCTTTAAGGTCACAAAACATTTCTGAAACAAAGGCACTTACAGAATAAAACAAAGCAAGAAAATTTAACATGCTCTTTCAACACTGAAGTTTTAATTCCGTCCCCCCCTCCCCTACCGCCCTGTGGGTCCCTGGTTTGATGTGAAGGCAAAGTGATTACTTGGGCTGACACAGCAGCAGTGCCTCAACTAAAAAGCTTATGGATCAGCTTCTCCATCTTTTGTAACACTATACAGCTTTTCTAGAATGAACTCTGAAAAAAACCCCACCAAGTGTCAATGGATTGCATGGCAACAACTACAGCAAAATTTGGTCCTGCACCTTATTGTTAATGATGATTGGTACACTAACAATAAGAAAAGATCATAATTGGAGCAGTTAATCAGAAGGGAGGTAAGTGGACCATTTTCTTTCAATGAGCTGTGTAACTGAAGCAGCTAAACTACTACTCAAGTAGTTCTAGATTCATGATTCACCTCTTCACTTTATATAGTTATCATAACCACTTGCTCACTGAAGGAAAGGTCTAAGTTTCCAGGCTCCTTAACCCTATCCCTCATCTCTCACCGCTCCACACACACAGTGGTGTTCAGGGCAATTTATTTGGTCTGTGAAACATCTACACCAAAACTTCAGAGATTTAGGCACCTCTGTTATTGTTGCCACTTCACTTTCCTACTACTGTTTTCTTAGGATGATGGCAGATGACCGAGCCAACATCTGCAGATTCTCCATTCATAAGCCAAACACAACCCTGCCAGCGCTGCCATGAACTGTACATGTTGTCATGTCAGATGGAGGAAAGGAAGAGTGGTGCAGAGTAACAACCTCATGAACACTAGAACATGGTACCTGTGCTCAGAGATGGAGCACTGGCCAGGCTCCACCCAGGCAGCTGCCTAACAGATGGGCTGGAATAGTCTCTGCTCTCCTTTTCTGTCAATAAATGTATAGGGGTAGGATCTACAACAAGGGCACTATTTCTGCCATTACTCAGTGCCCTCCCACACAAAAAATTCCACACTTCTAGAAGAACACCTCATCCTCCATACAGGATGACTATTTTTGGTTGCTCTCACATAACTGCTAGCAGTGTAATGAAGCACTGCCCAGTTTCTCAGATGACAAGGCAGGAAGGAGGAGTGACATACAGATACAGGGTGTGCATGCTCCAAGAGTGTCTCCTGGCACCATTTCATGCTACTAACTTTGACACTCTTACACAGGTGTAACAGAGGGGCATAGGTTGGCATGAATCTGAATGATGAAAACTTCCTACAAGTTTCTTCTGAAATGTCCTGAAGACTTTCTTGGAAAAGCAATTGGAATAACCCAGAAATAAGCTCGAAACTCAGGCAGAGAAATAAGGCTGCCTTTGACAGCAGCAGTTTCAATCCATCTTTATGAAGCAAAACAATGCCACCACCACTGTTTTCAAACAGTCACTACACCCCAAAGGTGGAACTGCAGCACAAATGGCTTAATGGCCTCTCTGAAAAAAGTCAAGTCAATGTATATGATATGTCAAAATTACTTGATGAGTGATGCCTTGGTGATACCTACAACAGACTGCACAATTTGGTGCTCCTCAGCAGAGCTGCATTTCAATGGTAGAAAAGACAGAATTGTAGAGGGAACTAAAATAAAATTGCAAGGTGTAGAGAGCCCAAAGCTTTACTAACACTGGCAGTCATGAGGATGGTCTCAAGGTGTTTCATGACTGCAAGCATCACCTTCCTAAGAACACATTGCCTCCATGTGTCCACATCCTGCCTTTCCCTGCCTTCTTCTCTGCTCAGCTTTATGGAAATGCTGGACTACACCAAGGTTTCATCTCTACTGCCTGGTGGGCTTGGATTTCTTATCCCCCCCTGCATACTATGATTCAAAAGCAGATTGAGTTGGTGCAAATCTCACTCCTAGGTTCCTGCCACCTACAGTTTCCTCTAGAGACAGGCAGCAACAAACCCGAAACATTGAAACACCACCATCTATTTCTGACATCCCATCTCTCCTGCAAAACAAATTCCTTCCCTGTGATGAGGCAGGACTGGCAGGTACTTCTGTTTAACGTTAAGATTAAGGTGCTGGGTTTATTTCCAAACTCACCAACAACACATGACTTCAGTAAACTTGTCCAGAACTACTTTGTCAACAAATACTTGTCCAACCATTTTATGGAGAACTCTCAGGTTTCCACCTTTTGATCTATTTGTTCTGCTAAGTGGCAGAAGAGTTTGGTTTGCTGTTAATTCCTAGTTATAAATTAAAATGGCCTGAGAAAAATGCTCAATGAAGGCACAAGTTTAAAAAAAAAAACACAACCAAAATGAGTAATAAACCAAAACAAACAAATCACCAAAATAAAAACCAAACCAAACCCTAAAACCCCAGGGAAGAACACAAGGAAGTTATCAACTCCTGCTACTCAGCACAGAGAAATGCAACTACTCCAAAGACAGCTAAATACGGTTTGCTATGCCCCTTACTGAAGGCAAATGTGTTTCACAAAAGGAAACTTCCCTTTTGACTGGTAAATGAAATGTATCACAGAGTCTCTTACCTAACCACAGCAACAGGCAGAACACACATAACACAGATCAGGTAGATTTTGATAGAGACTAAGTTTTTATGTTTTAATACTGTGCAAAAGATTGCTGCAGCTTTGGGTGTTTTAGAATGCTCAGATTAGAGCATTCCTGTCACAATTATTGCACAGCAAATGTTCTTGTGGTTCTGGTTTTGGTGTTGGTTTTTTTTTTCCCCTGGAGTACTCTTTCTGCATGCTTTTCTCATTGTATACAGAGCAAAAATCTCTCTTTGTATTTGCTTGAGGTATAAATTTAACAACTTCTGCAAGGAAAAAAAAAAGACTCCTTCCTCATACTCAGAACATTACAGAAGAAAAGATAGTGGATTAACTTCAGCTTAGACAAAAGATTGCTGTCTTCCAGAGAAGTCTACTAGAGTTGCATTGTGTAAACAGCACAAATTATACTTAAAATATGGAGAAGCACAGTGGATCTTTTCAATAGGTGGGCTTCTGAGGATCCATGTAAGCAGGGTTGTAAGGGGGCTGGCTGACTGGGTAAGGTGCTCCAGCACCAGCTGCAAAAACAAAACAAGAAAACACAGGTTGGTAAAATCTGCACTCTGAATGAAGTCTGTAGCTAGAATGGCAACTTCCATTTTGAGCACAGAGTTAAGAGGTTCAACTTAGCATGCACCTTTGAGAACGGTTTGTGCTAACCCAGAAAGTATCTGCATTTCCAAAGTAAGATCACAAAAACCTTTGTTCTTGTGGTTGGAGTGGGGTTTTTTTGATGCTTAAGTGTACATGTCTATTATGGCAGCCACAGGCACATGGTTAGCACTCAGGGAATAACATAGTCTAAAATAATACAACCAAACAAGAACAGCTTGGATCCAAAAAAGCAGTCAGTGGAAGTCAGAGATGCACAAGCAACAGGATGTATCTGATAGTGTGCAGAAAAATGAAAATGAAGCACCAGACAAAAGAAAGAGGACTAGAGAAAGCATCCTGGGATTCCTCCAGGAGAAAGGTTTTCTTGGTAAATGTCACAGAGTTCATAAAAAACTTAAAGGGAAAAAATAAGTATCTCACCACCCCTGAGCACAGGGAGTTTGACTTAAGACTAGATGTGCATGACTCAGAAGACAGCTTTATTTTCTTGTAGTCTGAGATAACCTGCTCTCAAATGGCACGTTCATTTTTAGGAGTGTCAAACAGCACGGGTTAGTTCAAATAATGCAGCACCTGACCAGGTGCCTGGAGGGTGTGTGTGGTTATCTCTGCCTCACCTGTTAAAAGTGAGCGGCTTTAGCTCCTGTGTGACACAGCAGGTATTTACTCCCTTGCCTGTGACCTAATTAAGAGGCTGCCCTTTGATCAATAGACAAGAGCAATAAAGTAAAGAGCTCTCAGGTTGAGGCATTCTCAGCTGGCAACGTGGTAAGTGTTCTATGATTTCCCAAGAAGGAATAAAAATATTTTAAGAACTAATAAACTGACAACAGTTTGAGAAGCCCAAGAGCACGAGAAGCCAAAGGACCAGTTTATTGGCTCCATCAACTAATAAAGTCAAAGCACCCTGGGCTAATCCCATACAACTCTTCAGGGATTCTTCAGAGTTTACAACAGTAACACAAAGTCAAGAGGCCAGTCAAGTCTCTGTCTTTACGTGCAGGCTGGCTTGCACATTGGTCATGTGCAACTTCTGACTGGCTTACAAATGCCTGAGACCATAAGCAGCCACTCGATATCCAAGCTGTCACAGAAGAGTTACTTGCTGAGGGCATTGTCTACTATTCAATATCTTTATTGATGATCTGGATGAGGGGATTGAGTCACTCATCAGTAAATTTGAAGATGACACCAAGTCAGGAGCAGGTGTTGATCTGTTAGAGGGCAGGGGGGGATCTCCAGAGGGACCTTGACAGGCTGGACAGATGGGCAGAGGCCAACGTGATGTCATTTAACAAGTCGAAGTGCCAGGAGCTGCACTTTGGTCACAACAGCCCCATGCAGTGCTACAGGCTGGGGACAGAGTGGCTGGAGAGCAGCCAAACAGAAAGGGACCTGGGGGTACTGGTAGATAGTAGGCTGAACATGAGCCAGCAGTGTGCCTAGGTGGCCAGGAGAGCCAATGACATTCTGGCCTGTATCAGGAACAGTGTGGCCAGCAGGAGCAGGGAAGTCATTGTACCCCTGTACTCAGCACTGCTTAGGCCACACCTTGAGTACTGTGTCCAGTTCTGGGCCCCTCAGTTTAAGGACAATGAGACACTTGAAGGTGTCCAGAGAAGGGCAACAAGGCTGGGGAGAGGCCTCGAGCACGGCTCTGTGAAGAGAGGCTGAGGGAGCTGGGGTTGTTCAGCCTGGAGGAAGCTCAGGGGAGACCTTATTGCTGTCTACAACTACCTGAAGGGTGGCTGTAGCCAGGAGGGGGTTGGTCTCTTCTCCCAGGCAACCAACACCAGAACAAGAGGACACAGTCTCAAGCTGCGCCAGGGGAGGTTTAGGCTGGAGGTGAGGAGAGAGTGATTTGCCATTGGAATGTGCTGCCCAGGGAAGTGGTGGAATCACCATCCCTGGAGGTGCTCAAGAGGGGATTGGACATGGCACTTGGTGTCATGGTTTAGTAGTCATGAGGTGCTGGGTGACAGGTTGGACTTGATGATCTCTGAGGTCTTTTCCAACCTTATTGATTCTATGATTCTATTCAGGACTAAGCTTTGCTTGTTAGTTAGGATGAACAGAGTGGTTTGTAAGAGGGCTTGAAGGTCCTAGGACAAGATAATAGCCTAGTTTTGGCCTCTCTGAACAGCCAGGGAGCAACTGTTCAGAGAAAGGCTATCACCAGCAGAAGTGGATATTAGTAACAACAAAACTACATGAAAACAATGTTGTGGCAGAGGAAAAAAAGATTCTGCTACTTTTAACTGCTAGTCATTAGGCAAACATAAAAGGAGTTGATCACAGAGGCTCCAGAAATATTCCAGACAAGCTACTAGAAAATGTCACCAGTGTACAGATTGAAAAGTGTAGTGAATACTAACTTAGAGCATGCAGGAACACCCAACTAATCACTACACCAGATGTTAATTGGACTCTCATTTTAACATGAAATTCCAACTGAATTAGTACAACATTCTACTGGATCCACTGACAGTCCCACTCATCACCAAACTTTGCTACACAGCTCCAGCTACCTCCCCCCACCCCGGCAATGCTTAACATAGAAATGGTGATGGAGAAACTTCAGCAAGGGTGAATTACAGCATCCACCCTAACTTGATAAATGTCAGAGAAAATAATACAACACTGCCCCCAAAGCAACTGCCTCTAGCTATGTAGGAGATGAAGAAACATTTGGGCTTGCCTTACCTGCCATGGTTTCATGATAAGCTGGAGGCCCCGCTGGCTGCATGGGGTAAGGGGGAGGGTAATGCGTAGGGTACGGTGCTACTGGCATCCCAGGTTGTGGCTGGATAGCCACAGGCTGATAACCTTGATATGGAGCTACTGGGTAGGTGGGTGCCACCCCCTGCTGTTGGGGATAGGGAGCATGAACCACTGTAGTGGCAGTTGTGGCAGTCACAACAGCTGCAAGCAAGCAAAAGGAACATGGTTAGTGCTGGTGGTTCTAGAGATCCCCTGGGAGAGCCAAAAACAGTGATGTAAAACAACATTCCCTCTTAAGATCAGTTTCTCTCTTCAAACTCTGGGTCACTTCACTTTGAGCTCCACGAAAGCCTTCAAAATGTAGGCCTCTAAATACCCTTCCATTGATCTCAGTGGTAATGAGAATCTCCACACACTGGGACAGCAGCCAACTTGTCTCCTTGTTTCTCAACCACAAAGAGCAAGGGATTCTTTTCTTTTTTTTTCCCCCTTAGCCTCTTCAGAAATGAGGAACTCAACCCTGCAACCACATTATCATTTGTTATGAGACTAAAAACAAATGCTCCTCTTAAAATGTCACTCACTTTTACAGATAAAGGGGACAGAGATCTCCTCTATTAGGCACAGAGCTTCCTACCATGATGGCCCACATGTTTTTTCCCTTTTGTATGTAATCCAGACACTGGCATACCCATGTGTCTCCCTCTGAACAGCATTCAGAGATGCAAAGACGCATCAAGACAGTGATTTTCCTAGGAGCAGATGTTGGAACAAATTTTTGGAATGAGGAAGCACTAACACTTTATGGCAACAGTTTCATTTTTGCACCTCCTTCCCTTTATGCTACAATTATAGCCTTTGCTCACGATTCCACTGTTGCAATCCTGGGCCTTTGGTGTAGTCACATTAAGGACCATTTAAAATGTCATCCTAGCCCCTGCTTACCCCTAAGCTAGACAAATAGCCCCTAACCCCCTCACCCCAAATCCACATATTGAGGGAACACAGAAAGAAACCTAAAAACATCTCTCTGCAACTTCACATTCTGAAGCAGCTTAAATGCTTAATCTTCTTACTTTTAAGTACTGCAACTTCTGCAGCAGAGAGACACAGTAAGGTTATTTTCCCCTTGCACAGGAGCACCATCTTCTGGGAGGGGGAAGTCTTGTTGGGGGATGTGAAAAATAGAATAGCTGGCCAGGTACTTACGCCGTGGTCTTCGACATGCTTTATACAAGCAGCAGCAGGAGCAGGTGAGGCACAGGATAATAGTGATGACAATCACGGCACAAACAGTCACTCCAATTGCAATCAGAGTTCCAAAACTGATAAAGAGACACCACCAGAGGTAATAAGAGACTTTCATACAAATTCATCCTACAATCATAGAATGCACTGGGTTGGAAGAGATCTCTAGAGATCATCTAGTCCAACCCCCCTGCAGGGACATCCCCCTAGTCAGGTTGCTCAGAGCCCCAGCAAGCTTGACCATGAGTGTCTCCAGGGATGGAGCCTCCACCACCTCCTTGGGCAGCCTGTTTCAAGTCTTCCACCACCCTCAAAGTAAAGAGCTTTGTTCTAATGTCCAATCCAAATCTACCTTTCCCTAGTTGAAAACCACTGCCCCTTGTCCTAGTGCTACAGGCCTTTGTAAACAGTCCCTGACCAGCTTTCCCTCACATGGAAGAAAAAGCTGCTCTATAAAGCATTCAGTGCCCAGTGACAATTCCCTTTTAGGGAATTTGTTTCCTACAGTCTGAAATCAATGAAGCCCACCTACCCTAGAAGCCAAATCTCCAGCATTTTTATTTCTTATAAAATGTATCATACATCAGTTTGGGGAACAATTGCAGGAAGTCAATTTTAACAAGCAACAAGCTCTGAAACAGCAAGAAGAGAGCTGGGTTTATATCCATCCTGGTTTTGCCTCTTCATAGAGATTTTGACTACAGAACTTTCCAAGTTGGTTTTTCCCCCCCCCCCCTGCTCAGCTCCTGTTAACAGGTTTAAACAATGACACATCTCCAAAACCTCCAGCAATTCTCACTTGGCTACCAAACAGCCACTGAATGTGAAAAACTGAGTGTCAATCACACTGAAAGATTAGATCACTGCAAAACACCCTACCCCTCGCCTACATTCAGAAGTCTTCACCTCAGTCATTTAGAATAGAATAAAATAAACCAGGTTGGAAGAGACCTTCGAGATCATCGCGTTCAACCTATCATCCAACACCACCCAATCAACTAAACCAAGCAACCAAGCACCCTATCAAGTCTCCTCCTAAACACCTCCAGTGATGGTGACTCAACCACCTCCCCAGGCAGCACATTCCAATGGCCAATCACTCCCTCTGTGTAGAATTTCTTCCTAATAGAATAGAATAGAATTAACCAGGTTGGAAGAGACCTTCGAGATCATCATGTCCAACCTATCATCCAACACCACCCAATCAACTAAACCATGGAACCAAGCATCCTGTCAAGCCTCGCCCTGAACACCCCCAGCGACAGTGACCCCACCACCTCCCCAGGCAGCCCATTCCAGTGGGCAATCACTCTCTCTGTGTAAAACTTCCTCCTAACCTCCAGCCTAAACCTCCCCTGACGCAGCCTGAGACTGTGTCCTCTTGTTCTGGTACTGGTTGCCTGGGAGAAGAGACCAACCTCTGCCTCACTGCAACCCCCCTTCAGGTAGTTGTAGAGAGCAATAAGGTCACCCCTGAGTCTCCTCTCCTCCAGACTAAGCAGCCCCAGCTCCTTCAATCTCTCCTCATAGGGCTTGTGCTCCAAGCCCCTCACCAACCTTGTTGCCCTTTTCTGGACACGCTCCAGCAAGTCAACCTCCTTCCTAAACTGAGGGGCCCAGAACTGGACACAGTACTCGAGGTGTGGCCTAACCAGTGCAGTGTACAGGGGCACAATGACCTCCCTGCTCCTGCTGGCCACACTGTTCCTGATGCAGGCCAGGATGCCATTGGCCCTCCTGGCTGCCTGGGCGCACTGCAGGCTCATGTTCAGTCTACCGTCAACCAGCACCCCCAGGTCTCTCTCAGCCTGGGGGCTCCTCCAGCCTAAACCTCCCCTGGCACAGCTTGAGACTGTGTCCTCTTGTTCTGGTGCTGCTTGCCTGGGAGAAGAGACTAGCCCCCACCTGGCTACAACATAACCCTCCCTAAGCTGGACACTGAACTTAAGCACAGAACATCAATTTAAAATGCCTTTCCCCCTCACCCCCTCTTCTAAGAGAGCTACCCTCTTTTCCCCCCACCCTCCCCCTTCTGTTTCTGCAACAAGAAAAAGCTTGGGTCAAATCTTTCAAGAATGCAAGCAACCATTTTATCTAACTGTATCTAACATGTGCACTTAACATGACACTATGGATTTACTCAATTATTATACCAAATACCATGAATTGCCTACCACGACTGCACCTAAGCCTCTGCATGTAAAACAGGATGCAGGAACTGCTGAAGCCTCCTGAAGTTACAGAAGCCATCTGAGAAATGTGGTCAAGAAAGCAACCAGATGATTGTAGAATGTAAAGAGGTATGCATGCTTTGTCACTGCTATTTGCACCTTTTGCAGGATGTTTGTGCAGACTGCACAAGGAAACACACTCCTAATCATGCTGCTTTCCAGTGCTACCCCATCCTCACTAGTGTTAATTTGATCTCAGCACAGCCCACAAGACAACTCATTGCCATCCAAAAATCCCATTTCTTACAAGCCTGGTTTAAAAAGGAAGCCACAAACAGAATTTGAAGGGAAGAGGGTAGTGGTGGAAGAAAGATAAACCTGCACAATGATACCACATCCTGAAACACTGGCTGCCTCCTGTCCACGAGGGCAACAAACATACATATATCCTGTCAGTATGGAAACACAAGCTGAACCCCTGTGTATGTGGAAATGGAAGAGATGCAAGAGTGCCTTGTAGCATTCAGATTAATTATACAGGGTTCTTACTGCACACAAATTCATAAGTACACTTGGAAAAGAGAAGTGTGCACTTGGGAAAGGAAGAGAAGTAGATTCATGCATTAGACAACCATCTTGATTGTTTACAAGAAACAGCATAAATGCCTGTGACAAATTATGGACATGAAACATGCATGATCCCAAATGTTACCTACAATTACCTGTGGAGTGCCAAGGGCATTTTCCTTGCTCTTGTTCCTACTTGTCTATCAATGCTGACAAAACTCCTACTAAGGAAGCTGACATTTCCCTTATACACAATTATTACCAAGCAACATTATCACAGACAAAGGAAAAGTCTAAGTTCTTCCTCTGAGCTTCCCCCAGCCCCCAGTAAAGAAGGAGGGAAGGGGAAATTGCTACTAAACTATGCCAAGGAAAGAAATTGTGTCAAGGGAAGGGATTGGGCCTGACAAGGAAACTAGAATTCTTCACTTCTGCAGTGAGCCTCTTTGAACTTTAGCAAGACTGGGCAAAAGTCAAACCGACCTAAGAAGTGGAGAAAGTGAAGAAATGCCTACTCATCATAAATCATAGAATCAACCAGGTTGGAAGAGACTTCCAAGACCATCCGGTCCAACCTATCACCCAGCCCTATCCAATCAAGTAGACCATGGCACTAAGTGCCTCATCCAAGCTTTTCTTGAAGATCTCCAGGGATGGTGACTCCACCACCTCCCTGGGCAGCACATTCCAATGGCAAATCACTCTCTGTGAAGAACTTCTTCCTAATATCCATCTGGAATCTCCCCTGGTGCAGCTTGAGACTGTGTGCTCTTGTGCTGGTTGCCTGGGAGAACAGACTGACCCCCACCTGGCTACAACCTCCCTTCAGGTAGTTGTAGACAGCAATAAGGTCTCCCCTGAGCCTCCTCCAGGCTAAACAACCCCAGCTCCCTCAGCCACTTCTCAGAGGGCTTGTGTTCTAGTCCCCTCACCAGTTTCATTGCCTTTTTCTGGACATTCCAGTACCTCAACATCTCTTGAATTGAGGAGCCTGGAACTGGACACAGGACTCAATGTGTGGCCTGACCAGTGCTGAGTACAGGGGAAGAATAACCTCCGTTGTCCTACCGGCCACACTACTCATACAGGCCAGGATGCCCTTGGCTCTTCTGGCCACACTGCTGGTTCATTTTCAGCCTACTATCTACCAGCACCCCCAGGTCCCTTTCTGCCTGGCTGCTCTCCAGCCACTCTGTCCCCAGCCTGTAGTGCTGCTTGGGGTCATTGTGGCCGAAGTGTCGAACCCTGCACTTAGCCTCGTTAAATCTCATCCCATTGGCCTCTGCCCACCCAGCCAGCCTGTCAAAGTTGCTCTGCAGGGCCCTCCTACCCTCCAACAGATCAACACCTGCTCCTAACTTGGTGTCATCTGCAAACCTACTGATGATGGACTCAATGCCCTCATCCAGATCATCAAAAAAGTTATTGAACAGGATGGGGCCCAGCACTGATCTCTGGGGGACACCACTAGTGACTGGCAGCCAGCCACTCTCTGGGCCCAGCCCTCCAGCCAATTCTTGACCCATTTCAGAGTGAATCTGTCCAAGCCATGAGCTGCCAGCTTTGCCAGGAGTCTGTTGTGGCAGACAGCATCAAAGGCTGAAGTCCAGGTAGACTACATCCACAGCCTGCCCCACATTCACTAGGCAGGTAACCTGGTCATAAGAAGAGATCAGGTTGGTCAGGCAGGACCTGCTCCTCCTAAATTCCTGCTGGCTGGGCCTGATCCCTTGGCCATCCTGTAAGTGCTGTGTGATTGCACTCAGGATGACCTGTTCCATAATCTTGCCTGGCACTGAGGTCAGGCTGACAGGCCTGTAATTCCCCAGTTCCTCCTTCTAGCCCTTCTTGTGGATGGGCATCACACTGGCCAGCTTCCAGTCATCTGGGACCTCTCCAGTGAGCCAGGACTGCTGAAAAATGATGGAGAGTGGCTTGGCCAGCTCATCTGCCAGCGCTCTCAGCACCACAGTAGGGAAGTGGCAGGAAGCCCTTATCAGAACTGAATTTGGTTGTGAAAGATAAGAGAGTGCATCCGTATAACAGAGTGCACCTGCAGCCAAGCTGGCCTCCACCACTACATAAACTTTGGGCAGCTAGAACCATGGGCTCCATTTGCTTATTTGTAACAGCAAGTTTTTTGCTCACTGCAGCAGGTAGCTCATTGCATGTTTTCTACCTCTAGTTAGGAAAGTGACAAAAGCAAAACTCGGGGGGGAGGGGGGAAAACCCAACAACAACAAACCACTATATCCTCATTTCCACCAAGCTGTTAGAGACACCCTGTGCATTCCAATTATGTCTGCGTCTGTGCTCGAATGCCACGACCACAGCACGGTGACACTTGGCGTACATCTTTTGAAGAGCTAAATGCAGAACCATATTTAAAGCACAGGTGTGTCAGGTGTACAGCCCTCACAGCACAGTTCTTTGCCTGTGCAAATGCTGTGATTCAGTTCTACCTGCTGAAACACTGCATTACTACAGACCACAACCATAAGCCCTCAGAAACAGCCCAGGGAGGGAGACATTAGACAGCAGGTGGTTCTTCCCAGAGTCTGCTAGGAAGAATACACAACTGGATTATTGTAGGCATTTTTATCCCCTGCTTGACATCAGGAGCACCATTTTCCTGCCAGTGCTTGAGAGCTCATGCAGACTAATGTCTTGCCACAACAGAAGGCAGCCTGACCCTTAGGGAAAATAAAGCAGTGTGTGCTATCAGCTCGCAGCACCACCACACACTGTGTTTTGAAGAGCTCTGTTAAAATAGTTCTGTTTTCTAACAATTTGTCAATAAGCAAACCTAGCAATACTCTTTTGGAACATCTGAATGGTCAGGCACTACTTTGGTTTACTGCCCCAAAAGTACTACCCTGAGCACTTCTTCCTGAACATTCAGCAACATCCCACTAGTAAAACCGACAAACAAAATCCCACAACTAAAACTACTGGGAAAAAGTGCAGGAAGGCCAACAGTACGAGATGTTAAGCAAGGCCAGAATGGTGCTCAGCACACTTTATTCAGTGAACTGTCTAAATCTCAAGAAATAAAGTGTTCTAGATGCTACCTAAAGACCCTCCTGCAGCTGCCCCTCCAGAAAGCCTATCCTCCTTTCCTGACCAAAACTACTGCCTCATTTAAATGCTCTCACTTGATGAACCTGTCTAAAGGGACTCTGAACATACCTTTTCTTCCTGAATAATTTCACGTTGAATTATAGCTTCTTGACCAACTATTAGCTTTATAGCAAAGCTAAAGGAGAAGGAAAAGGAGAGACATAGGAGAATGGGGCTTCAAGGATTTTTTTTTTTTCACTGAATGGTTAACCAAGCAATTAAAAAAAAACACCCTAAACAAACAAAACCCAACCTCCTTGAATTCTGCAAACAAACGTCAGAGTGCAGAAGTCAGGGTGGCCACAGCACCAAAGCAGAAGGCTCTGCTGACGTCAGTTTGAGCACAGCTTTCCAGGCTCCCTCGTTATGTATACCATAGGCTCTAAATAAAGCACACGCTGCTATAAGTAGCCTGAGTTTACTCACTGACATTTCCTGCTTCCCCCTTTTCACAGAAAAGCTGACTTGTGCCAATAGTTTAATAGAAAACAAAGTCAAGCCTAATAGCAGTTTTACTGCAGCAACCACAAACTGTTACTTAAATAAAAATCCATAGGAAAGTAAATATAAAGAAACACTCCTTGACCTTTCAAACCAGCCCCTCTCCCCTGCCTTGCCCTACTCCTAGCCCTCTTCTCTCACCTTTGCAAAGCACCAACTTGGATATGTAAAAGAACACACCAGAGACTCACTTTACCTTCAAGCCAACATGGATTTAGGAAGGGCAGGTCCTGCCTCTCCAACCTGATCTCCTTCTATGATCAGGTGACCCATCTGCTGGATGTGGGGAGGCCTGTGGATGTAGTCTAAATGGACTTCAGCAAGGCCTTTGACACCGTCCCCCACAGCAAACTGCTGGCTAAGCTGTCAGCTCATGGCTTGGACAGCAACACTACGTGTTGGGTTAGGAACTGGCTGGAGGGCCGAGCCCAGAGAGTGGTGGTGAATGGTGCCACAGCCAGCTGGCAGCCTGTTGGTGAACAGCGAGACACTTTGTTCAAACAGCTGTTCCACAGAACCATGTCCCTGCAATTCAAGCCATTCCTCAACAGCAGCCAATCACCAGTGGCATCCCCCTGTGATCAGTGCTGGGCCCTATGCTCTTTAATATCGTCATTGATGATCTGGAGGAGGGGATTGAGACAGTCATCAGCAAATGTGCAGATGACACCAAGTTGGGAGAAGATGTTGGTCAGTTAGGGGGCAGAAGGGCTCTGCAGAGGGACCTCGACCGGCTGGACAGATGGGCAGAGTCCAACAGGATGGCATTCAACAAATCCAAGTGCCAGGTGCTGCACTTTGGTCACAACAACCCCATGCAGAGCTACAGGCTGGGGTCAGAGTGGCTGGGGAGCTGCCAAACAGAGAGGGACCTGGGGGTGCTGATTGACAGCCACCTAAACATGAGCCAGCAGTGTGCCCAGGTGGCCAAGAGGGCCAATGGCATCCTGGCCTGTATTAAGAATGGTGTGGCCAGCAGGAGCAGGGAAGTCATTGTGCCCTGTACTCTGCATTGGTTAGGCCACACCTTGAGCAGTGTGTCCAGTTCTGGGCCCCTCAGTTTGAGAAGGACATTGAGACACTTGAATGTGTCCAGAGAAGGGCAACGAGGCTGGGGAGAGGCCTTGAGCACAGCCCTGTGAGGAGAGGCTGAGGGAGCTGGGATTGTTTAGCCTGGAGAAGAGGAGGCTCAGGGGAGACCTCATTGCTCTCTACAACTACCTGAAAGGTGGTTGTAGCCAGGAAGGAGTTGGTCTCTTCTCTCTAGCAACCAGCACCAGAACAAGAAGACACAGTCTCAAGCTGCGCCAGGGGAAGTTTAGGCTCAAGGTGAGGAGAAAGTTCTTCACCGAGTGAGTCGTTTGCCATTGGAATGTGCTGCCCAGGGCGGTGGTGGAGTCCCCATCCCTGGAGGTGTTTAAGAGGGGACTGGATGTGGCACTTGGTGCCATGGTCTAGTCATGAGGTCTGTGGTGACAGGTTGGACTCGATGATCTTTAAGGTCTCTTCCAACCTTGGTGATACTGTGAAAATCATCCACTTATTCAAAAGTGTGTCCACAGAAAGGGAGTTAAGTGACTAGTGCCAGTTTTACCCATTTTGGTACCAAATGAGGCACAATGGGCATATTAAAACAGGACAATCAAACCCAGGATCTAAATAGTACAGTTTGCAGAAGTTAATCTCAATCTTAAACACTGTCAAGCAAAGTGTGAAATGCTTTGAGTATATTTGAGGCCTTTTAGAATACCCAAGTTTCAATACCAGCAATACATTTTGAAACCTCCCTAATGGTTTGCATCACTGATGTTGGTGACATTTTCTAAGCCCTGCCAGAGAGGAAGTTTCACTTATCTGGGCATTCATGACAACAGGACACACTGCAAATTTTGCCTGCAAAAAACCCAAAGATCCCAGATGAACAACAAGGAGACCACCTAGATCTGAAAAATTAGTTTCAGCAGCCTATCTGTTTTGCAAGTTTTAACCTGCTCCAGGACTTGTTCTGCGCTAGGAGAAAAATGTTGGTGGAGGCCTTTTCAAAAGCAGGGCTGCTTTGAAACCAAACATTTACAAACAGTGAGTTGTGGCTGTTAACACAGGGTGGGGTCTGGAAAGACCTCAGAAGATCATTTAGCCCATTCCTAAAAGTCTACAAAAAATGGGAGCATACTTATCTTGCTCTCTGCTGCTCCAGAAAAGGACACAGCTCCCAGAAATGTGTTAGAATGGTCAACACTATGACTCCTTGACTTGGGTGTAGGGCATGACCAAACAAGTCCCCAGTCTACCTCTAAAGCTTAGCAGGAAAACAAAGGATAAACTTCTCAAAGAAAAAGCAGTATGACTTCCCAGGAGTCTTTCAGAAGAATTATTTTCTTTTCAGCTTTGCAAACAACACACTTCCTCAGTTTAATATTTTGGCATGAATATTAAAAGCATAAGGACCACTTTGCCAGAGACTCAAAAAAGACATTTACTATTACAAAGAAAGCCAACTCCCCTCAGGTTTAACACTCACAGGAAAACAGTAGCATGTCTTTAGCACTGAACAGACTAACAAGCCCATTTCAGCATGGCTGGATTTTGGGCCACAGGAACTTCAGCACATGCAGACAATCAAAACAGACAACACAGAGTTCAGCTTCATGGCTGCTGACTGCTTCAGGCCACCTTACCCAGGGGCCACCTCCTCAAAACAAGATCTCTACATAGAATCACAGAATGCTTTGATGTGGAAGGTGCAAGGTCATCTAGTCAAACTTCCCCCTTCAATGAGCAGCAACACCTTCAACTAGATCATGTTGCTCAGAGCCCTGTCCAACATGACCCTGAACCTTTCCAGGGATAGAGTTTCTGCCACCTGGCTCAGTAACCTGTGCCATTGTCTCACCACCCTTATTGTAAAAAAAAGGTCTTCCTTCCCTCTAGTATAAATCTCCTTCTTTTAGCTTATGACCATCACCACTTGTCTTGTCACAACAGGACAAAGTCCCCAACCTTATGTGTCCTTTAACAACTGAAAGGCCACAAGGAGGTTTTCCCAGAGCCTTCTCTTCTCCAGGCCAAACAACCCCAACTCTCTCTGCCTGTCCTTCCTCAAAGCAGAGGAGCTGCAGCACTCTGAACATTTTTGCGGGCTCCTCTGGACTTGCTCCAACAGGCTTATGTTCTTCCTGTGCTGAAGGCTCCACAGCTAGACAAAGTAATCCAGGTGAGGTCTCACAAGAGCAGAGTAGAACAGCAGAATCACCTCCCTCACCCTGCTAGACACATGATCAAGAAATGAGGCTTCAGTGATTCCTGAGGTGGGTAACAGGCAGCTTAAGACTCAAGAGTGAATTATGTGGTTTCAAGAATTGTGAAATCCTGGTAATTTCAGACTGGCATGTTTAAGTCATTGCTAAGTCATTTTATAAACTACTCAGTGCAGTGGAGCATGGACTGAAACTGATGTGTGCCGTGAGCTATCCAATAAATGTTAACTCAAGTTAGCACTTGAGCATCCCTCCTAGGATCCTGCCCACGTGCAGTTCCTTAACATGAAGAGAGTGGTTTCAGCCAATTTTGGCTAAACCATCAGCATGGTATCAGCTCAAGTCATCACTCATTGTCACCTCCTCAACAGCCCTAGCATAGACACAGATTAACTGCCACTGAAAAGCACTACAACTTACCACAATTTTCCATAGTTCTGAGTATCCCCCAAAAGAAGAAGAGTTCATAGCAGGAGGCCTCCAAAACAATCCCTGGGGCACCTCTTTACCTACAGACTGAATAACCCTGAGGTATACTCCCACTGCCAGCATCTGAGCCCAGCCCAGTGACCCCCAGCATCAGCCAAGGCAGCTCTGGTGGGAGAACGAATACTAACTCAACAAGGCCATGGTAAGCCAACAAGCCTTGCAACTGCAAAGGTGTTATAGAAGAATGCAAGTCTCTTCACAGAAAATTCATTCAGTGTGTACTGAATGGGTCCTTTTTCTCTTTGTCCAAGTAGAAAGCCAATGTAGGTTACTTTAAGCCCCAAATAATAAACTTTAATTTCATACAGAAAGGCCTACTGGAAGTAAAGCTAATTACTACTTTTTTCTTCCAAAGACACATGCTTCAAGTTTTTCAAGTAGCAAGTTTAGCACAAGTTCTTAAACAGCCTACAAGAGAAGGTGAAAGGGAGGGAACTTCCTGGAGTCTGTGGTTTTACCCAGACACCCGACACTCAGATCCAACAGGTTATTACAGAAGATGTATACAAGCATCTCTCCTTGGTCTATAAACAGATCACTTGTACTAAATGTGTCTATTTACACAAATCCCTTTGTAATGCATACTAAACCCTACAGTCTTCCAGGAAAGTTCCCCAGGAAATCTCTATTGTACACTTTGTAGACAGTTGAGAATAATTGCTATAGGTAACAGGTACATTACAAACACACCCAGAACAAAGGGAAAAGTCAGAGCTGCATACAGATCGACTAAAAGTCTTCATCAACAGTGTAAGAATTAACACTACAGCTTCATGCAGGTTACAAGACCATTTCAGACAAGTCCACTGGACTCTCAGCATAAACCCTGTCCTCAAACAACACAAAGCATTTGCTTCTACAGACATTAAACATACAGTGCACCTTTAGTGGCAAAAAAGAAGAATGTAGAGTGATTACAGGCACAGACATTTAAAGCAAACAAAGTAGTCCTACTGTTAGGATGCCAGTTCAACAACATGTAGGATGTTATCTCCTACCCTACTTAAAACTTGGGATCAATATAAAGGCAATGAGAAGGATTTCTCCAAAATGGTTAACTGGAAAAAAAACTAAAAATAACTAGCTACCACCACAAATTTTCCCCCACCCAAAACAACTGCAATGCCAACAGTTTGCTACTGCTGATAGCACAGTAATTCTACAGCCAGATTTAAATCAACTAATTAGAGAACAACTTGGTTACAGAAAAGTAAAACCAAAAAACAAATCTGACAAATTGCAACCCAGCACAGGAGTTGCCAAACACACTGAAATGCAATCAAAGGAAGTTTCGACTGGGTCACACCCACCAGCCTTGCTTACCATATAAAGCCACCCCCTTAGATGAAACAAGCCTTTTTCTTTCTCCACACTACTCATACACCATCACACATATAAAAGCTAGAAACACTTTGTTCAGGTAGGAGCAAAGATTAAATTAGATTAATTCTCCTATACTACTGAGAACTGGCATGCTGCCTCACCCTCCTCCTCTTCAGAAGCATTACTCATCCAGCACAATGGGGATCACACCAAGGAAAATCTAACACTGCACAAATAAGAACAGACCTCTGCAGTTAAGGTCACATCTGGCTGACCACTACTTGTCTTAAAATGATTCCTCAGTAATGAGACATTCACAAAAGAAGTCACAGAAGTGACTTTGATGACTGATTCCTTCCATAGGATAAAAAAGGCAAAAAGAGAGAGAAGTTTTCATGTTTACCTCTCAGTAGAGCTGAGAGCCAGAGATCATGCTAGTAAACAGAGGAATAGCACATTAAAAATTGGTATCAAGCATTTTAAATAAAAACACTATCAAAACAGCCTCTGCACAATTGCTAATTTCCTGAAATTAAACTAACTTGTTCGTTTCACAGAAGACCTTACCACTGCAGCTCTAAATGACCAGGCAATTTAAAGGCATTCTCCTCCTCCCGTTATACTTCTACAACACAACCTAAGGCAAATACATCTGGCTACACCTCAGGCCATGGCTATTTTATGGCTGCATATGAAACAGCAGATTTGGAGCTAGCTTGGGAACTCAAGTGTGCACGCTTCCACAGATGCTATTAAGTAACAATCAGGGTCTTTTAACCACATTGGGAAGGAAAGATGCTGTTTCTTGGGCTACCAGACTCTTCTCTGTAGGGTCTCCCTTACCCTGCCTGTGGCTGCTTTGACAAACTCTTTCCAGAGTTAACCAGCACGTTAAAAGTGTGTTTGCAGCTACACGTGCAGGAGCACAGCAAATCCCACAGAGTTAGAAGAGGTATCCCTCTACCCCAGCAGGTACATGCAGTCAGCAAAGTACACACCTGGAGGAGTGAACCCCTGAATACAATCCAAGTGATTAATCTTACCGTGTCTCTGCACATTTAGGCCAGGTCGTCTTGCTTTTTGCCATGACACAGCCTTCTGCAGTTAGAAGAGCATGCTAACCCAACCACACACACCTGCCTCTTGAGCCAGAACAGCGTTTTTTCAATCGCTTCTTTCATCTCGGTTTCAGATTAAATGAACCTGCACAAGCATTAAGTCTGAAGCAGGCAGCTGAGAAACCACTAAAGGCAACTCACAACTGTTTTGTGTCAGGTTTAAGTAGCTTCCTCGCCGAGGATACAAAGGAACACAGACCCAAATGCTCAGTAATGCAAGTTCTGATTACTAACTGTGCCAGCTTTTACTTACTTTTCAGGCTAGTAGAAAGCATAGAAATGTTTGGGTGTGGGTTGTGGTGGTGGTTTTTTTCGTGTTTTTGTTTGTTTTAATATAGCTTCAAATCTCAATTGTTTCTAGACAAGAAGCTTACATTCCTGGGGGAGATTAGCCCATGACTGAACATAAGCCTCACAGAACAGGCTCTGTATGCAATTTAACTCATTACAGAAAATATGAAGGCTCTGTACTGGAAAAGTAATCCTCCACTTATGAAACAGACTGCTTACATTTCTACAAGTTCTTTTCCAATTAATAATTTAAAGTTATTGTCTTGTCAATGGTAACCTATTACAGATGCTGGAGCATCCAAGCACACCACAAAGTGTAAACTGAAGTCCCTGGTAGGGGTAAGGGAGAAGAAATGAGGTATACTTTAATACCACAGGATTTTATTTTTTTTAAACTTGTCTATGGAGAAGACTTGTATTAAAAAAAAAAAAAATTCTAAATTGAGAGACAGCAAATTCAGATGGATCACATCTGCCACAGTCAAACTTGCTGGTTTTGCCAATTATGCTCGTACCAAACCGCTGCAGTTTCTGCATCTCAGGCAGAGCCACACAGGGTTTCCCCATTTCACAGGGGAACAAAGTCACAAGAAAACACATCGATCAGCCCATGACAAAACTCCAACGAGTGCAACCTCAGTCTGACAAGGCTGCTCTGTCTCTGCCAGCTGAAGCTCCCCAGACTGTCATTTCTGCCTCCCTCATCACATAAGGATGAGCAGCCTTGTCTCGAGCGTTCCTGTATCTGTTAGACAACCTGCTGTAACTTGAAGGCAGAAATTAATTCAGAAAGAGTCTGATTAACTGTGTACAAAGACACTTGAAAGTTCTGTTTCCATTCAGAAAGACTGATAGCTGCTTCAACTACATTATTTACTTCTCCAGCTCTGATACAGCTGTTCCAAATTGCTCCACCTCCTTAAACACGCAAATACTTCCCAATTAGTTGAACTGTGGATGTGAGTCATCTAATTTCCTCTTCCAGTAAGGGTCACTATAGGAAAATTGGCACACCGAAGCTAAATAACCATGTTACCAATGCAGATGATG
Source organism: Dryobates pubescens (assembly GCF_014839835.1). NCBI lineage: Eukaryota > Metazoa > Chordata > Aves > Piciformes > Picidae > Dryobates > Dryobates pubescens. The sequence continues at coordinate 61,655,620 of NC_071612.1, forward strand.
GCAGCTTTGGTTCCAGTGAATCAGTGCTCTGCTTTCTACACGCTTCACTAAAGCAGTAGTACTAGAGACTGCAAAATGAGACAGGAAGAACAACTACATTAACTTCACGACTCACAATCCATCTTTGAAAGCAGAGCACAGCAGGGAAAATTTCAGTAATTAAAAGAAGAAGAATCAAACACACAAACCAACAAAAAACAGTGGCATGCTTTCTAGTAGCAAAGCCCTTGGCACAGTGCATTCACACCAGCAGTAAAGACTGCAGACACTGTGCATGGTCACCTCACACGTTAAAGAAAATACGTTGGCAAGTTTAATCACACAAAACCAGTGCCTACACTCTGACCTAAAAGCCTCAAATGATCTTTAAGGATTGATCAACAACGGAAAAAGCTTGGATGTAAGTTAACGCTTTTGTATGTTTCCCAACATTTGCTTCCAAACGGTAGTGTTTTGGGAAGAGAATGCTCTCAAGTACTTGAAAGGACATTATGAAGACATTCCAAATGAATGAAATGTATTGTCTTTAAAATGTCCAAAAGATTATAAGACATCAACTGCTTAAACTGTGAACTGCACTTAACAGGGTCACGCAAAGTGCCTTGTACCCCTGCCTCAGCAGCACTTGATAATCGAGCACTGAAATACATTAGCATTAAAGAGTGCTAATAAAAATAAGCTACTAAAAAACTGCTGCTTTGTTTGCACTTCTGCAAGAAGACCTCACAAATAACACAAAGGAGGAAAAAAACACAGGCAAAAGCACAAATTAAAAACTCCTCAGCTAGACAAGACGAGAAAGAACATATACACCACCATTCACCTTTCCACAGATTCAGAACATAATTGTGGCAAGTTTGCCAAGCAGGGAGAAGTGATGCTCCAACTCAGTCAGCCCAGTGGCAAGTCCACATGCACTTTGTGACAAGCCCTCAGAAAGAAGAAATCCTCTTAAAAAGCCAAGATTTGTGACCAACGTGCCAGAGTGGTAACTTGATCTAGGAACAGGCAGATCCAGGAATGAGGAACTAAATGCTTTCTGATACTTAATTGTCAGGAAACCGTACCTCCCACTTCGGAAGGGCAGTGTCAAAGGTAGACTTTGCAAATCTTGAGAAAGAACAGAGCACTAAAGGAAGCTGTCACCTCTCCTCGGATTATAAACTCTTCAAAGACTATGCTCATGTTGCTGGAGATACAGTGAGTTATCTCCACTCACATCAGAGCTCCTCTCACGTAGCAAAGTAAACACAGTCATCAAGAAACAATGCAAAACTTGTCTTTCAAAAGAAATCAGCAAGGGACGAGAGGGTGGAGTACACCTAGCAAGCGAAAAAACAGGGATAACTCTTGCAGGAATACAGCTGACAACAAAACAACCTAAAGCCTCTAATAGCACACAAAAGCCTGGCCTAAGTCTTTAGTGAAACAGACACCTACTTGATGCGCCAGTGACTGAAATCACAGGAGTTCTTACTCACTTGCATTCCCCCACGTTGAAACATTCTAAATAGGACACCCAGTCATTAGTCACTTCAGAAAGTTCTGGGAATTGCCTTTTTTCCCCCCTTACTCTGGAGTTCCATCCATGGGGTTTATCAATGGTGATATTTTGGTGAATAACTGCTACCTTTCTATTAAAATGGCCTGAGCAGAAAGCGAGTTTGATATTACCTCTAAGCCTTTTCAGGAACACATACACTTTTGAATGCTGTAATGTAACCCAAAGGAAAAAGGGAAATCACCAATGACCCATTTTCTCAAGGTGAGACATGACTCTCTTTTTAGACATTCCATAACTGAAAACAAAGATAATTAAAGCCACTTAGCTGCTACTTCCTAAATGTTTCCTGTCATTTACAAACACTCCTTTGTGGACTGTGGGCCTAAGTTCCTTTAGCACTTGTGCAGGCTTTTGTAATTTTGTTTGGTTTATTTGTTTTAAGAATACATACTTTAATTTTCTGTGCTTTTTACTAACTGTACTTGTTGACATAGAAATAATTTATGAATTCCTCATACTTAACCTTTCTTATTGCAGCAGATTCGGTATCTCTGCAGCTGCAAAGATGCACAAGGGTTTTTCCAGTCTTTTAACTAAAAATGCATCAAGAGGGAACACTAATTGCAAGATGAAGCTCACACTACACGGGAAACATGTGAAAATACAGAAGACAGCTCCCTCAAGCCTAGTAGAGAAGAAGGGATATCCCTCCTCATAAATATGTTACATCAATCCTTTTTGTGTAGAAAACATCGAAAGAGACCAAAGACCCAACAGTGGTGACCTTATCACTCTCTACAACAACCTAATAGGAGGCTGGGTCCAGATGGGGCTTGGCACAAGCCATAGGACAAGAAGGAATGGCCTCAGGTAGTGCCTAGGGCGAGGTTTAAATTGGATACAAGTGTTATAAATGACCAAGCCAATTGAATATAGTTTTAATTTGAAAAGAGTAATTTTAAAGCAATAAGAGACATGCAAAACAGCGCTGGCTGCTAAAATGCACGACAATGACTTTCTTACTACCCTTTAAATATTCTACCCTTAATACGTATGCATATAAAGATGGGTTTGTTTAAATTAGTTTGTCCTTCTGGTGGTCTTTCAGTGATGTAATCCTCTAATCAGCACAGCCGGTGGGTTGTGTGCTAAGTCCTTGTGATTGTGTCTTTTTAGTTCTGTTGTTACAGTCAACGTCTTTCCCAGAGATGGGTTTTCACATCGGTTCCGTTGATTCTCACAATCGTCCTTTGTGTTTACATCTTCTGTAGCAACTTCTCTTCCTTTCTCATCCTTGAAAAACTTATTATTTCATAATACTCCAACTGTTAGCTGTTAATTCCTAACGTTTCACTAGGGCATTAGTATACATACACTAAAGCAAATGAAATTAATAAACAACAGATTATAATAAAACCTAAAATCTTACTCTATACTAGAATAAGTCAAATTAATCATAAACAACTGATTAGAATAAGGTCTAAAAAGAATCTCACTCTAGTTACATATGTGAGTTCCCAGTGTCTGACCCCTCATCTCATCATTCATGCTCCTGCTTTTGCTTTAATCAAAATCATCTAATTGACACGAATTATCATTCCATTTATCACACAAGGAACAACTTATTTCCCTACAGGGCTGTCAAGCCCTGGAAGAGGCCACCCAAAGCAGGGGTAGAGTCCCCATTCCTGGAGATATTTGAAAGCCGTGTTTGAAAGACGGCTTTGCAGTGCTCTTGGCAGCACTGGGTTAACGGCTGGACTCGATGATCTTAAACGTCTCTTTCCACCAAACCGATTCTACCATTTACCCTCTTCACACTGAGGCCCCGGCGTACATCGGAGCAGTGCTACCATGAGGTGCCCCCACCCTGCCTGTCTACCACGTACAGAAAGCCGCATCGATAGGTGACACGACGTAGCTGCTGGAGGACGAGCACGGCCCCGCGCACCCGCCGCGCCGTTCCCCGGCGGCGGAGGGGTGCCGCCTGCGCGTCCCCGGTCACTCCGGGTATACGGGCTGTCCCGCCGCGACTGCCAGGCAGGAGACAGGCTGCTGCCCCGGCTGGTGCCCGCCCCGCCGCGCCCGCTTACCCCATGCTCGCCGATATCGCTATCGCTGCCGCCACCGCTCGCCCCGCGCTCGGCCACGCCTACACTGCGTCACACCGACGCCCCGCCCCTTAAAGGCTCTCGGGCCCTCCGCGCGCCTCCTCCCGGGGCGTGGCGAGCGGCGCCCAGTGCGTCTCCTCTGCCTCCCGCCAGAGGGCCAGGGGCACAGGAACTCACCGCTCAGAGCTCAGCCCTGGCCTCTCACACCACGGCACGGCAGGGGTTGGAAGGGACCTCTGGAGATCAACCAGTTCAATTCCTTGTTAAAGCAGGCTCGCCCAGAACAGGTTGCCCAGGATGACAATGTCCAGGTGCATTTGGAATCTCTCCAGGAAAGGAGACTCCACAACCTCTCTGGGCAGCCTGCTCCAGGGCTCCAGCACCCTCAGAGTAAAGAAGTTTCTCCTGTTCAGATGCAACCTCCTGGGTTCCAGTTTGTGCTCCTTGTTCTGTCACTGGGCACCACCAAAAAAGTCTGGCCCCATCCTCTTGCCCTTGTCCTTTAGACATTAATAACCACTGATGAGATCCTCTCTCACCTGCACTTCTCCAGGCTAAGCAGCCCTAGGTCTCTCAGCCTTTTCTCTTCACAGAGATGCTCCAGTCCCCTCAGCCTCTTTGCAGCTTTTGCTAGACTCTCCAGTAGTTTCCCATCTCTCTTTCTAGCCTCCCACGCTATATAAAATATAAATGTCTGGACTCTTGTAATCACCAACACAGTGCACAGATTTATTCTGCCTGACACTGAAATAGGGCAAGAAATATCATAAAATGGTTTGGGTTGGAAGGGGCCTCTAAAGGTGAGCAGTGGCAAATATTGATTAAAAACTAAATGCAAAAGATGCTAAAAATCAAGAAGACAGCTCCAACAAAAGCAGTTTCTATAAATGAACCACTATAAATGTAATCTGTCAGTGTTTAAGAGCACAGAGAAAGGCTGTCAATGCTTTAGAGGACACCCTCCCATTCACTAAAAAGAGCACGGGCCAGTGATTATTATGGTCTAAACAGCATGATCTCTCCTCTTCCTTTTGCCTCCACTTCTTCACATATTCCAATATATGCATGGGGCTTGAGTTTTCCACATTCTTAACACAGAAACAAGCATTTCTATTTTCACATTCTGCTGTCATGCATCAATTACACAAGGAAGAACCTTTAGGGAAATATTATAAAAGCTGAGACTTGACATGGCTTACCTGGGGTCAGAAGAAATGTAATCATCAGGGTCTGAGAACAACTGCATGTCACTGACACTGCTTGAGCCAAGAGCCCTGCAGCAAGAGAATTACTTTCAGAAATGGAATTTTGTAATGGGTTGGGGCAAACCCCCTCCCCACCACGCACAGAAATAACGACTCAGACAAACTGATTGCAAAAGTAGTGGAAAGTTTAAATAGAGAACAGTGAGTGTGCACAAAAGGAAACATAGTGACAAGAAAGGAACCAAAGTAAACCCAGAAAGACCCCAAACCCCACCTGAGGGTGCATCCAAAACCCCCAGGGCTCCTCCTTCCCCCCCTACTATTAGGCTGGTCTCAGCTGGCCAGATCTGAGACTGCCCATCCCCCAGTGGCCTTGGGCCCAATCAGGCCCATGGCCGGGAGATCTCTCCCCCAGTTACCAAGTCTCGGAGAGGGAAGGAAAAGAGGAAGTGCCAGATCCCACTGCAGAATTTATAGTGGTGCAAGGGATTATGGTAGAAATACCTAATTTCCTGTGTCCTCCCACTGGGATGGACTTCTGGACACAGGAAACACCCCTGTAGCAGAGGGCACCCAGCCCAAACTACGACAAATTTACACTTATTCAAGCACCTGGCTAAGTACCACATGCTTATGAAATGTAACATACACTAGAAAGAGATTTATTTTGCCATCATCAAAGGGTAAAAGTATTTGAAAACGCTCAAGCAGACATACTTGAGCAGGTTGCCCAGGAGCTCATGCTCTCATAGAATAGAATACATAGAATACATAGAATAAACCAGGTTGGAAGAGACCTTCAAGATCATCGCGTCCAACCCATCAACCAATCCAACACCACCCAAACAACTAACCCATGGCACCAAGCACCCCATCAAGTCTTCTCCTGAACACCTCCAATGATGGCGACTCCACCACCTCCCCAGGCAGCCCATTCCAATGGGCAATCACTCTCTCTGTAGAGAACTTTTTCCTAACATCTAGCCTGAACCTCCCCTGGTGCAGCCTGAGACTGTGTCCTCTTGTTCTGGTACTGCTTGCCTGGGAGAAGAGACCAACATCCGTCTGTCTACAACCTCCCTTCAGGTAGTTGTAGAGAGTAATAAGGTCACCCCTCAGTCTCTTCTTCTCCAGGCTAAGCAACCCCAGCTCCCTCAGCCTCTCCTCATAGGGCTTGTGTTCCAAACCCCTCACCAACTTTGTTGCTCTTCTCTGGACTCGTTCCAGCAAGTCAACCTCCTTCCTAAACTGAGGAGCCCAGAACTGGACACAGGACTCGAGGTGTGGCCTAACCAGTGCAGTGTACAGGGGCAGAATGACCTCCCTGCTCCTGCTGGCCACACTGTTCCTGATGCAGGCCAGGATGCCATTGGCCCTCTTAGCTGTCTGGGCACACTGCAGGCTCATGTTCAGTCTACCATCGACCAGCACCCCCAGGTCCCTCTCTGCCTGGCTGTTCTCCAGCCACTCTGACCCCAGCCTGTAGCTCTGCATCTGTCCACCTCATCATTCCCATTTTACAGGTATGAGTTAACACAGATCCCTGACAGAGGTAGACAGAGAGCTAAAAGGTCCCTTTGTAAGTCTTAACCATTAAATTGTGCATTTCTGCCATTTGATGATAGAACTATGACCAGCTGTATACATTCAGTTTGCCTCGTACCTTGACTTCAGCAGATCACAAGAAGATTTCCGGGTGTTCTGTCTTAAGGCAGGATTAGAGCAACAATATCGAAGTGTGCAAGATCCACAGCAGAAGTAGGGACAGGATTGTGCAGGATATGCATTGCCATGCAAATCAGTGTATGCTTCACAGTTCTCACCCTGAACTGGAAAGAAGTGAAAACCAAATTTTAGCAACTACAGAAGCAATTGAATCAAGTCTCTTTCTCATACTGACCAGCTCACCCCTGCTAACATGCTTCAAGTATTTTGTTTAGGTCCAACAAATGGATTATTTCCTTTAGAGTATAGCAAATACTCCTCACACACAAAGTATCTTGGCTTCATCAAGTAGCTCTTTCCAACTCTTAAGGATTAAACTGCATGCTCTGTGTGGCGATACTCTTCACTACATCTGCTAGTGGATACCAAATTACTGCAAAGGAGCAGCATCGCTAGCCAAATGTGTTCCAAATCCCACAGAAGCCCTAAAATCAGTTAGAAGAAAATGTTACATTTTCCTGGATATTTGATTTGATGCAAAAGACGCAACACAACCACATTTGTCATAGATGTGGATTTCATGGGACCTCGTTGCTTCTACCTGTTGTTTTGTTTACTTCATGGAAAATCCTTACCCTGTTAGTCTATGGCACAAACAAGAGATGCCATAAACCAGAGATTCCTCAGTTAAGTGGTGTCTTTCCATTTCAAGAGTCAACTGGTGTAGCTACAATGGTAAGATAAGGGAGGTGTTCGTGCCCTAGGATGGATTTCTTGGGGGACGCTCACTCCATGCTTTGCAGCACTGTATTGGGCTGATACATTTTTTTATGGCTCTTTTCTCACCTCTTTGCCCCCTGAAGCCTGTATGACTGCATGGTAAGAATATCACATTAAAAGCCTCCAAAACAAAAATACTTCTCAAAGCTTAAGCAAAAAGCATTTCCCAAGAAGAATCTTTAGCAAGAGTATCATTACTGTTTTCAGTGATAAATGCTGCAGTTTCTATTCCTCATTTTCCTTCCTATCACCTATCACATTATGAAGAGACACCCTGATATTTTGCTCCTACACCACACACCATCCAACAAGCTCAAATTATTTCAAGTGTAATTGTTCAGAGAAAGCAAACAAAAGGCAAAGACAACAAATAATGTTCTTTCAGTAAGAGGTATTTCCTGGAGTGTTTAAATTGATTTTGACATTTGAGAACTCAGTCTTGAGTCTCTGACACCAAGACACACACACATATTTCAGCCAACATTAATAAAAACTAAATAAATGTTCTAAAAGGTTAAATGTGTAAGTTCATTATATACAAACAAAAAAGGAACTTCTCCTGTACCAATACCAAAGTACTTCTATTAATGTGTTTATGCACAGCAGACATGTAACATCACCTAAGAAGTCTCTCCTTCCTGTATCACCAATATGGAAATAATAGGTAGCTAAACCAATTCCAAAATACCTTGTGAAATTACAAACAAAACACAGCAATCACAGAGAACTACTTCCTCTGTCTTGCAATATCACTACCGCAGCCCAGTAAGAATGGAAACTAAAGGCTTAGGCAAGTTCTCCCATGGCTGAGCTGAGCCAACAAGGGCTAAGCACATCAAAGGGGAAGAATCTGTCTCCTCCACTTTGTTCCTGTCTTATTCCATCAGCTGTGGCACCCATGACACTCTTTCTCAACTGATTCAATTCACCAACTGATCAGTAAATCAAGCAGGTCTTGTGAGACTTTTTCCTCAGGTTAATAATTTGAATCACCTCAGAAGAGGTCCAGAGTATACCCAAAGCACCACAACGCAAGGACGACTATAGCTAAGGAAGTCTCTCTGGAGACATTCAAGACCTGTATGGAAGTGTTCCTGTGTGGCCCGCACTAGATTGTATGGTTATGTAGTCCTACTCTGGCAGGGGGGTGGACTTGATGATCTCCACAGGTCCCTTCCAGCCCCTAACATCCTGTGATCCTGTGTGCCTGTTTTGGCACACCTGCTACTGAGGTGTTGATCCTATCCTACAGGACAGCACCCTAATGATTTCAGACAACCAGTACAACAAAAGCACTTCTAGCTGATTGAGTTCCACCTCAAGAGCAGGTCTGCTAAACTACTCCCAATGAAAGTCCCAAGACATTCCAAGAAGAGAACTTCTAACTTCCAACTCCATTTATTCAAGGCTAGCTAGTACAGTTACTGCTGTAGCATTGTCATTATGACTCAGCTTAAAGAACCATTTTTCTGGTGTGCATACTTAGAAGTAGTTATAGATAAAAGTTACCATTTCAGCCATGCTCAGCACTCTGACCAAGTTAAATGACGTCTTGCATATCCCTTGAAGATCATGACCATCTTTCTTGCACGTATCTGTGCAGAATTTGATCCACCAAAGTGATGCCACTGATGCATACAATATCAAGAGCACTTCTCTTTTTCTGAGACTTCATCTGATAAGGCCTATGATCACATCTGCTTTTTTTTCATCACATGACAAAGCTGGAGAAGCCTATATACTCCACCCTTTAAGCACACTAATATGATAGCTACAAATAGTGCTGCTGAAAAAAAAAAAGCAATTAACAATGTAAGCATCTGATAGCTATGTACCAACCCAGTTATCAAACTATAGTAGCGCTGCTGTTTATATCATCACCCAACACCTAAGCATTTATATTGTCTTGCCCTAAAAGGCTAAAATCTACCACGACAGGGGTGAAAAGGTGGGATGGAATTCAAGAGTGACCAGCAAACACTTTGTGGCACGTCATTCCTCCCCCGGTAGTCCTACCTTAGGGTTACCCATAGACAGTGCTCATGGAGTGGGTGCATGCAGGCGTTGCTGGAGCACCAACTGCTGGTAACAACACACTCCGAATTCGACAAAAACTTAGCTCACTTTCAGCATAACTTCTCTCTTTCTCGGTCACCCCAACTCGCACCAAAACTACCGAGGTGTGGGTATCCCCTGCCTGCCACGGGGCCAATGGTGGCGGTCGGAGCTTGTGGTTTTGGGGGACCTGGGCTGCGACGTGGGCAGGATGGGCAGGACCCGTCCGCCGCCGCTTGGGCAGCTGAGCTGACGAGTCTCTATTGGAAGCTGGGGGGCTCCCCCAAACCGGGGGCTTCGGGAGGGCCCACTCTGGGAACGCAGCCCCACCCGCGAAGGAGACCGGCAGAAGCCCTTAGCGTCTGCCTCAGAAAGAGACGCCGGAACCCACCAGCCCTCCTTGAGGGCCCAGACCGCCTCTTCTCAACTCGCAGTACCCGGCACCCCGCTGCCCCCAGCTGCCGCCCCGCACTCACCGACCGCCGTCAGCAGCCAGAGGAGGCCGAGAGCGCCGCGCCACATCCCGCGCGCCCCGTGGCTTCTCCCGCTCCGACGGGCAGGGGCCGGGCGATCGGCACCGCTCCGGCATTCCCGGGCGCCGCCGCGCGGCGGCGGGCAGAGCGGCGCGCACACGCGCGCGGGGCGGCGGCCGGGCGCAGGGAGGAGCGGGCAGCGGCGAGGCAGGTGGCGCTTGCTGCCCTCGGCTGCTGCGGCTGGAAAGGCGCGGGGTGCAGCCACGGTCAGAACAGGCCCCGCTCTTAGGAGCGCTTGCGACGCGAGCTTCGAGGCACTCCCGAGACGCGCTGTGCTCTGAACCGAGGAGCTTGTGCCTTGGCTCCCTTCACCTCTGCCGCCATCTAACGGATCTCTGCCGTGCCCTGGTGCTGGGAGGCGGCGAATCCTCTGAAGGCCTGGTGGAAGGTGGCTACTAGAAAGGTGACTGCTAGAAGAGGATGGCTGAGGATGCTCTCAACAGCCGGAGCTGCAGGAGGCAGCCTCTGCAAAGCCTCTGTTCGGCAGCGGCAGCCGGCTGGCCTTGTAGAAGGGCTTCTGGGGGTTTCAGGTTTCTCTCTTGGTCCTGAACTGCATTTCAGACCTGGATTCTCCAATATGGGATTTTGTATTCTTCTACTACTCTGGTTGTGCCTGAGACACCATCTGGTTTTTATTCTGGTGTCACAACCCTCACAGGGTGAGCGAGGAGAATAGAATAGAATAGAATAGAATAGAATAGAATAGACCAGGTTGGAAGAGACCTTCAAGATCATCGCATCCAACCCATCAACCAATCCAACCCACCTAAACAACTAAACCATGGCACCAAGCACCCCATCAAGTCTCAGGCCAGGCTGGGACACACCGCAGGCCCGGGACAGAGACAGGGAGTCTCGGTCCGGGTCTGAGTGTGAACTTCCCAGGCTGCGGGGCCAGCGAGGCCTGAAGCAGCCGGCCGTGGTGCTGGGCATCCAGCCAAGGGCAGCTGTCAAGGAGAGAATTGTGGGGACAGTGCTCCAGTCCCTGTGGAGTAAAAGACTCTCTGAACCCAACCCCTAACGCTATCTCCACCCCCCCCGAGAAAGGGCTAGGAGCTGAAAAATTAATCTTCCAGTGCAGAGATAAACAACCAACTTTATTGTACTCATGGAGAGGTATCAGGGCCATCACTCGGGGATGCTGTATGGCTGGTCCTGCAGCGTTTTCTCGTCTGGCCATAGGGAGTTTGGGCAGCGATGCTGCAGGCAGGAGCCAGCTTGCACTCAAATAGGCTCTGGGGAGCTGGGGTGACTGCTGCCCTGAAGTGCTGGAGAGCCACTTGAGGATGCTGATGCTGCCCGGCTAGTGGTGCTGGGGCCAGCAAGCCCTGAGCTGGCACTAGAGGCTGTAAAGGGAAGCAGTAGGGTCAAGGGCATGGCCCCACCATGGCCATGGCAAGAGAGGCCAGGGTAGTGCCACTAGCCCTTCTGGAGCAAAGAGACTCTGCCAAGCCCAGCTGGGGCACCTGCTACCATCTCACTGGCCCAGTGGCACCTGGGAGCTTTGCCTCTTACCTCTGCTGGGGCCAGCACAGCTGTCACACTCCCAGCTGGCTGTGCTGCGCCTCAGGTAGGCACATCGCCTGTGGGTGCCCTCGGCAGCACAGGAGCAACATAGGAGCAGTTGCCAAGGCCTGGGGAAGTAAATGCATTCATGGCTGTTGAGGACAAAGTGACCATGGCACAGGACCATCTGGCAGACCGCTTCAAGCCCTTCACCAGATGGGGATCCAGTGCAAAGCCCCAGGGTGCAGCTTTGACAAATTACCCTTCTTCCTGTGCCTGCTCCCTGCCTCCTGGACACAGGCACTCTCTAGAGTCACAGCAGCTGTGCCTCCCACTTACTTCTGCATTTGCATGGAGGTTCTCCCAGGATAGTGGTCTGATGGAGAAAGGAACATTGATGGGCCCCTGCTGTGCCAGCATAAGGCAGATGCATGGTGTCCTTCCTCTTCCCCCCTACCCTGTTTCCAACTCCTTCATGAAGCTGAAGCCAGGGAGCCAGGACCACAGGGGCAGTCACTGGGGTGGCACAGTGCTTGCACCCTCCTGGCTTGTGAGCTAGGAAGAGAAAGGACCACCAACCTCTGGGGGACTCGGATCCCCATGGTGAGCATTTCCATTGAAAATTTATATTCATTTTTACAACATGGGCAGCAGAAGCAGCGAGCACCAGTGAAGACAGCCTGATTCTGGATGCAGTCCCTATGGAACCAGGTGTGTTTGCATGCTGGACACACCATGGTCCTATAGGATGTTTGGTTGTCCACAGGCTCCAGGCAGATGAAACAGGTGGTGCCCACCTTTGGAACAACATCCACTGCCTGCTGTGGGCGGTGCTCCCTGCAGAAGGACCTGGAGGAAAGAAAAACAGTACAGGAGAGGCGAAAAGTGTTGGGTGTCCTGTGGTAGCCACAAGGAGAGGAAAGGAGGAGCAAAGGAGATTCAGAGCTTGCCCAGCTGGGACTCGGTCTGTTTCTGGCCACTGGGAAGTGTCACAGTGAGTTCCTTTCTTGTTTGCCTGAAGCTGGTAGGGAGGGGACCTGGTGGTGGGGAGCCTCCCCTGTGAGGACCAGTTGCCCTTACCTGTAGAACCCAAAGTACTGGGTGACACACCCACCCTGTGTGGCACAGGGGAGATGGAAGCTGCAGTCACAGCCCGTCTCCCAGCAGGTGATGGTGGCCCCATTCTGGTGGCAGACAAAGCAGACCTGTAAATGGCAGAGCAACCTCACTCAGCAGCATCCTCAGGGCCTCCACAGCCAGCCTCATGCTTCCAGGCAGGGCACATAGCCATTGATGGGTCACACCCTGCAGATCTGCCTGCCAGGTGAGGCTCCTATGCTGAAGCCTCTGTGGAGCTGCTGGGAGCAAGACTTTTGTCCCAGGGCTGGAAAGGCAGAGGTTTCTTTCTCGGTGCCTGGGCTGCAAACCTTTCCTGGCACAAATATCCCTGATCTTGTCATGTTCTCACCTTCTGTGCTGCCTCCTCAACCACTTGTCTGAAAAGCCTAAGGTGAACATAATTTCTTGGCCTCTTCTGGAAACGGCTGTCAGCAAAAAACTGCAGAATAGAAAAGATGGGGAGCTGATGAGGAAGCTGTGGCAGAGACTGCCTGTGGGAAAGCAGGAGCTAGCCCCAAGGAACTCACCAGGCAAAACACATGAGCACAGATCCCATGCTGCTCCACTTTGATCCCACACGTATCCAGGTCCAGCTCTGCCTGGTGGCACAACATGCATGCTGGAGGGGAGGGGACATGAATGAGGAATGTGTCCCCAGGAGATTGCACCCAAGAGCCTACTCTGTCCCTGCCTGCCTGGCTGGCAGGCAGGACTGGAGGCCTTGGTGTGGAAGTGGGGCATGGCAGGCACAGGGATGTGCCAGCAGGTGCCCCGCTGCCCATCCTGAACCCCACTTGATGAAGAAGGGAGAGACCCTGCCCTTGGGGCAGTTGGGCAGCTCCTGCCTCACCCTGTCACCCCTCTCAGCCCCATGTGGCCACCCATAATCCCCAGGCCAGGCTGTGGGAGGGGATACTTTGTTCTCACCCTGCTCCATCAAGTTGTGAGCCTTTTCCTTCTTGGACATGGCACACGTCAGCAGTGAATGCTTGGAGAGTTTCTGTCCCAGCAGTGCTGGGCTGTCTCCTCCCAATGTTCCTCTGCTCTGAGAGAGAAGCAAAACATGTGGGTTGGCTTGCAGCTCAGCCCCAGAGGCCCAGTGTGTGGGGGTCTCTTCCTTCCTTGGCAGCACCATCCCTCCCCTGCCCTTGCCTCACTTCACTAAGTCACACTGATGTACCAGATAAGTCCATCCTCTCTTTCTTAGGCTTGTCCTGGCAGGTCACAATGACATGTCTACCACTGACCTGCAGGCACCCAAAATATAGTCAAGGATGCCCTCAGCTACCTGGCACCCTCTATGACATGATCACCACCTCACAGGGGCTTGTGTGAAGTTCTGAGGCAGGGGCCCAAGCCCTTGGCAGCCATGTAAGTGGGGCAGCTTCTCCTGCAGCAAGCAGAGTTGAACACTGAAAGGTGATATTCAGGCAGCACCACTCCAGGACTACAGCCCTGGCCAAGGAGCTCTGCTAGCAGTTCAGAGAAGGTGAACCTTCCTTTCTGCACTGTACCACCAAGGCTGGACCTGCAGCACTGGCTCTGTTCAGCGACGACAGAGAATGGAATCAATACAGCTGATCAGTATGATCTAGTATTGTCCCTTTATTGCTTCAGTATTGTTCGATCATGATGCAAGCATAGTACAGAGCAGACAGTAGAGCTGACAGGCTAGCAAGAAGTGCATAGAAGAAGTGCGTAGGAGAAGTGCGCGGTAAGAAAACCTTTACAACTTATATCAACTCGGAGGGCATTGCTGGCACGGCTTCATTGGCCCCTCACGAGTGACCCCACACTATTACTATAGAGCATTGGTTCAACCAGTAATAACATGCGAGGTTGTTGATGCAGGTGTGCGTCCTGTTATTCTGAGATAACCCTCTGTGTTTATAGCTACCGCTGTCCTGCTCTGGTTACACGGTGCAGGCACAGCGCTATTCTGCTATGCTGCTAGCTACTTCCGCACCCATGCTGGACACGGCCTACCACCATGGCATGCTCTAGGCCTACACTGCCAGATTGCTCACACTGCTTATTGCAACCATTACCACAGCTCTGGATCTGGGATGCCCACTACAGGAGACAGAAGCAACCTTTGAACCTCCCCCGCCCCAATGCCCCTCGGTCAGCCACAGGGGCAACGTGCCAAGCTCTCCATACCCCAAACAATTCTTCCAACAATGTTGAGCTACATAATGGTTTCTGGTCCCTTACAGTATCACAGTATAACTAAGGTTGGAAGAGACCTCGAGGATCATTGAGTCCAACCAACAGCGCAGGACCTCAGGGTGGCACCTAAACGTGGCAGGTGGCCCAACATCTTGTCCTGAACTCCATAGCACTTTGGTTATGTGCTGCCTCCACCATGAAAAGTAGCAGGAGTGCAAACTGGGGAGTCACAATGAAAATGGCCTTTCTGCATGGCAATGAACTTCCTTTCAGAGGCCAATGGGAGCCTTTCTTTGGTGGGGTAGGAAGCTGCAAGTGGCTGTGAGGCAGCTTCAGAGGCATTGGGTGGGAACATTGATCTATTTTGAGAGTAGAAAAGCTCCAGAGAGGCCCCCACACAGGATGGATCTATGGGCTGAGAGTGCCAAGCTCTGGAAAAGGCTTCCCAAAAGACAATGGTGGAGTCACCATCCCTGGAGATATTGAAAAGAGTTTATGGTGCTTAGAACCATGGTTTAGGAGGTGGACTTGGCAGTGTTAGCAATTAGGCTCAATGATCTGAAAGGTCTTTTCCAAACTGTCTCGGTTTGATTTTGGATCACATAGGTAGGTATCTAATGCAGAAAATTTATTTGTGGTTTATGTATAAAATCCAGCTTCTATATGACTGCTGTCTGGGTTTTTTTCAGCTTAGTAGATATGGAAACATAACTTTGAGTACTTTGCCAATTGAGATAAGGGAGTTTAAGATCCCAGTAGGTGAAAGAGTAATTTTAAGCGATGGCTGGGATCCAAAGGTGATTTATGTGATGTGTGTGAATCTGCTGCTGATGGTAGTGATTGCATATTTGTTGTATGTTTTACGCCGGGAGAAGAAGGTGTCTAGGGCCTGCTTCGTTATTAAGCATAGATCAAAGAAGAGGCGGCACGCCTCTGGGTCTGCCCCAGAGACTACTAGTGATGAGGAGAGTGGAGAATCTGTACCAGTTAAGGATAAAGCTAAAAAGTCTATCGGAAAGGCTGCTTTAAACGGTACTGTTGCTGATTCTGGCACGCAGCCAGGGGCGGTGGCAGCTCCCAACATGGTGGCTCCCCCGTCTTCAGCCACCATTAACCAGGTGAGGTCATTTCTGTCCTCCATGGCAGGACTGGAAGGGGCCCCCACAGCAGCTGATCTGACTCAAGACCTGTCAGCTTCTATTAAGGTGGCTGTAAATTCAAACACAGCTCCACTTATGCAAGTAGCAGTTTTAAAGACTGGAAGTGGAAAGGCCAAAGCTGATCCAGGAGCTGATGGGGGAGAAGAGCAAGAGACTGATCCTGGTGAGGGAACCTCTGCTAAAAAAGGGCCTGCTGAGAAGGAAGAGAAGATTTGTCTTAAGGATATAGCTGAGTTATTGAGATCATCACTGGATGGAGATGCAGCTAGGACAGCAGCTGGCAGTGGTGCTTCTCAGTTTAAAGAGGTCCTTAGGAGAGTGACAGCAGGATTATGGGGACAAAAAGTTGAGGAAGATGTGTGTGGTGGTTAGGCTGGGTGCTGACCCAGATGCCACTGCACAGGCCACACCTGGGAGGTCCCAAGGGGTGGGCCCAGCCCAGGGGGTGGTCACAGGGAACCAGGTATTCCATTTCCCATAATGCCCTGCTCCCCTATAAAATGTCCATGCGGGGTCTTCACTTCCTCTTTCGTCCCCTGCTGCTGCCTAGGTAAAATGGCATGAGCTGCCTCCCTTGGGCCTGCCCAGACCCAAGGCTGGGTTGGGTGGGGAGGAAAGAGCCCTGGGGGGTTTGCGTGTACCCCCAGGTGGGGATGGGACGTTCTTGGGTATGTTCTGGGATCTCTCTCTTTTGTCACGGTGTTTGTGGGTCTCTGTAAAACTTTCATTGTTGTTTTTTATTGTTTTTCCTATTTAAACTTTCCCTCACTTTTGCAATCCGTTTGCCTGAGTTGTTATTTCTGCCTGTGGTGGGGAGGGGGTCTGCCCCAACCCATTACAATGTGATAGATGGAGAAGAAGATGACCTTCAGGCGTGTTCTTCTCACAAAGAGCTGAGAAACGTGCATAAGGATTACATCAGAGCAGATAAGGAGCCGGTTCTAGCTTGGCTTGGTAGATGTTATGATACAGGTGCTCCAGCTCTAATGGTTGGAGACAAGTCAGCAGCTCAGCTAGGAACTCTCTCGAAGGATAATGGAATAGATAGACATCTAGGCAAGGCTCTCGGTAAGGTTAACCTGTGGATACGCCTTTTAATGGCAATTCTCCTGAGATACCCTTCCCAAGATGACCTTCCCTGGAATTCTAAGCCCTGGACTACCATAGATGAGGGAATTAAGCATCTGAGAGAATTTGCTGTTAGAGAGATACTCTATGGTGAACATGAAACTCTGAATCCTGATGATATTCCTGTGGGAACTGGTCTTGCTAAAAAGCTCATCAAACTTGCTCCTTCCAATTATGCAAGTATTTTGGCAAGCAGAATTGTAGCAAGAAATTATGGTGGAGATCCTCCTACAGTTGGCCAATTCACTGATCAACTGAGACAATTGGAGGATAGCATGGTTTCAGCCATTGAAGCACTGTCTGGTGAGATAAAGGATTGCATGAAAGAGCTGAAGGATGAAATCAAAGATTCCATATACCAATTGGCACAAAGAGATAATTCCAATTCTTCCTCCAGTGGGTGCAGGTTTCAGCTGTGAGGAATAGACGTCCTCCAAGGAGGTCATTCCAAAGCAGACCAAACCAAAACAGACCACCAAGGCAATCACGTAGGACCATTTGGATAGTTCTGCATGATCAGTTTGGTGAGAACATGAACAGATGGGATGGTCAACCGACTTCTAATCTTTTCAGGAGGCTGAGGGAACTACAAAGTGGCAGAACCCAGGGTAGCAACATCAGAAGGGTAGCTGTTGCTTCCACAGCTCCCCAGGGCAACTCTAGTAGCTCCAACAGTGGCTCCAGTTCTAACACTGCACAGTGTGCTCATTGCACATGTGGGCATGTTCCCCATAACTAGGGGTGCCCTGCCTCCCGCTGGGGGAGGAAAGGGATAATAGAGATAACAGAATCTACTGGGATGTGTACGTGGCCTGGCACTTCACACTTTCGGAAGTACAGGGCTTTGGTTGACACAGGAGCTCAGTGCACCATAATGCCATCAAATTATCAGGGATCAGAGTCTATAACTATCCTGGGAGTCACTGGTGGATCTCAAGAATTAAGTAAGGTGGAGGTTAATATAAGTCTAACTGGTGAACAGTGGAGGAAACATACAGTTGTGACCGCACCTGATGCACCTTGTATTTTGGGAATTGACTTTCTGAGAGAAGGGCATTTCAAAGACCCTAGAGGTTACAAATGGGCTTTTGTAGTAGCTTCTGTAGAAATTGAAGGACAAAAACTGAAGCTGTCTGCTAGACCTGAGCTTTCTGATGAATCTGCAGTTGTGGGACAACACAAGATTCAGGACATTAAATTGCCGGTTGCTTCTCAGACTGTGCATCACAGACAATACAGAACCAACCGTGACTCTTTGTTGCCCATTCAGAATCTGATTCGTCAGCTGGAGAGTCAGAAAGTCATCAGCAAAACTCATTCACCTTTCAACAGTCCAGTGTGGCCTGTGTGAAAGTTTGCTTTCACCTGGAGAGGAATCCAGTACACTTTCAACAGATTGCCGATGGGCTGGATCCACAGCTCAAGCATCTGTCATGCATTAATCCATGATGCTCTGGAGGAAGGTGGTGCTCCAGAACACATCCAGTTCATCGATGATATCATCGTCTGGGGTAAAACTGCCAAGGAAGTCTTTGAGAAAGGTAACAAAATCATTGACATCTTTCTGAACACAGGTTTCGCCATCAAGCGAGACAAGGTGAAAGGTCCTACCACAGAGATTCATTTTCTGGGAGTGTGGTGGCAGGATGGACACCGACACATTCCAGTGGATGTGGTAAATAGAATCTCCACCATGGCAAATCCCACGAACAAGCAAGAAACCCTACGTTTCTTGGGGATAGTGGGATTTTGGAGACTACACATTCCTGGATACAGTCAGATTGTGAAACCTCTGTATGATGTGACTCGAAAGAGAAACAAGAGGTAGTTCAAGCAGTGGGTCTGGGACCTGTCCGAGATGGTCCAGACATTAAGAACATTTTGTACACGGCTGCAGGTGACAATGGTCCAACCTGGTGCTTGTGGCAGAAAGCTCCAGGTGAGACACGTGGACGAACTCTTGGCTTCTGGAGTCGAGGTTACAGAGGTTCAGAGGCAAATTTTACTCCAACAGAGAAAGAAATTCTAGCTGCCTATGAAGGAGTAAAAGCAGCTTCTGAAGTAATTGGAACTGAATCACAACTTCTCTTAGCTCCCAGATTACCAGTTTTGAATTGGATGTTCAAAGGCAAAGGTTCCACACCACATCATGCTACAGATTCCACCTGGTCTAAGTGGATGGCTCTGATAACACAGAGAGCTCAAATGGGAAATCTTGAAAGACCTGGTCTAGTGGAGGTGATCTCAAGTTGGCCTGAAGATACCAACTGTACTAAACCTCCAGAGGAGAGAGTAACTCGTGCTGAGGAGACTCCTCCTTACAATGACCTTTCTGATGATGAAAAGAAATATGCTTTGTTCACAGATGGTTCCTGTCGTCTCGTTGGGAACAAGCGAAGGTGGAAGTCTGCAGTGTGGAGTCCAACATGCCGAGTTGCAGAGGCGAAGGATGGAGAAGGAGAATCCAGTCAGTTTGCAGAGGTAAAAGCTGTCCAGCTAGCTCTCGACGTAGCTGAACGTGAGAGATGGCCAAAGCTTTATCTCTACACCGATTCATGGATGGTAGCCAATGCTCTCTGGGGTTGGCTAAAGAACTGGAAAAAGAATGGTTGGCAGAGGAAAGGAAAACCCATCTGGGCAGCCGACCTGTGGCAAGACATTGCTGATCGAGTCAAGAGGATTCCAGTGAGAGTGAGACACATTGATGCTCACATTCCTAAGAGCAAAGCTACTGAGGAACAGCAACACAACCATCAGGCAGATTTAGCTGCAAGAGTTTCTCAAGTAGACAAGGACTCTGATCTTGATCTCGACTGGAAACACCGAGGCGAGATATTCTTAGCTCGGTGGGCTCACGATTCGTCAGGACATCAAGGCAGAGATGCAACATACCAGTGGGCTCGTGACAGATCCATAGACATTTCCATGGATGCCATCACACAAGTCATCCATGACTGTGACATTTGTGCTGCTATTAAGCAGGCAAAGCAAATTAAGCCCTTGTGGTATGGTGACAGGTGGTCCAAGTACAGGTATGGTGAAGCTTGGCAGATTGATTACATCACTCTACCACGTTCTCATTCTGGTAAGCAATACGTGCTTACTATGGTAGAGGCGAACACCGGATGGCTGGAAACTTATCCAGTTCCACATGCAACTGCATGCAACACCATTCTCGGTCTGGAAAGACAGATCCTGTGGAGACACGGAACTCCAGAGGGGATTGAGTCAGACAACGGAACCCACTTCAAGAACAACCTTGTAAAGAGCTGGGCAAAAGAGCACGGTATTGAGTGGATTTTCCATATTCCTTACTATGCACCAGCTGCAGGGAAGATTGAACGCGACAACGGTTTGTTGAAGACCACTCTCAAAGCCATGGGAGGTGGATCTTTGAAAAACTGGGAGAAACATTTAGCACAAGCAACCTGGCTGGTGAATAGTAGAGGTTCAGTGAATCGAGCTGGGCTGGCACATTCAGATCTGCTACAGAAAGTAGAAGGTGATAGAGTTCCTGTTGTTAGAGAAAAGAATCTGTTAGGTAAAACTGTTTGGGTATTTTCGCCCTCAGGAGAGGCTAAACCTGTCCGAGGGGTGGTTTCAGCTGAAGGTCCTGGTCATACTTATTGGGTAATGCGGGAGAATGGTGAAATTCAGTGTATTCCACAAAGGAATTTAACTTTAGCTGAAAGAGTTTAATTTCAGATTGTTGTACAGCTACATCGCGCCCAAAGGAAGAATCCATGAGGAATCTATGGTGCACGAACCCTGAGAACCCCGAGAGCCCTGAATCAACTGAGAGTCCCTGTATCCCTGTTTCCCTTTTCTTCACTTCATCTGTGGAGAGACAAACTGTTTTCCATTTCCTTATTTCCTGATTTTCTTGGACTTCTGAATCATCTACATCTGAGTATAGCCAGAATGGACTATGAACTTTACTCACAAACTGTAAATATTGTTTTGGATTGGATGGACAGTATGAACAGCCAATGAAATTGTTTAGAAAGGGGTGGACTGTGACCATTTGAGGCTGTGCCTTTAAGAAAGGGACAGTGCTAGGACACTATGGCTGAATGGTTTTGTAAACATTGATACTCTAAACTAATTTCATTGGTAGATTGGTAGAATGCAGCTTTAAGTTTTAGTGCAGCTGGAACTTTCCTCAGTTCGGTTCCTCTTCGCTCTCCCTTTCCAGCCTGTCTGCTTCTGGTTGTTTTGCCAGAAGGGCCGCAGATAACAGATAAGCATTAATCCAGCACTAATATTTCTTGCTACTAAAATTCTTCTTTTCTAATAACTGCCTTTTTCTCTCTCTCTAACCCTCTTTGGGAAAAAAGGGAGGTTGGGGGGGAGAGAGAGGAGGGTACAGGGGGTAACCCCCTCTGTCCAGGGGTTTTGTTCCTGTTATCCTTCTTGCCTGTATATTTCTGTATATATGTTGTAAATCTGTATATTTGTGTACATAAATTTCCTGCATCTCACATTGCTTTGTAAATACAGCATTCCCTTTTGTTTCACCGGCTGAGTTAGCTGTGGTTAATTCTTCTTAGTGGGGGAGGGAAAGCTGGGCCTTCTCTCTCAACCCACCACATTTCTTGAGTCTTGATACCATCCAATTGTTGCTTGATCACTATTTCATTGCCAATGGACTTTCATTCAATTTTGATTACCATTTGACCATCTCTTAATCATGAATAAACCCACTGAGTTAACCACATAAGGATGACTTGTCATAGAATCACCCAGGTTGGAAGGGACCTCTGAAGCTCATCTAGTCCAGCCTCCCTGCAGTGAGCAGGGACATCCTCAACTAGAGCAGGTTGCCCAGAGCCCTGTCAAGCCTTACCTTGAATATTTCCAGGGATGGGGCCTCAACCACCTCTCTGGAAAACTTGTTCCAGTGCTCAACCACCCTAATTGTAAAGAACTTTTTCCTAACATCCAATCTAAATCTACTCTAAAGCCACTGTCCCTCATCCTATCCCCACAGGCCTTTGTAAACAGTCCCTCTGCATCCTTCTTGCAGGCCCCCTTCAGGTATAGAATAGAATAGAATAGAATAGAATAGAATAGAATAGAATAGAATAGAATAGAATAGAATAGACCAGGTTGGAAGAGACCTTTGAGATCATCAAGTCCAACCTATCATCCAACACTATCTAATCAACTAAACCATGTCACTGAGTGCCCCATCCAGCCTTTTTCTAAACACCTCCAGTGATGGGGACTCCACCACCTCTCTAGGCAGCCCATTCCAATAGCCAATCTCTCTTTCTATGAAGAACTTTTTCCAAACATCCAACCTAAACCTCCCCTGGTGCAGCTTGAGACTGTGTCCTCTTGTTCTGGTGCTGCTTGCCTGGGAGAAGAGACCAGCCCACACCTGGCTACAACCTCCCTTCAGGTAGCTGTAGAGAGCAATAATGTCTCCTCTGAGCCTACTCTTCTCCAGGCTAAGCAACCACAGCTCCCTCAGCCTCTCCTCATAGGGCTTGTGCTCCAAACCCCTCCCCAACTTTGTTGCCCTTCTCTGGATACGTTCCAGCAAGTTCCTGAGGTTAGGGAAGAAGTTCTATACAGAGAGAGTGATTGTCCATTGGAATGGGCTGCCTGGGCAGGTGGTGGAGTCACCATCACTGGAGGTGTTCAGGAGGAGACTTGATGGGGTGCTTGGTGCCCAAACTCCCTATGGCCAGACGAGAAAACGCTGCAGGACCAGCCATACAGCATCCCTGAGTGATGGCCTTGATACCTCTCCACGAGTACAATAAAGTTGGTTGTTTATCTCTGCACTGGAAGATTAATTTTTCAGCTCCTAGCCCTTTGTCGGGGTGGGGTGTGGGGTGGATAGCGTTAGGGGTTGTGGTCAGAGTGTCTTCTACTCCACAGGGACTGGAGCACCGTCTCCACAATTCTCTCCTTGACAGCTGCCCTTGGCCGGCTGCCCAGCACCATGGCCGGCTGCTTCAGGCCTCGCTGGCCCCGCAGCCTGGGAAGTTCACACTCAGACTCGGACCGAGACTCCCTGTCTCTGTCCCGGGACCGCGGTGCGTCCCAGCCCGGCCTGAGCTCGGAGTCGGTCCTTCCGCGTGGTCTGCCCCGCGTCTCCGCCCGTCTCCCGGCAACGCAGGCCGCGCCCTCCAGCCTGGCATGGCCCTCGCGGCTCGCCGTAGCGCGGAGGCGGTGGCGGCGGCGGCGCAGCCGGCCCGGTGGTGAGTTCTGTGGCTGTCGGGCCTCGGCCGTCCCGGCTCCTCCGTACCCGGCCCCGGCAGTGTGGGGTCCCTGCTGGACCCAGCCCGGGGGTCGTTCCTGCTTCCGCGGTGTTGATGATCGGGTAGGGGGGCTCGGGGTTGCCGCCTGTATAGGAGAGTGTGGTACGGTTTTGGGAGGGTGTGCTTCCGCGGCTGAGGGGGCCATTTGAGTTTGGTTTTGTGGGCAGGTGTTGGGATGTCCCCGGGTTTGGGGGGGTTCTGTGAGCATGGAGGATACTGCCGGGTTGGGGAGGCTGGAGGGAGTGCTGCCCAGTCTGAAGGGTGTCGCTGGGTTTGGGGGTGTCGCTGGGGGTGGGACTTCGGACATGCCTTCGGCTTCCGAGGTGCTGCTGGTGAGGAAGTGTGCCAGGATTTGGGCAGTGCTGCCCGGTGTTTGTGGTTTGGGGGTGCTGCCAAGCTGGGGATGGCACAGAGAGACACTCTTGTGATGAAGGCAGAGCAGTTGTCCGAGCGGCATGGGGGCCTGTGCCACCTGGCTTCATCCCCGCTGCTCCGGCAAGAGCGGGAGGGCTTGGTCGGCAGCTGCCGGAGAAAGCTGTGTTTGCTGGCCCAGCTTCTCGGCCTCATTGCCTGCCTCCGGTCGGCTCGATTTAAGATCTGGCTTCCTCAGTGACGTTTATTCTGCCCTTCTGTTGGAATCTGCTTGCCAGTCCCCAGGGAAGGGAGTTTAACCCGTGGCTAGGCCCAGGGATGGGTGTTTCTGCCGGAGCTGCTGGGGACAATTTTGTGAGTGGCACATGGGAGCCGCAGCAAAGGGCAGATGCATGTCCCCTTTCTCTGACCTGTTGGAAGCAGCATCTGCTCTAGCTGAACACCCCTGCCCCCGGCACAGCAGCAGTACTAGCAGTGCATCTCCTACGGTGCCAGTGTGGCCGTGCTGCACCCTCTGCCTGGGCATTTGGGCTGTTCAGCAGCTCTGGTACCAGGCTGCCTGCCCTTGGAAAGAGATAAGGGCACTCTCTGCCACCCTCATGTGTTTTTAACTTGTCCTGACAGAGGTATTAGAGTACTTTTAGGATCGTGTTGTCTGCCCAGCTTTGGCAGTAAACAATGTGTTTCTGTAGTTTTGTTCTATTCCTTGTTTTGAGTCTCTGATGCAGATCATTCAGGGCTGTTGATCCAGGCTGGTTTTTGCTTTGTTCCTGTGGTTTTGCTCAGCAGTGCTACAGGAGGGATGCTGGGCAGTGCTGCTCCACTGCTGGATGCTGAGTTGGCCCTGACGAAAGGGGCTTTGGGAAATCCTTTCCTGAGTCCAGCTGAACCGCAAGTGATATTCTGCCAGCGGAGTTGCTATAGCAGTCGTGTCACTTGGCGGCTTCACTGACTTCTCTTGGGCTCACCTGAGTTTCTGCTTTGTATGAGGTTTTCAGAAAGCTTTTAAGTCCTGCAGCCTTTGCTCCTGTTGCACTTTCCTGTTGCTCTTTGTGTTGCAAAGTGGTTTGTCAGATGGCTGTCTAGTGAACAAGAGAGACATCCATGACAGTTGGCTGTTGGGCAATCTGAAACAGGAGAGGGGTGGAAGCTAACATTTTGAAGCTGGATGGAACTAGCAGCTTGGCTTTATTGTTTTTGTCCTGGCACGTGTCAGATCAGCTCTGATAGTATTTGCATTCTAGTGATACCAGAAAGGGTCATGAATATTTAGTCTCATTGTAGCTTTTCACCTGCAAACAATTCTGTGTACTCCTGTCTGTGTCTGCTTTTGTCCCTGTCAAACAGAGAGTAGGGTCTTTTGCTTTGTTGTCAGTGATACATTTTTGTAGTGCAGATCATTTGCATTTGTCTCATAACTTTTCCTTCTGTTTAGGATAGTGGAATAATTTAATTCCCTGACAGAAGATGAACCAGGTGCCTATTCCTCTCCTAAAGAATATAGTGAGGGAGAGAAAGGCAGGTGTCTCATCAGGACATGAGTAGAAGTGTGATATGGTTGCCAGTTGCAGTGGTGTTAGGAAGTGATGGTAACTGTGGCCCTGTGCTGCCTCAGTGCTTCTGGCTCAAACTTGGTGCAAAGGTTGTCTGTATTCCTGGCTTGGTTCTGCCTGTGCTTTTGGTTGGAGTGGGGTCTGTGTGGCTGTCTGGAGTGTGGTTTAATGCCTTGTCTGCTTCATGAAGGTTTTAAGCTGTTGGAGAAGCAGGCCTGAGAACAGAGTTGGCACTAGGTTCTTACATGATGTCATTAGTGCAAAGACTCTGGCTATTTTTCAGCTTATCCCTGTTGTTCAATCCAGGTACATCAACCTGCAAGAAAGGGAGAAGTTTAAAGGCAGCATCCTCCCCAGCAAGTTTTGTTCTAGGTGTCTGTCCATCTTATGTGCCCTCTGGAAGTGGCAGCTGTGAAGAATGACGTCGAGAGGTGCTGGGACTGCTTTCTCGAGGAAGAACTACAGGCTGAGCACTGAGCCAGAGAAGTCCAAGGTCACAGGTATGGGCCCATCATGTACCATGTAAAAGCAGGACCACTGTGGATTGGGTGTGTGCCCCTCTTGCCTCACTTGAGATCAGCTGCCTTCCAGTTGCACTTACCTTGCTGATGTGAGGTGTGGTGGGGCTGAAACTGAGTAAATCCCTGAACTGAGATGAGATTTTGGGAAGGACGTTCCTTTAGTACTAAAGACTCCAGAAGCTTATGGCTCAGTGCCCTTTCTTTGGCATGCAGCCCTGTGCCGAGCCTGGAGAATGTTCTGTTGCCTGCCTTTGTCCCACCCGATTCAGGGAGCTCTTCTTCCAGGGTGAGCAGCTTGTCAAGTTCTCAGATTAATCATTTTCTGGGAAATGGTGGTACCTGCTAGTCTGTTTTCTGTTGGACTTCTTGGTCCAGCTTATGGTGGTGCTTATGGCACCACTAATCTGGCATTTGAGGGCACTGTTGCACCCAGAAGTAAGGGATGCTGCATCAGTGTGACACTGTGGATTGTTTTGCAGAGGGAAAGCTGAAGTGAGGAGTACCTCACTGAAGAGGGCTGTGGGTTAGACAAGATGAGCTGCATCTACAAGCCTTTCTATCTTGGCATCTTGTAGTGCAGTTTAAAGATGTAGATACTTAAAATCTCCCAGTTATGAATAGGACATCACAAATTGCAGTAGCGGTAAGGTTTTGATTTTGATTTGTTGGGAATGAAATTGAATTCCTATGTCCAGCTTTTGGAGTTACTTTATCTGTAGGTAGAAGGGAGGGTTGCTGAGACCATAGTTCCACCTGTGGGGACTGAGTTTTCAGCCTCCTATTTTGCTCTTGTAGAGCGACTCAAATTGGAAAGGAGAGCCCTTCTTGTGGAGATGCACAGTAGAGCAATGAGCAACTTGATGCTGTTTCCCACCATGTTGATCTGCAAACTTCAGCATCATTTCCCCAGAGTGACCAGTTTGTTGCTTGCACGTGGCATTAATGTTTGAGTTTGCCTCCTGACTCCCCAAGCTTATTGCCTTCTGTTTTTCACAAGGGATTGTGAACAGCAGACTGCTGAATGATTACCTGCATCGTGTCTTTACCAGCGCTGATGGGAACCAGCCTGCAGCTGCTTACAGGTATTCAACTTCTCATTCACAAGTGATGCTGTGTCAGTCCCCACGTAGCGCTGTGGTGAGAGGAAGGATCTTTTAGTGCCACTCAGTGATCTTTGTTGAAAGCACAGCAGCACTGTGTTACAGAAATGGCTCTTGGGTCTTGTCCTTTGATGGCTTTTTCAAATTGCAAGGCCTGCTAGGAAGGATTCTTCAGAAGTTTTTGCATGAAAAAGCCCATGTAGAAAATCACTAGGTAATACTTCTGAAAGAAACAGGCAAGTAGGCATTCATCTTATTGTTTCTGTTCCCTCTCTACCTGTAAGGAAGTGCAAAACATGCAGGTTTTGGGTACAAGAATGAAAACAGGTAGTCGGTGTCCTGTAAACTAAAGGCGAGGCTCTTACTGGTACATGGAATAGCATGCAGTTCTCAGGCTGTGGAGCTCCTCTTTCATAATTAGGGGTCACCAGAGGAGAAGACAGACAAAATTCCTGTTCAGTGTGTTTTCTTCTATTTGTTTTCAGTACTCCTTCACCTCATAGCTTTGGATGAGAGGAATTTCCCCTGTGTTTAGCTCCTTTGCCAGAGGCAAGTCAGGCAGGTTGAGGGCAGGTGGGAGTGTGGTAGAGCAAGGCAGGCGTGTAGCTGCTGCTGGTTGGTGCTGCTGCAGTGGCTGGGGTCACGTTCCACAGGCTATACTTAGCAGTGCCAGCTCAAATGTGAGCTCAGAGCTCACTGAGCTAAAAATAGCTCTTGGCCCTCTACACTCCTGGTGAGCTAGGGTTGTGGCAGGGGGGAGACAAAGTGGGTCATGTTACTTTGCCATGAGCTCTCCTGCCCAGCATGCCTTGGAATATTCCATCTGCCTGAGCTTTTTTGTTTCCAGTATTTCTAATTTCCTTGGTGATGAATGACTTGAAATGACAGAACTGATAGTTTGTTGGACTGGCCTCTGTCTTTTTCTTCCTGCCTTCCATCCTTTTCCCTGGTCCTCGCTATTTGGTAGAATGCCCAGTAGTTGTCAAACAGGTCTTGAAAATAACATTTGCCACATGAGAGCAACTTTTATGGTATGACATCTTGTATGGTATGACATCTTGTCTTCAGAGGCCTGAATTCCTCATAGAGGAGCTCACTGCAGATGTCTCTCTGTCTCGTGCTCTTCTAACCTTCTTCCAGAACTCCTCCTCTGTGCTAGTTACTGATTAGGCTGCTTTGCTGAAGCCATCCTCTCTCATGCCAACCAAAACTGATGCTTTGATTCCACTTCTATGTATCTTTACATCCATCAGGCTTTCAAAAGGTCTGAGGGAAACCCCTAGTTCTGGAGAAGTGGGAGGCTGTTCCACAGATAGCTTTGGAAATGATAGGCAGGGATAGGAAGAAATTAGTGACTCCCACAGTAAAAGGAGATCCTGCTGGGGTGCCTCAAAGACCTGCAACACAACTTGTGTTGTTCTGTGTATCCATGGTAGACTTGGAAAGAGAGAGAGCATGAGGTGGGAAGGTTTGGTGCTGTTACAAAGCTCTTTGGAGCAATGTAAAGGTAAGGTGGCTGTGATGGTGACTGGATAGTGAAATGGTCTGTGAAACTCAGTGCAGGGAAATGCAAAGGGATGTATTGAAAGGGGAATTCTCTCAGCATCATGCATAAGATGATGGGCCCTGGGCTGATTTCTGCTGTGTAGGAATAAGATTGGAGTGGGAATACTAAGTCAGAAAAAGAAGTTAGGAACTGCTAGGGAAGTTAGGAACTGCTAGGAAAGGGATGTAGGATAAGGGAAGTCATGATGCCACTGAGTAAATTTGTGGTTTACCCTCATCTGGAGTATCATGTGGTTCTGGTCTCATCAACTTGAAAAGGGTATTTTAGAGCTGCAGAAGTTTTGAGGATGGGTAAGAGCAAGTCAGACTGGGATGACTCTTGTATAGGAAAAGAGAGAACTAGGGGAGGGCAGTATGAGATCTTGCTCTAAAATAGTGGGCCATCAGGGGGCCATGAGAAGCCTCTCTTCTCTGGTTGTTGTCAGAAAGAGGGTAATGGGCTAGCCTGACCTTTGTCTGAACTGCTACAGCTCTCTCTTCTTTTGCATTATGAAATACTTGGGGAAAAACCCAAATCCTGACTTGTGCCACGTTTGTGTGACGCTGGCTGCAGCAAAGTCGTGGTCCACAGTTACTGGTGATACAGCTGGTTTATTACTGCCACTCTACCACAGATCAGTTTTCATACTGCTACAAAATACTCCTCAGCATACTAAAGACTAAGATCCTTTATGGTCTACTTTGCTCATTGATGCTATATTTGGTCCTTGGTTCATTCATTGCACCAAACATGCTGGGCAGCAAATTCCTCAGGTTCATGACAAGAAACACAGATCAACGACTTCCTGGTTCATGCCCTACAGCACAGGACTGTACGGACACATGTGTCTGGGCTGCAACTCTTTTAAAGCTCAGAGACAGAGTTCTCTGAAGTGCTGCTGTGGATGTTTATTCCCTAGGAAGCATCTGACGTTCCAGAACCTGCAAGAGCACCTCGACCGGTTGCTGGCAGAGGAGAATGGCTCTGAAGATGGTCCAGGTAGGAGACAGTGAGCAGCTGCCCAATTTGTGCTTCTACTTGTGCTGCCCAATTGGGAGGGCATCATGAAAGGCGGTTCCCTGAGTGAGTGTTCTGCCCTGCTGTGCTCTAATTTCTTATACCTTTAAATTCTGCCTTTGAGAGGCTCATCAGCCAGCCCTGGAGCAGGTCTGCTCACTGACAGAGGAGGAATATTTCCAGGTGCAGATGCCTAGAAAAGCAGTTTTGGGGCCAATGTTGGAGGTGTTTCACTGATAATGATGTGCAGAGCCATTACTGTGACCCAGCAGTGTGCAGTGTTTTCCTTGCGGGGGGAAATGCAGAGGCTTGTTCACAATTTTTACATGCTGGTATTCACTTTGGACTCAGACTGCTGCCTGGATTCTTTCTAGCATCTGTTTCCCTGAGTGAGTCAGGATGTAGCAGGATACAACCTGGTCCTCTCCTAAAAGGAGAAATTTCTCTTGCTGTCTGCAATCAAAGGATGATATGCTGGCCAAACATTTGGCTCAGAGTTTACTTTGGTCTTTGAATTTTGCCAAAGTAAAATTTTTAGGCCTATAACCTGGAAAATTTGACCTATAACCTGGAAAATCTGACCTATAACCTGAATGCTGCATAGCTAGGGCCTTGTGTGCTGCTGTGAAAACATCATTTTCGGTCTCAGTGGTGCCTCCTTTCGTGAGGTTCTCTTGGTCTAACATGAGTAACACCGTTTTAGTCTTCCTCCACTGTGGTGGAATTCAGATGCTGTTGTCTAGCTGGAGGCATTCATCAGGTACCCTGTTAAATCCTGCACAACTTTCCCTAAGAGATTTTCTGTAACTCTTGTTTCAGATCAGGTAGCAGAGGGTCGCCTTGGCCCCTCTACTGTGGTGCTGGACCATACAAGTGGTTTTGAGGGGCTCCTGCTGGTTGATGATGACTTACTTGGGGTGAGTGTGATGCTGGGTGTAGCATAAAATGGTCTTATGGAACTAAAAGCACTTTGGGCTTCCTGATTTGTTCTTCATGACAGATCCCTGTCTCTAGCTTTGTAACATGTTGTGAAGGGAGTCTACCCAGAAAGCTGCAGGATCCTGAAGGAAATGAGCTCTCCTAAGAAAAGGTCTAGCAGTACCCCTAGGTCTCAGCAGGCTTTGAGTGGAGCTGCAAGGAAGTGAGAGAATTACCCTAGCCCAGGGGCTTACTTGAAGAGCTTGGCTAAGCAAAGACCAGGAGCCAGTCTTCCTGTCCCTCCCTCCAGCAGCCTGCCTCTTCCTTCCTTCCTTCTGCTCGTCTCTAATGGTGACAAGAGGCTGAGGCTTTCCTTTCTCCTTTGTTTTCACTAGGTCCCTGCTTGCCCCTTAGTTGATGTTCCTTACACAGAAAATCATCTGAAAGAACCCACTGGAATTTAATCCTCTCACCTCTTCACTGAGCATGCGCATCCCATCCCTCTGTACTCATTGCCTCCTTAATCCAAGTATCCTTCTTTACCTCTAGCGGAGGAGACTGCCCTGGTCTCCCCTTTCCTGTTAACCAACCCACTGCAGATAACCTCAGCTGTACTTAGAACTTACCCTGTATCAGATCAGACTGACTTGCTTGTGAATTCCTTGTGGCTGCCTTCATCTCTTCTTCATGGGATCGAGAAAGTCAGGAGTCAACAGGGTTCAGTTTCTGGGCAGCAGGTTACCTGCCAGTTACCTGGACACCTTGAATTTAAAGTTTTGTCAGTGTATCAGGCCTAACCAGGTCTTCTTTGTTAAGAAGAAGAGTGAAATGTTAAAATCTGAACCAGTAAGTTGTTTATGTTATACAGCAAAGTCGTATGGTCTTATCAGAAGGCACAGGTGTCACATCTCCGTTGGTCATTTTCTACTGGCATGCATGTAATTAAGGCCTGCAATAGGTTAAAATAACAAAACAATGTTTTAACACATCCAACCAGATTCTGCCCAGTTTCTCTCCTTCGGTGACAAGGTGTTTACAGCACCCTCGGAGTCAAAGACAAAACATAGCCCTCTCTAATTAGAGCAAAGGCAAATCTTCCCGAGAGCCTTCCAAAGCCATCTGAAAGCAACCTCTTGCCACACTATCTTGTCCAGGGTTCAGGCATCTTTCCCACTTTATACTCACTTTTGCACACTTGTCACCATTCACTGAGAGCCTGTTTGCCACCATGTTAGCCCTGTACTGTTGCCACGCTGCATGCTTCTCTGGGGTTTAGCAAGTACAGATGAGCTTTGGGAAGGACCTGGATGGTTCCCCAGGACCTGCTGGCTCCAAGTACAGCTGCTGGGATGGGGTGGATGTCCTGCCCCTTCCCTGTGCTGTGCTTGTGAATAGCTCTCTGTCTTGCTTTGCTTTGAGGGCTAGGGTGGAGGGAATGGTTAGGGCTGAGCAAACCTACCTTTCTGCCTAACTTTAAAATGTCTTCTGTTTGTTGTTCCAGGTGATTGGCCACAGTAACTTTGGGTCCATCAGGGCCACAACATGTGTGTACAAAGGTAAGGAGATATCCAGTGATGCTTTGAGAAAAGCCTGTGGGAAGGGTGTATGGAGAGCTCTACAACTAGAGAGCTCAGGAAATCTCAAGAGTGTTCCAGATCTTGAGTTCTCTCTTCCCCAGTTTGTTCACTGGCTTTTCCAGGAAGTCAGAAGGATGGAGGATTGTGTGATGTCAGAGGGAAGAGGTGGGAAGGGGACGCTGGGGCTGTCCTGAAGTTCTTTCATGTGCCACACTCCTTCCTGTGGGAGCAGTGTCAGGTTCTGCCTCTCCAGCAATGAGCCAGGCAGCAGGCACTGACTACATGGTGTCTCTTTTTCTTCTAGGGAAATGGATTTATGAGGTGCTCATCTCCTCCCAGGGACTCATGCAGATTGGCTGGTGTACTCTCAACTGCAGGTTTAATCAGGAGGTACTGTCAGTGCTGCACGTGCCACAGGGCTGCTCGTGTTCCTCCACTGCTGTTTAGGTCAGTGTGGAGCATCACATCGGTGCTGTGCTCCTGCCCTGCCAGCTTCTAGTGCCCAGCGCTAGAAATGCCAGGTCTGCTGTTTTGAAAGCCCTCCCTAGGCTGTGGTCTGTGTTCCCAGGATGGTGCACTGTGTGAAAGCCTTGCACACTGGGTGCATGGCTGTGATCTTGCTGCCACTGCTCTCTGTTGTCTTCCAGCTGATGTCTTTTGGGTGTGTGGGTCTGCAGCACTGGCAGCCTGTCTCTCTCAGCAGCTGGCACTATGGGGGCTTTTTAGCCCCGTTGAGGCAGGCCCAGACCAGCTTTTCTCAGGCACTGTGTGAGATGTTGGATGCTGGGATGTCAGCTGCAGAGCTTTGCTAACTTGACATTCTGCAACATGTGAGAGTGGAAGTGCTGAGCATCCTGGGGGGCTGCTGAGACAGAATTTGGAAGTGCAAGATGCCAGTACTCTTCTTCTGACCCAGAGATGAGTAGGGGGTGGTGAATTTCCCTTGAATCAAAGATCACAGGCTATTGAATTTGCTGCTGGAGTGAGGGCTTTTCCCAGACACAGTATGTGTGCTCTCTGCTGATCCCCCCCTTAAAACTGCTCTTGCAATGAGAAGGATCTTCTCTGCTTGGTCTGCTCTGAGTCTCCTCTTCCATACTTTGTTGCAGGAAGGAGTTGGAGACACACCGGATTCATATGCGTATGATGGCAACAGGGTGCGCAAGTGGAACGTGACTACTACCAACTATGGCAAAGTGAGTAGCTGTCCTCCCAGGAATGGGATGGAGAGTAGGGAGAAGAAAGCAGGAGGCTCCTTCTGCTTGGTGGGCCTTGTGAAATGTCCTGAAGCTGCCCTCCCTGCCTCAGCCTGCTCTTGGGGAGGCTGTGTGCCAGCAATTGTTTGTTCCTTAAGGGTGCTGGGTGTGCGATGTGTGTGCTTTGTTCAGCAGCCACAGCAGACTGATTCCCAGCATAGTGCTGCTGGTGGCCTCTTGAAGGCTCTGGTTTGCTATAGCATGAAGTAGTGTTGGGGTACTTGATCCTCTGCACCTTCTTAGTGCTGGGGAGGGGAAAAATCCCAGTCCATGGTTTATGTGCAGCATCTAGAAGAGTCTAAAAATGCTATATAAGCTGCTGTGAGGAGAAATTCTCTCTGTCTCTGAATCACAAAGAATTGTTTAGGTTGCAGACTGTTTTCTGACAGTCTGAATAGATGTTTAACCTTTTCTCTCTCTTTTCTGCAGTCCTGGGCAGCAGGAGACATTGTCAGCTGTCTGATAGACCTTGATGAGGGCACCATTGCTTTCTGCTTGTAAGTACCTTTGCTTGGTTCTCTGCTTTGTTGATGTCTGTGCGTAACACAAAGGTTTCCTCACTGCTTAGCAGGATGCTGAGCCCTATTTCTTTCCCCTCGCCTTTTAAGTTCCATGGTAGTGCCATCCTTTGCTTTTCTGCTTTGTGTTCAGAAAACATCTCTAAATGGGCTGTTTGGTCTCCTGAAGTGAGTAAAGTAAACTTGGCAGGAAGACATTCAAGCTACAAAGTCTGGGTAAAGCTTGCTGCATTTTGGAGGGGAAGGCATCTCCCATGATGCTTAATGCTACAGTTGTCTGAGCCACACTGATTGCTCAGTGGTCAGTGTGGACCTTGCCTATCCTAGATTGACAGGGAGCTTTAGAAAGGCTGATCATCCCCAGCTTCCAGCTCCCACACACAATGAACAGAGGCCAGCCTGAGTAATTGTTCCAGGCCCTAAACTACAGCCTGCAGCCAGTCAGCTGGAATTGAAAACTGTTAGATGCTTCTTGTCATCTTCTAGAGAAGAGTGGATTGAGAGCATTGTTCTTCTGTTTCCATCAACATCAAATGAATGTGGCCAGAAATGTCACCTACCTTTAAAATGCCCTGCTGGTTAGTTAACTGCTCAGGGTTAGGGTTGTCCTTAAAGTTGAATGGGCTCTGCATGTTGTGCAGACTTCTTTTGTGCCATCATATGAAAACTGGGCTGCTGCTGTGCCTTCCCTGGCTGTGACATTTGCATGTGTGCCACGTTAAGAGGACAGGAGGCATGGTTGTCTGACGTGTCTGTGTTGCAGGTTGCTGGGAGGGGAGGGCAGATACCTGGATTGCCCAGGTGACTTCAAACTGCTCGTATTGTGACTAAAATCCTCTGGCTTTTCCTTCTTTCAGGAATGGCATATCTCTGGGAACAGCTTTTGATAACATCACCAGGGGTGCTGGAATGGCTTATTTTCCTGCCATCAGCCTCTCCTTCAAAGAGTCTGTTGCTTTCAACTTTGGAAGCCGACCGCTCCGATATCCTTTAGGTGTGGTGAGAGGAGGTCTGAAGGGAGAACAGCCTGTTCTGGGACCATCTTTGGAGGCTGTAGAATATACATTCCTGACTGCCCTTCACTCTTCTCTGTTGGCACTTGTGTGCAGAGCAGGATCAAAGAGAGAAGAACCAGATACCCCCTCGACTGGAGCAGAACAGGGCACACCAACATCAGTGCTGGTCCTGGATGATTTCTGAAATGAAATTTGCTTTCAGATCTGAATCAGTAGCTACTGCTGCAGCTGAGTGCTGCCTGTTCCCAGACCCTCAGATCCTGCAGAGTTTGTCCTCTCCAAATTTTGAAACCCTAGTGCTGCTGAGCTGCTGAGCCTCTTGGCCACTGATCTCTGCTACCTCCCAGCTGTAGGGGTTCTCCAACATGGTATTGGCATTGCCTGCTGCCTTCCTGTTCAAATGCTGAAAGCTGCATCTCCTGTCAGAGCAGTCCTGGATGTGCCTGCTGATAGCTGTAGTGGGGGTTCCTGTTGGTCTTTCTGATGAGAGCAGAAATGTGGTGTGAAACACTTGCTGCCTGCAAGATTGAGGAAGTGGGAGTAAGAGCTTGTGGCTTATCATCCACTGAGAAGGCTCTGTGGTTTGAACTGTGACTGAGACCTGGGTGGGTAGAAAGTAAAGTAGAAACAGAGCCTTTTCCTTGCACAAACAAAAGAAGTCCTGGAAGGATCAGATTGCATTTCACCTTAACCCTTGCCTACTTATCCAGTGGAAGGTTACCGCCCCCTGCAAGATCCTCCAGTTGCAGACCTCGTGAAGGCTCGCAAGCTGCTGGGCTACTTGAAGAATGTGATCCACATCGGGATAGATGTGACGGTAGGGGGATGCCTCTGTGTGGGGCTGTGGGGCACCATGCTGGGAAATGTGGCTCTGTACTTCTCAGCACATGCTGGCAGCTTGGCTATGTCCGTGTACCTGAGGGGCTACATGCTCCTGTGCTTTTGTAGGGGGGTGCACGTCCCTGGAGCTCTTGGGCTTGCAAAGCGGGATTCTGGGCTTTGGTGTTCTCAGTCCTGTGAAGTTTCGTTCCCAGCACGCAGGAGGTGATGCTTGTCAGAGTTGGAACTGCTGGATTTAATTTTGCAGCTGCAAAAGTACATATCCTGAGCTTTTTACTGCTGTCCTGGTGCAGGGATGTGGTGAAATTCTGTCAGGTCTGCCTTGAGAACTGCTCTGACTGTGGCACTGTTCACTGGAAACCATTTTTTTCTGCTAGGGTAGGAGATTTGCTCATCCCCAAAGCACAGGGAATGCCATCTGCTCTGGTCTTGGCTTGAATAGAGGCCTGCTTTTCTAA
The DNA here is from genome assembly GCF_014839835.1 of Dryobates pubescens. NCBI lineage: Eukaryota > Metazoa > Chordata > Aves > Piciformes > Picidae > Dryobates > Dryobates pubescens. The sequence goes on from NC_071612.1 coordinate 61,691,519, forward strand.
TTGACCTCCTCAATAGGGCTTCCCATTGACAGATTATCATGTAGACGTGAACCCTTGTGCAGAAACATTATCAGCATGTGGCTGGTAGTAACTGACATCTGGACTGCATTGCAGCTCTCCAAAGGCATGGGCCTGGCTGCTTTGCTGTCCTCTCTTCCCATAGTCAAGAGTTTTACAGCTATGAGGTGTGGGACAGCAAACAGTGGCTGCTCTAGTCCTCTGGTTCATAGAATACATAGAATACATAGAATAAACCAGGTTGGAAGAGACCTTCAAGATCATCGCGTCCAACCCATCAACCAATCCAACACCACCCAAACAACTAACCCACGGCACCAAGCACCCCATCAAGTCTCCTCCTGAAAACCTCCAGTGATGGCGACTCCACCACCTCCCCAGGCAGCCCATTCCAATGTGCAATCACTCTTTCTGTATAGAACTTTTTCCTAACATCCAGCCTGAACCTCCCCTGGCGCAGCCTGAGACTGTGTCCTCTTGTTCTGGTACTGGCCGCCTGGGAGAAGAGACTTAACATCCATCTGTCTACAACCTCCCTTCAGCTGGTTGTAGAGAGTAATAAGGTCACCCCTGAGTCTCCTCTTCTCCAGGCTAAGCAGCCCCAGCTCCCTCAGCCTCTCCTCGTAGGGCTTATGTTCCAAACCCCTCACCAACTTTGTTGCTCTTCTCTGGACACGCTCCAGCAAGTCAACCTCCTTCCTAAACTGAGGGGCCCAGAACTGGACACAGGACTCGAGGTGCGGCCTAACCAGTGCAGTGTACAGGGGCAGAATGACCTCCCTGCTCCTGCTGGCCACACGGTTCCTGATGCAGGCCAGGATGCCATTGGCCTTCTTAGCTGCCTGGGCACACTGCAGGCTCATGTTCAGTCTACCATCAACCAGCACCCCCAGGTCCCTCTCAGCCTGGCCGCTCTCCAGCCACTCTGACCCCAGCCTGTAGCTCTGCATGGGGTTGCTGTGGCCAATGTGCAGAACCCGGCACTTGGATGTGTTCAACCTCCTGCCCTTGGACTCTGCCCATCTGTCCAGCCTGTTGAGGTCCCTCTGCAGAGCCTCTCTACCCTACAGCAGATCAACTCCTGCCCCCAGCTTGGTGTCATCAGCAAATTTACTGATGATGGACTCAATGTCCTCGTCCAGATCATCAATAAAGATGGATTGGGCTGGATCCAGGATGTCTGTTTTTCTGGGTTTGTCGTTGCAGGAGGGGAAGCTGGTGGAGAAGGACACATCCATGTGGCAGCTGCAAGGAGAACCCACGGTGCTGATTACATTAGCTCACATCTTCAACTATTTCTCCCCTCTTATGGTGAGTTTTGCCTGCCCAGTGTAAGCCTCTGTTGGTGCTCATTATTGTGCTTGCACCTGTGAGGGGAGGTAAAACTCAGTTTCTGCTGGGGAGAAACTTTGCCTTGGAGGACTGTTGACTTGGCTCTCTGTCTGCAGTGCAAGGTGTACCTGGTGGAAGATGTGCTCATGACCTTCCTGTTGAGCATCCTTGAGCGTGGAGGGGCTGTGGAGGCCCACCCCCTTATTCAGCAGCTATTGGATCTCATGTGGCTTCTTATGGAGGTGAGTTGCTGGGATGCTGGTTCCTCCCCAGAGATGACATGGAAAGCCTGGGAGGTGTTAAGGACAGAAGGCTTCCCTAAAAAATGCTGGTAGTGATCAGCTTCTTTCCCTTCTTGGTGACAAGATCCCTTGTTTGTGGTAGACCACCAGTTCATCTCCCTCATGCGAGTGCTGCTTCAGAGCCAGGGAGTGAGGGCTGAATGAGAGTAAAGGGCAATGGTGATGCTGGCAATGATCTAACAAGACAAGCAGCTTCTCCTGCTGCTAAAGGAACTGGTGATGTTGAATAACTTCCTGCTTCTGGAAACATCAAATGTATCAATAAGAAATTAGTGGTCTCTTGGATCTTATTAATACTTACATGGCTCTGAAGGTCTTAAATGCCTCCCTGTGCCCCCAGAGACCAATGAGAGCATGAAGGGCTGGGGTGGAAATGGACACCTCCAGCTTCCTATGCCACTTCCTGTCCAAGCTGGATGAGGTTACTCCTTCCTGGGACACTTGCTTGAGGCAGACTTTCCTAGCCACTGGGAAGCTGGTGGTGCTGGAGAGCTAAGGTGGTTACACAGATCTAGATCTGCTTGGAGACAACATGTCTGTCCTTTGGGGTAACAATTAAGAGAGAAGGGAACTGGCCCAGTCAGCTGTCATGCAAAGTTTCATTGAAACATGTCATGACCCACTCTGAGCCATCATCTTAGAAGTGAAGCTGAACATCCTGGTTGGGCTGCTGTCCTAGTGAGAGAGTTGGCTCTTGTCCTCATGCTTGGCTGTGAGTTGCACTCAAAAAGACAAATCTTCCATTGTCACATTTACACAAGGGTAGCTTCATTCCTTTCCAGTTTGGTTCTGCTGGCTCTCTGGATTGGGTAGCTTCAGGTGGTACAAAGATGGGTGACTGAGTCCTGCTAAATACAACCAGAGACTTGGGGTTTCGTAGATGATTTTTGGGTTGGTTTTACTAGTGAAGAAACTGTGTCCCCCTGGCATAGTGATGGATGGCAACATCTTCTGCTTAGCCTTTCCTGTGGAATCAGATGAACAAATACTGTGGGTTCAGAGCAGATGCTTTTTCAGTTCAGTTCCAAGGTCACAACTCTGGGGACTATTCCTGACTCCATGCTGCTGCTGTTCACTGTGTTGCTTGTTTTCTCAGGAGTATGAAGTACATGAGTGCCTCAAGCAGCTACTGATGTCCCTGCTGCGGGCTTACAGGTTCTCTCCCATCATCCCAGACCTGGGATTGCAGGTGAGTTGCACTTCTCAATCCCCAGGAATCTGTGACTAACCAGCTTCTGATCTGTCCCCTTGTCTAGAGGTACATGATGTTTTGGATTTTACAGTTTGATCCAGAGAGGGCAGTTCTGTCACACCATACCTACTGGACAGTTGTGTCCTCTTCTGTAGATGGAGTCACTTTTGCTTCTCCTGTTTCCCTAGATTCACTACCTCCGGCTCACCATTGCAGTCCTGAAGCATGAGAAATCCAGGAAGTACCTACTCAGCAATGTTCTGTATCCTTTGTGTCTCCTCTGGGCTCAGTTCTCCCTGCCCTCAGTAACGCAGCCAGGGAGATTATTTCAAGGATCTGCATGTCCTGGGAGGCAGAAGCCACCCTGTCTTTGAGAGGTCATTTCTAATTTCTGGGGTTTGCTCTGCCTGCCTGACACCATTGTGCTCAAAGACCTACTTTGAAGAGAGAGTAGGATCATATAGTTCACATCCTACTAACAGGACTCCATTTTTACCCAGCTGACCTCTCCAGTGTCCTTAGGGCAAAGCCACATTCCGAGCAGCGCACCTTTGGGCAGCTGCTGTGGGGCTTCTCCTGGGAGAAGGGGCTCTGGATCTTGCAGAATTCGGAGCAGCTGTTTGGAAAGGGGCCTGTCAGCACAGCTCTGGAAAGCTGGCCTGTGCTTTCTCCCCACTAGCATCTGTGCTTGCTTTAACTTGGCCACAGCTTCGATGTGCTTCGTTCAGTTGTGTTCTTCTACATCAAGAGCCCTCTGCGTGTGGAGGAGGCTGGTTTGCAGGAGCTCATTCCCACCACGTGGTGGCCGAACCGCTTCACCAAAGAGGTGAGTAAGGACACATCCACTTACAGACTGAAGAAATGTTGTGGCCTGCTGTGCCCATCGTTTTCTGGAGGAGGAGATTGGATGGCCCATGTTTCCAGCTGTGTTAGCTCTGGAAACACAGCCTGCTGAGCTGTGTGAGAGCTTCAGCCTCTGCTTTGCCCTGTCATCTTTATTGTCCCCTTGGAGGGGTTGTTTGGGATGTGTTGCTCAGGACAGGATGGAGGGACAGTTTTCTGTGGCAACAGATTTGGAAGGGAACCTGACAGTGTCTAAGGAGTTACAGGTTGGCTTAGGTATCCTCAAAAAATCTCCTGCCCCTACTTGTTTGAAAGCCAGGGAAGGCCTTTTCTGGTGAGCTGCCAGCTGCAGTCACACACTGGCACGTTGCTTCAGGGAGTTCCTGCTTTCTTTTTGGGACAACATTTTGGCCTTGCAATGATATCCTGCTCACCAGTGTCTGTCCCCCAAGCAGGGCAAGGAGAGTAAGGAGGTGAAGGAGGAGAGTGCTGAGGAGAGACTGAGGCGACGAGCGTATGAAAGAGGCTGCCAGCGGCTCAAGAAACGCATCGAAGGTCTGTGAGGAAGAAGTCAGCAAGATGCTGTCCCTTTTGTGCAGCTGGCAGAGACCAGTCCCTGAGCTGTTTCCAAATCCCCTTCACCATCTGAAACCCAGCTGTGTTCCTGCCAGCACAGGCTGTGCTGCAGAGGCAGGGGCCAGACACATCATAATCTGGTGGAGGGTTATGAGTGCAGGCACCTCACTGCATAGACCCTGCAGCACCCCACCATGGGGCACAAGCAAACCAAATCTCCCCTTTAAGTGCATTGTGTGTAAATTTATTGCTAGGTGTTGGAGAAAATTCTCAGTGATGGGACTGTCTCTTTGGTGGCACCAGTTGTTCCTGGGCCCCCTCTCCTGAGGAGGCAGCCTTTCTCCATGGGATGGGGTACTTCAGCTGGGACTAATATGGGGAGCTGCTCCCCAGTGTACGACTGCTGATGCCAGCCATGTGTTTCTGTTTTAGTGGTGGAAGGTCTCCAGGTTCAGATTCTGAAGCTGTTGCTGAACAACAAAGACAGAGGAGGGGTAAGTGCTCTGTGATCTTTTGCTACAGTATCTCCACGTTCTGGGACCTGTAGTACCTAGATTTACCATCTGCCTTTCCTCTTGCCAGGGAGAGGCCTCCAGATACATCTTCCTAAACAAATTCCGCAAGTTTCTTCAGGAAAACGCTAGCAATAGAGGGGTAAGTCAGAGGGACAGCCTTCCTGCAAGCCTCCTCCTGAGAGCTCTCTGGCACCTTCAAGCTGGGAGCTCTGCTTCCAGCAGTTGATCACCTGAGGTCTAGATACAGCAGGGAGCGGGAAGGGAGTAAAGAAACCAGGCAGCATAGCCAAGTCCTCTGCAGTGATTAATAGGAAAGTGGTCCTCGGGAACAGCCTTAGGGGAGAGCTGAATGTCCTTCTACAACCTTTTGTGGAGCATGGCTGTGGAGTGCTCTGTCACAGCTGGCCTGCTGGCTTTGCCATCCTCTTCAATGCCTGGGTGAAGACTCTTCTGGCTGTAGATCAGGCTGCTGGCCTACAGATTTGTGAGGTAGGTGTCTGCTATTGCAGGGAACCTTTTCTTACCTGCGTCTCCATGTTCACAATGAACCTCATCTTTGATAGTGGAGCACATGGTATTAATCTTCCTCTGTCAGAACAACTGCTTGTTTCAGTGCCCATGATTTTAGAGGTGGAAACTGATAGTAGGCAGCAAGGCTGGGCTCTGGGCTGGAAGCTAAAGATGCTTGCAAGGCTGAGAACACAAAGTTTATGCCTGCCTGATGTGGCCCCTGGGACTAAGATACACTTGCACACCTGCTCTGATGGCTGAACTCTCATTTTTGCCCTAGAACTTGACTGTGTTGTGCCCACCAGAGTACATGGTGTGCTTCCTGCACCGGCTTATCGCTGCCCTGCGTTTCTTCTGGGATGGCCACAAGGCAAAGACCCCTGCCACACTGAGCAGTGAAGGTAAGGCTTAAAGCAGCAGCTTTGAAGTAACTTCTATGGTTAAAGCAAGGTTTACCTCTTGGCAGTGCTGTCCAGGATGCTGCAAGCTGGGTGCTTGAGCATTCTGTCACTCTGTGTCTGTAGTTCCCAGTCACCCTGGGAAATTCCTGTGTGTAGAACTAGTCCAGTGAACATCCAGACCTGAGACTTGCAGAAGGCAACCTGTACTGTTTGCTGGTTCAGTTTGCATGCTCTGGAGCAGGGTCCAGTATTGATTATGGGTCTGTAGAAAGGCAGCTCAGTGATCCCATAGTCAAAGTTTAAGGGAAGATCTTTGTCTGTTTTGTAGTTCCCAGACTCTGGGATTAAGGGGAGACCAAGTCAGTGCCAGTTGCTTTCTCACTTTCAAAGCCCTCCTTACCAGTCCTGCCATGATCTGCTTGGCATTGTCTTTTCTTACTTTAGACTGACTCTTTCTCTAGATTCAGGAAGTGCCCCTGTGGGACTGAGAGCTGGAGTAGCCAGCTGGAGAGCTGCCAAGTTTTCCCATGATCCAGTTTCCCCCAGTGGTTGTGGCTGGGAGGGAGAAAGAGCTGGGAGGCTTGTTGTCGATGGCCCTGGGCTGCTCCTGTTTCTGCCTGGATCTAACAATGCCTGCTTCATTGTGGGGGACCACCTCTGCCTTCACGGCTTGCGCATTTATGACAACAGAAGTTGCCACTGAACGCTGGCCAAGGCTGGGGCCTGGAGTTTGTCTTGGGAGGCCTTACATGACTTCATGGATCCTGTTCATGGGACTCATGGAAAAAGCGAATCTTCTCAATTTCAGAGGCATATGTCCCTCCTCAACTCTTCTATAATGGGAAGGTGGATTATTTTGACCTTCAGCGACTTGGAGGTCTCCTGTCTCATCTTAAGAAGACTTTGAAAGGTAAGTGCTCTTATTTCCAATGCCTTTCTCCAGGTCCTGCCAGGATTTCACCCATGAGACATGCTGGGGGAGTGCTGTGGGTAATGAATTGTGGTTAAATTTAAGGACAGGAGACTTGAGTTTTGATGAGATGCAAGTTATGCTGAAGAAGACACCATCCCTCTTGAGTGGGGTGTGCTTTAAGTTAACAGTTTACTGTTTATGTCCCTGGATGGGGCTTGTGGCTGGTGGAGGGGTGGGGGTAGTCTGGGAATACCTTCTGGTCTGGTGCTCTTGCTGAGCCACAGTCAAGGGCTGGGAGCTGTCACAGCACTGACCATCAGCCTGGCTCTGCTGGGTGTGAAGGATGTCCAGGATCTACTTGATGTACTGCTCCAGGCAAGCCATAGCAGCCCTCTGTGTGTACTGCAGCTGTATGTTTTATATGCAGCACTCTACCCTAGCAATAGACTTTGAAAGCCTCCCTTTTGGAAGGGTTAGAAACCCCTCACCATTGTTCTCTGATGTCTGGCTGATGTGGCACTTGTCTTTGGCTCAGATCTCTCTTCTTCCCCAGTGTGTTTGCAAGATGTGCACCATTTTTCCTGTCTGAAATTGATCCCTGGCTGTTTCAGATAACTTGAGAACCATGTAATCTCCTCTAGTCTCTTACCAAGGTCTTCCTGGATCCTTTAGAGACAGAGCTATGGACTGGAGGTTGCATTGTTCAGGCTTTGTACAGCAGAGCCATCAGCACAGCCCTCTTCTGGGCTGAAAATGGTTTCTGGTTTGAGTCTCAGTCCTAGTGACTTGGGAACATATGGGACAGTATTGAAGAGCTAGATGGTCTCAGGCCCTGAGTTTCCTTCCCTGTGCTAGTCCAGCTTGGTCCTGGTGGTTGTGTCCTGGTTCCTCAATTATTGTATTTGTAGCTGGTAGGACGAGGAACAGAAACAGGTCCTAGGAGAGCAGAAGCTATCACTGTGTAGTCTCTCTTGTGTTAGTAAGAGCAGACCTGTTCCATGTAAGTAGGCTGAGAGGAAGGTGAGCTTGTTCTGATGCAGCATCCAACTTCACTGGCTACTTCCAGAAGCAGGAAAAAGAATGAGCCTAGGGCTGCCTCATGGGAAGCAGAGGGTGACTCCCATATTCACAGCTGCTTTGGTGTACTCTGTGCAGATGACCTGGCTGCAAAAGCCAATGTCCTGATCGACCCTGCGGAGCTGCAGGCAGTGACTATGGATGATCTCGATGAAGATGAGGAATCGGCAACATCAGCAGCACAGGTGAGCCCTGTGGGGGGGGCAGCAAGCTCAACCTCTGCAACCTCTGGCTAGAAAAGCTTTGCTTTAGAAGAAGACAGTGTTTGGGCCATGACTGTAACACCAGGGGCAACCAGATAAACAGCTGCACTTGCCCGAGGGTGGAAATCAGCAAGGTCCTGGGTGCACCAGCTCTGAGCAGCAACCGCTGATCCGAGTATACTCTCTCTCCTCCTTGGCAGCTCTTGGTGCTTGAATTTGAAAGAGTGCCGGGCAACTGCAGACAGAGCAGCTTCTTGCTCTGCAGATCTGCTGATTTTATCTGGTCTGTGCTTTTAGAGGAAAGACTATCCATGTGCTAACCTGGCACCGGTGGGCCAGTGCTGTTTTGTCTATCCCAATACGGGCACCATTGAGTGACAAATGAAGGCACGAACCCTGCCGCTGTGCAGCATCAAGACTCCAGAAATGCAGAGAGCAGAGGATCTCAGAAGTCCTCCCAGAAGTCCTTTATTGCTGCATTGTAGAATCAGAGTGGCTGGTTTTTATACTCTTTGTTATAAATCCCTTGACCGGTAAAACCCGACCACATGCATAAACTGAAATCTTTTCACCGATAAGAGGTGCCAGCGTGTCCAGGAGGTGGCTTCTGCAGTGTGTTCCAATCAAAGGGTGCCAACGTGAGGATGTTGTTCTTGGCTCACATGGAATGTGGTTGTTTTGCTCAAGAAAATTGATTTGCTCAATTGGTCAGCTAGGGAATCATGCACTCTGCGTGCGTCCAGCAGCTGCCCTCAGAACAGTGGCTGCAGCAGGCCAGCCACGACAGGCAGGGTGTCTGCTCCCCTCCTTGAACAGATCTTGAACAGAAAGTAGTAAAATGTAAATAAATCACTCTTGGGTGTAAAAAGGAAAAGAAAGATAATGCTAAGCAATCCCATTGGAAGAGATAAGGGACTAAAAGTAGTTGTACCAAAACAATTTCTCTTCTCCCTTCTTCACTCTGGGAGAGATACTAACTCCTTTCTGCTTGACTTTGGCTGCATTGTTTTGGTTAAGCCTAACATCTCTCTGCTCCTTTCTCTTGTCCCTTTTGTCCAAGGGGGAGGCAAGGAGGGAGAAGCTAGTAGCTTCCCCTGGTCCTTGACCAGGGGGGGGTCCTTGTGCTTTTTACTAATTGTAAATATTGTAAATCCTGTATTTTTGGTACATGTTCATTGCATTGTAGTTTTGATTGTAGATTGTAGTTTTACTTGAAATACAGCTTTCATTTGCTTCCAGCTGTGCTGGTCTGGCAAATTTAATGTTGGGGGGTGGAAATTTCAACCCAGCACACCTTCCAGCAGCCACTGGGTGTCTATGCTAACATTCCTGCAGTGACAAGGGAGGACTAGGAGGCAGCCAAACAGCTAGAACTCTCCCTTAATTCCTTTTCAGTCTCAGCGTCCCTCTGCTGCCCTGGCCATTGGTGGAGCTCTTGCCAGGCCTGGCTGGCTCAGCTCCCCCACCCTGGGCCGTGCCAACCGCTTCCTCAGCACGGCGGCGGTCAGCCTGATGAACCCCCGGCGGCCGCTGGGCGGCCTGGAGAAGATCAAAGTGCGCACGCTGAGCGTGGAGCAGCGGACAGAGGAGGACAGTGAGTACTGCTGCTGCCTGCTAGCCTGGCCCAGGTGGGCCCTGGGAAAGTGGACTCTCCCAGTACTCTCAAGAGGAATGCAAATCTATTTATTGCCTTCACGTTCCCAGGGTCCACAGTTAACCGCTTTGCCAACCTGAACATGGCACTGATAATGCAGCCACTCTGTGTATGTAAGGTGATGCTGCCTTGGTTCCTGCAAGGGCAGCAAGACCTTGCAAGGAGGTGGTTCAGAAGTAGCTGTAGCCACGCTTGCTCTGAACACAGACCAGTCAGAGAAATGATGTTGTGCTGTAGCAGCATTGTTGCTGCTGGGTTTTGCCAGGCAGGCCTCCGAAATGTGCACAGGGCTCAAGGCTGTGGGACTTGGCATGGCCTGTGTCTGTCTGAACAGATCTGGCAGGTCAGCCTGATGCAGGCAGAGAGGTGGGAATAGAATGTTAGTATATCTGGGCAATCACATGGGCTGGGAAGGAGCACTGTATTACAGAGGCACACTAGGGTTTGGGTGCAGAGAGGTGCAGGCAGAAGCTGAGGTGCCAAAATGTCTTACTGAAAACTTCTCTCCTGTCTTGGGGGTGTGTTGCAGTTGAAGGCAGCCATGGAAATGAGGGTCTCTTACTGGGCAGACCCCCAGAGGAGCCAGACCAGCCCATCACAGAGAATTCCCTTCTGGAAATCCTGGATGGGATAGTGATGATGTACAACCTCAGTGTCCACCAGCAACTTGGGAAGGTGAGTGGCACATGCTGTGCAGGAATCCATGCCCTAAATATTCACACTTCTCCACAGACTCTTCTGTTTTCTGCTTATTTAGTGACTCTGTGTGCCCCTGGGGGCGGATCTGCTTGCATGCTTATATGTCTAGGGAAAAAATACACCCTTCTCTATTGCTGAAACTTGCTGCTTTTCAGATGGTTGGCGTGTCAGATGATGTGAATGAATATGCCATGGCACTGAAAGACACAGAGGAAAAAATCAGCCGCTGCCCAAAGAGGGTAAGAGTCTCTGGACTCACAGCTTCCTTCTCTGGTAGAGCTTCAGTATCTGACAAAGAGGGTGAAGCACAGTGGGTGATTTCTAGCCTTGGATAATAACCCATGCCTGGAGCTGCCAGCTGCATTTCATACTGTGCCAACCCATTGTACCAGTGCCTCAAGGAACAGAGGGAATGAAGCAACTGCTTCATGGCAGTTTGCAAACCTCTATGCACTGCAGACCCCTCGGAGCCAGTCTCCTGGGGTGGGGACTTTCCAGTGCTGGTCTGGGGTACACAGCTGTGCTACTACATCTGCCAGAGACTGAGTGTATCTGATGATGTATTAAAAAATACCTGACAGTAGCTGACTCTCAAGTTGGTGCCCACACTGGATCAGTGTCTGCATCAGGCCTTGTGGGCTGCAGCTGAGACTGATAAGTGCTCTTTTATAGCACTAATTCCCACTCCCCCTGCAGAGAGGCTGCTGTCTCCTGTCCCTTCTGCCAGTACTCCCTACATGGTTTTTGCTTTTGCGTTGTTTGTCCAGCTATAAATGGCAGCAACATCTACCCTCACATCTCTGCATTCTTTTCAGAGGAGAGATATCCATGAGGAACTGCTGAAGAGCCAAAAGGTCTTCTCTGAGAAGCTGAACCACCTAAGCCGCCGCCTCGCTTGGATAAACGTCACCATTTATTCAAAGGTGGGCAGGAGCATAACTTGAGCAGCTCAGAGGAGACTGAGCAAATGTGCCCCTCTGTGCTGCCTGGCTCACATGTCACAGGTGTCATTTTCCCTGGTGTGGGAGCAATGCCAATGATCTTTGGGGCTTGTTTTTCCTTCCTTGTGCATCAATGACTGCTTCCTAGGCCTGGACCCCCTCCTGTCCCAGACTTCACAGTATCACCAAGGTTGGAAGAGACCTCAAAGATCATCAAGTCCAACCTGTCACCACAGACCTCATGACTAGACCATGGCACCAAGTGCCACATCCAATCCCCTCTTGAACACCTCCAGGGATGACTTGATCCCATAGTGTTTGCCCAGGCTGTTCTGAGCTTTCTCTTGAAATATCAGGCTTCTGTACCACAGACAGAAGGTGCAGGTCAGAGGATGATTCAGTTATCAGGGCATGTCTAGAGGGTAGAGGCTACTGAGAACCATTTCCCTGATCTGTGCTATGCTACACAGGAAGGTCTCACTAGTGCTGCTCTTCCTGAAACCTGCAGGATCCAAGCCTAGAGGCTTTTTTCAGGTGTTGTCTAGCTCTTCACTTGGTTCCCATGTAGACAGAGTGCATTCTGAGTTTAGTAATGCAGTGAATTGTTATTGCACAAGTTGTTCCTTTTTCTCTGCATCATAGCAACATACTTTAGAAAAGCCACTAAGCAGCTGACTTGTCTGCACATCTGACTTTAATTTTTTTCTTAATTAGAAGTGCTACTCTTCCCCATCTATTTTAATATAAATTGCTGTTGCTTAAGATAGCTCTTGGCATTATTGCAGGATATGAAATAGTATTTCACAGAGTTGTTCAGGTTGGAAGGGACCTTTAAAGGTCATCTAGCCCAATTTCCTCTTTCTGTGGCTTTGTTGGTGCTGATTTTTATAGCTTAAAGTTCTGTAGATGCCCTTAAACGTCCTGGTTTTAATTTGGGACACCCTGAGTTTTGCTTTGAGAAGCGAGAGGCCAATGTTCCTCTAGTTGAATGGCTGGCAGAATCCAAAAGGCTGTGGCCACCTATTGCAGAGATCCAAGCTGGTATGAGCTTTCAGCCTGTTCCCATTCAGTTCTTACAGAGGAGCAGCTTTCTTTGCAGCAGATTTATACTGGGTTTGCCAGTGTCTGTTTTCCTTCAGCCCAGATAACTGGAATAAAAGCTGGCTCTCTGTTTTTGTGATCAGGCCTGTGTGGTCAGATATGCTCTGCTAAGGAGGAGTTCTTGGAGGGCTTCAAGACTCAGTGGGACAAAGCCATAGCTGATCTGATGTCACATTGGTGGTGGTTATGCTCTGAGCCTGAAGCTGGTGTAGAAATCTCTGACTGTTCTTTCCACCTGATGCTTCTCTGGCTCTATGATAAGACCAAATGGCACTGATCTGGTTAACAAACTTAGAGCAGCGTTCTGAGGACCGTCTCAGAGGTGGAGATGTTTCTAATTGTCATGATGGTTATTGTGTTTCTCCAAATTGAAGCTGGGTGAAATTGAATGGGACTTGTGTGCTCTCTGGCCAGGAGAAGATGCAGGACATATATTGGCTGCTGCGAGTGTGCATCCGCACCATCGAGCATGGCGACAGGACAGGCTCCCTCTTCGCTTTCATGCCAGAGTTCTACCTCAGTGTGGCTATGAACAGCTACAGTGCACTCAAGAACTACTTCAGCCCTGTAAACAGCATGGAGGAACTTCCAGGTAAGGGACTGGGGAAGCCTTGCTGATTCTAAAGCAAGCTACATCCTTATGATGAAGTAGCAGTAGCCTGGGCATCATCTCTCCTGTGTCCTTTGCTGGTTGTGATGTGTTACACCAGTATGTTGTCTGTGTGGCGTGGGGCAGGTGCTGAGTGCTGTCCCTTGAGCAGGTACCACTGGTGAGCCCTGGCTGTTGCTGAGCTTGGGCAGGGAGCCCAGGCCTTGCCCGAAGCTGTCACGGTGTTGGCTATAGTGAAAAGTGCTGGCAGCTATGGACTTTGTTTCCAAGAAGGTACCAGGAGTGCTGGAAGGTGTGACTGCCCCAGCAGTGTGTGCTACTTGCCTGCTGATTTCTGGGTGGAGTGAGGTGTGTCATGAATGCAGGAATTGGGACTGCTTTCGAATTCCCCTGGGATTTAGAGAGATGACTACCTGCTTGATTCCAAGAGCCTTTGTATAGATTCTCTCTGTGCACGTTCTGTGCTTCTCCTGGCTAGCTCTTAGCTAACTGAGCTCTTAGTTACGTGCTTTCCAGGGCCTGCAAAGGTAAGAAGAGCTTCTGTTCTCACCAACAAGGCACAACTAAAGTGTTCACATTTTATTAAGTGAGAGCTGTGCCTGCTGTTCAGGTAGCAGCAGAACTGAATGGGAGCAGATTTCTTCAGGAGCTGTAGGCTAGACATGGCTTTTCTGCATAGATCTAAGGTGTTATGTATGTTGCTCAGGATCTTCTGCACTAGGCATCTCTGGTTTCCTCTTTCTCTGAGTAACCCTTTCAGGCTCTGCAGACTGAGGTGGGAGGCTCTGCTGGAGGTGAATGTGCTTTCCAGCAGTCTGTTGTGACAACTAGACACACCACAAAGCTGTTGCTAGCTGTAGCAGGAAGGAATTCTATGGCCTATGCCATGTCCACAGGAATGCTGGGACCACAGGGCTGCCCATCAGGCTGTTGGCATGACCCCTGCTCCCTCCTTGTCTTTGCAGGCTATGAAGAGACTCTGATGCGCCTCGCTGCCATCCTGGCCAAACATTTTGCTGACTCAAGGATCGTGGGCACAGGTAAAGCTGCTTTGAGGTGATACTGGTGCAGGTCTGGCCAATCCCACTGCCAGTGGCTCACCACACTGCTGAATCTGTTGAGTGCTCTGTGCCTCTGCATACAGAGGAAGGCTGGGCACTGCCCTTGCCTGGTGTGTTCTGCTTATGCCAGGGCCAGATGCATGACCTAGGATACCCTTCTGAGAGCAAGACTCGCGTCCCAGCTGCTTGCACGTCCAGTCCGGGGTTATACCTTAGCTGCCTGAGCATAGGCACATTCCCCACACTGGCTGGGATAGTGTGCCTCTCTAATTGACAGTCAGACCCTGGCAGCCTCTGGTGTGCAGGTGCCCCCAGCTGTGCTGTGTGTCCTTGAGTGCCTGGCCTCGACCTTTCTCGTTCCTCCCCAGACATCCGGGACTCCCTGATGCAGGCGCTGGCCAGCTACGTCTGCTACCCGCACTCGCTGCGTGCTGTAGAGAGGATCCCAGAAGAGCAGTAAGTGCTGCCCTGCCTGTTCCCAGGGAGCTGGGGCAGGGCTGGAGTGGTGGCAAGGCTCGGTGGGCAAGCAGGTGCGGTGCCAGGCACCACTGAGGGTCCAGAAGCTGCAGCAGGGTTCTGGACTTGATTTGGGAGCTTTCTATCATCCTTATACCAGTGGCTTTGTTCTGCCTCAGCTCCATCAGTCCTGCTGTGTGTCCTATTTGATCCCCTATCCCTAAACCCTTCGGGCTGAGCCACATCCTTGTCTGGCAGGCGGATCTCCATGATGAAGAACCTCCTGGCTCCCTATGAGCAGCGACCCTGGGCACAGACCAACTGGATCCTCGTCAGGCTCTGGCGGGTGAGCATCCTGCATCCCTGCCTCTCTCAGCATCTGAGGCTGGTTGGACACTGAGCACTCCACTTTCCCATAGTAGCAAAACCCAATTGTTTTCCAGCCTCTAAGATCTTTCCTTATCTCTTTTTTCCAGGGCTGTGGCTTTGGGTACAGATACACACGGCTTCCACACCTGCTGAAAACCAAACCTGAGGATGCCAGCCTCCCCAGCCTGCAGAGTGAGTGGAGCAGGGAATGGGCACTTGGGATGATGAGGAACTACTGGCCTCTTCCCTACTAGGGGCCAGACCATCTAGTGAGATGGCTGCTGAAGTAGGGGGATCCTGGCCAAGTATCTAGACCTTATCTTTGCAGCAAACATCTCCTTTTCTGGACATCCCCAGCATCTCTGCACTGGCTGGTGACTCTCTTGGGTGCTGGGTTAGGTCCATTGAGGGGAGGGGTTCTGCCCTTCAAGGGAAAGAGGCCTGAGGCTGCATCCTTAGTCAGAGTTTCACCCCAAAATGTGAGCCTGGGAGAGGGCTCTCTGATGATGTCTGTGGTGAGCCGCTGCTGTGGGGTAGAGTTGGCAGGGGTGCCAAGCAGTAACTGCCCAGTGAGAGGGAGTGGGCACCCAAGGAGGCAGGGCACTGGAGAAGCTTGCAAGCAGAGGGTGTTTTAACCAGGCATCGCTCTTGGAGCCTGGTAGAGCCTGTCCTGCCTTTCGTTCTCGGCACTGCAATAGAACCAAGGGATTCCTCAGCTGTGTTGTGTGTGAGAAGGACATGTGGAGGACAGGTTACTTGTCTTGAGCTGAAGAATGTGTCCCCAGCTTCACCCTTGCAGAGTTTAGGTCTGTCTGAATGCAGTCCTGACCACTCTGTCCTGTGGATAAGGCTTTGTGCCAGACCTTGCTCCTGAAGAGCTGCACAGGGATGGGGACAGAGGGTGTTGCAGCCTGACATGAGCAGGCAGCATGTGGAGGTGTGCTCTGAGCCCTGACTGGTGTTGGTGTCTGTGTTAACAGCACTTTTGTTCTCTTTCTCTCTCCTGCCTGTGGGTGCCCAGGAGATCTCTCTGTTGCTAGTTTCCAGAGTAAGTTTGTTGTGTGACCCCCTCTTGTCTGGTGAAGTAGATTTAGAGAGCTCCCTCCTTCCCCTCTTCTGTCTAGAGAGACCCTTCTTTAGAGGGCAGAGGGCTTCACACAGTGATGGTTTTTTCTCAGTTACATCCCTGGGATGTAACTGTCCAGGTGAGTGCCCACATGGCAGTCGTTGAGGCTGTGCCATGGACCCACTCTTGCACCAGGTTTATCAGAGTTCCCTCTGGGTTCAGAGCTCTGCTGCAGGCTGTGCCAGCCTTGTGTTCCTCTCATCCTTGGAGGGAAATGGGGAAGCCCTGGTACACATGAAGGAGGAACCTCTCGTCCTCCTAATGCACAAACAGGCCACAGAGTGGCTACCACCAAGCACCCTGCATTCCAGGGAGCTCTGGGGCAGGAGCAGAGCTCCTCAGCTTTTGAGGCCTTTCTGTCTGCTGGTGGCTCCGCACAGTCTGAGCCTGGAGTGGGCTGGGCTGGGCTGACTGCTGGGGATTTGCTCCTGGGGTTACTATTTTAAGTTACAGCCAAATCAATAATGAATGTTGATTTAATTGAAGAGGGACAGGGGACTCAGAGGTATCCTTGAGATGCTGCCCAGGGAAGGAGGAGTAGGTGACCCTCCTGCCACCTTCCCACCCATCACTTGTCACCTTGTTGCAGTTTAAGTACTGAGAGGGACAAAGAACAAACTGCTGAGCTGAAGGAAATCCCTGTTTGTCTGGGTCTGCTTCTGCAGGCCAGTCTGAAGGGAGTGTGGTCAAAAGCCTCCTCTCTGGTGCTGCAGGCTTGTCCCTTTTTGGGAATGCACCTTGCAATAACCCATGGTAGAGCACAGACCACCTGGTCTTCTACTCTGCCTCTTTCTTGTGCTCACTGGTGGTGAGCAACAAGCTGGCTGCCTGGGTTAGCCCAGGGAGGGGAAAAGGCTCAGAAAGGCCACGTATGTTCCTGCTTGCTCCCTGAGTTGTTTCTTAGCCCTCCTGGCACCAAACAGCTCTCCAGCTTGGCTTCTGCATGCAGATGAGGGCTGTGTTCAGAGGTGGGGGCAGTTCTGGTTGGTGGCTGCTGTAGGAACTTGTTTTACTTTCATCATGGTTTGTAGGCAAGGCTGGGTGCTGTTATGGCATGCACATGGTGAGCAGCAGAAGTGGCCCTGTGCCAGGCCCAGCCTTGTCTTGCTTTTATTGAGCTGCAGGGTGGCTTCAGGTTGCAGTACAGAGCTCCACTGCCCTAGGCCTTCTGCCCACACATCCATCAAGCAGTGGTGGTTAGGTGGATGGCACCATGAGATCATCTAGCTGAGCTGTTGTGCAATGTGGGCCAGAGAATTCACCCATGGCCCCTTTCCAAATCCAGCAAATTATCTAAGCTCAAGAGGTCTTTCAGGGAGAAATCCTGTCTTGATCTGACAACACTAAAAGCATCAGCTGGTTGCAGTTGAACTGTCCAAGCCCTTCTGATGGTGGTTGCTCACCCTCAGAATTAAATCCCTCACTTTTTCTGATGGGAATGTACCTAACCTCATCTTGTGTCCTCTACTGCTGCTCTGCCTTTCTCTGCTAGGTTAAACTCTGTGCATTACAGTATTTTATTCTTCAAAAGTGCTTGTGTGCTAAAGTAAACTCACTTCTTGGTCCCTTTTAGTGGTGAAAAGAAAGAGCAGCCTCTGTATCATCCTCAAGGAGGGGGTTGCTTTTCTGTGAGTCCTGGTGTTCACCCTTCCTATGTTTTTAGCAGCTCTAGAGATGCTAGTGTCATGCTGACTGGAATGCCTCCTTCATCTGCTGACCATGGAGCCAAAACTTGCATCAGCCTCTTGGCCAGCACTTTGCTTTGGAGGGATGTGCAAGTCCCAGGCCCATACTGGGGTGTCCTGGTGCCTTGCACTCAACCTTGTTGATGTCTCATCCCCTGGATGCCTCTTCCCCCTGCCTCACCTTGCCATGTTCCCATTGGTCAAACATCTCTGAGCAGACACAGTTTGCTGGTGACATTGATCACTGCATCCCCATCTTACCTCTTTCAATGCTGTTTGATCACCACTGGGCAGCAGCTGTTGCACATCTACATGTGGATCCTCTAATGAGGTGAGTGTTGGGTGGAACCGCTTTGCTTCTCAGCCTGGTCCATTCCAGACTATCCTTCTCTGTGCTCAAGCTCTGCTGTAAAAGCTGCAGCCTCCAAAGCCCCTCTTGGGCTGCTGAACAAGAAATCTCAGAAATCACCCAGTTATAAATCTTCCTGGCTCATTAGCAGACTAGAAACTACATCATTATCTTCCAGTGAGGAAAGTACATGACCCTACTTCTGCACAATTATCTAGAGGAAACACTTACTGAAGGTGCTTCTGCTTTACAGTTATCTGGTAGGAGCACTTATTGAAGGCTTCCACGGTGTCTGCTTTATGAATTTTTAACTCCCTGTGAGTGTGCCTCTGCTGCTGTTAGACTTTGCCCCATTACTGTTTGTTTTTAATCATTACTAGAATTTTTGCTGTTGTTGAGGAAACTTGGCATGTAGCATACTCTGCCATGGGTGTTGCTTTTATGTCTCTTCCTTCTGTCACCCCTCTTCTCCTTGTTTCCACCAACCACTGCCTGTGTTTGGTTATATTCACTTTACCTTTTACATTTTAACTGAGCGTCTTCACTTCATCCTGCTCTGAGTGAACCTTTCAACCCAAGTGCTTGCTGTAGCACTGGGGCTTTCTGGCTGCCTAATAATCTTCTTAAAGGCCTCTGTGTTTTGATTCATTACTTCCCACCCACCTGGACCCACCCCTCTGACTGTTTTGCTTATGGCACGGCGGTTTCTGTTGTGGAAACATCGGATGTAGCTGTAGTTGCTTGGGGCCTTGCTCCGTTGCCCACATTAAATGTTATTGAGGTCATCATTTCTGGCCTTGGAAAACCACTGATCTCTGTTCCAATGACTGAGCTTTATCTGTCATGATGAAGGCTAAGCCAAGATTGAGTGGCTTTTGTATTAGGGAGTTACAAGTTGTAGAAGCTCTAACGACACGCTGTGCCAGGATCAAGGAAATGACCACCTCAGTGACTATTCACAGCCTCCCTGTGAAGTGAGGTCCCTGTTGGAGGTGGCAGGTATCAGGGCTGTGTTGTTAACCAGGAGGCAGGTCCCAGGGGTAACTGGGACACGAAGGAGGTGGATGGAATTGCCTCAGCAAAGGTGAATGTCTTGCAAATGAAGGTGAGCACAGCATCAGGGCTAGGTTTCTGAATACCATTAACGATTGCCCTGAGAAGAACCTCTTCTGGGAGCTCATGTAAGGGACAGAGCTGCTTTTGTTGTGTTTTAGGGCTGGTTCCTTAGGCTGTTTTCAAAATCCTCTTGGGAGCAGCAAAAGCCTATGGGGTCCTCTCTTCCCCAGGTTTAGCTTGAAAACCTCAAAAGAATGTACATAACTATGGAGAAGTTTGACCAGAGGCACCACTTTTTAATGCTTTTGTAAAGTGACACAGTCTTTGCCAGCAGCAGGGATAGCATTTAGGAACCTAGAATTGGAGGTTTGGAGCAAATTCATAGCACTTATTGGAAAAAGACCATGAGGAAGTAGTCATTGGCTACAAGTCAGGATAGAACAAGTTATTACAAGCATAAGACTATCCTTCAAACAGCCAAAGCTGCCTTCAAATGAGGGAGGCTTTGGCTGGGCAGTTCATGTTGAGATCCATCCTGACTTGAAGTGTTGGTAAAAGAGGCTTTGGCAGCAGCCCAGCAGGACAGCCCTCAGAGCTCATCCTTGCCTAGAGCTGCTTCAGAGCAAACAGGTCAGCAGTTTTAATAAAAAGCACGTTTTACACGTTGAGAGGAGGTAGTGGGGGGAGATAAGACAGAAGCTGAACCCTGTGAACAGCCCTGCCAGTTCTGAATGACTGGCAGAGAAAAGCTGGGGGGGTTGGCATTGCCAGGTGTAGAGCAGGGAATGCAAAGGGAAAATGAGATTTCAAATCAGTAGGCTGTGAGGTAAGCACGGCCTTTAGAGAGAGGATTGCAGGGTGGGCTCAGGACCTGTCTGTGCACCCTTCTGAGGAAAGAGCCCTGGTATTTCAAGTCTGACCTCCCCAGGGCCAAACAAAGGGGTGGCACCTTTCCTTGAGCTGCTGAAGACACCCTCCTACCACCACCCACCTCTCAGTTGTAGCAAGAGCTCTCACCTGTCTCCTTTTCAAGCTGGCATCCTACAAAATGCCTTTTTAGACCATTGTTTCCTATGCAGGAGTGGCATGTGGGGTTGTTCTATCCCAGATGCAGGTTTGTATCCTTCTTGTTGAGGACTGGGGAAAAAAAAATCTGATCATACTGAAGTTTCTGAGGCTGGCTCTAGCACACCAGACAAAGCCTGTTTGTTGTCATCCCCAAACTGGTAAGGGTGTGCTGTGCCCCAATGACCATTGCTGACAGAGAAGGCAGTGAGTGTGGACTCCTGGGCTTCTCCACTTGTGCCTTGCAACCAGCAAATGCACGAAGATGTTGAGCTAGAATTCCTGTAAAAGGGTTCTGCTTGAACTGTCACCCTGTTGTAATCTTCTGGCAAACACCAGCTTGGTGCCCAGTCAAAGGAACAAATTACACAGCAGCAATTATGAAGAAAGGATAACGGAACCAAACCAAACCACTTTGTGCCTCGGCGCGAATCTGCTGCACGCTTATGGTCTGGGTGCTGAGTGCGCTTCTGATTCCGCCTCTCCAAACCAAATCTGGGAGAGCTGGCAAGGCTCAGGGAGGGATGGCCAACAGGACAGAGACATGACAGTTTCTGTGTGAGAAACTGCAGAGGCTGGAGCAGTCCTCGAGCCACGTGCAGCCAAGGGCTGGGAAAGCACTTGTGGGTAGGAGTACATCATCAAAGATGTTTGCTGTGGCGAAATCCTTCCCGAAGATGTGCTTTTAGGCAGGATCAAAGCTAGCGTGCTGGCCTGCCTGGAGTGGTTATGCACTGAGACATCAGCACTCGTCCTCCAGCAGCAGATGCTCATTGTACTTGCTAGTGGGTATTTACAGAATGACTTGTCCTGTTCCCATTGGAGCTGATGGTGTCCTGCCACCCCTCTCTGGCTTTGCTCGTCCCAGCTTGCAATATGCCCGTAGTTGTGCCTCGCTCCTCAGTCCCTAGGGATGTGATGTTTCCTTTGCCCATGCTAGGCTTTCAAGCAGGCTGCCACCCCTTCTGCAAGACCTTCTGCAGTCACAGCACAGCTTGTTCCTCTGGGCACCATAGAGCTGGTGCTGACAGTTTTTGCTGGCTCCTAACAATAGCTTTCAGTAGAAGGAAATGTTCTTAGATTGTCTTTTTCCCCTGTATTGGGTAAATCTGCTCAAGTCTCTTCCTCCAAGCCCTGAATTATAGCCTGTGGTTTGAACTCTGATAGCCCTTCCATCATAGTGTGGAATGCTTTTGCAAGCCTCTCACCTAACAGTAGGTCCTTCTGCTGGTGAGAAGCATCCATGCCACTTGTGCCCCTTTCCTTTCCCTGCCTGTCCATGGGGGCTGGTGCCCCATGCAGCCTTGACTGTGTTTCCCCGCTGCTGGGTCTGCCCCCATCTGTGCTCTTGATAGTGAAAAAGATGCCACAAACCACAGGGATGTGTCTGTGCTGGGGCTGAACCTGGCCAGGGGGCACGGATGTCTCTGCCTGAGCCCGTGGGGACAAAGCCAGTCATGTCTCCATGCAGAAGCCTCTCAGGAGTGGAATTTATTAAGTACCTTCCTCCCTAGATGCAGGCAGATGGGCACAGGCAGAGGAGGCCAGGGGTGGCCGTGCTGGCTGCGGGCAGCTGCTGCCACACTGGTATCAGGAGCAGTGACTGCTGAGCTGACCCTGGGCTTCTGCAGAGCTGAGTGGGAGGGATGCAGAGCTGCAGGGCAGCGCTTCTGTGCACAGGGACAGCAGTGGGCATGCAGGGCACTTCCCTGGCTAATTCAGGCTGGCATTGCAAAGAACTGCTCGGAGGCCCAACAGGCGAGAGCGCTGCTCAGAACAGTCCTCGCACCCCGCCTCCCAGTGCCCTGCCACCACTGTTTACTGTAAGACACAAGCTAACATTTACCAAGGCCAAGATGGGGCTCCCAGCCTGCCTTTGACCCCCACCCATGGGCACTCTGAGACCAGGCCACTGAAGCTGTCACTGTCTGGTTTCAGAGCCATGTCCCTCCACCTTGCTGCAGCGGCACATGGCAGACCTGCTCCGCAGTGACCGTGACCTGGCCCCCAGCTTCCTCAACAGTGTCCTCAACCAGCTGAACTGGGCTTTCTCTGAGTTCATTGGTATGATCCAGGAGGTGAGTGTACCACCCAGGGCTGTGCCACTGGATGGATGCCCATGTCCTGCACACAGGGCTGGGTGTGCAGTGGTTCCCTGGCACGTGTTGGGGCTGAGCTGGGCTGGGAGTTGCAGCCTGCCTTTTGGGAAGGGGCAGCTTGTTTCCACTGGTGCTGCTACAGGGCCCAACAAAGACCTGGAAGGAAGGTCAGAAAAGTTGTGGGAATAGCATAGCATGGAATAGCATAGCATGGAATAGAATAGAATAGCATAGACTAGAATAGAATTAACCAGGTTGGCAAAGACCTTTGAGATCATCGAGTCCAACCTATCGAAGAGAAGAGAGGCAGTTTTAATCTTCCCTTCAAGCCTCTCAGC
Source organism: Dryobates pubescens (assembly GCF_014839835.1). Classification (NCBI taxonomy): domain Eukaryota; kingdom Metazoa; phylum Chordata; class Aves; order Piciformes; family Picidae; genus Dryobates; species Dryobates pubescens. The sequence continues at coordinate 61,714,010 of NC_071612.1, forward strand.
TGAATTACAGCCTTGGCTCAAACCCCAGAATATCTATTATTTGTTGTATATTAATCTACAGATCAAAAATCACCCACACAAATGACTGTTTAAGATTTCCCTGCAAGTTCCTCTGTATTTCTTGGTGCACGGAGTTCTTGTGCACCTCCCAACGAAGCAGAAGCACCATTTTGGTGCGTGCCTAGACTACTGTAAGGCTTAAACTCGTCCCCTCTCTCCATCTCCCTTGCCTGGCAGATCCAGCAGGCAGCAGAGCGCCTGGAGAGGAACTTCGTGGACAGCCGGCAGCTGAAGGTGTGCGCCACCTGCTTCGACCTGTCGGTGAGCTTGCTGAGGGTGCTGGAGATGACAGTCACGCTGGCACCAGAGATCTTCCTCGACTGGAGTCGCCCCTCCTCGGAGCTGCTGCTTCGGAGGCTTGCCCAGGTACCACCCCTCAGCAGGCTATGAAGCAGCATCCTCTGAAGGGCCTCTGGGGGACCCTCGGCCTGTTCCTCAGGTGTGCTCTGAAGTGGGGGATCCTGCTGCAAATCCGTAGTACTTAGGGCTCCTAGGGAGTCCTAAGGAGGGAGCTGGGGTTGCTTAGCCTGGAGAAGAGGAGGCTCAGGGCAGACCTTACTGCTGTCTACAACTACCTGAAGGGAGGTTTTAGCCAGGTGGGGGCTGGTCTCTTCTCCCAGGCAAGCAGCACCAGAACAAGAGGACACAGTCTCAAGCTGTGCCAGGGGAGGTTTAGGCTGGATGTTAGGAAAAAGTTCTTCACAGAAAGAGTGATTGACCATTGGAATGGGCTGCCCAGGGAGGTGGTGGAGTCACCATCACTGAAGGTGTTTAGGGAGAGACTGGATGGGGTGCTTGGTGCCATGGTTTAGTTGATTAGATAGTGTTGGATGATAGGTTGGACTAAGTCTCAAAGGCCTTTTCCAGTCTGTTCTGTTCTGTTCTGTTCTGTTCTGTTCTGTTCTGTTCTATTCTATTCTATTCTATTCTATTCTATTCTATTCTATTCTATTCTATTCTATTCTATTCTACTTAAAGCTTCAAAGAAGAGCAACTAATCTGGTGGAGGGCTGTGAACACAAGTCTTGTGAGGAACAGCTCAGGGAACTGGGGTTGGTTAGTCTTCAGAAGAGGAGGCTGAGGGGAGACCTCATCATCTTCTATGACTACTTGAAAGGAGGTTGGGGCAAGGTGGGGGTCAGCCTCAAGTTGTGCCAGGGGAGATTCAGGTTTGCTATTAGGAAAACCTCTCTGCATTCCCTGCACAGCTCTTGAACCAGGTGCTGAACCGGGTGACAGCTGAAAGGAACTTGTTTGACAGAGTGGTCAACCTCCGTCTGCCAGGTGAGTCCTTGCGTCAGCTCTCTGCCCCTCTCCATAGACAATGTGCTGGAGGGGAACTGTGGGGTGGCTTGTACTGAAAGTCAGCACAGAGGTGTGTGAGGTGGCACTCTGGGATATAGTTTAATGGCCATGGTGGTCTTAGGTTGAGGGTTTGGGACTCAATGACCATAGAGGTCTTTTCCAACCAAAACGCTTGTATGATCCTCTGCTCAGACCTCAGGCCTGCCAGATCCCTGCCAGGCTGCCACAACAGTGCAGTTTTCAGAAGCCATGTAAATCCTCCAGGTAGACATGAGCATTAGACATGAACCTGTAAAGAAGCTCTGTGAAAAAAAATACTTGGGGGTCCTGGTGGACAACAGGAGCCAGCAACGTGTCCTTGTGGCCAAGAAGGCCAGCGGCATCCTGGGGTGCGTCAAGAGGAGTCAAGGGAGGTTATCCTCCCCTTCTGCGTTGGCCTTATCTGGAGTATTGTGTTCATTTCTGGGCTTTCTGGTTCAAGAAGGACAAGCAATTGCTACAACAAAGGGCTACAAAGTTGATTAGGGGACTAGAACATATGGTTTTTGAAGAAAGGCTGAGGGACTTGACACTTTTAAACCTAGAGAAGAGAAAACTGAAGGGGGACATTATTACTGCTTATAAATACTTAAAGGGCCTGTGTCAGGAGGATGGGCCCAGCCCAGTGACAGAGCAAAAGGTAATGGACACAAACTTCAACACAGGAAGTTTCATCTAAGCATAAGGAGGAACTTTCAGGGTGAACTGAAAGTGCACTGAAATGTGCTTCCCAGAGAGGTGGTGGAGTCTCCGTCTCTGGAGTCATTCAAAACCAGCCTGGACACTGGCCAGGCAGCTGAAGGTGAGCCTGCTCTGTCAGGGGGGTTGGACAAGATCTCCAGAGGTCCCCTTCAAGCCCTATAAATTCTGGGATTAATGTTCTTCCTCGGCCTCTGTCTAGCCATCACCTCTTGTTCCCTCCAGGATCTCTGTCCTCATGAGGCAGCGAATGCACAGGTCTGGCTGTGTGTGGTGGAAGTGGCAGCTATGCTGTGCTTGGGTGGGGAGATGTATTTTGCTAGTTGCTTATCTGGCACAGGTAAGGTGAGAGCTGTTTGAAAGGCTCAGAGCCCTAGGCAGATTGCATTTTAGGTAGCAGGCTTTGTTGCCATACTCTGCATTGAGTGAAGGAGCACTGAACTGCTGGGGGAGCCCATTCTCAGCAACATCAGTGCCCCTCCTGGTGGAGATGACCATGGGCAGCCTGGTAGCAGAGACTGGCTCCACATGCTGTGTTAGGGACATCCTGTATTTCCCATATAGAAGCTGGATTTCCCTGCCTGCTTAGGAGGGCACAGACCACCTTCTCCTGAGGTTTAGAAGAGGCAGGGGCTGAGTCTGGGGTTCCCATTAGTGGACAAGAGTCCTCTGTCCTTAACAAAACCCAGAGACCCACTGGAGGGCCCAAGTCATGATTCCTACCTCCTGGGCTGTGCTGTCACCATGTCTGGAAGCAATGGTGCCACCCTGCTCTGCCTGTGTGGTGGCAGTGGCTCTATCTTTCTCTCTTGCCTCCACAGGGCTGGAGAGTGTGGACCATTACCCAATCCTTGTGGCTGTGACAGGCATCCTGGTCCGGCTGCTCGTGGACACTGATGTTCAGGGGTGAGTGGCTTTTGACTGTCAAAGTACAGAGCTGTTACACATGGCATTGCTTTGGCCACTGACATTGTTTAGCCAGTGCTGTGGAAGGTGTTGCAGGAGTGGTGTGAGTGTGTGGGGACCAAAGGAGGTGAGGCAGATGTGCATGGAGTAGGTTAAGAGCTAAGGAGACACATGCCTCCGCAGCAGCTTCATCCCAGTGCTACTGCAGGGTGCAGAATTCCTTCCTGTGATGCAGAAAAGTCCTGGTGAGAGGCAGCTCTAAGGTGCTGTGCTGTCAGCACATGTGAATCTTCCTCCCCAGGATGGGGTCTGGCACTCTATCTGGCAGGACAGCTGCTCTCCAAGGCGGTGAACCCCACATGTGCTGACACAGGCAAAGTGCTGTAACACACAACAGTGGATGCAAGGGAGTTTGTTAAAGCTCCTTCACTCTGGACACGTCTTGGGGAGGCATCAAAATATGTGCAGGCTGTCCAGACCTGTGGCACAGGGTTGAGACACATCCAGCCACTTAGGTGATGTTGATTTTTGGATGAAGAGCATCTCCCTGTGTTTATGGTAACCAGTTGTTGAAAGAGGCAGCACTGGGGGAATGATGTGGCTGGACAAAGCCACAGCTGATCTACTAGTTTGTCTCTCTGCTCAGACCTGCAAACAGGCTTATTCTGACATCCTCTGCAGCTCTGCCTTTGCTCTCTCCTGGTGTCATGCATAGGTGTCGCATCTGGCCACTATGCCCTGTAGGGTGCTGAGGGAGATGGAGCTCTTCTGTCTGCACTGCACATCCTGCTTGCTTTCATGTTTGGAGAACATGATAGTCTCTGGTTTTGCAGAGAGCAGAGCCCCATCTGGCCAAGCAGCTCAGCCCTGCAGCCAGTCTTTCAGCTTCTTCTTTCAAGGACTCGAGATACACACAAATACATCTAATTATATCCTGCCTCCCGTGGCTGCTGCACCAGTCTCACAGCCCTAGGTGCAACAGTGCCAGGAGCTTAGCACAAGGTCATTCATCAGTGGCCTTTCTGGACTGTGAGCAGGAGTGGATTTTACTCACCCCCAGAATTCTGCTCTGTGGAAAGGGCAAATACCATGAATTTCATGTCACAGCTAGACACTTCTTCCTGGATGGGAAATGATAAAGCAGTTCCCTGCATGCCAGGATGACGAGTCCCTCTCTGGCTCCCTGTTCCTTGAACATCTGTCCCAGGCCAGGTGACTTGTAGAGTTAAATGGGGATAAAGCTCTTTCTCTGGCCCTCAATTTAGCAAACTCTGAAGAATGTTGGGAAGATGCTGTGATAACACTCACATCCTTCCTGGCCTGCAGGGAGTCCTGGGGAGACAGAAAGCTTCCAGACTATGTCTCCTTTACCTGAAAAGCCATTTGAGCTGTGGGCTGGTGAAACCAGTGTCACAGGGGCTGTGACATTGGGGCTGTACATTACCAAGTGGCAGTGTCCCCTCTCTGCCAACACATCCTTCATGCCTTGGGCGGCAGCAGGCTGTGCAGCCTCCAACCAGAGGTGCCATATCCTGTGGTGTGTGGTTGGGAAGTGGCAAGACTCCAACTGATCTTCAAGGGCTTTGTAGTCACCTCCTTGGGCACTGGAAAGCAGAAATAAGTACAAACCAGGGGAATGATGTGAGAAAAGCCTTGTGTCCTTAGGGTGAACCTAGCTGAGCAGGAGAAGCACAAGGTGGAAGAGGAGGAAGCCCAGAGAAAAATGCCTATAAACCAAAATGCTCCAATGTGATTTTGCAAAGCCCTGCACTAAGTCTGTGGTTTGATACATCACTGATCTATAAAAGGCAAGGAAATGTTGCAAGGGAGACATTGAGGTCAATCAAGACAAAAGAGCTGAGGCTGATGACTTGGCGACCCTCTACCACCACCCAGACAGAAGGGATGGGCAGCCTGATGGTAGAGATCAGCATGGCCACAGGCAACATACTTCATGGGAAGGGAAAACCAGCCAGCCACCCTCTGAATTGAAGACCATGGTGCAGGTGTTGTACTGGCTTACAGAGTGGTTCTGCTCCCTGCAGGCTCGCTTCTAAGTAGAAAACAGGGATGGGATGGAGAGAAAGAGCGGAGCTGAGAGGGAACACAGTGGCTTTTCTGCTCCTTTCTGTTCCTCAGGGGTTCAGTTGTGGCTTGGTCCTGAGTGCAAGTTTCTTGGTGCCAAAGCTGCAGGGTGCTGAGGGTGGTAAGGCGTGGCTGAGGCAAGCAGAGCCCCATAGGGGTGTCCTCCCCACAGTCTCCCAAAACCCAGGAAGGTCAGCAACAACTGGCCCAGTGAAATCTCTCCCAGGCCCTATTTGGTAACTCCTAGATTGCCAGCAAGTGCTAACAGAGAGAGATTATCCAACCCACATTTGCACATAGGAGCTTCTCTGTGGGAATTACCTGGGACACCAACTGTTACCCAGTGAGGAGGTTCTGCCCAAGAGGATGAAGACAGGGGACAGGACCTTGGCTGAGGTTTTTCTGGTTGCCTCTAACCCAGAGAGCTGATGGTGTGCCAGGCACTTGGTTGGAAGGTGCTGCAAAGGATGGGTTCATCTGGATGTGAAGGAATGAGGTCATGAGGAATAGGGTCAAAAGGTTCTAGCTGGGAAGGGTGGGAGTAAGGAGAGTCAGGGCCCCACCGACTCATCCAGCTGTGTTATCAGGATGCAGCTGGATGCCTTGGCTGCTCCTGGCCCAGCACAGGACATTCAGCAAGTCCTCTTGCTATGGACTCCTGGCATCAGAGCCCTTAAGCACAAGAAAAGGGAACAGTGCCCAGGCTGGGATATGATGAGGCAGCTGATACGTCCTACACCTTGGTCCCTGGCTGTGCTTCTGAGAGGGAAGAAAAGCATTTCCTCATCGGGTCTGGCAGGACTGCTGGTGCTGCTGTGGTGAACCAAAGCTTCAGTGCCCACCTTGTCTGGCCTTACTGATCTCTGTAGCAGGGCCTGGGGATTTCATGGCTCAGCTCCCTCACTGCATGTAACAAACTCTGCAAATGGGTAGAGCAGAATTAGTGCAGAATGCAGATGGGGAGATGCTAGCTCAAGCTGGAGTCCTTCAGCAGAGTTCCCAGTCAGGAGTGTGGCAGTTGCCCTATTTCCCAGTACAGCAGCTGCCTGTCGCTTGAGGGCTTGCAAAGGGGGAGCTAAACTTTGTCTGCAGGCAAGGGTGGGGTGGCCTGGCTCTGGCTGTCTCACTTGGTTTAAAACTATTTTGGCCTCTGTGGTGTTTTGGGACTGCTCAGACCTCCTGACGTGATTTCCCCTCCCAGACCTCAGGTCTGACAGCAGTTGGGCAGCACCTTTGTTCAGGGAGTCTTCCCTGCAGAAAGGATGAGGAGCAGGGATGCCCATGCACTGCTTGTTTGAAGGCCCTAAGGACTGAGCCCTGGCTTTGGGAGGAGGAGAGGGAAGGCAGGATCTGACAGGCTGAGCCAGGAGTTGGGCTGAATTGCTGGGTCTGCGCCAGAGACCCTGGCTGCCTTCATCTGGTATCTTCCCCTCTTTGTCTGCTAAATAATTGAGCAGATATTCTGTTCTTTGGAGTGAGCTAATGGAGCAACGTTGGCCAGAGCTTCTGTAAGGATCCTGGCAAGAGCAAGCAGCAGGGGAAGGGGTGAGGCCCAAAGGTGAGGCTGTTGGTCCCTGGTGAGGGCATGTTGCCATTAGTACTGGACACACAGGCTGGAACAGGCTGTGGGCACAGTCAGTGGCCATCCTAGAGCTGAGATGAGCCATGTAGTGTCTCCCCTGTGCCTCATGGATGTCATGCCCTTGGAGGCAGGGGGAATGAGGTCAGGCAGTGCAATCCCCAGACCTGCCTGTGACTGATGCCTGCAGTGTGAGTCTGGAGGGTTAGGGCATGTGCAAGGAGCCAGGAAATTTGTCTGCATTGCAACTGTAGAAGAAAAGACCTAAGCAGCTTTCAAGGTTTGTCTCCCAGGGACTTCTGCCTGAAAGATGGAGAGAATGGAGGTAAGAGCACTGTGGTCAGCAGGACCGTGGTCGTAGCAGCCAGCAGAGCCAGGGTTCCTGAGCTGGAAACAACCACATTGTGCCATGGAATGCTGAGCACAACCCAGCAGGACCTGCCAGGAGGAGAAGCACTGAGCTGACATGATGTTGGGGGTAATTCTGGCTGGCTCTCCTCTGCACAGTGCAGATGGGGGCAGAGGGGTGGCCTGGCAGGAGGGAGGAAGTTCCCTGGGAGAAGTAGCACGCTGGTGAGTAGGAAGGTGAGGAAGCACGAGGCTGGGGAGCTGGGGCAGGCTAAGCAAACTCTATTCCAATTGCAAGATGGTTTGGGGCACACCTCCACTGGAGAAATCACAGAAGATCTCAGTCTGCAGATTGCTCATCAGGACCATCCATCTGCATATTTGAGTCACTGCTGGGACCCTGGGGACTTGGCTGGTCCCTGCTGGACACAGCATCTCTGCAGTCCCCTGGAACACTAATGACTGATCACTTAAACACTCAATGCTTCCTTAACACATATTGATGAATGAGCTGTCATGGACAAAGGTGCAGGAGTAGAGATTTCATGGACCACTGAGTCTCATGGAATCCTTCCTGCCTTGCTCTGAAAGCTCAGAAAATGAGTGGTGCTCAAGCCTTGCAGGCATAACGCTTTGGGATGAGCGTGAGCCAGAGCATGGGGAAATGAGTAGCTCAGACCTAGGTTTTGTAACTGCAAGCAGAGTCTGACCTTACTGATCTTTCTACAAGCTGCCAGCTCTGAGCACTGCATCCTGGGCAGGGGCACTGCCAAGGCTGGGATCTCCCAGTCCCTTGGGGCTGTCAGGCACACAGTGGGAAGCAGGAGTAGGCTTGATGCTAGGCAGCACCAGGCTTTCCTACTTCAAACTCTTTGGAAAACTGTGATCATAAGGGAAGGATCCAGGGCCAGACATGGACATTGTGTGACCAGCCCTGGTGGTAGGAGGACAGGAAGGGACTGGCATTCGGTGTGCCCATGTTATCCTGCCTAATATATGAAGTGCTGGGGAGACAGGAGTCAACACTGGAGACTGGTCCTCAAAGCTGGTCCTTATCCTGCCACGTGCAGACACAGGTCCCTATGTACCAGGGACGCCATGCTTTGTGCTGACACATTGCTTCACCCTACAGAGTCAAAGCAGGGGCTGTAATGGTGCAGATGGCAGCTGAGAGAGGACAGTGGATTCCTCAAGGACCATCCATTGTATTTCCCAACTCCTGCCTGTCAGGGAGGCTGTGCTCCTGGGTAGGTTGTTCCTTCCTGAGGAAGTTTGCTTTTCAGGCTACTTAATGAACTGCTTCAACAGTTCAGATGGCCTTGCCTTGCTTGCTGGAGCAGCACTGTCATGTGGGGTCTGTTCTGAACAGCAGAGAGGTGTGAAATACAGCAGCAGGATTTTCCTGGGTAAAGGCAGTGGGGAACCTCAGATGTGCTGTCCCTGGCATAGTGTGGCTCAGCCTTCCTGCAGGGATAGGAGAATTGCAGCCAGCCTAAAAGAGCTCTCCTGGGTTTCTCCAGGCTGGTGTGTTCCTGGAGAGGCCCTTGGGAACTTTTCTCACACTCCCAAGTTCTGAGTTTTCCCTGAGCTTCAGTCATCAGCCTCAGCTGAGGATGCTGGTTTGCAGGAGCATTAATGCATGGGAAGCCAGTGTTTGCACTGGAGAGGGTTTGTGAGGAGACCTATGAGGACAACAGCAGCAAAGCAGTGGGTGAGTAGCACCCACTCCAGGTGCTGGAGCCTGGAGCCACACTTCATCTTTCTTTCTGGGGGAAGATGTGGCACTTAGATGTGGCATGTGCTCCAGCATGGGCTCAGCACCATCTCAGCAGACTTGGGGCAATGACCTTGCCAAATCTGGGCCCTGTCAGCTGGGTCTCTTTTCTAGACAATACCAAGGCAAATTCAAACTCGGGATCCTCAGCTGCATCGCAAGGGGTAGGGTGCCACGCACCTGTCCATCCCACGCTGAAGCGCCTTGGCACTCGCCGGCAGCAGCCCGGCGCGGCCGGCTCGGCGTCCAGGGCTCGTCAGCAGCGCTGCGCTAAGGCGAGACGACAGGGCCGGCAGCGGCGGGCGCGGGCGGCCGGGGCGCATCCCGGCGGGGCCCTGTCGCTCCGCGTCCCGCCGGGGCCGGTCCCTCCTCACCCCGCCGGGGCCTGTCGCTCCTCATCCCATCTTCTGCACCCAGCGGCGGCCGCGGGCTGCGCGGCAGCAGGGCACGTACCTCATGAAGCTGTGCTCAAGGTCGGCGTCGGGAAGGGCGCTAGGAGGCTCTGCTTGTCTCAAGAGAGCTGCTCTCCCAAATGCTCTCTCCTCCTTGATTGGAGGAGGAGTTCTGACAAATATTTTGGGTAAGGTTGACACCTTGCTGGGAAAACAGCTGCTTGTTTCCTGGCTGGAAAAGTTGAAGGCTGGGTGCTAGCACTGTTCCAATGCTGCGGGGAATTTCATCTCCCTCTAGCAGGTCTTGGGGCTGGAGCACATGGCCATTGGAGGCTGCAGGTTGTGGGGAAGGTCTGTGAGGGGTCCTGGTCCCCATTGGTTCTGCTTCCGCCGTGTCTGAGCAATGTTCCTGCAAGCCCCATGGCTCTGGCATCCCCTATGCTGCAGGTGACAGCAGCATGCTGGTATCCCCTATGCTGCAGGTGACAGCAGCATGCTGGTATCCCCTATGCTGCAGGTGATGATGGCCAGCAGATGTGGGGGACACCCTGATCTCTTGGAAGCATCAGGCACAGAGGGCAGACCTACTCTCTGTGCCAGGGCAATGCAAAGCTGGGTGCTGGGGAAAGCAATGCAGATGTCCAGTGAAAAGGGGACTCTGACCACAGAGGGTGCTGGAATTCAGCCAAAGATACGGCCAGTGCCATCCTGAGTGGGTCTCCTCAGGATTCCTGTCCCACGCATCTCAATCCTGCTTGTTCCTTTTGAGCCCTGGATATGCCCTTCTGTCTGTTGGTGCTGCTCCTTCCCCGCTCCCAGGAATCACTTTGGAGACCTGCCCTCCCAGTAACAAGCCACTGGATGCTCCTCTTGCAGCAGCCCCAGGCTACCAGCTCTGTCTCAGCACATTTAACCCCCTCGCTGAGTCCACCCTCACAGTGATGAGAACAGACCCCGCGAGCCTGGTGCGAATCACCTGGCCCTGTGTGCTAGGCCAGCAGGAATTCAGGGCTCCCTCAGACCCCACCCCTGCACCCATGGGCTGCAGGGTGGCTGCACACTGCTGCCCTGCAAGGGCAAGGAGACACTCAGCCCAGCATGAGCTTAAAAAAATAGGCATTTTTTATTCCAGTGTAACTAGAGAATTACGACCCAAGAGAGGATTACTCACATTTATCGATAGGCTGTGATTAGATTACTGCCTAAATAGCTGTGCTTTAGCAACGCGTTTGTCCGCCTCAAGGAGAAGCAGCGAAGGAGGGGTGGTGCAGCCAAGCCCTCTGTGTCCTTGGTGGCACAGAGAGCTCTGAGCAATGCGGGCCAGGCGCTGTGCCATGGCACCTAGTCCTGCCTTGACTATTTACAGCTTCTTGGGGAGCAAAAGCTTGTCATGTTTATTTGGCTGCATGGCTGGTCAGGTGCTGAGCTCCATCCCTCCTGTGTGGCCTTGTTCAAGGATGGGGTATGTTCATCCCTTGCAATGGGGTCATGTTGCCCCTGCTCCCAGCCACAGCAGCACAGGTGGGAGATGGTGGCGTTGCCATCTCCGGGGGTCCTGGCAAGGGTGAAGACAGTACCCCACTTGTCACGGCTATTCTTGGCTGGGGGATCTGTTAAAGTGGCACCAGGTTGCGTCTCACAGGCCTGGTCCATGGCAGACCATTGGTCCCAGAGTCACTGTTAGGTAGTTTGGCTGCCTGAAGGAAGTGCCGGTTCCTCAGGTGTGCTGGGTTTGTCAGTGTCAGCCCTGTGCCAACGAGGCTGTTGCCAGCGGCTTATGCAAACAGCTCTTGCCAGGCACCAACTTCCCCCCTGCCAGTGGAGCTCATGGCTGAAGCAGCTGTGGGTGATGCTGATCACCCTTGTGGGTCGTGGCCAAAGCTGGGAATTCAGGGTGCCCAACAATCCTGCCTCTAGCAGCAGTGGGGGAGAGCAGCTCTCAGGAGGCTCTGGCTCTGCTCCCAGCTCTGCTCCACTATGACACAATGGGGGTGTCTGAAAAGACAGAGCTGATGGACTCCGAGTCTGACTTGAGCTGCAAGATCTTGGGGTGCTTGGGGTCAGGGAGGTCCTCTCCGAGGGCCAGGCGGACCTTGCCGTTCTGCGTCTCCCTGACAGGCTCGAGGAAGACCACGTGCTTGGCGGCGCTGGCCTTGCGGTTCGGGCCATCGGTGGCAGGGGGAGTGGTGCTGAGGATGGAGGACTGGGCGCTGCACTCCTGCGGGGGGCTGAGAGGAGCTGGCTTCTTGCAGCAGCTCAGGCAGCGGCAGGGGGTGAGGTACAAGTAGATGATCACAAGCACCAGGCTCACAATGCACCCCAGCAGCGTTGTGAGGCCGGTGCTGAAGGTCTCCCCATCCGGCTTGGGGTAGTGCACCGTCACATTGACTTCACACAGCCTGCTGAAATTGCGGGGGCTGTGGATGGCCAAGCCTACATAGACCCCTGAGTGCCAGGGCTTGGCTGCGGCGATCTTCAGGCTGCCGTTGCGGTAAACCTCCAGGGAGCGGTTGCTGTTCCCTGGGTGTTTGATCGGCTCATGGTGAGGAGAGATCCACATGTAGGTGGTGGCCAAGGCTGGCAGGCTGGTGTTGCAGGTGAGCAGGAGGGTCTGGCCCACCATCACGGGGGAGGGCACAGGGTGGGTGTCTTCAGGGCCCGCTGAGCAGTTCTCAAACATGTGGTTGTATTTGAGGAACTTGATCAAGGAGCGGGGCACGTCGTCAGACACCTTGCAGGTGTGTTCCTCAAAGAAATCCTTCACGGAGCTGAAACCTCGCTGCTTCCAGTGCTGGAGCATCAGGTAGAGCGGGCAGCTGCACCTCACAGGGTTGTTGTGCAGGTACAAGCCGTTCCTGATGTTTTCAGGCAGAGCTGCCAGCTCCTCCACGGGGATGCTGCTCAGGCTGTTGGAGGAGAGGTCCAGTGTGCGGAGGCTGTAGTTGCCCAGCCCCTGAACCGAGTGGAAGGGAAAGGTGGTCAGGTTGTTCCAGCTGAGGTAGACTTTCCGCAGGCCGCTCAGCTTGGTGAAGGCATTTTCATCCACTCGTGTGATGCGGTTGTTGTAGAGCAGCAGCTCCTCCAGGCTCACCAGCGCGTCGAAGTAGTGCGTCTCAATGGCGTGCAGGCGGTTGGAGGACATGTCGAGGTGCCGCAGGTAGGAAGCATTGTGGAAAGCCTGCGGAGAAAGGTCCTTGATCTGGTTGTGGCTGATGTGGAGGGCCTCGAGGTGTGGGAGCGCGGCCAGCCAGCGGTCGTGGAGCTGGGTGAGGGCATTGTGGCTGAGGTCCAGCGTGGTGGCAGTGGGTGGCAGCGCCCGGGGCACGCGCTGCAGCGTCTGCCGGCTGCAGCTGAGCAGGTCAGAGGTGCAGATGCAGGCGGTGGGGCAGCTGCGGGGCAGTGAGGAGGTGTGGGGAGCGTGGCCGTGGGCGCACAGCTGGAACAGCAGCAGCACCACCAGCTTCACCACCTGAGGCCAGAGCAGATCCGTGGGTGCCTGTCGGGACATTGTGCCGGGCAGGTGCCTCTTGTGCGGCTCAGCAGCACAGCCCAGCTCGACAGGATGCGAGAGGAAGCGTGCCGCGGTCCTGCCCTCTCTCCCTCTGTGCTGCCTTGGTAGGGAGGTCCTACCAAGCATGCACAGATGCCCCTTTGCACCCCGCAAAACAGGATCCCGATTCCAGCCGTGGGGCTTGAAAAGAGTTCAAGGGCAGCATCACCCTGCCCAGCTCTGCCGTGCCCCAGCGTGGCTGCTCGTACCTGTGGTCTGCTCTGGCTGCCGTGAGCTCCCCAGCACCCGAGTGCCGTGGGGTGGGAGCTGGCGTCTGCCGTCAGGGCTCTGAGGCGCTCCGGAGATGCAGGGCTGTGCTGCGGGCTCGGCGAGCGCCTTGCAGTCTTCCACTGCCGCGCGTCCCTGGAGCACGAAGTTTCTCACGGCTCAGCATCCCCATGCTCCGATCTCTGGTGAGCACCACCCGCCTCCCTCCTGGACAGCAGCATCTCCCCGGGAGCGGGGCTCGCTGCGGGAGCGCGGTCCCTCTCCTGCCCCTATTTATGACCGTGCTGGCAATGCCCAGCCTGTGGGCCGGGCAGGATCCCATTGGTCCTGGCGTGGGGAGTGGTGGCCGCGGTGGTGGCTGTGGCCGTGGTTGTCCTGTTAGTGGGCAGGGCGATGCACAGCCGGCACCAGCCTTGCGTGGTGGCTTTTCCCCAGGGATGCTCAGAACCACTTCACCAACCCTCCGACCTTACCGGTGTGCAGCTGCTGTCCCTCCCGCTGGAGAGGCACAGCCTGGAGCGGCTGGAAGCTGTAAGGCGACGGAGCAGGGCTGTGCTGGCTGCTCCACCACTGCCCAGCCTCCGGCAGGATGCTGTAATAAACCCGCCCCCTCGTCGCTTCTGGGAGCCCATCGTGGCCCATCCTGCACCCAGTCTGAGAGCAGGGATGCTCGTCATCCCCTTCCTGCCCCGGTGCTCAGCACCCAGTCACGATCCTTCACACTGCTCTCATCGTCACCAACCCCTGCATGAGATGGCAACGATCCTCTGGTTCCTCTGGCTCACCCCACGGCAGAGGGGGTGCTGCGGGGAGGGGTTGCCTCAGGATGAAGGACAGGATGCCCAGGAATGTCATTATCCAGTTAGTGGAAGTGGAAAGGCGGGCTGGGGAATTGGTTTCCATTAGGGCAGCGAAATAGCTCATTTGGCTGCTGCAGCTGCTTCGAGTCAAGGGGCTGTTAACCCCCTGCACCCCGGCCCAGGCTCAGCCTGTGCAGCCAGGTTGCTTCTCTGTTCTGCTTGCCTGAGGGCCAGCTGTGGAGCCAGCACTGTGTCTTGCTGAGTGCCACAGCGCTGGTGCCTGATGAAGATGCCTGTTAAGATGCCCTTCATCTGTCCCTGCTGCTGTTTGAAGCTAGGGACAGCCATGACTACTCCTTCCTGCCTTGTCGAGCAGACACTTGCCCTGGGGACACCCTGGGCTGTCCCTTGGTGTAGGGAGCACAGCCCCAGGCATGAGGCAACTGCTGCAGCAGCTCTCCCTTCACCTTTGTGGTGCTTTGAAGCGAGAATGGTGCTGCCTGCTTCAGCTGCCTTGCAGCTCGCTGGGCTCACCAGGCAAGGGCTGCAGCCTCAGCAAGTGCTAATGCACCGTATCGATCCCTGGAGCCGCTGAGCTGGGGGCGGCAGAGGATGGCTGCTGCCCTTCGACTGCATTTGAGCAGGTTTCCCTGGCTCCATGCTGCAAGGAGTCAGGGGACCCACCAGCTGGGGTTGCAGTGGGGTGGCCTTGTGACTGTAGGGTGGGTTTTACCCAGGGCAGAGGCCAGACTGTGTCTCTCCACAGGGCTGAGCGTGCGACAGCAGTGCTGCTGGCAGACCCCTGCTTCCAGCTGCGCTCCATCCAGTACCTGCTGGGCCATGCCGAGCCCTCAGCCCTGGCAGCTGCTGCCCCAGCTGCAGACAAGCGCCACTTCTCCCTGCACACCTGTAAGTGTTCTTGCTGCGTGGGCTGTGTCCACCATGGGGCTATGGCTGGGATTGGGGGGCTGGAGCTCCTGCCATCTGTGACCCCTACAACATATCCCAGCCCCTTAGCCTTGGGACAGGGATCCATGGCTCTCCTGCTGTCTCCCAGTGGTGGCATTTGGGATGGAGCTCTGTCTACTGCCTGCTTTTGGCAGCAGTTTTGTCCCTTTGTGGTGCCCAGTGTCCAAATTGCTGACCCCCGTTCAGGGACTCCTGTCTCCAACACCAAGCTCCCTGCCCTGGCTGGTTCCCAAGGACAGCTGCAGTTCCCCAGCACCTTGGGGGAGCCCGAGTGACATTCCCCCCACATCCACCATTTGTTTCACAGACACAGAGTACATCAGTGTTGAGGAGCTGGCAAAGGTGGAAAAGATGCTGAGCCACCTGAGTGAGGAGTCCAAGCAGGCAGCTGCCACCACATTGGTGAGTTTCCCCCCACCCACTCCCTGTGTGTGGCAGTAGCCCCAGCACCTAGCACAGCTGCTCTGGGACATGGGCTTTTTGCTGGTACTGGTAATAGCCTGATGTCTCCCAACAGCCCACCAGTGAGGAAGACCTGTGCCCAATCTGCTATGCACATCCAATCTCAGCCATCTTCAGACCCTGCTCCCACAAGTCGTGCAAGTGAGTAGCTCACATACATGACCCCCCCACCAGGATGGCCTCCCCATGCTGTGCTGGGGAGCACTCACATTCTTTCCTCCTCTGTCCCAGAGCCTGCATCAATCAGCACCTGATGAACAACAAGGACTGCTTCTTCTGCAAGGCCACCATCACAGGGGTGGATGACTTCACCAAGCCAGCCAGCTCTTAGCGCCCAGCCACACACCACAGGCTCCCCAAGCTGAGCAACTGACTTCTCTCATTGCCTGCAGGGCCAAGACCCAGCACCGGCTACAGTGCGGGGCAGGGGGCTGCCGGGAGGGACAGGATGGTAGGGGTGAGATCCAATGCCAGGCTCCGGGCCCCAGCATCCCCCTCACCCAGCACCTCTCTGTCCCACAGGCCGTTCTCAGGGAGGGGAGGCCAAGCTCTGCGGCAGCCCCAGTGCTGGGGCAGGGGGGCCAGGCTGGGCAGTTGGGCTGTTGACTTGCCCCTGGCTGGGGGCTGACTTCACGAAATGCAGCATTAAATTATTCTTCCTTATGTGGTGCCCTGAGATGTGGGGACAGGAATCCAGGCCAGCTCTGGCAAGCGCCCCAGCGGTCAGGCTGTGCTCAGACTACGCTCAGTGGTATCTGGAAATATAAATATTTAATGGAAGCAGCGCTGGGAGCGCAGGGGCACCGCAGCCTGCTACATGATGATGCGCGGCTCCGGGACGGACTCGGCGATGGACTTGTGTGGCAGCACGTTGGCCCCGTTGAGGTAGAGCTCGTCGTTGACGATGACGTCCTCGCCCAGCACAGTCACGTTCTCCATGCGCACCTGCCCCACACAGACCCCGTCACACCTGCCCCGCTTCAGGGCCCCCTGCCAAGCTCTTGCTCTTGCCCTTGCCCACCAGCGCATCCCTCCATCCCTTTGGCAGCAGCCAGGGGCGGTGGGAGGGCAAGAGCCCCAAACCCTGCAGAGGCAACCCTGTCCTCACCCACTGCCCCACGGAGCAGCTCCAGCCCACGATGCAGGACTCCAGCCAGGAGTGGGAGCGGATGCGTGCCCCCTCCAGCACGGTGCAGCGTTTGATGCGCACCCCGTCCTCCACCACCACACCGGCCCCGATCGTCACGTTGGGGCCGATAACACAGTTTGCCCCAATCTTGGCAGTGGGGTCCTGGAAGGAAGAGGGGCTGCAGCGGGGCCAGCAGGGCAGCTCTTGGCATGGCCTGTGCCGCTCAGCCAGCATGGGGACAGGAGGGCACAGCTCAAAGATGGCAGCAAGGGCAGTGGTAGGGAGACACAGAGAACCTGTGACAAGTGCCCAGGGCCAGTGTGCTGGGGGCTGGCACTTACCACCAGCACGTTCCCTACAACACCAGGCCCTGAGTGCAGCTTCTCGGGGTGCTGAGCCCGCAGCCACTGCAGGTACATGCACATGCCCGTGAGGAAGTCCTTTGGCTGCCCAATGTCCATCCAGAAGCCTGTGGGGACAAAGCCAAGGTGACAGCCCTCAGCATGGGGGTGACAGTGCAGGCAAGACCCTGCCATGCTGCATACACCACGTGCAGAGCCTTACTCTGCAGCTCCATGGCATAGAGCTGTCCCTCCTGTGCCATGGCTGGGAAGATCTCCTTCTCGATGGAGGTGGGACGCAGCTGTGGGGACAGGACACATGGCTGAGCAGTGAGCCCAGGGCCCCCAGCCCAGCCCCAGCAGCCCACCCCCTACCTGGATGCGTTGCAGGATGCCGGGGCTGAAGATGTAGAGGCCAGCATTGATCTTGTTGGACACGAAGACGCGCGGCTTCTCCACGAAGCGGCAGATGCGGCCGGTGTCAGCCTCACTCACCACCACGCCGTACTTGGCTGGTTCCTCCACGCGGGTCACCACCAGGGAGCCCTCGCCACCGTGCTGCCGGTGGAAACGTGCCAGCGCCGCGAAGGGGAACTCGCAGATCACGTCGCTGTTAAGGACAAAGAAGGGCTCCCCGCCCTCGGCCAGCAGGTCCCGCGCCAATGCCAGCGGCCCCGCTGCCCAGCCGTGAGTGACACCACAGGGCTGGGGGGAGCTGAGTGCCCAGATCCTCCTGGCCCCACCTGTGACTGTCTCAGCATCCCTGCTCCCCACTGCCCCTCTCAAGGCCCCAGTCCCTCCAGATCCTCAGCTAGGGCCCTTACCTGGTACTGCTGCCCCTGATTTTCCTCATCCTGCCTATACCCATCCTGGCACACCCAAACCTCCTGGAGTCCTCAGACGTGTCCATCCATATCCACTCTCCTGTCCATGGTGTCCTCTTTCCAGTGTGCTCTAGCCCTACCCATTCCCACCTTTGCTGAACATGGCTTTCCTTTCCCAGTTCCCCCCTGCCCATTCCCCCCATCCTCCTGCCCATGGTGTCCCCCTCCCAGTGTCCCCCAGTCCTGCCCACCCATACCCACCCTGCTCCCCATGCCCCTCAACCTGACCACGTCCACCCTGCTGCTCCTGGTGTCCCCAACGTTCCTAGCCCCACTTGTACCCATCCCAGTGTAACCCCAGCCCACCCTGCTGCTGCCGCCCCCCCGGCCCTGCCCGCTTCCTACCCGTGCCCAGCGGCTCCTTCTCGTGGGACAGAGCGATGTGGATGCCAAGCTGCGGGCACAGGGTGAGCTGCAGCTGCGGGGCGGGATTGCGGGGGAAGGCAGGGGGATGTGGGAGCCCCTTACCCGCTGCTCCTGCTCCCGCATGGCCGCCTCCAGCGCCTCCGACATGTAGCTCACGGCCAGCACCACATGGCTGACACCCGCCTGCGGGAGCAGGTACGGCTCAGCTTGTGGCGGGGCGACCCCCACGCCACCCCCCGCGCCCCGCGCCGGGCCGGACCTGTCGCAGCGCCTCCAGCTGGTGCAGCAGCAGCGCCTTGTTGCAGAACTCCACCAGCGGCTTCGGCCGGCTCAGGGTCAGCGGCCGCAGCCGCGTCCCGAAGCCGCCCACCAGGATCAGCGCCCGCATCGCCCCGCGCCCGCGACACGTCAGCGCCGCGCGCGCTGCGCGCGTCACCGCGACACGCCACGCCCCCGCGCCCGCCCCGGGTCCTAGCGCCGGCCTCGGGTCTTGCCGCCCGCCCCGGGTCTTACAGCCAACCTCGCGTTCCAGCGCTCACCCCGGGTCCTGCCCCCCGCCGCAGCTCCTAGAGCCGGTCTCGGGCCCAGCGCCCGCCCCAGATCCTGCTGCCGGCGTCCCGCATCCAGGTCCTAGCACCGGCCTCCGATCCTGCCTCTCGCCGCGGATGGGCCCCAGGTCCTAGCGCCGGCCCCCAGGCGCTGTCGGCCGCCCGGAGTCCCATCGCCCACAGAGGGATCCCGCTCGCCTCCTGCCCCACCCCGGGAGCTGCCAGGTCCAGTCACTGCTCTGCGCGGGGCTGGTGCTCCATTCCCCGGGCCGAGAATTGTTGGGAAGAAAGAAGGGGCACAGCTGCACCCTGCAGCGGGCAGCAAGGTGGGTGACATGGGTCCTGCCTGAGCCTTGCCCCCACCCCACTCCCCGGGGAAAGGCAGGCATAGCACACCACGGACAAAAACAGATCCTTTAATGGTTTTTGGTTCTCTGTGAAGCACAAACAGGGTGATTATTCATGTAAAAAGAAACTGGGGGGGAAGCAAGGCTATGTACAAGCTATGGAGTCCCACTGTGGTGGTCTAGGGGGAAGCACAGGCAATGCCCCCCCGCCTCCAGAGAAAGAGCACGAGGCAACACTGGAAAGGTGGAGGGGAGCTCCCTAGGACTCAAGGTGCTGCACCAGCCCGAGCACAGCCCGCTGGGGGCAAGGACATGCACAAGGTAGGATGCAAGGAGCCCAGAAGGGCAACAGGGCTGTTGTAGGTCTCTGAGTCACCTGCTCCACGAGCCTCGCTCCTTCCTCCTGCCCGTTCCCGGACCACCCCCGGCAGGGCAGCACCTCGCAGCTGCGATGGAGCAGGAAGCCAGTGCAAAGGGGCACCGATGGCTCTAGAACTACCCAAAGGGAGGGTGTCAGCATTTGGGTGTTGGTCTCTTCTCCCAGGTAACTACTGCTAGAACAAAAAGGAATAGCCTCAAGCTGCACCAGAGGAAGTTCTGAATACTGGGGGCAGGGGGGAGGGGGAAGGACGGAAATCACTGAAAGGGTTATCAGGCATTGGAAGAGGCTGCCCAGGGAAGCAGTGAAGTCTTCCTCCCTGGAGGTGTTTAAAAGCGGTGCTTTAGGGATATGGCTTAGTGGTGGACAGGGTAGAGGAGGGTTAATAGTTGGACTTGATGACTGTGAAGGACTTTTCCAACCTAAACATATCTATGAATGAAGTCCTTATCCAGGGAGCTGGAGGGGAGTGGTGGCTTGGGCAAGCCTTTGAAGAGCTGGGAGAGAGGCAGAGAGGTATGATGTAGGTAGAAAGCTGGCAACTGCCCCTGCACCCTTCCAGAGCCCCTGCCATAGACCTACACCTGCTGTGGCAGCTCTGGCTGGCCCCCAGCACAGCATCAACGCTTTCGAAGCAGACCGTGCACAAACCGCATCGGCACACATGCTACATGCGAGTATTCTCCAAACGAGCTTTCCTGAAGTAACAAACCAAACCAGCAACAAAAAAACCAACAAAGAAACCCCAACCCTGGCCTTGCAGGTACCCAGGCAGTTCATCAGGCAGCCAGGGAAACGGTAACGCCATGGAACAAGTCACTGACACCAGGGAGGGAGCAAGTGGAGGTGCCAGTACAGAAACACAGCGGGTGATGCAGAGCGGGGTACGGTTCAGTACCACCAGGCCACAGTATCAAACGTTAATGCCCTCATCAAGGGGAGCTGTGGGTAAAGCACCAGCTCCAGGAAGGAGCCTGGCAGCAGAGCAGGTCACAGCTGGCTGTTCATCCCCATACTGGTTATTAATTTTGGGAAAGACCAACTCTCTGCAGCAAAACTAAAGGAAACAGTCTGGTGGCGGCACTCCTCACTCAGCCAGGAGCCCCCTCCCTCAACTGGAGGCCCTCTGGGAGGAGACAAGGAGCGGGGTCAGCCCTAACCCTCAGCCTCCCCTTCCACCATCTCCACACATGGACCTGCCAGAAGAGCAGAGGGAAGAGGACAGCCTGGTGCTGGAGGGACATAGTCTCCTACAACCTGTAGGACCAACACTACAGGACAGAAGGGTTGAAATGGTCCAAAAGGCCCCGCTGCACAGCTGGGGTCACGTTAACTGCTACAGATACTATTGCTAGCCCATGAGCTGAGTTCTTGCTTGGTCAGTGGTCCAGGGCAGTGACTCTCACAGAGCCCCGTGTCTGCCTGCACACAGGTCTGCCCATGCCACACCAGTGGGGAGGGAGCAGGACCCAAGCCTGAGCACAGCTCTGGGCAGTGGCATTCCCTCCCGGCTGCAGCTCTGCCAGGGGTTGCATTTGGTCATTTTATTTCTGAGTTTGGGTTGGTTACTCACAGTGCCCAAACAACAGAAAAAGGCAGCATCAAAAGCAAAGCCCCGTTGGAAAACCCAGGGCAGAGCTCACAACACCAAGCACATAGGCCAGCACCTGTGCTGCTCACCATCAGCCCCACAGACACTGCCAACCGTCAAGTGCCCTTTCCAAATAGCTCAGGAGAATTTCAAAGGGAAGGTTCTCCTGGGGGCTCCAGAGGCAGGAGGTTCCTCACACCACAGCCCCTCAAAGAGCCCCAGAGCTCTCCTGCTTTCTCTTCCCTGTGTCCAGGTCCTGCCTTCAGAACACACATGTGACAAAGGGAGAACCAGAACACCCGGGTATCTACATAGCCTCCTCCAGAAGGCAGATCTAGTGCTGTCAGAACCATGTGGTTGGCACAAGGAGCTCTTCCATCCTGCCTCCCCTCAGCTCTCCTATCAAGTACATTTAAAAAACATGGAGCAATACAACTGTTTAAAACCAAAGTCATCTGCTTTTTCCCCATAGCAGTAGGTGGTCTTGTCTGCTCCTGCCACCAGGACAGTGAGAGCCGCAGCACAGGGCTACTGGTTCTCCTCACGCATCTGTTCCATGATGTTGATGAGGCTTTCCAGCCCGAACACGTAGCCCATGTCGGGTCCGTCGTGCACAGTGGGGTCATCGCGGAAGCCCTTGAAGGTGCTGTGTGCAAAGTCAATCATGCGCACATCCACCTTGGGCTGTGCCGAGGAGCCAGGCTCCGTGCTGCTGCCATCCTGCAGGCCCTCCGGGACAGAGCTGTCCACCCGCTTCGGGCGCGTCTCCGGCCGGCGCTCCACAAACATCCCTGCCCTGCTGTCCTTCCCGTCGTAAATGATGAGAAGGGAGCTGGAGTAGAAGCGGTAGGAGGCCTGTCTCTCCAAAACCGCCTTCAGGCTTCGCAGTTTGGCCAGGACAGGCTCAAAGAGGTCCTTGCGCAGCTCGATGCCGTTGTGGAGATACTGGTAGAGGGCGTTGCGGAAGCCCTCGATGGAAAGACCTCGTCCATAGTATTTGTTCCTGCACAAGTAATGTCCTGTGTCCAGCTGGTAGACCTAGAACACCAAAGGAAACAGGTACCAAGTGGGAGCGACAGGTTACGGCCCTGCACGGAGAGCCCTGAGCTGTCCCGCACTGACAGGGTGGAAGGAACTCGTTCCATTCCTCCCCAGAGGGAGCAGGAAAGAGTTCTGCGTGCTCCCTGAATCCTGCAGCAGCTCATGGGTGCAAACCATGGGCACAGACAGGGTACCTAAGCACTAGTTCTCTCCTAGGACACCCAAAAAGTGGCTCCTCACCTCAAGCATCCCCAGGAGGCACAGCAACCTGAGGCTTAAAAAGCAGCACCTTTTGGCAACCTGGACAATCCTCTGGTGGCAGGAGCTGCTGCCACAGGTACTGCCATTATTAGGTGATATGATTGGTGAGGGGCCCTTGTTGCTTCAGAGTCTGTGGGCAGACATCTGGATTACAAGATCCTTCCATGGGTGGGGAAAGGAGCAACTGTTGCACAACAGCAGCAAACCCTTATGTGCAGGGTGCAGCCACCAGAGGAGTGTACAATGCAGGAAGGTCAGCTGCTGCTGGGACAGAGGCACAGGTCGTGCCCTGGGCACTACGATTCCGCCCGAACACTAAGCCACAAAAATAATTGCATTAGAAAACCCTCTAATTGTCTGTGGACAAGAGAGCTCTGGATAAAGCAGGCCTTCTCAGGAGAAGCAGCTTCCTTTGTTCTGGGCTTAGAAATGAAGACAAAAAGCATGTACCATGAACACTGCTGCACCTACCTAACTGGGAGGCTTCGTGACAGTGCTCAGCACAAGACACTAACCGGGAGGTCTACTGAGGCTGTGGAACAGGCTGTGCAGCAGCTGCAGCCTGGGGGATCCCTACCTGCATCCCACAGACGCGCACGCCCAAGGTGGCAGAAGTGCTCTGTTCACACTTCTTCATCTGCCGAGCAGCCTTCTCCTCAGACGCATCATCTCCGTGCTGCCTGGTTCCCATCTTCAGATCAAGCACACAGGGAAGCTTGAAGTGATGCACCACGTTCTCCAGCAAAAGGAACTCTGGGAGACGTGTCAAGGAGAGCTCACCGGTGAGAGACACTGCTCCCTAGGGCCACCACAGACAGGGGCGTAGGCCGGCGTGAGATAGGGTTGGACAACCAGCAAACAGGAATCAGAGAACCCAGACAGGTAGAACAACCCAGGTGGAACAATTCATGTGGGGAAATGAAGAGGACAAAACCCCAACAGCAGTGCCCAGGCTTTGCTGGTTATCAGAAATCAGCCTGGAAAGTGGAATAGGCAACAGTAAGCAAGATGACTGCAGGCATACTGGAAACTCAGCAGGGGGAACAGGAGAGCAGAGTGCCAGTGTCAGGAAGGACACAGCACACCAGTGAGAACTGCTGATATGCCCAAAGAGAGCTTAGGGTCTAATCATATTAGCAATTTAACCACATGGATAAACAATGCAATCCCCATGGACTGAAAACTCAGGGGTCAATCAACAGCACAGTGCTGCTGCTACTGCCAATGCTGCCCAACACACATTGGGGAGCCAGGGAGGCTACAAAGGCAGGAAACAGAAGGGTAACAGCAGCCCTCAGGCACAGTGGGCAAACCCTCCACTAGGGCACAACTTTGAGGACAAACCCCAGACAATTGGGGCAAGAGCTTGACCCAAAGGGGAGAAAACAACACTGAAGTTTGCCCTGCAGGGCACAGCTTAACATGGAGACCGGAGCACAGCCACAGTAACCTTGCAAGGAAGTTTAATGTTTAGACAAAAAAAACCCCAAACCATCACTAGCTGTGCTTCACTTTGAAAGAGCAACTTCATAAAAATAAGGAAGTGTCATTTAAGAGGACAGGCAAAGAGAACTACTCCTCTGCAAGTCACACAGGCTAACTTACAACTAAAATCCTGGAGGCTCAGAGCACAGATTTGAGGACATGGAAAGGAAATCTGCAGAAGTAAAAGGTGCAACATACAGATACTAAAAGTAAGGTGGTTCCCATGTGAGGAAAACACTACCAAACTCCAGCAGGTGAAACAGGAAAAACAAACAGCCCCCAAGCTGGCAAGTTCAAGACAAAAACATGAGAAATCACGTGGAAGGCACATGAAGTAACAAATCCAGTTAGTCTGGAGCCAAGCCAAGTCGGTCAGACTGCCCAGAGAGTTGAAAGATGAAGTACAAGAGCAGCTAAAGGGAGCAGCAGTGGCACAGGAGTGTGCAAAGAGAGCCCCTGGAAACAGGATAGCTATTTTGCTGCTTAGTTCACTGGGAAGACCTTAAGGGATTCCCAAGCCAGAATTCCGAGTTTGGAGAATGCTCAACTGAAATGGCCAGAGAAGGGCTCGTATGTCAAACACAACCTGAGTCCTGCAACTCACATAACACCATCTGAACACCAGGAGACTGAACAGGGGCTACTGCAAACCAGCCTGACTGGTCTTGCAGCCTGGGTGGCCAGCAGGGGCTGTGTGTGGAGATCCACACCATTTAGCAAGCGATCTGGAAGAGTGAGCCAACAGGGGGGTGGCGAAGATTCCCAAAGTACTAAGCCACTCAAAGCTGCAAAAATAAGAAAGGGTTGTGAAGGACTCCAGGGATCTTATGAGACTCACTCTGCCATTAAGGACCAGGTGAGATTCACTACACACTATGCACAAAATGATAAACATAAGGAGAAAGAGACTCTTAGTGCATAAAGTAAGGGCTTTGGAGACAATTTAGCAGTCAGGAATGGGATCTGTGGGCAATGAAACAGCAGTTATAACAAGAGATTGTGCTAGGAATTATGAGGGAGAGGAAGGACAGCATTAAATACCAGAAGACACCTCCAGTTCACCTGGCATAGAATCACAGAATGGTCTGGGTTGGAAGAGACCTTAAACATCACGCATCTCCAACCCCTCTGCCACGGGCAGGGACACCTTCCACTAGATCAGGTTGCTCAAGGCTCATTCGACCTGGCCTTGAACACCTCTAGGGAGAGGGCATCCACAACCTCCCTGAGCTACCTGTTCCAGAGTCTCACCACCCTCACTGTAAATAATTTTTACCTAATATCCACTGTAAATCTGTCCTCTTCCAGCTAAAACCCCCTACAGTTCAAACCACAAGCCAGCAATGAAAGAAAACAGAGGGTGATCTAGTCAGAAACGTGGCTGCTCCAAGCATCAGCGTCACTGCACGGGAAGCAGGAAGGAACAGCAACAAGAAACACCTGACACTGCTTTGGTTGTGTGAAGGACAGGAAAGCCAAAGGAAATGGAGGGCTGCCTGCCCAAGCAGCAGGCGTGAGGCCGGGGCGGCAGCAGCAAGCTGCCACACTCGGTTCTGCTTCCCAAAGGATACTGTAGAGCTTTCGGTCCTTGGACTCGGAGCGCATGCGGCTCAGCTGCTGCTTGTGGCAGCGCAGGCTCCAGGGGTTATAGCTGATCTTCTCAGAGCTCAGACCACTGTTCCCATCCAACATCTGAAATGGAACATCTGAATGGATGTGCAGGTCCATCCTGGGACTCTTTGTTTCCTGCATGCTGCTGGTATAAAGACAGAACAAACTTGCTTGTTAGGATCCATGCATCCTCCAGACACAACTGTCCCCCTCTTCGGGACACAACCATCTCCTGCTGCACACTTCACACAATACAAAAGCTCTTAACAGCAAATCCCCACAAATACCCTGGGCTATGAAGCCATGCTCAAGGATCTGGTCTAACATCTCTGCTAGGTTGTACTGTAGGAATATTTGTTTCTCAGGCAGCTCTGGCTGGTTCAAATAGGCAGAGACTTGTATTCAAAGTAGCCTTGGAAGAAACTTCTGGGTTAATAACCAGGTGGATTGAAGTGTTTGAATCTACTGCACATGCTGTGGTTCCACATCCAATAAACTACCAAGAGTTATATCCTCTGTCAGAAGCATTTCATGTGGATGAGTTCACCCTAAACCCAGCACAACTCCTGACATCATTTGCAGCACCACAGTAGGCTGGGTCAGTAAGTATGAGACAGCCTGGCCACTGTATGGAGTGCAAAATACCCTCGATAAAAGGAGCCCCAGAGCTGAAAGGGGAAGAGACATTTGCTGCTCATCATGCTGTCACTGGGCTCCCAAAGCTTTACCTTTCAGTGCTGTCACTGGCCAGGCCAGGCTTTTCCTCCTTGTGCTCAGTGCCACTGCTTGATCTGTGAAGGCTGCGACGCGAGTGCTTGCGCCGTGGCTGGTCCCTCTCTGGCATATCATCCTGCTCCAGAGCCTCGTTCTCCACGTAGGGATAGGCCACCAGGTTAATGTAGCCATCACTGTCTCCCTCAAAACAGACAGACACCACACCTGCCAGAGAGAAGGGAAGTGTCAGTTCCGTTTCCCAAGAGAGGGAACACAACCACTAGCACCCAAACGTTCAACAGGAGAGAGGAAAATGTAGCTCCCAGAGCAGCGCATCCGGAGCCTGAAAGGTTTAAGACTACAAGAACCCAATCCTTGTCAGCACAGCAGAGGAGAAATCCCCCAAGCAGTGCTCTGTGTCTACCTGAGAGAGCAGGGGGCAGCAGCAGAGGAAGCTCAGCCACTCACAGGAAATGAAGGACAAAAGCACAGCTGCTAGGCTGAGGGGATTATTTCCTTCCCTTCAGTCTTGCAGCCAGTATCATCCAATGGGAAGCAGAGTCTCCCAAGGTGTTGAGGTGGGCAAAACACACGCAATACCTATCTAGTTCGTTTGGGTAAGCATCTATGCCCTGCAGAAGTGTTCCTGCTGTTGACAAGGACATTGCTGGCCAAGGAGGAGTGTGCTTTCTCTGCTGAAGGACATCTCCAGCACCTGAACTGTGAAGCACGAAGTGGAGGCCAAGGTGACACCTGCCACCCTTACTACAAGCCAATCAGTCTTGCAGAACAGGGATCTGCAAGGTCCTAGGGCTTCCTAGCTCTGGAAGTTGAACTACCCCAGCCAGGTGCAGGCAAGCAGGACCATTTGTATCCTCTCCAGTTTTACCTTCTGAAGGCTCCCAGAAAGCACTACAGTCCAAAGGAAGGTATAGATCTTTCACAGCACAGATTCTGAGTACCTCTAGCTGGCTAGCCACAGAACAGGACAGCTGACATCTTCATCCCTGAGACTCCTCAAGCCCTTAAAACGAAGCTGTCAGCCCATCTCCCAACTTGCAACAACAAAAATCTTTCACTAGCATTGAATAGCTGCCAGGAGCATCAGATGCTAGATGGACCAAATCAGATGATTCATCACTAACATGAAGAAGCCTCACACTGCTCAGCTGATGCAGGGTATCACATTGGTGCCCTTCCTTTTCCCTTATCTGCACATGACAGTGCTAACAAGGTTCAGACACAGCTCAACAACCTCAGGGCAGTTCAGGACTCCAGTGTGTCACTACATAAATGCCACTGCAAGTGCTGTGGCTGCCTGGACATGCTCCTTAAGACAGCCCTGTGAAAGGCCAATCCTAACAGTAACCTCAAAGTGCTGAGATAGGAAATATCATCTCAAATAATCCTCACCCTCAGATCAGCAAGCACAATTTCTATCAGGAGCCTGTATCAGGCTCAGATGAAATCTCACACTGGGGTAAAGATGCATGTCTTATGCCTTGAGGCCTCCAGGAAGCATATACCTTCAAGAAGACAGGTCTCCATCTGGACTATCATCTTCATCAGCTTTAAGTGTAACTCCCAAGGCAAGCCTGACACCATATCGATTCCAGTAAGTACCTAGGCTCCGGATGGGATTTCTGATGGGGCACCAGAACACCGTATGGCCCCAGAGTGAGCAGAGGGTACAAGAGGACCCGTCTGTTGCAGGCTGCATCTTTCATTCACAACCTGCACACAGACACAGGTAAGGTGACACTGCTCTGAGACCTTCAGGCTGTGGCCAGATCAAATGGCAAGACCCTGGACAGATGGTGGTCCCAGCTGTCTCTGAGAAGCTCTGTACCCCCCAGTGCTGCATGGAGACAAAGCAGCAGAGGCAATAGGAACACCACGTCCCCCAGAACGCTACCTACCAGCATTACTATCCTGAATACAAACACTCATGGGTTTAAAGATACTGAGCCTCTGAAAGATGCAGATGGGCTGCCAACCTCCCCCAGCGATGCAGACACTGGAAAATTCCATTCCTTTCAAGCAGCTGAGCACAAGGCTTCACCTCAGCACAGGGAAAGAAACACTTCCTGCTTCAGCGGCTTTCTGATAGGGCTCCATAAAAGAGATGGGATGAGGAAGCAATAAATTATGGGACTGGAATGTGCAAGTGCTGAGTATATGATCAAACTTCATTTGCTCAAGGTCAGGCCTGTAATTGATAATAACTTGGTAGCAAAACTATTACAGTAGTTATGGAGTTCTGTACTCCATAACTTTAAGCTTCAGACTACAAAGTGCCAGACTGCACATTCTCTGTCTAGAAAGGGGAACATGTTAAACTCTGCATGCCTACAACAAAGACTTCCTCCTTTCCAAGTGCTCCTATCCAACTGCTAGCCTGCAAAAGAGGAAGAATAAATAACAAACAGAAAAAACAAGAATCAGAAAGGGCAGAAAGTCCCCAGCAGCTGTAGGCAAATGAGGAGGGCAGGCTGTTAGAATCACAGAAATGTTAGGGTTGGAAGGG
The DNA here is from genome assembly GCF_014839835.1 of Dryobates pubescens. Lineage (NCBI taxonomy): Eukaryota > Metazoa > Chordata > Aves > Piciformes > Picidae > Dryobates > Dryobates pubescens. Next base: position 61,742,430 of record NC_071612.1, read on the forward strand.
ACCTCAAGGATCATCTACTTCCAACCCCCCCTGCCATGGGCAGGAACACCTCACACTAGAACAGGTTGCTCAGAGCCACATCCAGCCTGGCCTCACAAACCTCCAGCTCCCTGGGCATTCCAGTGTCTCACCATCCTCACTGGGAGGAACCTCTTCCTAACATCCAATCTGAATCTACCCATTTCTAAGTTTTTTCCAACCCCCCCCTAGCCCTTTCATTGCCTGACCTCCTAAAAAGTCCTTCACCAGCTTTCTTGTAGCCCCCTTCAGATACTGGAAGGCCACAATAAGGTCTCCTTGGAGCCTTCTCTCCAGACTGAACAGCTCCAACTCCCTCAGTCTGTCCTCACAGGAGAGGTGCTCCAGCCCTCTAACCATCCTCATGTCCCTCCTCTGGACACGCTCCAGCACGCTGTTGAAGCAGTAAGCGCATTCTGGACTGCTGGCAGGCCTCACCTTTGTACTCGGGCGTGAACTCCTTCATCTCCGGGGGCAGAGACTCGTAGAAGCGCTGCTCTCTGGTGATGAGGGGCTTGCAGACAGTGTGGTCGTCGTAGCGCATCATGCTGCTGTGGCCACCCACCTGGTGAATGAAAGGCTCCAGCAGCACTCCCCGGTCTCCAGATCGAGTGGCATTCTTGCCATACTTGCCCACTTCCATGGTTTGACAAACACACATTGCGTTGGGCACCAGTTGCACTCCTGGAGCATGGGGAGAGCCACGTGGGCTGGAGGGGTAGCTCAGCAGCAGTCAGGCAGGGGAGTCCTGGCAGTCTGCTTCCTTACAGCGATCTGGAAAAGCAAAGGAGAGCCTTGTGAATGGAGGGCCACTGGTGTTCACTCCCTGTTGGCTCAGAGAAGTTTTCAGTATTCATTTGCATCTGTAACAGTTCCTCTCCTGTTCTCTGTTCGCATCCCACATGTTCCAGCATGCTCCTCACCACCTCTTTGATCCTACAGGTAAACACACTAATTTGGGAGCAGTCTCACCTACGGTTTCTCCAACAGGGTTGACAGGGGACAGGGAAAGGAGGCAACAGGAGCATTCTGAGCCTCCCATCCTCCAGCTCCTTTTATCAGCGAGGCAGTGTGATAATGGACCACAAACCACGAGCTACAGCACAGTATAGCCAAGACCACACCTGCCTATCAGCAACAGTGACTGACACAGGCAGAACAAACCTTTCCAGAACCTGAACTCCGCTCCCAGTGCTTCTGCATTTCTAACATCTAAAGCAGTACACAATTCCCATTCAGCTCCTACTCTAGCACTGCTCCCTCCTTTACCCACTCGCTTGTCTTCAAGCAACATGAAAAGACTCTGGGGATGAGACAGTCATCATGTCACTGTGTGTATGCTTCTGCTGGATGGGTTCCACTCAGCCTCTCTCTTATTACTCTGTATCCCTCAGGAAAACAGCTATTTCCTGATGCTTTCACAGAACAGGGTCCCTGGTCTGTAGAGGTAGGCAAGAGAGATGACTAAATCCAAATGAGATTAGAAGTGCTTTGGAGAAGACAGATGCTCTTTTAATGTGTGCAGAGTGCCTGGCACAGCCACAGGATGATGGAGAAGTAAAAGCCATACAAATTCTCTCCAGATGAATTGCCCTTTCCAGCTCAGATCATAGATGCTTCTACAGCTGCAGGGGAAAACACCTGAGGATTTCCTCCTAACAAGGAGTTATGCAAAGCACCTGGTGCCAGAACCAGATAGTGACTACACTTTCTGAGTTCATCAAAATTTCCAGTTTCTTAGAACAGCTGCAGCCAAGAGCAGGAATTTAATATCTGAGGGATACTGGAACCCTGAACAAGGGACACGATTCAGGCTGTTCCTCATCTGGCCACAGGATGTCTCCATAGCTGCACAACACTGCCAGACTGGGGGAAGCTCTAGATGAAGATAGGCTCTGCTCCCTCCCCTACGATTCAGCCATCAAAGAGATTTAAAAGCAGGGTCAATACTTCAGGACGTGTTTAACTCAATCTAACACAGAAGATCCCTGCAACAGGACAAGGCTTCTCCCTCCCTGCCCACACATTCCTGCTCGCAGTGGATCTGGGGACAGTAAGAGTGCACATGCATTTGAGTTGAATCATCTCACTGATCCCAGGAAAAACATTTCCTTTTGTGGTTGCATGACCACACAGCCACGTTCAGTAAGGGGAACAAGGGGAATGTTCAGTTGGCTTTTAAGGTGGGGGGCAGAAAATAAGAGAGGAAAAAACCCAACACCACAGGTGATTTCTCTGGAGCAATTCCTATCAAAAGTCTCTTCAAAGCATCCTTCAAAGCCTCTTGTCTCTTAAACTCACTCAGAGCCTAGGTTGTATCAGAGACAAAAACATTCTGTGGATTTCTCTCCTCCCTCTTAGTTGCTTTATCAACAAGAAGAAACAGCAGCAGAGGTTTGCTTAAGTCACACGTGGTTTAGTTTGGTTTATTGATAGTTAACATCTGAGAACAAGCAAGATGCCAGCACCTGCAACAAATCAGCACCTCAGAGAGTCCAGGTGAGTGCTTTAAAGTCTTACATCTTCCCTTTGCTGATGCAGCTTGGTCTTGGAATTGGTTTATTTTGCCAGTGACTAAAGCTGAGTGTTCAGTTATTCCAAACAATACAGGGCACAAAGTTTAACTTCACATTTTCCTACAGTTCAAACTTCACCAGACAAGAGAAATAAGAGATTCATCTGTATGCCAACAGTAGCTGGCACACTCAGAAGGCATGCACATGGAGCTTGGGGCCTGCTGTTAGTCTCACTTTTCACAAAATGTCTTGGGGTCCCAGCTTTGGCACTGATGGAAGAAGTGTTACCTACGCTTTAGAGAAGTGAGGTTATCCAAGCAGACTCAATAGCCTCAGTCACCATCACTAACGTAGATGGCAATCACCAGCACCCCCCCAGACTGCTCTTGCAGTTAGGAGTGCTTCACCTATGGGCTACAGGCAGCTTATGGCCATTAGAACAAGATTTGAACCCTTTGCCTACATTCAGCAGTCGTCTTTGCCAAGGGTGTGCAACAAAGCACGTGCCACTTGAATTATCTTGAGGACAGCATCCACCAGCTAAGCAGAGTCCTTCAGGCCTTCCCCACTGCATGGCCTAGAGGTACCTGTGAGACGACAGCAGTTGTCTAAGGGCTCCTGGGCAGGTGGCAACGAAAACAGGCTGCAGCCACCAAGAAGTGCCCCTGGCTCCCTGCCAAGCACCCTGCTGCCCCCAGGAAAACCCGACGTGACAAGTTCTGGATGTGCAGGCGCACTGGGAGGGAGTGACGGCCACAAAGAAAACCTTCTGTGGTCGCGACGCAAGAGAGGGAGCCAGGCAGCAGGTGGGGAGAGTCCATACCTGGTTACAACTGCTCCACATTCATCCACGTGGCTCTAAAGAAAACTCAGAGCCTTGTTATGTTTTCCCACACACAAGTCAACCTGAGGGGAAAAAACATCTTGTGGCAAGTAGCACTTCAGAGACAACGTTTGAAAAGAGAAAGCTATCTACAGGGCTGGAAAAACAGCTGCCTTGTAGTGGTGGTTTTCATCAGACTAACTCCAAGTGTTGTTACTAAACATGGACACCATCCACAAATAAAGACAGAAGAATCCTGGCTGCTTCAAACAAGTATAAAGCAGAAAACTATTTGAAGGCCCTGAATATTACTCATCTCTCCGCCGTTAAACAACGGCGTGGATTCAACTGTTTCAGCTGGCTTACAAAATACAGACTCCTTCCAGTTATACTGTGAAATGCAGTGTACAGTCCACACAACAGCTTGAGGGTGACCAGTTCATCCAAGCAGATCCTTTGATACCTTCCAACGCCACCACTATAGCTCTAACAGCACTGAAACACTCAAGTCAGGTCAGCATTCCTCTTCCAGCAGACTCATCTACAGTTCACAAGTTAGATCACCCAGCAAGCTGGACTCATGAGTGGTGGAGGGGCAGAGGTTCAGGAGCTGACTTATGGGTGGCTACAGAAGGGCAGAGCATATCCCATAATCCATTACCCTCCAGAGCAAAAAAAAGTTGTACTGGAAAATAATTTGCTCTGCAGTATTTAAGGCTGGATGCCTGTCACTGTACCTACTCCAAATTTTAACTGCACACCCCGCTGTTCAAACACCTTTTAGCAAGATGGCTGCAAAGGAGAGTAAAAACCAGTATTTTCTTGTAGCAAGGAACAAAGTATTTCCAAACTGAAGCCAGAAAGGCTCTGCTCTTCCCACTATTTAATGTGGTAAAACCTTCCCCCAACACCAACATCACCCTCTGGCAGAGAACATGCTGCTCCACAGAAACAAACAGTGCTGTGCTCTTAAAGGCCCAGAAAGATACTCTTAAACATTACTGAACCCTGGCTGGAGGCTACTGAGGTCTACCAGACCACCACCACCATCAAGGACTTGAAGATTTTAAAGGTCTATCCCAACCAAAACAATTCTATCATTCTAAGGAGATAGAATAGAATAAACCAGGTTGGAAGAGGCCTTCAAGATCATCGAGTCCAACCTATCATCCAACACCATCTAATTAACTAAACCATGCATCCAAGCACCCCATCAAGTCTCCCCCTAAACACCTCCTCCCGCCAGTTCACAGCACCAGAGCACCACCAGCAGAGGAGGCAAGCACAGGAGCAAGGACTGGGAAGAGCAGGGGGTGTCCTCTTTGATGGTGTGACCAGAACAAGGGGACACAGTCTCAAGCTGTGCCAGGGGAGGTTTAGACTCGAGGTGAGGAAAAAGTTCTTCACCGAGCGAGTCGTTCGTCATTGGAATGTGCTGCCCAGGGAGGTGGTGGAGTCACCGTCCCTGGAGGTGTTCAAGGGGAGATTGGACGTGGCACTTGGTGCCATGGTCTAGTTGTGAGGTCTGTTGGGACAGGTTGGACTTGATGATCCTTGGGGTCTCTTCCAACCTTGGTTATACTGTGATACTGTGAAGGTGACAAACACACTAGCCTCAGAGGTCACCACACACTCGAGCAGTGGGGGTGGAGAGCTGCACTGCAATGAACGCAGGACTTCCAGCAGACTGCACCTGGGTGCTGGTGTTCCCACTCTTTACAGGCCATCTCGTACAGGAGCATGGGCTGTGCTTCATGACTCACCAGCAGAGCCATTTTCCAAAATCAAAAGGAGAACAAACATCCAAAATTGTGATGAGTTACAGCCAGGAAGCTGCCTGCACTAAGCACTGCTGATTCACACCCTCGCTGTAAGCAGCCTGCACATCTGTCTTTCCAGCAGCACTTTGCTGCAAGGGCCACAGCCAGCCCTCAGCACCCATGGTGATGAAGACTAAGGCAGATGGTCACCACTGACAATTCTGGAGCCAGGCTGCAGGCAAGGCATAAACACCTGACCTTGACAGGCTGGAGAGGTGGGCACAAGCCAACCTCATGAGGTTCAACAAGACCAAGTGCAGGGTCCTGCAGCTGGGTCGAGGCAATCCCAGGCACAAATCCAGGCTGGGCAGGGACTGGCTGGAAAGCAGCCCTGAGGAGAGAGACTTGGGGGTGCTGGGGGAGGAGAAGCTCAACAGGAGCTCTCAGTGCGCACTTGCAGCCCAGAAAGCCAACCAGATCCTGGGCTGCAGCAAGAGAAGTGTGGCCAGCAGGGCAAGGGAGGTGATTCTCCCCCTCTCCTCAGCTCTGGGGAGACCCCACCTGCAGTACTGCCTCCAGTTCTGGAGCCCCTATTACAAGAGGGATCTGGAGGTGCTGGAACATGTCCAGAGAAGGGCCACGAGGATGATCAGAGGGCTGGAGCTGCTCTGCTATGAGGACAGACTGAAGGAGTTGGGGCTGTTCAGTCTGGAGAAGAGAAGGCTCCCAGGTGACCTAATTGTGGCCTTCCAGTATCTGAAGGGGGCTACAAGAAGGCTGGGGAGGGACTTCTCAGGATATCAGGTAGTGATAGGACTAGGGGGAATGGAATGAAGCTGGAGGTGGGGAGATTCAGGCTGGAGGTGAGGAGGAAGTTCTTCCCCATGAGAGTGGTAAAGCCCTGGAATGGGTTGTCCAGGGAGGTGGTTGGGGCCCCGTCCCTAGAGGTGTTTAAGCCCAGGCTGGCTGAGGCTCTGGCCAGCCTGATCTAGTGTGGGGTGTCCCTGCCCATGGCAGGGGGGTTGGAACTAGAAGATCCTTGTGGTCCCTTCCAACCCTGACTGATTCTATGACCTCCAGGTCATGCTAACAGAAGTTGGATATTCCCTCAACAACCCCAAAGCAGTCAGGAGCAAAGCACAAGAACACAAAATAGCAGGAGAGCAGGCATCTGGATGATGGGTGTGTGGTGACTGCTGCTTGTGAGCTAGTCCTGCTAGCAGGGAAGAGAAGCAGCTAGCAGCCAGGCTGAAAAGCACCATGGTTTCTAGTCATGCTGGATTGGATGACCCAACTTCTACAGAAGAAAATCCAGTCTAAGAGAAAAAAAAAGTGTATGGCACTGTGCTATGAGATCAGCTTCCCAGCACCAAAGCTCAGCCACAGGCCTGAGAGAAGTCTGCCAGGTCAGCAGAAAATGCAGATGGCCTCTGGGACCTGACCAGAGAACAAAACTCTCTAAGAACCTTGGATATTCAGTATTCAGTATCACTAAGGTTGGAAGAGACCTCAAAGATCATCGAGTCCAACCTGTCACCACAGACCTCATGACTAGAGTAGGGAGGACACTAGTGCCCACTGCAGGCTTGAACTCACGACCTTCCCCATTAAAGGTCTTATGTGCTACCAACTGAGCCACACCAGGGGGCTAAGTCTGGTGCAAGAAATTCAAACCAGGCAGGGTTTATCCAAGGTATAACAGAGATAGCCCACACCTTTTGTTTCTCCTTGTACAAAGGACTTCATTGAGCCATGTCTAACCTGTAGCAACATACAGGATGTAACCAGAAACATTTGGCCCATGTGGCATTCAGGAAGCTACAAACCTTCCTAGGCTGCTTGAGCACACAGCTTTGAATCCTAACCCCCCCTCTCATCTTGTCCAAAGCTGGGACTGTAACCAAATGCAGCCCTTTTTGGAGACACTGCCCTCACCAAGGCTCTTCAGGCCAAGGCCAGACAGTAGAATACATCAAAAACTTATGCCAGCATCAAAAGTGAAACAGAAATCTTAGGACAGGCTGCAAGAATGCCAGCTGAGGAAGAGAATGCCAGCAGTACGGTTGGAAGAGGAAGTGCAATAAGCAAGGCCATGGAGAGGACAGTATCTCAAGTGTGCTTCACCCTATGCTCTGAGGTGAACAAAGGCACACTTCCTTCACCAAGGTTGTGCCCTCAACAACAGGGCACAAATGCACCAACCTCTGAAGCAAGCACAAGAAAAGAAAGAGCCTCATCTACTTTAACTTAAGGCTTGGCTGAACTTGGAGAAAGGGCCATGTGGAAAATTGAAGTTAAGCTTGCAATACAATTCCTTAGGCATCCCCTATGCTTCTGTCTCCTGGAGGTCTGCAGGAAGACCATTTGTGCCATGCTTCTATCACATTCATCACAAAGCCTCAGCACTTCTGCCAGCAGCCTGTAAGACCAAGAATTTTCTCCCTCTTCTCTTCCTAAGAAAGGAGCGGAAGCTGAGCCTTTTCAGCTCCTTTGAAGAAAGAGAGGCTGCACTATGCACCACTAACCATGGCTGGAAAGCTGAAACCACTGCCTAGGCCTGGGCTTAAAGGAAGCTTTTTTCTTAAGAGGCCAGATTAGCAGGAATTGCAATGGCCCTTCTGCTGGCACTTACAAAGCATGGCATGCTTACAAGGAGGGATGAGCTACCTGAAGCCCTTGCTAGGGATCAGCCCTTGCTGGGCACAGACAATACCTGTTCTCTCACCCTGGCACACTGCAGTGGAAGCTTCTCTCTGGCTTTGGGTGTTTGTGGGGGTTTTTTGTTTGGGTGGCTTTTTTGTGGTTTTCTTTTTTTAAGCCAAGCCTTAGCACACAACAGCGCACAGGGAATGTCTGTCACGTTTAGCACCATATGGAGCAGGTGTTCTGCAATGCTTTGTGAACATCTGCCATGCAGCTGTCTGCAAGTAAGGGTAACCAAAGCTGGGGCTCAAATGGCCCCTTCCAGTTTGTATCCCTGTTTGGCCTGACGCTGGAGAAGCTGGCATTACTGTGATAACATCAGGCCGGCAAGCGGCAGAGCGTTGCACATAAGCTGATTTAATTTCCTTGCTGCTTTTTACTTCAGGCCTCCCCTTCTTCTCTGGAGAAATGTAGCACACTGGCAGGAAGGCACAGGCTGCCTGGGGACCTGTCAGTCCTTGTCACTGCTCTCAGTGTCACTGCAAAGGGGAGGCTGGAGGAAGGTCCACCCCTGATCGTCATCACCACTTCTCTCTCTACTAGGCAGGGAGGATGAGTACAAGGGAGGTGAGCTGCTGAATCCTGCTGCACCTTGCCACCAGGAAAGGGCACCTTCCTCCTCTGTTCAAAAGCACTGGCTTCAGTCCAAGTCTGAGAGTTTCCATAGCAGCAGGACCTGATTGAATAGGTGCATTAACAAAAGGCTGCTTTATCAGCACCAGCCCAGAAGATTTTCTCCCGGGCCTGTGCCTAGGAGAGCAGGGTTGGCCAGTATCAGCTTTGCATTTCAGAGGAGAGATGAGAATATGGCACAAGGTTTCTAGAGATGAGCTTAGGGAAGATCAATTCTTGTGAGGCCTCATTGCTCAGCTTTCTGTGAGCTAATTTCTGGCTTCTCTTCATCTCATTTAGGAAGAGGAAAAGTCTCTGCTGGATACAGGTTATTTTTAAACCATTCCAACGCAAATGCTGCCATTCAGCACAGCTCTCAGATCCAACAGAGACAGAAGGGAATTCACTTTCAACAGCCACAAAATGTAAGGAGAATCAACCTAACCCACTAAGACATTTCTTCAATTCACACTAGTGAATGGGCTCAGGAAACTCATCAACAGGCTCTTTGGTAGCAAACTGTAGTCCTTGCATATATAGCAGGGGGGGGCGGGGAAAAGAAGGGGGAGAAGAGAAAAAAAAAGGCAAATAATCATCACATCAGGCCCATTGAAGAGGTCTGCCCCAAAGACTAACTTGGAAAGAATCTGCAGCTCATCTTACAGACTGAAGAAGTAGAGAGAAAAGGTTCACCTCCTGCCTCCAAAATCCTATGTTTCAAGTTTTAATGAAAGCTGGTAATAAAGCATAACCTGCTCTTCAGTCACAGACCTTGGCCTCTTCCCCAGCCATGAGGCTTAAATAAACCAGCCACATCCTTGAGGAAGTCCTGAAGGACTGCATAATCATCTAGGTAACTCCACCCATGCCTCTCCAGTAGAAAGATGATGGCACAACTATGCTGAGCATTCAGAAACTCTGCACTTTCATGTCAGCTGTGGGTACCAAATTCTACAACCTCAACAGCATCAGAAGGTGGGACAGACGAGCAGGTAAATGCACCAGGCTGATCTGCTGACACAGAGAGAATGAGTCAGAGCTTATGATGCTTGTGCTGAACCAGAGAACACAGCAAGCCACTGCTGGCAAAGAGGAAAGTGTGATTTTGTGCTGACATGCAGAGCTTAGCTGGATGGATAGCACTGGGGGACTGACTGCTCAGTGCCAGCAGGGCAGCCCCATAAGACAGATGAGAATCCAAGGCAATCAGCTGAGCAGCAGCCTCAGGTTTGTGTCACAACAGGGGTGAAGAGAACAACTGGCACCTCCTAAGTTCTTATTTCATCTCCTGATTAAAAATGCCCCAAAAGTCCTTGGAAGTGTCAGGGCTAGAGTCAAAGAAGTCAGTTTGGCCTGATCACCTACAGAGAAAGTGCTGGCTCCCCCAAGAAGAAAAGGCACTGTCATCCACCTGTGCAAGCACCTCAGGATCTTCAGCTCTGCTCACACCTCCACATACATTCAACAAGTAGAAATGATTATGCACCTCAGCATTGTGCCCTTCAGGCTTCTAGCCAGTACAGACACCTGGCAGGTAGGACAGGACAAGATCCTTCCATCTTGTGTAAGAGCAAGAGGAAGCCTCCAGCAAAAGCACCAAAATCCCAGAAAAAGGAAGTACAGCAATAGAATCAGTTTGCAGGCTTGAGAGGGCAGTTGAGAGGAGCTGGAAAGAACAATCAATGTGCTGCATCATACACCTGCCACACACAGAAGCACAGCACAGAGGCCACGGTGACAACTCCTCAACAAGAAGAGCTGTCAGCTCCCTTGACTCAAGAGCAAGGGCACACATATAATCCACTTTCAAGACCATATGTGGGCTGCCAAAGAGGAGAAAGGAGAGGTGTTCCCTGGCTCTCTGCCCTCCATTGTCTCACAAGGAATACTCACAAGAGAAGGGAAATACAAAAGAAAAAAAACCCACAACCAAAACCTATCTAGAAAAACAAAATACAACATTTATTTGAAATTCAAAGTGAAGCAAAAAAGTTTCATCTACCTGCACTTTGTATATTCCCCTGCTTTCAGGATGTGTAAAATCCTTGAATTGAAGAAGAAAGCCTAAGTGAACAGCTAGGTCTCCAGCTCTGTCACAGGGAAATGACAAAAAGCAAACATGAGAAGCTTGGTCTGCACAAGGGAAAAGGGCATGTTGATACTTTCTTCATCCACCATATTTTCTCTCTGCTTTAGTAGAACAGGGTGGATTTTGGGGTGGAGACAACTGCTGGTCTTGGTGGCTCTTTCAAGTAATCCTCCACAATGAAACCACTTCCAACCAAATGTCTGGCTTAAAAAATGAACAAACAAAACCACAGCCAAAATACCCACACCAGTATTATATTCAAATTTCTTCTGGCCCTGATTGAGCCAAATCAGTTTGTAATTCCCCCAATTATTTCTTCAGACCACGGTTACATGGGCAGTCCCTTGACAGCTGCACCAGCAGGAGCTGCACCCTCCCACTCAACTCTGCTGAACTGGTACAACTGTGTGCAGCCTCACCATGACTCAAATGAGAGAAGTGATCACAGTTAAAAATAAGCCAGCACTTTGTTTTGTTGTTTTTAAGGATTACTTTTCAAGCCAGGTCAGATTCCCCCTCTATTGTGCAGCTGTGCAAACAGTTGTATCAGTACGAGGTCCCTGAATTGCTGATGGTTATCCTTGTGCCTAAAGACAACGTTTGCATTCCCAGCTCACCTCCTGTTTCGTGGCTGCTGCAGAAGAGCATGACTTGCCAAACGGAACACGTTGAGTACTTCACTGCCGCAGCTTGCAACTGCGCTGAGGGTCTCTCTAATGAGACGAAATGAGGTCATGCTGATGCGTATCTTACGAGTAAGGCACGGCTGCTGAGCTCCCTTGAGCTGTTGCTTGTCCTAAATTATATGCCATTTTTGCAGCCTGCACGCTGAAGTAAATATAAACCCATGACTAACGAAGTCAGTACCGCGAAGGAACAGCTTTGGGCCAAGCTCTGAAGCAAAACGCTCCGAGAGGTTGCGTAACCGTTAACTATCTTGGTGATCTTCCATTCACAAAACCAAAGCCTACATGAGGTGCAGATTCCCACTGATCAGAGCGAGGAGGCTATCTGCAGTTTTGGCAGCTCTTCAACTGCAGCTGAATTCTGATTCTAGCAAATTCATCTAGCAAAAAAAAAAAGAGATGGAAAACCAACACAGGCACTAAGCAACGACGGCAGGCTAGCAGGCTTTAGAAACGAGTACGGGAGGTAGAGACTGGAGGCTCTTTGCCCCAGTTGCCAGCTCAAATGCTGTTTGACACAAACCCAACTGAAAACACTTCCTATTCGATGGCTGCCTGGCAACCTACTGGAAAGGACTGGGTTCTTTGTTCTCTGCTTTCAGCTGGTGACAGGTATCCACAGCAGACACACACTATTATGGAAGGCATTCTCATTGAGCACAAGGCACAAAAGATGGAATAACCATTAAGGTCTGACTTCTGGAACAGGGTAGGAAGGCTTGTTAATGACTTCAGGAAACAAGACTTCTATAGTTTCTGTTGTGCCTGCTCTAGAAAGCAAGAATCAGGCTCTAAGCTGTTCAGCAGCTTTGTTCTGTAGCTGTTGTGAAATCGATCTAAAAGGAGACACTAAACTAACAAAATCAGTATTTGGCAAATTTTACCCTTCCTTTCTTAATATGCATCTCAGGGTACAGCTCCATGACAGCTTAAACAAATCTAAGTCAGCACTCTTCAAACCCATCCTCTCTCCTGAGTCAGCACTGGCATTCACCTCATCCTGCACAGAAACTAGCCTGGCAAAAAAGTTAACCTGGAAAAAAAAAAGTTGTTTTTGCCAATGTGGCTTCCTGGACTGGTTTAGTGCCAGTGCCCAACCAAAGTAAAAGGGGAGACTCATCCAACAGGACAAGGGCAGGCAGAAAAGTAGCAGTGCCAGTTTCATTCAGCTTCAACTGTCCTGCAACGTGTGCTCGAAGAAGTCTTATGCCAGCCTTAAAGAGACACGAGGTGCTGCTCCCAGCAGAAAGATCATTCAGCTCTTTCACTCTCTTGATATCTCTCAACACCAGCACTCCTGCAGACAGGTAGATTAAGTAGCTGATCTGGTAGGAAATTAAACCAGCAATATATAAACCAAGAAGCCTTTAGCTTTCAGCTGGATCAGGCCCGTAACTTGGGCTTATAGCGACAGGACGGCAGGGAATGGATTAAAGCTGGAAGAGGGTCAATTTAAACTGGATATTACAAAGAAATTGTTGACAGTGAGGGTGGTGAGACACTGGAACAGGTAGCCCAGGGAGGCTGTGGATGCCTCCTCCCTGGAGCTGTGCAAGGCCAGGTTAGACAGGGCCACGAGCAACCTGATCTAGTGGAAGGTGTCCCTACCCATGGCAGGGGAGGTTGGAACTAGATAATCTTTAAAGGTCCTTTCCAACCCACAACATTCTATGATTCTATAACAGATCTGAGGGCCAGCAATCTGCCTAGCATCAAAAGAAGGGATAAGGTGGGAAGCTGTGACTGAAGACAAGAATCTCAAATGATTATGAATCTGCACTCTTACTTAACACAGTCCTGTTGTGATACTATGTCTGTGCAACATTTACACAAAACCACTTCTCTACAAAAGATTTAAACTGTACATTAAAATATCAGCAGATCTAAGGCTTCAAGTTTCAGTTCCCCCCAGCACATCATTAATACCAAAAATCTCCTACTTCCTCAAAAATAAACCTGTAACTTATTTATCTGCAGCAGTATTTTCAGAGGGAAAGAGCTACTGAAAATATATAGAAGCAGCCCTGTTGTGATTAACTAGGGCATGACAAACAGCAGCAGAGTGTGCAAGCAGTACCAGGGAGCAAAACCAGGAGGAACAGCAACTACAACAACATTTTACCAACAACATTGATTCACAAACAACAAAGAATTCTTAGAAACTGCTGCCTGGGTTATGTCCAAGGCTCTCTTTACCTATTAAGAAAGTCACTTCAGAAAGCTGACCACCTCTGCATTAACTAAGCTTTGCTGGAAGCAAAAGCTGATCCATCTAAAGGGCTTCATGGAGGAAAGCACCACAACAGTGACTGTGAAGTGATCCATAATCAAACTGGTATCAGCAGTCATGCACAGAACTTCAGTGCAGCTGTCAATCAATACACCAGAGCTCCCTGGGTGTTGTCACAGCCTCACCAAATATGCTGCAGTGACACTAAAGGTGACCTGAAGCTGGAACTCGCAGTTTCTCCCCTGCCTCACCAGCAAAGGGGGTTTGTGCCATCACGAGCTCCAGAAGTTGCATGTGTATAGCTCTCATGCTGGAGACCAAACGCTTCGCTATTTGTGGTGCACAGCAATACCTTAATGCTAGGGATGTTATAGGGTCTTCTCAGAAGTATTTCACTTGATCATAAGGTACAGTTCATGCTGACATCCATTTCCTCATGATCTGTTTTAGCCAGCTCTCATCACTGCTTGTAACACTAACTCTGGACACAGCACTGATCAAACATGGGATCCCTGGAAGACGTAAGTTTTGCCTCAGAGATGCAGCAAATTTGACTCCCGCTTGTTGTGTTGCTGCCACTTGGGAGACCAGCACACTCAAAACACTCTGGGGTACTTCCATAAACAATTCCCTCCTCACAAATTCAGAGTTAAAGCTGGGGCTACCTCTCAAAAAAAATCCCAAACAAAACACACCAAACCAGCAAGTTTCCAGCACTACTGTAATTGGAGAAAAATGTAAAAAGTAGATCTTTTCAAAGAAAACATCTGCTCAGGCACATGCTGTTACAACAGATCTGTTGCAACAAATCACTAGAATATCATAAATCAGAGACACAAGAAGTTTAGCTTAGTAAATTCTTGACTGCTGACACTTACTAACCAGCATTTCATTTTCAATATCACATCCGTGTATGAGAGGGTTTTGAAACATGAATAGAGTTAAAGCCATCCCTTAGGACTGCATTTAGACACTTGAATTTCACACAGCTCTCCAGGTACAACACAAAAGGCAAAGGTAAAAATGCGATGAAGCTGCAGAAGCACAAGGTCCCACTTAGATCAAAGCATGCTCTAAGTGTCTCATGAGTAACAGAGCAGGATCTGTACAGAGGAAGACTTCATAAGACTCTCACATAAAATTATCAACCCATACGCACACAGCTGTCTCCTGGCAGTTAGTCTCTTGCTCATGCAAACGTGAGGCAGTAAGAGTTTTACAGAGGTCAAGACTCTCACGGGATTCATCTAGATCTATTTTCTGCTGCTGTGAGATGAAATATGAAAAAGGGAGAGAAACTGACCACGAGCAGGGAGAGCTTCGCACAAGGATTGTTTCTCACCCCACAAAAGGTGACCTCCCAAAGCCTCTTTGACTCTCCTCTCCTTTAAGAGGATTATGAATCCTACCCTTGGGGGACCTCTGCTCAGCTACTGGCACACTGATATTGTACATTAACACTATGTCTTGTCTCCTCATTATTATCAGTGGAGAGATATTAGAAGAATTTGTAAGGTCACTGCTCCAAGATCAGGACTTTAAATGGAACCTCTAAAGCAAGCAAGGAAAGCCCCAGCCACTGGCATTAGGTGGCTTTGTGGCTGCCACATGCCCAGCTGCAGATCTGCTTAGGGCAGACCAATCCAGCTTATTTGCACATGCAGGCTACCGACTATCCTTGGAAGCAGAAATTTCACCAAGGAACAACTGAAAATGGAAGATCAGCATATGCTAAACAATCAGGACAAATCTAGGGAATCCAGTTCACAGCTCCTGCACCAAAGCAGAGCCTCAATGAACACTAAGCCCAGGTGCATTCTGAAGCGAGGAGTTGCAATGCACATGGTCACCTCAAAGGGAAAGCCAAGGAGAAGACTGCAGCAAATCCAGTGACACCAGGAGCCAAGAATCTGAGGATTCTTTTGGGTTTTTTGCACCTTCCCACGAGACACCATTTGGGCATTTCCAAAGGGAGTCTATGAAGCAAGTCCTGAGTGATCCCTAGACAATAGCAATCAGGAATCATTTCCCTTGCCGCTTAGTAGCACACAGGTTTAAAGCAATCTGTGCTGCCATGGAGGTGAACACATGCAGTTTTTCCTTCATAAAGTAATCAAAGCTACAATGTATTATGAATTCTGCAGTCATGAAAACTGTTAAGACTAGGCATGAAGAGAAGCCTCAGCAGGCAGGAACACGTTGCCAGTAAGGACATGGATGGAGGTTAATGAAGAGATTAGACAGATTCAAACTAATCCCAATGGATGTGAGTAGTCCTAATTTGGGCAGTCCCAAAATGGGACAAATGGTAAAGTGTTCTCAGAAGAAAAAAAACCAAACTAGTATGTGGCTAACACAACAGAAGTTGTTCTCAGATGCAGCTGTTTGATCGCTCCATGTTTGGGGCTGGTTTGAGGTCCTCCTGAAAATCCCTTCGTGGAGAAGCTTCTTTCCCAGCTTTAATTAAGAAAAAAAATCTAGGTGATAGAATAAGGACCCAAGATTCTTTTTTTTACCCAGTAGGATGCCAAGTTGAACAGCTCAGTGAAGCCAAGAGTGAAGAGGTTTAACCACTAACTGTACAGAGAAGCTAGGGGGTTAACCACGGAAGCACAAAAGCCGTAAGGAGCTAAAGCCATGAAGAGTTATTACAAAAGCTGCAAACACAGAGAAGCTCAAATTACAGTCCCTAAGTAGTTTTGATAAAATAAGGATGATCTACAGCTTTCCAAGAGACCACTAACCAAAAGAAAAACATCAGCAGCTTGTGGTGAACTTTTAGTATCTATTCTTAACTTTTGAATTATGATGCTTTTAAACCCGGGGGGGGGGGGGAGGGGGAAATCAGCTTTGAGTAGAATAATGTCAGTTGCTGCAGATAATTGATTTCCACTGAAAAATCCACAACTAGGACAAAGCAGAACTTCTAATTGCTATTTTTAATTCTGCAGTGACAGAAAACCTCAAGACAAACGTTATGTAAGACCATTAACCTCTTTGCTCATAACTGGCACCTTAATTTAGCACACTACCACACTAGACAGCTTAAACTGAATTCTTAATGTCAAAGCACAGCACTGGCTGCAGCAAGGCAGGAATAGCAGTAACTGAAAGGAAAGGAAAAAAATCCCAAAGCAAGCATCACATGCTGAATTTTGCAATTACAGGTCCTTGGGCACAAGTACTCCTGAGCCTGTCCAGTTCTAATAGTCTTAATTCCATATTGGTAATCCCCAAAAGATGATCAGATGTTCCCTAGTATCTTGGGAGCACTGAAAGAAATCAAAGCATACAGAGGCAGACCAACAGAAAACCTTCAGCTCACCTTCTCTACTAGAAAGTAGGTCAAACCCAAAGAGGCTGTAAACTGCTGAAAAGGAAATTACTTTGTTTTGAGGGACTGTTTTTCTTCTTCACAAACTAACCTCTCAGCATTCCACACACATCCTCCAAGGCAGATTAAGTCAGGCAGGTCTGACTAAAATCTCCCAAATTGCCTAGTACTGTACTTTGGTGTAGCCCAGTGGCTATCCCATATACACATAAGGCTAAGGGAGAAACAAAACAAGGTAATGTTGAAGAACATTCATGTCAACCTCCCTCAAGAGAAGACTAATTAATCTTTTACACTGATAATAAGCAAGCCTGATGAATTTCAACCAGACAGCCTCCCAAATACTGTCTTCCATCCATTCTTATCACATTGTGGCAAAGAATTACTTTCAGGAGGAAAAGAAAGACTGATTAAGAGCCTACTTTCAGAAGCTATCATCCAGCTGTGTGGAAAGAGCTCTCTCTATGAATCACCAGCTCATCCTCTGACTTCATTTACTCTTCAGAATTCCCTGAAGTGCTTGAATTCGTACTCCACCCATCTAGACTGTAATGTCCCAACTTGCATACAATACTGTGGGAGACAGTATCAAAACACGCAGTGAACTTAAGACAAATGGCCTCAGGTGCTCTTCCTCATCCCCAAATCCGATTACTGTATCGGAGAAGATGATGAGGTGCGTCAGGCGCAACTTACCTGCAGTAAATCCACACTGACTGCTTCCAGTCACATTCTTCTACATGCCCAGAAAGACCTGACCCATGACTATCCCCAGGACTGCAGCTGACCAGCCTGTAGGTCCCTATGTAATCATTTGGGCCTACTCTGAGACAAGTGCAACTTTTGCCTTTGTCAAGTGACCAGAGACATCCCAGCGCCTCCACGGCTGGCACCCCCATGGCACAGCCAGCTCAGCACCTTTGGGTGCGGCATATCAAGTCCTGGGGACTCACATGGCTCAGATTCTCTCAAGTAGTCCTTCCCTCTGTTTTCATTTGCTTCTGACTGCTGTTTCCTTTTTGAACTCTGCCTATAAACACAGGGCCCCAGGAGACCTTACCACTGAAGACTTAGGCATAAAAGCATTGAATCTCTGAAGCAGGACTGTGCCAACCATCGCTCATTCAGCCACCTCACTCAACAGAGCCTTTGTTCAGCTTTTTACTGCTGATGCAGAGGTGGAAGCTACCTCGCAATTACCAGGGATGTTGTAACAAGCTCTGTCCTGAGAGAAAGTAGCTGTTTCCACAATTTGAAGACAGAAATGCAGAGTAACAGAGCTGAGTTTGTCCTGTCTGTACTCCAGGTTGTCAGAGAAATCACAGGCCTCTTTGCAGGATGTAAAAACAAGTTGCTGGAGAGTTGCATGACCCCATTTCTAAAATGTTTGGCAAAAAAGCCTCCCCCTCACTGTCAGCCAGGCTGAGTGAATTTAGCAGAAAGGAAGTTGGATCTCTAAAGAACAAACCTAGGTCCTCCTGAAAATCCCCAACACAGCTTCATGGAGAAGCTTCTTTTGCAGCTTTAATAAAGAAGGAAAAATCTAGATAATAGAAAAGGGAAGCAAGATTTTTCACCTAGTTAGATGCCAACTAGCCAGACTACTTTAGGTATAGAAAAGGAGATGCTTAATGATGACTCCATGTTCTCGGGGGTTTTTATAGGCATAATATCTGAGTGTATCAGATGGGGGTGGGGGGATGGCAGGAGAAAACTCAAAGTTGATCTAATGCCTAAGTCATTGCTGCAGGCTTCTGGCATTGAGCAGGAGACTCATTGTGCCACGCTCGCGCTGCCAAAGCGGCAGCAGTGCCTGCTGCGTCTGAAAGCTAGCACAGAAGTCTAACACAAGCAAACAAAAGTATGTTTTATCAGGCTCCAGAACTTGCAAGTCTTCCCTGCCCCCTTCTGGGAACAAGGTGGATTTGAGAACTTCAGCAACTATATTCAATGATAAAATTGTTTACTTGGGCAAACAATCCAAAAAAAAAAACCAACCAAACAAACAAACAAAAAAGAGCCCAGCAACAAGAGAACACAGAGAGCTTTCGCCTCAAGCAGGAGCCCCTTAAGCAACGATATGGATGTTATTAAGATCATCTCTTTCAGCAGCAGAGAGAGTCTCAGACTGGATTTTCTTTCTCCATAGACTGAAGCCTCTGACATACTCTCACGCCTGTCAGAATATGGCCCAGAAAATTCACGACAGCTCAACTGCTATGACTAAGCCGATTCATTTCTCAGGTCACGATGCAGATGCGCAATGCAGGCTCCCTCTCCTCTACCCCAGTATCTCCACTACTTCCAAAATAAAACAAAAATAAATTTAAAAGACAGCAACTGCAGCAAAACTTGCACAGTACCTTCTCCACAAGTTGCAGAAACCACATTCTATTAAGCTGCTGACCGAGACCTGACTGAAGCAAAAATTCCTTTGCAGTGAGTTGCCACCCCATGTATTTGCGTTGAGATCTTAAACGCAAGACACAAATAGACCTCATTAGGGTCAGGGGAGGAAATGTTGCCCATCTGCCTCTTCCTACCGCCAGCAAGAAAAACACTGAGCTACTCTGTTCATTTTTTTATGCTGTGAAATGCAGAAGTGTTACACTTTCCTCTTCACCTCCACGGCACAGTCCTGCAACACTCTGCTACTCAGAAAAATTAAGCAGACATTCAAACCCTTTTCCTTTGTCTGTTTTGAACGTGGGCTACTGAGGATGAAAGTCTAAGCAAAGATCCCACATCCCACTCCCAGCTGTGCCAAGAAGGCATTTTCCAAAGGAATGGAGCATGGCTGCTGTTAAGCAGCCATTTAGGATCTGTGAAGAGAAGAGCTTCTCATTTGAAGAGACTGATCCTGCAGTAAAGATCCAAGAACTCTATCCAAAGAGCACATTGTGAGCAATGACACGTTCCATGCTCTCCCCTCCCTTTGCAAAGTCAGCTGGTAAGGAGCAGAAGCTGGCTCCAGTACTCAGGAAGCAGCACAAATGTTTTGTTTCCTAGGAATAAGGACAACATCTAGATTTAAACCTATCGTGTCTGAGAGTTATGCATCAAAGCCAAACACAAACTTGCCACAAAGAACCATCACAAGCAAGCGCTGTGTCACCCTTTAAGATCTTTCAAAACCAGCATTTAATTTGGTTCACTTTAAGCTCACTGTAAAGCAGCTTTACAATTCTTATGCCGTGGGCTGTGACACCACTCTGATCCATCTCCTCCTCAGATCTATACATTGCCCTTTCTCTGAGCAGTCTGAGAATTAATTATATGGTAACGAAGAGTGCCAGATAAAGGGATTCCAAGCAACTGGCTCTCCCAAAGGAACTGAGGGCTACAGGAGCTCTGTGTTCAAGAAATCTACAGCAATGTCCATTCAGCACAACTCATGCTGGTAGAAAGAGAATGAGCTCAAGGTCTAAACAAGCAGGTTATCAGTATTATGTCCATCTCCCCTCCTATGGCCAGAAACAAAACACACTAGCCACAGCCGGGGGTTTACCTCTGTCTCTTTCACCACTAGATCACATCAGAGAAAGCATCCTGACCAGAACTTCTGCAGGTGATACACAAACAGCAGCTCTGAACAAACAGATTAACATTTTAACATCATCTGCATAAGCTCTACCTACCCCTCCACATAAAGCAAGGCAGTAACAGTAAAAGCTTCATAGCCTCACACTATCTGGAATTTCACTACCCAAGGGGACTTCACCTCACATGTGCAGGCAGAGATATACCAGGGCATTTCAGCAATGACAAATTAATTTGAGAGTGAATGAAGGGGCACAGGAGTTCAAGTTTTCTTTTTCCTCTGTCTTACTGACTAGATAAAGCTGAACATTCTCTTTCAGTTACACTTGCCTTTTTCTGCATGGGGAAGCTGACAACACTTCCACTTGGCAGGCCCCAAATGGCATCATGCTATTTTACCAGACAGCCCAGCTTTTGTTTGAAGAGTTAAACCATTTAAAGCCAGAAGAAACACAACAATTCTTCCATTTCCGTGAAGTTTAACAGGTCAGTAAAGTGCTCCGTTGATTTGCTTAAGAGATTCTATAGAAAACCATCATCTATCTGAGGTCATCCAAGCAGAAAAGAACGAGGAACAGGCTACCAGTTCTGGTGCTTTGACTGAATGTTTCAATCATCCTGGTCAAAGAATTCAGTCCTGCTGCTCTGCAGCATTTCAGAAGGGAACAGCAGGACAGTCAAATAAACCCTCTGCATACTGCTTTGAAAAGACAGCGGTTTGAGGATTATTTTATTTACCATGATCTCTCTACACTCCATTTCTTACATGATAATGGAATTCTCAAGATTTTAAGAATGTGTCCTAGTCCATCCACAACTGAACTGAGTTGGTTAGTACAGACTCAAATTAGGACACCTCTTTCAAGTGAATGCGGTGCTGTTTGGCTGAAGAATCAAACCCTTTAGCAACTGTTCTGCTCAAATGGCAGTAACAGAAAAGGGCAACCTAGGAGCACATCGGTTCCACAGAAAGGCTTAAGAGCATAAAAAGCAAGATTATCCAAACATTCACTTCGCCCTGGTAAACAAATTCTTGTGCCAAAAGCACAAGGAGCAGCTGTTATCAAGTGGTTTCTTCTGCTAACATAGTTCCAAGATGCTGATACTAAGAAAATTTTGGGGCTTTCTAAAGCATCTGAAGAAGGTCAAGGAAGTAAAGAAATCCAAGGCAGATGTACAGTACTCCAGACTGTGTCAATGCTCAGCACACATCTTAAGTTACTGGCATGAGAAAAGGGAACTGTAGGTTGCCCTGCAATGCCAAGTGGACTCCAGTTCTGGAATCAATATAGTAAGGTTGCAGGGATAGAGAAAAATCTTTTATTAGACCATCTGATAGATGATGCTCTTCTCTCCTGTTGCAACCTCTTCTGATTTTAAACTGCTCATGAAAACATTGGTTCAGCTGGGAAAGATGTATTTTGGGGCCCTACCTCTCTACCTAATCCTTCTTTCCTTGGAAAAAGCACCGACAGTTCACGTGCTAGTTGGGATGACAAAAAAAAGCACTTGCATCATTGTCTACCTCTTCAATACCCCCAGAAAAACAAGTTGTATTTTTAAAAGTGGGTTTACCACTGTAAGATTAAGGGATTCCACTGGCAGAGCTGCACTAGTCAAGGATGAATGTGCTGATTAATGCAGCTGTCCCAAGCATTTGTAGCAGAAACGATCTTATAAGCACGTCCACCGGGAGTTAAAGTCACTTAATCACGTTGCAAATCCACGCCCCCTACTTGATATCAGTTTAATTTTCCTATGCAGATGACCCTTGAGGGTCACAGGCAAGAAAATAAGAGCCATGACTTCCCAACTTGACAACTTCATTGTGATTTTTTTTCCAAGAGAAAGCACCAAACAAAGGTATGTTCTCATACTGTACGTTCTCTTCTATGGTCAATGCACTAAAAAAAGAAACAAATGCAGAGGGAAAAAAAAGAAAGGAGAAGGAAAGAGCAAAATCTGAGCTCCATGTTAGGGAAAAAAAACACAACTCAGTGCAGGTGCTGCAAGGAAGAAAACAATGCCATGGAAATACAGGGATGAAGTGCAACATTTGGGGCTTGAGGTTTTGGATAGGCAGTAAGAGTTTCTGTCCTAACAAAGACAGTGCACTGAAGTTAACAAGACTTAAGTAAAACATGATAAAGTATCTGATAGCCCTTAAAGCTAAGGTAGCAGATTTCATTTGAAACTGGCTACAACTCAAAAGAGAATTTCATACAGGAATACTCTTGTTTCTCTCATTACATTAAAAAATCCAATATGGCAAAACACACAGGACACAGCTCAGGGTCACGGAAAGGATTTTGATCTGGGCTTTTTGCTATCTGAAAGACTCTCAGTTGCTCATACGGAGACTCTTAAAGCTGTTAAAACGCCTCAGGGGTTGTTTTGCAGCTTGCAGTGTAATTTGGAAGGTAAAGAATTAACTGAGACACCCCCAACCACTTGAGCAAAAATGAAAGGCAATCTGAACCTCAGGCGATCTTCTCAAGAACTGACATGAATTGGATGGCTACTCACAGCCTTGAGCTTGGCAAGGTGCTACGCATTCTGAAGGGCAAAATCCAAAACTTGGCACTTCAAGGTGTCTGCAAGATCATTTTACCAGCCCAGGAGCCAGCACTGCTATCCTTTGGAGATGCCTTCTAGCAGACCTCACGCTTCCAAGGGATCTAATGTAACTTTGGTTTTGCAAAAAGATATATCCAAGGAGAAGGGAGCTCGAAGATGCCAAAATAGCAGTCCCTGAAAACAGTTCACCATACTGTATTTCTTAAGCTCCTTATAAAGGAAAGGGACCTTTAATACTCAAAATCTTATTATTACTGTCCTCATATAGTGATACTGGGCAGCAGGCCTCTTGGAATATTCTACCATACCAGCCAGTTCTGTTCTGAAGGTTTTGAACACAAAACTCGTCCTTTTCAAACGAAGCAAGGAATGAGATAAACAAATCCTATATTTAACTTCCTATTCACTGCAGCCATCACAAACAAGTTCTTGTAAACACCCTACAGGTCACAAATCTCCACTATCTTATCTCAATGTTAAGCTGCTGAAGTACAGCTCAAAGCTCCTACCAACAGGCTTCCTAGAGTGCCACTTTCAACAGCTGAGGCCACTGGCTAGGTAACAAAGCTGGAAAGCAAAAGCAAAAAGAAAATGTGTTGATCTATTGTCAAATTAGCATTCATTATTAACTGCAGCATCTGCATACTTACATAAAAATAAACTCCTTTTCCCCATATGCTAAAAAAATGCAGCACACATTCATTTGGAAGACACACTGACTGTGGCAAGTTTGCTTTTAATAGCAGGTCTGTCTCAAGTGTATAAACGCTGCCTTGATTTTTCACACCTTGAAGTCCCTCTGAAGACACTGGACAACTGTGTTGCAGCTTCTACAAAACATAAGTCTGCTGTATCAGATGCATCCTCCCAGCCACCTGATTATGATGCATCATGGACCATACAGAGCTGAGGAAAGAAAATTTACTCTTTCCTTAGAATAGAATAGAATTAACCAGGTTGGAAGAGACCTTCGAGATCATCATGTCCAACCTATCATCCAACACTACCCAATCAACTAAACCATGGCACCAAGCATCCTGTCAAGCCTCGCCCTGAACACCCCCAGCGACGGCGACCCCACCACCTCCTCAGGCAGCCCATTCCAGTGGGCAATCACTCTCTCCTTGTCTTCTCCAGTTCAATACAGCCTGGTTAACAGCTGCCAGAAGAGTACCCTCTGAGACTGAAAGACACAGACTAAGAAGCCCTTACACACAGAAAATACCATGCAGTTCTCTTCTCTGGAGATCATACCAAAACTGCAAGTGATGGCAAACCTGCAACAGTAGAAAATGCCCTGCACTCACTGAAGAGTCAACCTACCAAGCTCACCACCACAAGACACTGACCTTAACAGCACTTTTAAAAGGTTTTGAATTTTCTTCTAGCTGTCACATTACAATAGCATGAAGTACAAAAAACCCTCCACAATCAAGCTTATAACCTTTAGTTGCCAGATTTTAGGATGGTATTTAAAAACAGTAGGTAGCCAGGAGGGGGTTGGTCTCTTCTCCCAGGCAACCAGCACCAGAACAAGAGGACACAGTCTCAAGCTGCACCAGGGAAAGTTTAAGCTCGAGGTGAGGAGAAATTTCTTCACTGAGAGAGTCATTCACCATTGGAATGTGCTGTGCAGGGAGGTGGTGGAGTCACCGTCCCTGGAGGTGTTCAAGAGGGGATTGGATGTGGCACTTGGTGCCATGGTTTAGTCATGAGGTCTGTGGTGACAGGCTGGACTTGATGATCTTTGAGGTCTCTTCCAACCTTGGTGATTCTGTGATAAAGAGCTTGGTTTACTTTTGGCTGGTGAATGATACAACATGCTTAACTACTCCAAGAATATTCAAGTCAAGCTGTATTTACAAATCAGAGCTGATTTTTAAGACAACAGGGTTGAACCAAGTTGTCAGTAGGTTCAGCATCTTCTCAGCTATTGAAATACATATGAGAACACCAGTCCTAAGAATGCTCCATGACTAATGAGCAGACAACAGAAATATATGTGATCTTTCTTAACTAAAGCTAAGAGTAATTAAAGAGGGAAAACAGAAACCTGGAGCGCTGCATAAATAAAACAAATCAGTGTGCACAGCACCTGAAAAAAGAGTGAAAACCATTCAGATTCTCCATGGTGCACAATAGCAGTACTCAGTCTGACTAATGGAGTTAGAGGTTTTCTGTCAGTTCTGTAAAAATAAAAGATGCATAAGACATGCCTGATGACAATCATTGGTTCATACTGAGCTTACCTTCAAATTTTAATAAGCATAGTCAGGTCAACACTTGTGATTAGAACTGCAAAATATTCAAGACCTTGATTACATAAAGATTCGTAGCCAGAGCAAATGCCACTTGCACAGCACAAGAGAAAAAACAAACACCACACTTAAAATATTTGATCCAAATGGGACATAAACCATTCCAGCATTTGCAAAAGTTACTGGACAGATGGGCAGAGTCCAATGGCATGAGACTGAATACATCCAAGTGCCGGGTTCTGCACATTGGCCACAACAACCTCATGCAGAGCTACAGGCTGGGGTCAGAGTGGCTGGAGAGCGGCCAGGTAGAGAGGGACCTGGGGGTGCTGGTTGATGGTAGGCTGAACATGAGCCTGCAGTGTGCCCAGGCAGCCAGGAGGGCCAATGGCATCCTGGCCTGCATCAGGAACAGTGTGGCCAGCAGGAGCAGGGAGGTCATTCTGCCCCTGTACACTGCACTGGTTAGGCCACACCTCGAGTCCTGTGTCCAGTTCTGGGCCCCTCAGTTTAGGAAGGAGGTTGACTTGCTGGAGCGTGTCCACAGAAGGGCAACAAAGTTGGTGGAGGGGCTTGGAGCACAGCCCTATGAGGAGAGGCTGAGGGAGCTGGGGTTGCTTAGCCTGGAGAGGAGGAGACTCAGGGGTGACCTTAATGCTGTCTACAACTACCTGAAGGGAGGTTGCAGCCAGGTGGGGGTTGGTCTCTTCTCCCAGGCAACCAGTACCAGAACAAGAGGACACAGTCTCAGGCTGCACCAGGGTAGGTTTAGGCTGGAGGTTAGGAGGAAGTTTTACACAGAGAGTGATTGCCCACTGGAATGGGCTGCCCGAGGAGGTGGTGGAGTCACCATCACTGGAGGTGTTCAGGGCGAGGCTTGACAGGATGCTTGGTTGCATGGTTTAGTTGGTTGGGTGGTGTTGGATGATAGGTTGGACATGATGATCTTGAAGGTCTCTTCCAACCTGGTTTATTCTGTTCTATTCTATTGGTACCCAGAATCATTTGGTATATGGTCACATTTAATGCAGGCCAAATCTGTGTATTAAAGATAACCTGATATGGAATTTATTGTGGGAGTGAGGGTACTTTGTTTAAGAAACTATCTAAAAAAAACCCTGCCTATGCAGTGCTTTAAGAAAAGCTGAGTTTCAGACTGCTCTTTTTGGGACAAACTCAAAAAAATTAAGTTAAATTATCCTTTTTTTTTTGCTCTCCCCACTGCATTTGTGGTATCACAGTATCCACCCCCATGAATGTAACAGACATACCTCCCTCAGAGCTTCCATGTAGTTTTACATACAGTTTGGAAAGGTAAAATACATCTTACACTAGGTAGAAAGCGTTACAAAGGCCTTCCAAAGCTTCAGGACTTCACCAGTTTTAAACTTACAATCCACAACAGCTCTCAAATCAACACAAGAGTTCAATCACAAAGCATCTTCTGCAAAAGCTCAAGCGTTTTCACTGAAGTCACTCTTTGGTTTGATCCAGCCACTAAGACACAGGGCTATGCAGCCTCCTAGGCTTCTCTCTCAAATCCTTCCTGCTTTAAATAACTCCCTGACATCTGCATTCACTGGTGCACTGATTTTGGTGCCTGAAGCTGCTTATCGCCTATAGTTAGCTGTAATGAGATCATGACTGCCTCCCCACACGTGCTTAAGCTGCTTAGACAGTACTGTCAAAGGACACAGAACAAAGAGCCAGCCCTATCTTCTTGTGCCCAAGAATCCTAGACTCACTTTTGGAGCCATACTTTGGTATCAAATGATGGACAATGCCAATCCCCATTAAAGATTACACAGTATTTTGCACAGATCCACCATAGCAGTTTTAAAAACAAGGGAAATGCAGCTCAGATAGAGCTACAGGGCAGGGGGAAAGATAGATGTCACATAAGAATATATTAGCTATGTAACAGTTCCCTTTTAGATCAGTACTTAAGTCAGCTGTGACAAAGAGGCACATCCCTTGTACAGCAGACACCACATTCTTCTCCCCCTAGCCTAGGTAGGTAGATGTGGAACTCAGCATCTTTGGTCATTACCTGTTGCACCCAAAACTAGCAAAGACCATCAGATGCACAGGTCAGAGGCCTCCCCTTCAGAGAAGCAAACTGTGGGACACAGTCACTACTGCAAAACAAGTTCTCTCAAGGAAACAAGGTCATTTGAGTCTGCTGGCAAACAAATGGGTACTACCACTGAGTCGTATCTCTGTTGATAAAGAACTGGGGGAAAAGAGGTATGCTACTTTCTTCCTAATTTAGAATAGCACAAGGTAATCCCTTTCAGCCTGGAACACTATCAAAGCAGTGTTTTAGCAAACTAACCTCAAAATAGGATAAAAAAATAGAACAAAAACCAGTTAATGACTGAGTTCTGACATCATCATAAAATCAGCCACATAAATGGCCAGAACTGCTGGAGCACAAGGTAGCCTCCAAACCTTGGAAGCTTAGCTCCTATTACAAAGGACTGACACAGACTTGGTTAAAAGTTAACAAATACACAACAGGACTCAGCTTTGCACTCTAGTTCTCCAAGTCCCAGTGCACTTACCTGGGCGTTCCTCTACTATATCCTCCAAGCGTATTTCTCACAAACCATATCTATGTATACTTACTTAAAGGCCGAAGTTGCAAGGCAAGAGGTAAAAAGCAAGCAGCTTATTTCTCTTTGCACAGTATTTAAGGTGGCTGCATACTTATTCTGGGCAAAAGAGGGAAAAAGTTACCTCAGAGATGTCACCCAAGCTCTCGCTGTCAAGCAGTCACTGGAATATGGAGCCAGCCTCTCACAATCAAGAGGGAGAAGGATGCCAGAAGCAAGTCTGCCTGGAAGATGTTGTATGGAAGCCAGTTAACAAGTGCTAAATTAGCTTTTATTTAGATCTTTATTTGCTCATTAATTTAGCATGTTTGAGGGCATGCTTTCACTGGAGTCTGGGACCAGCATTCATGGGGACCTCCTCATAGAATAGACCAGACCAGGTTGGAAGAGACCTTCAAGATCATCATGTCCAACCTATCATCCAACACCACCTAATCAACTAAACCAAGTGACCAAGCATCTTGTCAAGCCTCGCCCTGAACACCTCCAGCGATGGCGACCCCACCACCTCCTCTCTGTGTAAAACTTCCTCCTGACCTCCAGCCTAAACTTCCCCTGGCGCAGCCTGAGACTGTGTCCTCTTGTTCTGGTGCTGGTTGCCTGAACAAGAGGATGCAAATGCATCCTCTGGGCTCTGAGAGTACCACTGGGGCTGAGGGGACGAGCGTCCCCAACTGTGCCCTCGATTCCTCAGCTGAAGATTGCCAACCCGTGGGTAGAACAAAACAAGTCTGGTCTTCCTCCGACCTGGTTGACAAGACACTGACATTAAGGAAGAAAGGCTGAAGCATGGTATATTAGGCTACAGCAGCTGAACAGGAACTGCTGCAGGCCCCAATACAAGAGAGGTAGTGTTTGGCAAAGCAGCAGGACAGCTGGTGGAGGAGATAACCTTTCTAACTACAAAAGCTAAACCAAACAGCTTATCTGTCGGAGCTCTCAACCACGTGTAGCAACATCCTACTGGGATAGGCACATTACATCCCATAACCTTTCTTTACTGCTTTTATCAGATTGGGTTGACGCAGAGGATCTACTAATATACTTATGGCTGCTACACCCAGGTTATTTTTGACCAGAAACAATTGCATCCATGTGCACCACTGTGCACAGCAGCATACAGATGGAGAGGCACCTTTACTGCCAGAGAAGGGAATAAAACCATTTGTTGTGAATGAAACTGAACCAAATACTGATGGGGGTTATGCAAAGTAAAAGCTTAAAGAAGCTTGCCTTTTGTACAGTTAATGCCACTCTAAATGCAGACAAATAAGTGAAGGCAAACAACTTGCACCTTGGCATAGCTGAAGCTCGTACCCATGGGGACCACATAGGAAGCAGGGCACCCCAACATGCCAATTAAGAGAAGGGTGTCTATTAGAAAGTACATGTACCCAAAAGGCACAGTGGGAAAGCCAAAAGTAACAGCTGCTGCCACATCAGAAAGGCACAGGCACTGCGTACAGGCGATGCCTGCAAAACAAACTAAGCAGCCATGAACAAACACTTCCTCTTCCTCCCCCCGCAGCCCCAACAACAGCAGCAACCAACCTGAGACTAAGCGCTCGCCAGCGTCCTGCTCTCCGTTCCTGTCACATCAGGAGGTTAAAGGGGGGAGACTGCTAGCTGCTCCTCCATGTCTGAAGGGTTCCTTTGGTTTCAAGCAGGTAACACAAATATTCAACGTGATGCTTGCAGAGGTTGCTCTGTTTTCTTTTCTTTCATTCCATTTCTTTCATTCCTTTTCTCTAGCTCACCCATTTCAGAGCTCACTAGGGACCCCTTGCATTTACTAGGCTTGGTCTTGATAGATTCCTTCTCAAAGACTAAGAAGTCAGAA
Organism: Dryobates pubescens; assembly: GCF_014839835.1. Classification (NCBI taxonomy): domain Eukaryota; kingdom Metazoa; phylum Chordata; class Aves; order Piciformes; family Picidae; genus Dryobates; species Dryobates pubescens. The sequence goes on from NC_071612.1 coordinate 61,772,031, forward strand.
ATGAAAGTAGTTCTTCGTAGAAGAGTCACATTACACAAACGAGCAAGAGCAGAGCCACAGCTCTACTGAGCTGCTTCACACAAACTCTGCAGGCCAAGCTCAAATTTAACCCTGCCCAGCACTAGGACTGATGGTGTGACACTCCTGTCCCTGAGACTACAAATCCCAGCATCAACACTCAACTTGTGACGCACATGTCTTAAACACCTTACAAGCTAATTCCTGATGGAAGATTGGGTGAATCCAATGGCACCAGGTGTTTGGGTTACCATCCAGTGTCTGAGTAATGGCCCAAACAAGGTCTCTGCCAGATCTTCTATGGCTTCGGTATCTGCACTTCAACACACCTCCTCTAGAGCAAACGTGCCAGATACGCAACTTCAGACTTACCACCTACGTTTCCTATTCCAATGAAACCCACAAGACAGTGCCAACTCCTACTCCACTGTGCCAGAACTCACCAGGTCCACAACCACCTTTAGGCACAAAGAAACCAACTGGAACCCAAAATCTAAAAAGCCAAGTGATCAAACTTTTTCACAAACAAGCAGTGATCCACTGATCACAGATAGCCAGCAAGCAGCTCCAAGCTTGTACAGGGCTTGTCATCTTGCACTGCTCAGGCTCAACAAGGTCACATTCTCAGAGTTTGATGGTTTTACTCAAAATGAGTAAGCTCCATACATGAACAAGAGAAGGACAGAAGAAACAAACCAGGCAGATCAAATGGTGCAAGAATTAGTATGCAACTGCATGGTTAAGAAGACATCATGAGGCTTATTCAGAAGGCTAATTAGCTGATAAGGGGGCAGGTACTGGGCAGCCTGGGCATTTTTTGACCTCCAAGTACTTAGTATTCTAACTTTGGCTCGTTGCTGCATGCAATGCAGTACAGAATAACTTGCAAGTCAGTTGACATACACAGCCTGCCACGATAAGGGATCCCAAAGCACATCTAACTGTACTTTTCTGTACCATGGTTGTACGGAGATGCCCAGTACTGTCATCCTCATGAAGCACTCAATGATACTATTCATAAAAGCAGTAGGAAAGAAGCATCATCACTACTGCTTCATTTAATTTTTAAATATACATAAATCTGTATTTCAGAAGTCTGGCTTTACATAGCTAAATATATAAAACCACATTGATGCACTGTTTCAGTCATGGGTGCAGCTTATCCTGAACAAGAGCAACACTCTATTCCACCAACAGCCCCATGTTCTCACCATTGCCCTCACACCAGCAGAATCATTTAAGCATCCACAAACACGGGGAGGAAACAAACAAGCCAGTTTGTCTCCAGCTGCCTCAGCTCATGTGTCAGAGAACTCTGACTCCCACCTGCACAAACACTGCAGCTGGCACCAATGACAGGGCAAGAACCTCCCATGGGCTGCCATCTATACTGACATGAGCTTAAGTGACTGTGAAAATACCTACAGAAGGAGGCACAACTAAACCTCCTGGTGACTGGAAGTGGGTCCTAGAAACTGTCTCATTTCTCCTCTTCAGCAGTGAATCGTGCCCACTTGCCCTAAGGAAAATGCAAAATTGCCACAAGGTGCCTACATGCACTGCTCCAAAGCTCCTACCAGCACACCATACTCTTTCCATCAGGGTCATCAGGGACTCCTATGGTAATGAACCTGTATACATCAAATTCCCCCTCAAGGAGCCAAGGATCACATTCCCTGCTCTTCCAGAAGTCCTTATTATACAGGAAACAAAGGCAATGCCATGAAAAGGACCCCACAGATACACCTAACGGGCTCCAACCAGGATGGCATAGACCACTCATCCATGCACCTGGAAAGAGCTGAAAAAGCTGGGGAGGCTATGAAGCACTCTCTATTGGAATAAAAATTAGCACTACAACGATTAAAAACCTCAAAAAGGCACAAGCTTCACACAGTTAAACCACTAACACAATGCTATCTTATCACATAGAGAGTTCACAATCTATTCACAACATACCACTTTCCATCCGGCTCCAGAACAAAGCACCCAGCCACCCCACAAAAAATAGCAATGATTTCTCATTCTCAAGAGCAAGGAATATTGTGCAGGATTAGAACATCCCTCATAGACCTATTTAGCATTACAGTGTCAACATCTAATAACCAATATTTCTAATTAAAATAAAAAAACCCCAACAAACACACACCAAAACCCACCCCAAAAAAACTTGCAAGCTTCTGACAGGGTGTCTGTAGAAGGGAAATTAAAGTCTTAGCTCAAAGACATATAACAAGGAGGCAGTATTTTCCTCCATCAAAAACCTGACCATAGGCACACACATCAGCTGCAGATGACAGCTCAGTGCAAAGAGACTGAGACAGGACCTTACAGCCCTATTATTCTGTGAGACAAGCTCCCAAATAAGTACACACAATTAGGTTTACTGACTATAGAAATATAAGAATGCACAGAAACAGTGCTCACACTGTTCTGGCACCATTCAATGCTTCATAAGCAAAGACCAATCCTGGAATTCGGTACTGGAAGCTCTGAATACCAAGTTAAGCCAGGTGAACCTCAAGGGAGGGAAAGCAGATGGAGCAGAAACACAGCAAGACAAGCTGAGGTGAGAAAGGCTGCACATACTAAAGCAAACTGCCGGGAAGAAAAATAGGGCCTTGCTGATTCAGGGTTTAACATGGAGGGACATGGAGCCTGGCACCAATTTACATTAACAGTAATTGAAAACTGAACAGGGGTCCGTGATCACCTCTCCTGATCCAAGTTCTACTTGAAAAACCCCAGGGAAGGTGGTCGGTTATGGTCCAGGTCTGCAGACCATGAGCACATCGGCCTCCGGGGACTGCCAGGCACCCCCTGGTAAGCAGCGGAGCAACCAGCCTTACCGGAGCCTGCCCGCACCTCTCCTCTGCAGGGCTGGCAGTACGCTGGGATGCAGGAAGGGCCCCCAACCCCACCAGCTTCCTCACCATGTTGGTTTCATGTTACCACCGTGGCTTGCCGAGTTCCTTCCTGAGAACAGCGTCTGTCGAAAGGGCACAAAGAGAGGGGACGCTAGACCTGCTTGCTGGGCAGGGCAGGGGCAGCACGGCCCTGTCCTGGCACCGTGCTGCCCACGGCCCTACCCTCACTGAGCACAGGTCTCACAGCTCTCCCCAGGCTGCGGACGGCCCTCCCGCCCCAGCTATGGTCCATACGGGCCTCGCATGGAGAGGCACCTGGGTCTCACCCCCAATACAACCCGCAAAGGCGAGGGCGGTCCCCCCGTTCCCCTCCTTAAGGGACTGTACCTAGATCCCCCCCCTACCACGGATCCGCGCCTGGCTTCTCTGCCGCGGCAGGGTGCTGGGACCCCCGACCCTTCACAGAGCTGCGCCTGCATGCCTGTATCCCGTGTCTGTCCCCCTACATGCACGGCCGCGTTAGGCTCTCCTTCCATCTCAGTCTGGCTGCACCAAGCTCTCCCTCCTCCCACCCCCTACCACGGGGCCGCGCCCGGTTCTCCCCTCACGGCACGGCTCCCCTGTCTTCCTCCCTCCCCGCCTCACGGCACCGTGACTGCCTCGGCTATTCCCGCCCCTCAGCCTGTTCCGGGCCCTTGCGCACGATGGCTCACCGGGGCCGGCCTTGCCTGCCCAGCCAGGGGCTGGCGACACCGAGCCCCCAGCACCACAGCTCCCCTCCGCCCGCTCCCTGCCGTTCGAATCAACAACAAGATGGCGGCAGCCGCGGAGGCGGGGCCCTGCTGCTGGCCGTCATAGCAACCGCGCCGTCCAAGGCCCGCCCCGCCGTCTGCTGCCGCAATCCAAAGCCGAGACCCGCCCACCGGGGTGACGTTGCAAATGTTGATAGGTTAAAATCTCCGTCACTCAAGCGCAGAGCCGCCCTGCCCCTTTCCGTGCGCGGACTGCCTCCGGACGGCCGCGCACGTTAGGTGCACGTGACGCCTCCCCTGACCCCACCTTCCCGCGGTTTACGGCGCTTCATTGGCTATTTCTGAGAGGATATTCAGCCAATGGGCATGGGCGGCGGGCCCCGCTCGTCCGGGGCGGTGTGCGGCGGGAGCGCGCAGGCGGGTGGCCGAGGTGTGGCTCCGTGGGGTTGTTGCTCAGCTTCCTCCCCCGGGGCGGAGGTGAGATACCGCGCTCGGAGAAGAGCCTGCCTCTTTAGTCCTGTGTGCCTGCCTTCCCCTAGGGCCTTGGGCGAGTGTCGCGGACCCATCGGCGTGTTCTGCGGGTTAGTCAGGCTAACGCTGGCTTCCCGCCGCCGCGGCCTGGCCTCAGGCAGCTTTTGCACTCTGGGCTGGCTCCTCTGAGCGGCGAGCAGAACGTCGTTAGATGCCGATCCGGTACAATAAAAGGTTTAAGTCCTAAATAGTCGCAGTTCCTGTGGGCTCGGGGACCCCCAGGCAGGGTCACACAAGTGACCCCTTCACTGGAAAATTTCACGCCTGGCTCCTGCCCTCTTTTTCCTCCCTCTTAGCCACCTACTCCCCAAATTAGTGCCTTCTCTCTCACCCAGCAGCGCTTCATTTCCCTGGAAGCTGCCAGAGAAACATCCTTTGAAATTCAAATAACTGCTTTCCCACCTCTGGGCGCCAAATGACTCCTTCAAAGCCCTCCCGCCTGTTCGACAGGCCCTGCTAACTCCTGCAGCTTACCTGCACCACTGCCAGTTCGATTTCCCCCTGATTAAGAAACCCAGCACCTCTGCTGACCAGCACCACTGACCAGCTGTTAAACCCACCCACACCTGGGAATGCTCGAGTAAGGGAGACCTTGAAGAGGACATGGGACACAGGGTAAAGGTTTCTCAAAACTACCTGTGATGGAGCTTTCGTGCCCCAGATCACATCTCTGCAGAGGACTACCCCAGCTGGGTCAAATCCAGAGGCTACAGAGACCTTGCTGTGACCCTGCCAAAGCCCTTAGCACATTTTTCACAGTGTCAACCAGGTCGATTGACACATGGTGTCAACAGGGCCGGTGCTGCCCTAACTACCATCCTGATCCTGGGTTGTGCCACCTACATCCGTGCCTGGAGACAGTGCTAATGACTGCCACAGCAGGCACCAGCAGGACTGTTTGACCATGGCAATCACAGCAGTGAGTGCAACCTCTGCCACTGTTTATTGAGTCTGTGCTGGCTGGGATGGTTCAGGGGCTGTCTGCACCCCTACATGGGTAGCAGGTTTGGCCACAGAGAAAGGATTTCCTCCTCCTTTCAGGCCTGAGGGGTGCATTGGATTGTCTGCCAGTGCATGCTGCTCTGCCCAGCATGATCTGCAGGGAGCTGTGAGTCAGCGAGCCACACTGAGTCGAGCTGCTCAGATCCAGCGCCGTGCCCCAGTCTTGCTGTTGAAGAGATAGTCTCTGCCAGTGCCTGAGATGAGAGACAGCATTCAGCTTTTGCCCTATGGGCACTGCCCAGGCATGGCTGCCTGGTACCTGTGTCCTGCAGACCCTGATGGCTCAAGGCTGCCAGGTCTGTGGGACAGGGCACTCACGTGGGTCTTGGGCACGACCATCGAACTGCCCCTGTGCAGAGGAGATGGGAGAGGGTACTGAGTCCCCAGGGCTTCCTCCTGCACCCCTGATGGGTTACTCACCCTCACTGCCATGGCACACACTTACTGGGCTGCTGGCATGGGGGTGGCCCTGCTTCTCCTTATCTCCTCTCTGCTCCTCTGCATCCCAGGAACTGAAGAGGGAAGAGAGGTGATGGGAGGACACACTGTCAGTAATGGACCCCTTGCCTCAATCCCAAAGAATGCAACCAGGAGTGGGTTGCCAACCAGGCTTAGCATTGCCAGCTGCACCCTATCAAGCCCATCATCTCCACCTACCTCATCATCCCCTTACCCAGCCCTTGTGTCCTATGGGCACGGAGGGAGAATACGCCAGGGGCCCAGCTCCCCCAGGCATTACCAACTTTCAGCGATAACCAGATGAGACAAGCCAGTCTGCCACCACATCCTCTGCTTTCCTCACATGCTGGTTCACACTGTTCTTGTGCTCAGAGGATGCTGTGCTGAGGGAAATGCAATCCCAGAGAGCCTCTGCTGCCAGGGCCACCTGGAGGGGATGAACCTTCTCCCTTTCATGGTCACTAGAGCCCTAGTTCCACCAAGCATGGTGTCCCCAACATCAACAGTGGATGTAAAAGCCAGACGTGCATTGCCCCAGGGCAGTTGTGCCACTGGAGGTGGCTGCTATCCTGCTCAGGGGTTTGCATGCCTTTTCCTCACCGTGCAGACGCCTGACACAGGCTGGGCTGGCTCCAGTGCCTCCTCAGGCCCTCCTCTCCACCACCTCTCAGTCCTCATTCATCCTCCCAGGGAGGCGTGTAGCCTGCTCAGCTTCTCCAGGGGAGCTTTCTCTGTCAAACTGGGGTTTCCCTGGTGAGCCACAGCAGCCCCAGCCATGGTGCTGGGACCCAGCACTGCAGCTGGCAGTGGAGCCAATGTTGATCTATTTCACTCTGCCCACTGCGGAGTTTGTCCTCCAGCCTGGCCAAGTTGTTGTCTCTGCACCCATGGCTCCCAGCAGTGCTGCACCCTCACCCTGGGGCAGAGATGGCTCCCTGGCACAGCAACTCACAGACCATATCTAAACACAGGGTATATTAAACACCCCCCACATGCTGCATCTCCCCAGCTGCAGGATCCTGTGCCAACATGCACGTCTGCACCTCGCTGCCAATGTGACCACCCTGGCTGCACATCACCCACCTCTTGTCTAGAAGCAGCTTGCCAGGGGATCGGTTTCTGTGGGCGAAGGAGAAAGCATCCATGAGCCCCTGTTCTTACTTACTGTTCCAGTCCATATTGCAAGGCTGGGGCTCACCTGCATGGCAGTCTCCAGGCCATGCAGCCCAGGGTGACCAGCAGCAGGGCACTGGAGACTGTCAGCACAGCCACAAACCAGGGTGGGGGGTGCCACACTGCCACTGTACGTGTGATGACCAGTGGCTCCTTCTGCAGCATCTGTGGAGCCAGTAGGGTGAGTGAAGAGAGTATGCAAGGACCAGGGGTCCTGGCAGACCTGGGAGCACTGCCTAGCCAATGGCTACTCACCATGTGCTGGGTGGTGGTGCTAGGTGGCACTGGGGTGCTCCAGGGGGTGACATGCACCGCCAGTGTTACAACAGTGCTGTGGTGGGGGGCACCAGAGCTGCTCCACACCTTCACTAGCAGCACATAGGTGCAGGGCTCAGACAGGCCATTGGGGAGGTAGAAGATGGTGTTCCCCTCCAGCCGAAAGCGCCCGTCCTTGTTGCCTGGACAAGAGGGTCTGCTCGGTGCCACGCTGCAGTGAGGGGCTGGGCCGTGCTGTGCCCTGCCTGCTCCTCACCTCCAGCGATGGCATATGTCAGTGCAGTATCGCCCTGGCACACCAGGTGGGTGACAGGTTGGCGGCTGCCTGGCCCAGCCACGACCCACAGCTCCTGCACCTCGGGAGTGCACACGGGCACCTGGTCCGGCACAGCCTGTCAGGAGCAGGAGCAGGGACAGGCGATATGGCACCCGTGGTGCCTGCAGCCACCGCGGCTCACCCGGCAGGCTGCACTCGCACCTGCAGGTGCACGGTCACGTCGCACAGGCAGCTCCGCCGCTTTGCTGGGTCCACATCATTCTGGGTGTCCGTCAGCCGCACGCTCAGCCTGTAGCTCCTGTGCCGCTGAGAGTCCAGGGACCCCACCACACGGATCTCGCCTGCGGGGCAGTGTGAGCTGCTGGGCACCCACAGGTGCCACAAGGTGCGGCAATGGCTAGGGAAGGGGCCAGACGTTCACCAGTCTGCGTGTCGATGGAAAAGGGCTGCGCGGGGCCGGGGCCTCCCTCCAGGCTGTACTCCAGGCTGTTTTGTGGGTAGTCACGATCTGTGCCAGTCACACGCCCCACAGTGGTTCCAAATGCTGCCATCTCCAGCACAGTGAAGGTGGCACCACTGGGGCACACCGGTGTGAATTCATTGACAGGTGTCAGAGTCAGGAACACGGGCACACGGGCTGTATGGCACACAACAGCTCAGACACACTGATGCCACCCCATTGCCTGCACCAAGCTGGGTGTGCTCTCTTCTGGACAGGCTTGGGGACAGGGGCAGTGACACCACCCCTGGGATGAGCATTTCTAGGGCAGCAGGAGAGGAACATTTCCTCTGTGAGCCGCTGTTTTGGGGGTTGGGAAAGGGCTTTTCCCACTTTCCCGGTGACCTCCCCCATTGCACTCCCACAGGGCACTCCCTGGGAACTCACTGCTCTGCGGGGGCTGCCCTCCTGCTGTCACCACGATGGTGGCTGTTAACTGAAAGCCCACAGCAGCCATATCCTCCGAGTCGTAGTCCAGAGTGGTGTTGACCTACTGAGCCAAAGCACAGGGAGTCAGGTAAATCTGAGGTGCCCTGCAAAGCCAGGGTGCCCTGCAAAGCTGGAGTGTCCCACAGTGCTGGGGTGTTCCACAAAGTCTAAGTATACTGCAAAGCTGTGATGCCATGGGAGCACAAAGAAGCCAGAGAGTGGAGAGCATAACACCTGAGGAGCCCTGGTCTAGGACCAGGCATGATAGCACATCAGAGGGTGCCCACTGTCCTGCTGGGCTTCCCCAGGTCTGGGGTTGCCATCTGCCCACGGTCCTGCTCACCTTCAGCCGTGGCCCCTCCATGTGGAAGCTGGACCGGGAGGCAGGAGGTCCCTCGAGGTCATACTGCAGCTGCCTCTCGGTGCCACTGAAGTCAGTGCACCTCAGAGTCACCAGGGTGCTGCCAGGGGACACTGTCTCAGGCTGCTGGGACCTGTTGGGGGCAGCCAGCATCTCAGCTCCTGTCCCCCCTGTCCTGGACATGGCAGAGAACCCCCTGTGCCCCACAAACCCCTGAACCATACACGAAGATGGCCGGGACACAGCTTGGTGCCTGCTGGTCTGTCCCCTGCACAGTGATGTTCACTGTGGCGGTGTCATGATCATTGGGGTGCAGCGCATTATAAGCCTGAACCAGGAGCTGTGCGTGGGCCACCTGCAGCTGGTGGGTGCTGAGGATCTCACCTGTCACTGCAGGAGAAGGCACAGCCTCGTGCTGGGCACGGGCATAGGGACAGGGTGGCCCTGGGAACCCCCCACTGCTCCACTCACCCTCATTGATGGTGAAGAGCACAGGCACTGCAGGAGCAAGGATGGCATAGCGGACATTGTCACCACTGGCACGGACCTGCGTGACCACCTCCAAGGGGCTGATGTTCTTTGTTACTGTCACAGACCACTGTGGCTCACTGCAGGCAAAGCAGGCAGTGTAATCTGGCCTGGTGCCACCAGCACCCTCCTCCTGGTCCGGCCCCACTCACCGGAAGGTGACACGGGGACGGTGCGATGGCAGCACCTCCACCCTCACAACCCCACTGCAGTTGTGCCCATGGCGGTCCATCACTTCAATCTCCAGCCTGAATGTCTGTGGGGCAGCACCAGGGCAGCTGTGGAACAGCCCCGAATAGGACCAGGGATGGGGACAGGGACAGGGGTGGAGACAGATACAGTGATAGGGATGGGGATGAGGACAGGAATAGGAATAGAGATGGAATGGGGACAGGAACAGGGACAGAGGCAGGAAAGGGGAGAAGGACAGGGACCAGAATGGAGCTTGGAGTGAGAAGTAGCAACAGGGGTGATAAGGGGGTTGGAGCTGGAGATGAGGATGAGCTGGAGACTGGGATGGGGATGGGAATATGGACAGGGGTGAGGACTGGGACAGAGGTTGAGATGCAGAAGGGAATGGAGCCAGGGAGAGGGACAGGGCACTACTGGGGCAAGGGTAAGATGGGAGCCCAATGGGAGAAGCTGCATGGAGAGCTGCAGACAGTGCTAGCAGGGGGATAAGCCGAGTTAGCTGAGAGGTGGCTGAGAGAGCCTGAGGATGCTGGTGCCCACCTGAATGTCTTGGCTGGGGTTGAAGCCGTTGGCAGGTGCCAGAACCAGGCCTCGGCGGGTAAGTGTGAGTGGCGTCTCATGGGTTCGGAGCCTGAACTGCAGAGAGATGGGTGGTGGGAGGAAAGTGGGAAGAGAGCGGACACCTCTATCCCCTCCTTCACGCCTGGGGTTCTGCTGCCCCCAAGGCTGCTCCTGTTTGTGGGGTCTGCAGGACCCCACGGCAGCCACCACTCACCATCAGCCCAGCAAGTGGCTGCGGCAACACCGCGTACAGAGGTGTCTGGGGAGCAACATCTGCCGGCACCTGCACCACATCTCCTTCTGCATCACAGTACAGCCGTGGGAGCCCAGAGCCAGCTGGCACCTGCAGCCCCCACCACCCCCTGCCCCATGCCTTCTACCTGCACTGGCAAAGGGCTTGTCACAGCGCAGCACCTGCCCTCTTGTCACTCGGACAAAGAGACGCTCTTGCACCTCCTCCTCCCCGGGACAAGTGGCCCACAGGGTGAGGAGGTACTGGTTTACTCGGTGAGCATCGAGCTCTGCACCAGCACGCAGTGTTACCTGCCAAGGAGATATGGCCCTTAGTGGGGCACCCAGAGGCGTCTACTCCACTCCCCCCATTCCCCATCCGCACCTCTGCCTGAAATGCAGTGGCATCCATGGGGTCAGCACTGATGGCAATGGGGTTGAAGGGGTGGCCAGGCTCAATGCCATACAGGGTAACATTGGGGCTGCCACTTGCGTTTCTGCAGGAGACGGTCACCTTGGCCACGCGGGTGCCTGGCATTGCATCCTCACTCAGAGTCACCACCCGTGGCAGGTCAAGCAGGGCTGGTGGGAGACCCCGGGGACAGGCCTTGCATCTGGCCAGTGCCACTGACAGCTTGGCCAGCCATGCTTAGGGAGCTCTGCTCCTGCACCTAGGCATCCATAAGGGTAGTCTCCCTTCTGGGTGCAGTGAGGCCTGGGGCACCCTGCTCTTACCTGTTGCTCTGACGAAAGACCCTGCAAAGAGGAAAACATCACTCTAGCCTGCCAAGTGTGTCCCAGCTATGCCCTGGTGAGGACCCAGAGATTAATCTATTGCTCTAGAGATGCCCCAGTAGTGCCTAGCTGTGCCCTGGTGATGCCCCCAGGATGCCCTAGTAATGTCCTGGAAGTGCCCTAAGGATGTCCGAGAAATGTTGCAATGAAACTCTGAAGACACTCCAGCAGTGCCCCCTCCCTGCCTGAACCCAGCCAGGCAGCTGCTGGCTCCTCTGCCCTTCTTGGGGTCAGAACTAGACATATGAGGGCAACAGAGGGGAGCCTGTCCCCTGTTGCCTTCCTCTTGGTCCCCCACCCAGGGTTTGGCAGCCAGGGTGCCCTCAACACTGTGAGCCTACCTGAGGCATGGAGGCTGAGGAGGAGGAGGAGAAAGGTGAAGCGTCTGTGCATGCCCATGTCTCGCTGGCTGTTTGGGACAAGCTGGAGCCCGTTGCTAAGTGTGCCAGGCACCACCCCAGCCCAGCGTCACATTGTCCATCTGTGGCTGCCAGCCCTGCCCCTGAGGCAGGGACAGGGCATGGCCCTGGTTCCCCCTCAGCCCCCTCCCACCTCCATTCCCACCCTCTTGCCATCAACTGGTGTGAGGCAGGCAGGCAGTGATGCTCCGTAGGGTTTTGCTGCCACACCACGCTGCCTCCCCACGCTTGGGACCTGGAAAAATTAGCTGGGAGGTAATTTTTGGCCAAGATCTCCTTCATTTGCAAGCCAGAGCCGCTTCTCCCAGAATTCTTATTAAACGCTATTAGCTCACAATTAATAGGCGCTGGGGAAGCACGGCCCCGTGGCCGGGGTCACCTTTCCCTCCTCCAATGCTCAGACCTCTTTTGGCAGCCCGGTAGTTCCAAGTGCCTCTGACGGGGCCCTGTAACGGGGCTACCCTTCTTCCTGCCAAGGCTTCCCGGGATCCCCTGGTGCCCGCGGGGCTGGGGTGCTGCCACCCGGGACACCGGGTCCTGTCTTGCCTAGTGGTGGCTGATCCCGCCGTGCCCGCGTAGCGCCCGCATAGTGCCCGGCGCGGGGCCCCGGGGCGACGGGGCGGGGCAGGGCGGAGCCCCGTGGCGGCGGTGCCGGTGCTCACGTTACGACGGCCCCATTGGCTGCGATGGGGCGGGGCGGTGCCGCCTAGGCAGCGCCGAGAGGTGGCGGGCACGGCCGGGCGCTCCGCTCCGCTGCTGTTCCGCCGCCGGCACCGGCGGGACTGGGAGAGGGACCCGGAGCGGGGCCGGGTCGGGCATGCACAACCCCCGCTTGGACGCCTGCCCTGGCCAGCTCGGCGCCGACCGGGTGAGTGCCACCGCGGGCACCGGAGAGGGGTCGGGAACACCCTTGCCCGCGCCCCGCCGAACCGACCGGGCATTGCCGTGATGTCAGGGTGCTAGCAGTGACATCAGCGCCGTGACATCATGTGCAGAACCAAGGGGGCGAAGGGGACGTGGGCATTTCGGGGGACGTGGGCGACCCGCTGGGACACGGGTAGCTGTGGGGGTACAAATGGCCATGGGACGCTGGTGTCCAGGGGCTGCGGTGTCCAGGGGCTGCGGTGTCCAGCCGTCAGGGTGCCAGTGGCACCGCCGCCCCGCAGCTGCCACCCTGCCGCCTTCCTGGGCTGCCCCGAGGGGACCGACGGTGACAAGGTGGCCCAGCTGGCTCCCCTGGGCCTGCCTCACGCCTACCCAGCTGCTCCCACCGCCGGTACGGGACAGCTTGAAGCGGTGACACAGCGCCAGCAAGGCCGGCTCAGAGGGTCCCAAGCAGCGGGGACCAGGACGGGGACTGGGACAGTGACAGAGGGCAGCGACAGGCAGGGCCGCCACAGGCCGGACAGCAGCTACACTGGAGCTGGCTGGGGGCGGCTGGTTAAGCAGGACGGGGAAGCGATCCCTCCCGCTCGCTGGCTTCTCGCAGCTTCAGCGCGGAAAGGAAAGCGGACGTAACACCCTGCTTTTGGGGTCAGACAATAGGAATTCAAGAGCGAGGAGCGGCCCGGCTGCAAGGAGCCAGCCGCCCCTTCCCCGCCTGCCCGGCCACACTCTTCCTTCTCAGCTGCTCCAGATAGAGCTCTTTGGGGGGCCCTGGGCTCAGGCCTCGTTGCACCCTGACGTCACCTGGGGTGTCCCCAGCTGGAAGGCACAGGGTGGGTGGGGTAGCCCTGCCAACACACGGGAAGGGAGAACCCCACCCCACCACCCGCGGGTGCCCTCGGGCTGCAGCTGGCCCTGTGCCACCGAGCAGGGTCCTGCCTCTAGGTTATCCTGGCTACCACCCCACTGATACTGGGGGGAACTGAGAGGCCGGCGGAGGCGGGGGCGGACAGTGGGGCGCCCAGCTCCTACGTGCTGTGGCCCTGTGTCATTTCCCGCAGGCACGGCCGGGGCTGGGTGCCTGCTTGCTCACCCGACATGCCGCTGCACGCCGGCCAGCTCCACGCAGGAGCCGCAGGAAAGCGGGGCCCGGGGCTGCGGGCAAGCTGGGACCTGTGCCCTGTTCCCCGCACCCCGCTGCATGCCAGGCTTCGCCAGCAAAGCCGCCCCCACCCCGAACTGGGGCTGGGGGCGCAGGGTGTCGGAGGAGTAGGATGTGGGTTCGTGGTGCCGACAGGGGAGAGTGGGGATGACAGCACTGACCTGCTTCTTTTCCCCGCAGCGGTGTCGGCGAGAGACGGGGGTGACACCGCGGGCACACATGCCTGGCACACGGCAGGCGTCGCACCACACCGGAGGGGCACAGGGGCCGGGCAGCCGCCCTTCATGTCCCTCACGCCCCAGCTCAGCAGCGGACTCAGCCTGCAGCCTGGAGCCAGGAGGTGAGGAGGAAACAGGGGGAGGCCCGGCCACCCGCTCCCCCCCGGCCAGCGAACGCAGCCTGGAGTTTGACTCGGGGTACTCGGAGGCATCAGGGAGCACTTGGAGGGAGGAGGAGGTGCCCGTGCGGCGCCGGCACCCACCGCCCTGCCAGCGGGCACACCGTCTCTCCGCCGGCCTCGCTGCCCCACCGCCCGTCCCTGCTCGCCGCACTCGCCCGAAATCCACCTCGGACGCTTGTTTGGAGCAGTGGCGGGTGCTGGAGCCAGCTGACACACAAGACTGGACTGTGGCACTGCTGTCGCAGAGCCGGAACCGGCAGCCTTTGGTGCTGGGCGACAACTGCTTTGCCGACCTGGTGGAGAACTGGATGGACCTGCCTGAGGTGGGCGCTGAACCCCGGCGCCGAACTTCTGCTGAACCCTCCCGGCGGCTGGCCAAGCCCCCAGCCTTCCTGCTCAGCCTCTCGGGCAACGTTCGCCGCAAGCTGGCCAACATGGCCCGTCCACGGGGAGCTGATGGTGGCCGGCCGGGGGCCCGGGAAACCACCAAGCGTTTCTCCTGCCCACTGGGGCTGGGGGGACAGCCCAAAGGTGCCTGCTTCCACCAGTCCCACAGCAACATTGCCCAGTTGGCCACGGACTTCCACCGCTTCACTGCCCTTATGAACAGCCGCAGCCGGCAGCCCATCATCTGCAACGACGTTATCGGCTACATTTAGCCCTGCCCGCCGCCGCCCACACCCTCCTCCGCTGTAAATAAACCCCGGTTTTGTACGGTATGGGTAGAGAGACCTTTTTTGTGGGGCACTGCCTGCACCCTGGCTGCGGGCAGGGGCAGGCAGGGTGTTTTTTTCAGAGAGTTCAAATGCAAAATGCAGCTTTTATTGCTTGGATTAAGGAGTGCCAGCCCTCCACTCAGGGTAGGGAGCAGAGGAGAGGGGGACGCCTATTACTGGCCCCAGCATCCTCTCCCTCACACACATACAGCAATTCCAGTTGCTGCGTCTCCCTGGAGTCCTTCAGGTTCTCTGATAACCTGAAGTAAGGAAAAGGGGTTTTGGGGCTGTTGACTTGTCCCCCATGGCTGGCCAGGTGCACCAGGGGGCCCTTAGGTCCCTCTGGGGCTCCCAGACAGGCTGGGAGATGTGGGGGGCAAGCAGCAAGGGGCCGGGCAGGGGTCTTGCCACGGGAAGTGCTGCCGGCAGGATGTTTATCCAGCATCTGGCTGGGAGCTGTGCTGCAGCTGGAGCAGCTCAGGATAGAGGGAGAGGGGTCTGGTAGCCCCCGCCCCGGGGCAGGATTGGGTCCCAGAGCCAGGGATCTACCTCTGTGCCTGTTGTCGGGCCTGTATCTCTTCATCCTCCTCCTTGTCATAGATCACAGTATAGCCGTGCAGGAGCATGGTCACGGTCCAGCCGTATGTCCTCTGCAAGAGGCGGGCGTCAGAATCCAGCCCTGCAACCCCCAGGGTGACATGCTCCCCGTCACTGCCATGACAAGCTCACCTGCAGCCAGTCCAGCACCTCCTGCACCGTCATCTCCTGCCCATCTGCAGTGACTGCCTGCATCTCCAGACGGTCCCAGCAGCTCCACTCCCTCCCGCCGTACTGCAAGGGACAGGCACTAGCACCCTACACCCTGGCTGCAAGCCCCAAGGGCCAGGGACTGGTGGGGCAGGAGAGCTGGGGTAGAGTAGGGCAGGCAAAGGGAACCGTCTAGGGGCAGGGGGATGGGGCCACTGGGGAGCACAGCCATTCCCCCAGCACCACAGGGGCCAGGGTTGATGTGGGGCTGGTGCTGCCCCCAGCCCCGGGCTAGGAAGGATGCACAAAGGGCCATTGAAGCGCTGCCCAGCCCTGCACAATCAGCTTTTCTCACACCCGAAGCCCTGCGACCCCGGCTCTGGCCCGAGGGGACCAGCAAGGCGCCAACCTCGGGCCCAAGTGCTGAATGTGGCCCTGTACTGTCTGGCATGACTGCCCTGCCATCTGCCCTCGCCTCAGGCAGTGTCAGCCCCTGCCCGGTGCTGGCCCTGGCCCCACTCAGGAAGGGGCATTTGCACCTGGCCATTCTCCCCTCCTGCCTTCTGCTGCTTCTCACCTCCTGCCGTCTGCTGCCTGCACTCATCACACCAGGGTGGAAAGTGCTTAACCCCATCCTCACTATGTTGTTGACTACCCAGTACAGTGGGACTGCCACTGCCCTGTCCCAGTACCCTGGAAAGCGCATCCCTCTGGCATCCCAAGGTGGGCTCCCCAGGTCCCTGTGGGACCACAGGTCATGCCAAGCAGGCCTGGGGAACATGTGCTCCCACCCTGGCCAAGCAGCCAGGCATGAAATGTTGCACTGGGCATCCTAGTTGTGGGACATGAAGGTGCTGGCCACTGTGGCAGATACCCAAGGGCACAGCCAGCCCAAACAGCATACTCCACCCAAAGATGGTGCCAACCCAGGGGACATAGCATGCTGGCAGGCAGAAGGCTGGGCAGCCTGCAGGGCGCAATGGGGTGGCTGGGCAGCCTGAAGTGTTGGAGCTGGCCAAGGCGGTGGAAATGCCTCCTCCCCCTCTTCCTGCCCCCGGCCCTGGGCCCCCCGGGCCAATCTGGTTCCAATCGGTGCTTCCTGCCGAGCCGGAAGGGCTGCCTCGCACGCCATAAACCCCCAGACAAAGGGGCCTCTATCGCCCAGACGGTCCCAATCTGGGCTGGCCCCCACCCCCGCTCTCGCTCCTTGGCAGAGTGGTTGCGGCTTGGCCCCCCATCACCGGGACCCCCAGCCCAGCTCCCCCCAAGCGGCCCTTCCCGGCCCAGTGCCAGCTGCTCTTTGGCTGCTGCAGCTGGTTTCCATAAGCCAGATGTGCGTGGCTGCCGTGGCCTCCCATTCCCTGGCTGCAGGGCTCACCGTGGGGCCCGCTGTGGGGCAGCAGGACTGCCGCAGCCCCACGGGCTCCCCAGAGCACCCAGGTTTGCCTAGAAGCTGGGGTGAGTGGGAGGGTGGTGGTGGCAAGGGGCCAGGTGGGTGGCTGCAGGAAAGAGTCAGTTCCTCACTGCCTGGAGTGCCATTGCCAGGGCTGCCCCTCCTGCATGGCCACCTCCTTGCTCCTTGGTTCCTCTGGCATGGCCTCACACTGGCTGTCACCAAGATCTGGGGTTACCCAAGACCCCTGGGCATCTCCCACCTGCCCTGCCCCACAGAGAAAGTCCTACCCAGTAGGTGGTGGGTGGCAGGGGCTGAATGCGGAGCAGCAGGCAGTCAGACAGCCAGAGGTTGCTGTTGCGGTAGCACTTGAGGTCCTGGCACCCCCAGACCAGCTTGTAGACCTCCAGACATGCCAGCCCAGCCACGGCTGCTGTGGTGGTGATGATGGCAGGCACAATCCGCCCAGCAATCCTTTTGCTCTGAGGACAGGAGGGATGTCTGTGGCTGCACCACACAGGACAGGGACCCCCTGATCCCACAGGCTGCCCCTCTCACCATCAGCCAGTCAGCAGGGGGGATGCCATAGTTCTCTGCACGCAGGTTGGATGCTGCTGTGATGAAGTCCACGTGGATGTCATTGTCCTGTGGAGAAGAGCATGGAGACATCAGCATCTCATGGGGACATCAATCCTCTCAAGCTCAGTGGGGCTGCCTGCCTGGCCTGTGGTACCTTCTCAAAGTAGATGGGCTCCATCAGAGGCACTTGCAACTCCTCACCCTGTAGCAGCTCTTGTCTTTTCTGAACCAGATCCTGTGTGAGCTTCACCAGTCGCCCGTGATCTGAGGGCACAGTGACCCCAGGGGTTGTACCCCTTCACCATGGCACTGTGAGGAGCACGGCACGGTGCCCCTCCTCGTTTCAGGTCCTTCCAGGTGCTGGGGCAGCGATGAGCAGCAATGCTGCCCCATGGCTACCAGGCTGGACCTGAGGACGTGTGCTGGGAAACCATGGGTGTAGGGAGTCTCACCCTCAGGCGCCTGCACCTCCTCCTGCTCCTCAGCAAGAGGGATGTTGAGCTCCTCCTGGGGTTGCAAGGGTGGCAGGACCGTGCTGCGGAGGATGGTCTGGGCGGCTGCCTGGTCACTGCATGGACGCACCTTGTGGGCTTGGGCAAAGAGGTGGGCAGTGGCCAGGATGTACTGCAGGTGGGTGTTCTGTGGGGAAGAACAGGGGCTGTGGGGTGCCTTGCGAGGGTGGTCCACAAGTGCACACAATCAAAGGCTGCCTTGTGCAGTCATGAGTGGGCAGAGCAGCATGGCTTTGCCCTGAGGTGGAGATGGAGGTGCCTCTCCTTCTCCAGCCACAGAAGATAAGTAGTTGTCCCCAGCAAAGCTCCTGCTGACTGGGGACAGGGACAGACCCAGCACAGGACATGGCAACCCCAGATGGGCTGTGGCAGATGGCTCATGACTACAGTTTGGCATACCCCGTTCAGCTCTTCCCTGCACTCACGTTATCAGGGTCAAATGTCAGTGGATGGGGACAGATCCTGTCTCCTGTCCAGAAGGGGACACCTGGGCTGGATTCCTGGCACAAGGAGGGCAGAGTCAGGCCCAGGGACATGTCCCCCTGGCTGCAGCAGGACAACTGAAGGAGGAGAGAAGGTGCAGGTGCACCAGCCCCACGGGCCCTGGGCTCACATGCTCTGAGGGAAAGGTGTGCAGCAGCTGGGCGATGGCATTATGGTAACAGCTCTGCCAGTGCCGGTGGGCCCAGTGCACGCAGTCCTGCCAGTTCTGTGGCCGCTCCTGAAGGCTCTTCTGCACTTGCTCCAGGACCTCCAGGGCCTTCCCTGCTGACAGCTGTTCCAGGAAAGCTGGGTCTCTGCAAAACCAGGCACTGCTGCTGCTGACCCAGGAGGAACCCCATGGGACACCCCAGGTGGGGTACAGCCCTCCATCCCCCTCTCCAGAACCCTGGCAGTGATGGGCAGCGCCTAAGCCACTCACTTCATGAAGCGGTTGACGTGCTCTGCAGGCAGCTGGAAGAGCCCCTCGAACTCATCACGAGCCCACTGCAGAGGGGTAGCAGAGGTTGAGTACTTGGGCCCCCAAGAGCTCTCAGCCCAGGGGGAAGGAGAGGCCATGGTGGGGCTACCGGCAGAGCTTGGACTACCAGCAGGAAGCAGCTGGGGCTGTATCCTGCCCATATCCCATTTCTGGACCAGGGCCAGAGAAGGAAATGGGAAAGGAAGACAAAGGCCGTGGTGCCTCCTCGCTGGGGGCCAGGGGCTGGCACGGCACAGACTACCTGCAGCGTGTGCTGGATGGTGCGGGGGAAGTACCGCAGGGTGCAGAAGGGGACGGTGCCATCCCTGGGGACACCAGGTGGCTCCAGTGGTTTGGTCAGGAAGGGCACCATGGCCAGGACATTCCCCCGTGGGCCCTCAGTGCCTGAATCCAGCAGTGGTGTGAGGCAATGTAGGCAGCGTTTCTCCAAGTAGGCACCTGTGGGTAGGCAGGAGTGCTGGAGAGCTAGGGAGCATGTCCAGGGACTCAGCCTTTTTCCCCTCCCCAGCATAAGCAGCATTTCTCCAAGCAGGCACCTGTGGGTAGGCAGGAGTGCTGGAGAGCTAGGGAGCATGTCCAGGGACTCAGCCTTTTTCCCCTCCCCAGCACTCACGAGCCTCCAGCGAGTCCAAGGCACTGGTGACACCGTTCAGGCGCTGGAAGAAGTCATCCCCATAGACTGACTCAGTGGCAGGTCCCACCTGGTTCTGGTGAGCTGTCACCCTGACATCGGGGTTCATGCGCTGCATCGCTGCTGCGGCCACCACTGACTTCGGCTTCTACCAAAGCAGAGACAGGGTGGGCAGCTCTCTCCTGCCCCATGAGCCTTTGGGACAGCCAAGGTGCCCTTCGCAGGGGGACCTTGGCCACCACCTCATGGCCTCTTACTGATACATCTGATGAGCGGTACAGGAGCTGCCGATGGAGGTTGGAGAGAGCAACAGTGTCCATGTCGGTGACAGTGAGGTCCCCACCTGGTCCTGCTGCCAGCCCCATCATGGCAAAGTTCTTCAGCAGCTCACAGCCAATGGCACCGGCTCCCACCTGCCAGGGCAGAGCTGCTGCAGCTCAGCATACGCTGGCTGCCTGCTCTGCAGCCTCTCCGGTACCGTGGCAGCCACCCCAACTCACCACCAAGTACTTCTGGTGGCCCAGCTGCTCCTGGAAGGCGGCCCCGAAGACAGCGATCTGGCCATCATAGCGAGTGCCCCTCTAGTGGGACAGAGGAGCTGTGTGAGCGTGGGTGGCCATGGCACCCCTAGTGCTTGGGAGCTTCTTGGCACACACTCTCACCGGAGCACAATCCTCTTCTGTCAGCTGCATGGCCCCCTCCAGCTCCAGGCACTCCAGGGCATCAAAGTACAACCACTGGTCCAGGGGCAGGAACTTCCTAGTGATAGCCTGGGGTGAACAGGGCCCCGCTGGCTCAGTGGCCAGTGCAGTTCCTCCATCCCCCACCCCAGCCCTGCTGCTTTTCCCAGGGCTGGCAGCAAGTGCCCTCTCGTGGTCACCAAACACCGGCAAAAACGCTCCAGCACGACCAGCTGCACCTCAGGGCCCAGAACCCCCACACTGCTCACTTTCAGTGCCTCCTGAGCTGCCATGGCCCCAACAACGGCAACCATGGGGCACAGGTCCCCTGCGCTCACGCTGGCAAAGGCTCGCACAACGTTCTCATCCAGGACACCCTGCTGCACCCTCAGGCTCCGTGCCAGTTCCAGCACCCGCTCAGCATCGGCCTGCAGGTAGAGGAGCAAGGCCAGTCCCAGGCAGTGTTGGGGAGAGCCAGGGGTGCCAGGCAGGGGCAGGGTGGGGACTCACTTGTGCTCTGGGGCGGGGCAGGTGGCCCTGCTCCCTGCAGAAAGCATGCAGGGCCTGGAAGGCGGCGTGCAGGCTGTGGCTGCGCAGTAGCTCCTCGGTACTTGCCACTTGGATCTTGGGCTCTGCCAGTGCCTGACGCAGGGGCTTCTGCTGGCACAAATGCCAGAGACCTGGATAGTACTTCCCCACGGCCAGGGCAGGGCACAGCACGGCAGTGCCATAGTCCCAGAAGCACCCAGGATCCAAGGAGGTACTTACATAGGAGTGCACCTGGGGCAGCCGCTCCTGCAGGACCAGGCCCCCAAGGCGGTAGGGTGAGAAGGAGCTGGTGTCCCCAATCTCCAGCCTGAAAGCATCTGGGGGCAAGAGGATGCCACATTCACTGCCAAGGACCTGGAAAGCTCCCAGACCCTGGGCCAAGGCAGTTGTGGACCCTTGGGCAGCTCACCCAGCACGTGCACAGGGATGGGCTTCTGGTCATTCAGCTCTGTCATCCCCTCCACGCCAGAAAATGTCACCAGATCACCCTCACAGAAGGGGTGGCCACGGCTGTCTTCTGTCCCCATGCATGTCACCACACCTGGGTTGCCCTGAGAAAGGGAATGGACGTGAAGGTTGGGGACCAGACTGGGTGGCATAAAGTCACCTGAGGAGGCAGTGGGCTTTAGAGGGAGCTCCTCCTGAGGCCGCCCTCCTACCTGGGAGATGTGTTGCACGGCGGCACACACCGGGTCCCCCTCTGCTGGGTCCTCAACAATGAAGTGCTCCCCAAAGTCACAGAACAGCTGCCTGGAGAAGAGCAATGGGGGTTTGCTGCAAAAGCTGCCTTGTTAAGCTGCCTGAGCACTGCCCAAGGTTCTGCCCAAGCTAAAAAAGCCACGGCAGTGGGACAGGGACATGGGCTACAGAGCAGGGCTGGGGACTCTGATGACAAGGTGACCTGGAAGCAGTGGCAGAACCCTGCATCAAAAAGACCCCTTACCCTGCCAGCCCCTTGGTGTCAGCCACAATGAAGCAGATGCCCTGGGCATGGCAGAAGTCCCCAATGCAGAGCTGCTCCTCCAGTGGGGATTCAGTCAGCACCACCACCTGTTCCGGGACTGTAAGTGGGTGCCACTATGCCAGAGGGACCCCAGGGCACAGAGGTGTGGGCTTACCTGGAAGGAAGCAAGGAAGGCTTCCGACAACTCCCCAGTATGAGTTGCCACCACTACATGAGGATTCAGTTCAGCCAGGGCCTGCTGGGACACTTCAGCACGGTTCTGGCCTACATCGTTCTCCCTCAGGAGGAACTGTGGGGTAGGCACATTGCAGGGCACCCCTTGGGTTTGGGGTGCTGCAATGGGTCCTGTCAGCACTGCTGTGGGGCCCTCTACTGAGGGCCATACCCATGATATGGGACACCCCATGGGCCTTAACCAAGACAATGTCACCCTGGGCCATTACCATTACAGGGACATTCCATTCCACACTGCTTACCAAGACCCCCAACCTGTACCTGTTACTGGGAGGCCCCCACCTTGTACCCATGCCTGTAAAAGGGATCCCCTAGTTGCACCCACACCCATTGTTGTGACCTCTACCCACACTTCTACCCAGTACTGGCACTCCCACCTGTTCTGTACCCATACCCACTATGGGGAGCCCCAGCCACACCTGTGCCCATTACTTGGAACCCCATCTGCACCCATACCCATTACCAGGACCTCTGCTCATACCCATAGCCCATAACTGAGACCCCTACCCATACTTCTGTACGTGTTACTGGTATCTCTGTCTATACCTACATTTGTCACTGGCACCTTTATCTGTACCCACATGCACTATGGGGACCTCCACCATTACCTGTACCCGCTACCAGGACTCCACCCCATATCTGTACCTGCTACCGGCAACCCCACTCGTGTCTATTGCCAAGACTCTTACCTCTACCTGCACCCGTTATGGGGAGCCCTGCCCATACCCGTGCCGGTAGCCGGACCCTCTGTACCTGGTGGGCAAGGTCGGCGGTGCGGGCAGCTTCGCTGTCGTGCAGGACGACACGCCCGGTTCCTGCCAGCACCAGCGCCGCCGCCACCTGAGCTCCGGTCCCGCGCAGCCCCGACACCAGCACCGACGCTTCTGCCAGCCGCCGCGCCCCGCCGCCCAGCACGTACCTGAGAGGCAGTGACCGTCAGTGGGACCGGGAGCCCCGATCCCGCTCGCCGCTCCGCTGTCCCCGGTCCCGTCACTCACAGCTGCCGCGAGTACAGCCCCTCCTCGCCGCTGCCCGCCATGGCACCGCGGCCGCCACGCCCCGGGACGGACCCTGGCCAATGCCGGCACCGTCACCCCACTTCCAGCCCCGCCTCCCGAGAGAGGCCCCGCCTCCCGAGAGAGGCCCCGCCTCCCGAGAGAGGCCCCGCCTCCCGAGAGAGGCCCCGCCTCCCGAGAGAGGCCCCGCCTCCCGAGAGGGGCCCCGCCTCCCGAGAGGGGCCCCGCCTCCCGAGAGGGGCCCCGCCTCCCGAGAGGGGCCCCGCCTCCCGAGAGAGGCCCCGCCCTGGCCGTAGGGAAACCCACGTCCGCGTGGCCCTGCTCAGGAACTGTTCCCAGCCCCGCCTCACCCCGGTCTCTGTAAGTTCCGACCCATAGCCACACCTCCCAAGAAAAACGGCCCTCGCCGGATGTCCCGCCCCCCAACCAGGCCCCGCCCCCCGAACGACCCCTCCTCTGCAAGCACATTTCCCCCCTCCCCCCCCCCCCTTATCGCGTAACCGCGCCCCCGGAATAGGCCTATTCGCGGAGGCTCCGCCCCCCCCGGAAGGCCCGGCGGCGAAGCCATGGCGGCGGTGGCGGCCGGCTGGCAATTGCCGTGGCGGGGGCTTGTCGCGCTGGGCCGGGAGCTGGCGGCCGAATGGGCAGCGCAGGACGTGCGGGCTGCGCTGTGCCAGCTGCTGCTGGTCTGGCTGAGCCTCAATCTGCTGGGCATCCACCTGGCCTGGCGCGTTTACGGCGAGGAGGTGGCCACGCTCTGCTACCGGACCGGGCCCGCCGGCCGCCGGTCCCCCGGTACCGGCCCCGGGCCAGCCCGGCCGCGCGCGCACTCCCTGTCCCCAGCCAGCCCCGCCCGACGCAACGGCGCCGCCGAGCGGCACTGCCCGCCCCGGTGAGTCCCGACCGCTACCGGACCTGAGCCGCTGCACCCTGCCTGCTCTGCTGCGACCCCTGCTACAGCCTGGCCTGACTAGCGCCTTCCCGGCTGCACACTTGGCCCGCTACACCGCTCTAGACCAGTACGTCCCCGCAAGCACCCCCTGACTCTGCCTCTGGCCCCGTGCATGCTAGCGAGTGTCCCCCAAGCTGTGCCCCCAAAGCAGTGCACCCCAGCATATTCCCTTCAAGACCAGTAACCCCCAGTGAGTGCCTTCCCATTTGCAACCAGACCGGTAGAGCTTAGTAAGCACCCTTCCAGCTATCCGGGCAAAACAGTGCACACCAGTGAGTACCCACCCCAGCCTGGTATGCCCCAGCAAGCGTTCTGCTTGCACATCTAGACCAGTACAGCTCAGTGAGTGCCTTCCCAGCTGCACACCCAAATTAGTGCACCCCAATGAGTGGCCCCTCAGCCTTGCATGCCTCACTGAGGTCCTGGTTGCACTCCCAGACCAGTACAGCCCAGTGAACACCCTTCCATCTGTGCCTCGAAATCAGTGCACCCTAGCATGTGCCCTCCTAGCTGTTCCCTTAGACCAGTATGCTCCAGTAAGTGCAGCTCCAGCACTGCCCAGCCCACACAGGTAAACAGGCACCCTCCCCATGTACTGGGGAGCCATTCTGGGGTGCCACCCCAGTCCCACTCACCCTGCTTGTCTTTTGCAGGGAGGGCTCAACAGCGGAGCTAGCAAAGACGCACCGGGAGTGAGGAGCACCGGGAGTGAGGAGCACCGGGCCCATCGGGCACTGCCTGCACCATTAAAGCACTGTGCCCCACCTGCTGCCCCTTGCTTTGGCCATCACTTGGGAAAAGGCTGGGAGAGTGGGATAGGGGTGTTTATTTGGGCTGGAGTGCCATGCCTGCAGCAGGCACTGGCCTCAGTTGGCCATGTAGTACTGGGTGGGCACAAAAGGCATCTTGGTGACAAGGGCTGGGTGCTGCTTCTTCCGCACTTCAACAGTGAGCGCAGTGCCGGTCCGGCTGTGTGCCGTCTCCACGTAGCCCATGGCAATGTTCTTGCCAAGGGAGGGTGAGGGGCAGCCGCTGGTCACTGTACCTGGGGATGTGGAGACATACAGAGGTGAATGAAGATTGGCAGCCCAGCCCCTTCCCCTGCCATGGGCACAGCTCAGCTGTGCCCACTGCAGCCCTGCTGCCCCCACTTACCCACAGGCGTGCCCTCAGGGCCCAGGATGGCTGTGTGGGGACGGATGGGGGGTCCCACTGATGTCAGCCCCACACGCTTGCGCTTTGGCTTCTCTTTCACTTGTGCCATGATGATGGCTGCGCCAGGGAAGTCCATGGCCGCACGACGGCGTTTCCCTGTGGTGCGGATGGGCAAGGGTTGGTGATGTCCACCTTGTCCACTTATGCTGCACTGGGAGCACGGGGACACCTTACCCCTCTGCCTGCTCTGAGGAGGAGGTGAGGCTGATTGTGGTCATAACCTACCTAAGGTCCACATCAGCCCAGCCTCGGCAGGTGTGGTGGTCTCGTCGATGTCATTGCCATAAAGGCAGAGCCCAGCTTCCAAGCGCAGGCTGTCCCTGGCTGCCAGCCCTGCTGGCCACACCTCAGGAACACCCAGCAGCTGCTCAGCCAGCTCCACTGCCTGCCCCACAGGCACTGAGATCTGCAGGAGACATGGGGGGCAGGGTCAGTGGGGCAGGATGTTACTCTTGGTACCACCACAGTGCAGGGTGGGCCGGTATGGCTCCTGGGGTACCTCCACACCATCCTCGCCAGTGTAGCCACAGCGTGTGACCCGGCAGCCTGGCACACTGAAGACTCTCGTGGTGATGCTGCTCATGAAGGACAGCTTGGCCAGGTCATCTGACAGCCCTGCCTGCAGCACCTGTGCCATGGAGGGACCTGAGGAGACAGGTGGCTCTAGAGGACAGCAGTGTCTGGGGAAGGGGGGCACCTGGGGAGGGCTCCCATCAGGCAAGGACCCGGAGGAAAATGCAGTGTAGCACCCACTGAGGGCGAGACTCCTACACGATGACACTTTGTGACAGCTCACTCAGGACCCTCTGTACCTTGCAGAGCCAGAAGCGCATTGTCTGACACCTCCAGGTGAACGTCACTGCCGGCAGCCTGCAGCTCCGTTGCTCTGCTCTGCCAGGGTGACAACGTGTTGCTAGCCAGGGGGCCAGGCTAGTGCCATCCCCACACATGGCCATAGCCACAGAGCTCACTGAAGGGTGGTAGGACTCGTTCCCACCACACATCCAACCTCCCGCAGGGCTCGAGCAGCCCGTACCCTCATGATGGCCAAGTCCTTGTCGGCACAGCCGGCGTTGGACACCACGTAGAGGTGATCTTCTGACGTGTTGGTGACAATAAGGTCATCCTCAATCCCGCCCTTCTCGTTGGTGAGTAGCGTCAGGGTGCCCTGCAGGACACAGCTCCCGAGAGCACGGGCAGGCTGCCCGTCCTCCGCCCAGGGTGCTCCCGGGATCCTCTGACACCGCCAGACACCCGGTGGTCTCCCCACTCCCAGTGCCCCATACCTGTCCCGGCTTCAGCTCGGCTATGTCCCCCACCACCAGGCTCTCCATGAACTTGATGCGGTCCCGGCCGTACACCCGGATCTGGAAGGTTGCCGGAGTCAGGTATGAGGCTTGCTGTGTGCAGCCCCCTCCTCCTCAGACCCCCTCCCGCCCCCTCCTCCCGCCCCGACGACCTGCAGCATGTGGGAGACGTCGAAGAGGGAGCAGCGGCGGCGAGTGTGCAGGTGGGACTGGAGGTGGCCCTGCTCGTAGTGCAGCGGCAGGCTCCAGCCCGCGAACGGCACCATCCTCCCTCCGCGGGACCGGTGCAGGGCGTCCAGCGGCGTCCGCTTCAGCCCATCCCCGGTCTCGGCCCCTCCAGGCCGTTGTCCGCCAGCCGCGCTCAACGGCGCGGAGCCCAGGAGACGGCCGGACAGCGCGGCGCGGTAGCCCGCCCGCAGCATCCTTTCTTCCCTCCCTCCCTGGCACGACACGGCCCGGTCCGGCCTCGGGGCTCCTGGGACATGGAGTCCGCTCGGCCCCCGCCCCGCTCCCGCCCCCCGGCACCGCCTCCCCGCCGCCGGCGAAGGGGGATGCTGGGTGCGGGTCCTGTCCGGACACGGCCATTACCCACCCCGCGAGAAAGAGACAAGGCAGGCACAGGCAGAAACAAGGTAGCAGCTTTTAGTCGTGACCGAGATGCTCCCCGCCGCCCCCCGGCTCCTCCTCGGCCCCTAGGCGCGGTGGGCGCCAGCGCCAGCACTCTCCTGCCCAAGGAGCCTGCAGGGGCTTGCAGCAGTGCAGGCAGGACCCAGGGCCGCTCCCCAGGACAGAAGCTGGGGACAGAGGGGTGATTGGGTGCTGCCCGTGGCAGCGAGCAAGCAGCACGGGACACGCTAAGAGCAGAACCACTGCTGGAGGGCAACCAGCCCGGGAGAGGCTCCAGGGCAGCAGCACCGCCCACCACTGCCAGCCAACACTGGAGGAAATAGGGAAGGGGCACCGGAAGGGTGTAGAACCCCCCCGGGACTGCAGGGACAAAGGTCAATGCAGGAGAGATGGAGTCCACTCGGGCCCTGGGAGTGTGGGGGAGCCATCTCCCTCCCACCAGTACCCACAGGGCTCAGGTGTAGGAAAGGAGGTTGATATCGTAGCAGCCATCCACCTGCAAAAGAAAGCAACCATTGTTCCTGGCACCAAAGCTCTGCTGGGACACCCCATCCCATCCTGAAAGGGCTCCCCTGTGATGCAGCAATGCCAGAGCCCCCTGGGCAGGGTGGTAGGACTCACGTCGAAGCGCCCGATGCGGGCAGCTGTCTGGCGAGCCCGGATCACCTCTGTCAGCACCCACATTTGCTGCACCTCTGTGGACACCTTCTCGGGGTCAGGGAGCTCCTAGAAAGAAATGAGTACAAGGCTGTGGAGCAGGGAGTGGCCCAGATCAGCCTGGGCTTAGGCAGTGGTGTGGAGGTATGACTGTGGTTTCCAGGGAGCTGCGATCACAGGAGGTTCGTGACAGTGCCCACATTCCTGACCTGCTGGTGGTTCCCCAGTGCAGGGTGAGCAGAGCCCTGCTCTAGGAAAACATGCAGCTGGGAAAACAGGTGACCCTGAGCCTTGGGTGCCATGGAGCTGGCACAGCCCATCTCTGCTGGCAGCTGTCCAGGGTGATGACAGAAAGCAGACCGCTGGCTAATGATTAAAATCGTAATTGCACAGTTCAGAGTCCTCCCATGGCACTCCCTGGGCCCCTTGCGAGCGCTGGTTCATGCAGGAACCTTTAGCTGGGCAAGACTCACAGACTCAGCAGCAGCTCCCCAGTCTGGAGAAAAGCTCCATGCTGCTTCTCCCCTGCCCATGGCATCAGGCTGCTGGTGGGTACCTCGGGGTGACGCTGGGAACAGCCATGCCCAGAGTAACCCCAGCACCTCCCCCGGACCACCCCTTGCCAAGGGGGAGGCGATTCATGCAATTGGCAAGGGACCAGCGAGCTCGCTCTGGCCTGTCAGCCAGCCAGGCAGCGACCAGAGCTCCCTGACCTTCTAGGCTTGGCAGAAGCCTTGCCACCAACATGGCGTAAACTCAGCAGCACCAAAAGCCCAGTAGGAGAACTGTTCCAGAAGTGCTGGGGTGTGCCAGGGGCTGATTCAGCAGGTTGCCATAGGCAAGCCAGCTGCCAGTCCCTGCCCTTCTCTGCCTGGACTTTGCTCACTGAAGGCCACCAGCCAGGCAGATGTGGCTTGCAAGCTGTGAACGTGTGCCACAGCTGTGACATCCCTCTGCCCTCGTGCCACGTAATTCCCAAGGTGCACTCTCTGCAAAGTGCTGGGGACCAACCAGGACACCCTGTCCTCACCCACCCACCCACCGGCTGAGTGATGCTTGTGCTGCCTTCACTCCCACGGGGACACTGCTGTCCACAGACTAGAGGGCAGGTAGTTTGAAGTGTCACCTCAGAGAGCACATCATTGTGGAGGTATTTTTCTTCTGAATGCTGCAAACTACTTCCAGCACAAGGCAGATTACTTCATGGAATCACAGAATGGCTTGGGTTGGAAGTGGCTTTAAAAATCATCTAGTTCCAACCCTCTGTCATAGGCAGGGACACATCCTACTAGATCAAGTTGCTCAAAGCCCCATCTAACCTAGTTCTCTATTTCAGGGCTTCAAAAGCTACTCCTGATGGGGATCTGGAGCCAACAGGACAAGGATGGGGCAAGTAGGGTCACAAGGGATGCTTGCACCCACTGGAACCCCCCCATGCAGGTCCCTCCTTCCTCTTGAGACTTTAGTGGGGATCACTCACCTCATGCAGGCTGGCTGGCTGCTCTGGAGGGGTCAGCTGGGAGAGCCAAGAGGGAAAATCCTTCTGTGGGCTCTGAAACAGATCGAGAGGGTCACACAAGGGTGTCCCCAGTCCCACCTCCATCCCTCATGCTATGAAGCATGCTACATTGATGTGGTTTGAGTCCATGATGTCCTGAGTCCATGCTGCTGTGGTCTGGAGCCCACCTGTATTTATATTGCTATGGATGTTAAGTGTCACATTACTGTTTTTGAAGGGAATGTTGTCTTTTGAGTGGTTGTTTGCAACTAATAATTTGCTGCAGCAACTTCCAGCTCCATCTCACTACTCAGGCAAATATTTACCTCTGGAACAGGCAGGGCTGGGCCTGGCTGGAGCAGTCCCTCCCCAGTCCTCAGCACACAGGGGACCCCAAGTGCCTCAGCAAATGACAAGGACTTGGACCCACACTCCTGTGTCCTCTGGTAGGAGTCTGAAGCCCCTGAACCTGTGCCAGGTGCAGGGCTAGGGATGGTGGCCTGTCCTGGCCACTCTGCACATAACTGAGAGGGACAGGCTCTGGGACAGGCACTGGGACAGGCTCACCTTCTGTCCAGGGGGGAAAATCTGCACCTCCTCAATGGTGAAGTGGAGCCAGACTGGAGAAGGCTGCCGCAGGATGAACCGCACTGCCATCACTTGGTCCATGTCACACAGCATCTGCTGGGACAAGGACAAGGAGGGGGCTGTTGCCACAGGGCCTGGTGCTGCTCTGGGGCAGCTTTGGGTATTTCCTCAAAAAAAGTCCCATCCCAGATGGAAGAAGCCTGAGGGGAATGTCACTTCATGGTAGGTGGCTGGGCAGAGCGGGGCATGGGCTGGACCAGCATGGAGAGGGGCTGGCAGGGGTAGGGGAGGCATAGCAGGGCAAGGTTATCAGCACAGGGACCTGGGAACCGGGAATTGTCTTAGGGTTCAGGCAAAGAAGGGTGAGACCCGGGAGCATGGATGATGAAGCCCCGGCTGTGCTGACCTGGTGGCGGTGGAGGGAGAAGTAGTCCTGAGAGCCCTCCTCGGTGTGTGGACAGGGCATCAGGCAGTGGTCCTTCAGGCAGGTCACCCAGCGGCAAGACCCACTGGGGCCGGGCCGCTGCACCCGCACGCTCAGGAACGCCGTGTAGAAGTTCCTGAAGACGATCTCCTGCACCTGCGGTACCGGCGGCCTCAGCCCCAGCACTGGCACTCCCCCGCCGGTGCCAGCACAGGTATCTTTCATAGAGGTATCGGCATCATCCCCCAAACCGGGAACGGCACTGGCATCCCACAGCTCGTACTGGCACTGACATACATCCCGCACCACCACACCCCACCCATACCGGCACTGGTACCGGCAACTCCCCAAATACTGGGACCGGGACAGGCACCGGCATCCCTCCTTCCCACACCGGGACGGGCAGCGGAATCGCCCCCGCCCCGAACCGGTACTGCTACGGCATCACCCCCTATACCAGTATCAGCATCCGTCCCCACCCCTACTAGGCCGGGCACCAGTATCCCTCCCGCGCACACTGGGATGCAGATGGCGCCCAGCATCCCGCCCAACACCGGTACTCGTGCTGCCCTCGGCAATAGCCCGGCACCGGTATCCTCTCTCCCGCCCCAGTACAAACCCGATACGGGATCGTCGCCGCCCCTGGTGGCACCCCTCTGGCATCAGGACTAGCAGCGGTGTCACCACCGCACAGAGGGACAGCCCCCGGCATCGCTCTTGGCACCCCGTCGGGACCACCCCCAGCACAGCATCTCCATACCAGTACCGCTCCCGGCACCGCCCGCCCAGCGCCGGGCCGCACTCACATCGGCGGGGGCGCCGCGGGGGAAGCGGAGGTCGATGACGGCCACGCCGGGCCGTGCCGCCTCGGCCCCCCCGCTCAGCTGGAGCGCGACGGCGGGGCGGGGGGTGCAGAGCAGCGGGGAACGTCCCGGCCCCGCCGCTCCCGACATGGCGGCGCGGCGCACCGCCCCGACGCCGCCCCTCCTGGGCGGGGTCGTGTGCGCGGTGACGCCACGCAGCGCATCGACCGGAAGCCGCTCCCGCCCGCAGGGGGCGCCGCGCTCCCGGGGCCGGAGCCTGCCCGAAGCCCACCCCGGTCCCGTCCCGCGGTGGCGGCAGAGGCAGGGCTGTAGTAAAGCACACGGTTTATTGACTCCATACGTTTACACAACGCAGAAACCACCCCCGCGACGCCGAAATCAAAGCATGAGGTGAGGGGTAGGGGGGCGAGCACCCCCTGGCTCCCTCCCGGGCCCCTCGCCTCCTTCCCGGCTAGCCCGGAGGGGCCGGGGCCCCACACAAGCAGAGGCAGCGGGGGCCTTGCTGACTCAGCCGCTCACCGGGCTGCGGTGACGCGCGATCCTCGCAGGGACGAGTGGGTATGGCTTTGTGTGCGCTGGGACGCCCCGGCGCACAGGGACGGGTTGTCCCCGTGTCGGGGACCGCTCCGGGGAAACACCAACAACTCCATGCTTCGGATGAGTCGAAAGAGAAAAAAAGAACAGCAACAACGTGAAGGAAGAGGCGGCCAGGGGGTTCCGCGGCCCGGCCCGAGCAGGGCGGTGGGTCCCGGGCAAGCTACGCTGGTACAAACTGCTGCTAGCGGTACACCGGTGTTGAAGTCTTTTTTAATAAAGCAATTGGAGGCTGTATCAAAAATTTAGTAAAAAAAATTAGATTTGAGAGTTCGCTGATTTTTTTCTTTTCTCTAGCTATTAAGTATTCTTGGCACTTTTTTGTTTTTCCTTTTCCCCCTCTTTTATAACTTTTGCATCTTTCCCCACAGCGTCCCGGCGTGGAGCAGCTGGGAAGAGGCGTGTGGCCCCGAGGCCATTCCAGCACCGTTCTGACGGAGGAGTCAAGGCAAAGAGGCCCCACGGAGCAAACACCCCTCGCCAGGAAGAAGTTTTGCTAAAAACGTGCCCCCTGTGCCCAGTGCTTGCTGTGGAGTGGGGCCTGGTGGACTCCCCCTGCCCTGCACACCAAGGTGTGGGGCAGCTGCCCTCTGCTTAGCCATAAGTAACCCCCAACGCCAGTCTGACTCAACTGATGCCTGTTTTATGATGTGTGAGAAAAATAGGATTTCTTTGATTAAAAAAAAACCCATAAAACGAATCAAAACCCCGAACCAAGAAGCTGATGCCCCTGAGGAGGAAGGTGGCTGGCTGTGAGGGCATCCCCTGAATTGCCCCTGGAGCTCGCCTGCAGCGCAGCACTGCCCTCCCCTCCCCAAAACTACACATCCCAAGTTTAGGTAAAACAGCAGATTAAATGTAAAAACTTAAAACATCGACTTCAGAAAGTCCCTTGAATTTAATTATTTTTAGGCTACCTTTCATGTTACGTCCTGTAGCTAGACACACGTGAATAGAAAAAACAGTACAGTTAGTGTTAAAGGCAAACAGCGGAGACCCAGAGTGCTACCCCAGTGCTGCCTGCTCCTCCCGCCCCGGCCCATCCCGGCCCCTTCCCCCCTCCCTGCCCGCCCCCCCGGCCCCGGCCAGAGGCCCAGCCGCCGGGAAGGTGTTTCAGCCGAGAAACTTTTTTTTTTTTTCCTTTTTTTTTCTATGAATAAAATAAACCCAAAGCTTGTTAGGCAAAAATAAAACAAGTGTCCCCCCCCCAAAGTCCCGTGAGCGCTCCGGAGCGGCAGGCGCAGCCGGGGAGGGCCTGCTGGGCAGTGGGCTGGGGCTTGGGGTTCCTGGCTGGCGAGGGGGCTGCCGGTCCACAAACAGCACTGGCGTGGAGCTGGAGGCCCCTTCTCCCCCCGAGAGCCTCCCGTTCGTTAAGGAGGGACGTAGGGCGGCGGGGACCTGTATGGGGTCATGTTCTTCGGGCGGGAGCCTTTCCCCTCCATGGGTGCCGTGAAGGGAGGGGGAGGCTGGTAGGGTGGTGCATTGGGGTCCTCGTCCCGCAGTGGCGTGTACTCCCCGATGGTGTCCTGGTTGAGCGGTGTGGTTTCTGGCATGCTCTGGTTGGGGTACTCTGGTGGGGGCAGTGGGGCTTTCTCCTCCTGGAGGATGAGGGGCATGCTGGAGGACGGTGGAGGCTTGGAGTCATCCAGCTCGTCGGCGAAGATGATGGGTACACCTTTCTTGATGAAGGTGGCCTGATCTTCGATGGTCAGCTTCCCTTTCCTCTTTTTGCGGTAGCAGATCATGGCAATGATGCCAGCCACAAGGAGGATGGCGGCCACCACCACGGCGGGGATGACAGTGTGCAGGTATACATCGTCCTCGCTGCTCTTCTCGGGATCTTTGCCTGCTGCCACGGTTGGTGTGGCCTCCGACATCACCCTGTCGTCTTTAGTCACAGGGATGAACTGGATGTGCCTACAGCTGCCGGAGCCGACCACCGACACATTCAGAGGCTTGAACTCAGGCTGCAGGACATTGGAGAAAGCTGGGCTCGGCCCGCCGGAGTCATCTGCAATTTTTTTGCTCAAAGTCCGTATCTGCTCCCGGGGGCAGGGCTCCAGGGGCAGTGTGTTGTTTGTCCACTCCACGATGATGGAACCTCTGGCGATGTTCTGCACCGTGATGGTGCTGCTGTTCCTGTCGCCGAAGGCCAGAGCCAGCTTCTTCACCAGCATGATCTTCTTATTGATGTCATTCACCACCGCATCATGGTCCCCTTCCAGCTTCGCCTTGAACTTCACCGGAGACTTGTCCCCGTGTGGGCGTTTGTGGACGTGGATCTCGAAAGCATCCACGGCGAAGAGCCCCCCCTTGTCGGTGGCGTACATGAAGTACTCATGCTTCCCGATGTGGTTGTGGTCCGGCATGCCGTACATCAGCTGGCTGGTGCTATTGAACTGCACCCACGAGTTCTCCTCGATCATCTGCTGCTCCTTCAGCTTCAAAGTCAGCTGCAGCTTATCTGTGGTGGTATCCTCCTTGTCGTAGAAGGTATCTGATGGTATCTTCACCTCAAAGTAGGTGCCCTCCCACGCGTCAACCCTGTCGATGTGGTTCGTCAGCTTGGGTGGCTCGTTTGGCTCCCAGGGCCGAGGAAGCCCACTGGCTGTGGTGCGTACACGGCCCGGAGGGGAGGCTGTGGTCAGCTTGGAGATGGGGGATCTGGTGGTGCTGGGAGGCTTCGTTGGACGGGGTGTTTTGGGTCTTCGAGTAGGCCTTCGTGTTGTTGCTGTGGAAGAATCTGTTGTGGATGGTGTGGCTGGCTTCAGCGTGGAGACTCTGGGTTTCTTGGTGGTAGTTGTGGGTGGTGTGATCACTGCGGTGGGCTCCAAGTACCCGGGCATGGTGGGGCGAATGGGCACAGAGGCTGTACCGGTGCCTTCTGCTACCTTGGTTGGCTGGATTGGTCCCAGTGTGGGGGTCTGGATGATGGGGCCTCTCGTTCTGATGGTGACTGTTGGCTTCCTGGGCAGCGGTATGGGCTCCCGGACAGGGGGTGCTGTTGTCTCTGTGGGAGGTGCGATGGCAGGTGACGTAGGGGTAGGGACAATCCTGGTTGGCGGTTCCTGTGCTGCAGTGGTGGGCGGCCCGATGGCCGTCAAAGGAGTTGGGGTGGCATTGATCTGCCGCCGCATCCTCTTTGGGAGGTGAGGTTTCTTGTTAGCAATGTGCCAGCCAACAACAGGGTAGCCAAGGCGGGCAGACATGGTTCCTTCCTTAGCTGGAGCCTCCACCTTGCTGATGTTGGGGACACTGTTCTGGCTCAGGGAGCATCCCAGTTTCCACGAGAGTAAGGCCCCGTTTTCCACCACCTTCTTTGCGTTTCCCGGTCCAGCCATGAAGGCTGACATGTCAAAGAGTCTGTTATTTACAACAGGAACCAACTTCATGTTATGAAGTTCCACCTCTGAGAAACTTCTCATTCTGTTCAAGAGTTCAATCCTCTGCTTTGGTGTCATTTTCGTTAGGTCAGCATCCAAAATGACAGTCAGGATGGTGACCGGCTCTTCCGAGCCACACACGAAGGGCGCTGCGTCGCCTGTGTCCTGGGCGGCCGCTCGCACCGACTGAGGCTCGTTGTGATCTTCTTGGTGGACCTCAACAGAGAAGACATTTGCGGTCTGTGGCACATAGCTCCCATTTGGGAAGGGCTGCAGCGTGGTCACCGAGATGTAGTGGACGCCCTTGTCTGTGTCAAGGGGCAGCCCTTCCAGGGAGCTGCTCTCCACGTTCCAGTGCAACCAAGAAGGCAAAGAGTCCTTCCCAGCTTCAGAGATCTACCAAAGAAGAAGAAAAAAATAAAATCAAAAAGGTGGTGGTGCTTTTAGAAGTAGAGGACTAGGACAGGTTCTAACAGCAATAATGCTTCGTTTAAAGCATTAAAGACAAAAATCCAAAGCGTAACAACCGGGGAAGGAACTTCCTGGCCAGTGCAGTGTCTTCTCCGCCTGGTGGCAAAGACAAGCTCTGAAGTGTTCACTGGTCCCAAAGGACTTTAGGAACCATGGGAGGTCACAGAGTCCTGCAAAGGTCCCTCACCTGCTGGCACCATCTCTCTACCACTTGGCGTGCAACTACTAAGTACAAATGATTCATCTTCTCCAAGGGCAGAAGGGGAGCTGAAGTCATGTGGACAGCTACAAAGCTGAGGGTGAAGTTAGGCCATACAGCAGAGCTGATTCATTAACTGCCCTCTTCCCATTCCTTCCTCTCCCAGCCCTGCTGTCTCGCTTCCTCCCTCATTTGCTCACACCTTGCAAGCCTATTGCTCCAGCAGCTCAGCAGAGCACACATTTTCTCTGTTAATTTTCAGCTCTGTCCCATGGCCCCCAGCATTCAGGCTGAGCCAGAGGGGCCAGAAGCTGCCAAATTGTGGGTCAGAGTCCCCAGCCTGGTTGGAGGACAGCAGCAAATCCTGAGAGCTACATGGCATGTCCACCTGCACTGCCAGACACATGGCAGGCTGGGGATGAAGGGGGAGTGCAAACCCAACATCTGGTCACTCAAGCACTGCAATGGCCCCTGGGGCAGGCAGGGGCACAGCTCCCAGGCAGTGGCACTTCTGGACATCAGACAGGGTGGCGTGCCAGCCTGGCTTTGCACCCAGAGTGATTTAACTTTCATATCAGAACTTGCTTCTGCAGACTACAAGCAGTGGGTGGCTTTGGCTCAGACTGCAGGCACCTCAGGACTCCAGCGCTGTATTTGCTACCTCTTCTAAGTCAATGGCAATACACTTGTGCAGCCCAGCAGCAGGGGCAATGCACACAGCCATGGCATTTACACATACTCCAGTGGAGGGAGCCAGCAGTAACTCACAGGCTGCTGCTTCTCCCCAGCTTACCCATTCATGCTTGCTGAGCCTGCCCTCTTTTTCCAACTAGGTCTCCCTCCTAGTCAGCCCAGGTGCAGACCCCGCAGGTCTCCTGGCCGTTTTGCTCTTGTGGAAAAGACTCCAGTTTTCTCTGAAATGTCACCAGCATGGCTGACCCCCTGCAAGCTGCTCCCCAACCCACGTACAGGAGAGCCCAGGGGACTCCCACCTCCTGCCCTGGCTGTAGCTGAGGGTGGATGCAAACCCCAACACCTCTCCAGTGCTTGGTGTCCATCCACCTGCAGTACAGCCATTTGTTACAGCTGCTTTCCAGTCACGAGGCACAGCAGAGCCACTCAGGCTGCACAGTGGAAGGGATGCCACTGCCAGTTCAGTGGGCTGTGACATTTCCCAGAGCTGTAGGTACCCCAGGACAAGTAACTTGAGCTTTGCCACCTCCCTGGGTCGGAGGCATTTGGAAAGTGCTCTAGCCGGGCTTCCCAGAGCTCACCACAAGGCATCTTCCCCCACACTCAGAGGAAACTGTATGCTTAGGGGCCCATGGAGATGCATTTAGCAACCTGGTTGAGGCTCTGGGCTCACAGCAGTCCAACATGGAGCTGTGCTCCAGCTCTCCTGAAAGAATGCTTTGGTTACTCTGCAGTTCTGTAAAGCTCCTATGTATCTCATAATTCATCCAAACACAGAGCTGGGCAGGAAGCTTCACAAAGAAACCTGCTGGGCATGAGTGTCCTCATGTCTGGCAGTGGGTACAGAGATGGGGCTGGACTCACCAGACCTCCCCAGCCATAGGCCCTGATGGGGAAAGACCCCTGGAATGGACAAGAGCAAAGCCTGGCGCTGCAGGGCTCGACAGAAGAATCTTGGGCACCTCTCCCACCCTCCCAGCTGCAGGCAGGATTCAGACAGCACACGGAAGGGCCAGGCGGAGGGCGGGGGGCGCTCAGACTCCTTGCTACTGAAGGGTCTGGATAACATAAGGTAGGACCCCAAAGTCCTTTGGGAAGAGCAGCTTTTGTGCAAGAGCTGCAGAGGTTTTGGTCATGATCACGCAGGCAACACCCTCATTCCTCTCCTCTGCTTTTGGCCAGCCTGGACAAGCTAGAGAGCACATCATGAGACACACTCTGGGTACAGTTTATAGAGCAGAGTTTAAAGTTGTTAGCACAGCTTTTGGTTAACTCCTCAGCAGCAACATCCCAGAGCAGTGGATTCAGACTCCTGCGTACACAGGCCAGAGAAAGCCACTCCGTGGCCCCTACGCCGTGGATGTACCCCACACTAACTGAGGCATGGCGATAGGAACACCCTTCCACTCAGCCTTGCTGCTTACCCACATGCCTGGCAGAACACAGTGGGTTTTGGCAGAGCTGCTCCATGCACTGCAGCAAGAACAGGAGCTGCTTTGACCCCAGCCAGCCTGAAGGAACAGCAGCCCTTCACCTGCGACGAGCACCGGGAACCAAGCCTCCCTCCTGCAGGAACAAAGGACCAAACTGTCCTTCCTTGGCATCTCTCCTGCCAAGAGAGAAGAAAGGCTGGGTCTGGCTCCTGCCCAGCCAGAAGGGCTGACCTGCACTTGTGCTCCTTTAAAAAAGGGTGATTTCATCACACCTGCTAAAAACCGAGCTGCCAGGAGAGTGCCCTGTGCAAACCAGCACTTAACATCAGCAGGAGCCGAACGGTGCCACTCCTTATGCCCTTGTGCCAAAATTAGCCACTGACTGCCCACTGGGGAGGAGGCAGGGCAGGGCTGGGCACACATTAGGAACAGAAACACAAGGAGGCGGGACACAGACACAGTGTTACTGAGGCTTTCACCATCAAGAAGAACAAGAACTTGAGTAGTGAGTGGTGAAACGCATGCTGAACACGGAAGTTCAGGCCACACTTGTAACAAATCTCCCCCTTCCGTGGACTCCATGAAAGCCCTGAATCAGAGGATCACAGACTCCATGCAGAGCTTTCCTGCCAGCCGGGGTTTTCTGGCACTCCCTCCCCCTCCCTGGGCACGGCACATGATTTGGAGATGTGCGAGCTCACTTTCAATCTCGCGTCACGAGGTGGTTCTCTTCTATCATTTGTGCTCCTGTGTTTGCAAGCCCAAACTCACTCAGGAGGGCGAGTGCAAAAGGCAGTGAGGGAAGCACTGGCCAGCCTGAGTATCTATGCTTGAAAACTCCTTCTTAACCTACAGTTTCCATATGAGCTCATGTTCCTAAGGGCCCACAACTGGAAAATGTAACTCCAGCTAGACAGATTCACATTCAAAACTAGGCTCTCCTGAAAAACAAAACATAACAAAATCAGGCCAGGCAATCACCTACTGGGACAACTTGTTCCAGCAGGGATGTGATGGCTGCAAAACATCTATAAACTCACTCAAAGTTGATTTAAGGAGCTGAGCTGGTTCAGCTGTATGCAACCCACAATGAGATGTGGACTGCTTCTAAGGGTTCTGCAAGAGGTGATTAAGAAAATCAAATTGATGTGAATTATGCCTATGAAGAGGCCTGTGCCATGAAGTCACAAGCACTTGATGCCACTGCCCTGGCAGCACACAGGATCAGAGGATATTAGGGGTTGGAAGGAACCTCCAGAGATCGAGTCCACCCCCCCCTGCCAGAGCAGGATCATAGAATCTAGCACAGGTCACACAGGAACACATCCAGATGGGTCTTGAAAGTCTCCAGAGAAGGAGACTCCACAACCCCTCTAGGGAACCTGTTCCAGTGCTCTGTGACCCTCACAGTGAAGAAGTTCCTCTTCATGTTGAGGTGGAACCTCCTGTGCTGTAGTTTATATCCATTGCCCCTTGTCCTATCACAGGGTGCAACTGAGAAGAGCCTGTCCCCTCCCTCTTGACACCCAGCCCTGAGCTATTCATAAACATTTATTAAATCCCCTCTCAGTCTTCTCCAGACTAAACAGCCCCAGGTCTCTCAGCCTGTCCTCAAAGGGCAGTGCTCCAGTTCCTTCATCATCCTTGTAGCTCTCTGTTGGACTCCTTCGAGTCGATTCCTGTCCCTCCTGAACTGGGGAGCCCAAAACTGGATGCAATATCCATCTGTGTAGCAAAGGAAGAGCCCAGCAAGATTAGAGCAGATGAAATAGATGTTGGGCTGAATAAAACCACTTGTTCCTAAATGAATGCTCCCCAGCTGAGCCCTTGGCATGGGTCTGTCCTGCTCATGGTCACTGTGCTGTTCATGGTGGTGGGGAGCCCTGGACTCTCTTCTAGCAAAGCTTCCTCCAAATATTGCTTCAAAGGCTATTTGTTAAAGCTACACAAAGTTAATGATTTGGGATCTGTAGTTTTCAAGTGAAAAAAACCAACTCCCTGTTTTCTGTGTAGGCAGTAAATATGAGCTTTAGGCTCTGCCATTTCCCTCAAGGGGTCTGGCTTCCAAATAACTCTGCCACTGCTCAAGGGGAAAAAAAAAAAGGCTATCTTTGTTCTCTCATTATTTGAGATAATTGTAAATGAATGCTTATCAGCTGCAGATTATACACAAGCCAAGCAGGGTACTGAAGACCATTAAAAAATTAGCCATGTTTGTGAGTTTAAATACGTACAAAGGCCTGGCTGGGTTTGAAGACCTTGTTCACAAAGTCCTTTCAGATATACATGGCCTGTTATTTTTAGGCTGGCCAAGAGCAGTCAGCTTATGAAAGAAGATAGCTCAGTTTGAGTTGCCCTTTTTTTTTTTTTCTCTCCTTCCAAACTTAGCTCTTAAAGCCCTGTAGCCAACAGACAACGACAGGCAAAGGAGCAGTGAGCAAAACTGCTGCCTCTCAGGGAATTCGGGCAAAACCCATGTTCCTGCCTGCAAGAGCGGCCTCTAATCCTCCAGGTATTTAGTCCTTCTCCCAATGAATCCTCCAAAGAGGAGGCAGCAAATCCTTTGTTAGGAGGCAGGTACTGTAGAGTCCTTTTGGCACACCACTATGAAATCCTCCCGGATAGCTAGAGTTATCTGGTGGCATCTTCACAGTCTGTGATGCCAGATCTTCCCATGGGTAGCAGCAGCTGGGGCCTCAGCTCCTTCCTGCATCTTTTCAAATCAGTCCCAGTTCAAAACATCCCTGACTGCTTTTGGACAGGGGTGAGCAAGGATAATCCTGCAGCCCTGCCAGAACCCCCACAGCCCCTTCCCCTCCCCCATGTCCAGCTGTTGCCGAGAGACAGACTCTGTGCCAGGGATTTCTTCTGGAATATAATCACCAAATACAATTTACTGTACAACAGACTCCCCTTAAGGAGTTGCTCCTTCAGCACTGCCCTAACACACATGACCAGCAGTGAAGAATACCCTGGCAGAGCCCTCTCTGCATCTGAACAGAAGGCAAGCTGAACTGTGCTCAGCCACCTGACCTAACCGCTGCTAAACTCGGTCTGCAGCACCCAGGCTTCAGAAAGCAATTAACCAGGGGGCAGTGGAAGGAAAATGGAAATCCAGATGCAATTCAAATGCAAATATAACTGCAGAGTCAAACCTGAGCTGTTTGCCTAAGACCCAAGCTTATCTTAACCCCCTCCTACAGGCAGTAGCACTGGGCAGTTTTGTCAGCAGAGCAACAGGCGGTCTGAGCCTCCAACACAATGCGTGGGCAGGAAGATTTTGGGATGCCTTGTCCCACATGGGCTGAACAAGTGGTGATAGACACTGGTTTCAGATCTGCCCTAGAGCTGTGGTGATTTGCAGTGCTGGTAACAGTTGATAGGGAAGCTAGAGAAATGATGAGCACATGGGGGTTGCAGGCTCCAAGTCTGAGGATGGAATCCTCATTCTGGGATTCCCTCTGCCCATGGGTGTACACAAAGATGGAGCCAGTGACTGCGGGCATGTACATACGGTCAAGCTGTCCAGGTACTACTGACCTGGGCAGCTCCTGCTGCAGCAGAGGTGCTGCACTGGGTGAGAGAACACAAGGCAGGAGCTGGACAACCCTCAGAACACAATGGCTGCAAGTCTTCAGCTCCAGGGAACAGCCCTGACAGTGAGGCAACCACATGATGACAAAAAGAGCATCCACTCTTACTCCCCACCCTCCTATTCTCAAATACATTAGAACTGCAAACTAGGACTGTTGAGGAATGGCTTGAATCTAAGGGACGTGGGTCTACGGAACAACTATCTGAGCAGAATGTGTAGGCCATACTCCCATCTTGTTGTTTACTGCTCACAGTTAGCCGATGTGCTGATGCAGCAAGGTCACCATAGCCTTGTGGCTGTGCTTGCAGCTGCGTTAGAAGATAACAGCATGTGAAACAAAGTATATGTGAAACAAAGAACTAGTTAGAAAGGAGCTTGTGAAGTTGCACGTAGTCCTAACTGCCAGGAGGCTGGATATTATAATGTAAGCCTGGACTAACAGCCAATGGAATAATGGCATTTGTGCATATTTAGCTGAGATGCTTTATAAGCCGTGCGTTTGAACAACAAAGTTGAGCTTGCTTATCAATCATATTGATTGGCCGCGAGTCTTCCTCGCCGTCGTCCCGACAAGAGTCGTCCTGACAGCTCCCGACATAGGACATCAGATAGGCCTTTCCTAGAAACACAAGGCCCAAGAAACAGTGGTGAAAGGAGGGTGAGCATTTCTTGGTGCCTTCTGCTCACCAGGCACAGCCTTGGTGCCACTGCACAGTGCTGTGCTATGGGAAAGCTTGGCCTGAAGGAAGGGAAGTTGTGCTTCCCTGGCACAGCAAGGAGGGAGACCATCACCGCACATGGTTCCCTACAGAGGGGCTACAATACCTGCCAAAGCTTTTGGGCATCCTCAGCAGACAGTGCTCTTTTGAGCTGCTGCATGCCTTGGATGGAAGGCACAGGAACTCACAGACAAAACCAAGCTGCTCCAGGACATTTCATGCAGGCACATCTGCCCCTGGAAGTCTAAAAACAGCCCAGAGACTTCAGCAGCTCTCAGAAATACGTCAGCCCCAGTGACCCGAGTCTTCATTACCAGCAGGAGCTCACCACTTCTGTGCAGAGACCGAGAGCTATACGGGAACAGCCAGCAACTGGCGCTTCCTTTGTGCACAGGGTAGGTCAGGACGGTTAAACTAACTCTGCCTTTCGGCTGGTCCTAGCTAAAGCTCTGCAAAGCTCCTGCTGCACGTCTCCGTGCACTGAAGCTGCTGCCTTAGGAAAACCAAACCTTTCAGCCTCAGAACGTGAAGCTAAGGGATGGCAAGGCTACACAGGTCCTGGTCCTCAACCCCAAAATTCAGTCCCTGCAAGAGAAATGCAGAAAAGCCGCCTGAAGTAGCTGCTGTACTTTCATGTGCCCATGAAAAGGAGAGGTTTCAAGCACAGGGCTGTGGTCTGTGGACACAGCCTGCCCGAGGAGCAGTGGCTTTGTCTCACCAACTTCTCCCTGACCAGTAAAATGGCTCCGCAGCAGCACGGGCTGAGCGGCTACGCCCAGCTCATGCCAACCTCGCATACTCCTACCGTGACAGCTCCTTTTCCAGATGCGCCTCTGTGTTTGCTATAAGGGCACTATTCAGCGTCCCACTCTGCCTGGGCAAGGGAACACAACAGCTGTTTCACTGGGAGGTCACTACAAAACATTGAGTGTCCCAAGAAATCCTCCTTTCATCGGTCCATGCAAGCAGCTTGGAAGGATTTGTTTAGCCTTATTGTTGGAGCGGGAAGGCACAGCCCGCCCGCGCCAGGGCTGGGGTCAGCATGGGCTGCCCACACCCCACTCTCTGCCTTGTTTGGGGGGTGAGCACAGGGCAGGAAAAGCCTCAAACAGCTTAGGAAATAAAAGTTCATTGGGCTGCTCCGTCAGTGCGACTTTTTGTAAGCGAAAGGCCAAAGGGAAGCAAAAATACCACACAGCAGGGATGCCAAGTGCTGGGGGTTTAGTGCTGCCGCCACGCAGCTAACCAGCCTGGCAATGTATCCCTGCCATCAGCAGATTGCTGGAAAGCTGGCACTAGAGCAGGGCAAGGAAAGGCGAGCCAGGTCCCACAATCTCAGGTCAGTTCCTTTGCAGGATTCTCCTTACTGCTGCATTTCTCAGGTTCCCCGGACGCCCAGAGCAACGATCCCTAGGAACAGGACAAAACAAGGACCTTCCCATCCCGTCTGAAAAGGCAGTTTATAATTAGATTGAGTCACATTTTCCACTCCTCCAAATTCAGAGCTTGTTACTAAGCGTGTGCTGAAAATGCCAAGTTCCCCCCAAGTCTGGCTTGCTGCAGGAAAAAGATAAGCAGCCCCCCCCCCCCCCCCCCCCCCCCCCCCCCCAGTAGAAATCTTATCAGCTCATCTTATCACTAAGATTGCAGCATGGCAGTTAAGCAAAGCCTTGCCCAAGTCGTCCTTTGCCTGGACCTGTTCCAGGCACTGCCATTTATCCCTGCACGGTCTCCCGCAAATAGCAGCTGTTGCTTTGCCTCCTGGTTGGTCTAAGACAACCAAGGACCCCAGGGATGAGGCAAAGATTGAATGCACTGACACAGAGTCTCTTAAGATACCCAACTTGATGACCCAGGCCTTCAGGAGTGCTCTTTGCTGGTCTTCCTCCTCTGAGAAATGCTGCTTTAATAAAACTCTCATGCAGTTAAAAAGTTTTGTGGTAAGGATCCTTGCAAGAGGAAAAGAAATTAGTAAAATAAGTGCCGTATTTTGAGCTCTTCTTCCCTAAAACAGAGTTTGTGCTGGCACTGTGGGCTGGCTGCTGACATCCACTCCTTTGTTTTGGGGTCAGAGCAGGGTGGAAACATGAGGCACGGCCCTGGCAGCAGGTACTCGATGTCAGGACTCTTTCAACCTGCTCTCTGCTGATCCTACTTATAAAACATAGTCCCTGAAGTCCGAGGAGAGCAAAGGTGTTCAATAAAAGCCACTTCAACTGGCAGCAAGTAGAACAACCATTGGAAAATCAGGCTACTGCTTGGAAAGCAGGACTCCCTTTTTGCCCAGATGAATATCCAGTGTTCTGATAACCCCCAGACCTCCACCTATGAGAATTCATTCAGTTTTCTAATCACTTGGCCACCAGCTATGTTTGCATACTGCAACAGCTTCTTGGAACCCCTGCAACATGTTTTATCTGTCTTCCCAGCAAAGCCCTCGTGAGACTGTGCACTTCAACCAAAAAGCAATCAGGAGCCAAGGTGCAGGCAAGAACTGTCAGGCTTGGCTGTGCTCACCTGAAAGCTTCCCCGTCGCACTGGCTAACGAACCTGTGGGAGATCTGCTCCACGGGATCCATCCCATACCTAATATCACAAAGGCAGGTCAGCAGCTTCACATTACCTTCAAGGAAGACACAGCAAATCACCTGCTTGTGCAAGGTTGTGCCTTGACATCGCACATCTTTGTGTCCTATGGCCATATGCGTTCAGAATGTTGACTGTGCAAGGGCACCAGATTCATCTCTGCAGCCCAGGGGACACTATCATAGCAATACAACTTTATGGCTGTATTTAAGACTCAGACCCAAGTGCAGTGCCTGGTGCTTCTGG
The DNA here is from genome assembly GCF_014839835.1 of Dryobates pubescens. Classification (NCBI taxonomy): domain Eukaryota; kingdom Metazoa; phylum Chordata; class Aves; order Piciformes; family Picidae; genus Dryobates; species Dryobates pubescens. The sequence continues at coordinate 61,816,862 of NC_071612.1, forward strand.
AGAGGCATTTCCAGCCCACATGCCCACTCTTCACTGCCTCCAGCCTGGAGAAACGCTGTCACAGCCTCCAGCCCACAGCTGACAGTCAGAAAGTCCTACTCTCTGCCTTGAAGGGGCCACATGCTTTCTACAACAGTTTCTGCACCAAGTCAGCTCAACATCCTGCACACAGGAGGGAGGTCGTTATCGTGTGACTGCCTTAATTTGTGTGGTGATTCTTTTATGGGCCAGGGCCATAAATTTTCCCAGTTTCTGGCAGGTTTTCATTGCTGGTGGGATGGGTGGAGAGCCACTTAGTGCAGCAGCCACCATCCCAAACGCTGCCAGAGGTGCTGTCAGTGTTAGCACCACTGTCCTCCCCTGATTACTTGTGTCCTTACCTGGACAGGCAATAGGAGGGCTTAGGTTTTCACACGAGAAAAATGAGACAGCCTTAGAGACAAGACTAGCAGACCTCCTGGAGACCCAGTATCAGCACTGCAAAAATCAACCATGATGCACCTTGCCTAACATCCTCTTCTGGGACCTCAACAAATTGGAAGCAGAGGAAAAAAAACAACTACTGGGTATTTCAGCCGACGGCAAAGATGTCTGAGCCAAAGTAAGGCAGACATGGAAAAGCAAACAATTGTATCAAGAAAGGTTATTTATAGCAGAGAAAAGGAAGTTTTGATGCCTTTATAGGAGGCTCTGGTAAAATTTCATCTAGAGCATTTTGTATCACTGTGGTCATGCAAGCGTAAGAAAAACAAACTCAAGCTGGAAGAGGTGCAGAATGCAGCTGCAAAGATGAGCAGAGGGGGGGAAAGAAAGTTTATTTTATGAGAAAGACTAAAGAGGCTGGCTTGCTTAACCTAATAAAATCAAGTCAGAGGAATATGCCTGTCACTTATAAATACATAAAGGAAGTAAATATTATGAAGGTAAAATTGATTTAAAGCTAAAGGGCAGCACATATAAATATTTCTACTCATCTCTAAATTTAGGCTAGAAGCTGCATTTTTAATCAGAGCAGCCAAGTTCTGGAGCAGCTTCAAATAGAAGTGGCAGGAACAGGAAATCCACCTGGTCTTTGGCCCCTGCATAATCTGTTCCTCAACAACAGGACACAGCTGGGAGGTAAGGGGTCAGACTCCACAGTCTTCAGTGGACATAGGGCAAGGAGATCACGAGGCTCGTGGTGAGGCTACCTGCACTCATGCCCAACTGTTACACTGCTCCCAGTCTGCCTCTGACAGGAGCTGGTGGGCACCTGCAGGCCCTCACACTACCTGTTGTATAATATGCAGAGACTGGGTTTTTTTACCCCACTCTTGTAAAATCACCAAGGTGTCAAATGTGGCAAGCAGCTGACGTTAACCCTTTGGGGAAGTTTTCATTTCCAAGACACCTTCAGAGCCCAGAAGAGCAATCTTGCAGTGAGGAGCCTTGCTGTAGTGAGGAAGCTAGAGGTCAGCATCTGAACTGAACTGCCTCCAAATTCAACATGTGGAATACCTACAGGCTGCAGCTACCCTTCAGAGGGCATGTTAATGCCTGACCAAGGCCTTTGCTCAGCAAGACAAGGCACAGGGGATGGGAGTTTCTGATTGCCAGGCATCAGCTACGACAGTCACAAAGCCGCGCTAGCAGCTGGCTCTGAGCAACGTGGAAACAAGAGGGAGGATTTTTAATGCTTTTCTGTTATGTCCTCCTTGGCAGCTTGAGAACAAACCTGCTTCTGTACGTGACCAGAAGCTCTCTCACCTGTTGTGAAGCAGCATGGGGGTGCTCACAGGAGCACATACCTGCTGACGCACACAGCACGCATATCGGTGCGGGAGCACACGCCTGCCAGGAACTCCTCTGCCATGCTGCAGATGCCTGGCATTGTTTCCATCCCACAACCTAGTTTGCAGTGAAAACTATTTTGTCTACAGCTGGCTGGAATCTGCTAGCAAGCAGGGAGAGGACCTGAGCAGCGGCTTCGTGGCCGTCCTCCACCACAATACAACCCAAGCCTAGAAATAATCAGCAGGAATTATCTAGAAATGAAGCAGTAACACCTTCCCCAGGCTCCAGATGGGAAGCTCTTGGGAGTTTGGAGACATCAGCTGTCAGCTTTGATAAAAAAAATAACGAAATTACAGTCCATTTCTTTGAAACTGAAGGGAACTAAGCATAGGCAATCACATCTCATCATAAACTCTGACCCACTCTTTCATCTCACGGGGCACAGCCCTTATTCTTTCTCATTAAGGTTTAAGTACACCAGTTAGCAAGATCCAGAAGGATTAGGCTTCTCCAGCTCCACCTGAGAAATGCAAGAGGGAAAAAAAAAAAAGGCAAAAAGCTGAGCAACTTGCCCTGAAACTTTCTGGTAAGAGAAAAATGAACCGCAGCACCCAGAAGTGCCTACGCAGTTCCCAGCAGCCAGGAATGAGATCCCCGTAGCAAAGATCAGCTGTGCTCAGCAGCCGACACGTTTCCTCTGCCAGGGAGAGACCTTCTAGAGACATCAGGCTGCTAACAGTACCCTAGAGCCCAGTGCACTCCTCAAATCAATTTCAAGGTGAACAGATGCAACATGCACTTGGGCAAGCCCACGGACCAGCATGCAAATCGCTCCCAGCATTTCCTGAACTACACACAACCAGTAAATGTTTGGTCCTGCTCCAGCCCAGTTCATTTGGGGCTCTTCAGGCACCTGCTGCTGTTAGCAGACACCTCCACACCGAGGTGGCAGAGGTATTGTTCAGAGCTAGCAGGTGAGGTGGAAATAATCTATCGATCAGGATTTTCCTGCAGCTACTGTGGCTATCGCAGATGACTTTGGTGCCAGGATAAGGAGACAGAGGAAGCTGTGGTGTTACACAAACACTAAAATGCTTCCTGATGTTGATGCAGCTATTAGACAGCACCAGAACAAGCCACTATGATGCAAAGTTCCAAACCAAAGATAGAATTTCCCAAACAGGAGATCTTGGGCTCTCTGTGCCCATCTGGACTCTTGAAGCCCAGTGCTCTACAGGTGCTGCACACTCAGAGAAGAGGCCGTGAGTAAAACTGGGCAGGCACCATGGCCTCCCATTTGGCCCAGTCCCCTTGGCTACAGGCAGTTAAGTGTCACAGTCTTTGCTCTCAAACCAGCCCATCCTCTTCTTCAACTCCTCACCAGGGGCTCACCCACCACCTTCCTCCTCCCCATCTGACTGTCCATAACAGATGCATTCCTCAGATTTTCTGCCTATCACTGGCACACCACGGGCCCAGCACCCTCGCTGGAGCCAGCAAGATCATGTATCTGGACTGAGATAGTTGTGTGACAGTAGGCAGGGCTAAATTAAATCTGCCTTCAGGAGAAGCAGAGACGTCAGACTCTTTCCCGACTTGTTCCCCATCTCCCTCTAATCTTCTGAGACATACCAGAAGGTGGTTGTGTTTGTTGGTGGTGGTTTTGTTTGTTTTTTTTTTACCATTTTCTAAAACTGGATTTTTATAACTATTTTCCAGTTTTCCCCTCTGAAAGAAAATAAATCTAAGATTGGAAGGTAAGTCTGTTTTAAAACCACAGTTTTCTGAACTCTATGCGATCCAAGCAAGGACAATGTCTCAGCACCTTCCCAGAAAGGATGAGCAAGCCTGTGTTCAGCAGTGTCTCTACTCTCCTCTGAGCTACTCTGATGCTTTCTTGCCCTCAGGACCAATTCCACAACTCAGTTTTGAGGCATCTGCAGTGCCAGCAGCATGAGAGTAAATAAGTCAAAGAGAAAGGCTCCAATCCTACCCAAGAGGTCTTTGGGATGAGGTCAGGAGAGACTGTGTCAAAGGCAGCCCCCAAGCCTGGCAGGCAGAACAAGGCCTATTTGTCTAGCAATGCTTTGTTACCACAGCAGAGCAAACTCCCTGAGCCTCAGGGCAGCAGCTCCAGGGAATCTGTGGCTCCTCAGATCCTGAGGCAACATTTCCTCATGAACGTGCCCATCAGCGGAGGGCCCAGCATTGCACAGCTTACATAAACCCAGCAAGCCTGATCAGTCATCCCCCAGAAGTCTCCTCTCTTTGTTATGTGAGACAGGAACTTTGCAACAAGATGAGAACTTCCATTATTTATTTTCAGAGCAATCCTTCCCCTCTAGTCCTACAGAGCGGTAAGGCTGCTTCGCAGCAGCCCCTCACGCCCCAGCCCATTGGTGGGGCTGGACTCCTGCAAGGATGTAACTGAAAATGAGCCTCAGGGAATGGCATTTCTCACCTGGACGAGTTCACCATTGGAAGCAATTAAGTCCGTGGGGATGGAGACTCTGAAGAAGCGCCCCACGACGGCGGAGCTGTCCGGAATGCCCACCACGGCCGGCAGGGGCTCCCGCAGCTCCGACAACACCGAGTGCATGGAGGCCTCCAGCTGGTTTTCCCAGTCCCGAACCACTTCTGCTGGCTCGCTGGGCCAGTGGCAGTGAGCAGAGGCTGCCAGAAGCAGCATGGGGAGCCAAGTCCTCCCCAGGAAAGGGGGCTGCAGGAGGCATCCAACAGTCATTCTTCCTGGCAGCCTCACGACAGTGTTTCAGCAGGAAAGGGGGCGGCAGGCGGTCTGCAGGCACCACGGCACAGGCAGGGGATCCAGCAGTCCTTCACAGCAGCCTCATCCTAGGAGTCCTGGGAACCTGGTTAAACATAGGAAACCCAATCAGCACGTTAATTACAACACCCAAGTCAAGCCTCCCTGCAATGGGCTACCCTCTTCCTTTCAGTTTTCTGATTTAGCTGCAAGAGTTACCTCCATTAAAGAGAGTAAGAGCTTCTCAGCTCCTCCTCTGACATACAGCATCTAGAGATACAAAACTCTCCTGCTTTTCCATGTGCACCACCACAGTTCTGCAGCTCTGGAGCCACATCATCCTAAGATAGCCACAAGCAGGGAGACAGGACAGATACAACCAAAGCCAAGACAGAGCACAACAGTAACAGGTGACCTTCCAAGGCAAGCTGAAGTCAAGCTGGGACATCAGGGGATGCCAGTTAACCAGTATGAAGGTCCTGAGAAACCTTCAGCATTCCAAAGCTGCTATCTTGACAGCTTGATGCACAACAGATGCTTCTGCTCCCCTGACCCATGAACCTGGCTCCTCTCAGTTCCAACTTTTGGTACTGGTGTGCTCAGACTTGATTTAGGGGCCAGCAATACACATCCCAAAAATCAGAGTGGAGTAAGCTACGCACACACACACACTGCTTCCTCTTGTCCCACTCCCTCCTGCTTGCACAGCTCAGCTGTCCCCACACTCTGTCAAGAAACATCTCCATCTCTCCCTCCCTTTACTGTTCTCTTCTTTCACTTGATTCCTCCCCACCCCAACCAGTCTGCTCCCATGGATCACAGCTCTCCTCCCCCTCCTTTGCTCTTTGGGGGCATTTTTCCTTTCACTTCCCCAGACATTTTTCCCTCCAGACTGCATTCAGTCATGTATCTGTACACACCCCATGTTCCTCTTCACAGCCTGTTCAAAGGAGAGCAGGTGGAAGAGGACAGAGCCATGTGGACCCTAGGTGAAGCTGTACTGCCCACTCTGGTATCTCAGCATGCAGCTAGCACAGTCCTCTATAATTGATCTGGGGTAAGGAGGGGGCAGTGGGTTATGCAGGACTGGAAGACAAAAACATGGACCTAACAAGGGATGCTTAGTCTCCAGGAGCACAGAAGACTTAAACCAACTCCTTTTTCCCAAGCTGAGAGAGAATTGACTGCAAATTCCCACAGCAATCCCAGCCCAACTTCTAAGCAATGGCTCCCAGTCCTTTGAGCACAGCTCCATTTTAGCTTGTTCCAGCTGCATGCAGCTGTTCCTATGATGCACATCAGGCCATCCCAAGAGACCCTGGAGCCAGACTGTGTGGGAAGGGAAATCCCCACTGCTTCTTGCCTTTGCAGAGCTTCCAGGACAGCACAACAGCAGCAGCAGCTGACCTGCTGTGCTGCAGCCAGGAAAGTCTGTATTGCCCACCATGGGCTTGCAGACGTGGGCAGAGGGCCTGTCCATGCAGGCAACCAAGCCCAAGGTTTAGAGATTTGGTTGCTCACCCTCAAACCTGCAGTCTAGAGAAGCTGAGAGGCAGTGCTCAAGGACTAGCACATCCTCATCCCTTTCCACAACAAACCACTGATGCAGAAGAGCTGACACCTCCCATGCTGAGGCACCGGACCGTGGGGAGCAGACATTATGAGCTGAGTACAATCACCTCTGGCTATAGAGCATCCAGGAGGCAGATGCCTGATCTGACCACTGTCAGTTGCAGACAACTTATCTCAAGTGAAAGGCAAAAGAGACAGCAGCAGCAGAACACTGCTGGAAACCACAGGACAGATGGGAGGCTGGTTGGTGTGAGATGCCAGCGCCAGAAGAAAGCCTATTCCCCTGCTGCTCATGTCCTTCCCACTGCCTGACCTGACTGGGACAGCAACACACCAGACAAAACAAGAGGGAAGCTAAGGCTTCCCAAAAACAACTGAGCACATGGTGGTCTTCTCACGGAATGAGGTGCCTGAGCCACTTCTCCAGAGGTTATCATCGCAAGAGATGAAGTGGCTGGGTAGGTAACGACGAGTCACACTTCCTACACATCTCTCCTACCAGCTCAGGCATGGTCAGAGGATCTGACACACACCAATTGATTTTGAATGAGCCTAGAATCAGGTCAGCAAGCAGATTACTACCACAGTAGATGGCTGGTGGAGAATATCCAACAGGCTGCGTGAGTGAGCTACAGAGATGGAGCAGAGACCTGCAGGAGTTCCTGAGGAGGCCATCGACCATCACAGCAGGAAATGGGGGGGGACTCTCATCCCCACACAGTGCCTGAAGAAAAGCACAAAGAACCAACTTCACACTCCATGTAGCCTGGGGTATGGACACTGCAGAGGTGATGCCTTACCTGTGAGCTGCTACTCCTCCTGAAGCCTCCTCACTGGAAAGCCCTGCTGCATGAGGGACTAGAAATCAACCCACACAGCAAGTATAGGCAGGATGGGAGACTTCAGCCAGGGGAGGAATGCAGCAGCAGAACCCAGTACTGCCACAGCTGCTATGGGGCTGAGATGCTATCAGCATGGAAACACAGCTGCCTCCTGCAGCTGCACTGAGCCTCCACATGCCAGCAGAGAAGAAATGCCCAGGACAACCCAGCATACAACTGCACAGAGCTAGAGAAGTTTGGCACTGCATCTTCAGGCCAGCCTTGCCCCTGGCCTGTCAGGGCTGCAGTGGAGCATAGCTCTGTGCTGCTCAGCCAAATGACATGATCTGGCCTGGGGTGTTTTTGTTGGAGGGGAGTATTTAGGCAGAAAGGAGCTGGTTCTTGGTATCTGTGGTGAGCAGGAGATGAAGTCATTGCCCATTTCAGAAACAATTATCAGAGCAGGTGACAAACACTGGCTGGCTGATACATACGTGCCTCTCAGCCCAGAACCTCGCACAGTGGCCATTAAAATCTAGTGTGACACTTGCAGGTCACACAAATCCAGAATTTCATTTTAGAGGAACCACAGAACAACAGCCTGAGCACATAAAAGTGGAGCACACAGGAGGAATTCAGTAGCTGATAATGAAACCCAAACAACAGGAGAGCTGAGAACAAACTCGCACCACCAAAATACCTCTCCAAACACAGCTCCACCTCACCAAACAATTGACAGAGGCTGAAACAGTGCCAGCTTCTCACAGTGTGCTAAGGAGGAAAGGCAGGGTGGCACAGCTCTGCAGACAGCTGGAACAAGGCACTGCCCCAAAGTGCTGAGCTCTGCATGGACTCTTGCCTCAAGGCAGAACACTTTTTGAGATAGAAGGTCCTCTGCCTACAATCCACTAGTCCTGCTCAGCAAGCCCATTGACCTCCAGCACTGATGGTCCTATGCAGCTATAGAAGAGAGCAAACATTTCCTGCAGCAAGGCTGGAAGAAGCACTGGGGACTTGTGTGGTTCCTCGATCAAGTTCAAGATAGGGCACTACTATGGGCAAAACCCAGACTTGCTTATTTGAGACACCATCCCAGCTGGATGCAGAAGACATCAGTGTTCTGGATTGCTGTCCATGGCCAGTGAGTGGCACAGAGCTGCAGCTCTCTGGGAGCAGAAATCTCAATGCTTCAGCTGCCCACAAGCTCAAAACAGGACCAAACCCCAAACAGCACTCTGCAGGTGGTCTGCTGATCTCTGGGAAGGATCAGGCCACAGGGCTGAGTGGCTTAGCATTCTGAGGTCGTGAGGGAAGGCTAGACCACCCCAGCTTCTCTACGTGGCACAGTGCTCCTTCCTCCAGCAGGATCTGTACTGCCCAGTTTTGCAGAACAAACACAAAGATTCAGGTTAGTCCTGAATTTCAGGATGTTTCCTTCTGTCTGATCTTCTGAAAGAACTTTCTCTTTATCCTCCTGCTTCTGAGAGAGCTCTTTTGGTCTCAATTTTGGATGAAACATCAAAGCCAGTATCAACATCTGCTTCAGTCCTAGCACATGGTGCACGTGCCAATGTTGACTTCTGATCTCCAGTGCCAATCTCCCCCCCATCTCAGAGACACAGAACTGGGCCTGCTTGATGAAGTTATGCTGATATGATGCTGCAATTTGATATGATGCTAACTTGTCAAGACAGTGCTGGAGCTTGCTCCTTCTCCATGCATCTACAAGGCCCCACTGACACGTTAAAGACACGCTCAACCTTCATTATCCAGGAACACAAAGCAGTGCAGACAGAAGATGAGACTGTAAGGAAGGACGGAAAGCAGGACAAAGTAGCTACTGCCAGCCATGCACCTTCCCAGAGATCTTTCCTTCAGCCCAGTGCAGAGTGAGGAGCGTAGGGAAGCATCCCAGCAGCAGGAGCATGGCTGTCCTGGCAATCCCTCTTCCTCTCTGGCCGACTCTTCAGCAAGAAGCAGGGAAAGTGAAGCCTCCGTCCAGCTGCATCTAATCCAATTGCCCAAGCACAATCACATCCCTGGGCTGCGGTAATTAATCACTGCCAGCACCTTAACGCCGCTGAGCCCAGCGAGCAGCCAGCTCAGGTAACTGCCATGCAATTCTCTGCTCCAGATAAGAAGGTATTTAGGAGAGTTAGGAAGGATCCCACTTACCTGATTGCTTATTTAACGATATCCTAATTAAAGGCAGCGTTAATCGAGTGGCCCTTCTCTAAGGAAGCAAGCTCAGACTCGGCTGAGGAGGGCCAGAGCAACTTTCCAGCCCAGAGCTGTTGTCTCTGCAGAGATCTGCCCTGCGTGTTTCCACAGGAGGATCTCTGGGCAAGTCCTGTCAGCTACGGCGCATCTGCGTGTCAAGGCAGCAGGCAGGAGGAGTGATGAAACCCAGCACCACCAGCCAGGCACACAGAGATGGTACTCTGCCGCCCCTGCTCCAGCACAGGACAGCGGGCACAGGCAGGGGTAGCTGGGCTTCGGTGCGTGTCTGTACTGTGCCAAAGGAGCCTCAGCGGGGAGGCAGGAGGGAGCCTCAGGGGCAGCTCTGAGCACAGCAGCCCATCACTAAGATACAATCTCCTGAAGGCCAAAAGCATACCAGTCTGCAAACCTGCTGTACACACACAGCACTCCACAGCATGAAACTGAGGAAATAGAAGTTTCTGCACTTGCCCAGCTCCAGAGGTACCCTGGAGGAAAGGCAGCAGCCCCTCCAACAGCCTAAACTATAGGCAAACAACTGTGGGGTTATTCCCAACCTCAAAGGCTTCAGCCACTTATGTTTGCAGAAAATGGCCCAGGCCCCAGACATTGCTGTGCCGAGGATGAGTTATGGGATGGGACATAGAGGAGGTGACTGCACCGGGATGCACTTGTCCCATGCAGAAGCTGCAAAGGAACAGGCTCCATGCTTCACTGTGCTCAGGCTGACCACACCCTGTCCCCCACGGCAGTAGCCAGGCACCTGCAGGCACAGTGGCTTTACACTAAGACTAAATAGATGTCTCTCCACCAGACAAGCTCATTCACAAACTTTTGGCTGAAGGCTGCAATTGCAGCTGCCTGCTTATAGCCAAGCATACATCAAAACCAAAGGAGCAGGCAGCTTGGCACCACAGACTGGACTGCAAGAGAAAGCTGTCTTAAAGACTCCAGATCAGTGCTCCTGAAGCCCTGGGAGCACCTTCCACTGTGCCCTCTCAGCCACTTGACAAGATTGCCACCATTAGTTGGTCACCCCAGACACCATTAGCCCAGGAGGTACAAACCAAGCTGGACTTGATTCTTAGTCCTAAACTTGCATCTTACCACACTCTTGTGCTGCTGTGCCCACCTGGTATTGTCACCAAGTCAAATGCCCAACAGGACACCTAGCTCAAAGGACAGATGCACAGAAGATGCCTTTTCAGTCTCATCCCTTCTTGTATTTCTGCATTGCTCATTTCCAGCACATCTGGTGTCAGTCACAGGAAACCCTGACACCGAAAAACAATCTAAGGGGGGGTGAGAAGGGGGGTGGAGAAAGAAAACAAAACTAAACAAACCAGAAACAGCAGTGCTAAAAATGCATGTTGGGCACTCTGCTGCTGCTGGGGAACTCAGCTGGGAACTGTCACTGGCTGGTGGCTTCAAGTCACAAGCCGCTTTGCAGAGCTTGTACGGGAAGTGGTCAAAGCAATCGACAGCTCACGGTGGTTTTCAATGCCGTGGTGCCTGCTCTGGCAGAGTGAACTTCCCTGTAGCTGAGAAGGAACTTTTTACTGCCTTCCAGCACATCTTGCTTGAAAACTGCAGTTTTGTGCCACCAAAAAGGGATGAAGCTGTCCCACAGCCCTCTCCTTTGCATCTTTTATCTCTCTCCCCTTGGCCAACAAAGCCTGCTCGTGGTTCTCCCCCAGCCTGGGACCAGAGGCTCTGACTGATGCCTCTGCTCTGACCAACAGACAGCAGAGTGCTCAGTGAGCAGCTAGTGGAAGCTGGGCTGCTCAAGGGACTGCACAAGCTTTGTATTCATCTCCAGCACTACCTGCAAAGGGGACACAGAGGCAGCTCCAAGACAGATAGAAAGGATGCAAATAGCTGAATTTCCCTTTTCCCCCCATGTTGCATCTGCCTGCTCAGAAGCTGGAACACTATACTGCATTTCCCATCTGGGATCTCTGGTCCAGGGAAGACTCCTTGCCCTAGTAAGACATGGAGGATAGGTTCCTGGTAGCCCTTCTTCCAACAAGGGGACCCCAATGTCCCCTGGAACCCTCAGCCAGGGGCAATCCTGCAGAGGTGTGAACACAGAGAGCTGCAGAGCTGCAGCAGAAGCACACAAGACACCAGAGCCCTCCTGCCAGCTGGACACAGAGCGTGTTTTTCTTTCCCTGCAGAGTACATTTCCCCTGCAAGGTGTGGTAGTAAGCCTTCTGGAGGCAAGGACCTTCCCCAGCCTACTGCAACCCTGGGGAGGCAGGAGGGGCTGAGTACGCTGACCTGACACAGTTGCTGGCAGATCCATATGGATGTCCTCATGCTTGTCAGCCCTGCCCAAGTGGCCCCTTGCAGCCCGTGTGTGCTACACGTCCTACACTCCAGCCATGCCTTGAATGGCTGCTGCTGGGATCAGCAGCTGCAGATTTTGGCTAGGCAAGACTTCTGCCTCTTTGATGAAAAGTTTCAGCAACCACAATCAATCCCTTCCTCCCACTTTGTTATTCCCAGACAGCCAACTCAGATCGTATCTCCAAGTGCATTCAGTTGAAAGGAAATTCAGATATTATCTTCCCAAGTATTTAGAAGGCCTCAGAGATCATTTTTTCCCCTGTAATTACAAACATAGCAGCCAGGTAGAACTGCCATTTTCCTGGCTCCTGGCAGCAAGCAAATGAGGAAATCAACACCCACCAAGCAGCCAGAACAAGGGAACAGCTTCACCAGTGCCACCCCACACTGCCTGCATCCTGCAAGCAAGTCCCACCTTGAGGGAAGCCTGCCAGAGAAAAGTGGTGGAGAGTAAAAGTACAAAATGGATACTTCCTCAAGGAAGCCAGGAAAAAAGTGGGATGCACTGAGGCATGAAGATGATGCAGAACAAAAGCCCATGCTCTCTTCTAATAAAAGGACCAAAAGCCAGACTAACCAGAATTGGGCTCAGACCCAAACAAAATGGGAGTTTCCCCAAGGACCCAATGAGGTTGTGAACAGGAATGTTACAACTTCATGTGGGCTCAGGGAAAAAAAAAACAACAAACCACAAAAACCCCCAACAAACAGGGTGGGATGGGACAAGTTTCTAGAAGGCAGAGTTACCAAGGCAGCATTTCTGGCTCAGGCAGCACTTCGTGACAGGCAGCAGGATCCTGGGACAGCATTCAGGGAAGTGATGACTCGCATTCCTCTGCAGGCATCCCCTCCTGGCTGCTACTTGAAAGGGCATATAGGCTAAATATACAGCTGCAGCAGGGCAGAGCAAGGGTCTGCCTGCCCAAGGGCACGCAGCTAACCTGGCTTTGCCTTCACTTGGGTTGCCAGTGCGCAGCCAGCCCCTCAAAACTCTACTTGCTGCTCCTGGGTTTGTCTGGAAGCACAGTACGAGTGTGGAAATCCTCACAGTTTAGGATGATCAATGGGGCCATGTCCCAGTGGAGGCCAGTGACCCTCAGGGGTCAGTCCTCGAACCAGGCTTGTTCAACATCTTTGTGGGTGCCATGGACAGTGGCATTGAGTGCACCCTCAGCAGGTTTGCTGATGACACCAAGCTGTGTGGTGCAGCAGACAGCTGGAGGGAAGGGATGCCATCCAGAGGGACCTTGACAGGCTGGAGAGGTGGGCACAAGCCAACCTCATGAGGTTCAACAAGACCAAGTGCAGGGTCCTGCAGCTGGGTCAAGGCAATCCCAGGCACAAATCCAGGCTGGGCAGTGACTGGCTGGAAAGCAGCCCTGAGGAGAGAGACTTGGAGGTGCTGGGGGAGGAGGAGCTCAACAGGAGCTCTCAGTGTGCACTTGCAGCCCAGAAAGCAAATCAGATCCTGGGCTGCAGCAAGAGAAGTGTGGCCAGCAGGTCAGGTCAAGGCAGGTGATTCTCCCCCTATACTCAGCTCTGCTGAGACCCCACCTGGAGTACTGCCTCCAGTTCTGGAGCCCCTATTACAAGAGGGATCTGGAGGTGCTGGAGCGTGTCCAGAGAAGGGCCACGAGGATGATCAGAGGGCTGGAGCACCTCTCCTGTGAGGACAGACTGAAGGAGTTGGGGCTGTTCAGTCTGGAGAAGAGAAGGCTCCCAGGTGACCTAATTGTGGCCTTCCAGTATCTGAAGGGGGCTACAAGAAGGCTGGGGAGGGACTGCTCAGGATATCAGGTAGTGACAGGACTAGGGGGAAATGGAATGAAGCTGGAGGTGGGGAGATTCAGGCTGGATGTGAGGAGGAAGTTCTTCCCCATGAGAGTGGTGAAGCCCTGGAATGTGTTGTCCAGGGAGGTGGTTGGGGCCCTGTCCCTGGAGGTGTTTAAGCCCAGGCTGGCTGAGGCTCCGGCCAGCCTGATCTAGTGTGGGGTGTCCCTGCCCATGGCAGGGGGGTTGGAACTAGATGATCCTTGTGGTCCCTTCCAACCCTGACTGATACTATGATACTATGGATATACACATGCACACAAACACTGGAGCAGTTTCCAGAGCTCAAGGTACCTTGCTGAATTTGTTTGACGTCGATTCTCAAGTGAAGACCACAGTGCTACAGAACAGCACTTCAGCTGAAGCCACCCCACGTGAAAGCCTGGGACAGAGGACACCTGGGCAGGCAGTGGAGAGGAGTCCACAGAAATGAGATCAAAGCACCACAATGGAAAATTAGAGCAATTTTTGATCTGGACCACAAGTAAGTTCTCAGTGATTACCGCATATAAGGCAGCAGAGCAGTCCCCATGGTACTTGGGTTTGAAGGACAACAATCGCTAGAAATGTTGGAAGTAGAAGAGGAATTTCCTAGTCCTCTGTGGCTCACCATGCCACAGCAACTTGTGTTCACCAAAGTCTGATTCTGCACTGCCTAGAAACAATTTAGAATACATAGAATACATAGAATAAACCAGGTTGGAAGAGACCTTCAAGATCATCGCGTCCAACCCATCAACCAATCCAACACCACCCAAACAACTAACCCACGGCACCAAGCACCCCGTCAAGTCTTCTCCTAAAAACCTCCAGTGATGGCGACTCCACCACCTCCCCAGGCAGCCCATTCTAATGTGCAATCACTCTTTCTGTATAGAACTTTTTTCTAACATCCAGCCTGAATCTCCCCTGGCGCAGCCTGAGACTGTGTCCTCTTGTTCTGGTACTGCTTGCCTGGGAGAAGAGACCAACATCCGTCTGTCTACAACCTCCCTTCAGGTAGTTGTAGAGAGTAATAAGGTCACCCCTGAGTCTCCTCTTCTCCAGGCTAAGCAACCCCAGCTCCCTCAGCCTCTCCTCGTAGGGCTTATGTTCCAAACCCCTCACCAACTTTGTTGCTCTTCTCTGGACTCGTTCCAGCAAGTCAACCTCCTTCCTAAACTGAGGGGCCCAGAACTGGACACAGGACTCGAGGTGCGGCCTAACCAGTGCAGTGTACAGGGGCAGAATGACCTCCCTGCTCCTGCTGGCCACACTGTTCCTGATGCAGGCCAGGATGCCATTGGCCCTCTTAGCTGCCTGGGCACACTGCAGGCTCATGTTCAGTCTACCGTCGACCAGCACCCCCAGGTCCCTCTCAGCCTGACTGCTCTCCAGCCACTCTGACCCCAGCCTGTAGCTCTGCATGGGGTTGCTGTGGCCAATTTACATGGGGCTCCAACTGGTTTACAAGGGAGTCTGCAGGGAACAAAGCTGAGGTTTATGTTGGATTAAAACTGAAGTGGATTTTTGTCCCAAATGCAGGTATACAAAGATGAGCCCAGCCTGTGTCTTGGCCATCACTATCCATGAAAGGCACAAATGTTGATTTCCAAAAGCTAAACAATCTTTGTTTAAAAGGAGATATCTAGAGGACCCCTCAGCAGCTCTGGTCAGAGTACAGTTGAGGCACCCCACAGGATGACAAGAAATAAAATGAAAACAAGAAGCAGGATACAAAGACAGCACTTCTGAAACATGGGGAATACATCAGAACCCAATGCCATGTGTCTCAACAGGCAGGTCCTTCCCCAGCTAGTGCCAAAGGACATGTGCAAGAGCAGCTGTCATACAGTCACCACTTCATGTCCTCTCCTCTGGTGTCACTCACCATCCACCAGCTGTTTCAAGTCTAATTCATACCAGCTAATGACCTCTGATAGAAGTCACCCGGCTGGAAGACAAGTTTCTGTCCAAGCTGCTGCTTTGGAAATAGATATAAACCAAGACACCAACAGCTGACCACAGCCCTTCCTCTACCCTACGCTCCAACAGGGACAAAAGCATCCCTAAGCTTCCAACACCACCTGAAATTTCAGCTGAAGCCTGGAAAGTGCAGTCCCCTGTTGCACTATGCAGGAAACGTTCTCTTCAGATGTAGTAATGAGCACTGAAACCAATGAGGCTAAAAAGATTTACATCTCTTGCTTGATTTCTTAATTGAATTAAGGGCTGAACAAAACTCCTTATGAGGCTTCAGAGAATCCACATGGAAGAGAAATGACAAATACCCTAATCAGAGAGGAAGCTTCCACTGGGCAACGAGGCTGGTGAGAGGCCTTGAGCACAAGCCCTATGAGGAGAGGCTGAGGGAGCTGGGGTTGTTTAGGGAGACCTTATTGCCATCTACGACTACCTGAAGGGTGGTTGTGGCCAGGAGGGGGTTGGGGGTCTTCTCCCAGGCAACCAGCCCCAGAACAAGAGGACACAGTGCCAGGGGAAGTTTAGGCTGGAGATGAGGAGGAAGTTCTTCACAGAGAGAGTCGTTAGCCATTGGAATGTGCTGCCCAGGGAGGTGGAGTCACCATCCCTGGAGGTGTTCAAGGGGACTGGACATGGCACTTGGTGCCATGGTTTAGTACTCATGAGGGTGACAGGTTGGACTTTATGATCTTTGAGGTCTCTTCCAACCTTGCTGAGTCTATGATTCTATGACACTTTGCCTTATGAAGTACTAAAGAGCCCCCACAAAAAGAGAAGGATCTTGAGGAATAAACTCCTGTGTCTGGCAAGGCAAGAAACGTTGCTGCAGTTTTGGAGTACAGTACATGAGTAACGACGAGGAGTGTGAGGAGAGTGGTGAGCTTTGGTGTGTCCTTTTAGCCAACATTCTTCCACCTACCTGGTTGTTACTTCTAATTTATTTATTTATTTTTAAATATAAAGGTATAAAGCTCTTTATGACAGATTATCAAGCAGAAGCTGTCAGAGGAATGACAGACTGATGGGCAGAGCAGTCCAGCAAATCCCTGGTTTAGGAAACCTGACCATACTTCCAAACCCTGTTCTGAAGGAAACCCTCCTAAGAATCTAGTTCTGGTGGTATTTCTGTGCCTGCCTATAGAGCTTGCAGCAGGACCCTTGCCCACATTGTGGCCATGCAATGGCAGAATAGTTTTTCTATCCCCAGAACAGCCTTGTGCACTAGGAACAGCATCCAAGCTTCCCTAGGACACACCAGCACCGCACCCACCAGGCAAGTGTTGGCTTTGCTAATGGTTCCAAAGCAAATGGGAAAGGGTAGGAGTGCCTGAGAGTGGGCAGCTGGAACAAACAGCCTGAGGGCTGTGGGCACCAAACACAAACCTGAAAATAAGAAAACCTTGATGGAGGTTTCATACTCGAGAGTCACCTCAAAATGCTGCTTGGCTGGACTGCTTTGTGGAAAAGCAGCTGCATTCCAAGGGTTTGTAATCACCCTCTGGGCATTCCACAAAATTCCTCAGATAATGAAGTATTTCAAGCAGGTCCTTGAAAGTGTTTAAGCACCCTAATTTCCTATAGGCTGATGTCACAGTGCCAGGGCTTCACTAAGCACAGGACTGGAAGACAAGGCTCCAAGACTGATCCCTTACCTGCCAGGTACCTGACTGCCAGGCAGAAGATCTCCTGCTGCTGCTGCTACCACCAAGGGGAAGCACAGCACAAACAGCTGACATTAAGAGGACCCAGGGAACAAGGCAGGCAACACCAACAAAAAGCCATTTCCAGCACTTCAGTTACGTATGCAGCATGATTTATATTCTTTGTGGCAGCGTAACTAAGGGCAGGCACATTCTGTTTAGAAACATCCTGCTGTTCCATCAGCTTTACCACCCCACCCTACAACTCCAAGCCAAGGCATTAAGATTCAGCTTTATGGAGCTGCTCAGCCCCAATTTATTACTCAGCTAGCAAGACTGCCATAGCTCTTCATTTAAATATATTTACCACCCAGTGATTTATGCAGAGCAGCCAGGGCATCAGCTGTGGACCTGCAACTTGCAATGCTTCTCATGAAAACTATTCTAAACACTTCTTGGCAGAATGAGATATAAATGTTCCAACTTTAACCATCCAGCATAAAATGGAAAGCTGCAAAATGAAGCAGCATTGCTCCCATGCCACAGAGGCACAGAAAGCTTCTGGAGGAGGAATTACCTCCCTGAAGATCAGCAGCTTCCAGCTGAGTAGCACATTCCCTTAAACCCACAGAAATTCAGGAGGCACCAAAACCCACCACACTGATAACCTCTTCCTGCACATTTTTTTAAGGTGCCTTCTTCCCCTGCTAGAGACCAGGCAGCAAAGGGCTGGACTGCTTTGGTAAAGCTAGTGAGGGACTTTTTAGGATGTTGGGTAGTGATAGGACTAGGGGGAAGGGAGCAAAAGTGGAAGTGGGAAGACTCAGATTGGATGTTAGGAAGAAATTCTTCGCCATGAGGGTGGCGAGACACTGGCACAGGTTGCCCAGGGAGGTGGTAAAAGTCCTATCCCTGGAAGATTTTAAGACCAGGCTGGATGTGGCTGTGGGCAACCTGATCTAGTGTGAGGTGTCCCTGCCCACGGCAGGGAGATTGGAACTGGATGATCCTTGAGGTCCCTTCCAACCCTGACAATTCTGTGATTCTATGAAAACTGTCTGCTCCTCACAGTAACCCCTGGCCCAAGCCAGCCAGCCCTTCCTCCACACAGTAAGTCCAAAAGCAACACATCACCCATGGCACAAATTTACTGAGGCAGAAGGACAGTGCATAGCTTCACAGGTCCATCTGCTTCCCAACTGCAAGAAGATTGATTTATACAAAAAAGGTAAAGACAAGCACCTTAAGAGACAAGGCAAGAGAGCCTGTGTGGCACTCCTGCAGCATTAAGTTTACTGCATTATTTTTCCAGTTAAATTATCTTGTTTACTTGCACTGCCTAATTAAAAAATAACTCTCATCTGGTTTTGGCCATAACCTTTATGGCTTCAGCCAGGAGCAGGGAAGGCTGGAGCTGCTCATCACAGGTCCACCAACACAGAGAGAGCTGCACCCTGCTCTGGTATTGAGAAATAAGGAGACAAGTTGAATTATTTCAAGGTGAGACCA
Organism: Dryobates pubescens; assembly: GCF_014839835.1. NCBI lineage: Eukaryota > Metazoa > Chordata > Aves > Piciformes > Picidae > Dryobates > Dryobates pubescens. Next base: position 61,835,302 of record NC_071612.1, read on the forward strand.
AACTGCTTCACTGTAAGAAGTATCAGTGAGAATTAGGCTTTTTAAGACATTAATATTCTGCTGTATCTACATGGATACAGGACCCACTAAGTCACAGTGCTCAAGCTCATTCCTTACACCAGGTACCAGGCATTCAGTTTGACCAAAGCAAGCCTGAGGAAACAACCCTGACACACAAAGCCAGCACTAAATACATTGCAAGGCAACTGCCCTTCTCTGCAATCAGCACAGCGCTGCACCCACAATGGTAATGAAGTTGGGAGGGCTGCTCCAAATAATCCCCCTGCAGCAATTCCAACACAAACATCCTGCCATTCCCAGTAGCCAAATTCCACGAACAAGAAAGTGCAAAAAGACTTAAAAATAGGATCAAATTGTCCTGCTCAGCCACCAGATGAGTTATTTAAAACTGGGACCCAAGGACAAACTGGGTAAAGGCAGAGTGTGCACAGGAAAAGGGGAAGGCAGGGAAATAGCCAGGCCAATACAAGGAAAACTGATGGCTGTCTTCCACAGAGCATGCATAGTGCAACACTTCACTAGCTGGCATCAGTCCTCAAAAAATGGTCCCAAAGTTTTGCCACAGCAGAGAAATCCACTAATTTCTCCCTTCCTCACAGGACCTCTGCCTGGCCCAGGTCACACTGGTTGAAGACCTGTGCCTGTTTCTGAGGGAAAGCCCCCCACCTAGTTACAGTGCCCTCCATTCTGACTTTCCATAGCAATTTTCACACAGAAGATGAAGAACTATGCCTTACCTTCCCAGCACACCAACAGTGTCCCACTGCTTCCCAGAGGACAGTCCAGACAGCTGCAAGGGGACAGCAGCATGGGCTCACAGCTGGACACAGACAGGGAAGATGACAACAGTTGTGTCCCTCCTCCTCCTGACTAGTGTGGGCAGATTAAAACATGAGTTTAAGTTGCAAAGAGAAAAATATGGAATAAGAAGATGTGATAGATCCTGTACCAACTTCCTTCCCAGTGCAAAGTAACACAGCAAAGCCTGTGATGACTAACAACTCCCTCGGCAAGAATCCCAGGAATGGGGGCAAAGTCATCACAGCTCCAATGTATGTCCCAGGAAAACAGAGTCAGATGCCATTCTGAGACAACAACAACAAGGAAACTCTTGCCCTGATTTCAGCCCAGGGCTCTCTAACCTTCATTATTAACGTGTTGCCCAAATCCCAGTAATTAGTTTAAAAGGGCATCCCGTTACCAGCTCCCGCTGGCCTCTCCTCACTGCTCACACAGTCACATTGCCATGGCTATTGATGCATCTGAGTACATCTGAAGCACTTCCCAGGGAAGCCTGGCAGCTCATTGCCTTCAAACGGCACAGGAGAACATTGCCAGTTTAGCAAGAGCACACGGGGCTGTGTGAGGAGAGATGCTCCAGCACCACAGGAAAAAAAGCAGTCTTGGAGTAGCAGGGAGGCCGTTAAGCTGAGCTCTGAAGGTGTGCTCAGCTTGCTTTACAGTGCTGCTGCAGATGTGGGGAAACAATTAAAACTGCTTATGGCAGTATGTCCCATTCAGCCTGCCGAGCGGGAGAGCGATTCCCATCCCCAGGTGGCAAGCACAGCCACTCGGTACCCAATTCCCTGCACCAAAGCCTCTCCTCACTGTTTTCAGCAGTTATAGGCATTTCCTTACTGTTGTTAAAAAGATGGTACGTTTGGGGATGAACTGAGGTCCCAGTTAAGATAGGTCACTTCCACAGGACCTAGCTGCACTTTGTTATACAGCATTTGGAGGATGCAGGCCAGTTCAGACATGGGCAGGTGGCTTCCAAGTCATTCAGCAGAGCCAGCTGCAAAGCCTGGTCACAACCACCCTTTCCTCACCTGCAGGAATCAGACTTAACACTTAAAAATAACCAAAGCAGTTACACCACAACCAGGATCAGTCTCCAGCTCCACAACAGCCCTGCTCCCTGAAGACAGGCTCTGGATTGGTGCTTGAGCCTCTTCTGGACTTAATAATGGGTTGTGGAGGGAAAACGTGGGTTTAGCAGCTCAGTCCATCCCTCAAAGCAGATGCTATGCCAAAAATAACCTGGCTTACTAGTTACAGTCCCCCAGCACTCACTTAGGAGATCTCTGCTCCGGGACCACAATGCTCTGTGTGCACCACAGCCATCACCATCATCACCAGCTCGGCGCTGGGCAGGAGAGGACATCCTCCCCAACGCCACCAACGGGGTTTCACCCAGAGCAGTTAGTGGTTTGTAACACAGCAGATAGCCAGGACTCATTCACCAGCCTTCCCAGAGGAAGCATTTTCTTCTAGCTCAGACAAGGTCTCTGCTGCAGCTCTGCTGCATCTTCAGCCTTCCTGCTGGAGAGGTTGGACTCCTCAGGCAGTTTGTACCTGGCACTTCCCAGAGTCATGTACTACAACAGCTGGTCAGCAGCTGTAGTGAGAGGCACACTCCAATAAACAAAAACAATGCAGTTTGGGAACTTTTCATATATATTCATAAGTTCAGTGCTGTCCCCTGCAAACCCTTTGGCCACCCTACTGCAGTAATGCCTAGAGCAAACAAAACCAGGTTACAGAACTTCCACAAAATACAGCAGGGGGAAAAAGCTGTCAAAGATAACAGCAGTGCCTCCCACTGCAGGGCAGCAATGGCAAACTGCCTGCCTCTCATTTACTCCTCAAGACCTTATGCCAGCCAGGAGCTTTGCTCACTGCTGTAGGCTGAGCCTAAATCCCCTCCTCTCCCAACAGCAGCTGCTGCCCCAGGTAACACAGACAATACCTGAACATCAAGGTTGCAAATAACGAGTTTGAAAAATGAGAATACCTGAGAATGGAGGCTGTCCAGGAGCTGGTCACAGCAAGCACAATTCACCCCTATTCTCCACCCCTCTTCCAGCTTTTTGTTCTCTTTCCCTCTGAGCCAGGCAAACCCTTCCCCATCCACGGGTGTCACAGCAAGCAGCCCAGGAGAGGCAGGACCTTGTTCCCAGTGCGGGGATGTGGCAGCACCTCCCTCCCACCCCCAGCAAGCATTCAGCCTCTCCAGCCCCGGGCTGGATTCAGCCCTGTCTGGACAAGAGCTTTGAAAACCTTACCTTGGCAGATCAAGTCTACAAAGCCCTGGTGAACTGGGAGCCTTTCAGATGCCCATAACCTGATAAGATACAGAAGATACGGGGCACTTTTGCTGGGAGAGGAGATGGCACATCCTTTGCAACCAGACCCGTGGCTGCCAGCCCCCCAGCCACTGGGCCAGACTAAGCACCTCTCAATGCAAGCAGTTAGGGTCTGTTTGGGGTTTTAAATACTAACAACCTAAAGCCTTTTTTTTCTCCCTTTTTTTTTTTCCTCCTTCCCTCCTCCTCCCCCCCCCCCCCATCCTTTCACTCTTGGAAATGGCTGAATGGCTTTGGCTGAAAACCTGAAACAAAGCCTGAGGCAGGGACACAGCATGGGAAATTCCAGTGCCAGCAATTAAGTTCAAGAGTTAAAAGCATCTCCCATCTCAGACAGTCTCTGCAGCAGGGTGTGACCAGTGTCACCACCGCTCCTCCATGCAGGCTTGCAGAGCTCAGTCTGCCACAGCAGCTAAGGCAAGCTACCCCCACACCCAGAGATCTGGATTGAACCCACTCCAAAGGGTAATTCATTTGGGCAAGCCCTGCAAGAGGCAGCTCTGGCCACATCACGGCAACTGGGAAGGAACTTCTGGAGAACACGCTACAGGGCTGACAGCCTCGGGATGTGTGCTCCGTGGTTACTGCTGCTACGCTCTGCTCCGAATTCCCCATGGAGGCAGCTCCCTAGGGACATTTGTCACCGGCTGATGCCACCTCCAGCAGGCAGAACTGTGCAGCTTCAGCGGGAGCAGGTGGCAGGGTGCTGCCCTCCAAATGAATCCATGGGTGAGGTACTAGGAGAACTCAGGCAGCCGTGCAAACGGCATCGTTGCTTCAACTGCTGCCTCCACTCCAGACTCTAAACTGGTTTGAAACCTGCAGGAAGCACCTCCTAAATACAAGCCTTTTTTAGGCAAGGGGGTGCTGCCTGAGCAGAGTTTGAAAATACCATTTCACTGCTGCAAGAAGTTATCTTCCTGAGGTCTTTATCCCGTGCTGGAGCACTGCTTGCTCCTTTCTCACTGCTTTTCTTCCCGGGGAAAGCCATTGCGCTTTCTTACACTGCTCTTTCACAAAAGCAAGAAAACAATCTGAAGAAAAACTGATAAGAGGACCCAGGGGCAGCTGCGTTGTCATTTAAAGGAGAAAAAAAAATAGACATCAACTATCTACATCAGCAGTGTCCCCGGGAAGGCAAATCGCTGGAGATGGGTGCCCTGAAGCACTGCAGGCAACAGCATTATCCAGAGCGACTGAAGCAGCCCAGCAGAACACCCCGCCAGGCACTGAAGGAGAGGTCTGATCACATCACCTGCAAGTCTGTCTCTTATTCTGGATTTTGCAAGGACCAGCAGACAGAACTGGAGTGAATGTGAAGCACTGTGATAACTCATACACCGACACAAGCACATCAGCCAAAGTGAGAGCTCAGAGGCTGGGGAAAAAACACCCATAATGTCATTTGTGACAGCAGGTTTGCTGTGCTTGTAACATACACTGCCAACACAGCCGGGAAAGCTGCTTGGAGATCAACAGATAAAGGCTTCTCACCACTCAGCCTGTTATTTCATGTAAATTGGGTTCTCTTGCTACAAAAAGGCATCTCCATATGAAGTGCAAGGTGCTCCAAAAAAAAAGGAAAAAAAAAAGATAAAAAATCAGGAGCAGCTACAGCAAAAAAACAAGTTCCAAACAGTGCTCACACCATGGCTGGAGCCCTTCACACCCCAGAGGGTCCTGCTCCCCGCTTCCTAAAGCAGCAGCTCTGCAGACTGGAGCTACACAGTATCCTCACTTGTCAATGCAGGTGATCTCCTCAAAGTATCACCGCCTTAAAATAGGGGTTTGTCCACAGAAATAACTTCAGACTCCTCAGGGATATGAAGTCATGTTTGGGAAAGCAACACTGCAGCAAATTCATCAAGTAATCAACTCTGCTTTCTACGTGGGCAACGTGGAAGGAAGATTTCCCCCCCAGGACAGAGCATCTTAACCGCCAGGTATGCTGCTGCAACCTTCCAGCGTGGATCTGTCTCTACCAGCCCCTTCTGCAGGCCTCCTGATGCAGGGAATCCTGCATGGAGCATGCCATGCCCCAGGAAAGAAAACAGAAAAAAGGGAGAACTACCCTGCTCTTATCTTGAACCCTGGCAGAGGCTGGAGGGGCTTGGAGAGGACACGTGCAAACCAAGCCAGAGGCAAACAGTAGCTCTTTAGAGGAATAAACCACTCGTCAGGCTGTCGTGATTGATAAGTACATCTGCCAGTCCCCACCTGCTGTTCACATTCCTGGCATTTCTTTCTGCAGCATTTTCTCCCTGAGAAGGGACCGGTTGCTTATCAACTGCTGCAGAGGGGATTTAAAGGAAGGGAAACAGGCCCCAGCTTAAAACAAAATTAAGAGATTTCAGGCCCTAAGCACAGCAAAGACAGTTTTCTTGCATCAGATTGGGGAACTTGCTGAAGGGGTTTGTTCCAAGGGGTGATGGGCTTAAACTGAAAGAGGGCAGATTTCAGGCTAGATGCAAAGAAGTAGTTTTTCATAATGAGGGTGGTGAAACACTGGCCCAGGTAGCCCAGAGCAGTGGTAGATGCCCCATCCCTGGAAACACTCCAGGTCAGGTTGGACAGGGCTCTCAGCAATCTGATCTAGTTGAAGATGTTCATGCTTGCCGCAAGGGGGTTGGACTAGGTGACCTTTAAAGGTCCCTTCCAACCCAAACCATTCTATGATTAAACATTCCAGGCGCTCTTGCAGGTTCAGAATCTCATAATGGGTGTTAAGTGCTCCCCTTTGCTCATTCCTGCCACTGTACTTCTATTAATTCCTAGCAGATAAAGCAGAGGGCTTCAGAAAGGTCTCTGTAGCCTCCAGCCACTCATGACAAAATCATTTTCTGCACCAGTCAACCACCCCCTGGAACAAAAGAGAGATATGGGTGAAAACATGCCAGCCTCTCCAAAAGGGTGAAGGCTTCACTGCCCTCTCTGCAGAACTGATGAGCACAGACAGCTGGGGCAGGACAGCTGCTGGGGGCAGCAGCAGATACTTCTGGGAGCAAAGGGCAGGAGCTCAGTTCTGGTTTTCAGCCCTGGACACGGGCTGGAAATTCCTCGCTTCCTTCAAGTTAGTTTTAACATGGCAAGAAGGTGAAGGAAAATAAATGACAGCAGAGCATCAAAGTAGAGGGGTGGAACAAGAGCCTGCTTGTTATCAGAAGGGGGAAAAGAGCGCTGAGCAGCTCCCAAGAGCTCAGTGTCCTTAAGATCCCAAGCTCTCTGTCAAAGTAAATCAAAATTACCCATTAGGATCAAATTTATCAGGAATTCAGTACAGGCAGATGCTCTATCAGCCCAGTTGCTGCAAGGAGCCCAGGCAAAGCAGGGTTTCTGGATTTTGGGTGCCCCAGCACCCACCCAAAAGCAATTTCCTTTCACCCAAAGGTGAACACACACAACTGCAAACAAGTACACGAATTGTGGCTTATTTGCAGTCTTTGGGGAAAGAGGGAAGATACAGCAGGAAATAAATTCAGCTTTCCCCATGCCTGGAAGAGGAGTGAAAGGCAAACCAGGATTTTATTTCAGCCTGGGGTAGCTATTTCCATCAACAGGCAATACCACTCCTGGAGGCAGATGGTGCAGCCATGCCTTTAGAAACCAGGCTGAATGCAGTCCAAAGCCTTGACTTACCCTAGAGATGCTCCCAGAAAGGGCCCAAGCCCCAAGAGCTGGGGCTCAGCAAGCAGGACACCTCAAACACCACAAGCCATCCCCCTTGCAGAGCATTTTCCTGACCAGTTTGTGAGGGTATTCCCCCAAAGCTGCCTTGCTCTCTCTTAGGAAGGAGCCAAAGGTTAGCAGTGGGGAGAGAAAGGGGAGGGCAAGCCAGGTGTGAGCAGCACTGGATTAGCTGGCTAATGGGTGCAGCTGTCCTCCGGTTTTACGGCTCTTGGAGGAAATTTAAACAGGAACTTTCTATAAATTAACTGCCCATAAAACGAGCCTATTTTCTCAGCACACCAGAAGGTCGGGAGAGGTCTGCTCAGCCCCTGTTCCCAGGACACGGCAAGCAGCCTCCGCAGTTGTTGTTTTGCCTTCGGAAGCAGGAGGACGCGGATCCAGCCCGCGCAGGAGTGAGCTGCCGAAAGCACGCTCGACAGGCAATCAAAGTCATTCTCCATTCACAGCAAACTCATAATTTATGTTTCCCCTCAAAATCCCCAACACAATCCAGATGTCTAAGTAGCCTTTGTCCCAGAAAGCAAACTACATGATGGCCTCCCAAAGACAGCCACGGCTCCCCTTGCCAAAGTCCTGGGCGGCTGTTTGCTCTGCGGGAGCAACGGACACACTGATTTCAACTCCTCCCAAATCTGGAGGTGATAAGGTGGTTATAGACCCTGTCCCCAACACTCCTGGCTTCCTCCTAAGGATTGCTCAAGAGGTCAGAGTTGCCTGGTAGTGATATTAGGTTGATAAAATGCACCTGACAGGGTGGTGGTTCTGGAGGAAGCAGGAGAGGAGAAGCCAGTGTGATGCCAGAGCAGCAAGCATGGGAAAGAGAAGAAATAAAACTAATTGCTTAGGTTGCATTAAGAGGACCAATGCATGTGCTCATTCCCTGTTGTCACCCCAAGCCACAGGAGCAGTCCCTGCCAGCAAGGCCCCCAGGAGGGCTGTTTCACCAGGGGACAAGCTGCCTAGTCTGAAGAAAGGAGAGCAAGTCGCTTGGCTGAAGGGCTGAATTCCTCTGGCAACACAAAAAGGCAAGTCCACAGCTGCACCTGTCTTGAGATATGGGACCCATTCCAGCCAGGGAAGAGGCTCACAGTCCTCCAAGCACCCTGTTGTAGGATTGCTGGGCATGAGCAACAGGTTCCCTGTGCTGGGGGAGGCTCAGTACACAGCCCTCCAGGCACCTTGGCCTGGCGGGTCAGGGAAAAGCTGTCTGAAAGACCTATGGAAATGTGTGGAACAGCTGAAATTAAGAGTTTGGGAAACAAACACTGCCCAGCCATACAACTGTTCCAGGGACATTTTAAGCATTAGTAGAGTTGTGTTCCAGTCCTGGAGTATATTTGCTATAAATAAGCATTTTAAGGCACCCTGTTTCAAAACTTATTAGTCAAGAGCAGTGCAATGCTTCGAATCTTAGACCTGCAGGCTGCCAGCCAAAATTACTTGCCAGCTTTTAAATCTGTGCCATGGTACCCAGGGTACAGCACAGGATCATCCCTGGGCCTTTCTCAGGTGCTTTTCTACAAAGACATTTATTCTGTGTTACAATATTAGGTCTCTGCCAACACACCAAGCTCTGTGGATTAACACATCTTTATTCACAGGCCCACGGCAGTGAGTTTATTTTCACATCTATGTTTTTGTTTCTTTTTCCTTGTTTGTTGGTGGTGCTGGTTTGCAGGCCAATAACCAAGAGAAAAGACAGCAATAATTCTGCATGCAAAGTGACTCTCTGGAGCTAGGTATTTTTGTCACTGACAAAGCCACAGTACATACAACTGGCAGCGATTTCTGGGAGCCCCACTGGAGCAGGCACAATGCTGCCAGGACACAAGGGCTGCATGTAACAAGCCAACTGCACTGCAGACATGCCAAGGCTCCCCAAAGGCCCTTCTCCAACGACATGGCAAAGCAGCCTGCACAGGGAGAACGGGCTGTCCTGCGTCCTACCCTGGGCACTCTGCCTGCAAAGAGGTCCAGACCCACACACTCCTCCAACCCAAACACACAGCATTCACAGCAGGATCTTACCCTCCTGCCTGGCAGGAGAAAAGGGAAAACCCAGGCACAGTGCTTGTGGTTTGGGAAGCTCCAAGCAGCTGTTTAGCTGAGTATGGCTGAGGGCAGATCCTGCACCCCAGTGCTGCTGACAGCTCTGCCACTCCAAGCTCCCATCCCATGAGGGATGTGGGTTCTTGTGCACCAGAGACAGACACACCGTGGCTTACCCTTCAGAGCACACATTTCCACCGGCACTTTACAGTACACAAATGTTAATACTCACAGATAAAGCCAGGTCTGCTTAATCCAAAACACATAAGGCTGTGGCCAAGCAAGTGTTTTCTTTGGAGAACAGACCAGGCACTCCAAGCATGGTTGCCTTACCTATTTTCCAAAGCTAGATTCAAGTCAACCCAACAGATAACAACCAGGCTGAAACAACAACCCTCGCCACAAAACCTCCTGCTCTTCCAAGCTCTTGGTTGCTATTGAAAAGGGGAAAACACCCTCAAGGTATGGCAGCCATCCCTCCCTGCCCCACCAGGGAGATGGGGAGAGGACATGCCTGCTGGGTCAGGTACGTGGGGCAGGCAGCTGCCTGCTAGTGTTCCTCATGAGTTATCAGCTCAATCAAGTTAGAGATAGTCTGTGACCACTCAGCAGGAGCAGGGCTAGATGACCTCTCTATCTACATTCCCATCCTTACAGCCCAGGCTGTAAATTCTTTGGGGGCAGCTGCAAGCAGGACGTCCTGGCACAGCAGTGCTGGCCACAGATAGCTGGGAGCACCAGAAGGAGCCACAGCGAGTTCCAGCACCTCCAGAGGAAGGATGCTGGGTGAACCTAAAAACTGTGAGAAGTGTTTGTTTGTTGCATTGATGTGCAGACTACACCTGAAAAAACTGCTGAACTGGACACAAGTAGAGGAACTGAGTCTAAGGTGGAGTGATTTGTCTTGGGAGCATTTGCCTTGGGTGTGCCACATAATTAATAGGGAGCTTTGGGGTGTGAGGATTTGCAAGGCTATTTGCACTGAGGGGACCACAGCAGTGATACAGGCATGTCAGCTTGAGATTGCCTAAGTAAATGGAACACCAGATTTGAGTATGGATGTAGCAGAGTCAAAACTGATGAGCAAAAAGCAATAAGGGTCTGGGAAGAAAACAGAAGAGACAGAGGCAATGAAAAGAAGGGTCCTGAAACAGAGGAAAAAGTGGAGAGTAACATGTAACGTGAAGGACAAAGGAGGGTTGATTTCCTGTGGCAGAAGCAAAGACACCTAGGGACAGCCAGGACCTGAGTGTGCAGACTGAAACCCATCAGGATGCTGGGGAACCCCCGTGGACAACCTGCTGGATTCTCCACCCAACGTGTGTCCAGGAGACTTGCTGTGAGGGGACAAACTGGGGATGGGCTCTCACACTAATGTGAAGGGGCATGGGAGGGAAGGGTGACAGGTTTGCAATTCAGCAGCAGAGCAATGTGTCAGATCTAGCAGCAATGAGGGCTGGGGCTTTGGAGTTCTAAGCCTCCAAAATGCTCTAACTGTAAATTACTGTCAGTGGTGTTTATTAGTGAATGAATTCAATAGTCAATAACTCAGCTAGCTCCTCAGTGAAGTACTGCTTCACCACACACATTGCAGGCTCTCAGATCAGCTGCACCTCCAGCCTGCACTTGACAGGGCTGGACCAGCCCAGGGGCTCAGCCAGGACCTCCCTAGCTGATAGCTGCTGTCTGGGTATCCCAGTTCAGAAAAGGAGCTTGGTTAAGCCTGCGTGGGCAGATACCATCTGAGCTGCTTGGGTTACATGTCTGTACAATGCCTGACCTGAAGAGCTCGTGACCCACCACTGAAAATCATGTGTGCCACCACCATGGTGTGAGCACACACACTGGCCACAATTTGAATACCTTCTAATAATAAACTGGGACAAAGAGCTTGAAAGTTTGAACAGCCTGTGTAAAGCACACCTGCAATTAAGGGGACACTCCTCAACCCCACCACATCAGCCAGACCAGAGAGCCAGCCAAGTGGGGCTGGGGACAGGGTCCTCCCTGCTCTTTGAGCGGGACTGACCTAAATCCTCCCTCTTTCAAACTCTAGTGGCAGGAGGAGATCGAGCCAGTCTCATTAATTTCACCACCTGCTGCCTGGTGAACTTCTCAGCAGAAAAAAAAAATTAATAAAATAATTCAAAGCTATGCTGGTGAGCTGGCAGCTCAAACCTTCTCTGGAGCAGGAGCTGCAGCACTGCTAACGGCCAAGCTCTGCACCCACAGCTTCTCCAGTTATACAGCTGGGGACTCTTAAAACTGAGTTAGGACCCCAGCAAGGCAACCACTCTTCTGTTTATGCACTGGAAGGGCACGCAGCCCATCGCCAGCTGGGAGTTCAGCAAAGGCTCCTCTGATGCGCAGGAGACCTTGAGACCAGCTCGCTGCATGACACAGGAGATGCCACCAGCTCCTCCCTGCAGCTTCCTCCGAGCCAAGTACACCGGGACACCCTGTTTTCCTGTGATTTCCACAGTTCAAGTTTATTTTTCACTTTGACAGTAACAGTAGAAGACTCTTAAAGAACCCCACACTGGCCTGAGCGGCTCCAGAGTCTAAAATAAACATGCCAAGCCCTATTTGTGATGGAGTAAAAATAGCTTGTTCCTTATCCCTTCCCAGGACCTCTGCTTCGTACACAAAAGCTTCACAGGTTAACTGTAAAAACACCAGGAATGTCTTTATTTGAGCTTTGCACTCTTTGGAGAACTTCAGAAACCCACCTCAGCCTGCAGTGAAGGGACAAACCCTCAGTGCTCTTCTTCCACCCAGGGCTAAAGGCCAGGCACTGCCAATTCCCTTTAATAGAAACTACAGTTCTTCTGGAAAAAAACAAAGCAACCAAAGCAACAAAACCATCAACCAACAAACCTTCACTGGAATTACATCTTGTGCTGTTCCCTGGTTGGATACTTTTTAAACTACACTTACTCCAAAGAGCATTAACTATAAACCTGGTGCAAAGCTGCGTGGCAGCCAGGATGGACTCCCTGGGAAGCGGAGTGAGGACAATCAGTGTCTGCATCAAAAGCAGGAGAGAGACTGGGGCCAGTATGGCTCGCTGTAAGAAACATCACTTCACAGCAAGTTCTGCTAAATTAACTTTTTTTTTTCCCCCCAGAGTCTAAATGTATTTCACATAGCACCTGCAATGCTCAGGCCTGAAGAGAACAGGGGAAAAAAACCAGCCCTGGAAGAGCAGCTCTGCAGGAAAGTCGTCACCAAGCTGAGTTTAATCATTACATCACTTCTAATGACAGACCAGCCAGACCCACAACCTATTTATGACTCAGGCTTAAAAAAAAGCACCAGGGGAGAATCTGCAATGCATTTGAGACCTGCTGGTACTTATACAGGCACTGAAAGGTGCCAGGGGAAATGCCAGGCGTAGGCGTCCCCAGCCCCACAGGCAAAGCTGGCCGGAGCCACCAGCCCCAGGAGCCCTCCCAGCAATGGCACATCTCCCTACAAGGCAGTCCTCACAGTGGCACAGGCAGCCCTCCATCTGCTGCCATGCTGTCCTGCTCACCTCTGCCTGAGAGCACGCACCAGGCTGTGACTCATGGCGGGCACCAGGTTTGGGGCACCCCTAAACCCCACCTTTCCCCCACCTGCAAGCACCCTGTGTCAGCGCTGGCTCAGCACTCGCCATTAGAATTCATCTCCACAAACCTGGGCTCCAACTGAGGCGGCATAAATTAAGCAGCAATTTGGGGCCCTGGGTGAGAACACAGCAACGTCTCAGAAGAGCTCTTAGCACAGCCACACTCATTTTAAGTGACAGGGACTGGAAAAACAAATTTGCTTGCTAAATACACATCTCGCTCAGCTGGTCGTGTTGAGAAGCGCAACGCTTGCATTTTAGATGATGTTCTGAAACGTGCCCACATCACACTGAGGGCCAGAGTCTGGCCAGATCCCTTACACAGGTCCCTGAAGTTCCCACCTCTTGATCAAAGTCAGCCTTGTACATTGTCTTGAGCCACAGGCTTCAAGAGACGGAAAGCCGTAGTCTCCCCTCAGCTACTCCTTCCCATTATTAAGCACCCTAGTAAAAAAACCAAGAAGTGCTCCTTTTCCAGGTTTCACTTTGACTGCCTTCCTCCTCCTCTTGGTATACACAGACTTTCATGATTCATGGTCAAAACTGCTCCAGAAGACAAGGAGAGAGATCTGGAACTTTTCATCTCTCTTGTCCCACCTGCCTACACACTGTCTCTGAGGAGTCAGCTCACCAGATGCTTCAAGGTAAAAATCACAGCTTGTCTTATTTACACTAATATTTTGTGTTAGCTGTTACATAAATACTGCTGCTCCTTAAGGAGGCTTCTCTCAAGTACCCTGGCTCTCCTCACCTGCCATTCTTTCAGCTTATTCTGCAAGGGCAGGACTCCTGGAAATTAGTTTTCCCTCTTACCTGCTAGGCACTGCTGTAACAGCTCAGCCACCAAACAAGCACCAACCAGCCAACACACCAATAATCTCAGCCTGTACATGCAAAGCCAGGACTCCAGCTCAGGCTTCACCTCCCCAGCGCACGCGCTACAAGGATGCTCCCATCCCTGACGCAAGGTGCTGCAGTACATCATGCTTCCTTCCTACTCTGGTGCACTCTTCCTCCTATTCAATGGCCCACAGAGATCTCAAGAGCTTAGCATGCATCACAGGGCCCACAAGCTGCACGCCTCCTCCCGCAGAGGCAAAGGCTTGCAAACTCCTAAGAAGGAAGGGCTGACCCTTTCCCCTGACTCTTCCTCACAAGGCAGATGTGCCCTGACCTGCCTGAAGATCCACAGCAGCACCATGGCCAGCTTCATGGTCATGTTAAGCTGGAGGCATTTCCACCTCTCCCATCTCCCTTTGTCATGGTGTGTTACAGCCACATGCAAAAGTGGATGTGGGAATTGTTTGCCAAGAGACAAACAAGAAGCCACTTTCCATCTGGCTCAGTTTCTTGGGTGGATTCAAGGTCTGCAAGACCATTTCTTTTTTCCTCTTGTATCAGTACAAGTGGACCACCTCTTCCAGCAGCTCCAGCTCAAACCAAATCAACCAAAAAGCTGAACATGCCAGCTTTGGAGCCTGTGAAAAAACTGTGCTGTGCAAGAGTCACCAAAGAAAACCCAAACAGTTCCAAAAGATAAAGGGAAAAATAAATTAAACTCCCTTCAGCTGGACATCTCCCATTCATTTCCCACTATTGTCCCAGCTAGCATCCAAGCAGCACATACTGACAGAGAGGGTCACCTCCCACAGCCAGCTGCATCCTGGTAGCAGGCAGTGCAATTTTCTTACAGCAAAACTCCCAACTGGATGCATTCCACATTAATAGTCTGCTTGAGCACTTCTGGGCAAGCTGCAGCAAGCAGCCGAGTGACCTGACGCAGGTTTCTTTTCAGCCACTAAGCCACTTTAAAAGACATCTAAAAATACATTAAATGCTTTTCTCATGTGACTTTTCTAAGCAAGGGACTGCTCTAAAGCCTGCCAACAGCAAATGGAACAAGACACTGCTGCAAGACCTCTTTCCTGTACCAACAGCCTCGACATCATCAACTTCTTTGAGTCTAGGAGACCAGCCTAAAATAAAACCCTGCAAGATCCACTCTGCTCCTGATGTAGCAGCATTCTCCCCCAAAAGGGCTGTGCTTCTGTTCAGGATCACCACCCAGACAGGCAGCTGCAATGCTCTGCCTTCTTTTTGCTCCAGAAGGATCTTTAACTAGTTACACCCAGAAGAGCTCAAATATCCACGCCTCCCAACCAAGCCTGAAGAAGAAAAATAACTTCCCAGCTCTGCTGACACAGGTAATTCCTCTCCACCGAGGAGAGGCGAGGTAAATAGGACAACTGTTTGTCTTGCAAAGTGCTTCACCAATCAGCTCAGCTGGCTGCCACCACAAAGCCCAAGCAGGAGGACACTGGTCACTTCAATTACTCCAGCTGATCCTCAAGCCCATCTCCCTAGAGTAGATTTACATCACCAATGTTCCCACCAAGACCATTCCTCTACTCCCAGTGGGGAGCAAACAGCTTCTCTGCTCTGCGGAGATGCAGACCTGTGTGCTTACAAGCTTCTGTGCGTGCCGGGGTCTGCCTTCCACTGGAGCAGACACTGACACACGAGGAAATGAACGGTGTCTGCTCACAAGATCAGCTCAGGCTGCAGAGCAGAGCCATCTGCTTCTACCAATACTGAGGGCGGCTCTTCCTCGCTCCAAACCAGGCACCTAGCTGTGTGCTCAGGCAGCTCCCAGCTTCAGCTGACCTTTTCCAGTTGGCACAGCCTACGAGTGCTGGTCCCAAACAGGGCTTCGAGTCAGCTGAGCAGAATTCACTAAGAATCATCTTAAGTCACTGCTTAAAGAAGAATCCTATCCCTAAACACTTGCACAGGCTTAGCCAGCCTGAATGCCATATATGACCAGAAAACAGGACCTAAGCAACGCAGCACTCTTTCCCGGGCTCCCAGCCGGAGTGACCAAGCCACACACAACACCAGCCCAAAAGACACTCAGAGGGAAGAGCTCTGCACCCAACCTTGCTCTCCATCATCTCACTCATGCTGCTGGTGGGCTGCTTTTCCAGCAGGATCTGAGAAGAGCAACCCCTCACAAAACACAGGTATGTGCTGCCAAGGCACAAAAGGCAGAACTGCCCCTACCTGCAGGACCTTGATTTCATCTTAAACTTCAAGAAAAAAATGATCCTAAATCTCACCACCTCCTCTGTTCACTGCTTTTCTTTATAGAGCAGGGAAGAAGTTGCCTCAAATAATCTCCTGAAGCATCATATCAAGGCAATGGTTTTCAACTAGCATATGAACAGACTATAAGAAATCCATAAAAGGTGTGAAAAGCCTTACCTGAAGTCAGCAGGATGAAGTTCTCTATACAAAGTTATGCCCCTCTAGAGGAAGCTTTAGGAGCCTGCAAATGATGGATGAGAAAACAGGCTGGAGGCTGCTGCAATGGGTCACACTGAAGTGAAGCACCAAGCACCAGGACAGAGTGTGGAGGTCTGCAGGAAACAGCTTCTTCCTGTGATGACAGGACTACAGCATTGCTCCCCTGGGACACCCATGGCCAGGCACAATCTGCTTTCCTGCCAAACTGGGCTGAGCACACAGAACCACATTGAGTTTGCAAATGAAAAGTCATCAAGGAGTGGTGCATGGGCCATGGTTGGTCTCTTCTCCCAGGCAACCAGCACCAGAACAAGAGGACACAGTCTCAAGCTGCACCAGGGGATGTTTAGGCTGGAGGTTAGGAAGAAGTTCTACAGAGAGAGAGTGATTGCCCATTGGAATGGGCTGCCTGGGGAGGTGGTGGGGTCACCATCATTAGAGGTGTTCAGGAGGAGGCTTGATGGGGTGCTTGGTGCCATGGGTTAGTTGATTAGGTGGTGTTGGATGATAGGTTGGACTCCATGATCTTGAATGTCTCTTCCAACCTGGTTTATCCTATTCTGTTCTATTCTACCTGTCCCAGCATGTCCTGCTTCAGCTTGGGGCGAAAGCAGGAGGCAGAGGCCAGCAGCACTTGCACCATTTCCATCTGACCCAACAACTAGGGTGTTTTGGGAGCATGGCAGTCTTTGGAGTGGCAGCACAGAACCAGCATGCCAGGGAGAAGAAGAGTTAGAATCCACTCACCAGGACTAAAGGGTGTGCAGGACTATGGTACCAGCATTTGGACACTGGCTTGAGGGGGAAGGTGGTGCCTGAACCACAGAGGTCTGTAGTACTGCTTCTAGACTCCAGAAGCTTGTCCTGCTTCTGAAGGGACCTTTCAAGCAAAGCCTCTCATGCCCAAATTAGCCATGGCAATCACGGAGTACTTTGCTCTGCCACCTTCAGCAAACAGAACTACACACAACTTTTATCCCTGCTTATCACCACCACCATGTGGGGGAACACTGCTGCCTCATTAATGCTTTATTGCCAGTAGCAAATTAAGACCTTTTTCCTACATTACCTTTGATTACAAAGTTTTCACGAGTCTACAAAGCCCTGTTCTTGTACTTTTCTTACCAGCAGTTTATTGCCAAGGGTTGGTGGGGCTGTGCACGTGGTACAGTTACAACATGTTGCTTCAGCTTCCTCTGTACATCTCTGAAGATTCTTATTCATTCTCAGCAATCATTATTCTCAGATCAAATTTCTTACCTCCCTGACCCCTGATACTCAAACAAAATTTCATTCTGAGACATGATAAAGCATTTCCTGAAAGAGCAACCAGCACAAGGCTGCTGGCATACAGATTAACATAAAGCTCTGGCTTCACAAACACTGCTGGAAGCGCAAAATTCCCCATGCACAGGACACACAGCTTTACATTTTGGCCGAACAGCTCGCTCTGGAGAATGAAATGGATAGTGTGTGAACGTGTACAGCACCGTGGCACACGGCTTCGTGTTGGATTACACCAGATCATTGGTCTGAATCACTTCATCATTACTGCCACAAACATCAGTGCCCAGCCTGGAAAAACACCTGATCTGACCTGGACACCAATTAAAATAAGGCTCACTGCCCTGTTTCTGTTGCTTTATTCCACACAGGATGGACAGATATGCACTGTGACCACAATCCCAAACCCACAGGCCCACCTACACACCCCATACAACAGCTATGCTGTGCAAAACCACACGGTAGAGGCTTGCAACGAACCCACAGCAAGAGCTAACAAAGTCAATGATACAAGTTGGTTGTGTCTATCAAATACAGTTATTGCCAGTGTTACTGAAGTTACACTTTCCAACGTGTCTTAACTATACAGGTTGCAAGAGAAAGGAAAAACACTGAGGATTTTGAGAGTAGACAAGCTCTCCCTTTCAACTGGCACAGTTCCACCCTCATCCACAACCAGTCTTGATCCTGTGTCTAATCCTTAAAGAAGGAGGCACAGCTACACTGATTCTGTCCGTCTTCCCCAACAGGATCCTGCAAAGCTGAATTCAGAGGAGGTTTTAGAATAACCACCTTTGATGCTCCAATGCTGGCCTCAGGCAGTTACTATAGAAATTCCACTGGAAATGCTTCCTTTGGGATGGGAAAGCACCGTGCAGGAGTTGGGTCCCACAGCACAGAGAGCTCAGAGCTCGCCAGAAAGTCTAAGGGACACAAAGAGGTAATCAACACAACCCCATATATTCATACCAATACAATCCCACCATCAGAATCATCCTGTCAGATTTTCCACTGGCATCAAACTGTGCTTGTTGATGGCTGCCAGACCATCTTATTAGAAAAATCCCTTACTTTGGGAAAAACAAAGTGTTCCTCTTAAGAGAAAGCAGATCTTGAAGAAAGGTCTTTTCCTCAGAGTAAAAAGAGAGCCCCAAAGTGTTCAGTATCAGCACATATTCAGATCTTCTGCCTCCTCACTCCAAACACCTCTTGGTACCCATCAAGAAGCTGACACCAGTGCAAGTCCTTCCTGTAGGATCCCAGCAGCTACAACGGAAAGGAAAGATCTCACCTTACACATGATTTCAGCAACATCTAGAGAGGTCCTGATGAAACTTTTCCTTGCTGCAGAAGAAACTCGGTTGAAGAACAGCACTGAAGAGTTGCTGCAGAGAACAAGTTTACCGCAGAGGCACTGAAGCCACACTGGAAAAACCCAGCAACTATTTCCATTGCGATTAAAGAGCTATCTCAACAGCATCCTGACTGCTGAATAAGCAACCGCCAGAGACAGGTTCAGTTTTGTCTACCACCCTTGGTCTCTCTCCCCTGTAACTGACAAGTCCCAAAGACACACAGAAGGAAATCTGGGAGCTCTAGGAAGAGATGTTTTCCTAAGAGGCTGGAAGAATCCCTTAAGGGACTGACATACGAGAAAGAGGCAAGAAGTCTACACGGCAAGAAGCAAGCAGTGCCACTCCTGCAAGGGACTGACAGCACAGACGGCCCCCCGGTCACGATTTGGAGTTGTGACAGTGGCATGAGGTTTTCATGTCACCTGTTGCAGCTCCACACTTGAGTGGAAAGCTGCTGGTTCAAACTATCACCCAGCTGCTTCTTACTCAAGCTCATCCAAAAATCAAGCCTGAGCTGCCATGGGTTAGTTGCTTGGGCGGAGTTGGATTGGTTGATGGGTTGGACGCGATGATCTTGAAGGTCTCTTCCAACCTGGTTTATTCTATGTATTCTCTTGGGACCGATACAAAACGATCAGTGTTTGCTACTGGAAACTCTCACCAAAATTTACTAAATGCTAATCCCCACCCTTAAGGAACACACTTACACAAGATGAAGCTTTCTGAGGCCTGAATGTACAAACCAGTTCAAAACAAGACTCAGTGTGAACCCATTGCCCGCACGCGTTCGGCACTCGCGTGACCTGTAGCCATGCTAGAGCAAACAAACCTCCCCCCTAATCGCTTCTCAGCCCCCAAAGAGGGAGAGGAGGAATGTTGCCTGTCAGGTCCTTACCAGGGAGCATGTGAAACACCAAGTATTGCAGGAAGAAATATCTTAGCCAATTGGTTGGAAAGATCCGAAAAGCCAGGATCCAAAATATTCCTGTGGTTGCTCTATGAATTGAGCCCTTCCTAGAAGGTACGGTAGAAGACGCACACCACTCTCTTACTTGGGGTTGCAGTGATGGCAAATGGCATAGCTGAGCACTACGGTGAGACCCCAGAAAAGGGTAAGAAAGGAGAACTCTTCAATGGAAACCTCAATTCAAATTTGTCTTTACAGGTCAGATGAGGCTAGGAGCCTGTTTTTCCAAGTGAAAATCCAAAACAAAGCTAAGCGCTGCACATCAGCAGGGTTGGGAAAACTTCTGCTGTTACCAAATCTCACTCTCTGCATGTGGAAGTCTGACAGAGTATCTGCTTTGAGTTCCACTAAGAATTATGCTCCAGGCCTAGAGAATACTTGCAGGAGAGTGAGACAACTCAACCCTGAAGAAGAAGAAAACATCCTTTAGTGCTGAGAGCTCTGCTGACACAACAGCACTGACTCAAGCATGGCCTGACTCCTCTCCTGACCCCTTTGCTAAGGGAGTGAAGAAAGGATCCAGCTGAAAAAAAGAACAATTTTACACCAAGTTAGCAGGATCAGTTGATCAGCGCATCAGCTCAGCAACGCAGCTGGCACGTGGGAGGAGGCAAAAGGGCACAGCTGAAAGCAGGGAAAGAGAAGGCCCTTTTTAAGAGCATCAAACCATGAGGCTGGCAGAGATAACCACTTGTCCTGAGCCAACCCACCACCTTTCAGCACAAGGCCCATGCCCACCTCTTCCTTCTCCAGGCAGGGCCCTACTTCCTCTCCACCTGCTGGAGAGGAAGCACTGCTGGGGTGCTGACAAGCTCCTTCTGTCTGGGTCATTTACAAATTCCTTCCATGGACAATGCAGGTTACTAATTTCCACAAAATTAACTCAGGCCAGGGTGGGGGAATAAAACATAACCAGCTCAGCAAGACAAGTGCTAGCACCACAAACACAGCAGTGTGTCCAGAGGCCAGACCTCTCCTCTCTCAAAGCTTTACACCAGCTCAACCCTCCCACACTTCACTCTTGGCTGCTCACTGTGCCTCACCCCAGGACAATTGTGGCGGCACTGGGACTGCTATGGCCTGGCAGTGACACAGCTCAGGAGTCACATGGCAGAACACCAGTGGTGTTAAGGTCTGGGGGGCCATTGCGAGCTCTCTATAGTTAGACATGGGTGAGGAGCCATGGGAGCCCCCTCCAGGTGCCAGCACACTACCCAGGGATGTGGAAGAGCTGCAAGGCTGCACTGTTGCCATTGGCAGCGATTCTGAGGAATTTCCTAGCATGCATCAAGCCTGGCTCCCAGAAACCAGCACTGCAGGGCTGAGGTGACCTTGAGTGGGATACAACACTTGGGAAAACAGGGTGCATTCCTAGGGTGCCTTGCATCCTGTGTACCCTAGCTAATAACTTCGGCAGAAGCTACCACAAGAGGCTCCAGCTTTAATTCAGGTTGTGGTTTCAAGCTACATCTGCCCATCTGAGCAGGTTACTTCCAACAGAAGAGGGAAGCCCCCATTGCCTCCCCACACCCCAAACAAAGCCACACTGTTCACCTTGCCCAAACAGTTCACA
Organism: Dryobates pubescens; assembly: GCF_014839835.1. Lineage (NCBI taxonomy): Eukaryota > Metazoa > Chordata > Aves > Piciformes > Picidae > Dryobates > Dryobates pubescens. Next base: position 61,856,297 of record NC_071612.1, read on the forward strand.
AACCACACAAGAGCCAGAGAGCTTTTCTACTGGTCCACAGGTGACCAGCTCAAGAGACACTTGCAAAGCATTGAGTCTGCCCAGATGGAGGACCTGAACCATCTCCTTTGGACAGCATTGCACCAGCAGATCAGCTTGGATGCTCATGTAAAGTGCACTAAAAGTTGTAACATCAAACCTATACAACCATCTTTCCCAGGGGCAAGATAGACTTCTATCCCAGAAAAGCTGAACCAGAGATGGTTTAAGCCAATGGATAATTGCAGGCAGAAACATGGATAAAAGAAGTCATCCGACTGGGAACTTAGAATAGAATAAACCAGGTTGGAAGAGACCTTCAAGATCATCGTGTCTGACCTATTATCCAACCCACCTAATCAACTAAACCATGCAACCAAGCACCCTATCAAGTCTCCTCCTGAACACCTCCAGTGATGGTGACTCCACCACCTCCCTGGGCAGCACATTCCAAGGGGCAATCACTCTCTCTGTGTAAAACTTCCTCCTAACCTCCAGCCTAAACCTCCCCTGGCGCAACTTGAGACTGTGCCATCTTGTTCTGGAAGTGCACCTACCTAGCATACCCACAGGTTTCCATCCAGCAGCACCTTAAGTAGTTTTCTCCAATTTATTCAATCTCCCAGAACAAGCCCTAACAGCACAGGCCCTTCGGGTTGATCTTTTCTTTTTCACAGCTTAAACACGGTCACAGTCCTCTGCAAATTGGCTTTAAGATACGGACCTCTCCAGACTGCACAAACATCCTAAGAACAAACATTTTCAGCATACCAAGAGCTCAGATACACTAAGTCAATCCAACTCTGTTTATTTGTATTTCACCCAAATCGCTGCCGAAGTACTCGGAGCTCAAGGAGCGACAGCCTCCCACTGATTCCGCAAGAGACCAGAAGTAATTGGTAGACAGTCTGCAAGCACCACAAAGAATGCCAGAGGCATTTATTTACATGACCCCTTGTTTGCCCAAGGAGAATTCAGAGTTTGCAGTTTCCTCAACTCAAATTAATCATTACCGGAATTAAATCCTTCATACTATTCCTCACTTAACAGAAATAAAAGGCCCCAAAACCATCCCCACGCTGGAACTTTTCAGACAGCTGTCACTGCAGAAAGGAGACAGACGGGTTTAGTCCTGTCAGCTGGAGCTCTCCCCAGCCTGGCAGAGCACCCTGGTATCTCTCCAGGACAATCTCTCGTTATCTCTCCAAGGGACATGGAAAAGGCAAGGAGACACCATTCCCACTGTTGAACAGCACCACTCCTGCCAGGGCAGAACCATCGCACCCTCTTTGCCAGGCTGGCAACATGCCATGTCTCACACCTGTGCCACAGACTAGAGCAGGAAAATTCCCACAGCACCTTGTGGTGGCAACTGCACAGTCCTGTTCTCTGTCAGACCAAAGCAGCACCACTGGCCTTTAGTAGAAAGCACCTTCCAGGCTTGTGAGCAGGCAAGCTTGCATGAGCCAGAGCGCAGTAGCGCTCCCTCCAACATTAGTCCCTTGCTGCTAGAGTGCAGCTCTGCCAGCAAGAGACGCGCAGGAATTCCTCCGGACCAGCCGTCTGTGGAAGACAAGCAGCAGTCAGAACTCAGAGCCAGCTTTACCCACGCACTTTGCAGCTGAAGCTGGCAAAAGGTCTCACCTTACCTGTCACACATTCTCCTTCCTTGGAGCAGCTGAGCCCAGCACACAGGGCAGTGAGAGAGGAGGAAAGTGGATTAGCGGCGCTTGAACTAGCAGAGAGCACCAGCCATTTCTAAAAGCAGAGAGGTGCTCAGGGTTAACAAACCCTACACAAAATCTATGCAGCAAGGCATGGAACACCTGCTCTGATATCAGCCCCACAGCTCTAGCCAGTTCCAAGTCCAATACCAGCAGTGAAGCAGAATTAACTACTCTGTTAGAGAAAAGGGTATTTCTAGGCTGGCATGTGCCGTCAGCAACATCTTCCAGCTATTCAAGGCTTCATGCCAGCTCCCAAAGAAGTGAGCACAAACTCCTGCAGCAAGAAGACGGCACGACCTGGAATCAGCCAGGCTTTGCTGATTACTCCTCTGAGTAAACAGTGGTGTTCCCAGCACTTCAGCCTGCTCTCGAGCCTCTCCCATTGGCATACTACCCTATATTTAGGATAGAAGAGCGCAATGACAAGCATCAGGAAGAATGAATAAGTGCTTTAGGGTGCTTGGAATAGCGGCAGGGACAGTGCAAAGAAACCTATGCCGAATTAGAAACACTTAAAGTGAGGAAAGGAGTCTGCAAAGATAAAGTTGGGAAGTGAGCCTTCCATATATAAAGTCAAACAACAAATTTTCTTAAGGACAGCACTCCCAAGGCGAGAGATTCTGGCAGTCCATCCTGCAGCAGGGCTGCAACTGCCTGGGGGGTGCTGGGAGAAACTAGGTGAATACTTGGTCTTATGATACAAAAAATGGATTTTCATCTCATTTTGGACAGGTGACTGATGTCAGTGCTATTCTAAAGGCTATAAGCCCAAAGCTCCAGGACCAAGGCAGACACAGCACCCCAGGGTATGACTACGAACCCATCACCTCCCGTGTCCTCCTGCCTGCACTTCCTTGCTCCCCTTGCCACCACCTTCCCACCTGCAAGCAGCAGAGACCACATTAAGCTCCAAAAACATATGAGGAATTTGTGACCTGCAAACCTGTGCCAAAACTTGCCAGATTCATACCCCCTGACTTGATGGGCACTGAAGATTCTGCAGCCTGTTGCTTCTGTGGAGCCAGGAAGGCTGCAAGGAACATTCTGCATTCGTATCCCTTTGCGCAGCAGAACTTGTACTTATTTGCCCGCACTGCTGACTGCAGATAAAACTTTGACTGTGGGCCTGTTAAGCAGAGAAGAGTTGGTCGCACTCACAGCAGAAAGACCCAAGGTCAGCACACGGTGCCCTGCAGACCCTCTGCGAGGTCGGTCTGTCCCGCAGCAGAGCCGGGAGCCGAGTGCTGCCCTGCCGCCCCTGCAGGGGCTCCGGAAGGAGCGCACCCCAGGAGATACTGAACACCGGACACGTGGCAACCCACCTGTGTTCTCGTGGAACCGAGGCAGGCCCGGTGAGCCCGCAGAGCCGCCGGATGCCAATACAGCCTGCCCTGGGCCGGCCCGAGAAGCTCGCATGAGCTCGGGCACAGCCCGCCGGGCTCACGGCACATCCCGGCACCAGTTGCCACCACCTCCAGCACCCAGACCACTCCCACTGCCCCCGCCGGCGCCTGCAGCGAAGCCTTACACCTCGTCCGGTACAGCCCAACCCCGGCCCAACAGCTCGCTGCTCCGGGCCGGGCCCGCTCCGCCTCCCGACCAGGCAGGGCCGGACCGCCGGGCAGCAGTGGGCGCGGCGCCCACCCAGACTCCAGGGTGCCCCGAACGACACCCGAACGGCAGCCCCGGCGAGGGTGGGTACGGGACGGCGGGAAAACAACGAGACGAAGGGAAGCGCGGCAGGACAGGAGCAGAGGCGCCGGACCCCGTCGCCAGCCGGGGCGGGCGCCTGCACCCGGCCCCGACAGGCCGCGGAAGGAGCGCGGGGGATGAGATAGCACAAGGCCACCCACATCGGGCCAGGCTGGCCGTCCCACTGCCCGCGCACCCGGAGGCCCGGACCCCGCCGTGTCTCTGCCCAGGCCGCGCCGCCGCTCCCAGCTCCGCTCCCAGCCCGCCCGGTAGGCCAAGGACAGGGCGGCCCGGCAGGTGCCGCCACAGCCCCGCCAGGCGGAGGCCGAGGCCCGCTCCCCCACGTCCCCGCAGCCCCTCACCGTGCGACGGCCGGGCCCGGAGGCCGCTCCCCGCCGGCTCTCGCCGCCAGCGGCCCCGACGCACGGAGCGGGCGGCGCGGCGCGGCGCGAGCGCGACCCCGCGCGGGCACGTACCTAGGGGCGGAGCGCACGGCGCCTAGCAACCGGCGGCACGAGAGTGCCGCGGCCAATCAACGCCCGATGCCCGCCTCCCGCCCCGCCCCACCTGGCCGCCCGCGGGCTCCGCCTCCTCCGTCCTCACGGCCTGCGGCCCCGCCCCCCGCGTCGCCGCAGCCACTCCCTTCTGGCCTCGCTCCAAGCACCGCCCCCCGGTAGGCCACGCCCCTCGCCCCACGTGCGGCCCCGCCGCGACGTGACCCCAGTCCCTGCGGGCAAATATTTGCTTGGGGTCGGCGTGGCGGATCCAGCAGCCCGGTGACGCGGGGGCCACCGCTATGCAGCCCGTGCTGGGGGTCCTGCTCGCCCTGGCTGCGGCCCTGGGCTCAGGTAGGGCCATGGCCAGGCCGTGGGGCTGCCGTGGGGCTGGAGGACGTGGGGCAGTGTGGGTTTAAGAGGACAGGACAGGAGTTTGTAGGTCACTGTTCTGTCCTTCAGCAGAGAGGGGAAACAGGAACTACAGAGCTGCAATGGGTGCTGAGTACACTGTGTGTCAGGGACACCGTTGTTCCATAAGACACGAGTCTGGTTGTCCATGGGGAAGGGATTCCATGCTCCACAGGACAGAAATCCCCTGCTCCAGGGAACCTGGATCCTACGCTCTGTGGGGCAGGGACCTTAGGCTGAGCTACTTTACTCCCCAGGCCACCGCTCACCCCTCAATGACTTCCAGCGCCTGCGAGCCACTGAGCTGCTGGCTGTACCCACAGACCCACCACCACCACCGCCAGAGCAGGGCTCTGCAGAGCAGTGTGCCCAGCGCTGTGCCACCAGCCTGGCTTGCCGGTGAGTGGGACATGGTGCCATCAACGGCCAAGTGGGAGTAAAGAGGACCCATGATGCCAGGGTCACTCTGTACACATGGATGCTGGGTGCCCATGTGTGTGCCCCTGGTCCCAAGGGTTCTGGCCCTGCATGGTGTCATGCCAGGCTCTTGCTGTGCTTCCTAGGGCTTTCCACCACAACCGGCAGAACCAGCTGTGCCAGCTGCTGCCCTGGACCCAGCACTCATCCAATGTCCAGCTGCAGAAAAACATCCACTACGATCTGTATCAGAAGAAAGGTGGGCTGGTGCCACAGATGGGCATGGGGACACTACAGACCAGGCACAGGCCATTCTGAGCTGGGCTCCCCACTGCCCATGTGCTGTGGCTCAGCCCTGGGGCTCTGACACAGTGCCCCACTCATCTCAGACTACCTGCGGGACTGCATCATGGCTGATAGCTCCAACTACCGTGGCACACGAGCCACAACAGAGAAGGGTCTGCGCTGCCAGCACTGGCGAGCCACCACACCACACGACCACAGGTGCCCTTATGTCCCCATCTGCCCCATGGCATCCACTAGTGGCCTTGGGTAGTGTGAGACAATGGGAAATGGGCTGGGGTCAGTCTGAGGGCAGTGGGGACAGCATGGGGGCAATGGCACCAACAAAAGATGGCACAGCATTGTGGCTGTGCTCACCTCCAGGTGAGGGGCTCCTGGCAGCCCTCCTACCCACTCTGCTGCCATCAGGTTCCTGCCATCCCCCCGCAATGGGCTGGAGGAGAATTACTGCCGAAACCCTGACCGGGACAAGCGGGGCCCATGGTGTTACACTGTTGACCCCAACGTCCGGCACCAGAGCTGCGGCATCAAGAAGTGCGCAGATGGTGAGTGCTGCAGCCCAGGCACACGCTGTGCCATATGTCACACCTCCACTGAAGCCCTTGGCTGTTGGCAGCTGTCTGCATGACCTGCAACGGGGAGGAATACCGTGGGGCTGTGGACCACACTGAATCGGGGACTGAGTGCCAGCGCTGGGACCTGCAGCACCCACACAAGCACCCTTACCACCCTGACAAGTACTGGCCCCCAGCCCTGGGCAGCACATGGCCACCCTGGCTCTCCCATGTGCTAGGATGAGGATGCCACCCCTAACTGCTGCCCCCTGTCTCCGTCCCAGGTACCCTGACAAGGGACTGGACGACAACTACTGCCGCAACCCCGACAGCTCCGAGCGGCCCTGGTGCTACACCACTGACCCCAAGCGGGAGCGGGAGTATTGCCGCATCCGCATCTGCAGTAAGTCCCTGCCGGGGTCACCCTGCAGCTGGGGTAAGGGGTCCTGGTTGCCACACTAACCCTGCCACTCTGGCCCTCTCTGGTCATGCAAGCAGAGAAACAACCACGAACCCACAACGTCACCACTGGCTGCTTCAGGGGCAGGGGCGAAAGCTACCGGGGTCGGGTGAACGTCACCGTGTCAGGCATACCCTGCCAGCGCTGGGATGCCCAGGCCCCCCACCAGCACCACTTTGTCCCTGAGAAGTATCCATGCAAGTAAGGGGGTTGGAGGGGATGTACCGGGGGAGGGGGGCAGTGGGCAGTACTCATGGGTGTAGGCTGGTTGGGGGCACCCACACAGCACTCCCATCAGGGACCTGCAGGAGAACTACTGCCGCAACCCTGATGGCTCAGAGGCACCATGGTGCTTCACCACCCGCCCCACTGTCCGCATTGCCTTCTGCTTCCACATCCGCCGCTGCCCCGATGAGCTGAGTGCCCAAGGTGAGCTGCCCTCAGACAGCCCTGCCTCGGGCTGCCTGATGGGGGTGCCAGCCCTCCCTGTCTGTCCCCAGAGTGCTACCATGGCCATGGCGAACACTACCGTGGTCACGTCAGCAAGACACGCAAAGGCATCACCTGCCAGCCGTGGGCTGCCCAGACACCCCATGTGCCCCAGTGAGTGTGCAAAGGAGCTTGCCGGCGGGCTGGAGATGGATTTGAGGATTGGCCTGAGGGTGGAGGGGAGATGGTGATGGGGAGGAGGATAAGGATGGAGACAGATGGTGACAATGATGGTGACTTCTTCCTGGCAGGATCTCACCTGTCACCCACCCCAAGGCACACCTGGAGGAGAACTACTGCCGCAACCCTGATAATGACAATCATGGCCCCTGGTGCTACACCATGGACCCCCGCACCCCCTTTGACTACTGCGCCATCAAGCCCTGCTGTAAGCCCCTACCTGCAGCCCTGCAGAGCTGGGATGGGGTTCCCTAGCTACCCGCTGGGGTTGTTATGGTCCTCCCAGGGTGGCTGGATCCTGTCCTGGTACCACCCTCTGCTTTGTTTCTGTAGCTGGCAATGCAGTTCCCTCCATCTTGGACAATGCAGGTGAGGGTCTATGGATGCTGGGTGGGTGCCATGGGGCAGTGCCAGTGGTGTGGCCCTGGCTGATGCCCCACCTGCCTGCAGACGTGGTGACATTCGAGCAGTGTGGCCAGCGGGATGAGAGGCTGCAGCAGAAAGGGCGCATTGTTGGTGGCCAGCCTGGCAACTCACCCTGGACTGTCAGCATCCGCAACCGGTGAGCGGGCACCCTGTTGGCACACGTGCAGGCAGTGTACCCCTGGGAACTCACCACTCATCCCTGCAGGGCTGGTGTGCACTTCTGCGGGGGGTCCCTAGTGAAGCAGCAGTGGGTGATCAGCACACGCCAGTGCTTCTCCTCCTGGTAAGGCCAGGGCTGGGGTGTGGGGGGCTGGGCCAACCCCTCTGTGCTCTCACGTCCCTATCCCACAGTGGTGCCGACCTGACGGGCTATGAGGTGCAGCTGGGGACACTCTTCAAGGACCCTGGCCCTGGGGACCCTGACAAGCAGACTATCCCCATTGCACGGATTGTCTGTGGCCCTTCCGAGTCTCAGCTGGTGATGCTGAAGCTGGCAAGGTGAGAGGCCAGGCTGGGCCCTCGCCATGCTCTGCTGCCAGCTGGGCTCGCACCACATCCCATCACCCCTCTTGACACAGGCCAGCCACTCTGAACAGTCGTGTGGCCCTGATCTGCCTGCCACCTGAGCGCTACGTGGTGCCTGCAGGCACTGTCTGCGAGATTGCTGGCTGGGGGGAAACCAGAGGTACATGCTGTGGGCAGCCCTGCAACAGCATCCCATGCCCAACACATACCTTGCCTTTGCCATTTCACTGCAATGGCATCCCCCTGCCCATCTTCATATTCATGGCATCCTCCTGTCTGCAGCATCTCCTGCCCCTTTTTGTAATGTTGCCAAGTTCATAGTGTCTGCTTGCCCACAGCACCCACAGGTCCATGGCATCTCCCTGCCCACAGAATTCCCCTTCCATGCCGTTCCCCTGCCCATTCCATCCCTCTGCCCATGACATTTCCCTTCCACAGCATTCCTCTGTCCGTGACATCCCCCTGCCACAACATCTTCCTGCCCATGCCATTCCCCAGCAACAGCATTCCCTGCTCACTGCATGACCTGTTCATGATATCCTCTGCCTGCAGCAGTCCCCTGTCTATGGCATCCCTCTTCCATGGCATGCCCCCACCCCTGACATCCTTCTGCCTATGACCTCTTCCTGCATGTGCCTGCATCTGCCTGCCCACAACATCTCCTGCCATGATATCCCCTGGCTGCCATACCCTCTTTGATGACAGTCTCCCTTCAAAGGCATCTCCATGCATGCAATGCCTCCCCATGGCATCCAGTCACTCACGGCACCTCCTGCCTGTGCCATGTCCCTACCATGACATCCTCTATCTGTACACCCCATGCCTGATGCCCCATGCCCTCACTGCCCACAGGCACGGCGGATGGCAGCGTGCTGAATGTGGCACAGCTGCCTGTACTGGCCCACGGTGAGTGCCATGCAGCGCTGCGTGGGCGCCTGAAGGAGAGCGAGCTGTGCACAGCGCCGCTGCGCGCCGGTGTGGGTGCCTGTGAGGTGAGCCGCAGCGGGCGCTGCTGCCTCGGGGGGACCAGAGGTATCAGTGCTGGCGTGACTTCCCTTTCTGGATGCCACAGGGAGATTATGGAGGGCCACTGGCCTGCCTCACTGCTGACTGCTGGGTGCTGGAGGGGGTGATCACCCCCTCCCGCGTCTGCGCCCGCACTGACCAGCCTGCACTCTTCATCCGCATCTCCCTCTATGTCGACTGGATCCACAAGGTGATGAAGATGGGCTGAGCCGGCTCAGCCCCAGCCTGGCACACCTGCCACCACACAATAAAGAATTGGCTGTGGCCACCAGGGTTTGCACTGCACAGGGTCTCACACATTTATTTCACATCGACTTTAAAACACGTTGTCTTGTGTCCTGCTGCTGGCTACGCTCATCCATCTTCTGACCCTGGTGTGGTCCCTAGGGCCAGTGGTTACCCCAGGGCTGGCACAGCCACAGGGCCACAGCGGGTTCTAGGAGCTGTGCTGGCCTGTTCCATCCTGCGGGGGCTGCCCCAGATACTGTAGGAACCAATGGGCACAGTTCCCAAAGACGTCGGCCTCCGTGTCCACACCAGCCAGCGCATGGCCGCCCTCTGGGTACCACAGCAGCCTGTGGGACAGGATGGGATGGGTAGAAAGATACTTAGCCACCACTCCGGGGTTCCCTCCCTGCTCCTGTCCCACTGCCCCCGCCCCCCTCACCGTGTTGGCACCCTCCTGGCCCGCAGCACCCGGTACAGTTCCAGTGCCTGCATGGGACTCACACGCCGGTCCCGGGCCCCCACGCACAGCAGCACCGGCGTCCGCACCTGTGGCACAGCCAGCAGTGGGTGCCTGGCATCCTGCACCAAACGGCCCACACCCGTCCCCGCCCCTGCCTTACCCGGGCTGCCCGGGCAATGGGTGAGCGTAGCAGCATGGTGGCCACATCTTCAGCACTCGGCACCCGCTCAAAGGAGTAGGGCAGCCCCAGGGAGGTGTAGCGCCTGCAGCATGGAGGTGCTGGTTGGTGGCACGAAGCTATGGCATGGCACAGCACGGAACGGGGGCGGCACTCACCAGTCGGGGATGTCGGACGTGCCCAACAGCGCGGGCAGGTTGGAGACAGGGCTGCGCAGGGCACAGGCTTGGTAGCGCTCAGGCTCGTTGGCAAGGAGGTGGAGGGCAATGAAGGCTCCGTGGGAACCGGCCAGCAGGGCCAGGCGGTGCGGGTCCAGGGGCTCGGTGCTCAGCGCCTGGTCCACTGCCAGCTGCACCCGTGGGGCACCCACCATCAGCACCCTCCCAGCAGATCCCACCAGCAGCACCCAGACATCAGCAGCACCCTCCCATCATCATCCTCCCAACAGATTCCACCATCACTATCCACCTGGCAGCACCTCCCCAGCCCAGTGACCCTCACCTGGGTGTCTGCCACGTCCTGTTCACCCACACGGGAGAGCAGGGAGCTGATGCTGGCCTGACCGAAGCCCAGGGAGCCACGGTAGTTCACTGGGGAGATGAGGGCTGTGGGTGCTGCGTTCCCAGTGAGGCACAGGGGCCACACGTCCTTGGGCTCCCTGGTACTCACCCAGAAGCACAGCAAAACCCAGACAGCACAGTGCGGCCATGCTTGGGCGCCAGCGGGCATCAAAGACAGCATGGGGACCACCTGGGACCAGGAGAGATGTCACCTGGGGTGCCACCAAGTGCTTCCAGGATGTCCCTGCTGTCCCCTCACTCACCATGGGGGCACACGATGAGGGGGTGTGGTACCATGCTGTCCGTCGGGCTCAGCAGCAGGGCTTCAAAAGCCTGGGTGCCTGCACCAGGTATGGGATCCTACTCAGCACTCACCACTCTGGGCACCCCTCACCCTGCCCACCCCCCAACACCCAAGGGTCCCCGTCACCCAGGCAGCATTCGGGTGCAGCAGGGACCCCTGGGTGCTCACCATGCATGGTGGGGCTCTGCCTGCTTTGGGGTGGCTGGATTTGTAGAGTCTTCCAGGTGACACCAGGCACTGTTGGGCTGTTCTTCACTGGCACCCAGTGGATCGGCAGCTCTTGGCCCGCTGGTGGCAGCACCGCCACCACCTGGAGATGGGCAGCAGGTGACACCAGGGCACCCTTGCCCCAGGGCAGCTGGCCCCAGCTGGGGTGTCAGTACACCAGCTCAATGCTCAGGTGCTCTGGGGTGCCGTCCTGTGTCATACCTGGAGGTGTGATGCTGTGCCATGCTCTGCTTCACCATGCTACATTGTACCCGGCCCTTCCACGCTGTGCCTTGACACGTTGTGCTGTGACTGGCCATGCCAGGCTCTGCTGAGCCTTGCCACTCTGTGCCATGCAATGCCATGCTGGATCTAGCTATGCCACACCATGCTGGGCTGTTCATGGCCACGCCTGGCTGCATCATGTCATGCCAACCAGGCAACAACATGCTTCACTGTGCCATTCTGTGCCTAGCCACAGTGTGCCTGGCTGCACCTTGCCTCACCATGCCCATACCTTGTTGTGCCTGGTCATGCCATGCCCAGTGCCATGCCATATCATGCTGTGCCGTGTGGTGCCAGGACTCTGCTCACCAGGCTTGGGGGCTGGTGTGGGGCTGAACAGGTGGCCACCAACAGGTCCCACTGGAGGGTAAGCAGCTCCCAGCACCCTTCAGGTGACCCTGGGGACAGAGAGCACACTGGCATTCTTGGATGCTTACCAGGGCCCCATGGGTGGCTCGACACCACATACCTGCTGTGAGGTTGGTGATGATGGCTGTTTCCGTGTCCACAAGCAGCAGGTCCTGCAAGGGGGCAGAGCCCAGGCAGCCACATCACTGTTCAGCATGGGGGCCATGGTCCCTGTCCCCCTGTCCCCAGGACTCACTGTGCGGCTTCGCTGTGGAGTGCCCAGCACTGCTCGACGGCTGTCGGCTGCCCAGCACCGTGGTGGCAGTGCCTCCACATAGAGCCCAGCAAAGGCTGAGAGCAGGGCAGAGCAGTGGTGAGGTGGGGTCATGGCCATCTGGCATGGGGGGTGTTCTGGCCTCTTGGTAGTGTTCAGCACTGCCCATCATGCCAGCCTCACCCTCTGTAGGCTCGTGCACCACGTCGAGAACAGTTACTGCCTGCCCTGTCTGCCAGGTGATCTGGGGACAGTTTGCAGTAGGGGGATCTGAGGCAGGGGGACTACAGGCCAAAACCACCTCCTGCCCTGTCCAGGCACCATGAGGTGGCACAGCTGTTCCCACTGTCCACAGGGCCTCTCTCACCATGCACAATCGCAGGCACTGCCGGTGGGGCCCCCCTAGGTCCCCTTCCAGGTAGAGTAGGCGCTGACCATTGGGGCTCAGCCGGGGGGAGCAAGCAGCAGCATGCTCAGCCGACAGCAGCTCTGCAGGTGGCAGAGGGTCAGCACCCTGGAGACTCTGGGGACCCTTGGCACCCTCCTTGTCCTCAGTGCTCACCACAGTGCCCACTGTCCAGGTCCAAGTGAAAAATTCCTGACCTAGTTGGGGAGACCGAGGTCAGGCTGGAGCCTCGCAGCTGTGCTGGCATGGGGCAGGTGTCCTGGGTGCCTGAGGAGACCTACCTCCTGTTGGAGCAGGCGCTCAGCCCCAGGCGAAAGGGCTCATTCCACCATCCCACAAACACCACACCATGGTCATCTGGAGACCACAGGGCCTGTGTGACAGCAGAACTCAGTCTCACAGCCCCAGGCTGGCCTCTGCTGGGAATCCCTCTGCACCCCATCCTGACCTGTCCAGGGCAGAGGTGCTCTGGGATGCCCTCCAGCACAGAGAGGCTGCTGCTCTCCAGATCCAGGGCACAGAGGACAGGCATGCTGCGGGTGCTCAGTGCCTCCCCCCAGTCCTCGTGGTACACAAACCGTTGGTCCTGTGTCACAGTCCTGTTAGCCCCCTAGGCTGGCAGCCCCAGGCATGGGCTTTGTGCGTGGCATGCTCATTGGGAACATGGTACACTTATGGGGCATGTGCCATGCTCACAGGGTGCACAGCACACTCATGGAGCACACAGCATACTCACAGGGTGCATGGTACCCACCTGCTCATCTCTGTGCTCCTCTGCTGGCCTGTCTGCTCCTGGTGCATCCCAGGGGCAGGGGGGCTGTGGTTTGGGCCGGCTCTTCTCAGCCACGTAGAGTAGTCGTGTCTCCGAGTGGGACCAGGCCAGACAGGCAAAGGGCCCTGGCATAGTAAGAGAGTGCCAAAGCCCAGCCTGGCACAGGAAGAGCCAGGCACTGGGGCCACTGGCTGTGCTGCCCTCACCTGTGTTGTGGGCAGGAGCCACAAGGCATAGGACCTACCCTCTGTGTAGACCTCCCCATGTTTCCCCAGTGCTGTGAGGTCCACACTGTGACTGCGCCCACTGCTGCCCCACACCTGGGGGGGACAGGGGTCAGCACCAGCACACCATGGCTGTGGTGCACGCTGCCTGGTGCTGGCACTCCCAGCCACCGTGGGTGAGCCCCAAGGGTGCTGTGAAGAGGGCAGTCCATGTTACCTCCAGCAGCTCGTGGCCCAGCCCCGGGCAGCGGCTGAGCACGGCACGGCGCTGTCCCGTGGGCGAGTCCTGGCTGAGAAGCCTGTGGGTGGGAGGGAAACTGTGGTGGGTGGCACACTATGGGCACCAGCCATGCTGCGGGCGTTGGCCACGCCGTGGGTGTCAGCCACGCTGCGGGCACCAGCCGTGCCATGGACACCAGCAACACTGTCTGTGCCGTACTGGTTGTGAATCTCGGCGCTGAGCGCTGCCGGGCTGGCGGTGATGCTGCGACTGCCCGTACGCTGCAGGCTGTAGTGGCGACTGAAGCGCAGCAGCCGGCGCCGGGACAGGTCGGGGCGGCTGCACTCTGCGGGGGGCAGGATCAGCACTCACGGGCACCGGCCCTGTGAGCCAAAAGCAGCAGTGCGGCCGAGCCTGCAACTCACCGGTGTAGAGCAGGAAGGTCTGGCCCCCCGTGGCGGCCCCAACGGCGGCACGGGTGACGGCAGGGAAGCGACACAGCTCCCGGTAGCAGGCAGCAGGGCCTCTGGCTGCCTGGGTGGTGCAAGAGGCACTCTGGTGAGGAATGAGCTCACCCTCTGCCTCTGCCTATCCCCCCAAAACTGGGCTGTGTCCACCCACGTAGACCCCTGGAACCCTTGCCCACCTTTGTGCCCCACTTAGTCTCTGAAGCCATGGGGCCTTGCTCCGCCGCACTGGGCTGCTGGCGCCTGCCCGTTGGCAGCAGGCACGGTGCCAAGGCATGCGCAAGCAGCCGGTGTGAGGGGCCTCATTGGTGCCAGCCTTCCAGCTGCCCCTCTCTGCCCATTACGCCCAGGGCGGCTGGGCAGGGCTCCCCCTTTGCTGTGGCACACTGCACCCCCGATGGCACAAATGCCAAGCTGTGTTGGAGAGGGTCAAATGACCACAAGCTCCTGGGTTATCGGGAGCGGAGGTGACGCTGTGTTGTGGTCTATAAAAAGGATATACTAATGTTCAATAAGCGGAGCGATCAGTAAAAATAATAATGATGTTATTAATCACAAAAACCCCGCAAAAAACACTAATTAAAACCTATGTACAGGCTCGAGGTGTTTGGGTGTGGAACAGGTACCTCCCCAGCAGGAACAAGTAACAATTTAGACAATATGCACAAAAATCCAGAACCAACAAACAGCACTTGAAACTGTGCAGCAAAGGAACCTCGGCAATGAAGCCGGCGATTGCCCACAGCGGGGTGGGGGGAACTCCAGAACTCCCTAAGGCCACAGACCTTCAAGAGATGCTTGTAAAACTCAGATACTGTAATTCCTCACTGATCCTGATACCTCGTGGCACAAACCAAAATGGTGTCGACCACGTGGAAGCTGCAGGAGCACCGTTTCACTTTCTGTTGGTGTCTGCAGCTTATTACCGAGGCAGGATTTGTTCCCAAAGGATTTGTAGCTGAAAGCTTTGTAGAGAGGAGGTTTCTCGGCTGTAATGCTTTTGTAGCAGCGCTCGATCCTTTCTCCAGTCAAATGAAGCTGTCCTGGGGACTCAGCTCCTCTGGGGTTTCGCCTCTCGGCCCGGCAAGACACGTGTCTGTCCTCTGGGCTTTACAACGCTGACAATAGCGAGGGATCTTTGCTGTCTTGTCTGGGTAATCTGAAACACAGTTCGGCTTCCAAGCGAAGCTTGTGGTTCCTTCCAGAGCGTGGACAATTGCAAGACAACGTTCTGGCTCTTTGGGCTGATACTTAACAGATTTCCCGAGGCAATAATGGCCAGTAGCAACCCAGATCTAGGGATAAAACCCTGGCATTGCAACCTATAGAAAGCCTTCTTTCCAAACGTGGCCCAAAGCACACCCACCTGGCTCATTCTGGCTCTGAAACATGTTCAGGCAAGCCTAAAGAACCATATTTACTAACTTCTGCCTCATTGTCTGATTCAGAGCAATTTTGAGGCTTTTTTGTCCATTGAGGACACACTGGTGGCAGCACAACCATCAGAGACACTGGGGTGCTGAACTACATCATTCATTGGAGGGTGGCAGCAGTGCTGGGCTGCTGGCACCGCAAATGCTCCAGCAGCCACAGCACCATGTTCATGAAACCGTCAGCTTCGGCCTCGACTCCAGTCAGAGCGTGGTTGTTCCCTGGGTACCAGAGCAGCCTGGAGGGGAGAATGGGGTTAATGCCATGCCCACATCCCCAGCCTCAGCACTCGGCACCTCACTCACCGTGTGGGGACCCCTCGGGCCTTGAGGGCACGGTAATACTCCAGCCCCTGCTTGGGGGGGACACGACGGTCATCCTCCCCCAGCATCAGCAGCACGGGCGCACGGACCTGTGGGAGCAGCACAGCCTCAGTGCCAGCACTGCCAGCGGGGACAAGGACAGGGATGGGGACATGGAGGTACCTGGTTGACATAGCGCATAGGTGACTTGTTCAGCATCTCTGCCCACTGCGCTGGGTCTGGCAGGGCATCAGGCATGTAGGGCAGCCCTGTCTCTGTCAGGCACCTGCGAGCGAGAGGCTGGGCTCACATGCAGGGTCGGGGAGGCAGGAGACCAGGGGCAATGATACTTACCAGTCAGGAATGTCAGTGGTGGTCACCATGGAAGCGATGTTCACCAGGGGGTTGTGGACCACACAGGCATGGTAGGTGCCAGGGAACTGGCCAAGGAGGTGGCATGCCAAGAAGCCCCCGTGAGAGACACCCACCAGTGCCACCCAGCAGATCTAGTGATTCCTCCTGTAGCACCCGCTCCACACAGAACTGCCACCACAAAGGACACCCATTAAGGCAGGCAGCCCTTTCCCTCCGTGGGGGTGATATGGAGATCAGGAGGGCACTGGGGAGGGCAATTTACTGAGCTACATGAGGAGACAGGGGAGTACAGGGGCAGTTACTAGGGCACTGGGTGCAGTACAGGGAGCAATGCTGGGGGTGCAGAGCTGAGGCAGTTACTGCAGTGGAAGGGGGTCCAGAGGTGTATGGGCAGGCACTGGGGAACTGGGCACAGTATTAGGGGTGCAGGGGGGTCATGAGAGTAGCAGGGCAGTTACTGGTGTCCCGGGGGCAGTGTCTGGGCTGCAGAGCTGGGGCAGTGACTAGCGGGGCAGGGGCAGTCACTCGGGTACGGGGAGTGCAGCCGGCGGAGCACCGGAGACAGGCGGTTGCCGGAGGCGGGGGGGAGACTGCCCTGGGTGGGGCTCCCGGGGGTTGCGATGCTGAGGGGCCAGGGCAGCAGGTCCCCGAGGGCTCCCGGGGGCGAGGGGGGGCTCCCGGGACAGTGACGTCATAACCCCCCTCCCCGCAACCCCTCACCGACGGCTCCATGTCGCGACAGCGCGGCGGGGGCGGGACCGGGACCAGCGCCACCACTTCCGGGGCGGAGGGGGTTGGATGGCGGCGACCGGCATCTCCCATTGGTTGCGGCGCTTGGGGCCGCGGGCGCGTTGCGGCGCCTCCTGGTGGGGGCGGGCGGCAGCGCTGCGGGGTGTCCGGCGCTTCGTGTCCACGCTTCTGCCCGCCTGGTCCTGCCCTCCCTCGGCTCCAGCCCGGAGGCGCCGGTTGAGGCGCCGGTTCATCAGCCGGGCCCGATGTGAAAGCCGTCCCTGGTTTGAAAGCCATACCCAGGGGCGAGGACATGGCCCCGCCGCCTCCGGGCTATGCCGGCACGTTGCCTCGGCAGGTTTCCCCGGCAGATGGCTGCAGCACAGGGGCTTTCTGGGTGAGCCGAGGGGAGTCCGGCCGTGGGGGCCTTTCAGGGACCCCCAGCCCAGCAGGCCACCAGGGGGAATCTGTCCCTTTGGGGGCCATGGGGGCCTCCTGACCAGCACCCAGCCAATGTTGGAATCTGGCTCTTGGGAGCCTACAGGGACCCCTGGTCTAGCAGCCAACCCAGTGGGGAGCAGGCCTTTGAGGTCCTACAGGGATACCAGGACACCTCTAGCCCAGCAGCCTGGGCAGTTGGATGTTGGGCTCTTGGAGGCACGCAGGTGTGAGGAACAAACTCGCTGCAGTTTATAACCAATTTATTATAAAATAAAGGCAACACAGCGCTGGGTGCATAGCGAATCTGCTAGAGGCGCACCGTAACAACACGAGTTGAACTTACATAGACAGCAAACATATGCATTCATTTATATATTCCCCAGCACACTCCCACTCCTCTCCATCAGGACTGAGACAAAACCTGCACTTTTGACCTGGCCAGTCTTTAGACATGTTGGTGCCTCACCTTTCTCTCCCAATAGACAAGAATGAACCCCACACAATACAGACCATAACCAACCAATCAGCCCAACAATTGAACCCCATGGTCCCCAGTAATTCCCCTTGTGAAAGCCAAATATTAAAAACAGTTTCTCACAATCCCTCCCCTTCTTTCTACTTCATTTGGCTTGAGCCATAATAACCTAACTGGGCAACAGTTCTAGAACAAGCAACAAAATACCCCAATTTCAACTTCCTGGTAGAAAGAGTGGGTTAACAACTGATGTTCCTTGCCTGAGAATATTTCGTCTTCTACTTTACTAGGTACCATACACAGGGAGTGGGTATGGTATATACACCAAGGTCTGGGTCCTTCCTCTTAGTGGTTAATCCTGGGAATTAGGAGTCTGGTTTGACTTGCAATTCCACTCACATGGCCTATGGAGTTGCTGCCCACAGCCATGGTTCTAGATCTTCGTGGCAATTACAGAGGTCTACCCAGTCTTGCCTCCTTCAATCCCGCCAATGCTCTGCTTGGATTATATCCCCTTGTCCAGGGAGGTTTTATGTTTTCAGGCAAGGACCATTACCACTCCTGCTCTGACACTGGAACTCGTCTGATGACCATCCTTAGGTCCTCCATTTGGGTTACCACAGTCCATTCGGCGGGTGGATCCACTGGTCCTTTAACTCTGGTTGCGTGTGTCCATCCTTTCTCGGCCGTCTGTATTGCAGTCTCAGTGGTCCCACTAGCTGAACACAGTTTTTGGTGCTTTAACATGAAGAACACAGATGAATTAAAAAAAAACCCAACCTGGAGAGAAAACTACAAAAAGGGAGTTCCTAATTAGATCATAACCGGATTCCTCTGTCCTAATCACTTCAAATTATAACCATCTATTTGCAACTTATTAACACCAAACAACAGTTACAGAAATTGGTATAGATCAATGTTACAATTATTCCAGCAAGCCAATTTACATTTGATAATCAAGAAGTTAAAGTTCTTAAACCCTCAGGAAAACCTAATTACATAACTACAATAGCATACACTTATAACCACACACACTCTCAGCACATGAGAAATCTAAAGCTAACTCATTTTGAGTGAATAGTTGTCATGCTTCTGTCACACCTATGCTTACATTCATTATAATCTAGCAAAAATATACAGCAGAAAATCATAGTGCAGCAGAAAAAATTTGCCATCGCTTTCCTACTTTTTAGTAGGCCTAATTACTAATTCAGCCTGTTTACCATTACTAGTGTTGGAGGAGAGTTTATCCACACCTGGGGACATGGTCTTAGATTTTGATTGGACTCCTCATAGGAAAATAGGGTTAGGATCAAGATTAGGCTCCACCAGTATATGTTAACTCTGCCTCCTCAGCCTACTGGGTTGCAACCAGCAGCTGCTTGGCAGCAGTTACATTCTTCAGGAACCCTCCAGATCCCTTTAAGATTTTAGATTCCAGTTAGAGTCTCTTCCCAGCAGTCAGGATAAAATACTCCTTGATTATAACAAATACCTTTTCTTACAACATTTCTTACAACACTCTAAAATAATTTACACATTACCCATCCCCAATGACATCAAGTCCCAGGATGTTTTATACACAGAATGATGAAATGGGGGCTTTCCTTGACGTTTTCTTTGCAATGCAGATTTGATGTCACACAATGTCAGGTATTTCAAAAGGTGGGTTTGTCTCGTGAGCTCCAGAGCCTTCAGCCTGAGGTGTTACAGGTGTTACAGGTTCAGAGGCACATTCCTGAAGTGGTCCTTTTGCCCACGAAACATGTGTCCATCCCTTTTCCGCAGTACGGACAGCTGTATCTGTTGTGTACAAAACCAAGAACAGATCCTTCCCAGGGGGAAATGAGTGACTCTCCTTTCCAAGTTTTTATTAACACTTTACCCCCAGCTTTAATTTTATATATCAGGAATCCCAAAGGTGGGATCTGAGACAAGAACAAAGTAAAAAGTCACTTTCTGGGCCACCTCTACTAATAGGGCCGCTGCTACTAAAGCTAATAAACAAATTGGCCCTCACCTACTTACAGAATCTAGTAACTTGGAACAATGCCCAACAGATTTTTACTTCCAGCCCAGTCCTGGGTCAACACCCCATATGCTGTTTGGTTAGATGTACTTACAAAAAGATCAAATGGTTTGTCCATGTCAGGCAAATTTAAAACAGGGCATTAATCAACATTATTTTATCCAATCACTCATCATCTTCTGGACTCCATTCAGTATTACTATTGAGGGCTAATTTCTCATATAAGAATTTTACCTTTTCTTACCTCTCTATCCTTAATCAACAGTACCCCAGAAATCCAAGCAGCTGCCTGATTTCTGACTTTCCCTTACAGCAGTTACCAGCATTCTAGCTTTTTCCTTCTCTCTTCATCCCTCCTTACGAACACCTTCTGAGCTTCACATAGTAATTCCTCTAAACCTCTGTCATGCCAATCCTCGGTCTTTTCCAACTTCTTTCTAATATCTGCCCATGATTTTGCCACAAACTGCATCCTGAGAAGTGTCACTCCAGCTGCAGAATTGGGATCTATTCCAGAATACATCTGCAAGCTTCTCTTTAATCTTACCATCCATTCCATAGGAGGCTTCCTCTGATGCTCACTAGAGGCTTTATCAAAATTCCTGGGCACAGCTTCTTTAATTCCTTGTATTACCTCCCATGTTCTGTCTCCCTTGAAGCTGTTGATGGTCCCACTGAGGATCTTGATTAGGCCACTTCTGATTTCCTGATGCCCCCCCCCGATTCTGCCTCTCCCATATTCTCATGCCAGCCTGTCTGCCTTTTCCTTGTCATTGTCCTTATTCTCAGTTGTTAATGTAAATATGGGAACAGGGGTAGGGCGTGCAGCCCTAATCCAGACAGCAGCATATTCAGCTTCTTCCCTACCAAAACACTTTTTAGAATTCACATGATGGTTCAAAGCTTGGCAAATCCAATCATCAAAAGATCCAAGTATGGGCCAAAACACGTAAGGTCTTAACGTTTTGGGTGGTTTTTTTGGCCATACTTCCATACAGTAGTAAACCATTTTTTTCCCTTTGATTTCCCTTTTCTCAACTCATCATCATCCCAGTACTGTAACATGATCCCTAACGCCCTCTCTGGGATGGGAATGGGAGGGAGTTTGGATTACTTGCTTTCTTTTTGTCCCATTCTCCTGATCACTAATCACTGACCGGGGATCAAAACCGAGTGGCGGCAGTTGGAAGCGCCGACTCCGAGCCACTAGACGCTTAACCACCAGGATCTCCTGGCTACCACAATACAAATGCTACGTTCTTTCGCAGCGCCGCTCCCTGCGAACGACCGACCCCTCACTGTGCCGATCCCTTGCAAAGTCAAACCGCAGGGAAAAAACCTCCCCCGCCGCAGCCCAGGTCCCCACCCTCTTGCGGAAGCTTGAAACCACGGAAAAAACCCTCCCGAACCAGGTCCTTCAAACCGAGGTCCCCCCTAGAAACCGGGACGTCAAACCTGCCAGCGTAACCGCGCCACGGGCCCCCACAGTTCAAGTCCCCCAAGGAACCGACCGCAGGATACTAAAAACTCCCGAACCGGGTCCCCCACCACCGGGACACCGGGACGCAGCACTGGTCGCCCGATCCCTATGGATGACCAGTCTCCACAGCCCCTAGACTGTAGAAACAACGCTGCCCCTCACAGCCCCAATTCTCCAGGGCTGTGAAGACCACCTGACTACCACCCAGAATCCTGGAATCCCCACCCACAGTGAAATTCCAGGACCCCGCAGCCAGGACCCCTACTCAGGCAAAACTCACCAGATGGCCTGAATCCTGTGCATAGGGCCTCACAGGAGTAACACTGCCAATTGGACTATGACAATAAAGAGGAGTAAGAAGGAAAAGAAAAACAGGGAAAAAAGAAAATAAAACATTCCCTTGCTTGCTCGTATTTGAGTTCGGAAAGCGCTGCCTCCTGCTCTCCCCAGTCACCAGTGAAGCCACCAAATGGTGGGGGCCCTCTTCACTGGGGTTTGGAGAACAGAAGGTCAAGCGAGGTTTCCTGGCCAATGCACCAAACTGTTACAAATGGGCTGCACCAGAAAATTTCCAAGTTTCTTGTGAGAGTTGTTCATTAAAAAAGAAGTGAGCAAGCAGCAGGGAAAAACAGAGAGAAACAGCGCGCTGGGCCGCAGAGACTTCCCCCCACAGATACCACCAGTCTCTGCCAAAAAGCACCTTACAAACCCTGACCTTTCTTTATGTAGCTACACCACCTACATATGCATGTTTATGCTTAATAGAAGGCAGGGATATGATAATGAGCTCTAGAAAATTCTTGGGCTTCTTGAGCATGCGTCTTCTTTGTGGTAGGGGTCGCAGATGAGGCAGGGGAGGTCTTTCTGCTTTGTTCTTTGCAGAACCACATCTTCTCATGCAAGTACAGCTGCAGCTCAGGACTTATCTGAGGCAAACATTCTATGGCTCCTGAGAAAGTTGGCATGAGGTTCCTGTCTGAAGCCAACACAATCTGAACATTTACCCTCTGTTCTCAGAACAAACCAACTGCCACTACCCCCCCGAATACTGGGTTCTGCAACACAAATCACAAACCACTATGGCATTTATAACAGTCTCTGAAGCCATGGGGCCTTGCTCCGCCGCACTGGGCTGCTGGCGCCTGCCCGTTGGCAGCAGGCACGCTGCCAAGGCATGCGCAAGCAGCCGGTGTGAGGGGCCTCATTGGTGCCAGCCTTCCAGCTGCCCCTCTCTGCCCATTACACCCAGGGCTGCTGGGCAGGATTCCCCCTCTGCTGTGGCACACTGCACCCCCGATGGCACAAATGCCAAGCTGTGTTGGAGAGGGTCAAATGACCACAAGCTCCTGGGTTATCAGGAGCGGAGGTGACGCTGGTGGCAGCACAACCATCAGAGACACTGGGGTGCTGAACTACATCATTTATTGGAGGGTGGCAGCAGTGCTGGGCTGCTGGCACCGCAAATGCTCCAGCAGCCACAGCACCATGTTCATGAAACCGTCAGCTTCGGCCTCGACTCCAGTCAGAGCGTGGTTGTTCCCTGGGTACCAGAGCAGCCTGGAGGGGAGAATGGGGTTAATGCCATGCCCACATCCCCAGCCTCAGCACTCGGCACCTCACTCACCGTGTGGGGACCCCTCGGGCCTTGAGGGCACGGTAATACTCCAGCCCCTGCTTGGGGGGGACACGACGGTCATCCTCCCCCAGCATCAGCAGCACGGGCGCACGGACCTGTGGGAGCAGCACAGCCTCAGTGCCAGCACTGCCAGCGGGGACAAGGACAGGGATGGGGACATGGAGGTACCTGGTTGACATAGCGCATAGGTGACTTGTTCAGCATCTCTGCCCACTGCGCTGGGTCTGGCAGGGCATCAGGCATGTAGGGCAGCCCTGTCTCTGTCAGGCACCTGCAAGCGAGAGGCTGGGGTCACATGCAGGGTCGGGGAGGCAGGAGACCAGGGGCAATGATACTTACCAGTCAGGAATGTCAGTGGTGGTCACCATGGAGGCGATGTTCACCACGGGGTTGCGGACCACACAGGCATGGTAGGTGCCAGGGAACTGGCCAAGGAGGTGGCATGCCAAGAAGCCCCCGTGAGAGCCACCCACCAGTGCCACCCGGCCAGCATCCAATGATTCCTCCTGTAGCACCTGCTCCACACAGAACTGCCACCACAAAGGACACCCATTAAGGTAGGCAGCCCTTTCCCTCTGTGGGGGTACCCACAGGAGTACATGGTGCCCCAGGATGATGTGCAGGGGACGTACCTGCACATCACGCACGTCCTGTGTACCCACGTTGCCTGGCAAAGAGGCCACGTTGTCCTGGCCAAAGCCCAGTGAGCCACGGTAATTCACTGTGGGGAGGAACATCAGAGCCCTTCTTTCCTCTGTCCTGGCCCCACTGCTGCCACTGTGCCACCCAGCAGCCCTAGCCCCTGGCACCACTCACCCAACAGCACTGCGAAGCCAGTGCGGCAGAGTGCAGCTGGGTACAGCATCCACCTGGCTATGAAGACAGAGTGGGGACCTCCTGTGAAAGTGAAAGGCAAAAAGGAGTGAATCTGCCCAAACAGGGCCACCAAGAGGTGCTGGAACATGGTCAGGACAGGGAGGCAGCTGGGGATGGGTGATCAGACTTGCAGGTGTGACCCCCTCACCGGCTCTTACCATGGGGCATCACAACTAAGGGGTGCTTCTGGGTGGCAGGGCTCTCACTTGGGAGCAGCAGGATGGCATCAAAGTCCAGACCCACTGTGGAAGTTAAGTGGGATAGTCAGAGCTCAGAGTGAGTAGTGGAGCCAGGCCCAGCATCCTGGGGCACTCACCATACTGGGGGTGCTCCTGCTCTGGTGGGGGCTGCAGCGTGCGGATGCCCCAGCTGATGCCAGGCACAGGGGGTGCATCCTGAAGGCAGATCCAGTGCACCTCTGCCTCCCGGCCAGCCTCGGGCAGAACGGCCACTTTCTGCACAGGGAGAAGGGTTTGTGAGGATGCCAAGGGGACAGTGGGTGCTGGGAAGAGGGGCACCATCTTACCAGCGTTGGGGGACAGCTAGGAGTGGAGAACCTGGCCACTAAGAGGTCCCGGTCGATGGTGAGGACAGACCAGCTTCCCTGGGGGGCATCTGGGGTGGAGGGGAGGAGTCATAAACTGCAGGCATGACTGCCTCCCCAGACCCGTCACCGGCCTGGCACTCACCAGCTGTCAGCGAGGTTGTGGTGCCCGTCACCGTGTCCACCACGAACACATCCTAGGGGCAGAAGGGCAGAGTCCAGCAGAGCACTGACCTAGCCTGCCCCCTCCCCGTGCCTCCATGCTGTCCTGGCACAGCAGCCCTCACCTGCTGGCTGCGCTGGGCTGTATCCAGCACCAGCCTGCGGCTGTCAGCTGCCCAGCACAGCCGTGGCAGAGCACCACAATAGACGCCTGGGAAAGCACCTGTGACGACAGTAGTAGAATGGTGGTGCTCAGCACCCCTCTGTGTCCCTGGGGTTGCCTCCAGGGCCGTACTCACCCCTCGTCTGCCGTGGCACAACCTCCAGCACGGTGCTGGTTTGCTTGGTGTACCAGTCGTACTGCAGGACACATAGGACAGGAAAGATTTTGCTTGGTCTCAGCCTGCCCAGCGCTGCTGCATCCCAGGGAAGGGCATAACTACCCCTCTTGCCAGTCCTGGCATGGGTGCCCTGCTGATCTCCCTGGTGCTGCTCACCATGCGGAGGCAGCTGCACTGCTGATGGGGGCCCAAGGCATCGTTCTCCAGGTAGACAATGCGGCAGCGGTCGGGGCTGAGCCGCGGGGACCACACAGCCTTGGTGTCCCCAGAGAGCAGCTCTGCATGGGCACAAGGGCACAGTGAGGGGGCTGCATGGAGTGAGGGCACCAGCGAGGCTGGGGTGTGCCCTGCTTACCGCATCTCCCACCCGTCAGGTCCATGTAGAAGAGTGCTGACCTGCAGCAGAGACAGGTGTCACTGGGGGACTGGGAGACTTCAGGAACAAGTTCTGTACTATGAGGGTGGTGGATCACTGGAACGGGTTGCCCAGGGAGGTGGTTGAGGCCCCTTCCCTGGAGATCCGAGGTGAGGCTTGATGAGGACAACCCTGGGCAACCTGGTCTAGTTGAGGATGTCTCTGCTGACTGTGGGGAGGTTGTGCTGGATGACCTCTGGAGGTCCCTTCCAGCCCTATGGTCCCTAGGATTCTGTGACTGGGGGTCCTAGCTGCAGGGCAGGGCGGCCCATGGAGACTCACCGCCGGTTGGTGCAGTGCAGCAGCCCCAGGCGGAAGGGCTCGTGCCACCAGCCCACGAACACCACACCCACGTCATCAGGGGACCAGAAAGCCTGCAGGGAGAGTGGGGCAGTGAGTGACTCAACCTCTTGCTACACCCCAACACCACCCTTCTCTGCTTCTCTCGAGCTCCCCATACTGACCTGGCCAGGAGAGAGGTGCTCTGGGACACCCTCCAGCACTGAGATGCTGCTGCTTTCAATATCAAGGATGCAGAGGACGGGCACGCTGCGAGTAGTCAGCCCCTCCCCCCAGTCCTCATGGTACACAAACTGCTCGCCCTGTGAAACAGCCCAGTCAGCCTCATGGCTGCCCCTCAGGCCTCACCCGCCTCAGGGTGGAGGAACCCCACCTTGAGGGGTGCATCCTCTTTCTCTGGGCCTCCTGTGTCCTCGTCGGAGATGCCCAGCTCAGTGTCTTTGCTCTGAAAGAAGGACTTGGCCTTGGGACGCTTCTTCTCCGCCACATAGAGCAGGTGGGTCTCCGAGTGCGACCAGGCCAGGCAGCCAAACTGGTCTGCAGGAGTGGGTTAGGCACTGGCTACCCCACTCCCTCAGAACCCCACATGCCCCCCTGTCTCTGGCCCCTCACCATTGTCATAGACGCTGCCATGCTTCTTCAGTGCTGTAAGGTCGATGCTCTTCACCTTGCAGTTCTGATCCCAGACCTGCAGGCAGACATGCCAGGGCAGCCCCAAGCCTCAGTGTGGATCTGGACCCAAACCCCAGTCTGGACTCAGCCCCAAGCCCCAGAGCTGATCTGTCTCTCTCAGGCCCCCTCCTCACCTCCAGGAATTGCTTCTCCTTCTCATTCTCCTTGCCAGGAGGGACCTTGCGCAGAACAGCCTTCAGTGCCCCACTGGGGGACTCCTGGCTCAGGATCCTGCAGATGAGTGGACGCCCATCAGCGTTTGCCATCGGCATTCTGAGGGGATGCTGGTGCTGGGGACAGGATGGACTCACTCATCCTTGATCTCACAGCAGGTGCCAGAAGGTCCCGAGTAGACAACAGAGGCCCCATCATGGAAGATCAGGTACTGGCGGCAGAACTTGACGTTCTTGGCCCGTGCCAGGTCCCGCTGCGTCCACTCTGTGAGGAGCAGGGTGAGGATGTGTGCCGTGCCCCTGTCAGGCAGGCCAAGACCCCCTGGACAACCCCAGGCTGCCCAGGGGCCACCCTGTCCCCATACCGGTGTAAAGGTTGCAGTATTTGCCCCCGTACTGGGTGGTGACGTCGGGACCAAGGCAGGCAGTGCTGAGCTCTGGGTGCCTGCTCAGCTCCTGGTACAGCTCCACCATCTCCTCTGTGCTCAACAGCACCTGCGGGAGACAGTGGTGTGCCAGGGGGCTACGAGGCCATGCCAGAGTTGGGGAGGAGGGGCAAGAATCAGGATGTGGTGGGGCAGAAAGGTCAGTTACTGGGACACCAAGGCAGACGGAAGGGATTGGGAGCATACTGGGGGTGGTTACTGGGGTGCCGAGGGCACTGCTTGGGGGTGCAGTGCTGGAGCGGTTAGTGGGGGATATGGAGATCAGGAGGGCACTGGGGAGGGCAATTTACTGAGCTACATGAAGAGACAGGGGAGTACAGGGGCAGTTACTAGGGCACTGGGTGCAGTACAGGGGGCAATGCTGGGGGTGCAGAGCTGAGGCAGTCACTGCAGTGGAAGGGGGTCCAGAGGTGTATGGGCAGGCACTGGGGAACTGGGCACAGTATTAGGGGTGCAGGGGGGTCATGAGAGTAGCAGGGCAGTTACTGGTGTCCCGGGGGCAGTGTCTGGGCTGCAGAGCTGGGGCAGTGACTAGCGGGGCAGGGGCAGTCACTCGGGTACGGGGAGTGCAGCCGGCGGAGCACCGGAGACAGGCGGTTGCCGGAGGCGGGGGGGAGACTGCCCTGGGTGGGGCTCCCGGGGGTTGCGATGCTGAGGGGCCAGGGCAGCAGGTCCCCGAGGGCTCCCGGGGACGAGGGGGGGCTCCCGGGACAGTGACGTCATAACCCTCCTCCCCTCCCCGCAACCCCTCACCGACGGCTCCATGTCGCGACAGCGCGGCGGGGGCGGGACCGGGACCAGCGCCACCACTTCCGGGGCGGAGGGGGTTGGATGGCGGCGAGCGGCATCTCCCATTGGTTGCGGCGCTTGGGGCCGCGGGCGCGTTGCGGCGCCTCCTGGTGGGGGCGGGCGGCAGCGCTGCGGGGTGTCCGGCGCTTCGTGTGCACGCTTCTGCCCGCCTGGTCCTGCCCTCCCTCGGCTCCAGCCCGGAGGCGCCGGTTGAGGCGCCGGTTCATCAGCCGGGCCCGATGTGAAAGCCGTCCCTGGTTTGAAAGCCATACCCAGGGGCGAGGACATGGCCCCGCCGCCTCCGGGCTATGCCGGCACGTTGCCTCGGCAGGTTTCCCCGGCAGATGGCTGCAGCACAGGGGCTTTCTGGATGAGCCGAGGGGAGTCCGGCCGTGGGGGCCTTTCAGGGACCCCCAGCCCAGCAGGCCACCAGGGGGAATCTGTCCCTTTGGGGGCCATGGGGGCTTCCAGACCAGCACCCAGCCAATGTTGGAATCTGGCTCTTGGGAGCCTACAGGTACCCCTGGTCTAGCAGCCAACCCAGTGGGGAGCAGGCCTTTGAGGTCCTACAGGGATACCAGGACACCTCTAGCCCAGCAGCCTGTGCAGTTGGATGTTAGGCTCTTGGAGGCACGCAGGGACACCCCTGTCTGGCAGCCCTGGGTGTGAGCTGCAGAACTTTCCGGTGCTTGGTGCCAACCAGGTCCCTCTACCCCTCCATGCCAGGGTTCCAGACACCCTACTTCTCCTCACCACAAGCAGTCAGGACAATAGTCCAACGGTTTGTGTCAAGTCCTTTTTATTCTGTTCCCACAGAAACACCTGGTGAGGGGGCAGCTTCTGGGAGGGAGTCACGACACAGCGGCAGGGGTGGTACGGCACGGTACGGCACAGTACGGCACAGTACAGGGTCACTACAGGTGGCACAGAGCACAGCAGACACGCACACCGTCACAATGTTCAGAGGGAGCGCACCCGGCATCGCACTTACCACTGGAAACAGCGCCCAGCCATGTGCAGCCCTTTGCCTTCGCACCCTCTGCGCCCCGCTGCCCCGGACAGCAGACCGCCTTGATCTGGGCTGAGGGCCTGGCCTGGCGGGGTGGGCGACAGGCCTCTGGTCCCAGTGGGTGCGAAGGCAAGGTGGCAGATGTGCTTGGGCAGCGAGCTGGGCCCCGGCGGGGGTCTTGGTCCCGCGTGCAATTTACACACTGTACAAGTATTTACAGCGCGAGGAGCGGCGGGGGCCCGGGGGAGGCACACTCAGGCTATGCACTTGTCACGGGTGGGGAGGGCCGGCGGGTGTGCGCAGAGTCAGGGCTCTCTTCTGTGGGGCTGTCCTGCGGAAGCGCCGTGCTCCCCCCTGTCCCATGGCCACTGGCCTGTCCCCTAGCCTTGGGCACAGGCAGAGCCTCTCGTGAGGAACCTGCTGGAGAGCGTGGGCTCCCGACGGCAGCCGGGTCCTCAAGAACAAGTGCATCAATCTGCTAAGGGCTTTCAGTACAGCGATGGACTGATGGAAAAGAAAAAATAACAGAAAAAGTCCAGGCAAAGAACAGCAAGCACTGAAAGGCAGGTGGAACCGTGCAGAGAAGTAGCAAGCCATGCTCTACGACGGGACAGACGGTCATGGGCACTAGGGCTGCCCTTTGGCAAAGTGGCCCTCCGTGGGTCGAACATGCCACGAATTCATACGCACGGGTGGTTGATAGAGAGTAGTTGTCGGGTCGCTCGGCAGCACGCTTTGCGATGGAACCCTTAGGCGCCACATTGAACTGATTAGCTATTCACAGGTCTTGTTCTGGAGTCGTGTTATTTCGTTGCATAGAACATCGGGCGGGTGAGCGGGC
Organism: Dryobates pubescens; assembly: GCF_014839835.1. Taxonomy (NCBI): domain Eukaryota; kingdom Metazoa; phylum Chordata; class Aves; order Piciformes; family Picidae; genus Dryobates; species Dryobates pubescens. The sequence goes on from NC_071612.1 coordinate 61,885,418, forward strand.
GGCTGCCACCCGCCGTGGAGGGCACTGGGGGGGATGCCGCCAGTGCAGGGAAGTGGCGGGGTGCAGGTGGCACGCGGCTGTACGCTGACGAGCCCCCTCCTCGGGCTGCCTTCGCCCCCCCCCATCCCGGCGAATCCCCTCCGAGCAGGGCGAGTGGGCTTAGGCCTCCAGCTACCATGCTGGCCGTCCCCATGTCCCCACGAAATGGCTTGAGAAGGACTTGGATTGCACAGTAAGAGGAAGGATACTGCTGGAGGCAAAGCTCTCCTGATCTTGTTCCACGGGATTTGTGCTCTTTTGTAGCCTCCTGCACTCTATTGCTTCTACAGACGACAGCCCGTGTGTGCTAACTCATCGCACAAAGCAAAGAGGGAAGAGGATTTGGTATAAAGTTTAGAAAAAAAAAAAAGAAATCCCAAAACCAAAATAAAATGAATCCAAAGAAACCAAGAAAAAAGGACCCCCCCCCCGACGACGCCCCGTGCCCCCCCCAGTGCGGATGAGGTATACACAGAAATCAAAGTGGGATGATTAAGGCTGTTCTTGAAAGAAAAGGGGTGCCTGGCGGCTGCACGGCGAGGGCAGGCGCGGCCCTTTCAATACTTCCAATGGCTTTGGGATGCGCACCCAGCCGGCAAAGCGTCGACAAAGGCCGGCCGCGCCGCCTGTCAGAGTCCTATGGCCTCGTATTTCGGTAGTGAAACAGTGTTAGGTCCTAGCTGACACGCTCCGGGGGCTCCCCGGCAGGGCCGGGAGCGGGCTGCGGTGTAGAGGGCACGGGGATGGCCCTGGCAGGGCAGATGGGATTGGGAAGGAGGAAAGGCGCCCGCGGCGCCCAGCCCTCAGCTCACAGCAGGGGGGAAAAACCTATGAAGAGGCAAGAGCTGGGGTTCGGAGGGAGCAACTCTGCGTATAATCTTGAGAAAGGGCCATGGCCCGCCTACAGGGCCTGACCCAACGGTCCGGATCAGGCCTGTTCCCTCGGGGTGGCTGCTGGGGCTCGCCGTGTGCCACAACGGAGCTGCTTGCCAGGCATGGGGGGCACCTGCCCCGGGGCGTCCGCCGGGCCCCTGCTTGACCGCCATTTGGTCCAACATCCGGGGATCGCCCTGCTTTCAAAAGCTTGTGAGAGACAAAGAGAGAGGAGTTAGCCTGAGTGGTGGTGCCCCTGTGGAGGGGATCCCACCCAGCAGCAGCACCAGCACCAGCCTGAGCGAATGGGCAGTGGTGAGCCAAGAGGTTCTGCTAACAGAGCAACTGCTGCCACCCCCGTGCTGGATGGATTCCCAGAGCAGAGCTTGGGCTGCCCAAACCTTCCCTGCAAGCCTGAGGGTCTGCACCAGCATCTGCATGGCATCGGCCCATGCGGCACTGCTGAGACCAGGGAATGAGGCCAAGACCCATGTCTTGGCTTGGGGCAGGTGCTTGGAGCTGAGGTTGGGGCGGGAGCTGCGCTTGTCCTTCTCAGCCTGGAGATCCGGAGTGTGGCTGGGCAAGGCTGAGTGGATGCCAGGGGTGACAGCAGAGCCCTGAGAATGGCATGGTGGAGGTGTAACTCACTGTTATACTCAGAGTCTGGTGCTGCATGCTGAATTCACTGGCTTCTTCATAGGTTTTTCCACTGCAACGACTCGATCTCCAACTCACTTCCCAAACTCCTGCAGTGAGAGGGAGCAGGAGGGCATCAGGCACAGCTGGGCTAGGGAGAGCCTATAGTGAAACACCCAGCACTTGCACTCACCTTGTGCTGTTCTCTCACCAGAACGAAGTGAACTTCTTGCCGAAAGCTGACACCGCTGCGGGGAAGCCGGGAGAGGAGTCAGTATGGTGCAGGCACCCTGGTCTCCCACCTCCCTGGTCCCTCACCTCCCTAGACCCCCCCCCATCTTCCCTGGCACCCCATCTCCCTGAGCCCCACAGGCTGCACCCAGTCACTCCCATGGCCCCTAACCCTGTCTTGGTGCCAAAGAGCATCGTGGCCCTGTCTCCACCCCGGGAGCAGCTCTCACCTTCAGTCAGTTTGCCTGCTTGTTCCGCTGCCCCTCCCGGCAGGATTTTGGAGAAGACACTCTCTCCTTCTGCCCCAGGCTGCCCTGTGGCCATGCTGGCTGGACCACGTGGCCCGGCCACTCTTGGACCAGCTTTGCTGTCTGCTGGAGAACAAATTAAGCCACTGTTGGCTGATGATAGTCACAGCCCAGGGAGCTCAGCCAAGCCCTTGGGCTGCTGGGCAGCTGGCAGAGGGGGGTGGCATTGTGCTGCTGGGCCCACTGACCTGCTGCTCCCAGAGGCTGTGCTGTGGGTGCTCTCCCTGGCTGCTGTGGCACTTTAGCTGCAGGTTTGGATGTGTCCATCTGCTCTGCTTTTGGCTGGAATGAGAAAACAGCTCTCAGAGCTCGCCCTGCTGGCAAAACATCCATCAGGGATGGCCTGGGCTGGGAGGTGACACCGAAACCCCCAGAGGCTACTCCACAGACCTGAAAAAGGCTGCTAAGGATCCAGAGCATGGGAACAGAACCATAGAATTGTTGAGGTTGGAAAAGACCTTTGAGATCACCGACTCCAGCCGTTAACCCAACACTCCCAGGTCACCACTAAATCGTGCCTCTCAGCACCACATCTACACAGCTTTTAAACCCCTCCAGGGATGGGGACTCCATCACTGCCTTGGGCAGCATGTTCCAGGGCTTGACAACCCTTTCAGGGAAGAACTTTTTGCTAATATCCAACCTAAACCTCTCCTTGAACAACTTGAGGCTATTTTCTCTTCTTCGATCCCTTGTTACTTGTGAGAATATAGTCCCTTCCAGGGTCCCCTTGAAGGGATGGCTGTTCCTATGACACGCAGGGGTGGCTGTGATGGGCACACGAGTAAGATACACATTGCCCCATGGCTCCCGTCAGCAACCTTTCACCTGCCAACACCTAGGCATGGCTGAACAGGCTGGTCTCAGGCAGAATCAACCAGGTTGGAAGAGACCTCCGAGATCATCAAGTGCAACCAATCACCCAACACTATCTTATCAACTAGACCAAGTGCCTCATCCAGTCTCATCCAGCATCACCTCCAAGGATGCTGACCCCACCACCTCCCTGGGCAGCCTATTCCAATGGCCAATCTCTGTTTCTGGGAAGAACTTCTTTCTAAGATCAAGCCTAAACTTCCCCCTGCACAGCTTGAGACTGTGTCCTCTTGTTCCATTGCTGGTTGCCTGGGAGAAGAGCCATGGGGCAGGGAGGCATGGGGCCATGGAGCTATGGGGCAGGGAGGCAGCTGAACCAGCCAAGCTCGTACTTACTGCTGGCGATGGATGTCCCGCTGGCTGTGCATGGTGCGTGGCCGGTGCCTTCCCTGCTGCCTGGGCTGGCCCTGGCTGCTGCTGCTGCGGTGGTCGAGATGACGGAGGTCCCTGTGTCCTGCCCCTGGCCTCAGGCTGTGCCGAGCCCGCTGGCTGGGCAGGCTGCCGTGCCGCCGGCTGCTGCCGTGCCGCCTGCTGCCCCGCCTGCTGCTGCCTGGCCGCTGGCTGCTGTGGGTGTGCAAGGGGCTCTGGCTTCGGTGCTGGGGTAGCCGCCCCATGCGGCTGGGAAGGCTTCTGTGTCTTGGGGGCCTCAGCACCGTGGTGGTGAGCACCGGTGCGGGCTGGTGGGCCATACTCGGCAGAGCTGGGGCCATAGGGGGCAGGTGCACGGGACTCAGGCTGCTGTGCCTTCTTGGGGGCAGAGCGGGGCTCATGGCCTCGGGGTTCGTGGCGGCCAGGCTCTCGCGAGTGCTGCTTGGCCGAGCGGCGTGGGGGCTCGTCGCTGGCATGCCGGGAGCTGCCGGTGTGGCGCCCATACTCCCCGTGGTGGCGGTGCTCACGGTGCTGGGGGTAGTCATCGTGCTGCCACGTGTCCTCGTCGGGGGGCTCGTCGTAGTCATGGTAGGTGTGCTTAACCGGGGGTCTCTTCTGCGAGGAAGAGTGGCCACTGTAGTGCCTGACCCTCTCCGCCCGTGCCTCTCTGGGCTTATCAAACCAGTCTGTCTCCTCCTGACCCAAATGATAGGCTTCGGAAACCAAAAACAAACCACAGTCAATCTCTCGCTCGAGGCTGCACGGGAGGAAGCCATGCAATGAGGCGGGAGAGGCAAGCGGCGGGCATGCGCACGAGGGACAGCCTGTGCCGGCAGGGATGTGACACAGCACGGCAAGGCACCGCACAGGACTGGTGAACACCGAACACCCGGGGAGGGGGGAGGAAGGCACATGTCAAGCAAACTGAGGCAGTGAGAGTGTCTCTGTATACGAACGGATGGCATGCCCCGGGGAAGTGCCATGCTCTGGGGTCGTCACCATGGGGAGCCGTTACCTTCACTGTCCGAGACAACGCAATGGGCATCGTCCATGCCGTAGCCCTCCTCGTGCTTGTACGAGTGACTCCTTGGCACGTCTTTGATGTGCTTTTGCACATCAGGCAACGAGTGGCTGGAGCAGAATGGGGAGCAGGGATCCCCCGCTGATTGGGGGCCCGGTCCCCCTGCAGTGCGTGACCCACCCACTGACTTCCCCAGGGGGCTGACAGGGCTCTCCTCCTCCGAGTGCTGTGTGCGGATGGGTGGTCGCCCGCGGCTCTGGCTCATGCTGAGGGATGAGGGCTTGGAGCTGCCTTTCTGGGAGCGCTCCATACCCTCCCGCTCGTAGGACTTGCTCCTGCTGCCCACCTCCCTGCTGGAGGATTTCTCCACCCCATAGCCAGAGGAGCGGGTTCTGCTGCTGGCAGAGTAGACCCGCTCCTCCTCGTCCACCAGATCCCGGCTGGAGACACCATAGTACTTCTGCTGCTCATAGACATTCTTCTTCAGGCCATAGGTGATCTCGTCCTGCATCTTCTTGGCCCTGGAGGCCACGTTGCTGCTTCCAACTGAGGTTGTCACTGCGTAGGAGGCCAAGTCTGATTCCACATCTTTGGCTTCTTCAATGGGGGAGAACTTGGAGATCTTCTGCTCCATGCCCTGCTTCCTGTGCTTGCTGCGCTTTGAGGAGACAACAGCAGGGGCCAGGTTCTTGGATGAATGCTTTGGTAGTGGTGCACCAGGGCCATGCTTGTCCACCCGTGAGGAGTGCCGGTACTCACTGTCCCCATAGTAGTAGGATGAGCTGGTGGAGCTCCCTGACACTCTGCCATTGCTCTCCATGCCCCTGTGGTAGCTGTTCTTCCCTCTATAGTCGGAGCCATGGTGATCATAGATGTCCTCCTCAGACTCCTCCTCAGCTTTGGTGTAGCAGCAGGGCCGGCTGGAGCTCTCAGCATCCCCCAGCTCAGTCTTCTCCCTGCCATGGCGGCTGTCAGCACCTGTGCCCACTGGCTCCCCTTTCTGCCCCTCCACTGCTGGGCTCTCCTTGGTGAGCTCACTGATATCTTCTATCATCACGTAGTTACGAGGGATGTTCTGCTCCAGGCTGGTGTAGAGGGACTCAGAAGGGAAGCTGGCCGAGGGGCCCTGCACCAAGCTGGCCCTCTCACCTGGCCGGGCTTCAGGTGCTTTGTACTGCTCGTAGCTGCCACTCACCGGTGCGGTGCTGAAGGTGACATCGGGAACAGCAGAGGTGCTGGTAGCTGCGCCAATCACCTCATAGTTAGTGGGGATCTTCTGCTCCAGGTCAGCCAGGGATGTCTGCCGTGGCTTCTGGTGCCCACCAGCTATGTCTGCAGGGCTCTGGTAGAGGGTCGGCTGCGCTGCCGGTGCAGTGGCTGCCCCAGAAAAGGCGCTCGGGGCTTGGTAGGAGTTTTGGGGCCGGAAGCCTGGCTGGCCTGGGGTGCCCAGCTCTGAGTATGCAGTGCCGGGGGCCGGGAAGGCGGCGGGTGAGGCAAAGGTGGGCATTGGGGTTGCCTGCAATTCATCCTGTGTGGTGCTGGCTGTGGGGTACTGGGGAGGCTGCAGACGCGCCTGTGGGAAGCCAGCAGGGCCCTGTGGAGTGGGGTATGGGTAGGCATTGTACGAGGCAGGGGTGGAGGCAAAGTCAGGGTACTGCCCAGCGGGTGTGGGGCGCAGGCCAGTGCTGTCATAGGTGGCGAGACGCAGGCTGTGCAGCTCGCTGTCGGACAGGTAGTCGCGGCGGTCCCCAGGGAAGTGCAGGTAAGGGTGGTCCCGTGGACCACCCCGATCCTTCAGCAGTGACTCCTTGCGCTGGGTGATGCCCAGCTCCAGGTACTTCAGCTTTGCATCTATCTCCTTCTCTTCCTCGTCCAGCTCCGCCTGCTTCTTCCGCAGCTTGGTGGCCTCGTGCTCCACCAGCCTCAGGTCACGGTCTAGCTCCTTCAGCAGGCTGGCCTTGGTGACTGGTGCAGTGGCCTTGGTGGCCAGGCTGCTCAGGTAGAGCTGGGAGGTGGCTGGGCTGGCCAGGGGAACATGGGGCTCCTCGGGTGGCGGGCTGGGCAGCGTCCGCTTCACCTTGCGTGCTAGTGGGCTTGACTGCAGCCCCGCCACCTGCAGAGGCAAGGAACACCTGGTCAGGGGTTTTCAAGTAGGCATCCCTGCATATTCCCCCACCCTGAGCATCATGGAGCTCCTGCTGTGCCCTGGGGCTGTGGCAAGGCTGCTGCTGTGCACGTGCTCCCCCACGCACTGAGGAAGCGGCGTTTATGTAAAAGCACAATAAATAGGATGGAAGTAACAGGCAGGGCGCTTTCCATGAGTAATTACCAGGGGTGGCAGCCGGCCAAGCGCCAAGCCGGCCGTGTGCAACCGCCGCCTGCCACAAAAACTGCCTTTCGTGCTCAGGCACTCAGCAGCGGGGCCTGAGAGAGCAGCCAGAGCCTGCTGCTGCCCTGGGAATTACCCCAGGGCTCTTTGCTGGGCACTCAGCAGCCCAAGACAACCTTGGCGTGTGGGGAAAAAGGTGGGAACGGGAGCTGCCACAACCCAAAATGGAGCCGTGCTTAGTGACTGCTCCTCAGGAGAGGAGGGGGACCTGGCTGGGGCAGGGCACAGCCCTGATCCTTCCACCAGCTCCTGCTTGCTGACGGTCTCCCACAGCCAGTGGAGCTCTAAGGCCTCCCTCTGTCTCTTGGCATTGGTATATATATCTATGCCCACCTGCTGCCATCAGCTGCCACGGGAAGCCAGCCCTTTAAAATATTAATTGCTGCAGTGCTAATGAAACTGAAATGTCTTGAGGTGCCTCCTGAGGCTGTTCCCTGAGGGAAAGGTCATTCCCCACATACCTGGGTGCCAGGGAGCAGCGAGTGCTGGTAGAGGGAGAATCTGTCCTTGCTGGCCTCCTCGGCAGTGGGGCTGATGGGCTTGGGGTCGGAGAGGGAGCGCTGCATGGTCTTGATGGGGCGTGGCAGCGTCTGCTGGCGTTGGGCCGAGTCAGCAGTGAAGTGCTTCTGTGGGGGAACGTGAGCCTTGTTCAGCCGTTCACTGGTGGCAAAAGAGGACTCGAGGAGGCGGTGAGGGGACAGCGGGGAGACAGGTGAGTAGAGCACCTGGGGAGAGCGGGGTGGCTGGCGGGTCACCAGCTGGGAGAGGGACTCAGCAGGCAAATGGGACTGGTAGCCAATTTCCAGGGGATCTGGTTTCTTCTTCTCAAACTTGCCCAGAGTCTGCTGCCGGACAGTGTGAGGGTCCAAGGGGCCAGTGCTCACCATCTGGATGTTGGTGGAATAGGGTGGGATGGTGGTGGGGACTGTCAGCTGGGGGACCACAACGCCAGGCTGGGGAGCTGGCTCTGGCTCTGTCTGGCAGGCCAGGCTCTCGCCACGCTGTGTTTTTTCTGGGGCCGAGATGTACTTCACGATCTCCACCCGGGGATCATGGGTGGTGATGTGGATGGAGGGGGAGACACGGAGGAGCTGGTCAGGCTCTGTCTGCACTGAGCAGTCACTGATGGTCTGAATGCCCACACTGGCTGTGCCACGGGCCGCTCCCTCTGCCTTGCTCTCGGTGCCAGAGTCAGCATGCCTTGAGGCCCGGGATCGCCGTCGGCGCACAGGCTGCTCCCACTCTCCGCTGTCCTCCTCGTCCGTCTGCACACTGCAGTCTGTGCTGCGCCGTGCCCGCCGCCGCCGTGACAGCAGGTACCGCTCCTCCCCATCCTCCTCATCTGTCTGCACACTGCTGTCCGCTGTCTTCCTTGCTGCAAAGGCCTCTCGTGTTGCTTCTTTCTCGTAGGCATCCCGCAGCCGTGGCATTGAGTTCCTCTTCTTGATGCCCCGACCAGGCTCCCAGGACTCCTCAACTTGCAGTGACATGTCCGAGGCTGAGCTGCTGAGTGGCCGCTGCGGCATGGGGTAGCGAGGGCCAGCTGGCCCCTCTGGGGGCACCTGGCTTGGTGGCGGCCATGCCTGCCCATTGTGTGGCACGCCCCGTGGCACCTCAGCAGGACCCTCGGGCAGGCGGGTGGTGGGCTCAGCTGGCACAGGGAAGATGTTTTTCTGCCGCTTTTGCTCCTCCAGCTGCTGCTGCAGTTGGTGCTGGAGCTGGTGGATGTGCTCGAGTTGGAGGCGCTGCTGGGCGAGCTGCTCCCGCTGCAGGGCCAGCTGCGCATGCCGTTCCTCTTGCTGCTGCTGCAGCACCTGCTGCTTGATGCACTGCAGCTCCTGCAGCTCCCGCTGCACCAACAGCTGCTCCTTCTCCCGATGCCGCTGCAGCTCCGCGCGCTCCCGTTCCAGCTCCTCCTGGAGCCGCATTTGCCGCAGCTTCTCTAGCTCCACGCGCTCCCGCTCCAGCTGCAGCACATGCTCCTGCTGCTTGCGCTGCCGTTCCTCTTCCCTCTCCCGCTCCTCCCTCTGAGTCCCTTCCAGTGATGCCTTGGGCACCGTGGCTGCTTGCCCACCCTCCTTGCTGGCCACTGCAGGTGCTGCTGATGCCACCGTCCCCTCAGCACGAGGACCAGCTCCTGCTGGTTCTGCTCTCTGCAAGCCACTGGTGGGTGCAGTGGGGGCTTTGGGAGCAGGGACAGCACCCGCGGCTCCTGCTGCAGTGCTGACAGGCTTGCCAAGGTAGACAGGTGTCTCCATCAAAGAGGCTGCTGGGGCTGGCCGGCTGGGGGCTGGGTAGCGGTAGAGGCCCTGTGCCGCCAGCGGGACACGTGGGGTGACAACTGGCAGCCTGGTCAAGCTGGCCAGTGGGACGGCTGCCACGCCACCAGGGCCATAGGGTCTGTAGAGACCACGCAGCATGGGCCGCAGAACTGAGGCTGGCTGGGTGGTGATGGGCAGCGTGGAGGCGATGGGTGTGTTGATGGTGGAGTAGATCATGCCATCGGCGGCTCGCACGGTGGCGGTGGAAGGGAACATCTGCCGGACGGTGCCTAGGCGAACACCAGGGACGTTGTACTGTGCCAGGCTGCCAAAGCCCTGCCGTGGCTCGGGGAAGGTTGGGTTGTACATACCGCTGGGTTTGGGGGGTGTAGGACCCTGCTGCTGAGCTGCCAGCCCTCCTGTGCCCCCTGGCCCAGCACCGGGGCCATAGGGCAGCATGTCAGGGCCATTGGTGTGCCGGCCCCCATACTGGTCCATGGAGTTGAGAGCAGCACACATGCGACTGATCTCGCGTGCCGTGGTGGCACTGTAGTGGGCCAGGCTGGACTCCTGGAAGCTGGCCAGATCCCCCCGGGGTGAGAAGCGGTAGTCAGAGTAAATGTTGGAGACTGAGCTGTACCTCCGCATGGGAAGTGGGTGGCCCAGCATGTCTGCTGGCTGACGAAGGTCAGAGAAGGAGCCATACTGCAGCCCCTGGCCCAGGTAACCCCCCTCAGCGAAACCCACACTGTAGGAGTGCTTCATGGTGCTGAGGTCCACAGCAGCATCACCTGCCGGGGAGTGGAAGGGCTGATCCACCTTCATGGGGTAGTAGCTCATCCCAATTTCAGAGAGGTTTGTGTCTGACATAGAGGAGTAGAGGCGCCCAAAGTTGCCAGTTGGGTAAAACTTCTGTTCCTCATAGAGTGGAGGTGCTGGGGCTGGCTGCTCCCGGTAAGGGAAAGCGTCTGGCAGCTCTGGTTCTCTGCTGCCATAGAGGGGGGCACTGGCTTTCCGGACAGGGGCCACTGCCTCCCCAGCTTTCTTCTCTGGCATCTTGGAAGTGGGGTTGAAAGCACCAGTGCAGCTGCCGCCAAAGGGGAACTTGTAGACCATGTCACAACAGGCCACCTGGCTCTCTGGCTTCACGCCGGTGAGGTCCAGCACGTTGGCTGGTGGCTCTTCCTTCAGCACTTTGGTCACTGGACCAGCTGCCTCCTCCTCCATCTGCACCATCATCACCTGGGACTTCTTGCCTCCCAGGGCGAGGAGAGGGCTCTGGCTCTTCAGCTCCACTGGCACTGCCCGGTACAACTCTGGGGCAGGCTCCGGTGGGAAGGTCTGCGGGAGGCCGCCGATGTTTTGCGTCCCACCGGCCTGTGCCATGAGCACATCCTTCTTCACCATCTGCCCTGGCATGCTGTACCTCGCGAACTTGCTCTGAGGGGCTGCAGTGGGCTCAGGCTTGCTGCCAGCTGCCCCACTGGCTCTGACAGCAGCTGTCTGGACACCCTGCTCCACCTGCTTCACCTGCGCCAAGCACACGGGGCTCCCGGTCCCCTGCCCAAAGTCCATCCGGCTCTGGAAAGGGTCTCCATAGACCACAGGCTGCTTGGACTGTGAGAGGATCATGGGAGAGGCTATGGCCAGGCCAGCAGTGCTGGCTGCAGCGATGATGGCATGGGGCTGCTCTTGGGCGTTGAGGTTGATGATCAAGGGCTGGATGGCTGTGGATTGCCGACTTGGGATGTGGTCCAAGGTCAGGCAGTACTTCCTGGCCTCAGTGGCCAAGGAGGTGAGATCCATGCCTTGGTCTGTTATGATGATGGGGGCAGACTTCAGTGCAGTCCGTAAGTCCACAGCATTAGTGCTTGGCACCTTGGGCCCCGGCTCGACCCGAGATGTGCCAGGGATAGAGGAGATGCGGCAGAGGGAGATGTTTTCCGCAGGGAGTGCTCCCCAGCTATACAGCCCTGCGATGCCATCGGCAGCAGAAGTCACAGCAGGTGCCTTCTGGGCATGCTCCTTCACTGACTGTGCCCTGATGTAGGCACTTGGTGGCTGCTCCTGCTCTGGTGTCTGGCTGTAGCTGTGTCCTGGCAGCTGCCGGCTCGGCCTGGTGGGGGACGAGGTGGGGGATGTCAGGGAGCCAGAGCTGACTGGTTTGGTCTGACTGGCCGCATCGGCTGCCAGAGTGATCACCATGAAGGGGTGATCCTGCGAGGAGGCCTGTCGAGTCAGACGTGGTGAGCCTGACCGGTGTGGTGTCTGCGTTCCCTGTGCCACCATGGGGGAAGAGGTGGCAGGGCTGGTAGTGGCAGCAGAGAGACCTTCATAGGGAAGAAGGGGACTCTGTGTCTGTGTGGAAAACTCTGCGGTGGCCTTTAAGGCTCGGGTGGGACTCTGCGTGGGGGAGGTGGGGGAGAGCGGAGGGCTGGAGCTCTTGAAGAAGGAGTATGTCCTGGGTGCTGGGGGCTTGCTGTCACTCGCTGCTGGGAGCTTCTCCCTGGCTGTCTGCACACTGATCTCTGCAACCGCCTTGCTTCTGCTGGTGTCCTCTGTCTGAGAGCCATAGCTGACAGTGCTCTTCACTGGAGTGTAGCTTCTGCTGGCTACTGATGTGGCCTCTGGAACTGGGGAGCTGTAGCTCCGTGGCACACTCCCAGGGCCACTTGCTGCTGTTGTCACTGTGCTGGTACCTTTGCTGTAGGTGTAAGGAGTGGTGGCAGCCTTGGACACTGGGCTGGGCGTGGCCGGCGTGCTCTGGGGCTTGGCTAGGTCTTGCCCTTCTTTTGCAAAATGCTGTGTGACCCGGACATCAGGAATGGCCTTGGCTGTGCTGCTGTCAGAGGTGGAAAAGGAGACAGGAGCGGAGAGCTGTGTAGGGCTGGTGCCAGGGGTGAGGGGACCACCGTTCTGCTTCATCAGGTCAGCATAGGCGCTCTCGGTGTTGAGGAAGTGCTTCTCCGGGTACGCCTCCTCCTGCCCCTTCGCCTTCTCGCCCTGTTCAAGGGCCAGGTCAAAGGAGGAGGATTGGTGCATCCTGGAGATGCTCTGCGAGGTCTGCAGAATCTCCTCATACACCGCCCCCACCTTTGGCAGAGCGCTGGGATAGCTGGGCTGGGAGGGGCGTGAGGAGCCGCCGCCATACTGGTACTCCTCTGCATACTGGTACTCAAAGCCATTCTGGCCCCCGGTGCCACGGTAGCCGACCTGCTGGTAGGTGCTGCTGTAGGAAACAGCTGGCTGGGCCTGCTGGACCTGCTGCTTCTGCATCATCTCTGCCTTCCTCATCATCTCTTCGTAAGCTTCCTCAGCACTCTTGAGGGGCTTGCTGGCAGGCTGGCTGGGGCTGCTTTCTGCCTTCTCTGTTGGGGAGTACAGTGACATGAAGGTGGGCAGGTTGTACTCGCTGCCTGATTTGTACAGCTTGGAGGTCACGGCGTCAAAGCTCTCAGCTTCTGAGTCGATGGAGGGTGAGTATTCAGAGCAGGATGAGCGGTGCAGCTCCTCCATCTCTGCTGCCTGCCGCAGCTCCTCAGTAGGGGAGGCGTCCTCAATGGGGGAGAGGTTGCTGGGGGGGGTTTTGGAGCGCTCCCTCCTCCGCTGAGCTCTCAGCTCCTCCTTGTCACGCTTGGTCTTGCGTGCTGTACTCCGGATGCGCTGCTGCTCTACCTCCCGCATCTTCTCCTGCTCCCGCAGCAGCTCCTCTTCCTCCCGCAGCTCCTCCTCCTCAGACGAGTCCTCAATAGTGGGCAGCAAGGGGCCATGTGAGCGGTGGCGAGCCTTCCTCTGCTGCTTCACCTCCTCTAGCCGCTGCCGGCGGCTGGGACTGCTGTCGCTGTCCTCCTCCAGGGAGGAGATGGATGTGGGCGAGGTGCCTGAGGTGTAGCTGGGTGTTGTGGCCGGCAGAGTGGAGGAGTACTCGCCCCGGGAGCGCTCCTCTGGAGAACCTGTCAGGCTCTCCATCTCCAACTCGGGCTCCCGGTCCATGCTGGTGTCTGCCTCCTGGCCCACCTCCATCTCTCGGCCATAGCCAGTTGTGCTGTTCAGCTCAATGGTCTTGAAGCGCCGTAGACCACCCTGGGCTGTGCTCAAGTCATCGCCCTCTGCCGCCTCCACCTCCTTCCTCTCCTCCGTGTACATGCTGCTGGCACCATGTGGCAGGCGCCGCTTGGCCGATGCCGGCTCTTTGCCCTTCTCTGCCTCAGCCTTCTGCCCAGTTTTGGGGATGCTGTACTTGGCACGCCCGTACCCTTCCTCCTCCTCCTCCAGGTTGTCTTCCTCCGCGCTCATCTCCAGGATCTGCCTCCGCATGAACTCCTCATCGCTCACCTCCACCTCCCGGCCCTTGGGCCGCGGGGGCACCGGCGAGAAGCCTCCCTCACTGCTGTCCTCCACGTAGTCGTGCCGCAGCTTGCTGCCAAACTCGTCCGAGGACTCTGCGCTCTCCCGCCGCTCCCGCCGGCTCTCCCAATCCATCGAGTCCTCATCCTCCTCCAGGATGTCCTCTAGCTCCTCATCAGAGTCAAAGGCATCGGGGGCGATGGAGAGGTACCGGGGCCGCTGCCTTTGCCGCTGCTCCTCCCGCGGCTCTGTGGAGCCTTTGCCACGCTCAGTGGGCTCTGGTGGGGTCCCCCGGCCTTCTAGAAGGGGCCGCATGCTGCTTTCCAGCTTGGTCAGCTCGGAGGGGCTGGGGGGGCTCTGCCCGGCCAACCCAGTGCCGCTCAGCTTCTCTTCCTCCTGCTGCACCAGGCCGGTGATCTCGCTCTGCGAGCTGGAAATGCCGTCAGAAGAGTAGCCAGTGTCACTCAGGCTCTGGGGGCTGCGGGACAGGTCCGGGGGGTAAGGCTTGCTCCCATCCTGTGAGTGAGGGAGAGCACAGCATCAGACCTGAGTGGCTCCAGAGTTGCTCCCCCTGCTTCCCCCCACGCTCTTGTCTGGGGAACACGGAGACAGTCTGGGCAGCATTGGGGGCTGTCAGCAATTTGTGTGCTTGCTAATAAAGGCAGGGGACCAGGGGAAGGGTGTGCTGCAAGCAGGGGACAGCACAGCAAATATCTCTGGGGGAAGTGGCATCATGGGACTCAAATATGTGTAAGAAACTGAACCCCAACAGCGTTACCTTCCCAGTAACTAACCCAAGAACCTGTCCTATAACAACATTGATTGTTTTGCTGCCCACCACTTAGAAAGCCAGCGATGGCATTCTAAGCCTTGGGGTACTTATGGACACATGCCCTTTCCTGGGGGGAGGGATGTGAGGGCAGAGCTGCCTGTGAGGGGAGACGTGCAAGCACTGGTATTTGGGACAGGGGTCTGCGGTGGCACCAAGAGGGCAGGAGCTTTGCTGGGGGCAGCCACCTTTTAATGAATGTTAATGTCCCTGACTGACAGCCCTGCAAAGCAGTCTTCAGAAGCAGGGTGGCCCTCAGGGCCCTCATTAGATGCCAGCAGAAATAAACAGGCCTTTTTAATTGATGTTACAATTAGGTAGCATGGACACAAACCTCTGAGCTGCGAGGAAAGTGCCCTCACTTCTGGCCCCAGTGCTACCAGCAAGGCCTGTCACTACGGCTGAAGGACCATGGACCTTACTAGATTTTGGAAGTGCCAGCAGACAGGGATGCAAGGAGTGTCTTTCCTGGGGGTGGCTGTCCATTCCTGGCTGGTGGAGACCTCCCTCCATATTCCCTTCCTGCAGGGGACTGTGCCAGCTGCTGCCAGGATGGTTGCATCTCAGCGCAGCCAGGTGTTTGCCCAAACTGCACTGAATTTGTAACAAGGTGGGATGAGGAGCTTGAGCAATGCCCACTGCTGCAGTGTGCAATGTCATGGAAGGAATTTTCCATTTAACAACAAATTCAATTGTGCTTACATCCTTTTAAAACAACTCCAAAGGCCAAAGCTGACCTGAACTACCACATTATGCCCAAACTGATCGAGCCATAGTAAAGAGAAGGCAAATATCAGCAAGCTGCTATGGAGCCTGCCAAGTTCCTGGGCAGTTTGGAAGTGCTGAGACAACGAGAGTGCAGTGTTCTGAGGTCACCCTTATCCAAAAGGCCATTTCCCCATGCAAATGGCCTCAAGAACTTGGTTTCTGCCCCAGCTTGGAATAAATTCCCATTTCTGGGCACAACCACTGGCGGAGGCACGCTCAGCGCCATGCCAGCCCTGGGTGGGATGCAGCAGCCAGGGATGCTCAGAGCAGGACACACCCCAAGAGCTCACCTCCTGCTCCTTGGCCCGTGGTGCCTCGTGGAGAGCCCGACTCTCCTTGCTCTCCACCTCTGGTTTGGGAGTTATGCTCTTCCCCTTTGATGCAGTGCTCTCAGGAGCTTGGGAAGGCTCCAGAACAGCTTTGGGCAGTGGCTTTTCCTCAGCTGGCAGTGGGGGCTTCTTCTCGGCTGACAATGGGGGCTTCTTCTCGGCTGGCGGCGGGGGTTTCTTCTCGGCTGGCGGTGGGGGCTTCTTCTCGGCTGGTGCGGGGGGCTTCTTCTCGGCTGGGGCAGGGCTTGGGGTCCTGCTCTGCTCAGCAGCCCGCAGGGTCTTTGCAGGTGAGGGCTGCCGCTCGGGGGGTGCCGTCGGCTCGGCGGCTGCCGGCGCAGGTGCTCTCTGCTGCGGGCCAGCGGCTGGCGGCCGGTGCTGCGGGGAGCTGGTGGGCGTTTGCTTTGGGGTAGGCATCGGCATCGGGGCAGGGTCACCGAGGCTGCCTTCAAGCAGGCGCTGAGTTTGGCAGTTCAAGCACAGCCATTCGTTCTTCTGTAAAACAGAGACAGGAAGAGTTCTGTTCAAGCTTTGTCCCAACAGGGTCCTCACTGAGAAGTTGAGCTGATGGGAGACACAGGGATGGTGCAAAGGACTCAGCCCATCCCAACCACGTAACTGGCTTTGGGGAGGCCAGGTGGTGGTCAGGCCTGCATCAAAATACCAGCACAGACTGCAGAGGGGTGTGCAGTGCTGGAGCCATACCCTGCAGACCAGTGAGGAGCCCAACCATCCATCCTAAATCTTTTCCCTACCCGTGTCTAGACTTCAGTGATGTTCAGCCAGAGGGACCATGGCTATGACACAGGGCTTGCATACTCTCCCCCACGACACCTCAGCATCACCAGCTCTTTTCAACTCCAGTCTTGCTGGCCTTTCACTTTTAAGCAAAATTAAACAACTAAGGCAGATTACTACCACAGCTCAACATTTCTCAGACTCCATGCAGCTTCTCTCTCACCCTGATTTGTTCTCCTTGATACAATAAAGGTTTAACAGCATCATCACCATCACACTCAAAGATCTTTTCTCTAGGTTCTCAGAAAATACTGGGTACACAAGCATGGACAAATTTGCCAAAGATATTACCCAAAGTACATGCTGTGCAGGCAAGGAACACAGCAATCTCCTCTAGTGAAATTCTCAGCAAGAGCCATCGTGTTATGGCCTGCAAAAAGCAGCCTGCAAGCAGGGCTGTGAGTGGCACAGAGCCCACGGGGCTACAGCAGGGGCTCTGCATTAAGACATCAGAAGCACTTCCCCCCCGGGTCATCCAAGGGCTATTTTTACCCACTCAAGAATGTCCAGGAATAGGGGCTTGACATTTCTTTCCCTTTTGATGTTTCATCATCATAAATGTTTCTGGGTTTGCTGCTAACAGCCTGATAGGCTCCAAGTTCTTTTCCCCGGACTGCTCCCAAAGCTTGGGGTGGTGAACCTCCAGGGGCAGCTGGCCCCAGAGGAGCTGTCATGCTGTCAGAATCGTGGTCATATGCTTCAGCTGGGCCAGCTTGGGACTGGGCTGTAAGATGCCTGCATTTCCTGGGGCCACAAAGGCCATGGTCTCCATGCAGAAGATGAGGTGAACCAAAATAGCTTCCAAAATAGCCTTGAGGAAGCAGCCTCAAGTTGCACCAGGGGAGGTTTAGGTTGGACATCAGCAAACGTTTCTACCCCAAAAGGGTTGTCAAGCCCTGGAACAGGCTGCCCAGGGCAGGAGTAGAGTCACTATCCTTGGAGGGATTTAAAAGACTTGTAGGGTGTTTTCCAACCTAAGTGATTCTATGGTTCTGTTCTATGACTCCAAACCCCACACACATGGGATGGCAGCACCATAATGGACTTGGCACCTGAATCCCACACCCAGGAGTCCCCACAGTTCAGTAAGACATAATGGTTGGACTCAAAGACCTCAAAAGTCTTCTCCAACCTGAACAATTCTATGATTCTTTGATGCCAAGATGCTGGAGATGCTTCTGAGCTGGTGGTGGCTGGGAGTAGAGGGCTTCCCCACAGCCACTTTTTGGCTCCTAGAGCAACCCAGACTAGGAGCAGCCATCCAGCCCCTGCTCTCCAGGGAGCAGAGGGGCAGGAGGGCTGCTTCTGCAGCGATGGGGTAGATGGGCAACATCCTCCCTCCCACCTTCACTGCCCCACAGCAGCCCCTGCTTGTCACACAAACATCTTAAGAATACATTAGGGCTTCAGAGGGCCACAAAAAAAAATCTCTTTCAGCACGGTAATATTTAATTACTGCTTAATCAAAGAGAAAGTCTAATTAAGGGGCAAGTGCAGCCTATTGTATCTTAATGACTGCATTTGTCTTCTTTTATTTCAGAACTTGCTCTCCTCCCTGTGCCTCTGAATCAGATCTCCTCACCCCGCTCGGCTCTGTAATTATTTCAGACTGCAGAAGGAAATGTGATTGTGTGACACAAATTGAATCCTCGCCTCATGGAGATACGTGGCCTTTCATTTCCCTTTCAGAAATCCCATTTGCCTTCACCACACCTCCCTCCCCAGTGCCAGCAGTGCCAGCAGTGCTGACTGCCAGGGCAGAGCTCGGCTCCTGCTCGTCCCTTTCTGCCACACCATTGTGCCAGCTCACAGCTTGGTCCTGCAGGGACCAGGGATGATCAGCCTGCCTTGAACTACCCACCCTGCCCAGCCTGGGTTCTTACTTAATTCCTGGATGGGGCATTGCCCTTGCACCCTGACAGATCATGGTGGCTGAAGAGCTCTGGAGAAGGGAATGGACACAACTGCTTTTGCCCTTTCAGTGCAAAATTCAAGCCAAGGATGACCATGGAAGGCAAATGCTGGTCCCCAAGAGCCAACTGCAGATACTGAGAGCCTATCAGGACCCATCTGAGAAGGTGGCTCTTGTGCTTGTGGAGAGGCAGGAGTCACACACACTCTGGCCCCTGCTGGGGCCATCACCACACCCAGCCAGCAGCACACCCTTTGAGCAGCACAGCCTCTCAGCTGAGTACACCCTTTTGTCTGGCTTTGCCTGGCCACAGATGGAAGTGGTTTGCAAGAAGAGGGGTTCAGGGTGGACTTTAGGAAAAGCCTCTTTGCTGAGGCAGTGGTGCAGCCTGAGGCAGTTACTGTTTGCTGAGGCAGTGGTGCAGCCTGAGACAGTTACTGTGGGATCTCCATCCTTGGAGAGGGTTGAAGAATTTCCCAGAGAAAGTCCCTTGTGCTGGTGGCTGCCCAGATCTGTGTGGGAGGCTGGCCTGAAGGTCCCACACTCTCACCAGCACCTCTCCAAGTTCCTGCAAGCAAGGGACACCACCATGGTGCAAGGGAGGCATCAACTGAGAGGACCTGCTGGTGTCCTCTCATCAGAATGAGGCTTAGGGGTCTGCCCCTAAGCACAGGACTGATGTGTGCCATGGGGACCTGATGGCTCTGCAGGTTGGTATGAGCACCCTCACTTAAGTTCTTCTCAGCCATGGCTCCATTTCTCCTGGCAGTTAGCCCTGTTTGAGTAGCTCACCCTGCCAGATGTGACAGCACCTGGAAGTGGATAAGGGAATAATCTTTGGTAAAGACAGACCTGCCAAAACTATTGTGGAGCTCCACTCTGGAAAGCCCCTCAGCTTTCACAGCAGGCAGAAGGACAGGGGTAGAGGGAGGGTAGAAATCAGAGAAGGTCACAGCTGGAGCTGCCTCTTAGCTATCAGCCATGAGAGATTCCAGGCAAGCCCCAGAAGGCACCAAAGACAAAAGGCCACCTTATTCTGAGTTTCCATTTTCTCTTCCTGGCTTTTCCTTCAGCACCCCATGGGGCTTTCATACCAGGAAGACTCTGCTGCCAGTCCAGCACCTTGTGCTGGAGTCTGAATCCCCTGCAAAGTTCCTATGTGGGTACAGCCTTGGATGGCAGAAAACCAGGGAAGGGACAACTGAACTTTTCTGAGCCTTGGGAGAGGCCTTGGCCTTGCTAGTAGCCTGTGCTATGTGGAACCAGTGCTGCCAATGCTGACTGTGCCACAGCAGCCAGCGTGGCATTTCCCATTACATCATAGACTCATAAAATGGTTTCACCTGGAAGGGACCTTAAAGATCATCTAGTTCCAACCCCTTGCCATGGGCAGAGACACCTTCCACTAGACCAGATTGCTTCAAGGCTTTGTCCAACCTGGCCTTGCACACCTCCAGGGCATCCACAGACTCCCTGGGCAACCTGTTCCAGTATCTCACCACGCTCACTCTAAAGAATTTCTTCCTAATATCCAGTCTAAATCTGCCTTCCTCAAGCCTCAATCCACTCCTTCTCATCCTATTACAACAAGCCCTTGTAAAAAGCCTCTCTCCAGGGGATATCTTGGGATTGGCTTCAGTGAATTCCTCCAGCAGCAGGAGCTAACAGCTGCCTGGCTCCTCCAGGGTTCAAGAAGTCCTGTCTGTGGCAGCTGCAGGGAGGTGAAGGTGAACAAGGCCACCTGTACCCAGTGAGAATATCTCTGGCAAACTTCTCTAAGCTCTTAGTCCCCATGCTCAGTGCTGACCACCCCATCATAGAATCATTTCAGTTGGAAAAGACCTCTAAGACCACTGAGTCCAACTGTCAACCTAATACCACCATGGCCATTAAACCAAGCCCTGCAGTGCCATGGCTACACAGTTTTTGAACACCTCCAGGGACAGCGACTCCACCACTTCCCTGGGCAGCCTGTTCCAATGCCTGAGCACTCTTGCAGGAAAGACATTTCCCTAATACCCAATCTAAACCTCTCCTGCTGCAATTTCAGGCCATTTCTTGTCTTCCTATCACCTGATACCTGGGAGAAGAGACAGACCCCCACCTCGTTACAACCTCTTTTCTGGGAGTTATAGAGAGCAATGAGATCTCCCCTCAGCCTCCTCTTCTCCAGACCAATCAATCACAGTTTCACAGAATCATTGAATAGTCCAGGCTGAAAGAGACCCCCAAAGGCCATCCAGTATGACCTCCCCACAGTCAGCAGGGACATCCCCAACTAAATCAGGTTGCCCAGGGCCTCATCGAGCCTCACCTTGAATATCTCCATGGAGGGGCCCTGACCACCACCCTGGGCAACCTGTTCCAGTGTTCCACCACCCTCACAGTGAAGAACTTCCCCCTGATACCAAATCTAAATGTGCCCTTCTCTAGTTTGAAGCCATTGCCCCTCATCCTGTAACCACAGGCCCTTTCAAACTAAACAGTCTCCCCATCCTTCCTGTTGCCCCCTTCAGGTACTGGAAGGTTGCTATTAGGTCTCCCCAGAGCCCCCTCTTCTCCAGGCTGAACAACCTCAGCTCCCTCAGCCTGTCCTCGTAGCAGAGGTGGTCTAACCCCAGCTGCTGTTTCCTCAGCTGCTGAATGCTAAAAATCCATGGGCTCAGTGAAGATGCTGCATCTGAGGCATCTCATCCCCACACCATCACCCCGTGCTGTGTCAGTGTCATGCCCCATCCCACTGCAGCCTTGCTGGCTGGGTGTTTGGTTATCCCACAGCACTTCTGCTCCCTCTCAGAGGGCTGGGCTTTGGAGCAGCTCCTCTGTACACAGAGCTTGGCTTTGGAGCAGCTCCTCTGCACACAGAGCTTGGCTGTGGGCATCTCCCAGCTGACGTGGCCAATGGGCTTATTCTGCCCCTGAGAAAAACGCGAACGCTGCACGACCAGCTGTTTGCTAACAGCTTGTAAATCCTCACCCAGATTAACCAGATCCCATGAAGATAATAATAATTAGGCTGTATTTACTGCTTTGCATGTTCACACCATGGCATGCCCAGGAAGTCAGGGTGCCCCTCATCAGGCCAGGAGGCAGGTAAGGAGCTTATGGCAAAAGCACAGCAGTGCCTGTCTGAGGCTGCATTCTTGGAGACTCTGGAAGCCTTGGCCTGACCAGAGTGGGGACAGAGGCTTCTCAATGCCAGGGGTGCTGCCCCAGAAGTTGGTACCATGGCAGTGGGCAAGGGGGGTTTAACCATGCAGAGGGCAGGCAATGGAGTGCAGGTGAAGATATGTGAAGGTGCTGGGTTAGAGGTGCTGGCAGGGCAGGGAGCACTGGCAATTGGCCAGCCAGGCAGGGGAATGAGGATGGCTGCCCAGCCCAACTGAGTCATCAGCTGACACCCTGGGAGGGTTACTGCATTGACCCTTTGGGCTTCCAGTCATCTTCACTCCAAAGCCACTGGGATTTGCAGAGGAGTTACAGAAAATGTAGGTTTCTGGAGAGAGAAAGGGAGATCTTGTGGTCAGCAGGATGGAGCCCTGGGTGCAGGGCAGCCCTGGCCAGCGACCGAGGACAGGTGGCTTCGTTCAGTGTGTCACAGCTGAGCAGTAATGACTACCCCAGCTTCCAATTCTGCACCACGTGAGCGGCATTGGGGGATGCAGGATGTGGCCACAGTCCCTCTGGAGACTTTCAAGACCCATCTGGATGCATTTCTGTGTGACCTGGGGTAGATTCTATGGTCCTGCTCTGGCAGGGGGGTTGGTCTCAATGATCTCTGGAGGTCCCTTCCAACCCCTAACATCCTCTGATCCTGTGATCCCCACGGGCTCTGCTGCAGGGGCAGTGATTGCCGGGCAGCGGCTGGCTGTGCTCCCTCCTGGGGGACCAGGGGGCACCTGCAGCAGCCCTGCTCACAGAGGACCCCCTGGGGCTGCTGTCCCCACAATGCCCCAGGGCAATCCGTGGGGTCAGTGTGCATCAGGGATCTGTACGCACAGGGGGTGAGGCCCCCAGGCTCTGGCATCCGCTGGCAGGTGGCCGCAGCCGCGCTCGCCAGCCTCCGCCGGGCTTTACCCTGCAATTGTTTTAATTTACTAATGGGCATCAAGAAGGCTGTAATTAACTCCAAGAGAAGCCTGCCCGCCCCATCCTGGTCAGCGGTACCGCTTGGCGAGTTAATTAAATGCTGATTCCCCCAGCACCACTGGCTTGTTTTTCCACTGGTGGAGGCAGAGAGCTTCAGCATCCCGGTTGCATGTGAATGCCCTGCTCAGCAACTCAGAGGTTCCAGAGCCTTGGTGGGAGCCAGTGGTGACAGAGGCTTCCCAAGAGGTTTCCCAGTTTAGTGTCTGGCTGCCAGTCCCACCCTTCTCATCAGCTCTGAGACCCTCCCTGCAACCTCTCTGGCTTCTAGGAGGTGCATGGCTGTGGTCTTCATCCCAGTGCAAACTGCTCCCTACCATCCCCATCACTCAAGACCTCCCTGCAATCTCTGTGACTCCTGGGAGATAAATGGCCACAGCCTTCATCCTGGCACTCACCCATCCCCTGCAGTATCATTCCTAGGACCTTGCCTGGTTATTTCTGCTCTTGGGTATTATTTGACACAATCAGAACAGTATCTATTAAAATACCAGGCCAAAAATCAGTACACAATAAGATAAGCAGTATGAGGTATAAGTATCTCGTGAGCCAGATCTCATCTCCCAGCATTAAATGCAGTGAATCTCACAAGAGTATTTCATTTATTTGCTGACAAGAACTGTGCAGGGCTCATCACTGTGACAGATGGGTGCCTGGAAAATATGGAAAACACTTCTGCTATCTGAATCAAGATCCAAATTAACAAGAACCTCATAAAAATCACTTCTTGAGCATTCCTCTCAGTCCTGCTTTGCAGGAAAGCTCCTGTTTAGGTCTCCTGACATCCAGACACCTTCTACACAACTTCCTGCAGCAGAAATGGGGACACCTCACTGTATGATCCCATCTCCCAAGCGCTCCTCGTGCTGAGAACCTCACAGCTTTGTTCATACTGTGGATGGGTTTCAGAGGAAAGAGAGTGAGTCATGCTTGATCATTGGATGCCAGGGCTGTTTGAGACCCCTCTCAGGCAGTGTCTGGGGCCTGGCTGGCAGGTTCTCCACCCTCTAAGCACTTCTGTGCTCTTCCCTCTCCTTGGTGAAGATGCTGTCACTGCCAGCAGCCTCCTCAGCCAGACCCCAGTGCTCATTTGTTTGGGATGCTGCTGCCCAAGCGCTGGCTTGCTCCCCACTCAGTTTTAGCACAGCTCCCCTAAGCCCCTCCAAATCACCTCCCCGTGACTGGAGGCACCACACACCTCTGACAAACCCCTTCCATGAAGCTGCTGCAGTTTTAGTAGGCAAAAGGGTGGGAGCCAACCCATCCCAGCACTTCTCTGGGATGCTTGCCCGTGTATGGGAGGATACACATCACAGCCCTGACCGCTGTATGTTCATGCACAGCTCTTTTAACCGTGTGTGTGATCAGCAAATAACCACAGGCCTGGTTTTACTTCCACCCCAGCCCTTATCTCTCCTAGGAGGCTGAGGCAGTGATGGGATTTGAAACGAGGGCGAGGAAATGCGTGGCAGCGGCAGAAGCGCCGGAGATCAGGAGGCGAGCTGGAACAAACACAGGAGAGGCGTCAGAGCTCTGCCTGTCCTGGGAAGAGACTGAGGAGGATTCAGGTGGCCTTGGTGCCAGGATGGGACTGAGACCAAGGGGGTCTATTGCACTGATTGTGCACTTTTTCCCTCTAAAAAGACCCTCAAAGTGCCTCTCAAGCAAGATGCAGAGCTGCCTGCCTCTGTGCTGGTGAACTGCATCCACACTGGCATAGGTGTGTGCTGCTGAGTCTGTGCTTACAGGCAAATAGACAGATGTGCATGAGGGGTACTGGGATGGGGAACTGGGACTGTTTAGCCTGGAGAAAAAAAGAGGCTGAGGGAGACCTCACCCTCCACAATTTCCTGAACAGAGGCTGGAGCAAGGTGGGCATTGGTCTCCTCTCCCAAGAGTAAACAGCCTCAGGTTGCTCCAGGGGAGGTTTAGGTTGGATATTAGGAAACATTTCTTCACCAAAAGGAGAAGGTGTCAAGAGCTGGAACAGGCTGCCCAGGGCAGTGGTGGAGTCACCATCCACACGGGGATTTAAAAGATACGTAGATGTGGTGCTGAGGGACATGGGTTAGTGGTGATCTGGCAGTACTGGTTTAACAGACTTGGTGATCTAACTGATCCGAAAATGGTTCCAACCAAAATGATTCTGTGATTCTATATCTACACAAAATCTCTGAATAAAAAAGGAGTGCTAAATGCATCTCTAAATGCCATTCAGTGGGTTGTGTTTCTAGAGCTGGCCACACAGCAGTGCCTGTCCAGCTCAGGGAGCCAGCGGGCTCCCTGAGGAGCTGCTGTGCATCTCTGGGCTGCCCATGGGAGGCTGTTGCAACAAAGAGCCAGCAATTCCCCAGCGTAAAGCCACAGGGTCCCGGGGCCATCCACAGGGAAAGGCAGCAAGGGGACTGCACACACCTCCCACAGCCAAGGTTCCCTGGCAGCCAACTGCTCCACACTAATTGACTTCATTACCATTAACTGGGCAAGTATTAAAGCAACCAGGGTTCACAGATTAGCCTCTCTGCAAACCACCACAGTTATTTTAATCCCTTGCTAAACATAGCATTTGACTAAGCAACCCATGGATGTGTTTTCCAGCATCAGCCTATTCTTATCTGTTCCCGTGGCCGCTCTCAAGCTGATGGAGCTGACACTCCCTCCCCAGCTCTATTTCAGATGTGTATGATGGACCAGCGGCCTTCACACTGCAATAATGTGATTAAAAGCAGTGCAGGGCAACGAGCTCGCCAGCATGAGCTTTGCCTTGCAGGTCTCGTTCCCTGTTCCCATCTGCTCCGCTCCATCCCTTTTCCTTTTGCCTTCTGGGACCTCTCCTGGTTGGAAAAAAGACATAGAAGGTGGGAGAAGCTGCACATGATGGCTGAGCACTGGATCTGCCATGTCAGGTGCATGGACAGTGCCAATGCTGTGTCTCTCACCAGCCCTCCCTGCCCTCACCAACTCTGCCCACAGCAGGAATAGCAGTGTCTGCTCTACCACCTGTCCCCTTTACTGATATCACGGGGAAATGAAGACAGAGGCAGGGAGTGAAAAAACAGCCAGATGCCAAAGGGGCCATCACAGTCCTGTGGTGCCCAGGAACATCCTTCACCCTTGGCTCTTCCTTCTCCTTCCACCTGCACATACCTCACACATGGGATTGTTCCCTCTCCTGCTCCCAGCCACAGCAGGGATGCACCAGCCCTGCAGCACATAGCCCAGAGGTCAGAGCAACAGCCCCTGAGGCATTTTCAGCCTCCCACCCTGTGAGCTGCTGCTCTGCAGAGCCAGCAGAGGATTATTCCAGCGGAAAGTCTTGGGCTGATGAGTAATAGCAATGCTCCCCTCCGCTCGCCTTCGAGGAATAGCTGTGCTCCTGCCAAGTCCAGCTTATGCCACTGCAGCAGCTGACGGCCGGGCAGCCAGCGCTGCTGTGCTGAGGGGAAAGCAGCACAGCCTCTGCGGCTGTGGGAGAGGTGTGAAGGTGGTTCCCACCAGCACAGCCAGCCTGGACCATCTGTGGCTTCTTGCCCAGCTGCAAACCCCAGTGGCCATGCCTCTGGGTCAGGGCGCTGCCATCCAGGGCAGAGGTGGAGATCTGCCAGTGGGCTTTCTAGGGCACTGACCTGTGGATACAGGTATATGCTGCTCTGCTGTCTCCTGAGCTGTCCCACCAAGAGTCCTTCCCACATTTGGCTTGGCAGAGGCTAGAGGAAAAGGCCACCAACTCTTCCAGGTCATTAGGAATGGTGGTGCTAGAATCAAGCTTGGACTGCTTTTCAATATTGTTATTTCACTGTTGGGTCCCAACAATTTTATTCCATAGAGCTGGGAAAAAAGCTTATCTTGACTGACTCAAATGCCAAGGGGCTAGTTGGACAAGCAGTTCAGATCATCCAGCTACCCCAGAACAAATTCCCCCTGGCTATGGCATCCACGGGCAGTGGCTGCCAGCAGAGCCCAGCTCTGGAGCGTCTCCGCATCCGCATCCTTGTGCAGCCATAGCCATAAGCCCCCTCCAGCTCATCCCTGCCTATTTTCCACCACCCCCAAAATCAGGGCAGCTGCTGTGGCAGGAAGCACCTTCTGTATTTTTGGAGCTTAAAAAAAAAAAAAAACAACAAAACAACAAACCAAAAAAAACCTTTTCCAGCAGCAAGAATGTTTCTAAGTCAAAGGACTGAAACTGTTTTGCAATCAAGGAAGCGTATTTCCAAACCAGCCGGATTGTGAGAGCCTGGGTGCTGTGTGGGCTGTGTGAAGGGGCTGCTAAAAAAGGGTACACAGCTGTCCAAAATTTGGAAACCGGCGCTGTGGCAGAGTATATATAGATATCCCTCCCCACTCAACATATTTCCTTCCAGTTCATTAGATAAATAACTAAATAAATCAGTAGGATCCTAAGGAGAGCAAAGGATGTTTTTGGCTCGTCTGAAAGCCGTGGGACCAGTTTCCCAGGGCTGGGGCTGAGCATCTGTCACCCTGGGAATGGCCTGCTGAGCACTGGTGTCACTGCCAGGCTTCTGCAAGAACACAGACATCCAGCCAGAAACCAGCTGCCACCGGGAATGGGAGGCAGAGATGCCAGCTCCCAGCATGGCAGTGGTTGCGGAGATGAACGCAAGCTGGTTTGCCTGGAGATCGTGAGGAGGTGAGAAATGCAGGCCAGCCAGCCCTATGTGGGCACAGGCCATCCTCTGTGTTACTAGTTGAAGAACAGAATGCCCATCTTCACTCAGACCAAACAAGTTCACCTACCACCAGGTCACCCCTGGTTCAGCTAAAACACACCCTTGATTTCACATGGTTGCCACTGCTGGGCAGCAGCTTTGATACTCTTTTGTCACAGAATCACAGAAACATTCAGGTTGGAAAAGACTCTCAGGATCACCAAGTCCAACCATTAACCCTACTCTACCAGGCTCACCCCTAAACCATATCCCCAAGCACCACATCCAAGTGACCTTTAAACACATCCAGGGTTGGTGACTCTACCACCTCCCTGGGCAGCACGTTCCAATGCCTGATCACTCTTTCTGTGAAAAAGTTTTCCTGATGTCCAGTCTAAACCTACCCAGTTGCAGCTTGAGGCCATACCCTCTTGTACTATCACTAATTACCTGTGAGAAAAGACCAACACCAGCCTCTCCACAATGTCTTTCAGGTAGTTGTAGAGGGCGATGAGGTGTCCTCTCAGCCTCCTCTTTCTCAAACTAAGCAGTCCCAGCTCCTTCAGTCACTCTTCACAAGATTTATTCTCCAGGCCCTTCCCCAGCTTTGTTGCCCTCCTCTGCACTGGCTCCAGCACCTCCACATCTCTATTGTATTGAGGTACCCAAAACTGGGCACATTATCCCCATTGTTACCTCCAATTTGGATGGGCTCACTCTTTTCCTGGCCATTCCCTACAATCTTCTACCATCTTAACCATTACCCAGTCTCCCCTTCTGCAGTGAGCAGGTGGGGATGGAGGTGGAATGTGTCCAGAGAAGGGCCACGAGGATGAGCAGAGGGCTGGAGCTCCTCTCCTGTGAGGACAGACTGAAGGAGTTGGGGCTGTTCAGTCTGGAGAAGAGAAGGCTCCAAGGTGACCTAATTGTGGCCTTCCAGTATCTGAAGGGGGCCTACAAGAAGGCTGGGGAGGGACTTCTCAGGATCTCAGGTAGTGATAGGACTAGGGGGAATGGAATGAAGCTGGAGGTGGGGAGATTCAGGCTGGATGTGAGGAGGAAGTTCTTCCCCATGAGAGTGGTGAAGCCCTGGAATGGGTTGTCCAGGGAGGTGGTTGGGGCCCCGTCCCTGGAGGTGTTTAAGCCCAGGCTGGCTGAGGCTCTGGCCAGCCTGATCTAGTGTGGGGTGTCCCTGCCCATGGCAGGGGGCTTGGAACTAGATGATCCTTGTGGTCCCTTCCAACCCTGACTGATACTATGATACTATGAGATAAAGCTGCCCCTGGCCCTGGCCAGACTCAAGATGGAACACCTGTTTCAAATACCTGCGAGAAACAGCACACCCAGGCTGGGGACCCAAGTGTGCCATCACAGGGGGAAACACAGGAGCATGGTGCTGCCTGGTTAAGAAAAAGGGAAATCACAAAGAGTAAGAAAAATGGCAGGAAGGAGAGAGCAAGTCTCAGGCACTGAAAGGGCTTTTCGTTTTCCTTTTCACTGAGCCTCACTATTTCTCTCTGTTTTATCTTGGAGAAAGAGCTAAATTAACTACCAGCTCAGTTCCGAGAGACTGGATCCAAATGGATGAAGAATTAAGAAGATTTTCTGCTCACAATAAAATCCAGCCAAAGGTATTACAGCAGCAGGTTTGGTCTGGTTTTGAAAGATTAGCTATGGCTGTCCCAAGGAGGACAAGCTCTAATTTTCCCTTTTTTGCTCCAAGGTGATGTTTATAAAGCTGTCTGGATCATTTACAGTTGTTACAGACCAGACTGTAATGACCATCATTTAACCACGCAGGAGAGAGATGTGGCTCTTGCCCTCCACCATGTCACAGCGTCGCAGAATGCATCGGGTTGGAAGGGACTCTCGAAGGTCATCCTATCCAACCCCCCACTGCAGTAAGCAAGGACACAGAATCACAGAATGATTTGGGTTGGAAGGAGCCTTAAAGGTCATCTAGTTCCCAAATCTCCAACTAGATCAGGGTGCTCAGGGCCCTGTCGAGTTTGACCTTGAATGTCTTCAGGGATGGGGTCTCAACCACATCTCTGGGCAATGTGTTCCACTATTTCCCCACTCTCATTGTGAAGAACTGGCTCCCCATCCCCCTTAAACCAGTTTCTCCCAGTGCTCTTACCCCAAGGACCCTGCTGACTTCCTGCTTTGGCGCTACCAGGGATGAACCCACTGAGAAACCACATCTCCTCAGCAAGCCCCACTGCTAACATCACAGCTCAGCACCACATCCAGCACTACTCCCCCCCAGCACAGGGGCAAGAGCCTCTTCTTCCCCTGCTGAAGAAGCAGTAATATATTGTTCATTTTCCTCTGAATCGATCCGGCCATGCATTGTAATTTACTCTCTGATGTAGCACTCCTTAACACGATCTATCAGCCTGCCAGCCAGCCTTATCTTTAACAGTCCCCATTATCAGGCTGTATTTCTCAGCCAAGGTTAACAGCAGCAGGAGGATCTCCAAACGCTGGCTGCATGACAATAATCCTGCAGTAACACCCAGGAGACCGTACGTCAGGTCCAGTGGAGCCCACACCTCATCGCCACGGATCCCAACTCCCTTTGGTGTGCTGGCATGGTGCAGGTGCAAGGTGTTTCTGATGGCCACACTGCTCTTGCTGCCATAACCAGGTCTCTTCAGGAGTCATTTGGACCTATATGTGGAAGACTTTGTGTTTGCAGCAAAGTGCTGCTCGCGCAGAGAAACCCGGCCAGACCGTGCAGAAAACAAACAGAATGTTCCACTTGTTCCCAGCAGAATGGAAGACAGTCCAAGGAAAGCTAAGTTTATCAGAGAAGTCTTATTTAATCAAACTCTTGGTTTTTCATAGGCACCAGTGTTGACTAAAATATCCAGCCACCCAGCTCGGAATTTTCTGCATCTGATCAAAGCAGATCCAAGTTGTCTGATTGCTCTCTTTTAAATTGCAAAGAGCCCCAAGTGTCTATCAGGCAGCAGCCACTCGTTTCCAAACCAGAAGCAAATTTGTGTCTTCAAGAGTTTCAGCTTCCTTCCACAGATTGGTAGGGTTTAGAAGGGACCTCTGAAGATGATCTAGTCCAACCCCTTTGCAGCAAAGACATTTTCAACTAGATCAGGTTGCTCAGAGCCCACTCCAACCTGACTTTGAATGTTTCTAGGGATGCAGCATCTACAGCCTCTCTGGTGCTACCTACCACCTCCATCCAGTTTTGCTCCCCATCATGAGCTGTTCAGTTCCCAGTCCCCTCACCCTCAAACCGGTCTAGGAGTAGCAAATGGGATTTCATTTTGTGGTCACAATGGGTTGTTTTCAAAGCCATCAGTTGTATGGCTTGGAAGCTAAAGCCATGACATCCTGTGGCAGCCACACAGTCACATAATGCTTTTAAAGTTTTTAAATAATGAGAAATTTTCTCAGGAGACAACCCTAGGCTGGCAGAAACTGAAAACCCCACGTGGAGGTGGCTGAGGGTACTCAGGGCTCCACCACTGAAACCCACCAAACCAACCTTCCCATGCGACTTGCATGGTGGGTAAAGGCACCACCAGATAAGACATCTGGTAACAGTTGTCCTCAGCTTCCCCAGGCCCTGCCACAGATTGGGAGTTCACCTCTGGGATCCCTGGCTGGTTAGCACTTGGAAAATAGGGCACCAAAGGCCAAGGACTTCACCTTTGGGTGTAAAGCAGCCAGCACTGTGCAGGCACAGGCAGACATTAGAACAACAGAACAGAACAGAACAGAACAGAACAGAATAGAATAGAATAGAATAGAATAGAATTAACCAGGTTGGAAAAGACCTCTGAGATCATCAAGTCCAACCTATCATCCAACACCACCCAACCAACTAAACCATGGCACCAAACACCCCATCCAGTCTCTTCCTAAACACCTCCAGGGATGGGGACTCGTCCACCTCCCTGGGCAGCACATTCCAATGGCCAATCACTCTTTCTGGGAAGAACTTCTTCCTAACAGCCAGCCTAAACCTCCCCTGGCGCAGCTTGAGACCGTGTCCTCTTGTTCTGGTGCTGTTTGCCTGGGAGAAGAGGCCAACCCCCATCTCAAGTAACCCATGACCCTCCAATTTCAGCCCTTTGCCTTCCTCTCTGTCTCCATAGAATAGTTTGGGTGGTTAAGAGCCTCTAAAGGTTGTGCAATCCAATGCCCTCGCAGCAAGCAGGAACATCTTCAACTAGATCAGGCTGCTCAGGGCCTCATCCAGCTTGACCTTGAATGTTTCCAGGGATGCAGCATCTACCACATCTCTGGTGTGGATGGGGCATCTACCACCTCCATCCTGTTCTACTTCACTTTCTATGGCCCACACCAGGGGTTTTGCCTGAAACAGGGGTGCTCCCAGAGAACTGGAAGCTGTGGGCAGTGCTGTTTGACCCCATGAAATAAATGCTGCTTCAAAAGAAAAAGCCCTGTTCCAGGCTTCAAGATGGTGAGTCCTGATTGCAGCAGCAGAAACATTTTAATTAAATGAACTACCTTTATGGAATAAACCAAGTGATAAGCTTGAAAAATTAACTCTCATAATCTTACATGCTTCTGTGCAGGTCAATAAACTATTGCAGCAAAAGGCTGGGAAATGTTCTAGAAACACGGGTTGTAACAATGGATATGGATGAGCCATCTTACTCCTCAAATTACAGTCAGCAGCATCTTTCCATGCACATCCTCTCCCATCCCCTTGACTGCTGCCCAGGGCAAAGCTGGAAGAGCACAGACAGTATGTGGCCAAGAAGGCCAATGGCATCCTGGCCTGCATCAAGAATAGTGTGGCCAGCAGGAGCAGGGAAGTCATTCTGCCCCTGTACTCAGCACTGGTTAGGCCACACCTTGAGTCCTGTGTCCAGTTTTGGGCCCCTCACAGTTTAAGAAGGACATTGAGACTCTTGAATGTGTCCAGAGAAGGGCAACAAAGCTGGGGAGGGGTCTGGAGCACAGCCCTGTGAGGAGAGGCTGAGGGAGCTGGGGTTGTTTAGCCTGGAGAAGAGGAGGCTCAGGGGTGACCTTATTGCTGTCTACAACTACCTGAAAGGGGGTTGTAGCCAGAAGGGGGTTGGTCTCTTCTCCAAGGCAACCAGCACCAGAACAAGAGGACACAGACTCAAGCTGTGCCAGGGGAAGTTTAGGCTGGAGGTGAGGAGAAAGTTCTTCACAGAGAGAGTTGTTAGCCATTGGAATGTGCTGTCCAGGGAGGTGGTGGAGTCACCATCCCTGGAGGCGTTCAAGAGGGGATTGGACATGGCACTTGGTGCCATGGTCTAGTCATGAGGTCTGTGGTGACGGGTTGGACTCGATGATCTTTGAGGTCTCTTCCAGCCTTGGTGATTCTGTGATTCTACCCACTCAGGTCCAGCTCCCAGCCCTTCTCACCAAAGTCTGTCTCTCTGTATTCTGGCACTCTTTCCATTTCCCAAAGTGGATGGTGACTCCACCACCTCCCTAGGCAGCCTGCTCCAATGCCTGACCACTCTTTCAGTAAAGAAATTTTTCCTGATATCCAACCTAAATCTCCCCTGGTGCAGCCTGAGGCCATTTCCTGTCTTCCCATCACTAGTTATGAGGGAGAAGAGACGAACCCACACTTTTACTACAACCTCCTTGCAGGTAGTTGTAGAGAGCAATAAGGCTCTCCACTTAGGGAACCCTCAAGTTGCCTGCAGAGAGGTTATGTGTCTTGGTGGGTCCAATATCATTTTCATCACCTTCAAGACTTATTTTAAAACTTAAGATTATTTTCAACCCCCCCTTATTTCCACTTAAACTTACTTCAAAAACAGCTGATAGCACCACCCCCCCACTCCCACCCCCCCAAGTGCCATGTGGTGGTCTGATGGCAAGCCTGACCCGGATGGATAGTCCCACCAGCAGCGTCAGGTCTCTCTGCAAACAGTGGGTAGAAACTGGCTACGAACACCTGGGTGGAAAGGCTGAGATATTCCATCTCAAAGAGTAAATGCAGCAAGAATGAAGCTAAGAAGCCAAACCAAAAATGAAACAGTGAAGTCTACTTAAAATGATTGCTTAAACCCCCACCCCCCATGAATGTTTACTCGGTTTAACATGCATCTTTGAAGGCATTTCCTTCCACAGCCGCCCTTTCTGCAAAGGCAGACAGATGCCTGTGGGACCTCTTGGCTCCCTGAAGTCACAGAAGGAAGCACCTCATGTAAACCCTTTAAGTAATTTAAGAAGCTCCACTTTTAAGAGTAGTTTGGGGACACTGCAGAAGCCTGCTCCTCTGAAGGCTGGCAACGCTCCTCTGACTTCCAGCCTAAATCAAACCCCGGCTCTGTTAAAAATATTGCTGCCTAGCTCTAGTTCGCTCTTCTCCCGATGTCCTCTTTGCTCTCGGCAAACAGATGACTGTTGGTCATACTTAACAGCTCCCAGTAAATCAGGGAGTTATGTAAAGCTGGGAATTTCACAGCTCCCCGGCAGTTGGCGAGGCCTCTCGGAGCAGCGCGGGGGCTGGTTCCCGGCAGCCAGCAGGATCTGCCGCCGCAGCCCCCTCGCCCGAGCGGGCCAAAGCCAGGGAGTGCCAGGCTGGCGCTCGGCCACGCTCAGCCCGGTCTGTCCAGTTCCAGAGCCTGGCTGAGGGCCTGGCTGGGACACAACCCAAGCCTGCAGAGCCATGGGCAAACCCACAGCGTCGGTCCTATCCTTACACCCATGGTCATTTCTTTACCAAACCAGAAGGGCTTTTTGAGAATATTTGTTCTCTGAGTCAACCAAGATAGTCAAGAGAAGGGGAAAGAGCCTCAAGTTGCACCAGGGGAGGTGTGGGTTCGATATGACGAACGATTTCTTCCCTGAAAGGGTTGTCAAGCCCTTTAAATCCCTGGAGGGATTTAAAAGGTATGCAGATGTGGTAGTGAGGGACATGGATTAGTGGTGACCTTAACAGTTGGACTAGATACTCTTAAAGGTTTCTTCCAACCAAAGCAGTTCTTTGGCTCTCTGATTCGATGAAATCAATGATCTTAGAGGTTTCTTCCAACCCAAACAGTTCTTTGGTTCTCTGATTCTACGAAATCAATAATCTTAAAGGTTTCTTCCAACCAAAGCAGCTCTTTGGCTCTCTGATTCTATGAAATCAATGCTTTTTTCCTTCAACAGACTCGGGAGCCAGGTGTTCTTTGACCTTCAGACAATGGAAAATGTCCTAATCAAAACCCAACACAACCTACACTCGCATCATGGATCAGAGACTGCCTGCTAGTTATCTCCCAGTCACAGCACAAATAAGGGCCAAAAGTTCCTAGCTATAGCATGGGAAAATGCAAAGCATTCAGAGATGCAATCTGAAGATGCCAGAGCAGCTCTCTAATTAAAAAAAGTCTTCTTATCACTCCCAAATGTATCTCCATTTCCCCCAAATCTTCCCTCTGGGTTTCAGCATTTCGTTATACTCTTCGCTTGAAGTAACTCAGGACAACTAAGCTAACTCTGCAAAATATCTTCTCCCTGCTTCATATCCTCACCTTACTGGTTTTAGTATCATGAGAAATGTCAAAGCCAATACAGGATCTTGCTCTGCTCTGCCACTTCTGCTGCAGGACACCAAATCGCTCCCATCCCACCCCGTCCTGGGCATTTGCTTTGTTGGGTGCAAAGTGGCTCTCAGAAAAATCTCTCTGAGATGATTTATCATGCCAAGGAACATGGTGGTGAAGGTGTTCCAGGGTTCATTCCCCTGTGGTCACTCTTCTGCAAAGAGACCCTCAAGGGGCAAAAAAGGCATGAAGGGCATTAAGGCCTTTCAAGGTTCCTTTCCTGTAACTGTTAAATATTTGGGCAGCTGCCCCCAGCCAGTCCTCATCTGCCCCAGGTGCAAAGCAAAGAATCTCCCAAAAGAGAAGCCAAGCCCCTTGTGACAAGCCACACTTGCTGGGTACCACTCTCTCCATCAGCACGGAGAGATAAACCTGAAATTGGAAGGGGAAAATGCTACCCTCTGTGGCAGCAGCTTTCCCTAGGCCACAGCAAAAGATGCCCAGTGGAAGGTCCCCGTGAGCTGAGCCGGTGGGCAGGGTGGCACAGGGCTTCCCGAGCACAGCACACCTCACCCGCAGCATGCTGCCTTATTTTAGCAGGCAGAGCAGATGGCAGTGGGAAGAGAAGGAGGCAAAGCAGAAGCTTTTGAAATAAAGCCCTGTGCTCTGCTGAGGGGGTTTGGTGCATTTTGACAGTCGTAGCCAGGATGAGCTTTGAAGCAGCTCAGAGGTTCACTGGTGGGGGACCTACAGCCACAGAAAGCAGAGATAGGGGAGAAACCTGCCCTGATTCCCAAATACCACTTGGCAGGGACAGCTGGCACTGGCTCAGAACTGAAATAACCCTTAGCAAAGGGAGGCAGAGCACTCACAGAAGCTTTCAGCCCTGGCAAGAAGGTGCCTTGGCTCCACTACCTCATGCCCGCAGGGCTGTGGGGAGCTGGGACCTCTTCCTTCCCCGATGCTGCTGTTGCTTTGTGCACTGCTGAGCCTGAACACCTCCCAGAGTCTTCCCTACCTGAAGAGACCACCCTGAGTCTTCCTCCTCTCTGAGCCCCTGCAGGGCTAGGGACCGTGACAGTAGATATGCAGGATTTGCGCCAGCAGTAGCAGTGCTGAGCTGGAGCTCTAGGCAACATTGAGAGGATGGTTTATCCCCGACCTGCTTTGTGCAGCCCTATGCTGGACAACAGCACAGCTCCCTTGCACCCAAGAGACCATAACCCACCAGCCCAGCTACCAGGATGCTCTGGAGATGGTGCCAAAGGCTTTGCAAGCAGATTCCACCCATGTGCAACCTAAGGAGAGCCAGGAAGCCCGAGCTTCCTTGCTGTCCCTTTAGCCTGGTTCCATGTTCACTGTGACCAGCTGGAAAGCGCTACACGGCCGAGCAGGGGAGCCTGCAGTAACCACAGCCGCCTCCTTCTCGATCTTTGTCTCAACATCCATGACAGAAAACACAGCCCCAGCAGCTGTGCCTTTAAAAGTGTTTCTCTTCCAAGTGCCCTGGAAAGTTGTTTAAGTTGCAAAGCATTACCTGGGGCTTTCGCATCAGGTTCTTAATTAGCTGAAACGATTTGCTTTGTCGGGGAATGGTTTCCAGGAGCTCCTAAACAGCTTTTAATGCCAGCTCTAGGAGCAGTCTCAGAAGGAAAAAGCTTTTCTTCTGGGCTACACCTTAGCCCACCCCCGGCAATTTTCTCTCCATCACAAAACGAAGCCAGGCAATTTTTAACAAGCTTCATATTCCCTCCCGCTGGTGCAGGCTGAGCTGTGCAGGCTGCTCTTTCCCTGGGTGCCTGCAGTGCTGGCAGGGGCACATTGTGCTCTCAGCTCCTTGGCATCACCCTGGCTGGGAACTCCAGCTCCCGACTGGTGCTCACAGGGGAAGAGTGCCCAGGTTTGGCTGGGACAGCACCAGAAAGAGCAGGAGGCTTCAGATCACACCGGGGGTTAAAACCATCACCACTTGATTTGCAAACTACCCTTCAACCACCCAGAATCATAGAATGGCTTCAGTTGGAAGGGACCTTAAAGGTCATCTAGTTCCAAGCCCCTGCCATGGGCAGGGACACCTTCCACTAGACCAGGTTGCTCAGAGCCTCATCCAGCCTGGTCTTAAACACTTGCAGGGATGAGGAGGCCTGTGTGATGCAGTGACAATTCTCCCTTTAATGGGTTGCTTACCCAAAATTGCTCCTTCTGCGTCTTTTCCAGACCTCACTCCTCTAGGTGCCATTTCCAGCACCATATTTAGAAACTCTTGGCAAAGTACAAAGTACCAAATAATTTTGGATGTCCTTTTCCGAGGGGGAGGGCTTCACTGGAGCGAAGCAGTCTCCTGAGGGCATGGCAAAGCTGTGGCTGCCCTCTCTCTTGAAACTTTCACTCTGTCCCATTTCTCACCCAGTTCCTTATGCCTGGCTGGGACTGCCTTTAAAATTTGGGGGGTTTAAATTGGAATTAATTGGGTGGCAGAGCAGCCACACCAATGCCAGCTGCAGGCAGCATTCCCCATTGTCATTTTCTCATACTGGAGGTGACCAGGAAGGGGTATTGGATAGAGAAAGGTGCTGGAATCCCCTCCCTGTCCATGCTAGGAGATGGAGACTTTTCCCAGCTACAGCTAGATCAAGCTGGATTAGGGAGAAAAGGATAATGGGGTGAAAAGAAGGAACTCCAAAAACATCATCCTAGCCAATTACCAAATGAATCTACAGAATTTGGATGTGCCAAGACCATGAATCTGCTGTTTCACCCACAAACAGGCTGTGGTGCCCCAAAGGAGGTGGGTACCCAGATGGACCCACGTTGGCAGGTGACACAGCTACTAAGAGGGCCAAACAGGATGGCAGACACTGTCCCCAGGGTGGTTACTGGCTACCTTTTGGTGCTTGTGCTTGCACCACAGGCAAACTTCTCAGAGCAATACAGTTTCTATGAGAGCAATCAATATCCTCAGACAGCAGGCAAGCCTCTGGAAGCACAGGAGCCCTCCCCAGCCCAGCCCCTTGCCTCTCCTATGTTTTGTGAGCTTCTAAAGGAATGGTTCCTAAAAAATCTCCATTTTTTTCAGGGAATTATGGCACAATGGATGGAACCTTTTATCCCCCAGGGCTTCTAAAGCTTGCCTATGCCATCAGACCTTTCTCCAGCACATTCTGGGTTAGCATCATTCAGGGCCATGAAAATGTTCAGAGGGCTGGAACCTTCTGCTTTGAGGACAGGCTGAGAGAGTTGGGGCTGTTCAGCCTGGAGAAGAGATGACCCTGGGGAGACTTTACTGTGGCCTTTCAGTAGTTAAAGAGGCTGATAAGAAAGATGGGGACAGACTTTTTAGTAGGAGCTGTTGCAACAGGACAAGGGGTGATGGGTTCAAACTAAAAGAGGGAGATCAGATAACAGGAAGAAAATTTTTGTGATGAAGGTGGGGACATGGGCACAGGTTGCCCAACCCTAGAAACATTCCAGGTCAGGTTGTTTGAGGATCTGAGGATCCTTCTCTAGTTGAAGATGTCTCTGCTCTCTGCAGGAGAGTTGGACTAGATGACCTCTAAAGGTGCCTTTCAACCCAAACCAGTTTGTGATTCTATGATCATTTATTTATAGTTAAGGCCAGATCAGAGGCAGGGTGAGTGGGTGGGGAGGAAAAGCAGTGACACATCCCTGCAGAGCCACGTTCCAGCCCTGGGGGAAGTGAGATGCGCCCCTTGGCCTGGGAGCAGTCATGCCCATGAGCCCATTGCAGGTTCCAACAGCATGGCAGTGCACTCAGCCCAGCTCCTAGCAGGGCGTTCTGAGCTCCAGCGTGGCCATGCCTGGAGGAGCCAAGGAGCACCTGACATGCTGCATGTGTGAAACCCCCTTGCCCAAACACCACCATCTTGGGGGGCAGATTTTGTGGTGCCAGAAATCAGAAGTGGCAAAGGCAGTGGCAAGAGGAGAGATGGAGACTCCCCTGGCCCCAAACATGGGTGCTGGATTGCAAGTCAGCAAGCACTTCAAGATGCAGGAGCCCAAGCACTAGCCAAAGCTTTCCACCCTCTCATGGGAGCAGAAACAGGATTAAAATCAAAGATGGAAAAGATTGTGCTCACTGCAGGATCAAGCATGAGCATCTACATTAGTGCCTTGGCTTATAATTACAACCACTTACGTTAATAACTGCACCTCCTCACCAACCCCTCCTACGCTTCCCATTATTGGACAAGAGCTGGTTTGCAGCCTTACATGAAGAACCAGAGTGTGGAAGCAGCAGGCTTCGTAGGAACTCCTGTGCCAGCAGGAAGCTGTGCCAGGAGGAAGCTGCATCGTGGCTTTAGTCTGCCCAACAGAGCAGCTGCTGCCAGCTGGGTGCATTTTATAGCCAAAAAGTAAGAGGCAGGTAGGAAACTGAAGTGGCTCCGGTGTAAATGGCAGGGACAGAGATGATGTTCCCCAGAAGCTGGGAAATGAATGATGAGTGGAAATGCAGGGATGAGTCTTTCCCTCTTCTGCTCTGTGAATGGAACACATGTGGAGGAAGCCAGGGTCTGTGAGATTGAGGAGCCCTGAACAACAAGCATGAAGAGCTTTTAGGCAGATGAAGAGGTAGAGGAACCCCTGGAGGGTCAAAGTTCCCATAAAGGTTTGGTAACCAACTTGCATGCCAAGATGCGAGTCTCCACAAGCCATTCCAACAATTTCCTTTGGGAGAGTGGAAAATAAGTATAAATAAATAAAATAATAACATGAAAATAATAACATTTCTAGCACCTGGGGCTGTGCCAGCCAGACCCTGCCCTGGGGGTACCATGTGGGCACAGCTTCTGCAAAGATCTCACACCTCCAGAAATGAAACCATCCCTGTGAAACATCTGCCTTTCAACTACAGAGCAAAAGTCGAGCAAAAAGGTGCTTAGTCCTGTGGTTCCAGACAATTCCTGACCCCCACATCTGAAAAATTACTCAAAAGGTGGCTTCATTCCCCTGCAACTCAGCCACCTGTTTGTTAAGAGATTATTTCTGCCCTAAGAGGACAGCTGAGGTTCAGAGGGCTGGGGGGTGGCTGTGGGCCACGCTAATAGGTGCACCGCCGAGCCCGAACTTCAGCCCAGATCATGTAAGAATGAAACATTGCTCAGGATCTGCACTGAGAGACCTGCATGGGCTCAGAGGCCTGGTGTGCTTCAAAGAGAGACCTTCCTTTCATTTTCTATCTCATTTTTGGATTTCTTTTTGGTGCAGGCTGGTACCATTCACCTTCCCCAGCTCATCAGCCCAGCAACCAGGCCAAAGGAGAAGAAGGAAGCAGCCAGCATCTTGCTGCACCTTCTGGCCCATTCAGCTCTTTTGGCTTTTAACATGCTGTGAGGTTTGAGGTTTTTAAATAAAGGGCTGAAGTGTCCCAGCTCATGTTCCTTGATCCCTGCTGCCACCCACAACTCCTGGCATGAGTGTGCAAGGAACATGGCACCAGAGCTCTGCTGAATCCTGGGCACCAGGACAGTGCAGGATCCCAATTCCTCAACAGTATTCATGACAGAAGGCTTCCCTTCCAACAGGAGGAGAGAGGCCCTGTTTCCAGGGAGACCAAAGCTTATGCTGCCATGTGGGGAGACTCCATGAGAGGGACAGCAATGGTGAGGGCTCAGCTCTCCATCCTGCACCTCCTGGCAGTACCACCACTCCGATGGGACAAGGCTGTGTCCCTTTAGCAAAGCTCCACTGCCATTCATAAAACCATAGAATCCTTTTGGTTGGAAAAGACCTCTAAGATCCTCAAGTCCAACTGCTGACCTAACACCACCGTGCCCTCTAAACCACGTGCCAGAGTGCCATGTCTACATATCTTCTGAACACCTCCAGGGACAGTGACTCCCTGGGCAGCCTGTTGCAATGCCTGACCACTCTTGCAGGAATGACATTTTTCCTAATATCCAACCTAAACCTTCCCTGGTGCATCTTGAGGCCATCTCCTCTTGTTCTATGACTCTAGACTAGGGAGAAGAGACCAACACCCACCATGCTACAACCTCCTTTCAGGAACTTGTAGAGAGTCAGAAGGTCTCCCCTAAGTCTCCTCTTCTCCAGAGTAAATAATCCTAGTTCACAGAACCATAGAATTAACCAGGTTGGAAAAGACATTTGAGATCATCACCCACCACTATCTAATCAACTAAACCATGGCACTAAGTGCCTCATCCAGGCTCTTTTTAAACACATCCAGGGATGGTGACTCCACCACCTCCCCAGGCAGCACAACCCAATGGCCAATCTCTCTTGCTGGCAAGAATTTCTTCCTAACATGCAGCCTGAACCTCCCCTGGCGCAGCTTGAGACTGTGTCCTCTCATTCTGTCCCTGTTCCCTCAGCCACTCCCCATAAAATCTCTTCTCTACACCCTTCACCAGCTTCGTTGCCCTTCTCTAGATGTGTTCCAGCAACTCAGTGGTCTTCTTGGAGTGAAGGGCCCAAAACTGAACTCAGTATTCAAAGTGTGGCCCCACCAGTGCTGAGTACAGGGGCACAATCGCTGTCCTGGTCCTGCCGGTCACACTGTTCTTGATAGAGGCCAGAATCATAGAACAGTTAGGGTTGGAAAGGACCTCAAGGATCATCTAGTTCCAAACCCCCTGCCATGGGCAGAGGCACCTCACATTAGATCAGACTGCTCAGAGCAGGATACTCAGGATGCATCAATGGAGAAAGAAAAGGAACCCCCAGCTGGCTGGGTCCTGAGCCCTCATTTGTGATGACTCTGTTAATGCCTTTTCTTTGTGTAGGTTTTCTCACCTTGCCCAGCAGCCTTTTCTCCAACACTCAATGTACTTCTCAGGAGACAGGATTTTATAGTCCTCACCTCACATGGCTCTCTCCACACATGTGCTGTCAGGAAAACAGGGCTGAGTGCTGAACTACATGGCACATGAAATGCCAGTGAAACAGGGTGAAACCTTGCCATGGTTTGAGTTGTAGATACCATAGGTGTATCTTTCAAGTCCCGTTGGCCCTTGGAAAAGGACACAACTTCACTGACAAGCACATGGCTGGTGAAGGCTTGGGCTTTCTTCAGCAATATGATATCAGCATGCCTCCAGTGCTACCCCGTGGGCTTGTCCTGCCCTTGGTCTTTGCCAGCAACAGCTTTGATATGGGAGGAAGGGAACTGCCACAAGCCTGGCCTGAGCTAGCAATGCCCATCTCCAACACGTGCATGTGCAGCTGGTCATCCCATCATCAGCATCACTGTTGGCTTATAGAACCACAGAATCACTGGAGTTGGAAAAGACCTTTAAGATCATGGAGTCCACCTCTGCAGTCCCAGCACTGCCAAGTCCACCACTGAACCATGTCCCTAAGCACCACATTTAAATGTCTTTTAAATACCTCCAGGGATGGTGACTCAGCTCATCCCACTTCCCTGGGCAGCCTGTTCCAGTGCTTATCAATTCTCCCAGTGAAATTTTTCCTAATGTGATGGACTTCTTCCCCAGCATGCCCACACACTTGTCAGCAGCCCCTCTCCTTGTCTTTGCTGTGGGGACCTTTACAGATGCTGAAGACTGCAGATACGGCTGGAAGATGCCACTGGGTTCACCAGGAGCAACGCCGCTTTGGAAAGCCGATCAACACCCAAAAAATCAGTCCAGGATGCTCCCATCACAGCTGGAAAACCATCTCCACTGCAGCCCAGCCCTAAAGCTGCCTCCCCCTCAGCCCACTCCGAAAGGCAGTGTTACGAAGCCAATTAAACGCTCGATTAAGTGTCCCGACATGTTCCCAAATAAAGCACTACCATGGCATGCTGGAAAGAACAAACACGGAGAGCAGCAAGCTCCATGGCCTGTGAGCACATCAGGATAATCTGTGCCTGCTCCCAGGGGTAGAAATGGCAGCTGAAGAGCCAAATCCTCTCACCATCTCTGACAAAAGCAACTCTCTGCTCACTGCACCTTCAGACCGAGACTCTGATGGTGTGGTTCCACCAGCCCTGCGGTCTTGCTGCTGGTACCTGCTCAGGGACCACATGCCTCCAGCATTAGTCCCCATGGTGCTGCTCACCAGAGGAGAGGTCCCGTGCACACAGGAGCCCACACACCTGTGATGGGTCAACGCCCATCCTGGAAGCAGGGTGGGGAGGGCTTGTGGGTGCTTTGCCCTCCCTGCAGGGTGTTCTCCCCCTGGGAAACTGAGTCTGCTCCACTCCCCCTCCCTGCCCAGCTAGGACTATATAAAAGGGAGGACATTACAGCCATTAGCTCTTCTTGGCTTCTGCCTTTCTTGGACAAGAGCTACTGCAGCTGCCTTCCTGCTTCTTTGCCATGTGGTCAGGCCTGATCCTTCTCCCTGCTGCCTCTGCGTCTCTTCAGAGAGACTGGTTCTGTATTCCTGTTTTGTTTTCCCTCCCATCCATCCTTGTTCCTTGCCCTTGTGAACCTTACCTGTTATTGTTTTATATATCTATATCTCTATATATAGAGATATATCTGTCTCACAGTATCACCAAGGTTGGAAGAGACCTCAAAGATCATCAAGTCCAACCTGTCCCCCCAGACCTCATGACTAAACCATGGCACCAAGTGCCACATCCAATCCCTTCCTGAACACCTCCAGGGATGGTGACTCCACATATATATATGTATTGTTTAAAGAAAACTTTACCTCCCTACTTCCAAGCCGACTCCAAATTATTTCTTGGTGGATTTGCTCCTTCCCTTCCTTTTTTTTCCCCTCCTCTCTGTTGGGAGGGAGAAAGGGGGAGCGGGGGAGGGATTCTCAGCCTTGCCCCCATCTGAGCTCTTAAGTGCCAGTTAAGGCTCAAACCACCACAACACCCCACAGAGCAGCCTGGATTCAAGAGGTGGTGCTGCCACATCCTGCTGGCCCCCAGTGAGTCATCCCACCAAGCTAAGCATCAGGGACTTGATCCAAGCAACACTATCCCTAAAGCAGAAATCTGTAATCCAGTGTGGCACATTTGCAGGCCACCAAGCATCCCCAGCCCACTCTGAACCCACCACTACCTCTCCCAGGGCAGAGATGGTGATAACCTACTGATGCTGGGTGCTGGTCCTTGCACTGGGGACTGCTCCGGAGCTCCACTGTTCAACACCAGACACAGCAGGAGCAGGAATGTGGGTCCAGAACGTGGCTCCCTATCTCCTTGAGAGCTCCCATGCCTCCCCAGTAACCTCACACTTCTCTTCTCCAGCTTTCCTGCTCTTCACTGCATCTGGCACCATGGGAACCTCTCACTTTGCCCCTATGTCAGCTGTGTGCCTGAACAAGCTGTCCACTGAGAATGGTTCCCTGCAAGTGGGGCTCA
Source organism: Dryobates pubescens (assembly GCF_014839835.1). Lineage (NCBI taxonomy): Eukaryota > Metazoa > Chordata > Aves > Piciformes > Picidae > Dryobates > Dryobates pubescens. Next base: position 61,929,038 of record NC_071612.1, read on the forward strand.
TCTGATAAGTTATGAGGACATCTCTGAGGGTTGGTCCTGCAGTGGACATCAGTGACACAGCAGAGGCATGAGGCCCCAGGTGTGATCTGAAGAGCAAAGGCAGGTACACCTGAACTTTGTGAATGAACCAGGGGTGTTTTGCTCTTCAGCACTTACTTATAAAAAGCTTTATGATAAAATACTGTGGCAGCTTTAGCTCAGCCTGCTTCCCCTCTCTGCTTTGCCTATTTTTGCTGCCTTCAACCTTTCATGTGCACAACAGTGACTCTTTTCAAAGCTTCTCAAGGTCAAGAAAGTCCCTAACAAGGCGTGCTAGGGCAGTTATTGATCTCCTCTCTGTCTTTCCCAGAGTGTCCCTGAACTGTGAAACCTCAGCCAGGAGATGGAAAGTTACTCAGGCCCTTCCCAGGTTGGTGAATGTTAATATTCATGGCACCCGACTCAAGAGAATATCAAATCCTCCCTCACTGATAGCCTGGCACGTCTGGCTCCACGTCCCTGCTGCAAGGTCACAGCTCCTTCCATCCACTCGAGGATGGCTTCAGCAGGTTTCTGAAGGATAAGTCTGTGTCTGTTTCGTGGACAGAAAACCATCACCCCTCAGAAGCAGATTTGCAACACCTACCAAAATAAATGTCTGCAGGACAAAACCATCCAGAGATAGATGGGAGGTGGCGTGAAGATCCACGTTCCATGGGCCAGAAGTGCTTCCCTAAACAACTCCTCGGCACTGTAGGGAACACCACAATCAATACCACACAGATGGAGTGTCACCATCACTCACAGCAGAACCAAATACACACTGACTGCCTAATGGGGCAACACCAGTCACCCTTTGCATGCCCAGCCTGAACAGCAATGGAAGCAGGGCAGCAGAGCCAGAGCAGCTCCCCCTGCTCCCCAGGGCTTGCAGCTGTGGCAGTTTCGGGCTGCGCCTAGAAAAATTTCCCCAGACCTTGAACAGGAAGTGGCAGAATGTAAATAAATCACCACTGGCTGTATAAAAGGAAAACAATGATAAGGTCTAAACAATCCCATTGGCCTGACCACCAACATAAAGTTAGATCTGTAAACTAACTTGCTCTCTTTTCAGCTCCCTTTGCTCTGGCAGATCCTAGCTGGCTTTTGCTTAGCTGTTGCTGACCTCGGCTGCGTTGCTTTGTTTTTGTTAAGTTCTACCAAACCACTCTCTGCTCTTTCTCTTGTCCCCTGTACAGGGGGAGGGAAGGGAGCAGGGAGGGGGGAAGCTGTTGGTGGCCCCCTGGTTTTGTCCAGGGGGGGTTCTTGTGTTTATAAATGGTACATATATGTAAAGATTGTGTATTTTGTACATATTCATTGCATTTCATCTTTTAGATTGTAGTTTTGCTTGTAAATGCAGCTTCTTTTGCTTCCACTGAGCTGGTCTGGCAATTTTTTGTTGGGGGCAATTTTCAACCCACCACACCACCTCATGACCTCCCACCCACATGGCCACTGTTGGTGGGAGCAATGGGTGGTGGTTGGCTGCTCACAGCAGCCAGCAAGGCTGCTACAGTTCAAGACTTTGGGTCTTGCAGCTTTGCCTGCAGCACCCTCTTGGAGAACATTGGCCAGTGGGTCTTGTACACCCCAGGTGGTTGTTGGGGGCAGGTAGACATGCCTGGGCTGTGGCTGGGACATGTGGAGGCCGTGGGACCAAGGCAGCAGTGTGGGCAGCCACTGACCCCAGTGGTGGTGGTGGCTATGAGAGCTGGCATGGAAGCTGCCTGAAATTTTACAGACTTTCAAGAAGGATATCTATGGTGGAGGCTCAGCTATCATGCCTGCCCTGGTACCCACCTGACCTCCAGCACCATGGGCTGGCCCACAGCAGCAATACTGGTGCCCCAAAAGCCTTTGTTTTAAGGCCAAATCTTTGCAGTGCCTGCTCCATGGTGACTACCCTGGCTTTGCAGGCCTTCCCAGCAAGTCAGCTCAGAAAGACACCTTGGCACTGTCTGCCCAGGCAGCTTGCTAGCCCAGGAGCACAGCAATACAACAGGCAGAGGCTCCAAGTCCTAGGGCACAGCAAATATGTTCTGGGAATCCAGCCTGGCATTGGGAAAGCATCATTCACTTCAGCTACATCTTCATTTAGCAGCAAGGCAGGCAGAAATCCCTTGCCTGACTGTCACCCCTCTGAATTTATCACTTGGTTTTATTAGCCATGGAAAACAATCTGCAGGCAGGGGCAGAGCTTCCTCCAGAGCATCCATCAGCAGGGGGCACGGCTGGCCGGCATCGGTCCGTTAAGAATATAACTGTGTCTGCAGGAGGAAAGGAGTCTGGAGTCCTGGGCTTCCTTCTGATTACAGAAAGGAACAGCAGTGCTTTGGATCCTTTTCCAAGAGGCCAGAAGCTGAGAGCAGGTTCAGCAAGGCAAAGCCCAGCAACTGGAGTGGTCCCAGAACCTTCGAAGACACAAGCAGCAGCAGAGTCCACAGCAGAGGTAACACAGAATCATGAAATTGTTTAGGTTGGAGAAGACCTTTCAGGTCACTTGATCCAACCACTAACCTAACACTGCCAAAGCACCACAAACCTACATCCCTCAGCACCACACCTACACACCTTTTCAATACCTCCAGGGATGGTGACTCCACCACTTTCCTGGGCAGCCTGTTCTGGCACTTGACAACCCCTCCAGCAAAGAAAATTCTCCTGATATCCAACCTGACCCTCCCTAGCACAAGCTGAGGCTGTACCTCTTGTTCTATTGCTTGTTACCTGGGAGATGAGACTGATACCCACCTCACTACAACCTCCTTCCAGGTAGTTGCAGAAAATGAGAAGGTCTCCCCTCAGTCTTTTTCTCCAGGCTGAACAGCCCCAGTTTCCTCAGCTGCTTCTCAAAAGACCTGTGCTCTAGAGCCTTCACCAGCTTTGTTGCCCTTCTCTGGACATGCTCCAGCACCTCAGAGTCCTTTTTGAAGTGAGGGACCCAAAACTGAGCCATTATTCGAGGTGTGGCCTCACCAGTGCTGAGTGCAGGGGCACTGCCCTGGTCCTGCTGGCCACAACATTTCTGATCCCAGACAGGATGCTCCTGGCCTTCTTGGCCACCTGAGCACACTGACTTGTATTCAGCCAGCTGCCAACCAACAAATCTAATGAAGAGAAGGCTGAGAGGGGATTTTATTAATATCTGAGGTGCCAGTCTCTTTGTGGTGGTGCCCAAGTGCTAGGACAAGGAACAATGAGCGTAGGCTAGAACCCAGGAGGTTCCACCTCAACATGAGGAGAAACTTCTTGACTGCGAGGGTGATGGAGCACTGGAGCAGGCTGCCCAGAGAGGTTGTGGACTCTCTCTCTCTCTCTGGACACTTTAAAACACCACCTCGATGTGTTCCTGTGTGGTGTGCCCTAGGTGATCCTGCTTTGGCAGGGGGGATGGTCTTGATGATCTCTAGATCCCTTCCAATCCCTAATATTCTATGGATTCTATGATTCTAATGGGCTTCTGCAGACAAAACCAGCAGTGGGGTCCACAAGGGCCACAGAAACATGGACTGCACAAGTGGGACATCCATGTACACTGTGCCTCACCTGTCCGGCAGGACTCCACTCTCAAGTCAGCCCAGTCTGCCACCACTGTCCCCCAACCCCACTTCAGCCCCCAGTGCTTGAGGGAGGAGCCAGCAGAGAGCTCAGCATGGCCCAGCCTGGCAGCAGGAGGCAGCTTAATTACAGTGGGTTAATCAGAGAGAAAACTCCTGAGTCACAGCGAGCTGTTAATTACCAATCCGTAAAGGGATTGCAGGGCTGGCCCCGGCGCAGCCAACCTCATCTGGTGCTGGCCTGTGCAGCGCCCTCGGCCTGACAAATGTGTGTGCCTGACCTGGCTGTTTATACCCCTAGGGCTGGGGAATTGCTCAAAAATCATGAGTTTCTAAACAAATATTCAGGAGAAACCCAGCAGGTGCTGCACTCCGTGGCCCACAGCTCTGGTTATCCCTTCCTCCTGCAGGCAACTCCAGGGTCTAAGTCCCTGCCCACCCTCCAGCGTGGCACCACCTCGCTCCTCCTCCTGTCCCCAGAGAGGGGACTCAGCTGTTGTCTCAGTGTCCAGCTGAGCCTCGGGGATCCTGCCAAGCTGTCAGCATAGGATGCCCCATTTCAGGGGAAACAGTCTCAAAAGGGTGACTGACAACAGCTGCTCCCTGCTGCATCAGGGGGATGTCTATTGGTACCCTTCAGCTCTCTGAGCCCAGCAGCAATAACCAGCCCTGGATTCACATGGAAACTTTAAGTACCTGTCCCTGCTTATTGCCCACCTGTCCCATCACCACGTGTGGCCAAGCAGCTCTTCAGGAAGGGGTTCATGCCCCTGCTGAAGAGGTACAGCATTGCACGTAGGAAGAGGATGAGGCTCTTCAGGATGGTGAGCTGCAGACCCCCACCATGGGCAGTGCCTGTGCTCCAGAGGGCAGGAGGCATGTACTTCTCAAGGCACCTCTATCCTGCTTTTCCCCCTGGAAGGAGCTGGTGAGGCTGCCCAGGAGACACATGTGGCCCCAGACCAGGGCTGGGATTTCCACGCTAGGACAGTGCTGAGCTGGAGGAACTCTCTTAACCCAGCTAATCCTCTTTGCCTGGGAGCTGCCAGCTAATTACATTCCCAGCGAGAGCAAGGACCCTTGGGAAGGGGGCAGGGAGGCAAGGCACACCAGGACCAAGCATGGGCTCATGGCTGCTGGCTCCCACCTGCAGCTAGGGCAGGTGAGCCAGGAGTTTGCCGTTCCTCCCTGCTTGCTTTTCCGCTTCTATGAAATTTCTGTGCTGACCAAACCAATTTTGCCACAAAAGCTTTCCCCTTGCCCCTCCCCTTCTCTAAGCCATCCTCTGGCTGCCGGCAGTGACACCCTGCTCTGCACAAGGGCTGATCTTGCAGAGTCTTTTCCATCTAATTGAACTCCCTTTCTCACAGGTGTTCCTCCCTGCAGCCAAGTGCAGGAGCTGCTGCAGTGGCTTCTGCAAGTAGGGCAGCTTGGCCCCACCCTCAGCATCAGCATCTTCAAACCACAGCATCATGCCCTGGGGAGCCTTTCTGCTAGGGGTCCAAGTTTCCCAGTGGGAGGTCTTGGAGCATGATGGAAAGAAAGGCTCAGGGCTTTCTGGGAAGCATCTGATATGGTGACTCAAGCTCTTTGCAAGAAAGCCATCTGTGGTTACCAGGCTGCAGGTACAAGGAGAGCAGCAGAACATGTCCCATGAAGGACTTAAGTGAACTCTGCTCCTGCATATTGTTGAGTTGTGATAGCACATGTAGGATAAACTCTGAATCCCAGCGTGGTGGGGATTCATCTAGTCCACCCCTCCTGATAAAGTAGGGGCACCCACAGCAGGCTGCCCAAGATCACAACATCCAGGTGGATTTGGAATCTCTTGAGAGAAGGAGACTCCAGAACCTCGCTGGGCAGCCTGCTTCAGCACTCCTCAGTATAGATATGATATATGGATGTGATAAGCAGGTTGGATATGATATATAATGAGGAACCTAACGGCACTGCCTGGTGAGACCAGAGAGGAAGATGCAGCAGCATGCCCATGACCACACAAGTGTTATAGAAAAGGCTGATTTTCATAATGCATGGGGAAGGCAAGGAAACAAATACAATTTCAGGACCTGGATGTGGGCTGGTGAGTACCACAGAGCATAAGAGGACTCCTCCTGAGGGTAAAGCACCTGTTGAAGGTCCTGGCCTGGCACCCAGGGATCAGCAGCATTCTTCAAGGGAAGTTGTCACCACTCCTGTTTCAGGCTGGTTAATTAGGCAGAGGGGCATCCTGCCATGTTTATTTAGTGGCACGACATGCATAGTTCATTTGCTGCTTAACACAAAACCCCTGGAGTCAATTGGGGTCAAGCAGGGTTACCAGGAGAGCATCATGCAAGTGCAGGGCAATCAGGGTATGAGTCAGCTCTTGCCAGATCAGCTGGTCCCTTAGCAGACTGCCATAAACAGGCCTGACTCCTCAGAATCCCAGAGAAATAGCCCAGCACTCACTTCTGCAACACTGCTGCCTGCATGGCACAAGGCTGAGGCTGTAGGGAATTTGGGAGAGTCCCAGAGCGCCAGCTCTGACTTGGTGGGAACAGCTAGCTCATGGTGCTGTTGCCAGGAGCCAGCTCCTGGAGGAGGTGTGATGAGGTGGGAGGAAGCTCCAGGCACCTGTACTTCTGCTAATTCGTGTAAACAACTTATTTAAAGCTGGGTAATGTGTTACTGTGGCGAGTGAGCAGAAGCGGAGGACAGGCACAATTCTGGTGTCTGCTGGTCCCCCATAGCTGCCAGAGCCATGGGCCACCACGGCCCACATGCTTCCCCTGAGATGTGCTGCTGGAATGCCATGCTTGTGTCACAGAATCACAGAATCATTGAGGCTGGGAAAGACCTCTGAGGTCATACACTCCAGCCTATGACCCAACAGCACAACATCAGCTAAACCATGCCACTAAGTGCCACATACAATCGTTTCTTAAAGACCTCCAGTGATGGCAACTCCAGCAGCTCCCTGGGCAGTCCATCCCAGTGGGCTGCCCAGCCTTTCTGTGAGGAAGTGCCTCCTAACATCCAACCTAAACCTCCCCTGGTGCAGCTTCATACCATGCCCTCTTGTCCTGGTTGCCTGGGAGAAGAGAGTGACCCCCACCTGACTACAACTTCCTCTTAAGTAGTTGTAGAGAGTAGTAAGGTCCCCTCTAGGTCTCCACGTCTCCAGGCTAAACCACCCCAGCCTCCTCAGCCTTTCCTCATATGACTTCCCCTCCAGCCCCCTCACCACTCTGGTCACTGTACCTGAACTCTTCAAGTGCCCCAGGTACCCAGTCCTCCCCATCATCTTCTGACCATAATCACTATGACCCAGAGCCAAAGGAATGTCAGGCTTGCTGGTGGAGCTCTCTTGTGCAACCTCTGAGAGCTTGGAGGCACTACCCAGCTTCTCATGGACAGGATGCTCTTGGAGCAACCTTCTCCTGCAACAGACTACATGAGCACTATCCAGGATGCTCTTGGAGCAACCTTCTCCTGCAACAGACTATATGAGCACTCAGCCCACAGCAGAGCAAAGGCACCAAGGGACGTGCAAGTCACCTTTTCTTTTTGTGGCTTGGCACCCAGGCATCTCAGCCAGTGAGTCCACAGAAAAAGCAGCACCTTCAGTCTTCTCTTTTGCTGGGTTTGAGTGCACTTGGCTGAATGAAGTGCAGGGGAGGAGGCAGCTCCTTGGATACCTCCCCAGGCGGCTGCAGAAGGTGGGAGGGGATGACAGAGACCTGGAGCCTCCAGCTCCATCTTTAGCTCAGGAGTGGGACGGGGATGAAAATACCATGGGTAAATAAAAATGCATCTTTCCAGGGAAATCAGAAGGTTTAGGGCACTGCAGATAGGGGCAAAAGCCATCCCTGTTTTCTGCACTTCTCTTTTGATTTTTTTCTCCCCATTTCATAATGGCAATGGTCAGACAGAAGCACCTCCTGCACCCCCACCACTACTGAGAGCAGCCCAGAGGTTGGACCAGGTGTCCCTCCTGTGTTTTCAGCTAATTGGGACCTGTTACATCCTGCTGGTTGCCCATCCACACAGCAGAAACACACACAGACATGCAGCAGGAGGTCTGCTTCCAGCTGCATGAAACAGCTTAACAATCTCACCTCTGTGACAGGCTAGTACAGCTCATGGGGTCTCTCTGCATGCAGCTCCTCCACCCCCTTCTTAAAGATCTACTCTGACCACATGCTCCCTTAATCCCCACCTCAGACACTTGTGGGGGCTATGCCTCAACAGATGTGATGAATTTGGAAGTCAGCACATGCTGAAGCACTTGGGTTAGTAAGTGTTAGGAAGCTCTTTGCCTTCAGCATTATGTGTGATACCACCATGGAGCCAGGGTCCTCAGCAAAGCAGTGCTGCCAGGGTGCTCTCCAGTTCCCCTTGTACCACTGGGGTCATCCAGCCCCACAACAACCTGTGCTCCAGACCTCTCACCAGCTTTGCCCAGGCTGAGCGTGCTGCCCATCTCACCTCACGCTCCTCTGCACATACTAGACTCAAATGCCAATCTCCTTGTTAGCTTCCACACAACTTCCAAGGGCAGCTTACAGTCAAGGTCCTAATTCATAAAGCAGTTAATGGATCAAGCCTCACTACTTCAAAGAGCGAGTTCTGCTATTTGTGCAAATCTCAGGGCTTGGGACAAGCTCATGTGAGCTGCAGGCAAAAAGAGGATCAGACCACAGAGAGATTTTCTCAGAAGATCAAGCAAACCTAAAGCCCAGCTGCATGAACAGATCTTGTAACGTTTCCCTCTCCTCAGAAAGTTTTTGTTAAGAGCATCTGCAGCTCAAGTGCTGCATTTCTTCTTCACCTCTTAAAAAGAGTAAATTCCCTAAACCAGCCCAGCTATTTTCAGCTAGATAATCATCCTGTGCAAGGGGAAGCAAAAGTGAAGGCATCACAAAGCCCAGGTGGGCCCTTGCTGTGGGTCTTCACTCTGTGTGAGGGGACTCTGTGCGGATATGGCAGTGATGAGCAGCAGCAGGAAGCCCTCAGATGCACGTATGTGCAAGAGTGAGTTTGCCAAAGGTACCTGAAGATGTTTACGCAAGAGCTGAGGTCCAGCCTTCAAAATGTGAAATTTAATCCCTGGTGTTAGCTAGTGACCCTGGAGACAAGCACTGGAGAGAGGTCACCTTTCTGTGATACCTGCAGAAAGCACCATGTTATCAGCTACAATCTAACCCCAAATTAATTCTCTAATTAATTAGTTAACAGGTGGGTGCCAAGAGGAGAACATTAAAGCCATTTCACCAACCTGAGCGCTTTCTGAAGCCTGCAAACACATCATTGCCCACGCCAACACGGGGCTCCAGCCCTGCTCAAGGGACTCAGCATCTGCACACCACCTTCTCACCCAAGCCCTTCGGGGAGGAAGGAAGTGGTGGTAGGAACAATGAGCAGAGTGTTTCCCCTGAGGCAGCATCATGCACAAGTAAGTGGCCATCTGAGGAGCTTACACCTCCACCTGCACACTGCACCAGGAGAGCAGCCCTCCTCCACCAGAAATGTGACCATGAGCAGCAGCAGCAGCTTCAGGAAGAGAAGAAAATGACTGTGTGTAATTGAAACTGCAGGGAGGAGCTAGGGACATAAAATGCAATTATCTGCCACGGAGCGGAGCCAAGATCGGCAGTCCTGCTCCTGGTCATTTAAAGTTCCCATTAGCTTTTCCATGTGCTGATGATATTGGTTTTGTGTCTTACTGGCTGCCAGATGCAGCACTTCCAGAAGAAAGCCCTGGACCGCCTCTCCTAAGTGTCTTGAATCACCTGTGGAGGAGGGGATGAGGGTCTAGACTTTAACAAAAGACTTCTTGAAGGGTCTGGAAGATCTTCCCTAGCTACCAGGGTGGAAGGAGTAGGAGGATGCTCCAGCTGAGTTCCAGTTTCACCACACTCCTCTCCAGGTGTCAGTGGCTACAGCTGGCTAAGATGCTTTTTGGTGCTTGGGACAATGCTTTGGGTGGGCATCACAACAATTCTGGGACCTCCTTGACTACAGCTGGTAAGACCATGTGGACCTTGGCTGACCTCAACCTCACTGAAGTCCTCTCCTTGCACTCCATCTCAGCAGCCTGCAGGGGACCCAGCCAATTCACATCCAAACAGCATTGTGGATGTCTCCGCATCCATTCCATGCTCAGCCCATTCCCCAGGCATAACAGAGTGAGGCCTTTGCCTCCTGAAGAGGGCAACAAGTGCCAGTGGGCCACTGAGTGCTCTGAGCTGATTTGAAATACTCTTGCTGACATCCTACCACTGTCTCCTCTATACCATTTTCCTTGAGACCTCACCATCTGAGGATGTAGGAGTTACAGAATTTCCTTCAACAGCTTCATCACAAACTTGGTCAAGGCATCCAACCACAGCACCAGGAGGGGGATGCTTGCTGGAGACTGGAACCTGCACCACCTCTTTCTACTTTCTCACCACTGGAGACCTTTGAGGAGCAATGGGCACTGCTCAGGGCTGCCTCAAACAACAGCCACCCCTTCCTCTGCTTCCTGCATGAAACCAGCACGAAGTTGGTGTACACATATGAAGTCTGTGTCTTTGTCAAGAGGTGGAAGACCATGGCCTCCAGCCCTGGGGCTTCCCCTGGGAGGAACTTTGCTTCAGCAGCCTCTTAAAGGCTTTTTTAAACCCTTGAAGGAAACCGCACCATCTTTTCTCCATTTTAAGCTCCAACCCTCGGATCAGAAGACGCCCACCCCCAGCAGCCCCTCTTACCTCCACCAGGTGAGGTGTGGGGTTGAAGCCACACATGTTGCAGACCTGCTGCCGGCAGGTTGTGCAGGTGTTGTAGTTGGGGGGCTCTCCGGAGCCCACGTTGATCTCCGCTTTGCAGAGGGGGCACGAGACCTTTGCTTTCGGCACTTCCTTTGGCTTGCCGCCCTGCTCCGGCTTGCCCGGCTTCGCCGCCGGCGTGGCACCAGCCCGGCCCTGTGCCCCCGGGGCTTTGGGGCCAGCTTCTTTGCTGGCATCACTGAACACGATCTTTGGAGGCACTTTGCCAGGAGACGGCTGGCTTGGAGGGGGTGCTTCTGGCTGGACGGACATGAGCGTGCTCGCCTGGGTCAGGAGGGACGCCCCAAAGCCAAAGAGCTTCCCTGTGAGCCCCTCCTGGGGCTGCTCTGGTGCTCCAGCCCCAGGGCCTGGGGCGGCTGGCTTTGCCCCCACATCTCCTGCCATCTTTCTCTGCTCAGAGGAGGAAGGCTTGGCTTGCTGATGCTGCGGAGAGGACCTGGCCGCCTCCTGAGGTTTTGGCTGGCCTGGGCCGTGCGGTTCCCTCTGCGGGGTAGTGGGTTGAGGTTTGGGTGGCTCGGGCGGCAGGGTGCGGGTGGCTGATGGGGACTTATCCACAGCTGAGGGCGTTGGGTGCTTGGCTGGGGAGTGGGAGGGGGATGGTGAAGGAGAGTGAAGCTGTTGCTGGCTCTTGGAGCGAGGAGCGGTGGTCATGTCCATCCCCAGAGCCCGCTGCATCTGGCAGTTCAAGCACAACCATTCCTTCACCTGTGAGACAAGGAGAAGACAAAGGCAGTGAGCAGTGGGCAGGAAGCCCTAGTGCACCCTGAACAAAGCCTGTGCAGGTATAGGAACAAGAATCAACCTCTGAAAAACATTTTGGTGCCACACTGTGCACAGGAAGTCTCTCGCAGCCAGGGGTGGACAGAGCCCACCTGTCACGGGTACCCACGTCCTGGCATGGCGGCACCAACACCAGCTACACTTAAGTCTTGGCTTGCTTCCAAGGCTTCTGTTGTAAAGCTCCTACTAGCCACGAGGCTCTGCCTGCAGGCAGCTTATTTTATGCCCCTCCCAGGGGAGAGGAGTCTTTCTGAGGGCTCGTAGCCCCATCACCTCCCTGCAACAAAACCAGTGAAGGGTTTAGAGAACAAGACTTATGAGGAGAGGGAACTGGGGTGTTTAGTGTGGAGAAGAGGAGGCTGAGGGAAGACTTCTCCACAACTACCTGAAATGAGGCTGTAGTGAAGTGGGTGTTGGCCTCTTCTCCCTAGTATCAAGTGACAGAATGAGAGGAAATGGCCTGAAATTGTGCCAGGGGGTGTTTAGATTGGATATTAGGAAAACCTTTTTTACTGCAAGAGTGGTCAGGCATTGGAACACTCTGCCCAGGGAGGTGGAGGAGTCATTGTCCCTGGGGATGTTCAAGAAATGTGTGAACGTGGCACTTAAGGACATAGCTTAATGGCCATAGTGGTGTTAGGCTGACAGTTGGACTCAGTGTCCCCAGGTACCACCATGACATGCCTGAGGCTTTCCCAGGGCCAGCAGACATTGCTTTTCTGTAATCAGTGGGGTGGTTGTGATATATCCCCCCAAAACTGGCCACTGCAGGCTGTAAGGGACAGCAGGGAGCAGGTCCTTCTTGCCTGATGCACCTGCATTGCTGAGAGGGCAAAACCTTATCTGGGGAGTCAGTGGTTAATTGTCACTCTCGTCATGAACTTTTGGATGCAAATGGAAAATATAATGCTCCCTGGCTAAGTGGTGATAAATGAAAGACTTCTTCCCTTGAGAGACATTCCCTGTGACACATTAATGTCTGAATTAAGTTAATTAAAGAGGCTTTGTGAAAGCTGTGAGCTTTTCTGTACCAGGAATCCCCAGGATGCTTGAATGGTAACGTATAGCACAGTCAGCAGGACAGCCAGGCCTGCCTCCAAAAGATTTCTCTAAGACCAGCAACTAAAGTGGCAAAAGGGCCACAAGTATTGCCAAAAACCAGAGCAGCATGCAAGACAAGCAGATGCAGAGCCTGGCATGAACTGCAGCACTCAACAGCTCCCAGTCCCTGCACTCTTCTGGGGCTACATATTCCAGAGCCCAGTATATGCCACAGGAGCTGTGGATTTTCCTGCCTTTCAACTTCAAGGAGCTGTTTCCCCATCCCAGTGTTATGGATATAGAATCACAGAATGCATTGGGTTGAAAGGGTCCCTCGAAGGTCATCTTGTCCAACCCCCCTGCAGTGAGCAGGGGCATCTTTAACTAGATCAGGTTGGTCAGGGTCCCATCAATTTTGGTCTTGAATGTCTCCAGGGCTGGGGCCTCCACCACATCTCTGGACAACCTGTTCTAGTATTTCACTACCCTCACTGTGAATATCCAACCTAAATCTACCCATTCTAGGGTAGGTTCCTTTCAGATGCTGAAGCACAGCTAGAAAGTCTCACCAGAGCAGAGTGGCAGAATCCCCTCTCTTGATCTGCTGGCCACACTTCTTTCCACGCAGCTCAGGATTGTGATTTGCCTTCCAGGCTGTGAATGCCTACTGCTGGCTCATGTCCAACTTCCTGTCCACCAGCACCCCCAAATCCTTTTCTGCAGCGCTGCTCTCGATCTCATCATCCCCCAGCCTGTATTGATATCAAGGACTGCCAGGTGCAGGACCGTGGATGTCGCCTTATTGAACCTCAGGAGGTTCTCCTGAGCCCTCTTCTCTAGCCTGTCTAGGTCCCTCTAAGGCTTGGCTTAATCCTTGCCACAGAGACAGTAATGGCCCCATTGCCTTGCCCAACCCCATGTCTCCAGGCCTGTGTGGCCATCTCGTCATGAAGCTGGAGGCATGGATGCTGCACAACAGACTCATAACCCAGCAACAGGACTTCTGCCCCCTGCACTCCAACCACAGGCATGTTTTGGCCATGTGCTGCATCAGAGATGCAGTCAAGCATTTCAGCAGGTCCTAAGCAGGACACCATGGCGAGTTCCTCAGAGGGGATGCAGATACACCCTGAACCCCTCTTTACAGGTCCTCTCATCAGAGGAACTCTCAGAAAGCCTGGCCTACAAATAATAAATTTTTTTTAAATAGAGAAAATTCATATAAATGATTCAAAATGGACAAAAATCAAAGGGGAGGTGCGTGATGAAGTCTCCACCTGCCTGCTGTGTCCCTTCCACTCTCTGCCCAGCACCCAGCTGGCTCACTGGGCTGCTATGAGCTCTGCATTGTCTCTCCGTCTCCAGCAAAGCTCTTCCCATCACCACACAAGCCTGGTTGTGCACCAGCTCTGTGCTCTTCTCAGTCTTCACTGTGCTTGCTGAGCTCCCATGACACCATCCCCACCAGCTTCTGCTCAAGGATTTCACTTGGAGCTGAGTGAAGAGCAGCCCCAGCTTGTCCTCAGCAATTCTGCCTTCCACCATTTTTGCTCCAAGCTGTTCCAAAAGACCCCCATTATACCTAGGTCCTGAAAGCACTGCTTTAATGTTGGTAATTTCCTATGGTCTCTCTTCTAACATACAGAACTCCTCACACCATTTTTGCTCTCACCCTCTCTGGAATTTCTTCCCACTATTCCATTTTAGGAGAGCGTCTCCCAAAATCCCATCAGCTTTGCCCGCCACCCCCATCAGCTCTGATTAAGGGAGAACCAATCCTTTCTGTTCAAGTTCTCTCTCCCTGCAAAGTTCCCAGTATCTGAGGAATGCAAATATTCCCTCTCCACATAATCTCCTTACTCACACTTAAAGACCTTCCAGCAAGGTGGAAAGTGGGAGGAGAGATGAGATCTCTGTGTGCAGCTAGGTTTTAAGGAACCATGACCAGCAGGTCTGCAGGAAAGGACACCCTCCACATCCCTGGGTTTGTGTAGTCTGTCATTTGCTGTAGTCTGGCACAAAAAATGATTAAGGAAGTGGAACTTCTTCCTTACGAGGAGAGACTGAGGGAGCTGGGGCTCTTTAGTTTGGAGGAGACTAAGGGGTGACCTTATTCATGTTTATAACTATGTAAAGGATGAGTGCCAAGAGGATGGAGCCAGGCTCTGCTTGGTGATGCCCAATGACAGCACAAGGGGCAATAAGTGGAAGTTGAGGCATAGGAAGTTCCATGGAAACATGAGGAAAACTTTTTTCACTGTGGAGGTGACAGAGCACTGGAATAGGCTGCCCAGGGGGGTTGTGGAGTCACCCTCTCTGGGGACATTCAAGACCCACCTCGATGTGTTCCTGTGTGATCTGCTCCAGGTGACCCTGCTCTGGCAGGGGGGTTGGACTGGATGATCTTTCAAGGTCCCTTCCAACCCCTAACATTCTGTGATTTTGTGACTCTGGCACAAGATTTAGTTTACTTTCTGGAACAGGAAAACCACTTTGTCACTCTCCTCCATAAACTTCCAGACAATCAAACAAAATATTGAGGGAACTCAATTGCCTGCTCCCAACCGTCTGCCAGCTTCCATGAGAAATGCACACTCCTGGTGAATACTGAACAGGTCCAACTGTGTTGCTTCACCTCCTGCCTGCAGTGTTGCTGCAGTTTGAGCTGGGTGCCCCTTGGTGTGTTCACTTCCTGTGTCCAGAAGTCCAGCCCAGAGGGGTGGACACAGGAAATTGTGTGTATTTCCTACCATGATTCTGCGCACCACTATAAGATCCAGTGCGGGGTCTAGCGCTCGCTCTCTTTTCTTCCTCCTCCGCCAGCCGGTAACTGGGGGAGATGTCTGCTGGCCCAAAGCCACGGGGGGATGGGCAGTCTCAGACCTGACCAGCTGAGACTAGCCCAGCAGAGGGAGGGGGAAGAAGGAGCCCTGGGGGCCTTGGGTGGTGGGAATGGGATGCCTCTGGGTTTGCTTTGGGATCTCTCTTTGTCACTGCGCTTTGGGTTGTCTGTAAACATTCACTGCTTTCTATTTAAACTTTCATCACTTTTGCAATCCGTTTGTCCTGAGTGTTGATTCCTGCCCGTGGTGGGGGGAGGGGGCTGCCTCAACCCAGCACAAGTGTGCATGGTGCCCACTTTGCCCTGGCCAAGGTTTGTGTAGAACCTGGGCACAAGGAGGTGCCATTCCCAGGTCCCACAGCCATGTAAGATGCAAGTGGCTCACGGATAAGCTCACTAAGATCTTTCTGAGCTCAGAGCTAGGGAATAACATGATTATCTGACCTTTTGTCAGTGTCCAAAATGAACCTGGTTTATACAAACAAGACAGAAAAAAATCCAGGGGCCTTTGAGATGGGGTAGGAACCATCAAACTGCTCTTGGTGACTTGGTGAGCAACTGCTGAGGAATATTTGTCCTGAGGAGCAGAAAAAGGCTGCAGGGAATGCAGTGGGACTACATGCTCCCAGAGCAAGCACTGGAAATGTAAATTCAGTTGGGATTATCACAAACTGCCTGACCAGCCTCTATTGATGCAGCTGATGATACAATGTGTGGATTATACAGATCAAAGACATCTTAAAGTACTCTGGAGGGAAGATAGCAAAGAGGAAGGGCCCATCATCTTGCCAAAGATCTTCCCCCAAGAGAGAGAAAGGAGGACAGAAAAGCCTGGGTGTAAATCTTTACTAATCTAATCCCTGAAAGTTTTGATTCAGTGGAGAATAGGGCAAATAAGACACAGAAACAGGTCAAACAATGGACTATGTAGTTGGCTTGCATCACCATCCTCTAAATGTTTCTCTTCTTGCCTGAAGACTCATCATGTGGGGGAAGACGCCCAGAAAACAGCAGAGAAATAAGGGGCAAGAATATGGAAACAATTTATCTTACTACTTCTTCATCACTGCTGGGTAACTAGCAGGATGAAATGTCTATCAGTGAGAGGAGAGACATCCAACATTACTGAGACCTCACCTTCTGGGAGTGCTGAAATCACTGCTCTAGCCCAAAATAAGGGGAGGTAAAACTGTGCTCTCTTGAACAGCGTGAGACTGGCCACACCAACGTCTTTCACCCCAGGAAATCTGACTGGGGGGAACTACTGAAAAATACAAAGAAAATGGGGATGTGGATGACAGCTCTGAAACCAAGCTGATGCCTTGCTGAAGAGCAAATGAGGCCAGCTAAAAGTGAAGGTGGCTGCTGTGCAAAACTGAGAGCATCAGCAAATGTCAGAGCTCAGCACTCCAGCGTCAGCTGAGAAGCTGTGAAGTGCTTAAACCTTCTGAAAACAAAAGAGCTTCGGGAAGAAGTCTCTTGAGGAGCTGAAGGAAGGATTGATGGAGGGTGGTAAGGACAAAGGCCATCCTAGAAAGGACGAGGGTCCGTCACTGGGTGGAGATAGTAAAGGTGCTAATGAGACAGATAGGAGGGATGTGCTGTAATTACTGTCACTGAACATTTGGGGAGAAGCAGGATAACACTCATTACCAGGATGAAGCATTTCCAACTTATTAGCAATCGAGAAGAAGAACATTCAACAGCATCTCCCAGCACCAGAAGATATTTAAATTTGGCAGGTCTGAATAATGTTGCATCCAAGAGATCTAGGAGAGCTAAGAAAACTGCTGCATGCTGATGTTCATTTTCAAGAGGCAGTATTAGAAGACTGGAATAGTCTTCTGCTTGAACACCTCAGGCTGGTAAAATTATGGCCTGATGGTGACAGCTAGCCAGACAGCTGTCCAGGACAGAAAGACAGCACTGGATTCAGGCAGCAGAGTACTGAAGGGCATGTAAATGTGGGTTTAGGAAAAATAGGTCACAGCAAGCAAACCTGATTTTATTCCCTGCACATTTGATACTAGTAATGCACAGAAGCAATATCCTTGATGTCCAAAAGGTGTCTTGACTTAGTAATGCCTGACATGCTGACAAAAAACCCCACAAGGAAAACCACTGGACAATAGGAGTGGTGAATGCGCTGGGTGGATTTTGGACTAGTTACCTGGTTGACCTGGCAGACAAGAAGCATTGAGCAGTGCTTAGTTATCTCTCTCCATAGTGAGGCCTTCACCTCACCAGGGCAGCACCACTCCCACACGGCAGAGTCTGGTACCATGCTCAATACTGCTGAAGGTGAAGCTCTGCTGCTGCAGAACCTGTGCGAGCTGCAGGGAGGAGTGGGGAGGTGGCTCAGCCTCCTCTGCCAGCCCCAAGGGACTCTTCCCAGGGCCCTCAACCGTTCCACAGCGACATTAGTACAACACTGTGGGAGCTATGGACCGGATCTGTAAGAGGGAGCCTGGGGATGCAGAAAATGCCTGAAAGGAGAGAATTACAGAGGTTGATCTTTTTCCTTTATCAAAGAGAAGATTAAGAAGTGACTTGATTACGATATAGCAGCACATTGAGGGGAAACAATATCAGGTACTAAAAGGTTCTTAATTAGGCAGAAAAAGGCATAAAAAGAACTAATGACTGGAAATGGGAGCCAAATATACTAAGCATCACTTTTAACAGCAGATGTTTCTAACCATTAAAGCAAATTATACACATGCTGTTGGGCTCGGCAGAAGACTCAGGGAGATAAAGCTTGCAGGCCTTTAATCTACAGGGTGTTTTATACCTGTACTGATCTCCAAAGCTCTGCAAGTTTGAACCATCTCATCTGTACTGACATTGGGCGTGCCAGGAGCCAACACCTGACCAGTCCCAGCCCTGCAAATGGCACCCAAGACACCCACAACCACCAGCTTCACTCTTCCCACCAGAGACCCCTGTGACATCCCAGATTGTCCCTCTAGACCACCCCTCAAAGCCTGCTGTTCCCCAGTGTTTGGACAGGTCTGCAACTGATGGTGCTTGCAGAGTCACTGCTGCCAGATGTGCCTCCCCCTTTTCAATGCCATCCTGCAGCTGCAAGCATCAACCATCTGCAAATCCCATTAGGAATTAAAACTTTCCTATCAGCATTTCCTTCCAAACATTGGAGCAGGAACACACACAGCACATTCTGGCCCTGCCCAGGGCAGATTTAAACACCAACAGGAATCACAGAATTGGTTTGGTTGGAAATAACCTTTAAGATCATCAAGACCAACGATTCTCTAATTGTACTGAGGCTGGTGCTTACACAAGTCCCTCAGCACCCCATCTTGGAGTCTTTTAAACACCTTCTGGGATGGGGACTCGACCACCTCTCTGGGGAGCCAGAGTTACAGATGGATGGGCACAAGCATGGTGGGCTAGATGCTGACCCTCCGCAGAGGGGTGCAGTGGTACAGATATCCTGGGCTGCATCAAAAGATGTGTTGCCAGCAGGTCCAGAGAGGTGATTCTGCCACTTTGCTCTGGTGAGACCTCACCTGGAGTACTCTGTACAGGTTTGGAGCCCTTAATATAGGAAGGACATGGACCTGATGGAGCAGGTCCAGAGGAGGGCCATGAGAATGTTCTGCGGGTTGGAACACTTCTGCTATGAAGACAGGCTGAGGGAGCTGGGGTTGTTCAAGCCTGGAGAAGAGAAGGCTCCAGGGAGACCTAATAGCAGCCTTCCAGTGCCTGAAGGGGGCCTGCAAGAAGGATGCAGAGGGACTGTTTACAAAGACCTGTGGGGACAGGACAAGAGGCAATGGCTTCAAACTGAAGAAGAGCAGATTTAGATTGGATGTTAGGAACAAGTTCTTTACTATGAGGGTGGTAGAACACTGGAACACTTGCCCATGGAGGTGGTTGAAGCCCTTTCTCTGGAGGCATTCAGAGTGAGGCTCCAGAGGGCTCTGGGCAGCCTGATCTAGTTGAGGATGTCCCTGCTGACTGCAGAGGGGATTGGACTAGATGACCTTTGGAGGTCCCTTTCAACCCAGGCCGTTCTATGATTCTATGTGGGACCATAAAAGCATCCCTGTGTGCTGCAGCTTACTGGGTCCTCTAGAAAATACCAAGCAAAGCACCCAGTTAAAAGTGATCTGAAACAATAGCGACAGCTTGAGTTTATAAAGCTTCTAAAGTTATTCCAACACCACCTATTTTAGGAAACTAGGTGGAAACAGCTTGTCCCCTAGATATGTTACCAGGAGATGCAAGGGAGCGCTGGTAATGTGCAGGTTGTTTTGTTCTCCTGAGGTAAGACAATCCAGGTCTAAAAGTATCTCAAGTATAGAATTCAGCCTATGCAGTAGGCAGCAGAAGCTTTAAAATCAGCTATAAGCAGAAAAAAACCAACTTCTTAAATGAGCATCCAAGACTGCTTCAAGCCAAAATTTGGGATTACAATGAAGAATAATTCCGTCTTTGGTTATTTGGGACCATTTGAAGGTCACCCAGGACGCTATCCATGAAGATAACAAACCCCAGAAGCACAGAAGAGCGTTAGATAACCATATTTAAGACTTTGGAGACTTGTGGTTGAACGACTTCTTACCAGCTCTACTCATTTGCAACACCTCACTGTGGCTAAAGCCATCTGACCTTGTTACCTTGTACAGTCCTGTATCAGAGGAGGACATTTAGGCACTTCAGGAGCACGGTCACAGAATCACTGAATCAAGGTTGGAAGAGACCTCAAAGATCATCAAGTCCAACCTGTCACCACAGACCTCATGACTAAACCATGGCACTAAGTGCCATGTTCAATCCTCTCTTGAACACCCCCAGGGATGGTGACTCCACCACCTCCCTGGGCAGCACATTCCAATGGCTAACAACTCCCTCTATGAAGAACTTTCTCCTCACCTCCAGCCTAAACTTCCCCTGGCACAGCTTGAGACTGTGTCCTCTTGTTCTGGTGCTGGTTGCTAGAGAGAAGAGACCAACCCCTTCCTGGCTACAACCACCTTTCAAGTAGTTGTAGAGGGCAATGAGGTCTCCCCTGAGCCTCCTCTTCTCCAGGCTAAACAACCCCAGCTCCCTCAGCCTCTCCTCACAGGGCTGTGCTCAAGGCCTCTCCCCAGCCTCATTGCCCTTCTCTGGACACGTTCAAGTGTCTCAATGTCCTTCTTAAACTGAGGGGCCCAGAACTGGACACAGGACTCAAGGTGTGGCCTAACCAGTGCTGAATATAGGGGCACAATGATTTCCCTGCTCCTGCTGGCCACACTATTCTTGACCATCTGACTTGTTTTAGATGATTCTTCGAGGCTGGGAAGAACAGCTCCCAAGTCATCTCAAATCAAGCATGGTCAGTCCCAGCCAAGGTGGATCACTTTGAACAGGATGGAGCAAAGGAGCTTTGCTCAGCAGAAGATAAACCCCATCCTCCTCCTCTGGCACGAGACAACAAGGTACACAAGTGGCTGAAAAATAAGAAGTTACATTCATGGGAAATCAGAGGAGAAAAGGAGCGTGGGTTTCCTCCAAGTTGCCCAAAATATGTGTATTTAGTATTCTACAAAGCTGGAAACCCTGAAATAAAACTCCACGTTTGGCATGTTCCGGAAGAGCAAGACAAGGAGCCCTCAGCAGGAGCTCTTCAGCTCTGAGAGCCTGCAGCAGGCACCTGCCTCAGAGCCACCGCTCTCAAAGCCAGCTTCCGGCAGATGAGCCTCAGGACCGGGGTCAGAGCTCCCTCCTCTGCCTTCTGCAGCCACCAGTGCAGCCAGAAGTAGATGAGTACAAAAATAGCCAAAGCTGGAACTGGGTAACGAAGGTACTGTGTTAATCAGGCTATTAGGGAGGCTCAACACCAAGGATCACTGAGTGGATGAAAGCCTTCATGAATGGGTGCTACTGGCTTATCCTGGAGAAACACCACAACACCCTGGCCTCTCCCAAGAGCTGTGAGAGCTACCAGTGACCTGCCTGAGAGCATCCTTACATGCCTTTGACCCGCCAGCTCTGCCTGCAGAGGAAGGACTGCCGTGTCTCATGGAATCAGCCAGTCAGCGAAACGTCCCTTCCCCTCCATGCCTCCTGGATCTGCTCTGGAGGAGCTCTCCAGGGGGCATGTCTTGTGTCTTACACTGCCATGCTCAAATCTGCCAAAGCCACGTACCCTGCAATTAAAGCAACATCCAGATCCAAGAGAAGAGGCAGAGCTAGAAGGCAGCCCTCGGCTAGAGAACAGAGAGAAGAGCAAAGCTGTGGTGGGTAGCTGGGATGCTGCTGGGAAGGCAGGAGGTGGGAATGGTTGTAGGTGAGCAGGGAAAGCTCAGCAAATCTTGGAAGAGCTGCTGATGCATGGAAAAAGCTAAGAAGTACTGCATGGAGAAGGCTTCCCACACCATGTCAGACTGGCTGGTGGAGCCTACGACAAATACAAACTCGTGTCTTACTGTGAAGTTTTGAGATGGTTTTTTTAAAGCAGAACTCTTGCTGATTTCTCCTACAGCAAGGAAGGAGACAGCTTGCCACAGAGCTCACGCTGGGGGTAGGAAAAGCAGTCCCTGTTGTTTGGATCAGCACACAGCCTGCGTGCAAATGAAATGAGAAGCCTGCAAAGCATCCCGTGGGAGGCTGCAATGTGGTGTAGCAGCCAGGGTCTGATCTGGGGGATGGGGGAGAAAGGGTAACATCAGGAGATGAAGTCTCCTGAAGAGGCTCTAGAGGACCATGAGTGGCCCAGGGTTCAGGAGCTCTCCCGTGTCCGAGGCCACGCTGCAGGTCAAGACCACCAAAACTGAGGCGTGAATCCAGGTGGAGAGGAGGAGGATGCAAACACACAGGCAGTGTGGGCTGAAGTTTCCTGGTCCAAATCTAAAGCACAGTTTGAGGAGAATCCAGGGCTCCAGAGCAACTGTGCAATTAAGAGTGTTTTGGCACTTAATTGACAGGGGAGCTGGTCACTGAGGCACTTCTGGAAAAGGCCACCTTATGCTCGTCTTTATCTTCAAACATCTCAACACAAATAAATTGTCCTCCTCAGCACTTCTGCCCAGAAGAGGAAGCCACCAAAGCCATCAGTAATCATCCTGCTAATGCCTGCCAGAAAATCATCAACTTGCTGGGTGGCTGACAAGTGGAAGGAACCAGCCCCCAGACTCATCTCCTGCACCGCAAATAACAGATGGGAACCCGCGCTGGTCCTGAGGGGCGAGCTGTCAACCAGGCACTGCCATTTCAGCCCATGAGTCACTTCTCTCCACTTAGCACTCCCTGAGCCAACCCAGGGCAGCTAGAGCAAGGCTTCTCCTCTCCCCAGAGGGCCTCGGGAGGCACGATCCCACACAAGGCCCTTCCACAGACCGTCTGGGTTTGAAGGGCAACCTCCAGCTGTTCAGACAACCGTTACCCACGCCACGCAGCCACCAACACAAAGGTGAATCCAACGCTCAGGGAAGGTAACTGCCTGCTGCAGAGCTTTGTGACTAACCTTGATCTGCCATCACTGGCAGGACGCTGCTCCCCCAGTAGGATCCCCCACGGCTAAGGCGCCAATCGAACTGCTATCCCCTCGGTGAGCTCAAGCATCCCCTTCTGCACTGCTCGCCCTTGCCGGTGGAGAGAAGCAGACAGGCAGGAGGAAAGCTTCCCAGTGTCAGACCCAGCGCTGCTCCTCTGCTCCTCTCTGGAGCACAGGTCCCCCCTCCAAAGCAAGGCACTGCCTAGCTAAGCACGCCGGCAGTGCCACCACCGCAGGCGAAGGGACAAGTCCTTCCAGTTCATTAGGGAAGGTTTCTTGTGCAATTTGCTGCCTCACTAGCTCCTGTTTAGACAGCCTTTGTTCCCTGTTCCATGAAAGGTTTGGACGTCTGTACGTGCTCAGAGGATGCTGTCCCCCGGGCTTGGTCGGGGAGGATGGTAAAACCCCAGGTTTTAACCTCTTGAGCTCTGCATGCCAGTGTGCTCTAAGTGCAGCCCCAGGTCCCCTCCTGCCCCATGATGTGGGACTTCCACACGAGCCCTCTCACTTGAGGGAAGCCTACTGGCTTGTTTTGCCTTTTCCTGCTGCTGCTCCCGTACTCTGCCGCCAGCCAAAAGGACGGACAGACATCCAGAGTAACAGGAGCCTCTGGTCCTGCTCACTTATTGTCTTCTGCAGAACTAAAATAGCAGCCTGGGAGGCAGCAGAGAAGCTCAAAACTTTCCATTCACTGGAACCTCCTGCCCAAAGCAGAGAAATCCATCAGGCCATGGGGTTTCTCTGGGTGCAAAGTGGTTACCACGCGCAGCAGCGACGCAACTCACAGCTAAAAGGCTTCAAGGAGCACAGGCTGCTCTCCATGCACAGATTAATTGAAAAGCAGAACAGTTTCCTGTCAGCAGCACAGAACAAAATCATCATTCATTTACTGCATGACTCCACATTTATTTGTTTACTGCATAGCTCCATGTTTATTCGGTGATGAGTGATCCCTCCTGCAGTCCTGCCCAGGAGTTTGTGCTTCCTTTGGGGATCCTCCTGGACAATTGCAGCAATAGGAGACAATGGCTGTAGCTCAGGGACTAAACTAAACAACACCTGAATATCTGAAGGTCCTTTTCTGCCTCAAACCTAGAATAGAATAGAATAGACCAGACCAGGTTGGAAGAGACCTTCAAGACCTTCAAAATCATCGAGTCCAACCTATCATCCAACACCATCTAATCAACTAAACCATGGCACCAAGCACCCCATCCAGTCTCTTCCTAAACATCTCCAATGATGGCAACTCCACCACCTCCCTGGGCAGCCCATTCCAATGGGCAATCACTCTCTCTATGAAGAATTTCTTCCTAACATCCAGCCTAAACCTCCCCTGGTGCAGCTTGGGACTGTGTCCTCTTGTTCTGGTGCTGCTTGCCTGGGAGAAGAGACCAACCCCCACCTGGCTACAACCTCCGTGCAGGTAGTTACAGAGAGCAATAAGGTCTCCCCTGAGGCTCCTCTTCTCCAGGCTAAGCAACCCCAGCTCCCTCAGCCTCTTCTCAGAGGGCTTGTGCATTACCTTGGCAGCATCAACATCTGAGCACAGCACAGCAGCAGGCAGGGCTGAGAAGATTGTGATCCTTTCACCCAGTCAAAGGCATCTGGGACAGAAGGTTTTAACTATCAAGACAACCCTGGTGCTAACATAAATAGCCCAAAGTATTTTCAGAGACAAGAGTGGCAGGTGTCACAGCCTCACATTTTCTCCAGACTGAAGGAGCCAAGTTAGGACTCATTTATCCTGGGCCAATCTGTATTTATGGAGTGAAGAAGCTCTGCAAATGAAGACATGGCAGTGGATCGATGCATCAAAGCAGAATGTATTTTCTGCCTTTTTTTCCCCTTCTTAGTATTAATTATTATTCTGAATTAAATATGTAATAAAGGCTCATGCAGAATGCAAGGCTTGCAGATAGACAAACCATCACACAATCTTTTTACATACCTAAACAGGTTTAATTGCTCAATTATTCCAGATAAACACGATAAGTTCCTTGCCATGAATCATTTATAACCCAGCTAGCCACACAATCTATGAAACACAAACCCATGGCTGCAGCCAAGGCAAAACAAGCATGCTCCTGAGACTCCTCAGCTCATTACTTCACCAAAGTAACTCTAGTGTAGGCCACCCAGGGCAGGTCAAAGCTTGCCTGAAATCAGCCCATACCTTCAACTGGGTTACTGCAGTGCTCACAGGATGTAAATATTGACCAAATTAAATAGGCACAAAGTTCAGATGTGCACCTGGGTGGAGACAGCCACAGCACATCCCCCTTTCTGTTGGCTGCCTGGACATTGCTGGGTGCCCCACACAGCCCTCTTCAGGAACTGGCTGTACTGGTTTCCCCAGGAATTTCATTAGGTGATCATGAGGGAGCTGAAGAGCTGCAGTGAAGTCCAGCAGGAGAAAGTGCACTGGAGGATGGAGGTCTGACAGGGCTATCATGAAGGACAGCACTCAGGACCCTGGGGTGGGGGCAGGGGAAAGAAATGTGCCACCCACCCATGGGACAGATAGGATAAATCTGAGAGAGGGGTCTGAAAGATACCCAGAAGGAGGGTTAATCCTCAATCCATGCCAAAGCCATTCCAGGCAGCTCCCTTTCAATGGCAGAGGGGTAAAGAACCTTGTCCTGGGAACTCTCTTGTACCAACCACACATTAATGGCTAGGAAGGGCAGATACCACCTCCAGGCTTCAGTGACCCCAGACTAGCGCAGAAGGTTCTCCTGTGGAGCTCAGGGCCCTGCCATAAATCTTAAGCATCTTTGTGACTCTCTGAGAAGCAGACAAGAGGTGCCGGTGGGTCTCCTCAAGCACTGTCTTTCCCTCCCTGCTCCCCACTTTTTCCCCACAGATGATCTTGCATCTGAATTTCGTTTACACTGCTGCTTCCTTCCACAAAATCCACGTTACAGGCTTCAGCATTTCACCCTAGTGCTCAGCTGCAGCAAGAAGAGAGGGCTGTAAGGACCTCTGAGAGATTTTGGCTGTATCTTCATCCCCAGGCAGGATCAAACCACTCTGCACCACTGCCAACAGATGCTTATCTAGTTTGGTCTGTGACACTTCCCATTGCTGGTGGATTTCCTGGGTGGGCAGCAAAGGCAGGAATAAAGGAGATTTGGCTTAACCATCCTCACTGCTACAAAACCTTCCCCAAACATGAACCTAAATCTTCCTTGTGGTCCTGCAGACCACAAACAGTGAACAGCAGCTATTTTATTCAGTAAAAACAGTCTGCCAACAGCTGAAGGCATCAATTGCCCAGGTGGCCAAGAGGGCCAATGGCATCCTGGCCTGTATTAGGAATGGTGTGGCCAGCAGGAGCAGGGAGGTCATTGTGCCCCTGTACTTTGCATTGGCTAGGCCACACCTTGAGTACTGTGTCCAGTTCTGGGCCCCTCAGTTTAAGAAGGACATCGGGGCACTTGAACGTGTCCAGAGAAGGGCAACAAGGCTGGGGAGAGGCCTTGAGCACAGCCCTGTGAGGAGAGGCTGAGGGAGCTGGGGTTGTTTAGCCTGGAGAAGAGAAGGATCAGGGGTGACCTCATTGCCCTCTACAACTACTTGAAAGGTGGTTGTAGACAGGAAGGGGTTGGTCTCTTCTCCCAGGCA
Source organism: Dryobates pubescens (assembly GCF_014839835.1). NCBI lineage: Eukaryota > Metazoa > Chordata > Aves > Piciformes > Picidae > Dryobates > Dryobates pubescens. Next base: position 61,955,222 of record NC_071612.1, read on the forward strand.
ACCAGCACCAGAACAAGGGGACACAGTCTCAAGCTGTGCCAGGGGAGGTTTAGCCTCGAGGTGAGGAGAAAGTTCTTCACCGAGGGAGTCGTTCGTCATTGGAATGTGCTGCCCAGGGAGGTGGTGGAGTCACCGTCCCTGGAGGTGTTCAAGGGGAGATTGGACGTGGCACTTGGTGCCATGGTCTAGTTGTGAGGTCTGTTGGGACAGGTTGGACTTGATCATCCTTGGGGTCTCTTCCAACATTGGTTATACTGTGATACTGTGTGATACTGTGATTAGAGGAAGAACACCTTGCATTGAGGCCACCAGCTACAAAACTCTTGGTCTGGATCTCTCTTGGGCTTCACAGCACCTCCACGGCCTTCAGACCATGGAAGGAGCTCAGCTTTGCATTTTCCCATCAGAGCAGCCTACAGACCACCTGCCCCCAGCCCCATCTCCTGTCTCACCTTCTTCTGGAGAGACCCACTTGGATAGCCCTGGTCCCTGCAACAGGCTTCAAAGCAGAGCCAGAAACACCAGGAACAGCTTGTCCAGCCACCAGATGCCTACTTTACTAAATTAGGATAGACTCTCTGTGTTGGAAGTCCAGTCCTCCTCCAAATGTACCCAGACCCAGCTCATAAGTCATGATCTTGTAAGTAAAATACTCCAACTGTATCAAAAAAACAAAACCAAAAACCAACCCCTGCAAACAATTGGAATTTGAAGAGATACCTGTAAAGCCACATCACTGTTAATTGGGCTTTTATAGCCATTATACAGCCACTAAGCAGGAGATACTTAATTGCAAGTCAGTCTACAGTAACAATCCCTCTTCTTCTTAAAAAAAAAAAATAATAATAAGGCAGTTGAAAAGCAAGACTAAAATTGGTCCTTCAGATCTTGACTTTTTTTTGCTTGCTGGTCTAAAGTCATTATTGCCATGGAGATCTAACCCGATACATCCTGGAAAGGTGAATCAACTCTTAACCAGAAAGAATCCTGCTGTTTGAAAGGCTGCATCTTCTATCATCACCCAAGCCAAAAGATGAAGTCACCCAATTTGGGGAGCATTCTGCTGCCCTCCTGATGTGGGGCTCAAAGGATCACCGTAGAGCAACCCTGCCTGGGATCCCTCGAGCCCAGCTGAAACCCCGTGGCAAGCTTACAATGACAGCCAGCTTCATTCTGCTCAAATGAGGGAAGGGAACAAGTGCTTGATTACAAAACTAGAAACTGTTTCAAAAGAGAGAGAGGAAAAAAAATTCAAACAGAAATTTTGCAGTTAAAAAAATTAATTATATGCATATATATATATCTCTATACATCCCAGCAGCAAACCTCCCTTCCATATTTTTGGCCTTCTTAGCTTTTCTCTGCAAGATCTCCGCACATCAGCAGCTTTGGGTCAACATCAAAAAAACCCTCCAAACAATGAAACCACCCCAAAGAAACAGCAGAAACCTCCCAAGCCCAGCATAGAAGAATTCTCTCACGAGCACCCTTTTTGGGCAAACACACCACTGCCAGCTGCTATTTTAAGGCTGCCTTTGTCCCTCAATGCCTACACAGCCGCCTATCGCATCCCGTGGTGCGCGGGGAGCATCCAAGAGCAGCCCCCTTGCCAAGACACTGCTCCCGCTGCTGAGCTGCAGCAGCACTTCTAGCACCAGTGGCTGCAAAGAGAAGATGGACACTGATGCAGGCAGCCCAAGCTACAAATACCAGAGGAATAACTCAGGTTGCTCATGTGAACTGTTTTCAGCAAAGCTGAACGTGTGCAGCCCTGAGAAAAGAGGCTCAGAGGACATCATCACCACTCTCTGGTATTTGAAGAGTGGCTACAAAGAAGATGGAGACTGCCTTTTCACAAGGAGTCTCATGGAAATTACGAGGGCTAATGGGTACAAATTACTCCTGGGGACATTCCAGTTGGGCACAAGAGGAACACTTTGCACAATGAATCACAGAATCATGGAATGGTCTGCTTTGGAAGGGACTTCCAAAGGTCATCGTGAGAACAATCAGCCATTGGAGTAATGGAACCAGTAAGACTGGAAAAGACCTCTAACATCATCAAGTCCAACCATCAACCCAACACCACCATGTCCACCAAACTATGTCCCAAAGTGCCATGTCTACACATGTTTTGAACTCTTGCAGAGATGGTGACTCCACCCCTTCCCTGGGCAGCCTGTAATTCTTGCTATAAAGAAGTAGTAATCTCCCCAGGGAAGTGATAAGGGAACAAGGCTGGTGAGGTGTTTGGAGCACAAGCCCTACAAGGAGAGGCTGAGGGAGCTGGGGTTGCTTAGCCTGGAGAAGAGGAGGCTCAGGGGAGACCTTATTGAAATCTACAACTATCTGAAGGGAGGTTGTTGCCAGGTGGGGGTTGGTCTCTTCTCCCCGGCAACCTGTGACAGAACGAGAGGACACAGTCTCAAGCTGCACCAGGGGAGGTTTAGGCTGGATGTTAGGAAGAAAGTCTTCACACAAAGAGAGATTGGCCATTGGAATGTGCTGCCCAGGGAGGTGGTGGAGTCACCATCACAGGAAGTGTTTAAAAAGAGACTGGACGGGGTGCTTGGTGCCATGGTTTAGTTGATTAGATGGTGTTGGGTGATAGGCTGGACTTGATCTCAAAGGTCTTTTCCAACCTGGGTAATTCTGTATTCTGGTGGAGTCCCCAGCATTGGACACTTTTAAGATTCAGCTGTACAGGCTGCTGGGCATCTTGTCTAGACAGTGCTTTTGTCGAGGAAGGCTGGAACAGATGATCTGTAAGGTCCTTTCCAACCTGGGATTCTGTGGTTCTATGAAAGTATTTAAGAGCTTCTCAATGAGGGCATCCATCCACACCATGGCAGCTGACAACTCAGTCTGCTGGAGCAGGCCAGTGTTTAATGAAATCTCAAATTAACTTGTCAGGCAAAGGGAAAAAAAACAAAACAAAAAAAGGCAAGCTTCTCCTCCTTGTAAACAGTGATGAAAGCACCACAGCTCTGACAGACAGCAATCTCCAGCAGCAGCCCTATGCCTCTGGCAGGACCCTGCTCAAAAGGTGCAGCTTCTATAGAAGCATCTCTTAGCCAAGCCTCACAGCTCAAGGCATAGAATCACTAAGCTGGAAATGACCTTTATGATCATTGAGTCCCACTGTAACCCAGCTACCATGACCACTAAACCACATCCTGAAGTGCCACATCTACACACTCCTGGAACACCTCCAGGGATGGCGACTCCACCACCTCTCTGGGCAGCCTGTTGCAATGCCTCACCACTCTCTCAGTAAAGACATTTTTTTTCCTAATCTCCAATCTAAACCTCCCCTGGCACAACTTGAGCTGATTTCCTCTTGTGCTATCTAGTTACTTGGGAGAAGAGACCAACAGCATCCTCACTCCAAACTCCTTTCAGGTAGCTGTAGAGAGTAATAAGATCTATCCCTAGTCTTCTCCAGACTAAACAACCCCAGCTCCCTCAGCTGCTCCTCATATGACCTGCCCTCCAAATCACTCATCAGCCTCATTGTTCTTCTCTGGCCATGCTCCGGGACCTCAACGTCTTTCCTGTACTGTGGTGTCCAGAATTGAACACAGTACTCAAGCAGCAGCCTCACCAGGGCCAGTTTAGACTATTTAGTCTTGAGAAGAGAAGACTGAGAGGGGATCTCATCAGTGTGTATAAATATCTGAGGGGTGGGTGCAAAGTGGAAGGGGCCAAGCTCTTTTTGATGGTGCACAGTAATAAGACAAGGAACAACAGGTTCAAACTTGAACATAGAAGATTTCACCTCAACATGAGGAGAAACTTCTTTACAGTGAGGGTGATGGAGCACTGGAGCAGGCTGCCCAGAGAGGTTGTGGAGTCTCCTCCAGAGACTTTCAAAACCCACCTGGATACATTCCTGTGTGGACTACCCTAAGGGATCCTGCTTTGGCAGTGGGGTTGGACCCAATAATCTCTTGAGGTCCCTTCCAACTTCTGACATACTGTGATACTATGAAGTATAGGGGCACAATCACTGCCCTACTGTGGCCACACTGGTTCTGATACAGGCCAGGATGCCATTTGCTTTCTTGGCCACCTGGGCACACTGCTGCCTCATGTTCAACTGGCTGTTCACCAGCACCCCCATCTCCTTTTCCACTGGGCAGCTTTCCACTGTTCCCCAAGCCTGTAGCATTGCTTGGGGTTGCTGTGACCAAAGTGCAAGACCTGGCACTTGGTCTTGTTAATCCTCATCATCTGCAGGTTGCTGAACATGCCCAGCCCCTTCATGCCAGGTGATGCTGCCAGTGCAGCCAAGGAGAATACAGGCAATGCAGGCTGCAGCACCCCAGGAACAGCAATACTCTGTGTCCATCCAGGCAGAAAAGAGGAGCAAACTGCACAGTTCAAGCTGGTTTCATCCCTCTTTGATTTGCTCCAATGCCAATTAGAAACTGCTTTTGGAGAGAAACAATCAATCTTTTCCCCATGCCCCGGCCTCAGACCCGGGAGACCTGAGCGTAATTGCCACAGGACTGCCTCTGATCTACAGCACACTTCTTACAGCTGAGAGCCAGAGGGATTGCTGCTCCCTCCATCTCTGGGTGTTCTGCTGGAGAGGTCTCACTTCTGATTTTCAAGTGCTGTGCATCAGAACCTCCAGCTGAACAGTGGGAGTCATGCCGACCATGAGCAATCAGAACCAAACTGCCTTAAATTGGGCAGAGAAGAGATGGATTGGCTGGCAAGAAGGAAGCAGCAGGAGCTGTGCACCAGGGGGGAAAAAAACATTTTACATCCCAGCAAATACCACCTCCCCACAAGTTTTTCATCTGCCCACAGCCTCGTCTGTTGGTGTTAACCCCCCACCTAGCTGGGCTGGCTTCTGGCACTGTGAAGAGAAAGGGAGGAGAAGCAGGTGTGAACCACAGCATGCATCAGACCCTGGATGCAAGATGCACAACCAACATCACCTGGGGTGATGCTGCACGTTGGTGCACAGCAGCCCACTCACTCAGGGAGAGGGTCTTGCAACGATGAGACCTTTGCTTCCCAGTGGGATGCAGGCTGGGTGGCATGGGGCAAGCGCCTGCACCTAGAGGACATATTAAAAGGGGTTGGCTGGAGAAGAAGAGGGATTTGGGACAACAGCCTGACCCAGGCAAAATCACCAGGAGAAGCAATGAAGTCCTCACTTTTGACAAAAAAGGTAATGTAGCACCCAAGGTTGGGGTGGCATGGCATTGAGATCACTTAATGCAGTGGTGCTAGAGCTGTTCAGAGCTCTCCAAATGAAGTGTCCTTTAAAACCACCACATCATGGCACTTTCCTACTATAAATTTTACACCCAGGACCTGCATACAGTATTATCTCAACATGCCCCCTGGGGCTCCAAAGGAATTTAGCACCTGGAATTAGCTATGGAAAGCAGCATTTCAGAAGTCACTGGATATTTTTTTTCCCCCCTCCTAATTCAATAAAGCAATAATGATTGTCTGCTGAGAGCAAGTAATGGGATCCCAGAAGCCACTCAAAGACAGATGGCAGTGGCAGCATGCCTGTTTGGGGACATTTCTCAAAGTACTCTCCAATTTGAAAGCCACAATCATATCATCTGGAAAATTAATATGGCAGGTCAGAACATAAGGCAGAGTATGTAGAAGACTCATTTCAGGGCATTAGCTGGCCTGGCCAGCATCTTGCTACTGACTTGGGACTCCAAAAAAGGTCAGGATGCACGCCCTGGTCTGCCAAAGGTCCCTTGGGCAGGTTGCTCAGGACTAGATGCAAGCAGCACATCTGGGTACGAGAGCCCAGTTTAACTGGGCTTCACATTTGGAGGGGGGGGGGGCCCTCCTTTGCCCCAGCTCCATGGCCTTACCCCATGCTCCACCAAACACCAAGGGTACTTCTCTTAAAGCTTGAAAGGTTTTGCAATATGTAGAGCATGACCTGTCCATCCTGAGCAGAATGGAGGAAGATGTGCTCAAGGACAAGCCTCTCCCTGCAAAAAGTATGTTCACTATTTCTAAGGAATCCAGAAATTCAGGTGACTCAGCTCTACCTCAGGGGCTCAGGTTTACCACAGATCACTCATTTTTAGCCAGACCTTCCCACTAGACCTGGTATTTTATCTACTGGGCATCATAGTCTGTACACAGGGGAAGGAGCAGCAAGCAACATCTTCCAGGAGATCAGGAGAAATGTGGGATGTCTCCTGGGGAAGGAAGAAGAGGTGATAACTCTGAGAGTACAAGAGAGGCTGAGCAGAACCAGTGTGCAGCCCAGGGCCATGACAAAGCAGGCTTTGGAGGAATCCCACACCCAAGCCATTGCAGGGACATGGCCTTTCCAGCTTCCTCCCCGCCTACACCTTCAAGCACTGGGGTACCCTGCAATGAGGAGAGAGTGGATGTGGTGGGTTGAAAATTCCCCCCAACCTGAAATTGCCAGACTAGCTCAGCTGGAAGCAAATGAAGCTGCATTTACAAGCAAAACTACACTCTAAAATGAAATGCAATGAATATGTACAAAATACACAATATCCACAGGTATTTACAATATATAAACAGCACCAGAACCCCCCTGGACAAAAGCAGGGGAGCTAATAGCTTCCCCTTTCCCTGCTCCCTACCTCCATCCCTGCACACGCTAGGGGAGAGAGAAGAGCAGAGAATTGTTTGTTAGACTACTCAGCCACAACAAAACACAGACAAGGTCAGCAAAGCCAAGCAGAAGCACAAGTTAGTGTCTCCCAGAGGGAGGAAGCCGAAAAAAGAGAGGTTAGTCTACACACCCAGCTTATATTGGTAATTTGTCCAATGGGATTGTTTACAACTTATCATTATTTTCCTTTTTACACCCAGTGGTGATTTATTTACCGTCTACCACTTTCTGTTCAAGACCTGTGGAAAAATTTTCTAGGCACAGCCTGAAACTACCACAGCGGGGGGAAAAATAAAAACCCCAAAACTACGATCCCAAGGGGACTTCCCATGCCTAGAGCCAAGCCCAGCAGTGGCCCCGCTCCAAGCAGCCCAGCTGCTTGCTACGCGGTGCGCACAGCCCAGGCTTTGAGCAGGGAGCGCCGCTGAGGCTGCGCTGCTGAGGCTGCGCTTCCTGCGGAGCCGAGCGGCGCACGGTGACAAGCTCCTGTGCTCCTGGGCACAGGGCTTCAAAGAGCTGCTGGCTCCTGGCAATCAAAGCGGGCAGAGCGCTGCACTGCCTCTGCCAGCCCGTGCTGTGACTGATGCAAGCGCCGTCTGCGGAGCTCTGATAAGGGCTTGGGTGATTCAGAGTAATCTGGGCTCTGCCGAGCAGCTGAGGCCCAGCCCTCGTGCTTCTGCCTCCGTCTAAAGGCAGCGCTGGGTCGTGCTTGCTAGCAGCGGGAGAGGGAGGCTGGAGGTAGGTGGGCACCAAGACTGCCTCTCTGTATGACTGACGGCACATCTGTCCTGCCCACCATTCAGGTCTCTTCCATGGAGATCTCCCAGCTCAAGGGGCTAAGCTGGTCTAACCCCGTGGCTCAGGCACAGCAAGAGGGTGGCAGAGCAGGTGGGGAGGATGCTAAAAGTCAATGTTAAGGCTTCCCATTTTGTTTTTTTCTTTCTTCCCATGAGCTATGACCCCGCAGCAGGGCTGCTGCACAAGTAGTTTGGGTTCACTTAAGATGCAGGAGATGGGCATAAAAGTGGGCAAGCAGGCCAGGCAAGAGGAGGCAGGACACAGGGAAAAAGCGGAGGGACACACTGGCCCTTCAGTCTTCAAAACTGACTTCCAACTGGTTTAGTGCCACGTTCTGGACATGCTTTAATCCATTTTGACAAACCCTTAATCCCACAGACCTGCTGCATTGTTCACTTCTGTCCCATCAAGAACACACCTCACTCCTTGGGTTTCCCTGCTGAGCCACCTCAGCAGCCTGGCTTTGATTTCACTGGGAGCAGAAAGCCAAGCCAGAGGCACAGCCCATTTACAACATGAACCAAATCCAGCACTGAAACATCCCACCCTTCGGCTGTCCTTGATCAAAAGGTTCATGTCCTAGATGAAACAGCCTTTCAGTCAGTTAAAATAACCACCTTTCATGGTCCAATTAGCACCAGACCCCCTCAGATAAGGGCTGCCCAGGAGTGCAGCTGTGTACTGCGTCTCTGAGATGAGAAGCTGGGCATGGCAGGAAGGTGAGGTCTGGGAGCAAGGCTGTACAACCATGAGCCAGGGAAGTGAGGAACATCTGTGCAAGCAGGAACTGCTGTCCCACAAACACCTTACTGTATTCACAGGACTGCTTTCAGAAATCTCTGGTACTTCTCAGTCTGCCACACTATGCAAAACCCTTTGTAAGAATAGAATAGAATAGAATAGAATAGAATAGAATAGAATAGAATAGAATAGAATAGAATAGAATAGAATAGAATAGAATAGAATAGAATAGAATAGAATAGAATAGAATAGAATAGAATAGAATAGAATAGGACCAGACCAGACCAGACCAGACCAGAAAGGACCTCTGAGATCATTGAGTCCAACCTATCATCCAGCACTATCTAATCAACTAAACCATGGCACCAAGCACCCAGAATCACAGAATCACCAAGGTTGGAAGAGACCTCAAAGATCATCAAGTCCAACCTGTCACCACAGACCCCATGATGTGACCATGGCCAAGAGACAGAAAAGACACAGGGTTCGGAAGATGGTTTCTGGTGATAGGAGCCCACCCAGCTCTATATATAGCAATGGTGATTGGCTAAAATTTACATCAAAAGAGACACTGCTGAGATATCACCACCTCTGCCAAGCATCACTGTCTTTAAGGACCAGATGGACCTTGTATGTCATTACCATCCAGGATGGGGAGAGCTACCTCATGGCATCTCCTCCTGTACCAGGGCTCTCTCACCACGCACCCCCCTGCCACACTAGTTTCAGCACTGCAAGGGTATAAAGCAGGGGCTACCAGGGGGCATTTGACACTCCTGTTGTAACTGCCCTGCTCACTGCTGCTGGCAGAGTCAATAGGAACTAATTTGGCTAGGGTTCACCCAATCCCCAGGGAGCACCTGAAGGTTCTTCCCAAGCACACCAGGAGGGCAGTGCAGCCATTTACCATCCATCACACACTGCAAACAGGAGTGAACCAGTGAGGGCTATAAAGGCCCCTGCAGCTGCTGCTTTCTGGGATACTCTGTGTGTGCTGAGTGGGATGCAGAGGGACACTCAATCATGTATGAGATTTCACCTGCTCAGCTCGTAGGAAAACCTTGAGCAATATCTGCATGAAGGAAATAGCTCTATTCACCAACCTCACTGCAAATGATCTTATTCCTCTGCCCATGGATGTCCAGGGTAGGGAACAGAAAGCAAGCAGACACAGTGAAGCTTTCAAAAACACGGGGAGCCTCTGACATGGCACCCAGCTCTGCTTTGGAGAGCTTGACAGCTGCTTCCAATTCTCAGCTTGCTTTTCTTTTTACTGATAAAGAGATATGTGAGCTGAAAGCTGGAGGAGAATCACATCCAAGCAAACAGCTTGCTGCAGCTTAATGTACTGAGGGGAAGAGCAGGGCAGTGGTGGCTCAGCTCGTGCAGCTTGCTGGGCTTGGTATTTATCAAGTAGCAGAAGATACCAAGAAGAACACAGGCCCCTTCTCATCTCTCAGGAGTACTTATCTTTACTTGCAGTTGTTTTTATTACCCTTGTCCACTGCAGCATAGCCCTGGTGTGCAGGAAGCCACACTCTGCCATCCCTTCCAAACAATTGAAGGTGGCACCCTGGACCCTTCTGCGTCCCTGCAGGTGGTCCCTGCTGCCGTGGCTCACCAGAGCCAGCCCTCAGCAGAGGGGAGCCGCCGTGAGCGACATCAGCCCCATTAGTCACTGGGGACTGCTTAGCCAAGATAGTTTTTGACATTTCCCACAAGTGATTTTTTGCATTATCTGAATCATCCACAGCGAGCACAGCGGAAGGTGGCATATTGGGAGGAACAGCCAGGATTACTCATGAGCTGCTGCTTTTTTTGTTGGCTCCAACTTAACCTGCAATCTGTTGAACAGACAAGTCCCACGTCGCTGCTCAGGGTGCAGCAGGGGCTGAAAAGGCAAAGGAGTCATTCCATAGAACCAGAGAACGGTGCAGGTTGGAAGGGGCCCCTGGACATCATCTAGTCCAACCTCCCTGCTCATGCAGGTATGCCTAGTTCAGTTTGCACAGGAACACATCCAGGTGGGTTTTGAATGTCTCCAAAGAAGATTCCACAACTTCTCTGGGCAGCCTCCTCCAGTGCCCTCATGGTAATTTCTGGCCACCACTGCAAAGAGCCCAGCCCCATCCTCACGACCTCCACCCTTTACATATTTATATGCATTTATAAGATCCCCTCTCAGTCTTTTTTCCAGGCTAAGAAACCCCAGGTCTCTCAGCTCTCCTCATGAGAATGAAGCCCCAGTCTCCTAATCATCCTTGTAGCCCTCCATTGATCTCTCTCTCCAGTAGTTCCCTGTCCCTCTTGAACTGTGGAGCCCAGAACTAGACGCAGTACTGCAGGTACAGCCTCACCAGGACAGAATAGAGGGTCACAAAAACCTCTCTTGACCTTCTGACCACACTGTTCTTAATGCACCCTTGGCGACCACTGACCATTCCTGGCTCATGGCAAACTTCTCCACCAGCACATCCAGGTCCTTCCCTGCAGAACTGCTTTCCTCACCTGTACTGGTGCAGTGGCTATTCCTGCCTAGGAGTTTAGATGTAGAAACCCTCAGTGAGCACAACTATGCTACTCTCCAGCTTTCTATTAGTTTGCTTATTCAGTGCTTAATCACCTCATCAGAAAGAGAGAGAGCAGAGCTACATAAACAAACAAACAAATAAATAAAAACCCATCCAAGAGCTAACAGAAGCATCCTTCACTGCAACATGGCAGATAAAGGATGAAATGAGGGCTGGAACACCTTGTGTAGGGATAAAGGGATTAAGAGGTGAAGGACAGTGGTGAGGAAGCAGTAAAATATGGCAAGTACACAACACACATGCAACCTGTTGGTCCATGGTCATAAATTCAAGGATCTTATCAATATTTTCTCACTATAAAAACCACACAGAATATCCACTGTGATCCCATGGAGCATATTTTTATTGCCTGGCTCATGAGGTGCTCTTGAAGAGAGCTGTAAGGCTTACTCTGGTGTGCCCATTCCTGGCAAGTACTGGTTCTGGCCAGCCCACACTGCGAGCCCTGAGCACCAGGGCTGGGAGATGCCCCATGGCAAGAGAGCCAGCCAAGCATCCCTGTCCAGGTGGGTGCTTAGGCCTCACCTTGAGTACTGTGTCCAGTTCTGGGCCCCTCAATTTAGGAAGGACATTGAAACTCTTGAACATGTCCAGAGAAGGGCATGGAGGCTGGGGAGAGGCCTCGAGCACAAGCCCTATGAGAAGAGGCTGAGGGAGCTGGGGTTGTTTAGCCTGAAGAAGAGGAGGCTCAGGGGAGACCTTATTGCTGTCTACAACTACCTGAAGGGTGGCTGTAGCCAGGTGGGGGTTGGTCTCTTCTCCCAGGCAACCAGCACCAGAACAAGAGGACACAGTCTCAAGCTGTGCCAGGGGAAGTTTAGGCTGGAGGTGAGGAGAAAGTTCTTCACAGAGAGAGTTGTTAGCTATTGGAATGTGCTGCCCAGGGAGGTGGTGGAGTCACCATCCCTGGAGGTGTTCAAGAGGGGATTGGACGTGGCACCTGGTGCCATGGTCTAGTCGTGAGGTGTTGGGTGACAGGTTGGACTTGATGATCTTTGAGGTCTTTTCCAACCTTGTTGATTCTATGATTCTATGTGTTCCTAGGGCAGGTGCAGCCCAGATTGGTGCATCCTTATGAGAAGGCAGCAGCCATGATGAGCTCCAGCCATGATGAGCTCCAGCCATTAGCACCACAGGCTGCACAGAGAGGTCACTGCTGGCCGGAGCTCTGCTAAAAGCCAACACCACACCGGACTTCACCTCCTGTTTCTTTCCTATTGCACAGCCTGACCCAACGGAAAAATTTCTCCTGGATCTGCGATGTAACACTAACAGCAGATTTATTTTTACAGCTCTCCCATGAAGAAGGATGATCTCAAAAGAGAAATCATCCTAAAATGGGCAACTTGACTCAGCAGCTCAGTGGGCTTGATGGATGCAGGGTGCAACGTTGCCACACACAGACGCAAAGGGCTGTCTCACACCACAGCAGCACACAAATCTTGCCTGCCTGAAGGCATCCTGAGCTTTGACCTGATCTCAGGAATTAAAAAAACCATACTCCTAAAACTGCTGAAGAGTGCATGGAAGGGAGGACTGCTGCTTACTGAGCCAGCCTTATACCCCTACCTCCCCCAGCTACCCACTCCTCTACCACAGCCACCAGGAGTGTTTGTGAAATCCCCCTGGGGAATGCAAGCCAGGAACACTTATTGTTAAATACTAGCCCACTACAGCATCTGCTTTTTGAGTTCCAGCAGTTTTCAGACCACTCTTCAAGGGGAGTGAGAGCCATCATCTCTAAATACAGTCTTGTGCTTCGGCACGAGCGCAGTAACAGCCCCTGGAGACGCAGTGCTGCACGCATGCCAATGGCTGAGGTTGCTCCACAGCCAGCAAAATGAATAGCCAGTGAGGTCCCAAGGGCAGGAGAAAACCTTGTTGGCTTTGCAGTTCAGTAAGAGAACAGAATGTGTAAATGTAATCTGCCGGCTCCTCCTCTGCCGTCACTCCCGTGGCAAAGAGCTAAATCAAACACGGAGCTGACGCACCCAGAGAGAACTTGGAAATCGAGGAGTTGCCACGTCAGCACCACCCCACAGCTCCTCAGGGAAGAGCCAAGAAGGAGAAGGACCACTTTGGTTGTTTGAAAAGGCAGAGAGAAACAGGAGAGATTAGAACTCTCATTAAAAGTGTGTTTAATTATCAACCAGTAAGTAGATACCTTCTCTGATCCAACCCTCCAGTGCTCACTCCTTGGTGCCATCTGACCTCTCTGGACGCAGCCAGAGTCCTAGAAACCGCTACATTAACACCCAGGAGTGATGGGGCAGAGTGTCAGAGCAGAACACATTGTAAAACATGGCTTGAAGCTATATCAATTACAGAAACATAAATCACAGTTGTGCTCCAAGGACTTCAGGGCTACTCAGACCACAGGGGACCGGCACCCAGTGACTCCCCACCAAATTGTTTCAGCATCTGTAATTTCAGTAAAACCACTGATGCCAACAGAGGTTTCTCCCATGCTTACACAGCAGGCATCAGAGACCTATAAATGTTTGGGTGTTCAGGGAATGACAAGCAGGAGATAAGATACATGAGAGGAAAAGATCTGGGATTTACTACAGTTAATAATGGCCATTGTTTTAATGTAGAACTAATGACCCCCCTGAGCACAGCCCTTTGCTGGTGGAGCTGCTGGATCAGGGACCTCCAGCCAAGCCATTGCCTCCTGAAGCATAGAAACTTCAGACTGGACCCTTAACTCAGCAAACCAGCAGCATTTACTGAACATGGGACACTAACATGCTGCAAAGTATGAAATTGACACAATGAACCAGATGAGAAATGGGCTCTTAGGAAAAGCAGCATATGAATTCCTTCACAGTTTCTCTGACATTTGGTCTTTATTGTTTGGGGGTTTCTTGCCTCTTTGTTTGTTTTTGAAGTAATTTGCTAAATGAATGAGGCAATGCTGTGGGCAGGCACTGCAACTACTGGTGGAACTGGGGTGGAGAAGGCTTTGGGCCATCCCAAGGCCATCCCTCCAGCACTGATAAGCCCTGCTACTACTGCCAGAGATGCTCTGCTGAGCATTTCAGCATTCTTCTGCTTCCCCTAACCCCTTTGTTTCACTTTACCCTCATTTTCTTACGTCAGTGAACAGAAAACCATCAACTGTTACGCTATGATAACTACAGCCCTACACCGTACGTTCCTACTTACTGTTTCATTCTCATCTCCTCAGCTGATGGCCTATTCTCCCTTAATACAGTTGAAACACTTATCTAAAAACTGCAAATTACTTTTGTGGCTATCTCCTCCCACCTCAGATAACTCAAGAGCTCGGGAGGGGTGGTTGTTTCCTGGCAAATGACCCTGACCAGCGTCGGGAAACCACTCAGCAAGTTCTTAATCCTTCCTGAGACTCTTTACGCTTCATTTGCTGAAGGTCCGTGATCAAAGGTCGGTGATGATCTTACGTGGCACAGAGCACATAGGGAACAGATTTATTCTCAAGTATTTTCAGTATTTCATATCACATTCTACTCAACATAAAAAGTACAGAGAGTCTCTTCAATCTCCCTAAGCAGAGCTAAAAACATGGGCCAGAACTGAAGCATCACTATGGCCTGCAGTCACAAACACAGCAAACACGTTCAAACTAGCTTGAGGACAAAAACCACGGGCTTCAAAAAGAAAGAGGTTTGGAGAGGAACATACATGTATAAATATGCTCCTTTTAGCCATGGTGGGGGAGGAAAAAGAATACTTATTATGTACATCTGAATGTTTATGAAACTGCCTCTGAGGAACACCCTTTCAAATGGAAAGGAAAAGCACAACAGAAGAGCAAAGCTTTGCTCTAATCCCAAACAGTTCCAAGCAAACCCATTAGGCAGCCAAACATTTTGAGTCTCATTTCAGCACTGACTGAAGCACACATTTCAACGCTGCGCTGCTGCTCTTGATTAAAATCAAACCCAAGTCCTAGATGATTTTTGTTTTTTGGTTTAGCACTTAGGATGGGGAGGAAGTGACTCAAAAGAACTCCAACTAATTTTAAGAGAACACCGAAGAAGAAATTAATTTATCACATTAGCAATGTGCAGCGGCACTTCAAAACCCCAGAGAAACGGAAAGGATGCCTGCAGGTTACTCCTTATGATACCAAACAGAGCAAATCCAATCAGATGAACATGCTGCAGGATCAGTCAGGCGAAAGCCACAGGAGCAGCATTACAAAGTGAAAGATGTATAAAAAGAGGATTTTCTAAACCTATTGTACTGGTTTGAAATGGAGCTGTTCGCCCCTGGAGGAGATGACAGCATTGCCGGCATGGTCCTGCAGAACAAGCCGTCCAAAAAAAAACACCCCATACCCCTCAAAGATGGCACAGAGAAACACCAGAAGAAAGTTTGAATGAGACATTAAAAAACCCTCCTAGAGTGTCAGAGCTGCAATCCTGCATTTAAAATAACACCTCTCCATTCCAAAACCTATTTCCTACACACGAACGTCAGCAAACTGTGACTTTCTACCATGCTATTTCAGAACTTCTTGTCATTAATGGTGCCATCGTAGCTGCCTGCTTCACATTTCCTCTTGCTTAAAATAACAGGCTATGGGAAGAGCACTGACCTGCAGGACTAAGTGAATGAACAAGAAAAGTGGCACGCAGGCACATGACCAAATTGAGAGCGGCGACAGCAGCCTCTGCAGAGCGCGGAGATGAGCAGAGGGAAGGATGTGATTATCTGCATGTAAGATACTGAGTGACACCCACAGTGGAGAGGAATTTCTGTTTGCCCAGCCTTGTGAAACAAGAGCGAGCTGGTGCCCAAAGACATAAAAAAAGAGCAGCAAATAAAATAAAGTAAAACCAAAGCACAAAGGTATTTGTGTTCCTCTGCTCAGCAAGCGATCAGCTCGAGACGCCAGAGGCCAACCGTTTCATCATGATGGAAATTCCTTGCTTGCCTTGAAGACAAACTGACCATCAAACCACAGGAAAAGGAACAAAATGTAAAAAGATAAAGGGGGAAAACGACATTTCAAAGGAATGTGCATGCTTCTGAGCAGAAGGTATCATCTGAGCAGCAAGTCACGGTGCTTTGCTGAGTAGCAAGTCATGGTACAGTTAACCCTCCACTGATAAATTTGCTCCTGGTATTTGTCAGTGGCAGGACAGAGTGTGATGGGCTACAGCTCATGCACTAAGGCTATGCTTTTATTTATATGTAGATATAGAAAACCTATTTTATATCATATCACAGAATCACAGAATTATTGAGGCTGGAAAAGACCTCTGAGACCATCAAATCCAGCCTATGACCTAACACCATGACATCCACTAAACCATGCCACCAAGTGTCATGCCCAATCTTTATATATATATAAAATCTTATTTTATATATATATAATCTTTTTTTATATCTACATATATATATGGCACATCAAGCTTACATAAACCCTGTGTTTTCAAAACCAGGTTCTCAAAACAGCTTCAGAAATCCTCACGTCAAACAAGTATTGGAGCTCCCACCTCACCACACCAGCAGTCTCTGCCAGCCCCACAGGCTGTGCAGGAGAGGATGCACCAAGGAAAACACAATTTGGGTTCCCATAGGCTGAGCTTTCTTAGAAAATGTGATCATTTTGACAATTTAATCCTCCTAGAGAGCCTTGAAAGCAGAAAGGGAAGTTACAAATCCCCTTCTACTGCAGCGCAAAGTAGAAACATCAACTAATGACATGAAAATATATTCATAAGAAATGCAAATGGCAATCACAACCCCTCAAATCACCTCATCAGCAATCCTGAGCAGCCAACCTGCAGCTCCAGCTGGATATGAGGGACCAGCCTGGATGGACGTTTTTCCCTGTGAGGACAGTCAGGCAGTGGAGCAGGAGGGACATCCGTTCCTGGGAGCTTCTGAAACCCAACTAGATTAAGCCCAGATCTCCCTCACCTGATCTCTGCACTGAGTGGAGGATGGATCAGGTGATCTCTTAGGAGGTCCTTTTTCAACCCAGCTCCTACCATCAAGAAAGGGCAACCTCCAAGTTGCCCCCTGCTATCCCTTTTTAACACCATCAGACTGCTTCAGACACCTTTCTATGGGACTCTGCAAAAGAAGCACAAGTGATTGTGCTGAGAAAAAGTGAGTCACACTTCAAGCACCACAGCTCCCCCAGCCAGCCCATCACACAGGCTGCCAACACAAGCTGCAAACACTTCTCTTGGGCAACTGTTCTCATCACCCAGCTCCCTCAGCGACCTACTTACAAGTCCTAGGGTTGCTTGCTGTTGAAATGCGTATTAAACTCAGAACAAACAAATAACCACATCTCCTTTTTTTCATCCTGAGTCCAATTCTTTTTTGTATTTGATGTTTAAAAAGGCTCACCAGTCAATCATATTTCAGAGGGCACAGAGACCTAGAGATGCTAAGAGATGGCCTTGAGAGGCTATGCAGAAGCTCCACACACGCAGAGGCATTTTAATGTAGGCTTCTTGCACAAAAGACTTGGGGAAGAGCTCACTGTGAGAAAGCTCTTGGGGCAAGGCAGAGGAGACAAAGTCCAGGCCAAGCAGAAACTGAGCAACTAGTGCATTCTTGTTTGTTTCTTTGCTGGTTAACTGATACTATTCAGAGCAGTTGGTCAACTTTCAAAGCAATGCTTGGACAATAAAATAAATGTTTAGCAATTCTGTTCAAAAGTGAAACAGAAAAGTGGGCCACAGGCATTTCTTTGCAGAAGCCTGCATTTCCTCCCCGGGGCCCTTTATGAAGATCTGAGACTTTACACTGACCTTCACAGGGGTAAATACCTCCATACAGGGGTACAAAACCAATAGTCAGCTAATTACATCTCACTACACCAGGGGTAGCACCTACCCCAACTCTCCTTCCACAGGATAAGGATTGGAAGGCAGGAGTCTCTCAAATGATGGTGTTTACAAACTGCTATGCCTGGTGTCAGAAACCAACATCAGATGTTTACCAGAAAGAGCTACAGGCCATAAAATGTGGGTACTCAGGGGACTGCTTGAATCCCGTTTCCTCACACACTGGAGTGGAACAGTGGCTGTCTAAGGTTTCTGTTATTAAGCCTGAGAGCAGGTTTCCCTCTTCACAGCTGCAAAAAGCATCCAAATTATTTCCCACCCTGCCATGGAGGTCTCTGACCTGACAGATTGGCAACAGAAGCCCCATGCCCCAGCCAACCTCAGCACTCCCACTCACTGCCACTGCTTGGATCCCCCCCTGGAACCCTGCACATCCATTTCACATCCTACACAGTGCTCCCCCAGCAGGGCATCATCTCACATAGGACTCTTCACACCTCTCTCCTCCCACCATGCATGAGGCTGTCTGAAACCCATCCACCTTCAAAACATCCTCACCTGGGATGAGTCAGGGTCTCAGATGCTCAACACCTTGGGGGTTGCCAGCAACCCCTCTGCTCCCCTCCTGCTGTTGAGTCCTTTGGCCTCAGGACAACTGTGCACAGGTAGATCTCACCTCAGCAAAACATTCTGGAGTCTCAGCAATAGAGACTGAACCTCTCTGGTGGGCTGCCACTTCCCTTTAACCAATTTACCTGCCCCATGGTATTGCAATTATTCCAATTAACCATCAGAGCCCTTGTTGCTTACTGCTTCGCAGCTGCCAAAAGCAAAGGTGCAACTTTTATGCTTGGGGAAAGCAAGACCCTTTCCTTGCGATCCTTGGCATCCCGCTAGCCACCAGCACTGGCTGAGAAGGCTGCCTGAGGAAGAGAAAGCATTACCTGGGTGAGATGCGGATTGGGGTTGAAGCCACACTGATTGCAGACTTTGCTGTGACACTGGGTGCAGGCATTGAAGTTGGGCTGGCCGGGGGATGAGGTGAGCTCCGTGGTCTTGCAAATGGGGCACAGCGTGCTGCTGGGGAGCGGCGCGATCTGTGGGACCGAGTAGGGAGAGGTGGGAGTGCTGCCCCGGTCTGGTGACACTGACGGGGACCTCCCCGAGCCTTGGCTCCTGGCGTCTACCTGCAGCATCTTCCGTGGTCCCTCTGCTGGTGGCCCGGGCTGGCCGCGGCCCCTCATCTCCCGCGGGCTCTGGGAGCTGGGTGCAGTCTGGGAGAGGGAGGGGGACGCTGAGCGCTGTCCCGCAGCCTGATCCAGCTGCTCCGGTCTCCTGGGCGTGCTGAAACACCATTAAAAATACACAGAATAAGGCCAGGTTTAGCACATTGCAGAGATGCCAATCACCGTGGAAAACATCTAAAAAGCACACTCTGCCCCTGAAGCCCCCAGCTAGCCAGAGAGGCACAGTAAGACCATTCTGCAGAGCAGGGAAATTGTTCAGCTCAGCAGAAGGATGAAGGATCCACTTTACCTTAGGAAATGAGGCACAATTTCGGCTTTCTCTTACATAACCCAGCAGCAGAGATGTAATTGAATTATTCGGTGTATTCCGAGCTGAACCTTAGTCAGAAAGTTGCACACACAAAGTGAATGAGAAGTTTGGGGCAGCTCAGCCTCCTGCCAGCCAAGGGCTGCCCTTCAGCACTTCTCCAGCACGAAGTGGTGCTAGAGGAGGCAGCAGCAGTGCCGGTTTGCAGACTGTGAGGCCTCTCTGCAGAAGGCGGCCAACGCACACCAAACCATCTTCTCACAACCTACTTTTATGAGCTGCTCTGAAACCAGGAGGCTGCAAAAAGCCCTATTGATAAAAAGAGAACCCCTCCAAAGGAGGAAGGAGAACTACTTGTTTTTTCTCTTTCTGGACTGTGGAGCTGCCCCTGTGCAAAGAAACTGAGGGCTTGTTTCTCTGGGGCCACAGGTGTGGTAAATTAAGAGAGAGGGCATCAGCTCTGCTTTGGTAATCATTACTAGAGTGAAAAGCTTTAGGAACAGGGGCTGGCCACCCCCACAGCTGAACCCTCTTCTGGGTCATCCCAGTCTTGGCTAGGCAGAAAACCTACTGGGATGTATTGGGTCACCAGCACAGGGCTATGAAACCTCCCTGTGAACCCCCAGCCACCCAGAAGGAGCAGTCCTACAGTCAGCGTTGCACCCATTAATTGTCAGGCAGCAGACCCACTAGCCTGTGTGGAATGCTCAGCACCCTGCAGCATGTGCTCTCTGCCACCCCAGAGCTCGAGGAGAAGGTCCAGCAGCCCTGGGAAGCTCTGGAGCAGCTTCAGAGCTTTGAGTCCTTGTGTTGGAGAACATGGCAGGAGATCCCAGGCTGCTTCGGTGCAGGTATCTTGTAACACGCCGCTGAGAGACTGCGAGTGCATGAGAATGAGCCTGTGATGGAAGATGTTTATCTAATTGCAGAATAATTTGGTGCTTATCAGCAATCCCCACAAATATTTCTCAAGGAGGCAGGAGCCCTCATGCCCTCACTACCTGAGATCTACAGCTGTTTAAGGAAAAACATTACTCACAATCTCAAATTTAATAAATAGTTGATTTACCCAAGCAGGGTCTGACCTTATAAAGGTTTGAAAAGGGAACTTAAATGCATAAAACTAATGAAATTCAAAGTGCATGTTGCCACAGTAATAGGGAGTCAGATGAAAATAAATATTAAAATAGCACTTTGGGAATACTTTTCAGCTGCAGATTGAAATCCACTTCTGTGAAGGAGGAATCATGCAATAATAATAAAGCAAAGCAATATGGGAGATCTGCTCCAGACTAAAGAGCAAACCACACCTGGCCCTGCAGCCAGACACCTGCAGAAGTGTTGTCTGCTTCACAGCGCTCCTCCATTAACGGGGTGGGAGCTCAGAGCTGGGCTTCACCTCCTGATGCTGAGGGCTGCAGAACAGCTGCCTCATAAGACAAGCAGGCATGTGTAGGTGGTGGTGATAGGAGAGCTTGGCCCCAAACCCTGGGAGAGGCTCATGGGAAGCACCTCTCCCTCCATTTAACTCTTATAAAGCCAGCATTTGTGTATTAAAACACCTGCTGCTCCAGTGGTGTACCCAGCAGCACTGAGGTAACATTCATTGAAAAGTTTAATGAGTATCAAATCACAGAACTTTTCAGTTGGAAAAGACCTCTAAGATCATCAAGGCCAGTTGCTGACCTAACACCACCATGTCCTCTAAGCCATGTTAGTGCCATGGTTATATGTTTCTTGAGCATCCCTAGAGATGGTGACTCTACCACCTCCCTGGGCAGCTTGGTCCAATGCCTGGCAACCCTTCCAGTAAAGAAATTGTTCCTAATATCCAAACTAAACCACCCCTGGTGCAGTTTGAGGCCATTTCCTCTCTTTCTATTACCTGACACTTGGGAGAAAAGAGTGGTGGTGAATGGTGCCACATCCAGCTGGCAGCCAGTCACCAGTGGTGTGCCCCAGGGATCAGTGCTGAGCCCCATGCTCTTTAACATCTTTATTGATGATCTGGATGAGGGCATCGAGTCCATCATCAGTAAATTTGCTGACGACACCAAGCTGGGGGCAGGAGTTGATCTGCTGGAGGGTAGAGAGGCTCTGCAGAGGGACCTCGACAGGCTGGGCAGATGGGCAGAGTCCAAGGGCAGGAGATTGAACACATCCAAGTGCCGGGTTCTGCACATTGGCCACAGCAACCCCATGCAGTGCTACAGGCTGGGGTCAGAGTGGCTGGAGAGCAGTCAGGCAGAGAGGGACCTGGGGGTGCTGGTTGATGGTAGACTGAACATGAGCCTGCAGTGTGCCCAGGCAGCTAAGAGGGCCAATGGCATCCTGGCCTGCATCAGGAACAGTGTGGCCAGCAGGAGCAGGGAGGTCATTCTGCCCCTGTACACTGCACTGGTTAGGCCACACCTCGAGTCCTGTGTCCAGTTCTGGGCCCCTCAGTTTAGGAAGGAGGTTGACTTGCTGGAACGAGTCCAGAGAAGGGCAACAAAGTTGGTGAGGGGTTTGGAACACAGCCCTGTGAGGAGAGGCTGAGGGAGCTGGGGTTGCTTAGCCTGGAGAAGAGGAGACTCAGGGGTGACCTTATTACTCTCTACAACTACCTGAAGGGAGGTTGTAGACAGACGGATGTTGGTCTCTTTTCCCAGGCGGCCAGTACCAGAACAAGAGGACACAGTCTCAGGCTGCGCCAGGGGAGGTTCAGGCTGGATGTTAGGAAGAAGTTCTATACAGAGAGAGTGATTGGCCATTGGAATGGGCTGCCTGGGGAGGTGGTGGAGTCGCCATCACTGGAGGTGTTCAGGAGGAGACTTGATGGGGTGCTTGGTGCCGTGGGTTAGTTGTTTGGGTGGTGTTGGATTGGTTGATGGGTTGGACGCGATGATCTTGAAGGTCTCTTCCAACCTGGTTTATTCTGTGTATTCTATGTATCAACACTTGCCTCACTACAGCCTCCTTTCAGAGAGCTGTAGAGAGCAGTGAGGCCTCCCCTCAGTCTCCTCCAGACTAAACAACCCCAGGTCCCTTAGCTGCTCCTCATAAGACTTGTTCTCCAGCATACATGTTCTCTGTATTCTCTACTATATAGTCAACTAACTGTTCCTTGGAACAGCAGAACAATTATTCTGCTGCAAATTTCAAAATTAAAATGTCTTTTTTTTTTTTTTCAATTTGATATGAAAAAAAAAAAAGTTTGTCCCCAGTGGGAATTCTGAATAGGCTGAACATGAGCCTGCAGTGTGCCCAGGTGGCCAAGAAGGCCTTGTATCAGGAACAGTGTGGCCAGCAGGAGCAGGGAGGTCATTCTGCCCCTGTACACTGCACTGGTTAGGCCACACCTTGAGTCCTGTATCCAGTTCTGGGCCCCTCAGTTTAGGAAGGAGGTTGACTTGCTGGAAGGTGTCCAGAGAAGGGCAACAAAGCTGGGGAGGGGTTTGGAGCACAGCCCTATGAGGAGAGGCTGAGGGAGCTGGGGTTGCTTAGCCTGGAGAAGAGGAGGCTCAGGGGAGACCTTATTGCTCTCTATGACTACCTGAAGGGAGGTTGTAGCCAGGTGGGGGTTGGTCTCTTCTCCCAGGCAACCATCACCAGAACAAGAGGACACAGTCTCAAGTTGCACCAGGGGAGGTTTAGACTGGATGTTAGGAAGAAATTCTTCAGAGAGAGAGTGATTGCCCATTGGAATGTGCTGCCCAGGGAGGTGGTAGAGTCACCATCACTGGAGGTGTTTAGGAGGAGACTTGATGGGGTGCTTGGTGCCATAGTTTAGTTGATTAGGTGGTGTTGGATGATAGGTTGGATGCAATGATCTCAAAGGTCTCTTCCAACCTGGCCTATTCTATTCTATTCTATTCTATTCTGAAATCAATCCAGCTCTAACCACAGAATTTCCATTCAACCACTGCTTCATTTCCCAGCTCAGTGAGAACTGGAAAAAACCAAGAGCAGCTGCCCACTGCTGAAGTGTTTAGCCATGTATCAGTAGGTACCCCTATGTCTGCAGCTGGTGTTAGCAGTACTGGCAGCCTGCCTGACTTATTTCAAGCACCTTTCTTCAGCTAAAGAGTGAATCTTTTTGCTTAGTGAGCTGTTTGCAGCACATCAGGAGTGCCGTGCCACCAAAGCTGTGCTCCATCAAGAGGAGCTGGCACACAAGGCACACACCAGTTCACCACATTTCCTAATCCAAAACAGAGTCTGTGGCTCTCTTGAAAAAGCAAAACTCCATGAGAAAAAAAAAAACACACAAGGTGCTATTATTTTGCCTGGAGCCATCATTCCTGGCACAGAAGTGGGAGGAGAGCAGCTGGGTACTGGTGGAACAGTGCTACTCTGAGAAGATGATCTCCCAGTCTAGGATGGAGCTCCCTCCCAGCTCCTTCCTCCTTTTCAGGTGTAGAGAAGTGCTGTGCACCATCTCCATCCCACTCACAGTGGTTTCCCTCTGTGCACTTCTATTATCACTGCATTTATTTATAATTACCCAAGGTGCTTCAGCCACCTCATGACACAAGCTGGGATGTCTCCCACTTGCACCAGCTGAACATGTCCATCAAATTTTAAGACCAGAAGGAATCATCTGGCCTGCCAAACACAGTAAATACAGGAGAGATGCCCCAGGAAAGAACATGAGAACAGTCATATGGAATCAGAGGCAGGCCCACACTCATTGCATCTTTTGCTAGGATGCTCCTGTGCACATCCCATGCCCATCTATGAACCATTTGCTGTTGTTACACAAGTCCAAACTGCAGCTCATCCACCTCCCCCCCCCCCCCATACAGCTCTTTTCATAATCAATAAAAATATTAACTGGCTTTGGCTGCTAAATAGTTCCAAAGGAATTTCCCCCCCAGTACCACTGGATGTTCATTAACAATTAGATTGAGATGTCCTAATGAGGCAGGATTGCACCCGCTGGGCGGGGGCTGCATTGATTTTGCACTGCCCTAATGGCTGATTAGAAACATTGGGTAATGCTCAGGCAGACAGCTCCACAGGGCCCAAATCCAGCAGCTCTCAGTTACCAACAGAGTGAGAATTTTGCCCCAGTAAAGAACATCAGCTGTGTTTGACTAAGCTTATTAACAGTTAGACCATCGAGGCTTCCCTTTAATGTATTCTGTCTATTAATGCTTTATCAAGAGAAGGTCAGGCAGGCAGCTCTGTTAATGTGCCCACAGTCCCTGGCAGGTTGGGCAGCTGGGAAGATGCCATTTTCTTCCTTGTTGTTAGGGTTGGAAGGGCCCTCCAGGATCATCTAGTTCCAACCCCCCTGCCATGGGCAGGGACACCTCACACTAGATCAGGTTGCTCAGAGCCCCATCCAGCCTGGCCTTAAAAACCTCCAGGGATGAGGCTTCTACCACCTCCCTGGGCAACCTCTTCCAGTGTCTCACCACCCTCATGGAGAAGAATTTCTTCCTTACATCCAATCTGAATCTACCCATTTCTAGTTTTGTCCCATTCCCCCTTGTTCTGTCATTACCTGACACCCTAAAAAGCCCCTCCCCTCTTGTAGGCCCCCTTCAGATACTGGAAGGCCACAATAAGGTCTCCTTCCAACCCTAACAATTCTCTGATTCTGTGATTCTGCAGATAGAAATAGACCATTTCACTGCCCAGAAATCCTGGGTCCACAACATCAGAGCTTCACTCCCAGCTCTGCCACCTGCCTCACCTTCCCTAGGCAGTGAAAGAAGCACCCTCCTGATGCAAAGCATTGCAAAGCACCCACAAAAATTAACCCCCAGCTCTGTGCAAGAGAGGAGGCTAAACTGCAAGGCTGCTTCCCACGTAGCCCAGAGCTACATCACCCTGAGAGATTAATCTGTAGCCAGGTTTGCTTTGCTGTCAGATTATTCTCCTGATGGAAAAAAAAAAGGTGCAGAAGTTTCCTTACTCCACTCAGAAACAGGCACAGAGAGGAAACCAGCCTTTCTATTTAGGGCTGGTGCAAACCTGTCAGGCTGGGAGGAGGTGGAGAAGGACTAGGAGGGAAGAGCTGACTGAGAAGATCAGAAGCACGAACAGCATCATGAAAAGTAACAGTCAAAGCCATTCTCCACAAAATCAAGCTCTGTGGTGTAAGATGTCACAACCCCCTCAGACTTTTTTTATGCCCAATTCTTTCCCTCCCACAAAAATGATGGATTTGTCACTGAAATAAGAAGAACTGGGAAGGCCTTAAAAACTAACTCCTGTTTGCAGCCAGAACAAATGTTGGTCTGTTTGCTGATTAATGTTTGATTTCAGCAAGAAATGATTTGGTGGAAAGCTAAACTCTTGATGGCATGGCAGCACCGGGGAAAAGATGTCAGCAGCTTTAGGAAAGATGAAAGCAGCACAGTGACACAGCATCCCTCTACAACCCTGTTCCACTGAGGTGGCACAGCCTTCTATTGGGGAATTCCTAGGTAACTTCAGGGCCTGCAGAAAGAAATTGCTCTAATTTAGCTCAAGTTCATGCCATTAAGTTATACAGATGAGACCCAAGCTTGGACCAAATACCTCAATAGCTGTCACTGGGTTCTTTTTAACACAAGATGCTAACCTGGAGCAACAACCACCACAAGGTAAATGCCAACATTCTTGATGTTTTTGCTCTAAAATCAAGTGATAATCATATGCACACATGGCTGCTAACTTGGTCTTCTTAGAACCATAGAAATGTTGAAGTTGCAAGAGACCTTTGAAGTCATCAAGTCCAACTGCTCACCTACTGCTAAGCCACTACCACTAAACCATGTCCCTAAGCACCACATCCATGTGTCTTTTAAACACCTCCAGGAATGGTGACTCTGCCACTTCCCAGGCAGGGTGTGTGGAAAAGTTCAAAAGAGAACATGTACATTGGTTTTCCCCTAATTCATTTGTTCTCTCCCAGTTTCATGTTGTCACCTTACACATACCAGCCCCATCCATTTGTTTAGCCTGGAGAAGAGGAGGCTCAGGGGTGACCTTATTACTCTCTACAACTACCTGAAGGGTGGTTGTAGACAGACGGATGTTGGTCTCTTCTCCCAGGCAGCCAGTACCAGAACAAGAGGACACAGTCTCAGGCTGTGCCAGGGGAGGTTCAGGCTGGATGTTAGGAAAAAGTTCTCTACAGAGAGAGTGATTGCACATTGGAATGGGCTGCCTGGGGAGGTGGTGGAGTCGCCATCACTGGAGGTTTTCAGGAGAAGACTTGATGGGGTGCTTGGTGCCGTGGGTTAGTTGTTTGGGTGGTGTTGGATTGGTTGATGGGTTGGATGCGATGATCTTGAAGGTCTCTTCCAACCTGGTTTATTCTATGTATTCTATGTATTCAGCTGCCACCAAACCCCAGCAGGGTTTGGCATGGAATAGGCTGCCCAGGGTGGTGGTGGTGGTCGACGTCCCTGGAGGTGTTTAAGAAAAGACTGAATGAGGCACTTAGTGCCGTTGTCTGGTTGATTAGTTAGGGCTGGGTGATTGGTTGGACTTGATGATCTTGGAGGTCTCTTCCAACCTGTTGATCCTCTGATTCTGTGGGAGCTGTGCTCTGCTTCCTTATTTTTGGTCCAAGTAGATCATTTGGGAGCTGCAGCCCTTTTATGCAAGTGAAAAACACGGATTGCATCCTTTTCCCTGCCTGGTGCTGACTGAAATGGGTCCCTGCTCACTGGGCAACAGATCTAACCACTGCATAACACAAAAACAGGAACAGGTTGCCCAGGGAGGTGGTGGAAGCCTCATCACTGGAGGTTTTTAAGGCCAGGCTGGATGTGGCTCTGAGCAACCTGATCTAGTGTGAGAGGTCCCTGCCCATGGCAGGGGGGTTGGAACTGAATGATCCTTGAGGTCCCTTCCAACACTAATGATTCTATGATTTTATGATTCCATAAATGGCACCATTGCCATCATTTCCCAAAGAGCCCACATTGCTTGGGGGTTTCACAGAAGAGCTGGGTTTGTCCAGGGAAGGTACCTCCTAGCTTCACAGCCATAGCAAAATCAAGCAAAATGGGGACAGCAAGTCTTTTCCATCACTGGAAGAGGGAAAACAAATGGCAGCTTCCCTGCAGTAAGAGCAAGTGTATGAGCAGCAGACAACCAAGATAAAGCATGAGAAGCAAGAAGCATAAATGCTCACACCCAAAAGAGGGAGGCTGGGTTAATGAAGAAGAATTAGAGCTGCTCAGCTACGAGCAGAGATTTGACCTAGTTGGTTTGACTGAAACCTGATGTGAACATCCACATGACTGATTTTAAGAATCACTGAATATAACCTATTTAGGGGGGGGGGAAATTAAAAGAGGTAGCTAAGCAAAAGGAGACTTGCACTCTAGGTCCAAAAGGCACTGGGTTTGACTCAGAAAAACATAATTCCTAATGTTTATAGGAACTGCATGGGATAATATCAAATATTAGCTGGTAGATACTGCCTGTCAGCAAGGCAGACTAGAAAATAGGACATGCAACCTTTTAATAAATAAACAGAAAAAGAGGTGTCTGATGTGCAGGGCCTCCACTTCCAGCTCCATGCACTGAAAATGTCCCACTAGTGATGCTAAAGCATCCACCAGTCTTGGGGGTTTTACTGGTGGCAGCTTTAGAGCTCTGGAAGTGCTACATCCACACAGGGGATCACAGAATCACAGAATGTTAGGGGCTGGAAGGGACCTCCAAAGATAGAATAGAATAGAATAGAATAGAATAGAATAGAATAGAATAGAATAGAATAGAATAGAATAGAATAGAATAGAATAGAATAGAATAGAATAGAATAGAATAGAAATAACCTTTGAGGTCATCAAGTCCAACCTATCACCCAACATCATCTAATCTAATTAAATCTAACTAATCTAACCACTAATCTAACTAAACCATGGCACCAAGTGCCTCATCCAGTTTCTTCTTAAACACCTCCAGGGATGGTGACTCCACCACCTCCCTGGGCAGCACATTCCAATGGGCAATCACTCTCTCTATGAAGAGTTTCTTCCTAACATCCAGTCTGAACCTCCCCTGGCACAGCTTGAGACTGTGTCCTCTTGTTCTGGTGATGGTTGCCTGGGAGAAGAGACCAACCCCCACCTGGCTACAACCTCCCTTCAGGTAGTCATAGAGAGCAATAAGGTCTCCCCTGAGCCTCCACTTCTGCAGGCTAAGCAACCCCAGCTCCCTCAGCCTCTCCTCACAGGGCTGTGCTCCAAACCCCTCCCCAGCTTTGCTGCCCTTCTCTGGACACCTTCCAGCATCTCAACATCTTTCCTAAACTGAGGGGCCCAGAACTGGACACAGGACTCAAGATGTGGCCTAACCAGTGCTGAGTACAGCTCATCCAGTCCAACCCCCCTGCCAGAGCAGCATCACCTAGTGCAGATCACACAGGAATGCATCCTGGCAGGTTTTGAATCCCTCCAGAGAGGCAGACCTCACAACCCCCCTGGGCAGCCTGTTCCAGTGTTCTGTCACCCTACAGTGAAAAAAAATTTCCCTTATGTTTCCATGGAACTTCCTATGCCTCAGCCTCCACCCATTGCCCCTTGTGCTGTCATGGGGATCCTGTATCAGATTCTGCTTTGACCAAGAGAGAAAAAAAAAAGCAGCAGTTCTAGAATTCAAAATCAGCACCTGCTTAAATCCACTTAATGACATTTTTGTCCAGGCAGGAAGAAGCCTGTGCTGGAACTGTATGTACTGGGTGGTTTAAAACCAGCGAGTGCCACACAGCTGAGATGGAAACAGAAAACATGAAATGGTGACTAGGAACTGTCAGGGGCTATTTTATTAGATGGCAAGACAGGCACTCTCGTGAAAGGCCACGCTGCCTAATGACTTGCTTTTGTGAGCAGGGGAAAAACCCTGTTCTCCTGCAGCTTTTGTGCTCCAGGGCTGCCTCATCCCCATCAAACAAGATGCAGCCTCTGTCAGGCGTTTTCCCCATGACTGAGGCATCCCTAATGCACATCTCCTGATGCTGAGCAGTAAATATGTGAGCTTCTGCTCAAGGCTTTCACCCCCACCTGGGCAATCACTCGGGTCCCAAACCTCCACACGTATACCTGTTCTCATAAATATAGAGAACCATGATGGCCTCACAGAGTCACCAAGGTTGGAAGAGACCTCAAAGATCAAGTCCAACCTGTCACCACAGACCTCATGACTAAACCATGGCACTTAGCCTGGAGAAGGATCAGGGGTGACCTCATTGCCCTCTACAACTACCTGAAAGGTGGTTGCAGACAGGAAGGGGTTGGTCTCTTCTCCCAGGCAACCAGCACCAGAACAAGGGGACACAGTCTCAAGCTGTGCCAGGGGAGGTTTAGACTCGAAGTGAGGAAAAAGTTCTTCACTGAGCGAGTCGTTCGTCATTGGGATGTGCTGCCCAGGGAGGTGGTGGAGTCACCGTCCCTGGAGGTGTTCAAGGGGAGATTGGACGTGGCACTTGGTGCCATGGTCTAGTCGTGAGGTCTGTTGGGACAGTGTAATGGGTTGGGGCAGATCCCCTCCCCACCACAGGCAGAAATAACGACTCAGACAAACTGATTGCAAAAGTAGTGGAGAGTTTACATCGAGAACAGTGAGTGTGCACAAAAGGAAACATAGTGACAAGAAAGGAACCAAAGTAAACCCAGAAAGACCCCAAACCCCACCTGAGGGTGCATCCAAAACCCCCAGGGCTCCTTCTTCCCCCTCCCTCTGCTGGGCTAGTCTCAGCTGGCCAGGCCTGAGACTGCCCATCCCCCTGTGGCCTTGGCCCAGGCCCATGGCCGGGAGATCTCTCCCCCAGTTACCAAGTCTCGGAGAGGGAAGGAAAGAGCAAGTGCCAGACCCCACCGCAAAATTTATAGTGGTGCAAGGGATTATGGTAGAAATACCTAATTTCCTGAGTCCACCCACTGGGATGGACTTCTGGACACAGGAAACACCCCTGTAGCAGAGGGCACCCAGCCCAAACTACGACAGACAGGTTGGACTTGATGATCCTTGGGGTCTCTTCCAACCTTAGTTATACTGTGATACTGTGATACTGTCCAATCCCCTCTTGAACACTTCCAGGGATGGTGACTCCACCACCTCCCTGGGCAGCCCATTCCAACAGCGGACGACTCTCTCAGCCTCAAGGCCTCTGCCTCCCTGCTAAGCCCCACTGGGCTCAAGGAGGGGCTGCCAGGCAGGCAGTGGTGTAACCCACTTGCACTTAATGCACCAGACTAATGGCCTTCCCCAGAGGAGCCACATTTCTGTGTGATGGTGCTATGGGGCTATCAGCACCACAATGCACAGCGTGCCACCTCACTCCTCCGGCCCCTGCTTTTGCAGAAGGTAACACGCAGCACGTTGCCAGCTTTTCCCTTAGCTTAAAATGCAGAGGTTGTACAATCCATGGAAAGGTAGAAAAAAACCCAGAAGTTTTCCAATTTACATCCACATTTAGAATAACAGAATCATAGAATGGCCTGGGTTGGAAGGGACCTCCAAAGGTCATCTAGTCCAATCCCCTCTGCAGTCAGCAGGGACATCCTCAACTAGATCAGGCTGCCCAGAGCCCTTTGGAGCCTCACTCTGAATACCTCCAGGGAAAGGGCTTCAACCACCTCCATGGGCAAGTGTTCCAGTGTTCCAACACCCTCATAGTAAAGAACTTGTTCCTAACATCCAATCTAAATCTGCTCTTCTCCAGTTTTGAAGCCATTGCCTCTTGTCCTATCCCCACAGGTCTTTGTAAACAGTCTCTCTCTTCATCCTTCTTGCAGGCCCCCTTCAGGTACTGGAAGGCTGCTATTAGGTCTCCCTGGAGCCTTCTCTTCTCCAGGCTGAACTCCCCCAGCTCCCTGAGCCTGTCTTCATAGCAGAGGTACTCCAAACCCCTGATTATTCTCATGGCCCTTTCCTTGGCCTGCTCCATCAGGTCCATGTCCTTCCTATATTGAGGGCTCTAGACCTGTACACAGTACTCCAGGTGAGGTCTTCCAAGAGCAGAGTAAAGTGGCAGAATCACCTCTCTGGACCTGCTAGCAACACATCTTTTGATGCTGCCCAGGATGTGACTGATCTTCTGGGCTGCAAGCTCACACTGTCTGCTCATGTCCAGCTTCTCATCCATCAGCATCCCCAAGTCCTTTTCCACAGGGCTGCTTTCTAACGACTCATCCCCCAGTCTGTATTGATAGTGAGGATTGTTCCAGCCCAGGTGCAGAACCCTGCACTTGCTCTTGTTGAACCTCATGAGGTTCACCTCATTTTCATTTCATTTGAGGTGCATGGCTTGGTATACTGCAAAGGCAAGATTAGGAAAAGCCTCAGATCACCAGCCACCATCTTATTACCATCACATCTAGTTCAACCAGGAATCAGCAACAGGCTAACACATTAGTGTCACCCACAGCTGTTGAGAAGCATCTACTGTCTTATTACCTGAATCCTATGGACCAAAAGTGGGGTTTAGGACAGATTAAAACATTTACTTGCTGATTTTCATTCCCATGCCCTGTCTTGCAGTTGGACTAGATGACAGTTGCAGGTCCCTTCATACTCAAGTTTCTCCCTCTCCTCTCTTTATTTTGCCAGGGGCCAAATAAGCACTTGATTTGCACCTCACTTGGCCCTCTTTGAGGTACAGGCAATTTCCTTTAGGGCACTTTGCAAGATAAAATCAGAGCAAGGGTTGCTTGTACACACCAACCTGGCATCCCCAAACTTCTCTCCAGAGAACCCCAAGATCTGATGTCTGCTAGCCAGCCCATGCAGACCATCTGCAAACTGAATGCAAGGCAAGTGATCCCCCTAGAGTCCACAGCAGCCTTTATGAACCCCAAGATCTGAACTGGAGTCAGGGGAGACTTCTGCATACCTCCAATGAGCCTTCATGAGCCAGAATATCACCAAGTGACCTGCAGACCCCCATGTGCTACTCCTTCAGCTGCTGATCCCTGAAATGTGCAGCCACCCCTGTCAGGATCTTGATCAAGCCCTTCAGGGATGTCACCAGCTAGCATGACAGAAGAGCCTGTAGGTAATGATCTCAGACCAATATATATCAAAGAGACTTTTTGTGAGATAGCTTTACAGGAGTGGGCACACTGAAGGGTGAAAGGTTTAAGCAGGTCTCCTTTTCAAGTGATATAACTGTTGCTAAGAACATTTAAGATCTTGAACTTCAAAGCATTAAAATCTCTCGGGGATAAGTGGGGTGTCCAACATCCATTCTGCCTCAGCATCAGGGAAAATCTGCTCCCTCTGTGATAGCAGAAAACTACATGTAAATGTCTCAGAGACAGAGCAGAAGCCACTTCTTGATCATGATGCAGTGAGCTGCACAGTAAGAGGAGCAGTATACAGCTAGCTGCTGGGAGCCAGGGCAGCCCAGATGCAAAGCAGGAGCCCTGGGTCGGCTGTGCATGCACAGAAATGTCGTCCCTGGGGTCAATGTAGACCTATTAGAAAGGTCCATGGCATGTCTGATTCACCACCTGCACCTCTCTGGGCGCTTAAGAAGTACCTGGAAGGTATAAAGCAAGGAGGAATGGTAGCTCTTCCAGTCAACGAGTGCAGCTGGTAGGTCAGCTTTCAACCACAGGCGCAGGTGAAGAACAGCCTTGTAGCCATCAGGCAGGACTGGAGGGAGAGGAGGCAGTGGGCACCCCAGCTGCTGACCCAGGGATGTTGCTGAAGGGGAGGATGCTCAGCACATCTGCCTGACGTGTGAAGTCTCACCAGACTGAGCACATCAAACTCCATATTCATTCAAGGGAGCACTGGGGGTGGCCATGCTCCAGGGCTGCTGCAGGCTCCTCTCCACTCCTCTTTACTACAGGATTTGGAAGGTCTGCAAGAAATGACAAAAAGCCCTACCACAGGGATATGACCCTACAACCAACACCAGGGAGCACGCAGAGAAAGGGCAGTGGGGATAAATGCCCCCAAAGCCACAGTGAGGTGCAGGCTGGAGCTGTCTCTTCAATCTGATTTTCACCTAGTGTGGCCTCCATATCTTTCCGCACTCCAGCTGTGTGAGCAAATCATTGATGCATGTTACAAATCACACCATTCATAAAGGGTCATCATAGTATCATAGTCTCAGTCAGGGTTGGAAAGGACCACAAGGATCATCTAATTCCAACCCCCCTGCCATGGGCAGGGACACCCCACACTAGATCAGCCTGGCCAGAGCCTCATCCAGCCTGGGCTTAAACACTTCCAGGGATGGCGCCTCAACCACCTCCCTGGACAACCCATTCCAGGGCTTCACCACTCTCATGGGGAAGAACTTCCTCCTCACATCCAGCCTGAATCTCCCCACCTCCAGCTTCATTCCATTCCCTCTAGTCCTATCACTACCTGACATGTCATGACAATGCTGAAAACACTGTGGGCACCAGAAAGGAGAAGGATGACAGGTAGATTGCCCCAGCCCAGGGGCAGCTGCTCCCTCTGCCTCCATCTGCTGACACCTTACAAGCAAACCCCAGCAATGAAGCAGTGGAAGCCGAGTGCCACGCTCATGTTTAACTGAAGACCTTTGTCCCAGTAAAGCCATCAGCATGAATTACTCTGCTGTGTTTATGAAATTCCAGCAAAGCCAAAAGATAAACCATGGCATGAAGCTGAAGAATTTTTATGGCACACAGCTCAGGAAAGCTTATCTTGTAAATCTATGATTATAACCCCCCCCCCCCCTTGAGAGCCTCACTGGCTTTAATTGGCACCGTTTTTTTGCTGAGGTTGTTAACTACTGCTAAAGCAACACAGAACAGAGCTGCCTTGCTCTTGCCTCACTCCTGTAACACGCTTTGAGATACCAAAAACCGATGACAGAAACATTCAGAAACAGCGACCGTAAGAGACTCAGCTTAGAACCTTCCAATCATAGAGGTTGGAAAAGACCAGTAAGATCACCAAGGCCAACCATCAACCCAACACCACCAGGCCCAGGTTCTGAAGCACCATGGCTGCACAGTTGTTAAACACCTCCAGGGATGGTGACTCCACCACCTCCCTGGGCAGCCTGTTCCGACGCCTGAGCACTCTTCTAGTAGAGACAATTTTTCTAGTATCCAGTCTAAACCTTCCCTGGTTTAGTCCCTGAGGCCATTTCCTCTTGTCCTATCACTTGTTACTTGGGAGAAGAGACCAACACCCACCCCTCTACAGCCTCCTTGCAAGGACCTGTGGAGAGCAATAAGATCCCCCGTCAGCCTCCTCCAGCCTAGACAACCCCAGTTCCCTCAGCTGGTCCTCCTAAGACTTGTTCTCCAGACCCCTCACCAGCTTTGTTGCTGGACTGAAAAAAGCACACACACACACACACACTACTACTACTACTATACTACCAGAACATTCAGATTTAGATGGGGGAGAAAATAATAATTCAAAAATGTGAGGAAGTTTGTTAAAAGCAGAGTAAAAGCAGCACAAAAGCAGCAGGTGGGAAGGTATGAAAGGGAAGTTTCCATGGTACCTGTTAGCAGATTACAGCCTCAGGCAAAACACACACTGTCTAAAAAAAAAAAGAGTTTAATACATGGCCATAACGTGGCAACATAATTAAGGAGTGGTGGAAGTAAGGCTGCAGGAGTAAGAAGAAGTCCTTCAAAGAGGAAATACTGTATCTAGATAAGGAAAAAACCAAAACAACCAACAAACTTCTGTCAAATTAAGTTTATTAGCTTTTTCAAGCATGCCAAAGATTTCCCTGAAGGAACAACTTGTAAACTGGGAGGGGGGGGGGGGGGGGGGGGGAAGAAATATTTTCCAAAGCTTTAGAAGCAGGAAATCTGCCAAAGAATCTGAAAAACTGAGAGAAGATTGAAATGCACAGAAATATTTATGGAATGAAAGACTGTGAAAGAGAAGATAAATGCAACCTTTGCCATGCTAAGGAGAAATTTATGAAGGTTCCCACACCAGAGCAGTTTCATTTGCAGGACTAGCCTGCAAAATCAGCTCAGTAGGAGAAATGGCAGGAGAAAAATCTAGAAAGAAGGGGGGAAAAAAACAAGTGAGAGATGGCAAAATAAAGAGAATCCTTCTTCCAGGTTAATAATTGATTACATTTTAGGAGGCCAAGGAGAGAGGTAGACAGTCAGGTTTTTACCAGTAGAGTTGCAGGACCCTGCCATGGGATAAATGGCATGGGAAGGAGGGGCACAATGAAGGGACAAGTTTGCTGAGCCATACAGATCTACTCAGAGCATTCAAAGGTAAACCTGCATGCAAAACCCTTTAGAAGGCTCTCCTGAAATGGGTGTCTCAAAATGCCAAGGCAGCTGAAACCCAAGGTCAGGGAACACAGAGTAACGCACAGCAGATGAGACAGCCATGGCCACATGTAGTGATGGGCTCTAAATGAGATACTGCTGCTCAGCAAAGAGTTCTTCAAGCCATTTTGGACAGTTCTCAGAAAATGTCAATGCAATGCTCATCCACAAATATAGAACAATCCACCAAAAAAAAAAGGACAATTAAGTTATTTTGGGAAAAAGGCCTTCTGGAAAGCAATTCAGAGAGCAGAGCAGCCCATTCCCTTGACTTGCTGCTGGCTTTATTCCCTGTCAGAGCATGGCATGAAGGTCTGGTTTTGCAAGGCTCCCTTTTGAGTCTCAGGCTTGATTCAGTCCAGGAGCTGGAGGGATTCCTGCAGCTGTAGGCAAGGGTTCCAACATGAGAGCAATTTACTGCTGGTGGGTAATGAGGGGTCAATGCCAGTGGTTCGGTTCCACCCATTGTCCTGTCCACACCACCCATCTGTCCTTGTGCTTCTACAAAACCTTCAGCAGCATGAAGTTGGTGTTTGACCATTAAGAAGCTGGGAAGACTGCATGGCCCTTTTTTTCAGATGAGTTCCACTCATCCTGGCCTGCATCAGGAACAGTGTGGCCAGCAGGAGCAGGGAGGTCATTCTCCCCCTGTACACTGCACTGGTTAGGCCACACCTTGAGTACTGTGTCCAGTTCTGGGCCCCTCAGTTTAGGAAGGAGGTTGAGTTGCTGGAAGGTGTCCAGAGAAGGGCAACAAAGTTGGGGAGGGGTTTGGAACACAAGCCCTATGAGGAGAGACTGAGGGAGCTGGGGTTGCTTAGCCTGGAGGAGTCTCAGGGGTGACCTCTACAACTACCTGAAGGGAGGTTGTAGCCAGGTGGGGGTTGGTCTCTTCTCCCAGGCAAGCAGCACCAGAACAAGAGGACACAGTCTCAAGCTGCACCAGGGGAGATTTAGGCTGGATGTTAGGAAGAAGTTCTACATAGAGTGACTGCCCATTGGAATGGGCTGCCCAGGGAGGTGGTGGAGTCACCATCATTGGAGGAGACTGGACGGGGTGCTTGGTGCCATGGTTTAGTTGATTAGGAGGTGTTGGATGGTAGGTTGGATGCGATGATCTTGAAGGTCTCTTCCAACCTGGTCTATTCTATTCTATTCTATTCTATTCTAATTCTATTCATGCCCCAAAATTAAAAGCTGATGCAAAAAAAAAAAATATGTATCATTATGCATCTCCTTGACAGCTTGAATCAACTGAACTCAGCCCAGAACAAGGAACAACACTCAATCCAGGCAGGAAAAAAAAAATAGGAAGATCCATCAGAAAGAGAAGTGCTGTTAAAAAGGAGGTGGTAATGACACACCAGAAAGAACCCAGCTTGTATTTTTAGAAAAAGGAAAGAAAAGCCCAGTTAAAGCAGCAATTTCCAGAAGAGGAAGTCAGACTACTGTGCTGCAGAGAGACAAGCAGCTCCTGGGGACTGCAGTGAGCTGCAGCTTAAAAATTCTGCCTTTGCACCCCTATGTGTTTGAGCCTGGCCAAACCAAACACAAGATTTCAATTTTCTGTTTGTCTGTGTGAGAGAAATCGTAGTGTTCTTATCCATCCTGCAATTGTGTCTTTGCACCTCACAGCCTCCTGACCATCTCATAATTGTCTCTCTAAATCTTCTCCAGGCCTTCTCTTAAGTCCTTCATTTTATTTTTGTCATTGGTGCCTCAGGTTACCAGGAAAGCTGCCATCTAAGGTGGAGAAGAGCAATGAAAATCATAGAATCATAGAATCACAGAATGGTTCAGGCCAGAAGGGACCTCCAAGGGTCATCTAGTTCAACCTCCCTGCAGTCAGCAGGGACATCCCCAACTAGATCAGGTTGCCTAGGGCCTCGTTAAGTCTTCCCTTGAATATCTCCAGGGAAGGGGCCTCAACCACCTTCCTGGGCAACCTGTTCCAGTGTTCCACCACCCTCTTAGTGAAGAGCTTCTTCCTGATATCCAATCTAAATCTGCCCTTCTCTAGTTTGAAGCCATTGCCCCTTGTCCTGTCACTGCAGGCCTTTGCAAACTGTGTCTCTCCATCCTTCCTGTAGGCCCCCTTCAGGTACTGGAAGGCTGCTAGCAGGTCTCCCCAGAGCCTCCTCCTCTCCAGGCTGAACACCCCAGCTCCATGGAAATGATGATAAGATGGTTTGGACAGTATCTCTCTGGAGAGACTCAAAACCCACCTGGGTACGTTCCTGTGTGATCTGCTCTAGGTGATCCTGCTCTGGCAAGGGGGTTGGACTGGATGATCTTTCAAGGTCCATTCCAACCCCTGACATTCTGTGATTCTGTAAAACAGGGATCAGCTCATGTCCTACCTGAAGAGCTCCAAGTACTGCCCATGTTGAAGGGTACAACTGACAAGCCCATGCTTTCCTGCAAGGAGATCTTCATGTCCAGCACAACCAGATACCATTTAACAAGAGAGAGTTTGTCAGAACCCCCTTCTCAGCTGCAGATGTTTCTCCATTCTTGTTCTCCACACCACCCACCACATGTGGTCCAATAATGTCAGCTGTTGGACACAAGACTATGATTCCAAGTGCCTGCTGGGGACACTGCCCTGGGATCACCAGTCAGCTGCAGGATGGGCTCAATACAGCTGTTATTATGGCTTGGAGTTGCACTTTCTGGTTTTCAGAGATTTGAACTGCAGGCTCCAATGTGAATGGCAAACCAAACTCTAAATCAATTACACTGTGCTGTGTTAAACTTGTTATTCACAACAGGAAAGATAAAGCAAACTCAAAGAACAATATATTACCAATACTGTCAGAGACACCATCCATTTCAGTATTTCAAGCTGTTCAGTTTAAATGTACTTTTGAAACAGGAGAGTCTGAAATTCCCCTGCCAAATTCTTTATAGGATCAAAGGAAAACTCTTCTCCAGTGTCTGCAGTTCTTTGAGGCACCGTGTTCCCTCGTGCATTTCCCTCAGAGCAGAACATTTGTCCCAAGAGAGACTGACACACCTGCACATTTGAGGTATTTGTCCTCACATTCCCATTGAAAGGCTAAACTTGGCAGGAAAAATTTAAGGCTGAGTAGTTCAGTTGATAAGTGAACCAGATGTTCCATACCTTGATAAGCAGAAGGCATGTTACTGCTACCCAAAGCATCTAGCTGATATTGTTTGCCTAGGGCCACAAAAATGATCAGGGGGTTGAAGCACCTCTGCTATGAGGACAGGCTGAGGTTGTTCAGCCTGAAGAAGAGAAGGCTCCAGGGAAACCTAATAGCAGCCTTCCAGTACCCAAAGGGGGCCTGCAAGAAGGATGCAGAGGGACTCTTTACAAAGGCCTGTGGGGATAGGACAAGAGGCAATGGCTTCAAACTGAAGAAGAGCAGGTTTAGATTGGATGTTAGGAACAAGTTCTT
Organism: Dryobates pubescens; assembly: GCF_014839835.1. Lineage (NCBI taxonomy): Eukaryota > Metazoa > Chordata > Aves > Piciformes > Picidae > Dryobates > Dryobates pubescens. The sequence continues at coordinate 61,994,000 of NC_071612.1, forward strand.
TACCATGAGGGTGGTGGAACACTGGAACAGGTTGCCCAGGGAGGTGGCTGAGGCTCGAGAGGGCTCTGGGCAGCCTGATCTAGTTGAGGATGTCCCTGCTGACTACAGAGGGGGTTGGACTAGATGACCTTTGGAGATCCCTTCCAATCCAGACCATTCTATGATTCTATGATACTATTTCAAAGAAAAAAAATAAAGTCATGAAAATTCATTAATTCAGAGTGCTCAGGAGTGCTTCAGTTAATAATAACTCAAAATGAAATTGGTAATTATCAACATGAGTTGGATGAAACCCAGTTGTGTAGCCATCAGGAGTTCTATCCCAACCAGTGCAGCTGGGAGGCAATTCAAAATGAGCAAGGAGAGAGATACAGTACAAAGGGGACACCTAAGGAGTTTTCTCCCCGAGTGATGATTTCTGCACAACCTTTTTTCTGGGATAAGGTAATCAGTGGCATATGATGTAGTAACAGGGACCATCTTCTCCACTCAAACAGGAACTGATGTTCTGTCATAAATGGATTGGAACCAGACAACCCCCAGACTAATAAAACGGAAAATGAGCTTTCCGTGCTCTGACAGTCACCACCACGAAAGGTTCAAAGGACAGAAAGGAGCACACACTCCCTCTGGCTGCTGAGCCCAAGGTGGCAGGATCTCACCCAGGCCGGAGGTGCTCCTCCAGGACCAGCAGACCCGAAGATCTCGACTCTGTATAAATGGAAACCACTTCTTTTCCTTGTGTGCTCCCCAGCTCAGGATTCCCGAACAAAACATCCACTTGCAAAGAGGAGGGAAAAGGACAAAGCTTGGAAATTTCCATTCCTGGGACTGCAGAGGCGCCCTGAAGACAAAGGGGCAGGCGGGGCAGATGCTGAGCAGCACAGCCCCATTCAGAGCCCAGCGTCACCTCCTCACGTACGCCGGCGTCAGGAGCATTCACGGCAAGCTGCCGGTGCCGCCCGGCCGCGACACGATGTGCTCCAGCGCTATCTGCTGCAGACATCTCCCGAGCTCCTATCGCAGCAGACAGCACACGGATGTGTTTTGGGAGCAGCCTGACCGTGCTTGCCACACCCTCCTCAGAGCCATCCCCAGCAGAATGGAGAGGACAGCAAGGGCAGCAGTCCAAAGGATTGCTACCGAGACTTGCCCACTTCTTGCCGAGATCATAGAATTGTAGAATGGTTTGGGCTGTAAGGGGACCTTTAAAGGTCATCCAGTTCAACCCTCCCTGCTGCAAGCAGGGACTCCTTCAACTACATCAGATTGCTCAGAGCTACATCCAACCTGACTTGGAATGTGTCTGAGGATGGGGCATCTTCCACTTCTCAGGGTAACCTGTGCCAGAGTCTAATCATCCTCACTGTAAAAGAATTCTTCTTGATATCTAAGCTGAACCTCCCTCCATAAGTTTAAAACCATCATTCCTTGCTGTGTCACAACAGACTCTGCTAAATGGATTATCCCTGTCTCTCTTATTGGCCCTTTTAAGCACTGGACGGCCACAAGAACGTCTCTCCAGAGCTTTCTCTTCTCCAGGACGAACAATCCCAACTCTCTCAGCCTGCCCTCACAGCAGAGGGGTTCCAGTCCTCTAATCATTTTTGTGGCCTCATCTGGACCCACTCCCAACAGGTCTGTGTCTTTCTTGCGCTGAGGACTCCAGGCCCAGACACAGCACTCAGTGATGATGATCATGTAGGAATCTTGCTGTAAACAGGTGAGAAGAAACCCAAACTACAGCAGATTACCATGGGTGAGCAGAAGATGCAGTTCAGAGGAGATGCAGGAAAGATCTCTGTACTTCAGGGATGACACATGGCTCACCACAACCTATCGCTGGTCCTACAAATACCACATTAATGGGTCCCAAACTTGGAACCTCACAGCGAAACCTCAAACTTGGAGTCAACAACACAACAAAAGTTACCCTTAGACAAGGTACTGGATAAGCATATTGTAAAATCATAGAGTCATAGAACTGTTTAGGTCGGGAAAGTCCTTTAAGATCATCGAGTCCAACTGTTAATCTACCACTGCCAAGTCCACCACGAAACCATGTCCCTCAGTGACACATCTATGTGTCTTTTAGATACCTCCAGGGATGGTGACTCCACTACTTCTCTGAAGAGCCTGGAAAATTATTACTCCATCCTGCAGGCTTGAAGGTTATTGCCAAGCATGACAAGCACAGTTTAGGCTGCAACTACCTCGGGTGCTTAAGCGAAATAGATCAAACCCAGCCTGGCCAGGCCAACACGTGCTGGCATCACATTGTCCAACTGCAGTGCAGAAATACCTGGAAAGGCTTCAAGGCATCAGTGTTTACTGGCTGCTAACTGGGAGTTTAGTGTTTGGGGAGGGGGGGAAATAAATAAATGAAAGAAAGCAAGAAAAAAACCCAACCAAACAACAATTTGTCTCCCTAAGAAGATTAATAGGTGCATTTAAAGAAATCAGTCTGTAGGCTTAATGAGAAAGAGGCAGCAAAATCCTGAATGTGAGACCTCCTACAGTTTTTCAGTCCAGCTGTACAGTCAAATAATAGTTTATGTAACTAGGATTGGAACAAAATAAATTAAAAGTAATTTCATGTTTCATCAAAGGGGGGGGGGAAAAAAGTACAGTTTGGAGTCAACGTGGCAAGAGATCCAGTTCAGCACTGCATTTTCTCCCAGCCTTTCATAAGCTCCACACCATCAGCTGCTTTGGTGTTTTCACAAGAGGAAGGCAAATTACCAAGTCCCTTAAGAACTTATTATACATTTCCAAATCTCAACTGTTCCTATTTTGTAACTCATCACTTCACATCTCTGTAACTGAAATGTTTTCTTTAGGAGATGGGAAAAAAAAAGAAAAAAGAAAAAAGAAAAGAAAAAAAAAAAGAAAGTAGCTGTTTTTCCTAGGCTGCAATCTGGTTTTTCTGGTTAAAAAAACCCCAAGTGGTTAACAGCTACAACATGTCAGTCTTGGAAAGTAATTCCCACACACAGCTTCATCCTTTTGCAGACATTAAATATGGCAAAATCTCTCCATACTTTTCATGTCTAGACTGATGAAGGAAGGATGTGAGCCACAGGCTCTTCCTCATACCCATGAGCCCACAGCAGATCCAGCTGGGTCTCAGGTGGGCTTACAAGAGGGACAGGACCCCTCTGAGTCCATTTAATAACAGAAGAAGACATTTCTGACACTGACTTCATTCTTGCGTATGACTTCCAAGGACAGAGCGCCCTGAGAAGCAGCTTGAGACCGTGTCAGGAGGGGTCACGTATTCCAAGCATCTCCTAACAGTGCTCAAAATCCATGATTAAAGTCCAGTTCCAAAATAAATCCCCACATGCACAAGACTACAATCCTCAGGAGAGCACTGGTCCTGTAAAGGGATGTCCACTGGGGCCAGGCTCCGAGCTTGGCATCAGCCTCGTATCCCTCTCAGCTATCAGAGAAGCTAGCAAGCCTCCACTGCCAGTAAAGTTTCAAAACAGGCTAAAAGGCAATATTCTACTGGCAGGGAAGGAAAAAAAAAAGATAAATGGTTGAAAGGCTGCTCTCAGTTATTGACATCTGGCCTCTGAAAGTCTCCCTGCCCTGTAGTACCTACACAGACGTCTGTGCCTCCAGCACAGGAGGCTGGATGGAGCAGGACGTGTCAACCTCAGACTTGAAACACTGGATTTTATCACACCTGCACCAGGCAATGCTTTGGTCCAAGGTGAATTTTTCCTTCTGTGGCCCTCAGAAGAGCTGTCAAGTCCTCATCTGAAAACTGTTCAGTGTGGGAAACTGCTTTGTCACATCTGAGAAACTGTGGTCCCCAGCAGGTCCCAGAGCCAAGTGACGAACAGTTAGTCACCCTGCTCAGAGAAACCCAAAATTCAGGCAGGGTGGATGGATTTTCCAGAGAGCAGCTGCTTGCTCTAGGTTGTGTTATAACTCAGAAAAGGGGGAAACCCTCTGACAGGAGATGCTCTTCCTCTGGAGAGGAGCTAAGCATGCTCAGGTAGCAGAGGTTCAGATGACTGCAGGTGGGACAGGCAGCAAGTCACAGGCAGGAGATAGGTTGGGAAAGGCCTTTCATATCATCAGGTCCAACCATTAACCCAGGACTGCTAAGTCCACCATTAAAACATGCCCCTAAGTGCCACATCTGCATATCTCTCTAATACATCTGGGGATGGTAATTCAACCACTTCCCTGCACTGCCTGCACCTTACACAGGAGTTCAGAAGCTGCAGGACATTCTGGGCAGAAGTCACAGGACAGCACTGAAGCCTGAGAATGAGAAAACACTGAGAATGACAGAAACACAGAGAATGAGAAAACACTGAGAAACACAGGGACAGCCACGACAGTCTCCAGGGAGGAGAGAAAGAGCATCTCATGAGTCACAGGAGCCTGTGCAGAGCTTGCTGCCACTCAAGAAAGTCCCTCTGTAACTGCCATGCAGCTAGAAAACTCAGTGTCCATTACATGTCCCTTCCTTACGTCCTGCTGCCTGGCTGTGAGCACAGAGGAGAGGGCCATGGCAGATAAGGGTAGGACCATCACATCCTCTTCAAAGGGTCAGCTTTGAGTCCTGACCCACGTGTCAAGGGTTGCCCCTGCTGTGTCCCAGCCATGCAACATGAATCATCAGGCGGCTGCAGCACAAGAAATGGCTGAGTGCCCCACTGAAGATCAGTTCTTACTAAGAAACCAGCTGTCCAGGATGGCCCAAGCCTGAGTCCTTGAACACCTGAGCTTGTAGGTGCTGTTATCCCTCAGGGAAGCATATGGAAGTTAAACTACATCTGCATGTCTCAAACACATGGACTACTACAGGCAAATCTATGGCTGCCTCTTGGCTTTGCAAAGCAAAGTCTCCCACTGAAGATCTCAGTCGTTACTGTGTCAGTCTGTATGATGGGGTGTCTAATGGTGTCTACCAGTGCGTAATGGCCCTGAGGTCTTCTCTGGATGTGTGCTCTTACCTTTGCCCACCAGTACCTTACATATCCTGTCACAGTCACTTAGCTCTTGGACAACTGCACCCAGCATGAGCAAGCACTAATGGTCTCTGAGTGGTGATGTTCATCTTGGCTCTTTCCAGGTTGCTCCCAACATCAGGAAGCGAGAGGAGGACAAGGGCAAGCTGCTGAGGTGACCTGTGAGCAATGGATTTCAAGGTCTGCTGCTGCAGGAGACACCAAGGACAGGAGAAAGGTCTGGGGACAGACTGGGCAGAAGAGGTTGTTTCTTTTTTTTTTTTGCTGTTGCTCTTCTTAGAAGATGCCTAAGACACTTCACCACATTAAACACACACACATTTTTCTTCTATAGACAATGACCTAGAAACACAACTAAATCATTTTTGACAACAGAGAATGCACCAAACTATTTAATCACATCTTCAGGGGGAATAAAGCCAGAACAAGCAGCTAATCTGCTGCACATCACAGAAACCATAGTTCTGGGCTGAGGGAGTCTGCATCTCTTAGGTGGGGAAGCTTTGATTCAAGCCTTTAGTGATCATACTTCCCATTGCACCCCGTGGTACACTACTCCTACACTTATTTGTGCTCACTGTTTACATACATCTCATTACTGTTCAGCTAGCTTGGAGCTCTGACTCTAGATTCTGTTTTGCCTTTCTTAGCCATCGTAGCAATCTTTACCACCCAGGGGCAGAAGTCAGGCTGGATGGCAGAGCATCACTTTTCATCTCCAGCCAAACTGTGACACTGAAAAAACCAACAAAAACAAGGAAAAAAAAATGAACAGAATAAAAAGTGCATTCAGTTGTGGCCTGTATTGCCCTGGTAGATGATGTTCCTCTGCCTCTGACGAGCTCAGCATGGGCAGGGACCTGCTGCCTCCTACCCCATCAACCCCCTGTCCCCAGTCTGTTAACGGGGCCAAGGTCTATCTTTGATATCAAACAGACTTTTTGTAAGGGCATGTGGTAATAGGACACTGGGCAATGGTTTTAAAACAGAGCAGGATAGATTCAGATTGGACATTATGAAGAAGTTCTTTACTACCTGGATAGTGAGATACTGGAACAAGTTGGCCAGAGAAGCTGTGGACACCTCATCCCTGGAAGTCTTTAAGACCAGCTGGCTGAGGCTTTGAGCAAGCTGGTCTAGTGGGAGGTGTCCCTGCCTATGGCAGGAGAGTTGGAACAAGATGAGGTCCCTTCCAACTCAAGCCATTCAATGATTCACAGACTGGTAAGCTCTAAAGAGAGCAGGAGTCAGCAAGGTGCCATCACCAGTGCAGTTAAGTTATCTTTGACATTAAACATGAGCAAAGCCTGGGTAAGGAGCCCCCCAGGAACATGCCCTCCAGCCTCACTGCAAAGCACAGGGCAGCATTCACAGGATGCAGTGCTGCTGCTCTCTCTTGCAGGCTCCTCAGTATCTCATTGGAGGTGCTGGATGTGCTCAGCAAGGAGCCAGCTCATTGTACTTATAAAAACTTCTCAGCATCAGTGACATGAGAAGCAGTACAGCAAGCCCAGTCCTGACTGACAGGCTCCACAGCAGTGCTTCAGGGTCACCAAGGAGCCCTGTTTGTAAGAACGGTCATGTCCACAGATCGATGCAAAAATAACAAACCTGTCACTCAGAGGGACGTTCGGAAAGGCAGCAATGGCTCAGCTGCAACAATCTCCACCTCAAGAAACCACGTGCACCACCCATAACAGCTCACAACGTGTGGGCCCAGGATGACCACAAGCACTTGCTGCCAGTCACCAGCAGAAAAAGGTCTGGGCAGCATCCAGAGCAGCAGCGTTCATCAGCAAAGCCAACGTGATAACCTTACCTCCACATTTAGTGACAAGCCAGAAAGCCTTTGCCCTGGAGCCTATCCACCCAACCTCCTTTAGGAAATGCTGTGTGCACCCCAACTCCCTGTCACAGCCTTCTGGAAGTGCATCCCCCTCACTGGGAAATGAGGATTGCTGGAACAACACCCCTGGCCAGCCCAGACAGGGAATGGGGGACAAAGGCTTGCACAGGGGCTGGGTGTGCTTCCCTGGCAGGAGGGTGCTCAGATGCATAGTGAGTTTTCCCCAGCCAGCATAAACTCCAGGAATATGCCACAGCACTGAATACCTGTTTGCCCTGAACTGGAAACATGATGGGAAGCATCAAGTCTGTGCTCAACTCACACAGCAAAGGAAAGAATCCGTTTGGTTCAGCTGCACTGGAGAAGCAGAAGCCAGCCCATCACACTGCTTGGCACAACCCTCAGTAAGGAGGGACCCACAGGTCCCAGTGGATGTGGACACTCAAGCTGCAGCACCACTGAGCATCAGCAGAAGAGGCTGACCACCAGTGTTCCAAATTTTGGGGCACAGAAAGCAGCTCTGAAACAGCTGCAGGCTGCGTGAGAAGGAGCCAAAGCCCTCTCCTGCTCCTCAGCCAGCGTGAGCCAAGAGAGCAAAGGAACTGGAGCCCTCCTGCTCTCTGAGCAGAAGTGCATGCTGTAGGGGCATCCTGGAGCCCCTCACTCAGCAGAAGGGAAGGGCACAGAGGCATGATGCCTCCAGCAGAACAGTCAGGCCGGTTGCAGCAACCCCAACCTGCAAAGCAGATTGCAAATCTGTGTATTTGTTTTGAAAGAAAGGCATTAATATTTGATGCCAAACACTTTGAATATTGATGAGCACGTTCACAGGCGAGGTTTTGGAGTTACTTAAGCACCCAGAATTGTGCCATCTACGTTCAGGGGCCTAACAGCTGCTGTCAGAGCTATCAGAAGGATGTAAAACACCATTTGCTAAAGGGGAGACACACTGCAGCTGACACCACCCCCACCCCCCATCACGGGAGAGGAAGAGAATCCCAGCAGGATATTTAACACAGGAAATATTTTGACTTGCTCCATCAAGTAAGCCATTTGGTACTCCTTTTACCTTCTCTTTTGCTCACACAAGGTTACTGAGATCAAAATGTTGCCTATCTGTTCTTTCCCTGCTTGCTTAAACTCAGCCTGAGCTCCATCCTGACTCTCCAGGTGTTTTGCACCAAATAACAAGCCAGCAGTGTGCTCAGGTGGCCAAGGCCAACAGCTTCCCAGCCTGTATCAGCAATACTGTGGCCAGCAGGAGTTAGGGAAGCGATCACACCCTGTACTTGGCACTGGTGAAGCCACACCTCAAACACTGGGTTCAGTTTTGGGCCCCTCACTAAAGCAGCAGTGAGGGATGTGGGAGCATGTCCAGAGAAGGGAAATGAAGCTGGTGAGAGGTCTGGAGAAGAGTGGCTGAGGGAACTGGGATTGTTTAGTCTAGAGAAGAAGAGGCTGAGGGGAGACCTCACACTCTAAAACTACCCAAAATGAGGCTGCAGTGAGGTGGGTGTTGGCCTCTTCTCCCTAGTATAAAATGACAGAAAGGAAATGGCCTGAAATTGTGCCAGGGGAGGTTTAAGCTGGGTAGTAGGTAAAACAGTCTTACTGAAAGAATGGTCAGCCATTAGAACAGGCAGCCCAGGGAGATGGTGGAGTCACCATCCCTGGAGATACTCAAGAATCATGTCACCATGGCACTCAGGGCTGTGGTTTAATGGCCGTGGTGGTGCCATGCTGATGGTTAGACCTCATCTTAGAGGTCTTTTCCAACCAAAACAATTCTATGAATCTATAAATTAACACTTACTAGGCATGATCAAGTGGAAGGATTTTCCAGAGCACCAGACTGCAGTCCTGCAAAGGGCCAGGAGAAAGCTACTTCAGCATTTGATACCTCTGATGGGGATGTCTCTGCATGGTCCTGCTCAGGGCTCAGCTTTTCTTGGGGACAGCAGCACAGGGAAGCAGACACGGGGCTGGCTGCCCAGCCAAGCGCAAGCCCTGGCCACAGCCTGGTTTTCTATCACATCACATCACACAGCTTTGTTTCATTTCCAGCACAGTCACATGGAAATGGACATCAACTGCTCATTTCTGCAAGCTTGTGGAAAGTGGCCATTTAAAAAGAATCAGGTAAACTTAGCCCTTTTTTTTTTCTTTAAATTGCTTTTATGTATAGACTTATTAACTATTACTGCTGTGATATACTTATGCAAGAAAATAAAGCAAGTATCCAGTTGCCCCTATTACAAGAAGGATATGGACATGCTGGAACATGTCCAGAGAAGGGCCATGAGGATGATCAGAGGGCTGGAGCACCTCTCCTGTGAGGACAGACTGAGAAAGTTGGGGCTATTCAGTCTGGAGAGGAGAAGGCTTAGAGAAGACCTTATCATGGCCTTCCAGTATCTGAAGGGGGCTCCAAGAAAGCTGGGGAGGGACTGTTTAGGGTGTCAGGTAGTGGCAGCACTTGGGGGGATGGAGCAAAACTAGAAATGGGTAGATTCAGGGTGGATGTAAGAAAGAAATTCTTCTCCATGAGGGTGGTGAGACACTGGAAGAGGTTGCCCAGGGATGTGGTAGAAGCCTCATCCCTGGAGGTTTTTAAGGCCAGGCTGGATGGGGCACTGAGCAACCTGATCTAGTGCAAGGTGTCCCTGCCCATGGCAGGGGGGTTGGAACTAGATGATCCTGGAGGGCCCTTCTAACTCTAACAATTCTGTGAATTTATGATTCTAAATGCAAGGGAGCTACCAAAAGGGCAGGCAGAGCATCTTTTTCCTTGAGCTACTTTCTCTAACTGGGAAGGTTGCTTCTTTCAGTCCTGTTCTGACTATATTCTTTCCAGTCACCTGATTTTTCCTTTCAAGCCTCACCACCAGACAAACAGACTGACACTAAATGCACAGTAGGGTGAACAGTGTCAATGCTTGACTTGCTGTTCCAAGCCAAGCTTTAGGAGAACGCTTACAGCACACACAAGAGGTGCTACTACTTAGTACCAGAAACTTCTCTTCTTGGTCACTTCAAGACTTTCAACTTGTAGCAAGCCTACCTGAAGACTTGAACAATTCTGTGGTATTCAATTGAGCAGCTTCTTTATCAGCAAAAGCAAAGGCCCCACTGGTCTCTGCTGTGGGAGAAAGCTTCCCCCTGGCCTCAAAGCCCAGCCTGGCTGTTTGCAACACGCATTTCCCAGCTCCAGAGGAGCAGTGATGCTAAAAGCACCACTACTCCCACTGAGCATATGTATTTATGGCTAGTCCTCAATGCTTCCCAGGAGACCAACCCTCTTCCCCTCTCCCATCCTTCAGCCTTAGCTCATATATCCAGGCATCAAAAAGCCTTTTACATGCTCCATATCCAAGCAGCAGATAGACCAAAAACCTGAATGATTTTGGCATAAATCAGGCACAGACAAATATGATCAGAAGCAGCAATAAAATCTCTCTTCAGGATACCAGGAAAAGCAGCCATCTAAAACGCTATGCCCCAAGCCACATTTCCACCTTCGGGACCACCACTGCTCTGCCATCATCAATCCAACCTTCTCATCAATCCATCAACAGCGCTGCAGAATGAGCTTGTCCCTTCTGCCTAGGGGGTCTCTTTGGAGGAGCAGACCAAGACTCCATTGCCAGGCAGCTGGCAAGTTTTCAGTCCATACACGTCTGCAACCAATTTGTGTTCCTTTGATCCTACGGCTTAATAATGCTCCATCTTTTCATCTCCTTTCGGGCCACAGAGGCTCTGTTTGTCTAGGCAGACCAGCAGCATCTCTTCCCTTCCTCCTCCAACTCAGCACCACCCTGCCCAAGCACCAGAGCTGGGCACAACCCCCCTTGCTGAGACTCCAGCAGTCTTGCACAGGGGTGAGGTCTGCTAATGCATGCCGAGAACACCTTGCCTGATGCAATCCTGCACCGTGTTGGCCTCTTTCAGAGCTGGCAGAGCCTGGCACCTCACAGAGAGTGCTGTGCCCATCTCCCCTTCACCCTCTGGCTCTGCTGTGCCCCACCCAAACTGCACAGCCAGAAACCCGGAGTTTACAAGTCACAGTAGATGCTGCAACCCAGTGAGATGTTACTTCCATAGGATGTTCTCTACTCTCTGAAGTCTCTCTTTAGTGCACAGTGTCTTGAAAACAGCCATTACAAATTGAAACACAAGCTCCCCCTCCCCCCCCCCCAGATCCAGCCTACCCCAGACGAGGGGCTCAGGCTATTTCCCTGCATAACACAAAGCAAGAAGGATTGTGAAGACTTACACAAAGTAGCACCACTATGGCTCTTGTTGGCTCCTGTACAGATTTAGGTTACTCAGCTCCAATAAAAAATAAAAATAATAAAAATAATTGCCCAGATATTAAGAGCAATTCACTTTCTTTCCCCCTGCCATTTGGGATCTCTGGAGCAGCAGTGTTTGCACCGCTGCTCAGTCAGCACGAGCTGGGCTTTGCTAAACCTTTTACAACATCTGCTCTACCTCACCTGCCCACTCCTGCATCTCACAAAGATGACTTTCTCCTCGAGGTCTATTTTTCCCTTCATTTCCTCTTTGTTACCTTGAATTAAAATCCCTCAGTGTTATCTCAGCTCCTCGCACCCCTCCCACGCTCAGTTCTTAAACACCAATACAGAGCAGCATCTTCCCCATCCCAACGCCGCTCCACAGCATCCTTCACCACCAGCCTGCGGAGTCCTGCGTGGCCCACCTCTTTAATTGCATTAATTAATTGCGAGGGAGGGCAGCTCCCCAGCAGCAGCTCCCCAGGAGAGGCAGGAGCAGCAGCTCAGCATACGAGGGCTTGAGCATGGCTGGCAAAAACAACTCGGAGTGTCTGGCAGTAGAGGAGCGAGAATGGTCAGTGTTGCAGGACTGGGCTCCTCCACCCCGCCAGCCCCATGGGCTCTGGGACCCTCAAAGCCATCAGGACTGTGGAGACTTTTAAAACCTGCCTGAATATTGTGATCCTGGGCAAGCTGCTCTGTATGCTCCCGCTTTGGTTGGACTAGATGGTCCCCAGAGGCCCCTTCCGCCCCCCGACATGCTGTGATTCTGCGACCCCAGCCCTAGTCCAGCAACGAGCACAGACCCTGGGCAGCAATGGGGGAGACTGGCAAGCAGTGCCAAAACCAGAGAGAGACGGCACAGTCCGCACAGCTCCCTCAGCCGATCCTCTAATGCCAACACAAATGGCCCTGCAGGTATTTTAAATTGTCATGAGCAAGCTATGAACAACTTCTGGCCAGCAGAGTGTGAAGCAGAGGGGTTGGCGACTCTTCAGGGAGGCGAACTGGAAAAAATGCAAAGGGAAACAGGCAAGATTTCACTCAGGGGTGTATTTTCCACAGTCTTTGTGTAAAAGTTAGGAGAGATTTTTGCCAAGCAAAGCCTGCCCGCAGCCCAGCCGCCCTGGAGGATCCCTGAATCCCATCTGGATATGACAGTGCAGCCTGCATCAGTGATTGCAGCCCGCTGGCTGGGAGCGAGAGGAAAGCGTCGCCAGGCGAGACCGCAACCTCCCATTTGAGCTCCCACTTGCATTTCCCCCTTCTAAGGAACACAACTGGCAACAGCAGCAGAGCTCATCGCTGCACGGGTGAGGCAGCGAGCCCCAAACACTGCCACCTCGCCACGCGCTGTGGGCAAGCCGCCCGCAGAGTCCCCCGCATCCCTCTGTGAAACTTTCTGCTCCCTGCGTTTTTTTCACCAGAGAGGATGGTATTTTAGGACTGGTTTGGGGTTTTTTTTCAGAGGAATATCTCCAATCCCACGCCCATTTCCAAAGCATCTCCCTCCTGACTGGCACTGCCTGGCACTGCCTGGCAGAGAGAGCAGCTTGGTGCTGTTCCCTGCGAGGTTTTGCACCGATGACTCCTGGCAGGGCTGCACGTCCCTCCTGTTACATAATGACCTTTCCTCTTTGGAGCCAGCTCCATTTGGGATGGCTGTGTTTGGGGTGGCTGTGTTCAGGGCACTCACACACCCTGCTGCTGAGAGCTGCGTGCTGCCAGGCACCATCGCCCAACCTTGTCTGAATCCCCCAGTCCACGCTTCCCAAACCCAAAACGTGTCCCTCCCTCCTCCTAACCCCACTGCCCCTGCAACTGCCCTGGCCCTTGCTGATGGGCCTCTGCCCACCTGGCAGCACCCACCTTTCTCCTGCCCCTCAAAACCCTCCACTTCTTATTGAGGGCATGTCATCCCTCTCCTGTACCCAGCCTTAAACCACACCCTTAGCACCCAGGAACATCCCCAAGCTGCCAGCTCTCCTGGGGCTACCTCTTCCAGCAGTGACCTACCTTACCTGCCTCTATCTGCTTCCCAAGCCCCACTCTTCCTCCCTTGCCTGCCCACACCCCCTGCTTTCTGCCTGCTGGCCCACCTGCCTACACCTCTCCAGACTCTGGTTTTCCATCAGTTCCTGTCCCTTGCCCTCTCGTACCCTTACCTGCCTGTATTTACCTGTAAGCACCTGAGACACCTGCTCCCAAGTGGCACCTCCTTCTCTCATGCCCCACAGCACCCCAAACTGCACACAAACAGCATCTCCTGTCTGCATGCCCCCAGCCACCTCCTGAATACCAGCCTGCACCCAAGCAGCATCTCCCCCCTCTGTGACCAACTCGCATTCCAACTCGCACCCCAAAACCCTGCATCAAACTGGCACGTCCTGTCTGTGCACCCTCCAGCACCCCAAACTGCACACCATAAACCTGCACCCAAGTGGCACCTCCTGTCTCTGCGCCCCCCAGGACACCAATCTACACGTAAGCAGCATCTCCTGTTTGCACGTTGCCAGCCACCTCCTGCACCCCAACGTGCACCCCACAGACCTGAAACCGAGCAACACCTCCTGCTTGTGTGCCCCCAGCACGCCTTGGGCACTCAGGTCCCCGTCCCTGCGCCCCACGACCCCGCACCCTGCCGGCACCCAGAGCCCACCCACGCCCCTACAGCCCATCTACTCCGGCACCCACGGCCCCCCACAACTACCCCCTCCTTCTCCGCCGCCCGCCCGGCCCTGGCCGCGCCCCCCGCGGTCTGACCTGGGCCCGGGCCCGGCAGCGCTGCCCGGGAGCTGTCCGCCGCCGCCTGGTGCTGAAGGCGGCTTGGAGAAGGCGGCGGCGGCTGCTGCTGCTGGCGGCGGCGGGGCCCCGGCGGCGGCGGCGGCGGCGGGCGGGAGCTGCCCGTCCTCGCCGCCGCCCTCCAGGCTGGCCTCGTTGCCCATGGCGGGCCGGGCGGGACCGCTCCCTCAGCGCAGCGCCGCCTCCGCCGCCGCCATCAGCCCCGCGCCGCCATCGCCGCCTGGACCCACCGCCCCGCGCATGCGCCGACCACCCGCAGCCTGCCCGCCCGCTCGCGCCGCGGGCACGCGCGTCTCCCCGGCCAATCGTCGCGCGGCGACCCTCCTCCTCTCCCCACCTCCCGCCCCTCCCGCCGGCACGTGCCCCCCGCCCCGCGGGCCTGCGCTCGGGCAGCCAATGACGGCGTGAGGCCGCGGAGGGCGCGCGGGGGCGCCCCGCCCCGCCCAAACCACCAGCCAATGGGCGCTCCACAACGCAGCGCCCGCCAGGCGGCGCCCCGGCAGCTCGCACCCCAGCGGCCAATGAGCAGTCTGTCTCCCATGAGGTCATACCCCGACAGCCAATGAGCATGCAGCCTCCTCTGAGGTCACAACCCAACAGCCAACTTCCAGACTCCATGAGGTCACACCTCAATGACCCATGAGTGTTCACGCTTACATGAGGTCACACCCTGACAGCCCGTGAGCACCCCCGTGCCCATGAGGCCACAAGGTCCTGCAGGGTGGCACCTACCAACCGTTGAGGCTCCCCTTCACCTCTGAGTTCATGTGCTGCCCCAGGAGAGCAGATCCTGACAGCCAATAGGCTTTCCACACCCTTGAGGAATCACTGTCTGCCAGCCAATGAGCACTCTCCCTGCCCCTGAGGTCACAGGCTGCCTGAGGATGTCAAACTCCGCCAGCAAATGAGTATCCTGCACCCTTGTGAGGTGCCTTATGGTATTGTCATTGTCCTGTTCTCTGTAAGGCAGCAGGCAGCCCTAGAGTGTCACACACTCCCGGCCAGCCAACAACTTGCGACCTGATGTGCTGAGAGGTTGGCTCAGGAGATCACTCAGTGCCTGTGAGGTCACCAACACTCCACTGTTGTCATGCAGTGCCTAAGGGGTATGCAGACTGGTGCTGCTTTGAGGCTTTAAGCTCTGAGGAGGTGATAGAGCACTCTGCCAACCCCCACCCCGACCCCATAAGGTCACAAAATGTCCAGCACCTGCTCACAGTTGCTTGTTGGATGTCATCACAGGGCCTGACCAATAAGCTCTCCCTGAATCAACCTGGGTGCAAGAGACCTCCAAGATCATCAAGTCCAAACAACTCGTTGAATCTTTGCTGTTGAATCCATTAGGGTTTTTATTTGCTGGTGGATGGAACTAGATTTGTCAGTAAGATTCCTACAACACATCCCATCAAAAGCTTCACACCCATGACCATGGACTAGTAACAAGAAATCTATGGCAGCCCTATTTTGCAAAGTAGCATGTCTAATAGATTGACGTTCAGGAGCTAAATCACTTAGTATTTCTGATGTGATATTGTTTTGTTTTGCTAACCAACAGCTCATTCTATTTAACTGTGTAACTGTTAGTTAATCAACCAGACCATGTCACTAAGTGCCTCAGTCAGTCTTTTCTTAATGACCTCCAGGTACATTGACCCCCACCACCACCCTGGGCAGCCCATCCCAATGGGCAATCTCTCTGTGAAGAATTTCTAACATCAAGCCTAAACTTCCCCTGGCACAGCTTGAGACTGTGTCCTCTTGTTCTGGTGATGGTTGCCTGGGAGAAGAGACCAACCCCCACCTGGCTACAACCTCCCTTCAGGTAGTTGCAGACGGCAATAAGGTCTCCCCTGAGGCTCCTCTTCTCCAGGCTAAGCAACCCCAGCTCCCTCAGTCTCTCCTCACAGGGCTTGCGCTCCAAGGCCCCTCACCAGCTTTGTTGCCCATGGGAGACTGGGGGATTCCATAGTTCCCCCCAGTCCACCAAGCTGGCCCCTGCAGCCACCCTTTAACCCACTGTTCTTATATATGATCAGGGTCAGTTGAGGTGAGCAGATGGGGGGGATGCCTGTGGATCCCCAGGTGTGGCTCCTCCAGCCCTAGCCATGGGCCCCACAGGAGGCATGGTGCTGCTCCTACCACCTACCACCAGCAGCTGCTTTTTATGGGCTGTGACTCAACACCCACACTACACTAAATCCTAAAATAAATGTGAAACCAGGTCCTTTCTCACCTCCTGTTCCACAGAAATGGAAACTGGCTCCCATGGGCCCCAAGGAGACAGAGCCTCAGCCCCTTCTCTGTCATGCCCCCTGCATGTCTCCAGCCCTGGGACCACCCATGCCCATGGTTGTGGCTCATCACTGTCCTGCTTGGAGCCAGCTGTGTCACACAAGGAAGTTTTGAGGAGCTGAAATCATCACCAAGCAGGAGTCAAAAGGCTCCAGGCCTGGTGGGGACAATGCATGTGGTAAAGCAGAATAAAAACACACCAGAAGCAACTTCCCAAAGGAGCAAAAGCAGGTGAAAAGGGATCAGGACTGACAACATGGCCAGAAGAGGGAAAACCAAACAGAAATACAACCAACAAATGCACACCACCAAGAAAAAAACCCCACTGTTCTGTTTTGGGGGGTTTGTTAAGTTTTTCTCCCAGACACAGAAGACTTAGAACATCCATGTTAACCTCAGCAGAGGTCTGAGCAGCCTAATAGCAGCTCCAGTTTAGGCTTTGCCCAGCCAAGACACTCCAGCCCTGACTGAAATCATCTTTGATGCTCAAACCCAGACAACAGCAGCTTAGGAGATAGTGAGAGAAAACATCACCCACCAAGTGACACTGCAATGACAGAATCACAGAATATATCTGGTTGGAAGAGACCTCAAAGACTATCCAGTGCAACCCTTGTCCCTAAGCACCAGGCCCACATGCTGCTTGAACACCCCAGGGATGGTGACTTCATCACCAACCTGCTGAAGGTGCTTTGTTCACTGCCATCTGAGCAGAAGCTTCTGGCCCAGGATAGAGTTTATCTTCAAATAGAAATTAATGGGGGCAACAGACCCAGCAGAAGGAGAACATAAGATGCCAACTCACAAACTCTGCTGTCCCTGCTGGAGGGGACACTGGGCCACAGCTGTAGTGCTGTTTTGGGCAGAGTGGTCCTAGAGACAGTCACTGAGCAGAGGACAGGGCTGGCTCGATCAGGTGCAAATACAGATCCCCAAACAAGGGCTAAAGCAACAGCTCTGAGAGCCCTTCTTCATACCTCCACTACAGGCTGGGACCAGCTGTCCCTTCACCAGCTCTCCAACACCCCCACATGGAAGCCTACATCCCTCACCAGATACAGACCCAGACCTTCACTGCTGCCTTCTTGGAAGGGTCTCCCTGACCTTGCTTCAGGCCAGAGAGCTCAAGGTAGATCTGTCACTTTTTAATGCATGCAGGTACCTACCTCAAAGAGATGAGTGCACCATGTAAGAGAGTCAAGTAAAAGGCTTCCTGCAGACCCTCTCCCAAGCTTCTCTTCTCCAGAATTAGCTATGCTTAAGTCCCCCTCCCTTCCTCTCATACTTGTTTCCTAGCGCTCTGAATCCTTGTGCCAATCCAGGCTCTCCACCATCCCATGTCATTCAGCAGTCAGCCCCAAGTGATGTAGGCAAGACCCAGCTCAAGGTCTACAGATATTTGCCCTGGGATTCACACCACTTAAACCACAGCTTCACCCCACTATGGCCCTCCCTGTAGCAGAGGGCTCTTTTGGGAGCTGGCATCAGAGGTTTCAGAAGGGTTAGGCACATCCTGGGGCAATCCCCACGCTCAGCACCCGAGCTGAAGTGGAAGGAGACCACTCAGAAGCCCATTGTGTTAACATGTCTACACAGCAGTACATTTTATTCCCTATAGACACATTTTTTTAGCCAGCCCAGGTACTTGGGTTTCCAGCCTGCAACAGCTGGAAGTGGAAAACGTCACAGTTTTTGTACAGCACAGAACTCTGTAGCAAGATATCTCACCAAGTCAATTGGCCTTGGGAGACATGGAATCTCTTGTCCCATGTTTGCAAGTTGAAGAATCCCAGACAGGTTCAGCCCCTTCAGTCTCCCTCTCCCCTGAAGGCAGCCATTCTCCAGCACTTCCAAACTCTCAAGACACTAGGCAGACCACTTACAAACCAACAACCCCCCTACAATCTCATTAAAAAAATAGTAACTAGAAATTCATACAATCAAGTCTCACAACACATGCTCAGAACAGAGGTCACACCAGCACATTCATCTCCCACTTTACAGGCAGCACAGGGGGTGACCCTCCACATCCTCCTCACATCAGTGATTTCAGTGCCAAGCCTGTGAAAAAATGCAGTGGACTTCATGGGCCACACCAGGGAAAGGCAGAACATCTCCCAGGCTTGTCTGTGAGTCTCCCCAAGCCTGCAGCAGAAGGAAGATGTTTTATTTGATGAACAGCCACCCTCTAGCAATGCTGGGCATGGACGCCCTTGGGCATGCTGCTTCCTCCAGGAAACTCTTGGAACTATCTACAGCAGGCATAGAGCCAGTTCAGGTCTCTATTCCCTGCTCTCACTCCAGACCGACATCCCAGATGCCCTTCCTATACCTCGAGCTTGCAGCTGCATCCAAGAAGTGCAGTTCCACCTGGTGTCAGAGAGCCCAACTGCAGAGCTCTGGGATGGCCAGAAGATGAGAAAAGTGTTAAAACTGCATGAAAACAGGAGGAAGAAGTAGTAAAACAAAGGGAGTAAATCACTCCAAGCACTAGCCAGAGGCTTGGTCTCCTGCTGGCTTGCTGCAAGGCCAGGATTCTCTCTGAGGCAGCTCATCTCACCCCAGCACAGCGTCAATGCTTTGCAAATAGTCCCCCACATAGTGGTGGTTGTATGTTGCTTTGTGCCAGGCTCTGGGCAACTGCACTCTGCCATGCAGCTGCCTTGCCCAGCAGTGCCCTGGGAAGGGAAGGGGCTCTCACTGCAGGAAACTGTCTAGTCTGGCTTGGCTGCTGCTGGCAGAAGATGTGGAAGGAGCTGTAGATGCTGGCCTGGAGACCTTCTTTTTGGTCCTCCCTGCTAATGGACGGATTTCTGCCAGGTTTGTCTGGAGGTAAAACTGTCAAGGAACACACAGACCAAGGTCCTGGGGACACAAGTGACCCAATACCTACTGCAAACCAGCCCTGGGGGCTAGCCATCCATTTGCACCCAAATTAAAACTCCCCTAACTCACAGCAGCAGAGCTGGGGCATGCTCCTGTCCCACGAGTTCCAAATGCTTCCCACTCCTGTGCTAGCCTCTGGCACACAGTCAGCATCCATCAGAGCTTCAAGTTCTACTCTGCATGCCAGGGCCAGGACACCGTGTGGGAAAAGGCACAGCAGCCACAGCCTGCAGCCTTCCAAGGCAGAGCCACCCCAAGGGAAGAGTCCTTGGAGCAGCAGGTCCCTTTTAATTCACATGGCATCATACAAATCTTCAGAGACACTGAAGTGGCAGAAACTAAACACCACTGATTGTAAAGGTCTTGCCCAGCCCCTTGCTGTGGACTGGAGAGCAGGTGGAGGCTGTGCTAGCAGAGCTGCAGGGTTACAGACCAGCCTGCAGCACCTGGGCTCAGAGAAAGGAGCTGCTCCTCCATCAGCCACATGCAAGAGGCAGCACTGGGACAACTGCCCACCTTCTCCATTCACCTCAGACTGACAGCACAGAAACACCTGTCCCCAGAGACCTGCCATTGTGTACCTCCACCAATGCCAGAGTAAGGCCACAGGAGGTTTTCCATCAGGTCACACCTTCTAGCCTCCTGCTTTTCTACAAGGAGCAAAACCCTTTCAAAACCAGCACCAGGAGCTAGAGCAGTGTCAGAACCATCAGTTCAGGCTTTACCCTCTGCAAGCACTGTCTGGGGGAGGCAAGAGAGGGGCAGCCTATCGGCAGGGTGGGAGCTCAGCCCAGCCCAGCCACTCCTCAGAATCATTTAGGTTGGAAGAGACCCTTAAGATCATCAAGTCCAGTTGTTAACCCAGCACTGCCAGATTACCAGTAAACCATGTCCCTCAGCACATCTTTTAAACCCCTCCAGGAGTGGCAACCTCACTTCCCTGGGCATCCTGTTCCAGGGCTTGACAACCCTTTCAGTGAAGAAATCAAGGTCCCTCACTCGCTGCAGGGCTGCCCACTGGGACAGGCACATCACAGCAGCAGTGTCCCAGAGGAATGAAGGCTTTGGCTGCATGGGCTGGCAGGCATGCAGCCAAGAAGAGGCTGTGCTACACTGCTGTCAGAGATCCCAAGGGCAGAGGAAGCCCCTGCAGATTGCACAGGTTTGTGGTTGATGCACTTCTCTGAGTAAGTCACCTCTGATAATGCTCGCAGCAAATTCAGGTCCTGCATGCCTTTGTGGAACTCAGACTGTTCAGAGTCAGACAAATCTGACAGGCTGGGATCCTGGAGGAACTCCTTTTTGTTGACTGTGGACATGACACCCCAAGATGGTCAAAACTGAAGAGAAGGAAGAGACAGGAGGTGTGTATTGCATCACTACTGCCACATAAGCTGCAGGAAAGGATACAGGTTGTATGAACTTTGTTCTGCCTCCCATGCCATCATATCCCATCCTCACCTAGGAGAGAGAAAGAAATGAGCCTGGAGCCTTGGCTACCTCACCCCACATTGGTTATGGGGAAGGGGGAGCCTTGCAGGCCACAGTTTCTGGAGAGGGATTCCAAGCACCTGGAAACACTCAATACAACAGATTGAAGGGTATTAGTAAAGTTTAGTTATCTTGGGCACTTTGTGAAGTAAGCTGAGCCTTTGAAGCAGGAGGGAGGCTTAGGATTTTGTCACTGTGACTGAGAAATACAAGGAAAGCACCCAAATTCTGTGAAAGCTCCAAGAAGGTGGAAGAACGGATACAGAGGGCTGCCAGGAAAGGCATGAGCATCTGTCATCCCTGGAGCAGTGCAGGACTGGGAAGTAGCCAGGTCATGCTCCAAGATTTGTTTTCCACACACTGAATGTGGCAACATAAAGCCTCATTTGCTTCCTCCTGTAGGGTCACTTCAGGACAGAGGTGTGCAGTGCCAGCCCTCAACATCATCACCAACTGGACAGTCATACTCACAGTGCCGGTGTTCTTGTGGGGACCCAGGAAGCTACCCGAAGATGGCTTCTTGGAGAGAACAGAGTTCCTGATGAATGCTGGCAAGAGTCCTTGAAGAGCATCATCCTCCAGATCATCTGCCCAGTTCTGCCCCACAAAATGAGAAAAGCCCTTAAATTCAGCAGATTCAGTGCAGGTTAAGCCCACAGAACGATACTAACGCTAACAATGAGGACAGCTACCAGGACAGTGGTTACTGCTGTACCACACAGCAGGCCAAAGAACAGCAGCTTCAAGCCTCCTGCCAGGGCCCATGTGGAACAGCACACTGCACCCAGCAAGACTGGGAGGACAGCCCCCTCAGCTGACTCCACTGCCCTCATGGTCAGCCCCACGCTGTGCTTGCCAAGCACATCTGCTGCAGGGAACTCGGCAAGAAGCATGTGAGCCTCCATCCTCCCTCTCCTACCCAATTCCAGGAGGCCTGAGGCAGCAATCAGCATTTCTAGGAGACTGTCAAGCAAAGTACTTTGAAGCATTTACTGTGGTTCTATAGAGGGGCTGGTCTATGGTCACAGTGTCTCCTACATGGAGAAAATGGGTCCTTTATCCCAAGCTTATTAACAGCAGAATCAAAGGCATACAGAAAAGGGAAAAAATAAAATTCAAGACTAGTTCTTTTACCTCCACTTTTTCCTTCAGAACTTTCTTTGCCAGATTTACCACCGGAGGCCTGTAAGAAGCCCAAGGAGCAAATCAGCAGAGATTTATTCAAGTGGAGCTGGCAAGGACAGACAAGGCCAAACAAATGACAACGGCACTTGCAGCACGACATCAGGCAGCTGGAGAGCTATCTGATCTCACACAGCAGCTTACAAAGAGAGACTTTGATCTCTCTGAGAAGCAGAAAGAGGAGAGAAAACTCACAGCTTTTTATCCATCTTCCTCCTTTTTGCAGGTCTCAAGGGAGACCTGCAGGGCTCATGTTCAGGAGTGTCCACATCAAAGGTAGCGTCTAGATCGATCTCATCGCTGTTGGTTGGGTGGTGGAGCTTCGGGGGCTGCAGTCCCATGGGAGCAGGGCTGCAAGGCAATGCAAAGTGGTATCACCAGGAGGTCACTGCCTGCCACCCAGCAGACCAGACAGAGCTGCACAATGCACAACTGAGTTGCAAGGCAGCTGTGAAAACAGGATCAGAGCCCTCATTGTGCTTAGAAGTCACAGAAAGGACAATCTGAATCCCAGAGTTTATAGTCAATGTCCCAGTCACAGAATGGTTTGGGTTGGAAGGGACCTTAAAGATCATCCATTTCCAGCCCCTCCAGGGACACCTTCCACCTGGCCTTGAACACCTTCAGGGAGGGGGCATCCACAACCTCCATGGGCAACCTGTTCCAGCGTCTCACCACCCTCATTGTAAAGAATTTCTTCCTAATCTCCACTCACTCTCCCCTCTTCCAGCTCAAAGCCATTACCCCTTGTCTTATTACTACAAGCTCTAGTAAAAAGTCCCTCCCCAGCTCTCTTGTAGGCCCCCTTCAGGTACCAAAAGGCCACTATAACAGCTTACTGGAGCCCTGTCCAGGCTGAACAACCCCAACTCAGCCTGGCCTCACAATGGAGGTGCTCCAGCCCTCTGATCATCTTCTGGACCTGCTTTAGCATTTCGATGTCCTCCTCATGTTGTGGGCACCAGAACTGGGCACAGTAGCCCAAGTGGGGTCTCACAAGAGCAGAGTAGAGGGAAAGAACTCCTGTTCACCCTCAGATGGTCTGTGTTGTAACAATAGTACCCAGAACACAGGGGGACTGGCACCCTGCTGTTCTGTCTACACAGCTTACTCTGCTGGGGTAACAGCACAGACCTCTCACTAGAAAAGGCTTGACAAAATTGTGAAAGATGCCAATTCTCAAGGCCAGGCTCCTCTGCCTGCCTAAGATCTCTGGTCTCCTATAAAGCTAAATCTGAGGCAGCCAGAAGAGCAAATTTAGGGATACTCCCCTAGCAGGACACAGGGAACAAAAGTTTGTCATACCCTAGCCTGTTCTTTCATCCTGCCCTGAGCCAAACCCTCCAAAACACCCACCTTTTCCAGGCACACCAAACACCACCTTGTCAGCACCAAGAAAAACAATACAATATGGGATACAAGCAGCACAACAACCATGCTACTGCAATCCCTGGCAGGTGAGCATGTCTCTGCTTCCCCAGCTCCTACTTTGGACTTGCCATCTCCATCCTTGGCCCAAACCCAAGCATGGGCTTCACTAACCTTTCAAAGACTAGTCGACTGAGTGTCTCACTGGTTACAGATGGGACCTTCAGACTATCCTGCAAGATGTCTATCTTCTTCTTCAAACTCTGAGGGGAAAGGGAAAGCAGACAGGGTGATAAGGGAAGATTCAGTAGCAGATGTTTTGCCCTTTTTCCATAAATTAGTAACAGGTGGAGCTCAGAGGTGAGGCAGATAAGAAAGGTAAGGTGGACTGGGTAACCTAGTCACTGAGCAAGAGCCAGCCTGGAACTCCTGGCTTTGCAGCTGCAGGCCATGGCTAGTTGCCAGTTACTGCAGACTGAGGAATTATATTCTCACCAAGATCTCCTTGTCTGCATTCTTCAGATCCTTCTGGGTGCTTTTCAACTCCTCCTCTGTCTTCTTCAACTCCGAAACTGTTTTCTGCAGCTGCAGAACAAACCCCCCCCCAAACAGCAGAATGCTGGTTACCACACCAGGGAGACTGCAGAGCTGCAGTGCCAGTGGTATGCTCTGCAGCACAGGCTACTTTCCCCTCTTTCAGGGCTCAGTTTTCCTCTCTGACCAATCTCTCCTGTATCAGAGCAGCTGAATGCATGCCCATTTCTTCAAGCTGCCTGCAGAGGGATCTCCAGGGCTGCTTGGCCAACAAGAACCTTCCCAGTGCACTTCCTGAGCATTTCTGGTTGATAGCTTTTCCCTGCTCTAACACTTGGTGGCTGCATTCTGAATTTCTGCAGGACCTCGAACACAGCAGAGCACAGGAATTACAAACCACAGGCTGGAGGAGGGCTGTGCATCAGCAGTCCTGGCACATGGACAAGCCTGATTCAACACGGAAGGCTGCCAGGAGCAGGGGTCAGGAAGTGGACTGCTACCACATCAGAGACTTTGGTGAGCTCAGGAGCCTGGGCCAGCTCCCACAGTGCTGGTGCAGCCAGCTCTCTGGATCCTCAAGAGCACTGACTCGTATCCTCCTGACGCAAGCCGGCAATTGGGGCTCGGCACGAACTCAGCCAGCAGCAGCCCGATTCCAGCAGCACCTTTCACAGGGGTTAACTCCCTTGAGGAGCAGCACAGCAAACTGAGAACCTCCTTCTCCATTTGAGGGGACAACAGCAGCTATGTCTGAGTAACAAAAATAGACCAAGTCCACCCACAGTCTCTCACTTTGTGAGCTCGGACGTGGGGATGTCCCAGGGAACACCTGCGCCTTGGAGAGCAGGGCCACACACACGCCTACCAAGGGCACCTGGCACCAGAAGTGACAGAAAGACTCCTGACCTGAGCTAACACAGCCCAGCCAGGCCTGGAGCATGGGGAGCACAGCAATGGAGGCATATCAACAGCTCCACAGTCTGCCAGGTCAGGACTGTCCCTGGCAGGCTCCAAGAAGAGCTACCTTGTATGTCCTCACCACTCTCTGGAAACCTCTCCTGCCTGCGTGCAGCATCATGCAGGGCTCCTGGCCCAGTTCAGCTGTCTGAAGGCACAAAGTTGAGTGTGACTGTGGTTGTGCCAAGCCAGGGTTAAGCCCTCCTAACTGATGCCAGCTCAAATCCCCACTCCCACCTTTCCTAGAGGCCCAGTTCTGCAGGAGGAGAGGCCTGCAGCTGAGCTAGTTCATGCTCAGCAGCGTGGCAAGATGAAGGCAGCGTTGCTTCCAGAATTCAGTAGAAGCAGCAAAGCACCTGTGTGATGCTGCCTTCCAGTCCAGGCTCCCTGCAAAACTCTGGCCAGCTCTGCACATGCTGCCACACTTGTGTTCCCTGAGACTGAACTCCTGACAATCACCCATGAGCTGCTCACTCACTGCAGCATCACTCCCTAACCAAGAAACCCCAGCCTGACACTTCCATGTGACCCATACCCCTGCAGAGGTATTGTGTGTGGGAGGAGGTCATAGCAGAGGGCTTAGGCCACAGTTATGGACAGAGATCTATAGACCAGATGTCACCCTGGTGACTCAGACACTCCCTTTACCTTGTTATTGACAGAAAGAAGCTCCTTCTTCAGCTTCTCTGTCATCTCACCAGACATCTTCCGAGCCTCCTTCAAGTTCTCATATTCCCTGCAAAGAGACCAGGAAAGTCATGCTGTTTGTGAGAGGATTGAACTAGAACTAATCAGAGACAAGCCAAGGTCCTTAATTTGAAGCTCTGCAACTGCAGAGCCACCAAAGAAAACCCATGAAACATAAAACCCTTTAGGAAACAGAGTGGAGAGTGCACCAACACCGACCAACAGCACATCGAGTGCACCACTGTCCCAGAGGGAATAAAACCTGCATGGGATACCATGCCTGAGAACAGGGCCTGAACAGATCCTGCCAGCACAAGGGAAACCAGATCCAGAGATATTTCAGTTGCCAGTGCAAAAGCAAAACAGAGCAGCCTTCATGCTGGCAGCAAAGAAGGGACTTTGCTCTAAGTGACTTTCAGAGACTTCTCACTCTTGGCTATGGCACATTCATTCCCAATTACACCACAGGGACACTTGCCTCATTACAGCTTTGTATCAAAGCTACAATTATTCAACTGCCATCAGAACAGACAAAAAAAACAGCTGTGGTTTTGCCCAGCAGGACCAGATGGATTTCCAGGTAGGGGAGAGGAGTGCTGCAGATTGGCCTGGCCACAGAGCACTGGGAGGCCACAGCTGCACCATGCCCTGCTGCAGAGGCACGACCTGGAGCTCCCATCCACTGGCTTCCACCCAGGTGCAGGAAGGGAGCAGGAAATAATCATCATCACCTCATAGGTGCACTGACAACTCTGGAGACAGTTCCCATGGTGACACACATGTCACTACAGTGACAACAGGAACACTTCAGTGTGACAACCTCCAATCTACATCCCGGGGATTTGTCAGTCAAAACCCACTGGAGGCTCAAAAAGGCAGTGGGAGCTCCGCAGAGCCCATGTGCCTGCTGGTACTCAGCAGAGGTTCTCCCTGGGCACACCCAGGACAGAAGGAGCCAGCTGTGCCAAGCCCACAGCGCCTACTTTTTCAGTGAGACACAGTAGACTGCAAGCTGCTCCACCGCTGCCTGCCCGACTCCCATCTCTCTGATCATCTCCTCTGCT
This sequence comes from Dryobates pubescens, assembly GCF_014839835.1. Classification (NCBI taxonomy): domain Eukaryota; kingdom Metazoa; phylum Chordata; class Aves; order Piciformes; family Picidae; genus Dryobates; species Dryobates pubescens. The sequence goes on from NC_071612.1 coordinate 62,020,395, forward strand.
TCGGGGCGCTGACTCTGAAGCAACAGCTCAATCCTGCACCAAAGACAAAAACATACTCTGAGCTCATGAGTCACAAACAGAACTGCAGCTGCACACACACACCGTGCACGAGACTGACATCCCAGCTCCTGGGCCCTGTGGCTGACTGCATTCTGGGCTGGGATTCTGCCCCAGTGTCCTCTGACTGCAGAAGGGCAAACAGCCATGCTGGGAGCACTGAAGTCAAGGCCGGCCAGCACACAGCATTGTGCCCTGCTGCTCTCCACAGGGAGAGCAACCACCTGGAAACACTGCAGGGGCAGGAGCATAGGCAGGCGAGGGCCAGTGTGCTAATGCAGCAGTTTCCAAGCCTGTAAAGGTAAGAAAACGCAGCATGTGGAGGTGGACATTAGAGCAGGCACAGGAGGATCCTTCCCCTGCAAGGACAGAGGCGTGCAGCCCGGCCTGCAAGGCCCAGGGTCTCACCGCTCCATGGTTCTCAGCTTGTTCCGCAGGCGGCGGGCCTCCTCCTTTGAGCTTCTGTTATCCTCCTGCTGCTGCTCCAGGAATTTCATCTGCTTCTGCAGGGAAGCAAGCACACACAGACCGGTAGGAAGGCTCCGGGGATTGTCAGAGAAGCATCCTGGCTTATGCGCACTGCGGGCAGCTGGGAGCATGCCTTGGCTCTTAATGCTATCACCACCTCAGCAGCCCAGGATTAGGAGAGTTTAGCTCCCTCCCTGCTGCACCCTGAGCTCTGCCCCTCACAAGCGCAGCAGGGGCTCAGCACTCATCACAAGATGGGTCTGGCACTGAAGCTATGCCAGAGCCTCCTCTCTGCTGGGAGCGCTTTTGGGGCTGAGCAGTGCCCTGTCTGCAGCCACAATTAGTGTTTAAAAAGCAAAGGAGTCCACAGCAAGCAAACCTTGCTATCGCCTTCTCCTCCCTGCACAGCTCATCCCTCTGCTCTCACCTCCCAATTCTCCTTGCTGTTAGCTGCTTAGAGCATAAATAGGATTGCTAAGTGGGGCTCTTTGGAGTGACCTCAGCCGAAGCAGATACCCACCCAGCCAACTCTCTCACCTGCCTGGAGAGACTGCAAGCCTCTGGCAGCCATCAGCTTGCCAAGCTCTCCAGTAGCAGGCAGCAGTAACAGCCTCAGCTGAGCCAGAAAAGCACAGACCTGCAGTCTGACAGAAGAAAGCTGGCCTGAATTAGCACTGTTTCAAAGCATCTACATGGTTTAGGTTTGAGTGCACCTGAGCACCTCACACAGCATCTTCCAAATGCTCTGGGTCTGGGTTCAGCACAGGGGTGACTCTGGGGAGAGGTCTAGCCAGAGAAAATTACCTCATAAAGCTCCATTCCACAGAGATGTGAAAGGAATTTAGCTGCTTCCTGCCACAGAGACCAAACAGCTGTGAAACTGCAGGGACTTTGCAGAGGAGATAGTGTTGCAGTCTCATGTGTTGTTCCTGTTTAAGCAGAACCCATCTTTGGCTCTTCCTAAGCACAGCGCTCTATACTTCAGTTCCCCAAAGCAGTGTTTTGTGCCAGGTTGGAGCAGACTCCCTACCTCAGACAGCCTCAAACAACAGCAAACTCTCACACAGAGGTTCAGCAGCAGCTGAGAGTGCTAGGAGAAGAGAGGGATGGCTTGCAGCTTGTGGGCTTGACCTGCGTCAGAGCTAGTTAAGCCTCTATTTTCACTGCAGAAGTTTAGTGCTTTAATCTTTAATGATGCAGTATAAGACAGTGCTTGGCACTCAGCTGGGAAACCCTGTACACCACAGAAAAGATACCTCCAGGTCCCTAATCCTGCCTTGTCCAGCTTTCATTAAAAGGACTTAAGCATATACAGAAATCTTTGCAATAGGCAAGATAACCAGAGTCTCCTCCTGAAGTACCAAAGCAGGAAAGCCAAGCACAGAGATGCTGAGCAGCAAGCACTAGCTCCCACCATCACAGTTGTTTCTGTAGGAGTAGGAACTATCAGAAGTACCTCGCCACTGGTACACCCAAGATCCCATGGCACACATGGGCATGGCACAGGCCCAGGCTACCTTTACACCCAAGCAGATTGGCTATAATCCCATGATCAGACAAAAGAAGTTGTGCTGTCTTACAGCAAGGTTTGTCTCACATTAATTCCTTCTGTATCTCCTGCCCTACGACAACGCCATGGTGCTAGTGTCAGGCAGACCTCTGGGACTGGGTCCTCGAAGGAAAAGCTCAGCTGCATATAGCAGACAACCTCATGACCCACACACAAGCTCTACCTGGGCCATTTGGCTTTGCAGGTCAAGGAACATGCTACAGCTTAGGCTACCAAATCAGACTCGTAGCCCAGGGAGAAGGGATCCTGGGGAGCAATTGACCCCTACCCTACCTTTCAGCCTGCAGCTCATAAACCCACACGCTTGAACCCCACCTTCTTGTGACAGGCAGAAAATGCCCAGCCCACCACCAAGGCAGAGTCATTCCTCTCACTATAAGACAGCCCAACAAAGCAGCTCCTGCTCTTAGCCTTTTCCACTTGTTGTTTATGCACAGTACATGACTACAGCTTGAGTCACTGCATGCTGAAACAAGGGGAATATTTGATCCCTGGACTTCACACATTACTAACCTCACCAAAGGAAAGCCCTGGCAACAGCACAGAGACAGGAGAGTTAGCTGGATCAAATCCCACTCAGCTGAAGCTTGCAACTCCCCCTCCATATATTTCAGTTTGATTTCTCCTCCAGACAAACTAAGAAACTAATTTTCCTTGAATCCCGCCTGGCCTGAGCCCATTTCAGAAGAACATTCTGCCGCAGGGAGCCGGTGCTCGGCAATGGGGCGCTGGGGCCAGCTCTCGCACTCTGCTCATGCTGCTACCTTTATGATCAGCACTGCCACTTCATTAGCAAGGCTCAGCCAGAGTCTCCCAGGCTAGGCTGGCATCTCTTGCCCACCACAGCCACCTCTGCCTTGAGCAGGCAGCCACAGGCCTGGCTTTTACACCTCTGAATCACTCCCGACTGGAATGCAGGCAGGACCTCAGGACTAGTGACATCACTCACTTTGGATTAATAAAAGTGAAATGAGCACCCAGCTCCACTGCCCTTGTGTCATTCAGAGATCAAGGAGCCTTGAGGCATTAGATTCAAAAGTCTCACCAGCACAATCTTTGTTGAAGATCTCCACAGGCCCCGCTAGTAAAACTAACACCAACAGCACGGTAGTTAGTGCCCAAGTCCTGCTGGGGACAGGAAAGGTACCTTGAGAGAGGAGCACAGCATCTCTGTCTCTCCCAGCACCTTCTGGAGCGACTCTATCGTGGCATTGCGCAGATCCAGAGTGTCCCTCAGCTCATCCACAAGAGCCTGGCACTCCCGCTTCTCTTTCTCTGGAAAAAAGGAAAACAGAGAAAGGTCACAGCCCAGCAACCCTGACTTTATCTGCCCCACAGCAGCAGGAGCACAGCAAACAGGAACCGCTTGCAGTCTCGGGCTCCAGGCTGCTCAGAGTCAGCCATTCCCACAGAGCGCCATTTCCCTAAGTGCTGTCTGCAGCAGGGTCTGTACTGAGCAATTGCTTCTCCCAGTGCCAGCAGGCTTCAGGATTTTCTTTACTAAAGATAACAAGTTCCCTTTAATAGCTTTCCAGTGCCAGCCTTGCTAGCATTAAGCTGATGTATCTTGCACACGCTCGCAGGCAGGCTTGCACAGGGGAAACTCTTCTAGTCACACCAAGTTGTGGCAGAGCTGGCGAGCTGAGCCCCAAGCCTGTCCTTTCCACATGGAGCCTAATGTACAGAGCAGCCCTGTGGAGCCCTGGGACAGCTGTGTGCAGTGCCCCACCCTGCTGCGGCATCACCCTGCTGCTGCATCACAGCCCTCACCATGGCTCCAGCGTCAAAGGGTGAGAGGCAGAGAAGCAGAGCTCTGCTGGGCAGGGTCCCCAAAGCACCCACTTTTTGCAGGTCATGAACCTTCAAGTCCTGCTGTCCCTCCCCAGGTAGGCAATCCAGTAACAAATCATATGCCTCTGACTACCAGAGAGGTGGTAGAAAACACCAGAGCACAATCTGTGTTGTAGAGACAAAGGACAACAGCTCAGGAAGCAACAATCACCATGAGGAACTGACAGACCCCAGCAGGGAACAGCCAGCATCACTAGAAAGCTCAAAGCAGTTGGGTAATGAGGGAAAGCAACAACTCTGTCTAACCCTGCTGAGAGCAGGGTAAAGTCTTCAGCTCAGCATCTCCTGTCTTTGCTAAAATCACCCATGGCTCCAGTCTGACCATAGTGGAGAGCCAATCAGTGCCTTTCCAAAACATGGTTTCTCCTTGCAAGCAATCCAGCTCCAAATTGTGCCACTACATCCTATAGCAGCGTGACCTGCAGCCCAGCTTCACTGCTCAATCAGACAGCAGAAGAGCCACGTGGGGCTGGGGAAGAGAGGAACACATCCCAGCAGAAGCACCCAGGTGAGTTGTGAAACATTTCTTAGCAAAGCATTTTTTTCTCCACTGATCTGAAAAACCCTTCCCCACCAGAGGCAGCACAGCCTTGAGATGCTCCCCTGCATTTGCAGGGACTCCCCAATCACCAAAAGAGTTAGGGCTTCCCCCTCCTCCATTCCCAGCTGCCCAAAGGCAGATGGCAGGAGTCAAACCTCCCTGTGCTACAGGAATGAGTGTTCAGCTCATTCACTGTGCCTCCCACAGCGCCTGCTGGGTCTACTGGGAGCTCAGCGCCTCTAGAGCCATTTGCAAGCTGATCAGAGACTGGCAATTGCACAGCCCTTCTCCAGCATAGAGCACATCCTTTTAACTGAAGAATTTATACACAAGAACCACCAGAGAGCAGAGTGCCCACAGCAAAAGAGGCAGGAGGTGGGAAGGAGCTTCTCGTTTCCAATATGAAAAGAGAATGGGACAGGGAATGTCAAGCCCAACCTCTACTCACCAGAAGCCGAGAAGATGAGCAGGCCTTCGAGCAGTGTTTCTTGGAGAACATCCTAGCAAGAATCCCAGCCACCTTCCCCAGAAGATCTGGCTCTCTACCAAGTCACTAAACTCAACCAAGCTGGCAAGAGAACAGACCTCAGAATAGCAGAACCGCATGGTCTGCACAGCTCTCTGAGGCTAGGGACTGAATCCTCAACCTCCTGGCTATTCATGTCTGTCTCGTGCATGCAGTCAAGGCAGAGGGAAGACTCTCAGGGTGTGGGTGAGCCCCCAGCATTCTTTAAAGACTTTTTTCCCCCCCTCTCTTCTGCTACTGTGTCTTCGGATTTCTGTCACTCAGAGTGACATTTTCCTTTCGCTGCTCATGACTCATGTTCTGATGACAGGCTGCCTACAGACGACGCTTAAAACCCATCGACAAGTCTCCAGGGCTTTTGCTCTTCCTCCCTCCCTCAAACATCCTCTAAAATTAAAGATGGGAAAATGGAAGCGCACACACACTGAACTCCGTCTGCTCTTCACACGACACATGTGGCACTGCAACAGCCAAACAAATCCCACTGCTGCCTGGGCACTCTCCTTACCCCCTCAGCTGTTAGAGCCCTTGCCATATGCAGCTGTTGAGTTCTCAGGGAGCAAACCAAGGGGTTTGCTTCCAACGAGCCTGCTCCAGATATAGCTCTGCTGCACTTCTGGTGGCTTGTGACTAAGGAGAGGGGCAGAAAAATACAAATTGTCTGTGTCTCCAAACTTGCAGAGAGCTTCTCAGTTACAGCAGAGCTGGGCAGGCTGCAGGCTCTGTGTCATACAAGCTTTGTACAGCTTTAGGTGGCCTCGCCTCAGATAAACCTCTGAAGAAGCTGCTCCAGCAAAACAGTTTGCAGCCTGCACCACGCCCTTGGCTTCAGAGAGAGGTGGGCTCTGCACGGGGGCTCCTCAGGCCTGGGCAAGGCACCTCACACAGAGCAAGCCCAGGACACAGACTACGAGCTACTCATCACCCACAGGCAGCCGAAACTCACCTTTCATGGAGAGCTGAGCCTTCACCTTGTCCAGTTCATTCTGAAACACAACACACACAAACAGATTAGGAAACTCCCTGCAGAGGAGCTTCCACTAGATCTTAAGAGGACTCAGGAGGTTTCTCAGCAGGACATTAGCACCAGTCAGCAGCTAAGAAGGGCACAAGGTAACAGCAAGCACCGTGTAATATCACAAGGAATGCAAAGAGCACCTCCAACTGGCATTCTTCAGGGACAGAGAAGAAGATCCCAGTTTCATCTTAGCCTTGTCAACCTTGTGTTTCTCACACTGTCAGTCATCTTGTTTTAGCTGAATAATTTTGGAAGGCTCTCAGGGAAACACAGAAAAAAAAAATCAGACAGGAACAATTTTTATAGTGTTTTACCTAAACAAGGCAATAAGGCTGGGATGTTGCCAGACTAACTGGATTGAGAGCTGCTTTGAACTGAAGTGAACTTTAATCGGGTGCAGGTGGGAGACAGGAGGGCACATCCAACTGTCTGAGAAGGTAACCAAGCATACCATCCAACAGCAGCAGCTAGCATTCTGACTGACACTAAGGCACTGCAGATCTGGATGCTGATAGGAGCTAACAGCTCAGCCCAACAGCCATAAACAGATCACCACTAAACCACTCCACAACACACTGAGGGCCTGCAAGACCTCCTGGGTGCTGTGAGGGTCTGGGGAAGGTCAAATGTTTCTAACACCTTCACTAAGGATCAGAAAGAGAGAGCAAATGCCCCATAGCTTAAATTACACATAAAGAAGTGATAGGAGTTACAAACACTGGCAAATAGCCAAAGGAAGTGCAAAGAGGTTACAAAGAGAGGCTATCTATAAATAATGCTGCCCTTTTTTTTTTTTCAAGTGAGAGAGAAATATATACAGGAAAGAGTCAACAGAATATGACTTTAAAAGCTGTGTTAGAGAACTGCAGAGGAAGAAGTCAGGCAGGAACTGCAGTGGAATAAAACCATAATAAAATGCCAAAACAGTACTGAAGCAGAGCACACAAATCTGTGCAACCTGGAACACCACATGCAAATCTGAGCTGAGAATAGCACTGCCAGTGACCACGGACCTGATGGGACCAGAGCAAAGCTCTGCTAGTGACAGCAAAAGCAGGAGATATGGGCTGTAAAGCCGGGTAAGCAGAAGGGACTCAGTGCAAAGCCTAGCAGAGCTGACTTGGACTTGCCCCTGGGGGCACAACAGCCCGAGGGCTGACACGGAGTTAACTCTGCTGCAGGAACTATTCTGGAGTAGCTTCCTCAGAGTCCTATTCAGGAACGATTAGTGAGCTCACAAGATGTGCTAATTAGCCTGATAGCAAAGAAGTCTCAGGCTGCTGCGGGCAGCTATGTAACATTACCTCATTCATCAACTTAATCTGAAATCCCTCATCCTCCACCACAGCTCCTAAAGGCTGCTCCAAATTTTCACTCCGCTGACAGAAGCTCTCCTCTCTCTGCCAGCATGAGTTACAAGACCACAATTTCCTAAGATCAAATGAGTTTATCCTGACCACAAATAGACAGCTGTCCTCACAGGTTCCCACCCTCCCCAGAAGGTTTACAGGCAGGAATCTTCCTCCTCCTCCGCCTGCCTCCTTTTCACCAAGCTGAACCAGCCAAAGTCTCCTGGTCTCCTCTGGAAGAAAGGGCTCAGCTACCCAGATCAGGGTAGTGAAGTGCCAGGTTCCAGGCTGTTACACTGAGGTGTAACACCCCAAAACTCACACTTCTGCTCTGTGAACAGCCACATGAAGATTGCTCTGATCACCAAGGACCACCTTTAAGAGCAACACAGGATAAATCCAGACTCAGCACCCAGAAATGCTTGGACACATTGCAGCATTCAGCCTGTGGTCTGCAGCGACTCCACGGAAGCAAGTTTCAGCTGAAGCTAACGACCAGTGGTGGGAAACAAACCAAGCCCACCACTGCCCTTTGGCTGTAAACATTTCAGAGCAGAAGCAAGAGTGAGGAAAAGCACCAAAGACAATTATCATCCAAAAGATAACATGGACAGTTCTGCAGCAAGAGGAAGAGGTTTCAGATTATGAAGGGGCTCTTCCAACCACTTATAAGTGGGTGCATAAGGCTGGTTCTCAGGAAAGTGTCCTGTTGGTCTCCCCCAGACAAGTGCACCACAGCGAGGCACTCTGCTTTCTAGCACACTGAAGCACACTCCCTTGCCCCAGTCCAATCCTTTCAAGGCTGGAAGCCAAATGCTCATTTCAGGACATCTGCAGGCTGCACAGATACAGCTCCAGTTGATTATGGAGCTAAGTACCACTCTATAGCCAGGCTCTTACAGGAACAGGCAGTGGTCAGCAACAAATCCTGGCTTTGGAGGCTTTTCCAGGTGAAATTGCTTCTGGTTGAGGAGGTCTCCAATACTTTCCTCAGCTTTAAAGAGTCTGGGGATGGCCCACCATGTGTTTGCTTTGCTAAACTGCTGCCCAGGCCAGAATCGGATACCCCATGGCAGAGTAAACTTCTATCTCGATGGACATTAAATCCCACCCAGGAAGACCACCCATGTTCTTCACACACTCCAAGTCCTCCAGAAACAAGACAATGCACAACATGGAGCCAATAACAAACCAGCATCAGCCCAGCAGCAAGAGGGATCATAGAACCAATAAGGTTGGAAAAGACTTCAAAGAACATCAAGTCCAACCTGCCACCCAAGACCTCATGACTACTAAACCATGGCACCAAGTGCTATGTCCAATCCCCTCTTGAACACATTGTATGGGACAGTAAACACCCACACAAACCAACTCACTAATCCACACAGAAAATAGCTGGCTCTTTCCTTCACCTCTCATTAGGAAAGCTACACACTCAGGGCTAGATGTTGCTCTAACAGCCACACAAGAGGCTTTGTAGAAGCAAGACGAGTTACCATCAAACTTGTTGTGCAGAGAACAGCTCTGCTATCCTACCCTTGAGCAAAGGAGCAGATCTTCAGCACAGCCTGCCTGGAGGAACCCATCTTAGATCCCAAACTGGGGGTGAGAGGGAACAGAAAGCTTTTTCTAGGGCAATTTTCTGCCGTCAACCTATTTCCAAGTCCCTCACTCGTGTATTTACACTTGCGAGAACAGATAGGAGGATGTGACTCGAGGCAATGTTTATCTGCCCCCAGCCATCGCTCTGCTGCTGGGGCACACGGCTCCAAAAGCCCCAGAGATGCTTTTTCATTTTCTCAGCACAAATAACTTTGGCCTTCAGCTGCTTTATTAGCCATCTTGGAGGATGAGGGTGCTACTGACATTACAGTCTGGCTGGCTTTCTTTTAAAAACATGGGATATACATACAGCATTGTCATGGCAACTGCTAATTATGGTAATTGCTGCACATGCTGATTCTAAACACAAGAGGGTACAAGCGTCCCATTATACCAAGGTCAACCAACTACTTTTTTGTTGTTGTTGTTGTTTTGGCACAGATAACTCCAAGACATAAGGAGCCATGCTTCATCCAGACTAGACGAAGGAGGAGAACACGGAACAGCCACTCTGTGTTCATCCCTCCTCACTCACGGCTCCAACACACCTACAGGTGGCACTTGGCAGGAGCTGAGGTGCTGGGTGAAGTTCTCCAAGTTACCCCCCAGGACCCAGCCTCAGCACTGCCCACCACTGCTGGTGCAGCTTTAGGCAGTCCCTTTCCTAATGTATCTTAGGGAACCCCAACTTAACCTGATTTAACCTGCTCTAGATGAAGATGTCTCTGCTCACTGCAGAGGGGTTGGACTAGACAACCTTTACAGGTCCCTTCCAACCCAATCCAGTCTATGATTTTATCAGCATCCTTCCCCACTTCCTTACAGTCTGTTCAAACCCACCTGCAGAAAAGTGAGGAAATGGCACTTTCTCCAGCAGCCCCTTCTCTCCAGAGGTGTTAGCAGGGCTTAAATGCAACTGAGCCAGATACCACCAGTAGTTCATAGAATTTAGTATTTTCCTTCTCCTGCCTTTTGTAAAAGCTCCAAAGCCTCCTCCCCAAGGCTTTGAGACCCAAGGGAGAAGCAGCAGTTGGATGTTTATTTGATAGTGCTTCAAGTCTCCAGGTAAGGTGAGAATGAGAGGGAACAGCAGTGAAGTAGAGGAGGCTTCTTGAGTTACCACATGAGATTCGGTCAGGAGGAACACTGGAACAGGCTCCCCAGAGAGGTTGTGGAGTCTCCTTCTCTGAAGACTTTTAAGACCCATCTGGATGCATTCCTGTGTGACCTGCACTAGATTATATGGTTATGTGGTCCTGCTCCGGCAGGGGGTTTGGACTCCGTGATCCCCAGAGGTCCCTTCCAACCCCTAACATCCTGTGACCCTGTGAACTCTAACCTGCCATACAGAGACCTCCTTACAACACAGGCAAGACTGGGCAAGGACCAAGAGGGAGGGCAGACAGGCAAGAAACACTGATGTGCTTCAGGTCTGAAACACAGCACAGAGAGCACAAGCTCAGGAAGCAGCTCTTGGCAGAGGACCACACATCCAAGACTCTGAAGCATCAGACCACAGAAGAACCACCCAAATTACCTGCAAGGTCTCTGCATCCGGTGCTGTCTGCTCCTCCAGGACAACATCAAAAAATAGCTTATTGATGATGTGTCTTTTGCTGACCTAAACACAGGAGACAGAAGAGGTTGATGGGCACAGATACGGACACACAACACGCTGACAGGCAGACAGAGGGGGAGAAGGTACTACGTGGTCACAAGGCCATGAAAAGCAAGTCAGATCACGTGCTTGATGCCATTGGTGAGGACGCTCTGCTTTGGCTCATCAGCACAGCAGCAGACCCCCCACACACACTCAGTTTTGGAAGCGCGACTCCAGCCAAGCTCCCGAGCCGTGGCAGAAAGATTCAGGCACTTCTGAATCAAGCGCAGTCTGTTCTCTGGCAGCTAAGGCCCAAGCAGCTGACGCTGAGCTAACATGATGCCAAATCCTAAGACAGAAGTACGTGCTGCTTTCTGCAGGCAGAAGGTGCTGTAATTGAATTTGATAGCTCTCCACACCTCCCCCATGCAGTTACAGCTTTGTGTTTTAAGTATTATATACAGTCATGACACCAGCTAATTGCATAGTTACTGCTACATAAGATGTTATTTCGCGATAACTCCATGGTAACCCAGAGATGTAAGAGGCAGTGAAGAACAGAGGGAATCAACAAGTCAGCGAAGGAACAAGGGCCAAGACCTTGAGAGGAAGAAAGAAGCACGAACACGGAACAAGCCCTAGCTGCAGCTGGCTAAAATCCTATGTCTGAGTTTGAGGCAACACCTCCTGCAGCCACTACAGACTGAGATATACTGGCAGCACTAAGGCTGGTGACAAGTGACTTCAAAGAAGTTCAGGTCCCAGCTAAGCTACTGGATCCCCAAACCTTGGCTGCCCATCTCAGGAGCACAGCACATCCTTCCTTCCCTCCCCAGCCTTGGCTTTACTCAACAAAGGGCCAAGTGGTGCAGAGTGAGGGCTGGATTATAATGGCCATGCACAGCAGAATGAGCTGCTTACCCAATGGAAGCGGCAGGGCACCCTATAAATGTAACTCTGATGTCCTTATTGAACCCTTCTTGCCCTCTCTATCATCGTGCCAATACTTACATGGCCTAAATAAAAGCCACAAAACCCCAGAAACCCTTCCTAGAGAAGCTGTAGTCAGGACAACAGCAGAGCACCCCCAGACCATCCTTCTAATCAGAAGGGTGGCTGAGTGGGGGGGGGACTCGCTAAGCCTTTGGGGGATGTTTTAGGGGATGACAGTTCCCACTACTTCACACCGTGACCCCTTCCCCCCATACACCACAGGCTCAGACCAGGACTCCACGGTGCCATTGAGCAGAGCACTGTGCCACAGGAATACTAAGGTGTACAGAGGTGATGGTTTTACCTGGATTCTGCACTGCGGGCATGTCCGGCTTGGTGCTGTGTCAAACCACTGTGTGAGACTGAGAAAGAACAAGAAAACACACAGTAAATCCTTAAAATCCAGAAGCACTGCTCCTAGGGGTCACCCCTCAATTCCCAGGAGACTGCAGGATGCAATTCCTTTCACCAAACCAGAAGCACAAGCGTTTAGTCCAGAGGGGCAGCTAACGGGGACGCAGTGTTCCAGCACGTGCACTCTCCTTTTACCTCTGAGACAATTTCCAGCTGAATTTAGCATGTGAGCTTATCTTTACCAGGGAAGTCTTTACAGAGCTTGCATCTCCCTGGGAGAGAGCCTTTGAACAACTGTAGCTTCACAGCAGCAAACGGATCCACACGCAGAGCGACACAAGAGCTGCTATATCAGGATACAACGGCTGAGACATCTCCAGTTTGGTCAGCTCCAAAGGGTGCCGCTGACACCAAACATGCATCTGCAGAGCGATGGAGACTGGGCTGGTCTCTGCTCCAAGATGGTGAACACAAACCTGTTGGGCTCCCCAGAAGAGCTACAAATGCATTTTGCAACCAAGGCATCGGATCACACTCGGAACAGTTTATTTTTGGAGCAGTGTAACAATCTGGAGCTGGCAAGCTACTGTTGGAAGCTGTTAGAGGAGAGCAAGCCCGAGCTGTGCTGCTGGTTGAGAAGTGACCACTGCACCTGCCAGCGGTGGTGTCTCTCCAAGTCTGTTAGCCAAAAAAGCAAATGCCTGCTCCCTCCACAAACACACAGAATTTATTTTCTCAGAAGCAACATTTCCTTCCAAGACAAACACTTGCAAAACAGTTACTGTAAAAGCATGAAATTGCCTGGAAGGCTTCTCTTATAATCTAACACCGCTCCTTTCCCATGAACACCCTGTGTAGGAGCAATCTGCTGGCACTGGCCCTGCCAGAGCGGGGAGGCCACAGGCGGGAGAGACAGCACAGCCGAGGATCCTGCGGCAGCTTCATCAGCTCCTCTAAACCACTGAAAAACGGAACTACTGCCTTTAAAGCTGCCAAAGCGGCCGGGGCTTGTGCAGGTTAGAACCAAGGCAGCAGGCAGCTGAGGACGAGCGGAGGGGCACATCAGGTACCAGCCGCGTAGCGCACCAAGAGCCCCGCGGAGCAGGCTGAGCCGTATCTCTGCAGGAAGGGGCTTCAAGGACAAACAGCTGCAGACCTGTCCACCAACTCGCTCCAGCTAGAGGAACCCGCAGCCCTACGGGACTGACACCGCATACCTACCCACCCGCCCGCCCCGCTCCCCGCGGACGGCCGCAGCCCGGCAGCCAGCGGGGTGGGGCGCGGCGCTCACCAGGCGTGGTGGAAGGTATGCCCGCAGGGCACGGCAGCCACATCCCGCTGGTTGTCGAAGAAGTCGGAACAGATGGTGCAGTGGGCACGGATAGGCATGGCGAGAGCTCGGCAGGGCCGGGCCGCGGCCCCCAGAACCGGAAGAGGCGCGCGGCGCCACGCGATTCAAATCCGGCCGCGCGCCCGCCACTTCCGGCCCGGCGCGGAAGTGACCTCACGGGGCCCGCACGGGCCTGAGGCCGGGGCGGGCCGTGAAGGGGGCGTGTCTCGGGGGGGCGTGTCTCGTGGGCGGGGCGTGGGCGCGGCTCCGCGCCTCCCTGGCCCTGTGGGCGTGTGTCTTGAAGCCTGGCAACGGCAGCTGGGTCGCGAAGCTCCGGCCCAGGGGCTGGCCGGGACGAGGTGCCGCACCGCTCCGCCGCCCTTACTGCCAGAGCAGCAGTGTCGCCTCGAGCCTTCCCGGGCAGCCGCGCCTCACTCAGCCCCGGCAGCCGCGCCATGTGTCCCCAGTATGGGAGGCAGATACCGGCACCCGGGGCCCCACAGAGAGACAGGGCAGGCGGCGCTGGTGCTGTCTCAGTTTGTCCTCAGCGGGGTCTTTATTTGCCAGAGATACAGTGTGGAGGGGGCGCGGGCTTACGGGGTGCCGGCGGCAGCCTCAGGCAGAGCCGGCCCTGCAGGCATGCAGCTGCGAGGGAGGGAAGCGGGGACCACAAAGGGTAGGCACCGGGGGGACACTACATTTGGGATCCTCCAGACATGAGGCATTGGGGGGGCTGTGTGGCTACCCCCGGGAGGGGGGGCCCCGTTGCACCCTCCCCCCCTCCCTCCAACGTGCATCCCCCCGGGGCCCCGGGTCGGAGAAGGGTGTCGGGGACCCCCACCGCCCCGCGCAGACCCCACCTGCAGTCCCGCACATGCACGCGTGTCCCAGGGGACCTCGCACGACACCCCCCAAGCCCTGCGGGGTGTGGCCGGGGGGAACTGCCCCGTATCTCTGGGCATCCCCAGGGGTAGGGACAGTGGCAAGGGACAGACTGAGAGAGCAGCAGGGGTGCGGGGGGCAGACCGACCGGCAAAGCCACCGAGGGAGCCGGGTGAGGGCCGGGGGGTGCCGGGGAGGACGGGCTCCATGCAGGGCTCTGCCCCGCGGCCGGCTCTCCGTCGGGGCACGTAGAAAAGGGGATGCAGGCGGGGGTGCGGGGCGGGGGGAAACCATGCCGGGGGCTATGTACAGAGAGGGGGCGCAAGGACCACCACCGCTCAGCCGGTCTGCTCGCCAGGGGCCTCGGTGGGGGCGGCAGCCGCGGTGGTGGCAGCCCCGTCCCCGTTACACGTGGTGGCAGGAGGCGTGGCGGGGGCCGGGGTCTGCGCGGCGGCGGGCGGAGTGCTCGAGGCCGCGGGGGCCGCAGTGTCCGTGGCGGCGGTGGCTTCGGTGGCGGCGGCGGCGGTGGCAGCGTTGGAAGCGGCGGTGGCAGCGTTGGAAGCAGCGGTGACGGCGGTGGTAGCGGTGGTGGCAGTGGTAGCGGCCGGGGCCGGGGCCGGGGCCGAGGCCGGGGCCGGGGCCGAGGCCGAGGCCGAGGCCGGGGCCGGGGCCGAGGCCGGGGCCGAGGCCGGGGCCGGGGCAGAGGCCGTCTCCGTCTGCTCGGGCGCCCGAAGGCGCTTCATGAGCGTGGTCACTCGCACGGCTTTCTGTTGGGAGAGGCGGCGGCCGCGGGGTGTGGGCACTCTGCTGACCTGGGCCCCTCACAGGGGCATCGGGTCCCCCACCGGGAACTCCTGTTGGGGGCTAGCAGGGACTGGCAGCCCCCACCGTGATGGGGGAATGGGCTCAGCTGAGAGGGAAAACTGAGGCACAGGGGCCCCACACCCACCTTCCACTTGGCTCGGGCAAAGTTCTTCTCGATCTGTGCACAGACACCATCCTTGATGTTCTTGTCAGAGGCAGCATTGCCAGAGATCCTGGGGAAAAGAGGGTTGAGGACCACCCACGAGCTTCCCCCCCACCCTGCCCCCCAGCCCCACTCCCACCACCTCCACCCCTCACCACTCGTGGGAGATGGCCTCTTCCGCCGTGATTCTCTGGTCCTGCTCCACCTCCATCAGGCGTGTCACCAGCTCCTTGGCTGGGGTACAGGGTGGAGAAGTCAGCACCAGGGGGGAACAACATGGGACCCCGTGTGTGTCCCCCCGGCATGGGGCTCACCCGCCTGTGAGATGTCATCCCAGTATGGTGGGTCAAACTCATAGTCTCCTGCCAGGATTTTGCGGAAGAGGTTCTTGTCATGGTTCTCATAGTCATCCTCATCTGCCTCCTCGTAGAAGGGGGGATTCCCTGAGAGGCTGGGGGACAGGGCAGGGGACTCAGCCTGGCCCTCAGCCCCCAGCCTGCTGTGGCCACCCTGTCCCTTGTCCCACACTCACAGGATGTACATGATGACACCAATGGCCCAGCAGTCCACTGGCCGCCCGTACCGCTGCCGTCCCACCACCTCCGGAGCTGTGGGTGACAGGAGAGCAGCCCTGCTCCGGGATCTCCACCCCCCCCAGCCCCTCACCCTCACAGTGATGAGGAGTTAGAGGGACCCACTGGGAGCACCCAGGATAAGCCTTAGGGTGAGGGGGAGTGAGAGGGACCCACCAGGAACACCTGGGATCAGCCCCTGGGGTGATTTGGAATGGGAGGAACCCGCTGGGAAGACCCAGGGTCAACCCTGGAGCAACGCGGAGCATGGCAGACCCAGCAGGAGCACCCATGACCATCAGGAGGGACCGAATGGGAATCCCCAGGACCAGTTCCCAGGGTGGTGGGGAGCATCAGGAGGGACATGCTGGGATTTCAGCAGCGCCACCCACCCTTGCATGCAGGCCCAGATGGCTCTCACCCACCCAGGTACTCAGGGGTGCCACAGGGCTCTTTGATAAGTCCGTTCTCCAACTTGGCCAGGTGGAAATCACTGATAACGATCTTGGAGTTCTTCAGACGGTTATAGTACACCAGATTCTCCAGCTGACAGCACGAGGGTCATGAGTGCCAGGGGGCAGGGCACGCAGCACCCATGGGTGGTCCCACCCCACCACCACCCACCTTGAGGTTCCTGTGGACAATCTTGAGTGAGTGCAGGTAAGCAACGGCCTCCAGCACTTGCCGGATGACGTTGCTAGTGTCCTTCTCTGAATAGTAGCCCTGGTCCAGGATCCAGTCAAAGACCTCCCGGCCAGTGGCCCTGCCAACAGCAGCTTTGCTGAGACACCCCCACAGCAGGGGTGCCCTCAGCCAGCCCCCCCTGCAAACCCCAAACTTACAGCTCCAGGAAGATGAAATATTCCTTGCGGGTGATGTAGACGTCCACCAGCTGCAGGATGTTGGGGTGCTTCACCCTATGGAGAGACAGGGTCATGGGCAGGGGTCTCCATTTTGCTTGGCAGCACAGGAGCCCCTCCAGCCCTGGCACTCACATTTTGAGGATGATGATCTCGTTTTTGGCTGCCTTCCGCACTTTCCGCCCGTCCCGCTTCAGAAACTTCTTGCAGGTGTACAGCTTCCCTGTCGTCTTCTCCTTGGCCCGGAAGATTTCACAGAACTCCTCCCTGCAAGGGTGCCTACAGCTGTCACCCCACCAGGGACTGCCAAATTCAGGGCACTCAGGTGGTCCCCAGGCTCACCAGAACCCCCCCTTCAACCCAGGAGAGATGCGATGGGGTGGACAGAAGCTGTGGCCAGAAGTATCTCCATATCTCCATGGCGGGGGGGGGGGAAGGCAGTGAGAAGGAATAGATATGGAATAAAGTAACTGATAAGAAAGGGAGGGAAACGTGCTGACTAAAAAGTCCTCTTCCCATGGCAGGTAGGGTAGGACCCATCAATGAAGCTGCTTGTGCTGAGGCAGAGCAATGGTACACCCTCACTTCAGTGTGAGTGCTATGGTTGGGAAGAAAGAAGGGGGGATGGTTGCTGTAATATTTCTGTTCTATTATTAATGGAGTTTGAGCCCATTGGCCAGGCTGGAACTGCATGGGAGCCCCAGGACCAGTCCAGCAGAGCCTTTGGCTTCCCAATCCCCCGGCTGAGCTGAAATCCTCATGGCCGCTGCCCCCGATGCAGGGGAGCTGCTCTGCATGGAAAGCAGAACAAAGCTCTGAGAGCACCCAAAAGGTCCCCACCACTATCCACTATGACCCTACCATGCCTACTATGCCTACTGTAGGCATAACCTACAGTCAAGTGGTTCCAGATGTTCTGGAGGCCAACAGAAAAATTTCTGGAGCATATTTTTTTTGGGCCAAACCACTCTTAGTTGGTCTGAGGGCTTCATTTTGCAGAGTGCTTCCTAATGGTTTCCCCAACACAGTGATGGAAGTTGAGGGGAAGCAGCATTGCTCTGCTCCCCTCCAAATGACAAGTGCCCTTTCCTTTGCTGGGGCAGAGCCTTCCTGCTTCCCAGGGGAGCTGGGACTGTGTGAAACTGCTGTAAGACCACGGATCTTGGGGGAAGAAGGAAGGGACACAGGGAGCTGCCAAGAAACCTTGCTGCCCGCCTCTGCCCCAGTATTGAATACCCCCCAGTACCCACCTATGGGAGGGAATAATTAGAGGACAGTCACTCCAAAATGCACCCTGCCTGTCCCAGCTGGGGACTGACACCCTGAAAGCCCCTGCAGGCAGCATGGTGCCACCCCCCAGCCTGGTGCATGCAAGCGGTTAGGGTGCTTGGGGCACCCCCAGAGCCAGAGAGGGACTAACTCACGTTTTGATGACCTGGCCCAGGTCATATCTGTCGGTCACCTCGGACGGCTGGTTATAATCTTTCTTGTCTCCCAGTGTCACACAACCAAACGGCATCGCAGGGCCCGGTGCTGGCAGGGCAGGGAGAGGCAGTGAGCACCCCAGAGCCTCGTCAGCACATCCCCCCCCTTCACAATCCTCTCCCTCCCTCCCCCTCCGCCCCAAGCCGCCCTAATTAACGTAAACCCTGACGAAGCGCAACGGCTGCTCCTGCTCCCCGGCTGCCGCAAGTCACCATGTGCCCAGCCCCACCGACGTGCGGCCATCCCCGTGGCGCACAGTCGCTCTGCCTGGGCTCGGGTCACCAGCGTGATGCAAACCAGCCCCTCCAGCCCTCTTTTGTGTATCATTAATGCTTTATGAAGTTGCCAGGGCTAGCGCAGAGCCCAGAGCACGCGCTGCAGAGGCAAACAAATGTGGATGGACCCTTTCCTGTTTCTCAGCCCAGTTTGGACACGTAGTGACATTTCTGTAGCTGAGGTTTGCCCGGATGAGGAGTCGCCACACCCCATCATACATGCAGTGAGTGACACCAGCCTCAGCTCCCTATCCCCTACCAGGCTGGACAGTCCCACCACAGCACTGGGCATGTGGGCACTGCGGTTTGGCAGTACAAGGGAGATGGACACTGCAGTTTGGTGGTGCTGGCCCTTCTGTCACCAACAGCAGGTAAGATACTGGCCCCAGCATGCATCAGCTCCTCCAGCCTTTTAGGAATTGTTTTGCCTCTTGCTTTCCCACCGGGAACCCTTTGAAACCTGAGCCTGCTCACAAGCTTCCCACCAAGAACTTGGTTCCATTAAGTGATTTTTTCTCTTTCCCACCCCATTACTGGGAGGAAGTTTCAACTAACATTATTTTGTGGTGGCTCAGAGGGAGAAAGAGCTGCCTGAGCCCTGCCAGCCCTCTCAGACAGGCCTGAGCAGGACTCAATGCCGGAATGCTGGCACAATGCTGCAGGCACCCCCTGCCCACTGCTAAGGCTCCTGAAACACCATGCTGCACTGTGCCATGCCATACTGTGCCAGTAGTGCTCAGGGCCCAGCAGCACGGGCTGCGGGCAGGATGGCAGCACGGGATGCGGGAGCCGGCATCGCGGGTACCCAAGCTCCGAGCCTGTTGCTATGGCAATGGGAGCTGGAGATGCAGAAAGCGGCACATCCTTCAGAGGGGGCAGGGACAGGCAGGGACCGGCAGCATCCGACCCACCTGCGGGTGCATGGTGCTGGCTCTGCTGCACGGGACCCAGGACGATGCTGGTCATCCCTGAAGCACCCAAGGCAGGCACCTAAGTGTTCCCTGGGGTCCTTGACCCTAAATCTGTGTGGAATGTGGGTGCAGCGAGCCAAAGAATGGGGGGGGGGTGCTCCTTCCTGCCCCTATCCCTTAGACTTGATTTGCCTCCATATCTGCCAGAATGATGCCCACAGGGTGGATGTGCCCAGCTCATGTGACACCTGGGCACCCTCCTGCCAGGAAAGCCCACATCGGACAAGAGCATCCATCCCCATCCCACTCACGGTGCACCCACTCCCGAAAGAGAAGCAGAGCACTCATGGGATTCCCTTCCCTGTACCACAGACCAAGAGAAGCTTGCCAGCCCACATTCAGCTCATCCCAACAGCTTCCCAGGCAAAGCTGCCCTGCCTGTCACCTCTGTGTCCCTGTGCCACACGATGCTGGATCTCACATGTCACAGTGCCCAAGCAGAGGGGGTCAAGGGCTGTCCTGACAGCCACCGGCATGGTGGCAGGCTTGGTGTCACAGGCCAGCAAAGGCAGGGCTGGCCTGCAGGCAGGTGGGCAGGCTGCCAGCGCCAGCGGCGTGATGCCAGCATTAGCCGGGAAGGGGACCTGGGTGGGATGATATATTGGGATTTTATTGCTGCCTCTGTGAGCGCTCAGCTAATCTGCACTCATAAAATCAGTCCCCGTTGGTTTAGCAGGCACCCATCATACCAGAGCTGAGTACCAGCATCCTCCCCTGCCCCAGGCTGGTCAGCGTACCTGGGGTACCCCACAAGGCAGCCTGGAATCAAGCCCCACATTAGTGCCAGCACCTGCACCCCAAAGGTGAGAACAGCCCTACTGTGGCAGGGGCACCCAGGTAAACAGTGAGTGAAGGGTGAGTGCTGACTCGCTGGGGTGCCAGGGAGGGGAGGTTGGATGCTGTGCTGGCACCCACACTCAATCAGTGCGTTCCCCCCCAAAGCAGCTAATTTGGGAGCAGAAGCAACAGCGGGTGTAAGACAATAGCGGGGAAGTGGGTGGCAGGGTGCGGACAGCACGGAGGGATGACGCAGCGGTGCATCCCTCCCCGGCGGGGCCCCCCGGCACCCCGAACTCTGGCTCTGCCCCATGGTGTGGGGTGCCACCAGTCAGTGCTCCATCACCTGCCCCGCTTTCACCTGCAGCCGCCTGGACGTATCTTGTGCAGGGGGAGCCCGCTGCCATCCCGCCCCCCACATCCCGGGGGAAGGATGTAGCGGGGAGGGGCACAACGCAGCGGGGCCGGGATGGACAGGAATACGGATGGTGCGGGCAGCGGACAGGCAGCGAGCAGGCAGCGGGCAGGCAGCGGGAGGCGGAGGAGGCTGCGCCAGCCCCACGCTGCCCGTAGGAGCCCTTTGGCTGGGGCTGGGGCAGAGGCAAGACTGGGGGAGCCCTGGTGGGAGGGGGTGCAGCCCCGGGCCGGGCACCGCAGGGGACGGCTCGGCCGGGGCCGGCCCGGAGCGATGCGGCAGCGGGACTGCGGGAGAGCGGGGCAGGGGCCCGGGAGGGGATGCTTGGCGGGGCGAAGGTCCCCGGCAGCCCCCGCCACGGGGGCCAACCAGGTTCTTCAGGCTCCGCGTTGGTGGCGGGGGCGGCCCCGGGGGGGAGCGAGAGAGGAGGTGCGGGGGGGAACCGGGCTCCGGCAGCTCGTCGGTGCCCGTCGGGGCTCGGGATCTGCGGGTCGCGGAATGCCGGTGGGGACGGGGAGGTAGAGGGCAGCCGTCGGGGAGGACACGGCCCCGGTCACAGCCCCGCCGTAGTGTCCCAGGCCACCAGGATGGGGAAGGTGTTGGGGGAAGAGTAGGGGGGCAGTCCCGGCCCAAGAAGTGCCAAATCCCAGCAGCCCCCCCACCCCGGGCGCGGCCTCCCCTTGCCCACAGCACGGCACGGCACGACTCGGCTCGGCTCGTTCCGGCTCGGGGCAGTCCCGGCGCGGTGCCGCGCTCACCTGCACGCCTCTCCGACCGCAAAGGGGGGCCGCGGCCCGGGGCCGCCACTCGGAGGGGGCCGCACGCCCCTCCGTCTCTCCCTCCCGCGCGAGGCCGGTGCGGTGAGGAGCGGAGCCGAGCCGAGCCGAGCCGAACCGTCGGTCCGTCGCGGCGCGGCCCCGCGCGCCCGGCGCGGCAAGTTGGGGGGGGGGGGGGGGAGGGCGGGACCGCAGGGCCCAGCCCCCATCCAGCCCCGCCTCGTCCCTAACGTCACCACCGAACTTCGAGCCCCGCCCGTCGGGGCACCGGTGGGGACGGGGTGGCCGGGACGTGACCCCGGGGTGGGGATGTCACCGAAACCGGGCTGGGACACTGCCGCGACACGGGGACCGGGTCGGGTGGGATGAGATGAGATGGAGTAGGGTTTATGGGACGGGACGGAATGGGATGGGATGGGATGAGTGTGAGGGGACGGATAGGATGGCATGGCATGGCATAGCATGGCATGGCATGGAGTGAGTGCAAGGGGATGGATAGGATGGGATGGGATGGCATGGGATGTGGTGGGGTGGCATAGTATCAGAGAGTGGTATGGAGTGGAGGGGATAGGATGAAACAGAATAGTATAAAATGGGATGGGATTGGATGAGATGAGATGGAATAGGGTGGAGTAGGGTGGAGTGGATGCGCTGCGATGAGAGGGGTGAGTTAGGATGGGACAGAATGGGGTGGGATGAGAACAGGTTATTAGCAGTGCCAAGTGTGGACTCAGTGTCAGGTGTCTGTCTCCTCAGGACACTAAAGGATGCCAAGAAGATGTAGGTGGACACATGGCCCAGCCTCTGCACTGTGATCCTGTGGGAACCAGGCAACTTCCCTTGTCCTTCCAAAGCTTCAGGGCCAAAGGCCCTTCTCACTCCCACAGGGACTCTCTGTGCCCCATGACTCAGGCCAAGAGGCAAGAAAAGGGCAAGATATTTGCCACCTTCATACCCTTAGTACTGGCTGCAGTCCAGGGTGGGCAGCAGAGCCCTGGAAGCACAGCAGAGTCCCCGGCCCCTTTGCCAAGCCCCGGAGCACCTTGCTCCTCATGCAACGCAGCCACGTGTGCAGAACCTCCCAACGGCTGCGCGCTGGCATTTGCAGTCCATATGGTGCTGCTTCCGAGCTGCAAACCTCTCCCCTCCCACCCCTGCACCCACTAAACTCCAGCTCCCCAAAGCCATCCCGCCTGCCTTGTCCTGAGCTGCCAGAGGAATGTGGTCCTCCTCTCCTGTGACCCACAGCCCCCTGAGCCAAGGTAGGGCAAGCCCATGGAAAGCGGACACCAGGGTCCCATGCCCTAAACCAGCATCTCCTCTCTTGACAGCCAGCACCCCAAAGCAGAGGCAGCTTGGGGCACTCCCTCCATCCATCTCTTGCGTGGCACAGAGCCCTGCAAACCCCAAGCCCACTGCCACCCGCACTGGGTAATTAACGGTGTTTAGAGCCGGGGAATTAGCAGGACACTGGAGCTGGAGCTTCTAATCAAGAGTTTAATCATAGCAGCTGGCAGCAGCATGGCACAGTTATTAATCTTTGCACCTCGCGGGAACCTGGACCGTAACTCACAATTACCCAGCAGGCACCCAGCATGGCCTGGGACTGCCTGAGGGATGGGCAGTGCTCCTCTAGTGCCCCTCAGCCTGGCCTGTGCTCATCACCCCCTGGCACCAGCCTCCAGCCCCAGCAGAACCGTCCCAGGATCCTGCCACTGTCCACTCAGCCCTCTCCTGGCCTTGGCTTTGGTTCAGATCTTGAGCCATTTTGTGTCCCGTTTTGGGGTTTTGGTTCCACTGAGCTCAATGCCATTTGTTCTATATGCCCTGCCCCACTCCATCCTGTGCACCCACCACTCTGTGCACCCACCACCCTGTACTTGCTTCCCTCTGCACCCACTGCCCCAGTGCATGCACCGCTCCATGCACCCACTGCTCCATGCACTTCCATACACATCACTATTCCCACTGCCCCACAGTCAGCCCAGAGCTGGGAGCAAGGTGACATGGCTGATTTAGGTTGACGTTTTCCACAGGACCCCTGCAGGGAGCAGGCCTGGGCTGCCTGAAGCGGGGCTGCTAGAAACAGGGCACCCAGCTGGCACCTCTCTGCCTGGGGTAGGGCACCTGACTGTACCCCTTTGCCTATGGCAGGAGAACATGGGGTAGGGGACACCTGGCCCTCCCCCTCTGTCCCAGGCAGAAGCAGGGGGTCTGGGGCCAGCCCAGCCTGGCAAAACTAGTGATGGGGTAGACGTGGGGGGGTGTGGTGGGGTGCAGGGGGGGCGCAGCGTGTCCGTGACTCAAGCACCACGTGGCACTGCATCCCTGCGTGCTCACCATCGCCATGGCAACCGCCAGGCAATCAGAGATAATTGTGCGTCGGCCTGGCAACGGGGCCAAATAAACCCCAGCCCCCCTTTCGGGGGGCTTCAGGGAGGGGAGAGCACAATGAAAGGGATTGCAGCCACCCACCACCACTGCTGGCCCTTCACTGGGGTCAGCAGCAGCAGGGTGGCACGATGTTGGGGCCACACTCTCCATGGGCATTCTGTGGCACCCGTGTGCCCTGTCAGGTGTCAAGGGAGGTGGCCACATCCAGGCAGAAGGTAGTATGGGACAGTGTGTAGACTCCCCACAATCTCACTGCACAGGACATGCTGCAGTGTACCCACCACACTGGCAGTGTGGCTGTAGGAGTAGGCAGCAAGCAGGGCAGCACTAGCATGGCTGGCATCACAGAGCCCTCCAAGAGCAGCTTGGCCACCTTTTCCAGGTTGGCAGTGGGAAAAAGTGGGGCATCTGCAGCCAGCACTGTCCCTTCATTGGGGCAGACATCCAGCTCCCAGTGGAAGATGTGCCTGGTAGAAGCTCCTCCAGCCTGTCCCAGTTGGTGACCAAGCTGTGGGTGAGGGTGGGACCACCCTCCATCTAGCTGGGCACCACTGCCTGCCCCTGGTGTGATTTCTCCCTGTGTTGATGATGATGATGGGACATTAACACAAAACACAAAGCTGTGTACCTCTGCCCCTTGGCCTCCCGACAGTCTCCCTGGGACAGTACCCGAAGCTGTGGGGACCAGGGCACAGGGAGGCTGCTTAGGACAAGGAGTTTCACATGCAGATGGAGTGGGGATCCTTGCCAGGAGGGAATCAGCCCCCAGGAAAATGCCAGGGATGTGGCTGGCACAAGTCCTGACCAGGTGCTGAGATGGGGCAAGCCTCCTAGACCAAGGGCAGCAGCTATTTCAGGGTCAGAAAAAGCTGTGTCTTTGAGGCTGGAAGGCTTTAGCTTAAATGAAGACTCCTTAGGGGCCATCAGAGCTGCTTGAGGGCCAGCAGAACTCCCGAAGGACCACCAAGGCTCCACAGGGGCTGTCAAAGATCCCTAAGGGCTACCAAAGCTCCCCAAGAATCCCACTAAAGCTCCACAGGGGCCAATGGAGTTCCCCAGGATCCCACAGAGGTCCAATGGGGCTACCAAATCTCCACAAGGGCCCCATCAGAGCTCCCCAGTGGCTACTAAATCTGGCCATCAGCTCCCCAGGGGTCAGCACAGCCCCAGACAGGTGTCAGGGTACCCTGGGCTGTGCACCACCCAGATGTGGGTGCCAGAATCATGTGGAGAGGACAGGGCTGGCGGCTGGGGTGTGGGGTGACAGGGTGCAGGCAGCCCCTCCCCCGCCACTTGCTGGCATCATTAGCAAAACTTGCTGGTTTCTAAAACTGGCACGGCCGCCGCTCTTCACGCCCGCTCCCCGCCGCGCCGGCAGCCGCTAAAAACAGCTCGGTGCTGCCGGCTGCCTCCTGCCACCTCTTACCGGGCCGGCTGGCGCCGGGGACCACCGCTCTACTCAGACGCTGGTTTGGCCCAGTTTTGTCTGTCTCCAGTGCAGCCCCCAGCCCGGCTGCCCAGGGTCTGCAGCGGAGGCAACAGGACAGGTTGCCCGCCTGGGCGGCATGCCCTGCCCGCACCCAGCCTCTGCATTCTCTTTGCTGCAAGGAGCCCCAAACCTCCAGTGGTGCCAGGTGTCGTTGCGGCGGCACTGGGAAAGGCTCTTGCAGCATGTCCCCAGGCGCCGCCAGCAGCAGGACCGTGGACGGTTCTGCCTGTGTGCCCGCAGCCCCACGCATGGCCACTCATGTTTTATAGATGGCTGTGATTTTAATAATTAATCCCTGCTAACGACAGCACTTTCCCCAAATAAAACATTTAAAGTGCTGTGTGTGCAAGGTGCCGTTGTGGAGTGGGATGCTGGCTGCTCTGCTGCAGCCAGGGTGGGTGGGCATGGCACGGCACAACATGGCACAGCATGGCATGCCATGGCATGGCCGCATATGCTCACAGCTCCACCAACCACACCCAGCCATGCAGCACCCTCAGATGCCACTTACCTGGTGCCCAACCTTGGGTGCACACCTGGACAGCACCTCTGAGACACCTCCCAGTTGGGGCAGGGGAGGCGAGTGTTGTGTGAGATGCCACCCTGTGAGGTCACCCTGCCCTTCCCCTGTGCCATGGTAGTGTGTGCAGCACCAGTGCCCATCCTGGCTGGCAGGGGTGGGCAGGAGCATGCAGGGGTGGGCATTTGCCAGCCCACAGTGTTGAAGGCTGGGCGCTCACTCCTCACCTCCTGCAGCGTAATTAGGGCAGGATAAAATCGTATTAGCATGAAATCTGTCATCTCTGCAAGCACATTTGTGGCGGGGGGAGCAGTCAAAGGCAAGGGCCCTCATTACGCACCATAACCACACAAGCCTCCTCAGCTAACAAGTAGTTGGCTGTGCCACCGCACTGTGGGGCACTGGCAGCCCCACTCCCATGGTGTGCCCCTGAGACCACCCCTCATGTCACAGGACAGGAGGCTTGCCACACAGCCACTACCCAAGTACAGCCCCTGGCAGTCACCCTGCCCTGTGCTGAGGAGGGCAACAACCAGAGTGCCTGTCTGTCCGTCCATCCATCCATCCATCCATCCATCCATCCATCCATCCATCCATCCTTCCCTCCCTCCCTGCATCCTGGCTGCTGGTGGTTCCCTAGCTGGACATCTTGGCTGTACTCCCAGCACCCAGCATCCCCCAGCACCTCCAGTTTCTGACCCAGCCCTAACCACACAGTGTCAGGCCCTTCCTGTTACCACAGCAACTCGGCAGCATAGCTGAAGTGGCATCAATTGGCCTCACACTGGCAGGGCCGGGACCCACACTGGGCGCCCCAAAACCCCATCCAGGGGACTGGTGTGGTCCCACCATGGAGAAACAGAGGCGTGGTCCTGGCATCTCCCTCTGACTATGGGATGCCAGGACCTAGGCATGCTAAAAATACCCTGTCGGGCACGGCGGCAGAGCAGTGTAGGTGCGAGGCGCCGTCGGAGACGGACAGCTTGGCTGATGGGAGCTGACGCGGCCCCGGGCCCCGGCACTGCTTAATGAGCAGCCGAGGTGGTTTTATTTAAAGCCAGTGCCGTGCGGCTGGCCCCGGACTGCGGAGTGAAACTGACCATGGCCGCGGGGCCAGAACAGGTTTCGACATCCCTAGATGTACCGTGAGAATCCCCTGCCCACCCATCTGCAAAACCTGCCCTCATCCTGAGCTCTGGCTGTGTAACCAGGGCAGTGATGCCCATCATCCATCCCCTCCTCTTTCCCAGCATGTCATTCTAGGGCAGTTTTGCCCCAAAACTGGGGTGGAAGCGTCCTCCTCATCGGGATTAGCTACTCACAGGTGTGAGAAAGGCAATAGGAACAGAGAAAGCCAGCTCATGTGGGGGGCAAAGCAAGCATTGGGTGGTGGGGTGGCCAGCAACTCTTCCCACTCCTGGGCAGACCTAATGCCATCTTCTGGTCATGCCCCGGGGCTGCTCTGACAGCCGCACTGCTCCCTGCACTGGCAGCAGCTGAAGCAATTAGGGTGTAATTAAGAGAGGTTGGTAATGACACTGTGCAGCCAGGTAGCCAGGCAGCACAGAGGGGTAAGATGAGCTAGGTGCCACCACGTCTGCCACTGTGATCACATGGCCTGGGTGCCATTGTCCCATGGGCAACTCAGTGCCAGGGATACTGTAATCCCATGCTCTGCACTCCATTACAGCAGCAGCACTGTGATCCCATGCCCAGAAACCCATCACCTCAGGGGCACCATGATCTCAGGGGCACTGTAATCCCATGCCCTGTGCACTCATCCTGCTCTGGTACCAGGGGCACCATGACCCACACTCCCAGCAGGGGGGTCCCAGGGGCACCATCACACCCTGCCCAAGAGCACACTGCTCACCATGCCTTCTCATGCACCACAGTCCACTGTAGCTTTGCAGTGGGATGTGTGCCTTGAGCCCACCTCAGCTGGCAGAGCTGCTGGCAGAACCACTGGGGCTGTATTTAGCCACAGCTCAGAGAGGGAGGGGGATTTTTAGGAAAAATATTTGGTGCCAGCATCACCTCCTGGGCACCTGGGTCCCCCTCCAAGTGAAGGGGACCGAGGGTGCAAAGGACAGCCCGGGCGTGGTGGACACCGGGGGCTGGCGCCCAGGGTGGCCATGCCAGCACCGGTGTGAAGGTGCCCTCCCGTGGCTGGCATGGGAATGGTGGGTGCACCCTCACCCACATGCCCCCGGGGCAGTGGGGAGGAGCTGGGGCAGGGACTTCCACACACAGGGACAGGGGTACTGCCAACACAGGGCACAGCATCCCCAAAAGACACAGCCTCAGCCTCGGAAAAAAATATAATTAGGTTTTAATGAGCAGCCGAAGGGCTCAAAACCCCATGGGGTCCCTGGGTGGGATGGGCTACCCCATGGCACCCACTGGGGCTCAACTGGGGCCCCACATCACTGCAAAGCCGTGTGGGGCTGAGCCTGAGGTCCTCAGCACCCAGCTGCTGTGGGACTGAGCTGCAGACCCCATGGCACAGCTTCACCTGTGAGGCTGAACTTCCCAGTGTCCAGCCAGTTCAGAACAGAGCCCCACAGCACCTCATGGTGTGGGACAAATCCTGGGGAGCACCAAGCATGGTCCAGATGAACCGTGGGAGAGTACCCCACAGCACCCAGCTGCCTCCCAGCACCCATCACATAGGAAAGGCGTCCCATAGCACCTGGCTGCACACTGCATCCCTCCTAGAGGAGGCATGCCCACGGTTTATGGGGGTCCAGGAGTCTCCAGTGTGCTGGACACCCCATCAGCACACAGCTGTGTCTTCCTCCTCTACTTCCTCCTGTTCCTCTTCTTTCTCCTGCTCCTCCTCGTTGTCCTCATCCTTATCATCAGGCAACTGCCCTGGGGGGGCAGGAGGGAAGGGGGTGCCACGCTCCAGGTTGACATAGGTGACAGCCAGGTTGACGTAGTGCTTGCCCTCCAGTGTGGCCAGGACACGCTCCAGCTCGCCCACCAGCCCCGTGAAGGAAGGCCTCTCCTCAGGCGCCGGTGCCCAGCAGCTCAGCATCACTGCATACCTGCCCCAACATGCCAGTCAGCACCAGCAACCCCCTGGGACAACCCACCCCACCCTGCCACCACCCAGCCCCACTCACAGCGTGTTGGGGCAGTGGGCAGGCTGTGGCAGGCGTCTCCCCTGAAGCAGGTAGCGTGCCATGTCATAGGGATCCACCCCGGGGTACGGCGATGCCCCCCGTGTCAGCAGCTCCCACATCAGCACTCCGAAGGACCACTGCGGAGCAGAGAGGTGGGCGGGGGGGAGGGATCACAGGATCAGCCAGGTTGGAAAATCCCTTTGAGATCATCCAGTCCAATCTATCACCCACCACTATCTACTCAACTAAACCATGGCACTAAGTGCCTCATCCAGTCTCTTTTTAAACACTACCAGTGATGCTGACCCCACCACCTCCCTGGGCAGCACATTCCAATGGCCAATCTCTCTTTCTGGGAAGAGCTTTCTCCTCACCTCCAGCCTAAACCTCCCCCGGCACAGCTTGAGACTGTGTCCTCTCGTTCTGTTACTGGTTGCCTGGATTGAGGGTCAGGGGATGGGGATGGAGGTTGTGCCTACCACATCTGACTTGGTGGTGAATTTTTGAGTCTGGAGGCTCTCCAGTGCCATCCACTTGACTGGCAGCTTGGCGTGGCGGTGCTGCTGGATGCTGTAGTACTCCTTGCCAAAGACATCCCGTGCCAGCCCAAAGTCAGCCACCTTCACCGTCAGCGTCTCGTCCAGCCTGCGGAACACCGTTTTGGGGAGGATTGGAAGACAAACAGGCAGCACCCCCCATGCTCATCCCTAGGCATATGGGGAGACCTCCTGGTGGAGGTCTGGTGGGCACGGCCACACTTACATGCAGTTCCTGGCTGCCAGGTCCCGATGCACAAACTTCTTCTGGGCCAGGTACTCCATTCCCAGGGCCACCTGCAGCCCAAAGCCAATAAGGTCCTTCACCGTGGGACTCTGCAGGACAGAGTTGTGAACAGAGTGACCTTGGCCCTCCACTGCCCCCACCCCTTGCTCCAGGATACCTCCCTACCCGTTCCTTGGCACGGATGAAGTGGCGCAGGTCCCCGTGGCGCATGTACGGCAGGACGACGAGGGGCAGCCCACGGCGGGGCAGGCACACCCCCAGCAGCGAGAGCACCTGGGGGTGGTGGAAGCTCTTCATGAGGATGCCCTCACGCAGGAACTCCTCCACCTCCTCCACGTCCGTGATGCCTGCCAAGAGCAGTACCATGGGGCACCCTGCCACCATGCTGTGGGACCACACAGCGAGACCATGCCACAGGACTGTGCCACGGGAGCTGGTGCTACTCACGGTGCAGGGACTTGACAGCACAGTGGATGTCCCCCAGCAGTGGGTCCATGTAGGTGCCATGATAGACACTACCAAAGTGCCCTGTGGAGACAGGTGGCATGAAGCTGGCACTGCATGTGGTAAATGGGTGATACCACAGCCAGATTTGTGTGTGGTGTCACCTTTGCCGATGACCTGGTGGCGGTGGGTGATGAGCCTCTCCTCAGGGATGAGGATGTCCTTCACCTCCTCCAGCAGCTCTGCCCGCAGATCCTCCAGGCAGCAGGATGTGGTCCTGAGCAGTGGTATGGGGGAGCCACCACCCGCCACACCAGCGCCAGCACTGGCACTGGCACCAGCACCAATGAATCGTGCCCGAGGTCCCGCTGGGCTGGGGCTGACTGCCACGGGCAGCACTGCAGGGACAGGCAGAGGCAGGGTGAGGGCTGGGCAGGCATCCAGCAACCCACCACCCACTGATGACAACCACTTACCTGGCACCTCCCTATAATCAACGCCGGCACGTTGGGTGGTGACAGGGGGGTTGCTGCGGCCAGGCTGTGCCAGCAGTTCCAGGTTCTCTGTCCCTGCAGACAGAGGTGGGGTGGGTGGGTGATGTGGCAGGGGGGTTGGGGGGCAGTGGGGTGGCTGATGAGCATGGCACTCACCCTTCTTCTTCCTCCAGTGCCAGCGGAGCAGTGTGGCAGCCAGGATGCAGCAGACCAGGAATGTGACCCCGATGCCCAGGGCCAGGCTGGTGGCCAGGTCCAACGAGGTGGCAGCTGGCAGCACCCAGCCCAGCGCCTTGCAGACACCATTCACACAGATCTGGGGAGCAGGGACTCAGTGGGAATAGGACGGGGGACACCAGGGTGAGTCACCAAACCTGAGGGGTGCCTACCTCCACGGGAGCCCCAGCCGAGGGCAGGCGCAGCTTGCGGGGCAGACGACACGTCACCTCGTTCTTCAGCACGTTGGGGTGGCAGTCCTGGCCTCCCACTGTCATGGTGATGTTCATGCACGTGGCCACAGCATCCAGCCCCAGTTGCTGCCCAGACACAGCACCCTGAACCCGGGAGTCCCACGGGTGGGACCCCCCAGGCCAGGCTCACCCTGCTGCCCCACGTACATGCACCTCAATCTCATTGTCACCGGGTTTGAGGCGGAGGCGCCCACCCTCCTGATCCAAGGGGAACACCTTGGGCTGGGGGTAGTAGCGGAGGCGGAAGAGCCAGCGGTCGGTGGCACCGTCCATCAGCACGCTCAGGTTCCCTGGTGCTGTCTCCACGTTGCTCTCGAAGGGGAAGGGTGGGCTGTGGCACAGCAGCTGCCCTGCTGCTCGCAGGTCCTCGCACTCCTGTGGGCAAGGCGATGCTGGGCACTGGCATAGCACGGTGCCCAGGGAACAGGGGTGGGCAGGGCAGGGCCAAGAGGCAGCAGTCTCCTGCCCTGGTGCTTACTGCAGCTTCGGTCCTCACATCACCGGCTTCAAAGCGGATCTTGGCACGATATACTGAGTCCAGGTGGGTGCCAGTGATGGTGACAATTGAGCCCCTATGGAGGGCAGGGATCAGGGCCCCAGGGTGCGCATGACCCCCAGGATGCATGTGGTCCCTGAGGTGCATGCAGTCCCCAGGGTGCATGCAGTCCCCAAGGGTCACACAGTCCTTGAGGTGTACATGGTCACTGGGGTGCATGTGGTCTCCATGGTGCACATGGCCTCTGGGGCACATGTGGCCCGCAAGGTCATCACAGCCCTTGGTGTGCACATGGTCCCTGGGGTGCATGCAGTGCCCAGCACCTCATCCAGGCCAGCTGGGGTGGTGGGGAGGCCAGGGCTGTTTTCCCCCCCAGAAGAAGAGAGCCCATGCACTCACTCATAGCTGCAGCTCGGGACAATGGCTGAAACGAAGGGATCAGGGCGGTACTGGAAGGTCATGGGGGCCAGAAATTCCTCCCCATCAATCCACAGGGCCACCTTGGTTGTCCCCAGGCCACCAGCAGCAGGTGTTGTGCATTGGATCACTCTGTCGCCCTGCCTGGGGGTACAGTAGCAGTGGCTGAAGAGAACACTGGGACCACAAGAAAACTTCCACAACTGACCTTGTGCCAGGGACCCCACATGACTGGCAGGGGCAGGACAGGGGTGTACCTGGGCTGCACAGTCAGGGGGCACTCAGAAGTGTTGACCATCACCCGCCAGCTGCTCCCTGCTGAGAGGTGGGTGCCATGGAGCAAGAGGTGGGTGCCACCACCCCGGGGGCCAAACGGAGGGTGCAGGGCGCTGACACGAGGGTCCTGGGTAGAGATGGGGTCAGTGGGGTGCGTGGGTGAGCCAAGCCCACCCTTCATCCCTGCCACAAGTGACCACCAGTGCGGGGCCTTACCACAAAGAAGAAGCCAGGGAGGGTGGCTGAGCCATGGACGCGGAAGCCAGAGGGTCTGGCGGGTTCCTCCACAGTGAGCACCACGTCGGCTGAGCCCACTGCTGCCATTGGGCCCTCTGGCTCCAGCTCGCACACCAGCTCATCCACAAAGTCCTTGTGGCGAGAGGTGGGCAGGGCTCTGTGGGGTGGTGACAGTGCTCAGCCCCAGAGACCAGGGCACGGCCAGACCCCTCTCTGCTGCTGTAATCCCGCCCAGCGCCACCACACACCTGTGGCTCTTGCTCTCCGCTGGCAGCACGGTGCAGCCTCGCTGTCCCACCAACACCCGGTATGCCCCCGCCGGTCTGCGGCTCGGGTCAGGGTCCAGGTGCGAGCGGAAGGTCATTCCGCAGAGCGTCAGCCGCGTCCGGCCCCGCAGCGGGGCAGTCCGAGGGTGGAACTGTGGGAGAGGAGCCGACGTCAGCCTGAGCCCCAAAAGCCTGGCAGTCACGGGTCCAGAAAGCCCCTTCTCTGGGGTCTCTGGGTGGTGCAAAGGCCCCACCATCCATCTGCCACCTGCCTCCCCGCCTGAGCACCCAGGAGATGTGGGGAGCAGGGGGGAAGGTGGCGCAGACCTACGTCGGTGAGGACGGGCGGGCAGCTGTCCTGGACCCAGGGGCCAACGCACTCGTGCTGGCGTCTGCACCCATCCCCGCACCAGCCGCAGCCCATGAAGCGCTCAGCTCGTAGGCAGCGCTGGCACGTGGAGAAGTGGCGGCAGCCAGGGCCGGTGACATTCAGACGCCACACCTGGGGACAGAGAGTGGACATAAGCAGGGAATATGGGGCTCAGTGCCCACCCTGTGCCACCCAGACTCCCCACTCACCTTGGTACTGGCTGCAAAGAACACTGAGTGGCTCTGCAGCCCCATGGCACCATGCACTGGCGCTGGCTCCCCCAGGGAGAAGTTGGCCAAGGTGAGAAGGTAGGAGCTGGAGCGCTGGAGCACCATCTGCCGTGGGGCAGAGCAGGTGTTGAGCACACCCCATGTGCCACAGTGAGCACCCCACCCTACCCAGACCCCCATCCCACCTGCAAGACGCGTCCCTCCACTGTGCCCAAGTGGGCCACGGTGACATCCCCCAGGGCGGTGACGAAGATGGAGGTGAGTAGGACACCGGCCAGTTGCCTGTTGAACAGGTCCACCTTATGGGAGGCAGCAGGAATGAGGGTGGGCTGGTCCCAGCAGCTGGTGTTGGCCACTGGGGCTGAGAGGTTCACCTGCAGCCAAGTGTGGGGTGAGTGCCTTGAAGCTGGCCCTAGCACCCCAACCCTCCCATACCCTTGTGGGTGGGTGCCAGCTCCAGGCACAAGGTATTCTGGGGAGCACTGAATTGCACAAGCTTCGTCTCCAAGCTGGAAAAATTTGGGGGGAAGAGCACATCCACAGCCCCTCCCACAGGCCCTGTGTACACAGCGTCAGATCCTGGCCTCCCACCCCACTCCATCTGGATGTGGTTATCTGTGCCAGCACCACAGGGTGGGGAATCCCAAAGCCAGCCCTAACCAGCATTTGAAGCTCAGCAGGGGGCTCGGGTTGAAGTGGGACCCCAGGAGCCAGGACATGCCCACCAGGACCCCATCAGAGCTCAGGGCTGATGGTTCCCTCCCAGCTGCCTGTGCCAGTGGTGTGCGTCAGCAGCAGTGAGCTGCTTGTTCCAGATGGGAAGAGGAGGGGATTTGGCTGCACCTTGCCCCACTTCTGGCTGAGAACACTCGAGTTCATGTCACAGTTGCTTGTTGGGACCCTGCCTGCAGAGGGGACCCTGCCCAGGCACTCGCTCGTCCCCATCCCAGCCATGCCTGGGCTTGTTTCTGGGACACGGTGTTCCTGCCCCGTGGCTTCAGCAGACGGAACCCCAGTGACTAAACCACACTTCCGCCTGTGGTTTATTTGCCCAGAGAAGGCGTCGGCTCTGGGGGGCAAGGTGGGAGTGGCTGTGCACCCCAAGTACCCTGGGCACTGAGGCCCTGAGTCTTCCCTGTCCCCCACAACTGGAAAAGGTGGCCATCAAAACCCTGGTGCTGGGGACAGCCACAGTGGAGGCAGCCACACTGAGGACTTCTGGCCCAATGCACGGCAAGCAGCAGTGTGCTGGGATGTGAGTCTGAGGCACCCAGCTCTGGTGAGAACAGGGTGGGGAGAACAACCATATCCCCACCAGCACACTGACACCTCAGTGTGGCCAGAGCTGGTGAAACAGAGTGGGCAGTGATGGGCAGGTGGTGGGGCTGACTCACACCTGGGCAGTGCCACTCTCCCCACGCTTAACCCACCCTCCTGTCAATCCTGCTTTACCAGCACTTCCCAGCATCCCAGATCCACCTAACCACGTCCCAGCCAATTCCCAAGCTCCCAGGGATGGCGCAGGGTGGAGGACTCACATTTTGTGGGCAGTATTCCACCGGCTGGAAGAAGCTGAGCCCCCGCAGCAGAGGCTGGTGCCCAGTGCCACAGCACTTCTCCATGCCCTCCTCTATGGCCTGGTTGATGAGGCGGAGGGGGAAGGCACAGACAGCCGAGTCCTCTCGTGGCACCCGGCTCTCTGGATGGCTCTCAGCGAAGGCACCGAAGAGCACCATGTCAGTGTCATTGATACCGAGGTCGCGAGCCAGGCGGGCACCAGGGCGGGCAGCGTGGGCTGCTTGCAGCACATTGTAGGTGACATCCCTTTCATAGTCCTCCTCACCACTCCGCCGCCGCCGCCGCCGCTTGGACTCAAAGCGGCAGTCGAGGACAAGCTCTCGGTAGTGGCGGAGGTCACGCTCATGGGTGCTGAGCCGCACCAGACGTGTGTGGTATGCTGCCGAGCCCGGACGGTCCGGCTGCACCGTCAGAAAGTAGATGTGGTCCTCATCAGCGAAGGAGTGCACGTAGTGGATGGTGTAGTTGTCCTGGTATTGGGGCAGTACCGTTAGCCACTGGAAGTCATCTGAAAAGCCATCCAAGGTGCCCTTCAGCCTGCGAATGGACACTGACTGTGGGCTGTACCGTGCTGCCACACTGCTGTTGATGGTGGAACCGAGGTAGAAGAAAGAGGCATAGGAAGTGGCCACCACAGTGGCGCTGGTCCCCAAGGGGCTGGCCATGCAGTCGGGGCAGTATGCAGGGCTGTTGCCTCTGGCTGAATACAGGCAGTGAGTGGCCGTGATGGCCACCATGCCATCCTGCACCTCCAGCTGGTGCTGGTAGCAAAGCCCATGCTGTGTCGTGCCACAACTGTATAGCCATGGCTCCAGCGGGTCCAGCAGTAGCAGGACGTTGTCTGTGTCCTTGGGCCCATCCACAGGGGCTGGGCACAAGTGGCAGATCTCACACTGGGCACTGCCTACTGGGCCGGTGACAAGGACGGAGAGCAGGCGCAGCTCGGGACTTGCTAGCAGGATGCGGTTGCGGACAGCCACAAAGACGGCGACCGGGCCAGTGGCGTCAGTGAAGATGGCTACGTTCTGCACGGGGCTGCCGGTGTCGAGGCTGGGCAGGGTATAGGGAACAGAGAAGTTCCTGGTGGAGCTGTAGGGAATGCGAGGGCACTGCCAGGCGCTGGTGTGCAGTGGGGCCAGGGCAAATGCCAGCAAGAGGCACACACGGCATGACAGGTCCATGCTGCACGGTGCCACCAGGGTGTGGCTATCACCGGTGCTCAGCACCGAGCAGGGCTGGGACACATGGTAGAAGGGTCACCATCACATCTGCCAAAATAAAGTAGAGAGAGAGGTTTACTCACTGTGGTTAGGCAAGGACTGGGCTGCATATGACGCAGGAGGTGCCAGAGCCCCCTGAAGCCAGGCGATGGTGGGTGCTGCCAGAGGAAGGATGGCCTCCACCAAACCTCTTCCCCAGTACTACAGGCAGAGGTGAAGCCAAGCCCTGTGTGGCTGTCCCCCAGAGGAATCTTTGTCCTGCAAGACCCCCGCTCCTGGGGACTGGAATGGAGGCTCCTGCAAATCCCTCCGGAAACAAGGATCCCGAAGACCCCCTGGCGGTGGGGACCCCTGCCAGTCCCCAGGACAGCAATGGGGACAGGGGATCCCCAAGGGACCGGGACAAGTCGTCTGCCAGCCTCTCCGGGGGCAAGAACCCCGACGTACCCACAGATCTGCCTCCTCTTCCCCCCCGCCCCCGCCGTCCCAGCTCACCGCGGCCGGGAGCGGTCCCCAGCTGGAGTTCCCGCTGGATCCGGCTGCCGCCATCCACCTCTCCCCGGAGCCACTCGATCCGGTGCCAAGCGGAGCCGGGCGGCGGGGAGCTCACCTGGGCGCTGCCGGGCTCCGCCGTTTCGTGCCAGGGAGGAGCGGGGCCAGGACGGCACAGAGCAGGCGGGACGGGACGGGGTGGGACAGGACGGGGTGGGACGGGGAGGGCCCAGGCGGGACGGGCGGGCCCTGCAGCCGGGCCCCGCGCGAATTCTCCGAGGCCCGCATTGGCACACGCAGCCCCGCAGGGGAGCATCGTTCCGAGGTGCTCGGAGGATCGCTGGGCACCCCGGGGGCACGAGCATGCGTGCGCATAGTGCCCCGGAGAGACACGACCGGGAGCCAGGGTCCAGAGAGGGTACGGG
This sequence comes from Dryobates pubescens, assembly GCF_014839835.1. Lineage (NCBI taxonomy): Eukaryota > Metazoa > Chordata > Aves > Piciformes > Picidae > Dryobates > Dryobates pubescens. The sequence continues at coordinate 62,057,363 of NC_071612.1, forward strand.
GTGCGGGGCTGGCACAATGCCTCGGGTGCCCGCTACAGCCCAGCACTAACTGGGTGGCCATCAGAGGATCCCCGTGGCTGGGAGGTGGCTGCCAGCACCCCGGGGTGGGGGCAGGATCTGGGCACGTTGGCTCTTCTGCTGCAGCCCCCTGCCCCGCTGTTATGGATGGCACAGGGACTGTTGCCACCCTGATATATGAAATTGCCACTTCCCTGAAGCCACCCGCATTGGCATCACACTTGCCCCTCACCTCCAAGCCTCACTTCCAAACAGGCTCAGCACGGGGGTTTCCAGCGGAGGGGCAAAACCAGGGCCAGGACAGCCACAGCTTTAAGAGGGGAGCTGTGGGGTCAGTGCTATTGTGACCATTCTTTGTCCCATGACCCTCACCCCCCGCCATCAAGGGCTGCCTGCAGAGGTGGGAGGTGCCAGCGCTGCCGGGACTCAAGCCGTTCCCAGAGATAAAGCAAGATGCCTAAGAGCCTGCTGCCTTCAGACGGCAGGGCTGAGTCCCAGCTGCACCCACGGACTTTCCTCCGTCCAGACAGGGCGCTCTCCGGGGAACTTTGGTCGCAGGAAGGGCTGGACAGATAGCAAACAGGCTTCCCTGCCTCAGCACCTGGCCGACCTCAGCCCTGCCAGGCTCCCGCCCAGCGTTGTGCAAGGCGTGGCAGCCCTGTGCCTTACCCAACCGCTCCTTCCTCTAGCGCCTCCCGCTCGGTTTCGACATTAGCTGGTGCTGACCAGCTCGGCCCAGGGGTTTCACCATTCTTACCCTCCGGCAGCACAACCCCAGCTGCCTGGCACTGCTCCCTGGCAGTTTTCCTGTCCACCAGTGGATTCCTGGGGTTGGACTCAGACCAAATGTCCACCCCAGCTTGGCCCCTGCTAAGTGGACACCCACGAACGTGACAAGACTTGACACAGATTCCAGATAATGTTTATGAGCAAAACCAAGCAGTTACACTCTGGCAGGAGCACAGATTCAGGAGCCAAGTCCCTGTGCTAGCCCTGCCAGGTCCCTCCCAGCTCCCTCAGCATCTGGGCGCCACCTAAGTGGCTCTGCCCCTCCTTGAACACCCCCTCTCGGGGCTCAGCAGACAGGCCCAAAATGCAGGGTCAGGTCCTGCCTGGCATTCATAGGTGCTCAGCCCCCACCAGTGCCTGGGGACAGCTAGGGAGGAGATGGTCCTCACATAGCAAGCTCAGCATAGCTGCCTGAGGGGCTTATGGGGGGGTGGGGGGCAGGTGACCCTGTGCCAAGGGGAAGATCCTCCTTAGGCTGGGGGCATACCAGGGCCCCATGCCAGCAGGGTCTCCTAGGGGCTAAACCCTTTAGGGCCCACAACCCAGGAGCCAGCTCCATAATCCCACAAGCACCCCAGTGGGCACCCCAGTAGCCCAAGCATCTCTGGGGTAATTCTGTTCCCTATGGGAAGGTGGGCAGGATCCTGCTGTCCCAGCTGGGGGCAGGTTGACCTGCCACCTTGCCTACATGTCCGCACAGACATCCTTCTGTCCACGGTGGTAGCCTGAGTGCTGCCATATATCCCCTGGGGACCCCCACCCTTGGCATAGCCACAGGATGGCAGTGAAAGAAGAGTGCTGGGCACAGGCAGAAGAGCCCAGGGCCTCAATTTCCTACCAGTGATCTGGGTTACTGGTAGCCCCTCTCCAACATGCCCATAAAAGGGATGGAGCTGGGGACCACAGAGGAAGGGCAGCTCCCCAGCTGGGGGTATTGCCTGCAGATGAAACTCCTGTTCACACCTTCCTCTGGCAGCTGTGCACCCCATCTCTATCACTCAGGTTGGACAGTCCCACAGATGGGTTTTCCCGTGCTTTGAGGTCCCACCATACCCTCTCCCGGGATACATGACCCAGGTTTCCTCTGGGGACAGGCTCCCCAGCACAGCGGGGACTCTCAGCTGGCACCACGCCCTGGCTGATGCATGTCAGTATGTCTGGGGCGTGAGGATGAAGAGTCGGTCTTCCTCCTTACGGATCCACTTCATGAGCTTGTTGACAGCACTGATGGCACCAGCCTTGGTCCCCAGGGGACTGTAGCATATGTAGAGCTCAAAGGCGCTGGTTACCTGGGCAGAGGAAAAGGGACACTCTAGGAACACATCTGCATCCTTCCTGGGGCTGACACTGCATCTTCCCACCATGGACTACTGGGAATAGGCACAGGGGCTCCAGTGTAGGGGCATGAGGTGGCAATGGGGTGCCCTAAATCCATGCCACCTGTTCTGCTCAGAATTGGAAGGATCAAACTCCAGGGTTTGCTCCCAGACTGGCACTGGGGAGTTCACCACAGCGCATGACACAGCTCTTGGTGCTGGAGCTCACCAGTCCCTGCTGCCTCTCCCTGGCACAGGGGTGAACAGAGACAGGTTAACTGTAAAAGGACAGTTCACAGACTGGGAGCCATTCTGAGGACCAGAGCTGGTGCTGTGTTGTGCCACCACCCTGCAGGACCAGAGAATATGAGCACACTTGAACCCTGCAGACAGCCCTTACCCAAGCCAGGAGGTTCTCATGGGGGCCCGTGAAGTAGATGTTCTTCAGGGGTCGCGAAGAGTTGTGAGCCCGGCTGTGGAGGTACTGGTAGAGCCCCAAGAGCCTCTCCTTCTCCTCCTCCCGCACGTAGGGTGCCTCAATCTCGGGGCTGCAGAAACACAGCATCCTGTGAACCTCTCTAGGAAAGGGCATTCACGGAGAAGGCTTGACCCATGCCCCACACTAGGGCCTTGGCCTGACGGTTCCCTGGGGGCCTCACCTGGTGAAGAGTCCAGAGCTCTTAGACTTGTAGATGAAGTGCCGGAGGTCAGGGATGCCCACCTGGGCAACGCTGTAGAAGGGGGTGCGCAGGGCCTCCTGCAGAGCATGGTGCACCCCTCGCCGCCGCAGGCGCTCCTGGAAGCGCCGCTTGCAGTCAGAGACAGTGAAGAAGTCCTCGCGGTCGGTGGAGACCAACAGGAGGCACAGGTCCATCTCTTGCTCCAGGTAGGAGATGTGGGCATGGAAGAAGCCGCTGGAATTGAATTTGGGGAGGCAAATGGGAGTCCAGGCTTCACCCTCCCGGAAGGAGGAAGAAGAGCTGATGAGGTTGAAGAGCAGATGGAGGTCAATGGGGTGGAGGAACTGATCTTTCTTCCTCACAAGAGACACCAGTTGGTTCCCTGACAGGAGAATGGAGAAGACCAGGCTTTTGGCCTTGGCCTGCTGCAGGCTGGTGCTGACGGCATCCCGGACGCTGGCGGCCAGAGGCAGGCAGCGCACGGCACCCATAAGGAAGCTGGGGTCATGGGCCATGAGGTCCAGCAGGTTGTCAGTGATGCGCTCAGAGCCAGCCAGGAGCCTGCGCAAGTCATAGTTCTGCTTCTGCTGGAAGATGTGATTGAGCTGGGTCCAGGTGAGCAGGCTCAGGATCTGGTAGTAGATGTAGAGCAGCTCATGGGCAATCTCCTGCTCTGACTGCTGGGTCCGTGCCACTGCCACCAGTACCAGCGGGCTCCTCCGCACAAAGACAACTTTGTAGCCATCTGCTTGAGAGGGAGTCCCCAGGGGTCCGGGGACAGATCTGTAAGCCTGGCTCCTCAGGGCTGCAAGGAGGAGACAGGCTACAGCGTCTACACCACCTCCCCCCACCCTTCCCTTCATCCTTCCCCTACAGACACCCAATGTGGCCCACAGTGGCAAATGCACAGGCAGGCAGAGTGTGACATATCCCTGTCACACTTCCCCCCAGGCAGTACCTGCATGGATAGACCGGATGGCATTTTTCTCAGCCTCCAGGAAAGACACTAGGGCCATCATGACACCCATGGTGCTGGAGAGGGCCTCCTCGGAGCCATAGCGGGAGTACACGGGCTTGCCAGCCTCGCTGAGCACAAAGACGTGCTTCCGGTGCATGCGCCAGGCGTCCATCGTCACATCCTCCTCCTCCTTGCCCGACAGCACTGAGTCGCGGCGGGTGGTCTGCGGAGAGGCTTCCAGCTTCCCCTCTTTTCCCTGCCTCATCTCTTCCTCCAAGTCGAGGGCCATGCCCGTGAGCTGCGTGCTCAGCTCGCTGAAGTCCTTGCTGATCTGCTCCATGCTGGTCAGCTCCGCCGGCTCACCCTGCCTCTCCTCCGGGCTCCGCACCACAGCCGCCCCGTCCTCAGGACTGGTCAGGTCCTCGTAGGAGCGGGTGTGCACGAACATGGCTCCCTCCTGGCCCGCCCCTGGGAACAACACCCATGCAGCGTCTGTCCACCGGTGCCCCATGCTGAGGCAGCAGGTGAATGGAGAGTGCATAAGGGTCAGGGGTTTGCAGGGAAGGACCTGCCCTCCTCTCCCCATCCCATGGCACCCAGGGGAGCAGGTCCTGCTGGTGGAGACTCAACCAGTGGGCCTGTTTCCCCATGCTCATGGGGCTGTGGGGAGCTCAGCCTGCATAACAAGGTGTTTTTTCCCCTTGCTTACCCATACCTGAGTGTTTTTTCCCAGCTCTGCCCCATACCTGGCTCCGTCCCCTGCGCCAGCCCTGGTGTAGGGCTCTCGGACCGCTCTGCGTGCTGCCCATCTCCTGGTGCCAGGGACCCGTTGGGCACTTCCCAGCCTTTCTTCTTGTGGACATCTGCAGCCATTCCTCGGGGCAGGACCTGCATGTGACCCACACTGTCACTTTTATGTTCCCTCATCTGCAAAATGGGTCTTGAAACACTGCTCTCAAGCAAGGCCATGACAGTATCCTCAGCCCAATCCTGCTGGCTCAGCAAGCAGCATCTAGCCCTGGTGAGATGTCAGGAAAGCTATGATAATCCAGCAGGATTTCCTCCCTCCTGTGGCCCCAGCACCTTTCATCCAGGCTTGGCCTTGATTTCCCTCTGAGTGCTGAGAAAGCTGCTCAGGCTTTTTCTGCCTTGTCCTGGTAGCAATGAGGAAGGGAAATGGGCCTGGATGGGGTTGGTCCCAAACACTGATGATCCCAGTGGCCTCATGTTTGCAAAGGGTGGGTTTTACAGCTCTTGGCCTGGATTAGGTGGCTGAGATGAGAACAGGGTGGTGATACTCCTCTTGAGGTCATGGCCGCAGAGGTGGCATAACCCTCTGTGAGCAGGGTGCCTTCTCCAGCCCCTGCCCGGAGGGTCAACCCTCCTGGGAACAGCCTGGCCCAGAAGCAAATACACACACACACAAACACAGACGCAAACAAAAGCAACAGGGTGCAGGCAGGCTGGCCTGGGCCCCTGGGCATCCCAACCCTACTGCTGGGGAGGTTCACAGCGCCCCAGCTTTACTCCGTGCTTCATGACACCTCCTGTATCCCGGGCACCCAGCCCCACCCCCAGCAGGTAACACTGCACCGGGGGGGACTGGACCTCGACCCCAAAAGCCCTTTACGGTGCTGGGCTGCGTATTAGACCTCCGTCCTTGCCTGTCCCTTCTCTTCCTTGCTGCACCGGTGTCAGCCTGCTGCCCTTCCCCGGAGCCCCTCGCGGGGAAGGGGCTCCCCGGGCTATCCACTACGCAGGGCGGGGCCTTTTCTGGTCACCCTGCACGAGGCGTCACCACTCCCGGAGCACCGACGTGCCCCGGGAAATCACCAGGCCCGGGACGTCCCGAAGGACAACGCGCAAGGACCGACCTTCGAGATTCCTCCCGTCGGCGCCGAAGGCCCGGGCGAGCAGCGCGGCAGGCGCAGCAACGGCGGAGGCTGCCCCGCAGCCCCCGGCACGGCCTAGGCAGGGCGGGGGAAAAGACACCGGAGACAACCACCCACCTCCTGCCCTGCCCTGGGCCCTAACCGCCGCCGCCGCCGCGGCGGCCCCGGCATCGCGGCACCCCGCCCCGGCGAGACCCACCCCCACGACCCGGTCGGACCCGGCCGCCTCACCACCCCAAGGTCGAGCGCCGGGCCCGGGGAAGTCATGGGAGTTGTAGGCAACTCCCGCTGCCCGCCGCCGGCACATGGCCCGTTCCCGACTACAATTCCCGGCATGCACGACGGGAAGCGGGGTCCCTCGGCCGCGTGCCGGCGCGGGGCATGTCGGGAGCGGTAGTGCGGAGGCTGGCGGGGTGGGACTCCGCTTCCCTGAGTGCCGTGCGCGTCGGGCGCAGGCGAGCGGAACTTCCGGTTCCTCGCCGTGGTGGCGCTGGGCCTGGCTCGGCGGGAGCGGCATAGAAGGTGAGAGGCGGCCCTACCGCGCCGGCCCGGCCGCGGCTCCTCTTGAGGGGGTCTGCACGGTGTGGCGGGGGCCGCCGGGTGTGACGGGAACCAGGCAGGACTCGCGGGTTTTGCCCGGGGAGGGGTGCGCCTGTGCGGGGTCTGACGTGCGGCCGCCGGGACGGCGGGGCTGGGGCGGCTCCCCGAGGGCCGCTGGGGTACAGGAGCGGAGCTCCAGTGTCAGCCACTGAAGGGGCAGAGTGTTCCGTACGGGTGCCCGTGTCAGGGAAGCGGCGAGGCGGTGTTTCTCGAGTGTCCCTTGGGCTAAAGGGGGCCCTCTCCTAGTGTGGAGAGTGGAGAGCGGGGTAGAGGTCTCCTGAGGGGCTTCCGGTATGGAGTCTTCCCTTGGAGCTGTTCGGAGTACGTGGAGGGTTCTATCCTAGGGGCCACCTGCCGTAGGAAAGCAGGGGCTTCCTCCTGGAGACCCCATCAGGCTGGGGGGGAAGTGTCTCTTTTTGGGTCATCCGTGACGCGGGCGTTGTCTGAGGGTGGGGGCCATGAGGAAGCAGCTCCCATCTCTGTACCCCGGGCTGGCCCTGTGGTTGGCCGTGTGCTCAAGGCTCCTCCTGCGAGCCCCGCGTCCCAGTGGGACGGAAACCGTGGGTTTGGGCAGCTCCTTCCCGGTATGAGAGTAGCACGAAGTGTTCTGCACGGCTCTGCTGAGTCTTAGGGCCTGCCGTCTGTGTCGTTGTGGGTGGTTGTGGTGTTGCTGGGTATCTCTGTTACTCCGAGACCCTGACAAAAATTATGTCTTTGTTCACAATGTGTTATAATATGTGTTTCCATGAAGAGTGTCTCAGAATGCTTGTGTTTTAAAAGGGATGGACTAAAAGTGGGCTGGGTTCACCCTGGGAAGCAGAGGATGGTGATGGGGGCTGTCACTGGGAGTGTGTTAGCTGATAGTAGTCCCCAGTGATGGCCTAAATGAGAGTTTGGGACTGTAAATAAAGGCCTAGGTGGAGGAGGGGTCTGAGACCCTGGAGGCCCTGGATGTGTTGGAGGCTGGTGAAGGCCAGGTAACACAGTGGCCATAAGCTACTGGGAGTAATGATGGTGAGTACTCACAGTTTGTTTGGCATCACAAGAGTTTGACAGTGTTGCTGATGTGTGGTATTCATTTTGGGAATGCTGCTGCAAGTGGAATCCACTTGGCTGTTCCTGCAGATTGTTAGTGGTCTGAAAGCCTCACAACACTACCTCACTGGGAATGTGCTTGTGAAGTCCTTTGGGAAATCAGAGGCAGCACAGTATTGGGGAGGTTTTAGACATTCACCTAGTTGTTTCTAATGCATGTTTTCAAAAGTGTCATAGAGCTGAAAAGCAAACACACATCCCTTTTGAAGTGAAAACCTCCAGCTTGACACCTGGAAGAGCCAAGCTGCTGCTGTCTTCGCTTTCACACTTCAGCAACATAATTTTGATTCTTCTTTACTTCTGGATTAGACATCTGTAACATTAACATTGGAAATAACAGGCTGCCATGGCTACTTCCAGTTTCTGTAGCTCAGGGAAATGCTTTCTGTTTTGCCTCTGTAGTACTCCTATTTCACAGAGCCTTTTTCATTTCTTCAGCCTTAAAAAAACTTCAGTGGGCACAGAAAGTTGTTCCATGGCAAACTACTTCTGTTCTTTGAGCGTAGCCTCGTGTGCAGTGCGTGTTTGGGTTCCTCCTGCTCTATAAATACCAAGCCTGGCAGCCTTGGCAAAATCTGTTTGGAGAGAAGTTGAGAGTGTCAGAGTATTTTTCTGAAAATAGCATCTCTTTGAAACTTCACCTTGCCTAATCCATCACCAGTATCATCTCTGTCCCCCCAGACTTGGGAAACCCCCACCCAAAGTTGGGTGTAAGTTGCTGAGGAGATGCTGGAGGACTGTGCTGGCATCCCTCGCTCTGCCCCTTGCCAGAACTCTTTAATTATTCCTTCAGGCTGGCTTCTTGGTCTGGCTCAGCTGCATGATCCTGATGTATAATGCTATTATTTTGTTATAGTATGATGTAAATTGACATAAAAGAGTCTCCCATCGGGCTTGGCTTGTGCAGCTTGGGAAACAGAACTGGGAATGTCCCTGGGGGCTGTGTGTGGGTGCACTGGGGAGGGCAGGGGTAATGTCCTGAGCAAGTCCTTGGGTGTTATGGCCAGGGAGCATCCAGAGAGCTGTGGGACTACTGGTCATTGAAGGGACTAAGACCGCAAAAGAGCTTCCTCTCTTTTGACACTCACCTTCTGTATCTTCCCTGGAGCTGAGGATTTGCCACCGGGAGACAGAGCCAACTGGGGAAGGAGGAGGGAAACAAACCACATACTTTTAGGATGTATATCTTCCTTCCTGAATATTCACTATAACAGCTAATTATTGTCTCAAAAGAGCTCTAAGTCCAGGCACTGTGATTAACTGGACCACATTGTGTTTTGTGTGGCTGTGTTACTGTGTCACTCTGAAACATACTCTGTCCCACGGGTGATTGTGACTGAACTGTGGCAAAATTAATTGATCCCTAGCACTTGAGGATGAATTTTTGCCATGCTGCTGGTCCCAGCCTCAGGCTCTGTTGGGTGTCTTTGGCAAACAGTCTTGCCCACACTGACCAGTCTCCTAGCATCTGCCTGTAATTAGTAGGGTAGGAGCTGAGCTGGCTGTTCTGTGAAGAGTGAATTCTGTTGGTGTCCCATCACAGTGTCTTTTGGAGCAGTGTGCACCTTCAGGAGATCTTGGTGTTGATGGAGGCCAGTTTAAGAAGTTTCTGTCCCTGTCGTGCTGCTTGCTGTTGCCTTGTTTTGTGGGGCTGAGTAGTAAGCGATCACTGAAATGATCTGGGTTAAATATAACTCTTTTCAGAGGGTCATCTGTGGTGCAGCCCCAGAAAAGCAGTAGCTGGCACAACTAACATACTGCCTGTGGCTAGAGGCGTGGCAGAGGCTGCAAATCAGGCTGACCAGGCAACTGTTGGAGGCAGTGCTGCTGCCTCTGTTATTGAACTATTACCTCATACTCACGGATGTTGCTGCATGGCTCAGCTGATCTATGCCAGGCCTGGTATCAGCCCAGTGGTGTTTTTTTTCCTCTGTCAGACAACTCAAATATTATGTCTGAAGAGCTCCCAGTTGGCAAGGGATTTTTTTGTTGAAGCATCAGTAAGCTTGTTGACTTAATGAGGACTGGAGTAGAGGAGGAAATCCAGAAGGGAGGAACAAGAAACGCCAGGTCTGCAGATGTCTGCAGGCTGTGAAAGATGGTAGATAAAAGGACAGGCTGATGACAGGCACCTGTAATGATGACTGCTGTAACCATCTCCATTCACCTGTTCTCTCCGTGGAGGGTGCAGCCTCAGTTTTCTTAATCACCTCTCAGGAAGGAAAAATGATAGAGCTTGTGGAGGAAATCCTGGGGACCAGGGAGGTGCTTGTTTCTTCAAGAGCCATGCAAAACGTGGGCAGACCAGTGCTCTTGGGCTTGAGTGGCCAGTTGAGTGAAGGTATTTCTTTAGAGATGGCATCAGTAGTGCTTGTACCCATTGCCTTCATCAGCTGTCACAGCTTTGCATCCTGAGGTGTGTCAGGCCCTGCCATCCTGACTCCCGTGGTGGACTGGTGCTGGGCCCCGCCAGGAGTGGGTACTCTCTTTGGCAGGACAGCTCCCTTTAGCTCCTTGGCACAGGCAGCTGCTGGCAGTGGCACCTGAATCACTCACTGTTCTAACATCTGTCAGAACCTGCTCTGTTGACCTGCCACCCATATGGCAGCACTGACCTTTGGAATTGAGAAGAAACAGGATCTTGTGTGCTTTTCTTCAACAGGAGCGGCTCTAGCCAGGCCTGGCAGGGACTGTGCTGTCTGTGCTGTGTTCTGTTTCACCTGAACACAGCAGTTTGGCGAATCCTGCTTGTAGAATTGGACAATCGCAGAATGTTTAGGTTGGAAAAGACCTCTAAGAGCAAGTGGCCTTCCAGTATCTGAAGGGGGCCTACAAGAAAGCTGGGGAGGGACTTTTTAGGGTGTCAGGTAGTGATAGGACTGGGGGAATGGATAAAAAATAGAAATGGGTAGATTTAAATGGGATGTTAGGAAGAAGCTCTTCACCATGAGGGTGGTGAGACACTGGAACAGGTTGCCCAGGGAGGTTGTAGAAGCCCCATCCCTGGAGGTTTTTAAGGCCAGGCTGGATGGGGCTCTGAGCAACCTGATCTAGTGTGAGGTGTCCCTGCCCATGGCAGGGAGGGGTTGGAACTGGATGATCCTTGAGGTCCCTTCCAACACTAACAATTGTGTGATTCTAAGTCCAACCATTAACCCAGCACTGCCAGGTTATCACTAAACCATTTTCCTAAGCAAAACTTCTATGTGTCTTTTAAGTACCTCCCTGGTTGGTGACTCCACCACTTCCCTGGGCAGCTTGTTCCAGGGCTTGACAACACTTTTGGGGAAGAAATTTTTCATAGTACCCAGCCTAAACCTTCCCTGGTGCAACCTGTCATATCACTTGTTACTTGGGAGAAAAGACTGACCCCCACCTGGCTCCAGCCTCCTTTTGGGAGTTGTAAGAGAGCGAGAAGGTCTCCCCTGAGCCACCTCTTCCCCAGGCTAAACAACCCCAGTTCCCTCAGCCATTCCTCAGAAGACTTGTCCTCTAGGTCCTTCAACTCTTTGGATGTGCTTCAGCACTGCAATGTTCATCCTGTAGTGAGTGGCCTAAAAAGTTGCTTTGTAGCAGCATGCAAGCCCCAGGTCCCCTAATGCTGGTCTGGCGGCACAACAGCCAAGCTGAACCACCGTGTCTGTATTACCCAGAGCAGGTTTGAGAGCATCAGGTTGCTGCCTGCCCCATTTTTCTCTATGCTCTGCTGCAACCATATTTTTTTCAGGGTGGAGGGAAAGATGGAAGTATTTCTCCTTTTGAATCTTGGCTTTGCCAGTCACCAGGAAATCCTCACCTTCCCTGCTGGTGGGAGGAAGAGGATGAAATTTTAGATCTCTGTTGAGGCAAGTGTTGTTTGCAGCCCTCCGCTTGATTGAGGGCAGCGTTGGAGAACAGCGCCTGGAACGATTTATTGGCAAAGCCTGCTTTGTTATCTGCATACTTTTGATGGCAGAGTAAGCATAGCAGACCAATAGTGGTGATTGTTTCCTTGAACAGCAGAGAGCTTTTGGCAGAAATACTTTGGATTAAAGATTAATTGCAAACTGTTGTTCAGCGAAAGTCCGTGATGTTTCTAGATGGTGGCGTTATCACGTTCCTAGCTGCACTTCAAATAGTGTCAGACAGCACAGTATGTTGGAGAGCTCTGTGTTAATCAAAGCAGATATCATATTGTTTGCCCACCCATATTGACAGTTTGATATCAGGAGTCAATTGGCGCCTGTGAAACGTGGAGAGATACCATAAGGAAATCCATTCGTGGCTCCTTGTGGTCTTGCATCTTTGTGGAGCCTGCTTGGAGGTTCCACACATCTCTTCTCCTAATCAGTGGTGGGCATTTTGCTAGAGAGGCTGTGCCAGGGGAGGTTTAGGCTGGATGTTAGGAAGAAGTTCTTCACAGAAAGAGTGATGTGCCATTGGAATGGGTTGCCCAGGGAGGTAGCGGAGTCACCATCACTGGAGGTGTTTGGGAAGAGATGGGGTGCTTGGTGCCATGGTTTAGTTGATTAGATGGTGTTGGATGATAGGTTGGACTCGATCTCAGAGGTCTTTTCCAGCCTGGTTCATGCCATGCCATGCCATGCCATGCCATGCCATTCTTTGCCTTGTGACTTACTGTCCTGTTATTTATTCAACAGGCTGTGCTGTCTCGGTGCCCTCAGAGTGACTTGTCCTTTTCTGGCAATCCAGGAAGCACAGTCGGAATGTGGGGAGACCATCGACAAGGCAACAGGATGGGGTCTTTTCGGTAAGCATTTGAACAGACTGCTTGTTTCAGCCATCTTCTTAAATACAGCAAGCCACAGAGCATTCTGTTTGTCAGTATTTCTACACATCCTCCCATAAGGAGACTAGTTTGCTTAAAAGCTCCAAGCTCCTTTTGGAGCTGGATGTGATTCCCAAAGAACAGGCAAGTTAAGGAACAGTGGAACTTTTACATTTTTATGACATTTTTTAACTGCCTTTTTCTTGTTTGTTTGTTTGTTTGTTTTCTTCTTTAGCAACAACTGTTCCTTCTCCACACCACCTTTTCTGGTGATAATTAGTTCAGCTCTTATAAGCTAAGGTGGTGATAGACCATATGGATTGTGGTCATGTTAAGAAGGGAAGCACCTGATAGTGTGATGTTGATTCTTTTCAGCCATGGTGCTTGCTTTAAGCTCAGAAGTGGGCATTTCATTTCAGTGCACACAGGATTTTGTGAAAACTTTGAGAGTTTAGCTCTCTCCATGAGGTTAAAGCAGACTGTATATCCCCATGGAGTCCCCAGGACAAGGAAGTCATGGATCTGGTGGAGTGGCCAGAGGAGGCCACAACAAAGATGCGAGTGTTTGAACCTCTCTGCTATGAGGCCAGGCTAAGAGACTTGGGGCTGTTCACCCTGGAGAAGAGAAGGCTCTGGAGAGGCCTTCTTGTGGCCTTTCAGTACTTAAAGGAGCCAATAAGAAGGATGGGGACAATCTTTTTAGCAGGGCCTGTAGCGGCAGGACAAGAGGGAGATCTAAGCTACAAAGAAGGAAGAAATTTTTTGCAATGAGGATGGTGAAACACAGGCACAGATTGTCCAGGGAAGTGGCAGATGCACCATCCTTGGAAACATTCAAGGCCAAGTTGGACAGGGCTCTGAGCAACCAGCACCAGTTGAAGATGTCACTGCTCACTGCAGGGTAATTGATCTAGATGACCTTTAGATGTCCCCTCCAACCCAAACCATTCTGTTCTATTTTCTTGACCATGCTCCTTCATAAGACATTTTTAAATGTCATTGGAACTGTTTTCAAGATTCCTGTACAACTGGACCTGCTCAGCATCAGATTTTTATGGTTTATGTTCCTCTGGTTGGTACTAGGCTCTGTTTCCAAGAGGGCCCTGGCTGTAAAGAAAACCACAACAAAACAACAAACAAAATGGAGGCACCAAGTACTGCTGTGCATAATTCCTTCATCCTTTACTCACGTGTCTACCTCAGTTACTTGAATATCAGCATGATAAAGGCACTTCCTCATGTCATACCTCAGGTTTCTGCAATAAGAATACTTGACAGAAGTGTCCAGCGGTGATGTGTTGAGAAAGCTGATGACATTTGGGCTGCAAAAGCTAGAATGTGTCTTAACAGTATTGCTAGGAGCGTGATTGTGTTTTGTGATGGGATCAGTAGTGCTGTTGTGCTGATTTTTCAAGTGGGTTTTATTGGCATCCTGGTTTAGTGGGTGGGGAATTCTAGCTTTGAACAAAGTTTAAATTAACTGCTCTGTAGGGTGGTGAAGCAGGGGCATGTAGCTGAGGAAATGTGTGTTGGGTTTGATTAACTCTGCAGACGTCCCCTTGTGTTCTGCTGGTGAGTGATTCTGTCGAGAAACTCTTGAGAAGAATGTGACTTGCTGTAGTTGCTAAGGAGTTGCCCACTGATTTGGGCAGCATTCAGTGTTATTTTAAAATGTGGTGTTACTCTGTTTTGTTTCCTTTTTTAATGTATTTGAGCCTCACCATCAGGTAGCTCTACCTCAAAATAAAACCAGAAAAAACCCAACAACCAAAACAACTCACTAAGTTTTGGAAGACTGTCTTAACAGGAAACCTCTTCCTGCATGGTTGTATGCAGGTGTCAGGAGAGCTCCTGGCTGTGGTGCTGTAAACTTGGTGTAAGACAGCCAGTCTGGAGGCACGAGCACAGGATCATCCTGAGCCGTGATTGTTGGCATATTCCTGTGGGGCATGTTCCTGTGGGGCATCCTCAAAGCCTGAACTGACAGCTTTCAGCATTTTACCAGTTTAGACTCCAGCACAAGGAAGCAAAACCCAAGTCTCTGAAGTATGTTAATAGAGCATGTTTGGTAACCTGTACTATTATGTGCCTCAGGATGACGTGTTCAGTTAGCAGTTTGTCATACTGCCTGGAGAGCTTAAGCTCAAGTGGTTCCTCGCAGACGTGTGCTGGTGATGCTAATGAACAAACACACCAGCTGCTGGAACCTGGAGCAGCTGCTGAGCTGTGTGCAGTGCAGGATGCTGTGGATTGCTGCCATCTTTAACCCATTAATATTGCAGGTATTCCCTGTTGAGTGCTTCTGGAAATTGTGCTGAAATGGGAGCACCCAAGTTTACTTTCTCACACCTGTCGTATGCTGCCTCATCTTAAACTGCCACACATCAATATCTTCTGCGGATCTTAGACTGTTACACAGCTCTAGAACAGTTTAGAGAAGAGTGTGCTGCTGTGTAGATTTCAGACTCTTAAGCACGTTATGAATAATACTGTCTTTATTTCTACAGTGGGAGCCAAGAAGAAAGGTTTGCTCCCGGGTGGAACAGGGAATATCCTCCTTCCCTTGATAGTCTTGGTCAAGAAAGACACTCTGGCAACTTCTCTGGCAGAGAATCACTTCCTTTTGATATCCAGGCACTCACAGGCCTCCTCAATCCTCAGTTTGCCAACAGAGAGGAACCTTCTTTCAGCTTTGGAGCTAGAGATGGACCACGTAGTGACTTCAGAGGTGGGGAGGGGCACCATGATTTCAGGGGCAGAGATTTTCCCCCATCTGACTTCCAGGGCAGAGGAGAGTCTCAGATGGATTTCAGAGGCAGGGAGCCACCCTCTTCTGAGTATAGGAGCAGGGATATGTACTCTGGGGACTTCCAGGAGAGAGAGGGGCCACCTATGGACTTCAGAGGCGGGGACATGCCCTCAGTGGATTACAGGAACAGGGACACGTTCCGTATGAACTACAGGGATAGGGAAGCACATAATATGGATTACAGGGGCAGAGATGAACCGCCATCAGACTTCAGGGGAAGGGGGTCTTTTGATCTCGACTTCAGAGGTCGAGATGGATCTCATTCAGACTTTAGGGCAAGAGATGTGCCTGAGTTAGACTACAGGGGCAGAGAGCATTCCTATTCAGACTTCAGAAACAGGGATGTACCTGATCTGGACTTCAGGGGTGTGGGCACCTCTGATTTGGACTTCAGAAACAGAAATGCACCATCGTCAGACTTCAGAAGTAGGCACAGGTCCCGGTCTGATCAGGATTTTAGGAGCAGAGATGTGCCTCCTCCTATGGACTTTTCAGATAGGGAGATGCCTCCTGTGGATCAAAGCCTTGTAGATTTTAGGCGTAACCAATCTACTGCACCTTTAGCAGAAAGAGAGGGCTCTGGTTTAAGTACCAGCAAGAGAGAGGAGTCTGCACTTGGTCTAGATAGGACTCCCTTTGGTAGCCAAAAAGGAGACTTTCAACATTCAGAAACATCAGCCAGAGAAGAGGAGTCCCTTGGACTGGGCCTTGAAGACGACTCTTCACACAATTTCCAAAATAGCCGTGGACCTCTTCCTACTCTTCAGGACCAAGAGGAGCAGCCTGAGACCTTTGCTAACAAGCAGCAACAGCTTTCTGGGGGGGAGCAGCAAGGATCCGATTCTGATCTTGGGTTAAAGGGTGACGGTGACCTGGATTTCCTTGGAAGGCAAGATACTGACTACCGGAACATTGAGTATCGCGACGTGGATCACCGGCTGCCAGGGCACCAGATGTTTGACTATGAGCATGGCAAGTCCTTTTCAGAAGGAAAACCCAGCAAAGATTCTAGGCCCTATAAGAGCCTTCAGGTAGGTGGTTTTTGTCAAGTGATGTTTCTGTTAAATATGTGTGGGCCAGAGAATGGAAGGAGCTGGGAAGAAGCCTCCTATTCATAACACATTAGTTCTATCCCGATTCACCATCCTTCTCTAAGACCATCCTCGTGCTCCAGGTTGTTTTAATGGGCACCCTTTCTGTCTCAGAAATACTTCCCTCTCAAGAGAAATGCAGTTTAGCAAGATTTGGTTCAGAAAGCTCCTAAAGTCAAAAGGACCAGACAGAGGGAGTGTGCTGGGGGAAGGAAGTACATAGAAGAACTTACTTTGTTATTTTTGTTATATTGCTTATGAGCACCACAAGAGAAGCTACAGGCTTGGGTGGACCTGTTAGGATGGTACAGCTGTTCTCCTGCATGCTTTGCTTTCCTTCAGTGTCAGCTGCGAAAGCTGAAGGTAATAGTAACTACTAAGATAGTAACTCCTCTGGAATTTTCATCTCCCACTGCTGGAAAGCAGAGAGAGGTGACATGCCTGGTTTGTTTTCCTGGACCTGGATCTCATTGTCCAGCTTGGTGAGCATATGAGGCTAGCAACACATTTGGAGTTCTAATCCTCCACAGCTCTCTGAATTTTTCACAGTGCTGTGGGTAAAGATTTGAGGCAGGCTGCTTATGAGCCTCTGCTTGTGAATGACACCTTTCTTGGTTTTGTTACTGCTTGTGTATCTTGTGAGCTACCATCACTCATTTGTCAAAACCATCTTGATTGTGTGAACTCAAGGACCAAGACTACCGGACCTGTCCCAAGTATGTGAAGCCAAGCAAGCTCATTCGGCTTGGAGGAGTGCCCGAGACTGCCACAAAGGATGATGTAAGTGGGAGGGTTTTCATCCACAAACTTCTGTCAGGGGGTTCTAAAAGTACCATTTGGAAGCTTGGTTAATGTAGTTCAGGTGGTCTCATTTTCCCTTGGGAGAAGCTGGATATAGAAGTCATTGCAGGGCTGTCAGCCCATGGCTTGGACAGCAGCACTCTGCACTGGGTTAGGAACTGGCTGGAGGGCCGAGCCGAGAGAGTGGTGGTGAATGGTGCCACATCCAGCTGGCAGCCAGTCACTAGTGGTGTGCCCCAGGGATCAGTGCTGGGCCCCATCCTATTCAATATCTTTATTGATGATCTGGATGAGGGGATTGAGTCCACCAGTAGTAAGTTTGCAGATGACAGCAAGTTGGGAGCAGATGTTGATCTGTTAGAGGGCAGAAGAGCTCTGCAGAGCGACCTTGACAGGCTGGACAGATGGGCAGAGTCCAACATGATGTCATTTAACAAGTCCAAGTGCTGGGTGCTGCACTTTGGTCACAAAAACCCCATGCAGCACTACAGGCTGGGGTCAGAGTGGCTGGAGAGTGGCCAGGCAGAAAGGGACCTGGGGGTACTGGTTGACAGCCAGCTGAACATGAACCAGCAGTGTGCCTAGTTGGCCAAGGCAGCCAATGGCATCCTGGCCTGCATTGGAAGTAGTGTGGCCAGCAGAAGCAGGGAAGTCATTGTGCCCCTGTACTCAGCACCGGTTGGGCCACACCTTGAGTCCTGTGTCCAGTTCTGGGCCCCTTAATTTAAGGACATGGAGACACTTGAACATGTCCAGAGAAGGGCAACAAGGCTGGTGAGAGGCCTTGAGCACAAGCCCTATGAGGAGAGGCTGAGGGAGCTGGGGTTGTTTAGCCTGGAGAAGAGGAGATCAGGGGAGATCTTACTGCTCTCTACAGCTACCTGAAGAGAGGTTGTAGCCAGGAGGGGGTTGGTCTCTTCTCCCAGGCAACCAGCACCAGAACAAGAGGACACAGTCTCAAGCTGTACCAGGGGAGGTTTAGGCTTGAGGTGAGAAGAAAGTTCTTCACAGAGAGAGTTATTTGCTGTTGGAATGGGCTGCCCAGGGAGGTGGTGGAGTCACCATCCCTGGAGGTGTTCAATATTGGATGTGGCACCTGAAGCCATGGTTTAGTTACTCATGAGGTGTTGGGTGATAGGTTGGGCTTGATGATCTCTGAGGTCTTTTCCAGCCTTATTGATTCTATGATTTATCTGAGTTTTCTGGTTTTGAGGGAGTCTGGAAGTTAGAGTTTTTTCTTTTGCAGTCACCTGTGGGATGTTGGTGGCCAAAAGCCTTGATCCAGTCTCTTTTGAACGTGCCTTACTTCCACCATTGCTTCATACGTACCAAATACCGTGATTACTTTGTTGCTGTATTTTGGGCTCTGGAGACATGTAGTGTCTGGGTGAACTTGCTCATTTATGATTACTTGAAATTACTTAAATGAGATCTTAGAAGGATAGAAAAGACGTCAGCTGCTGCTGCTAATTTTAGTGGAAAACCCAAAAATATAACCCAGGCCAGAAGGTGAAAGAAGCTCCTTTTCCACACCTTCCACTTTGAATTGGGATATTTATCTGGTGGCAGTTCCAGACATGAGAACCCCGGCATGCAACAGTTTTTTTGCTAGGGTTAAGCTGTGATGCTCAGAGCTCCGAGGCTTGGTACTGGAGACCTCATGGCAGAAACTTTGTTCATCAGAGGGTAATACTCAGAACAGTCTGCCCATGGCTCTGGAGTTTCTTAAAGGCAGTAAGACATCTTTGACCTTAAATAACTCTCAGAGGCGAACTGCCTGGCCAAAACCAGCATAAAGACCTTCTGTACAGTGAAATTGTGGTGTAAATTATGCTCACTCATTTAAACAAACCCCAAAAATATTGCCCCAAACTCAATAAGCAGTTCTCAGGTTCCTCTGAAACTTGACCAGGAAAAGGTGTCAGTTTGTAACAGAGTTAACCTCAAGAGAAAACTCCTGGGGACAGAGATGTGGGTTAGCAAGTGCTTTGCTTTCTGAGGTTTGGTTTTGGAGACTCAGATGAATCTTGGTTTTCCTGCAGATTCTCAATGCTTTCCGAGGGCCTGATGGGACACCTGTGAAGGACTTGAGGCTGAAGGATTACAGTTCAGGTGAGAATGCTTTGCCAGTGCTTCTGGGTTCAAGTTTTCAAAAGGCTGTTTTTCACTCAGGCAGTTTGGTTCAAGCCTTTGCTGCCATAATCCAGATGTTTTCAAATGAAAACACCCACTGAGTAGTTTGTTTTCTTGTCTTCAACACTGATGGCTGTGCTGGCTGCTACTTCAGAGGTGAAGCATGGGTCCTTGCTGCCTCTAGAGAGACGCAGGAGCAGCAGGAGAAAGTGAGGCTGTTCTAACAGCCATCAAGAGTAAAGCCAATGCTGACATGGGACAGCAGGTTAATTCCTTAGTAGTTTGTTGTGTTTTTTAAAGTTATTATTAAATCCTGTTGGATCACTCTACATCTTGTTTCTGAGATGGTCTTACTGTGGAACGTGTCCCGCACAAGGTTCCCCAGGAAGCCTCATACATTCTAATGTTTCTCCTTCAGTAACAGGAAACTGTTACCCTTCTTAGACATGAAGACAGGTTTTGGTTTGTTTTTTTTAACAAAAAGAAAGAAAAAGTAAGTTTTATCAGCACATATTCAAATACTGGGTCTGGATGCTCTTCCTCCTTCGAAGAATAAAGTTTTGCTGTTACTTCTGATCAGTGCGTAGGATTCTGAAGAAGGAAAGCTTTTACAAGGCTGCTTTGTGAGAAAGGTGTACTGGAGCAAAGATGTGCGATGGTAGGAAATGCAGGGTGAGTCCTGGGGATTGGTCTGGATAATACTGGTAGGAAATAACCTGGAAACCAGTACTTTTTAATCAATTCCTTGTAATTAAACCTGGGAAAGCAGGGGCTTCTACTTTCATCAGTGCTTTTTCTTGTTTACCGGCCTGGGTTGCGCTTGAGTTGGCTGAAATTCTTGGTGTCGATACATTATATAAAGGCTTCCTATGTGTTTAGTAACAGGGGAGAGGAACTGGGGCAGTTGGGTATTTCTCAAGTATATTTTTGTTTCTGGAAGCTGTCAAAGGAGATTTCACAACCTTCCTGTGAACCTTTGAACTGAAGAACACCCCTGTGTCACGTAATCTGGTCTGGCCCAACAAGCAGAGCTTAAGGGGCATGGTCAGGCTTTCTTGCTTCCTTTCCTCTTCTCTAAGCATAGCACAGCGTGGCTGTTGTCACCCAGTGACTGAACCCAGTAGTTGTGACACGTTCACTTTCTGCTTGTGCTGATGTGATTGGTCAGGTGTTTTCCTGAAACACATCACTTCTCAGTAATAAATCAACTTGAACAGAGAGTCTCTTCTTAATTATCTTCTTGTGTATGTTATTAGGACTTACTGCCCTCATTAGAGAACCGTTCTCTCCTTCCATTCCCCGTTTCAAAGGCTACTCAGGATGAGACAAGTGTCTGAAGTTACCTGCAGAAGCTCTGGTATCTGCTGGTGGTCACATGAAACATGGGGGTTGCAGTTTTCTGTTGTCTGTTTCAGTCTGTCTCCTCAGCTGCAAAATTGTTGTTTTGATGTTTTGTTTTTGGGGGTTTTTTTAAGGTTTTTCTGGCAATTGTGAGGAGGGAAGGAATGAAGTTAAAATTAGCTGATAATTTATGGGCTATTTAAAGCTGTTGTTTAACCCTGTCCCGTCAACGTCAGTAATTTAAGTAGTGTAGCAGGTTTCATGGGTGATCCAGAGACTTTGTTTTGCAGTATGTCCTGAGGCTGCAAATGCAGCTGCTGATTTAAACAGCTTCTGGTCCTTCTTACGCAAGATGGATCTGTCTAGGACAATAAAAGCCTTCCTGAATTGTGAAAACAACTTCCTGAAGCCGGCTGACTAGAAGCTGTGGTAAATTTAGTCCAGCTTTTCACATTAGGTCATCCTGTAGAGAAGTGTGTGAAGTTGAATTTGTGTTAACTTGTGCAAAATGAAGCCTGTTTGAAACTAGAGGCCACTTATGGGCTAAACAATGCTTTGAGGATGGGGTGCATGTGGAAGTACTTACAGGAGTTAATCCATAGGCTGGACTGATGGTCTCTCTCCGATCCCGCTGGGCCCGCTGGCTCGGTTGCTCTGTCAGCTCTAGGGGACAACAGCAGCCTGACCCAGAAGTCATGCTAAGCTTGTCTGGATGGGTTGTGTATTTCTGAGTGCTGTCCAGAAATGTTAAAAATAACATTAATCATGAGTCTGCATGTTGAGTGTGTTTAAGAGGAGAATGCCTGCAGCTGCTGTGGAACAATGACCAACGTAACAAATAACAACGCAATTAACTCAAAATAAGTGAGGTTCAGCTCAGTTTCACAAAAAGATAACGCTTCTCATAAAGCTTAGCTCAGCAGCTTCAGCATGATGATTCCACTCTATGATCTTTCACAAGACTCCTTCTGTTTTTTTTTTGGGGGGGGGGGGGAAATATGTGGTTGATTTCCTTGGAAAAAGCAGTTCAACTTCTTTTTAAAGCCCTTTCTTTTTCCATACTGCATATGTGCTAAGGGAAGCATATTTTCACTGAAGGTTGTGCTGAGCATGGAACGCTGTTCTTAATATACCTGGTGTGATTTTGGTATGTGTTCAAGCTGTTTATTCTTTAGATTTTTTTTTCATCTCAAGCCCACAGACTGAAATGGTAGCTAGATTTTAAACAAGACGGTGAAAAGAGAGACCTTCAAATGTGGCATAGTGATTCTATTTAAATCAAAAAGGCAGATATTTACAGACAGTGACAAAATATCACAGTCAGACTTCATAGTATTACCTTAGACAACATTAACTTGTAATTTTCATCAGTTAGATTTTTGAATTGGTGCCTGTATGTTCAGACTGAAAGTATCAGATCCATTTGTGAAGGGAGGAGGACTTCTTCCAACGCAAGCTGTAAGCCTTGGCAGAAATAACTGTCCTAGGTTGGCTTATCTTTCAGCTTGTCTTTTCAAGTGTGTTTGGACATGCCTGTGCAGTTAATCATTACAAAGGATAAACCCTGAGGTGACAGTGGAATCTGCTCAAAGACCATCAGCTAGCTGCTGTAGTCTGCAGTATCTCTGGTGCCTCTTGCTGCCTGTTGCGGATGTTGTGCTGCTTAGACACTAGCAGTGATGAGTTGCCAGCAGCTCCCTGCGAAGGGGTTGTCAGTAATGGCTTGTGAGCTCCCCCTGTCCTGTCTGGAGGCTCTTGCCGCTGCTTTCACATAGCTTTGCAGTGTGGGCCTCCCTCTGTGGAGCCATCAGCACAGTGTGTAAGAGCACCAGGCTACTGGTGACACAGTGTCTGTCATTCTCTTGTTACTATCCATGCGCTGGCACTGGTGATGACTGCTGGGAACTTGAAACCGATACCTTTTGACCTTTGAGTAGTCAGTAACATGGACACACCTTGTCTTGGGTTTGATTTCGATCATGTCTTAAGCTTATTTCCTGCCTGATTCACATCCAGCTTTATTTCTCTTTTCCTGACTAATGTCAGACATAAGCAAAGTCCGAGATAGCATCTCGAGTGTCTGCTGTGCACAGAACTCTTTGGCTGAACACGCACGAACGCCCTGGAGAAGAGAGCACATGGAGCTATCTTTATCTTAAAGGGTTGCTTATGATGAGTACTTTGCCCTTAAAAGATGCTGCAGAGATATCCAAGTAGTAAGTGAAAACATGAAGTGTACTCTGAGCCTTCTGTTCAGTTTGTTCTCCTGGACGCAGTCTGTGGTGGGACAAGATTGGAACATGTGTTTTCCAACCAGGATTCATGTTAGGGTTGGTACCAGCAGTTGGGAAATGCTATTCAGGGAAAGTGAGCCTGAGAAATTGCTGGCAGCCCATGAAGCTTTTCTAGCTTACTCTACAAGCCTTTCTGGGGAACTGTTTTTGCTGAGCTGAGAGAACATGGTGGAGAATGGACACTGACCAAGATGGAGAGCAGCATGTGCGGAGAGGAGCTCTGTGAAGTGGACCTGGAGGGACAAGGTGAGCTGGATTACAGTCTGAAGGAGGAGTGAGGTCTATCCCAGTCCCTTTAGGTACCCTCTATATTAGTCCAGGATTTGGTTTTGTTAACCCTTTTCTGACCCTTCTGAGGGTTCACTTTTGAGCCCTGGGTGGGGATGTGGGAACGCAGTTCTCCACCCCTGAGGAGCAAAGCAAGCATGGAAGTGGTTAGCTGGGGCAGAGAGGAATTTTCTGAAAAGCAGTGTTGTGTGGAGCCAGAGAGATGTCCACATGGATATGAGGGCTTATGCTAAAGGACAGGCATCCTCCTGAGGTGGAGATACCTTCAGGAAATGTTGTATAACTGAAAATGTGACTGACCAGCAGCTATTCAATGGCAGCTGCCTGCTCCATTTTGGAAAGCAAATGTACTTTACTGCTTGCTTAGCTGCCGCCTTGCACTGGCTTTTATTTGTTGTTTCATTTCTGCCTGGCCCTTACCTGGTGCTTGGAACCGCCCCCCTCATCCCACTCGTTGTTAAGCTGCCTTGGCCAAGTCCTAGAAGAAACTGGATTATCTTGATTGTTCTCACTAAGCTCTGCTGCATTGGTGCCCTGTTAAATATTAATAAGCCCCTTAGATAAATTTGTAAAAGGTGCCTTTCCCCCCCCCCCCCCTTTCCCCCCCAGTGCAGTCTTGTACATCAGAGCAGTGAGTCATTGGTTTCAGGAATATTTCAGGAAGCCCCTGAAATGTAAAATTATGCTCTTTAGTGTTGCATATTGCTAAAATAATCTAAGGGCCAGAAGTTTAAACTTCATAATGGAAGAATTGGTAGGTATTTTTGAGTGGTTCACCTTGCTGTATCTATGTTCCCTTTTTTTCTGTGGCTGGAGTGCAGCCTAAGGCAGTGAGATTTCCTCCCCCTTGCAGCAGAGCTCTTGTGCTGGCTGGCATGGCTGTGCCCTTGTCTGGCCTGTTTGTAGCTCCCTCACTGTGGCTGTGTGTGTATGGGCTTTTGGCTCTTGAAGGTCAGAAGTGCTGGTGAAGTACCAGCTCCTGCACACCACAGGTGCCTGGGTAGGGTTGGAGAGCTGAGCTGCTGCTCTGCATGGGGATGTTTCTAGAAGTGTGCAGCAGGTCTGTGCTAAACTGGTACCTTTTGTTTTCTTTCAGGAGTGATGCAGTGCCCTTGGGGAAAACCCTTTGCAGGGTGGATTTGTGACCACCTAGTGACTTCTGCATGATGAGGGCTTGGTACCAGCCCTGTGGGATTTGGTTAGGAGTAGATCTGACAAGAGCTTAGGTCCTTTGGTTTGGTGCAAAGAACATGCTGTGAGTTGATGTCAGATGTCTCTAACACACACAGAGGTGCGTCTTGGCTGTTGTGCTGATGGTACAGAAGACAACTTGACTCATCATCAAGGCTGGTGCTAGTGCACCACAGGAAGCCTTAATCTCCTGTTGCTGTCTTTAGTGAATGTGTTTAGTACAGTGAGGATGGTGTGGTTCATGTGGCACACTCTACTGTGTCAGCCATGAATAAAGGCACACAAGTCTCAGGCATTTGCTGAGAGCAGGAGGACTGTGACCTCACATGATGCTGTAGAATATACAGAGTTTCCTCCCGAGGCATGACTAGATCAGCTGAGTTCATCAGTCTAGAAGGGCTCACCTTTTGCAAGCTGGGGAAATATCTTCAGTGCTGATCTACATGAAGTAATTGATTTTTGTTTGTAGCCAGAATAGCCTGGTGAGGAGTGAAAAAGCACTTAGCTGGAATTAGTTCATGGTCGTCAATGCCAGTCCTAGCCAGTTTTCCCAGCTGTGTGGGCAGTAGGCTTTTGGCTAGTCTTGCTTGATTTCAGGGCAGCAGTGGAAGGAAGTGTCTTGGAAGCAGAAGGCATTCTTGCCTGCCTTTCCTCATCTGTGATGTGGTGGCTTAGGAAATACGAAGTACAAATCTGCTACCACAATACAAGTCAGTATTTGTGGTGGCAATCAGCCTTGGTTCAGGGTTACAAGGCTGTTCAGTAGGAAAGGCAGCGCACACTGATCCATAAAACATGCTCACAGCCTTTTTGATGTGCAGCATCCTCTCTGTAAGCATTTTTACAAACCTGCTCACCCTTTCTGCACAAAACTCCCAAGGCTTTTTGCAGCGTGCTGACACGATTGCATTGATTGCTTTCCTGAGTCATTTGTGCTAAATGGCAGATCATGTATCCTGGAGAGCAGGGTTCATGTTAGCAGCACTTTAAAAGCAAGATCCTGTCAGTGACACATTCCCAGGTGTGCAGCTTCCAGTTCTCTCCTGGGAGTTTTTCACCAGCCTTCCCATGTCCCTGTACAAATGTAATACCTCGTCTTTAATAAAGCTGCAGTGAATACAGTCTGGGTGTGGTGGATTTTTCCCTCCTCTCCTCAGTGCTGGTGTACAAGTTGCACCTCTGGGGCAAGGTTTGACAGCCATTTGGGCTTCTGACTGTTGGTAGTTCCTGCTGTTGTGTGGGGCTGCCTGTGTCTGCCTTTGAGGGCATCTCAGGCAGAGGTCCTTCCTGCATCTTGTCCTCCTGGGTGGAGGGAGGAGAATGGACCTTTCTAAATAGAGCTGCGTTTTATATCCTGTGCTTTCAGTGCTGTTCTCTTGTGCAGTGCTGTTGTGAGTGAGTGTAGGAGCATACTTTTTTATGCAGAAGGCCAGCATGAAGGCCTTTTCCAGCAGCCAGGTGTGGCTTGTCAATACTCAGCCTTTGAAAGGAACTGGGGATACAGCTTGTTGCAGATTGTCCTGTTTAGTATTCAACAGCAAGCTTTTCTGGTACAGCTCTTCAGCTTTAGGAGCTCTGAAGACCAATTTATCTGTGCAGTAAAGAGATCTGACAAATTTATGGATGCTCAGAATCCTCCAGCTGGTACTGAGAGAGCTCTCAGCTTTGGCTTCTGAGCCTGTGTTAGCATGGATAGATTGCTGCCGTTCCCTGCCGTGCCGCGGGGTGCCCTCCAAGTTTTCAGGCTGTGTGGACAGCTTTTATTTTCTCTGTTTACCATGGAAGGCACTGTGCTGTTGCCCATCCTCCCTCTGATGGCAGGACTTGCTGCATAACACAGATACAGCTACTACTGTGCATGTTCAGGAGCTCCTGGCTTCTTGGAAGTATCAAGTGTATCATGCCTGCTAAGAATAGCACACAATAATGGTGTAGTGATAGAGCCCTGTATTTTCACACAGCACTTAGAGGATGGCCAAGGGATCAGGCCCAGCCAGCATGGGTTTAGGAAGGGCAGGTCCTGCCTGACCAACCTGATCTCCTTCTGTGATCAGGTGACCCACCTGGTGGATGTGGGGAGGCCTGTGGATGTAGTCTACCTGGACCTCAGCAAGGCCTTCGACACCGTCCCCCACAGCAAACTCCTGGCCAAGCTGTCAGCCCATGGCTTGGATGGGAGCACACTGCGATGGGTTAGGAACTGGCTGGAGGGCCGAGCCCAGAGAGTGGTGGTGAATGGTGCCACATCCAGCTGGCAGCCAGGCACCAGTGGTGTGCCCCAGGGATCAGTGCTGGGCCCCATGCTCTTTAACATCTTCATTGATGATCTGGATGAGGGCATCGAGTCCATCATCAGTAAATTTGCTGATGACACCAAGCTGGGGGCAGGAGTTGATCTGCTGGAGGATAGAGAGGCTCTGCAGAGGGACCTGGACAGGCTGGGCAGATGGGCAGAGTCCAAGGGCAGGAGATTGAACACATCCAAGTGTCAGGCTCTGCACATTGGCCACAGCAACCCCAGGCAGAGCTACAGGCTGGGGTCAGAGTGGCTGGAGAGCAGTCAGGCAGAGAGGGACCTGGGGGTGCTGGTTGACAGTAGACTGAACATGAGCCTGCAGTGTGCCCAGGCAGCTAAGAGGGCCAATGGCATCCTGGCCTGCATCAGGAACAGTGTGGCCAGCAGGAGCAGGGAGTCCTGTGTCCAGTTCTGGGCCCCTCAGTTTAGGAAGGAGGTTGACTTGCTGGAACGAGTCCAGAGAAGAGCAACAAAGTTGGTGAGGGGTTTGGAACATAAGCCCTACGAGGAGAGGCTGAGGGAGCTGGGGTTGCTTAGCCTGGAGAAGAGGAGACTCAGGGGTGACCTTATTACTCTCTACAACTGCCTGAAGGGAGGTTGTAGACAGACGGATGTTGGTCTCTTCTCCCAGGCGGCCAGTACCAGAACAAGAGGACACAGTCTCAGGCTGCGCCAGGGGAGGTTCAGGCTGGATGTTAGGAAAAAGTTCTCTACAGAGAGAGTGATTGCCCATTGGAATGGGCTGCCTGGGGAGGTGGTGGAGTCGCCATCACTGGAGGTGTTCAGGAGAAGACTTGATGGGGTGCTTGGTGCCGTGGGTTAGTTGTTTGGGTGGTGTTGGATTGGTTGATGGGTTGGATGTGATGATCTTGAAGGTCTCTTCCAACCTGGTTTATTCTATGTATGTATATTCTTGTGCTGAGGTATTCACTCTTTAGTATGGATGACCTACATCTGCATCTTTATCTTTCCTTGGGGGACACAGGAAAACTTGTGCATAGGGTTATGGGCCTGTTGCCAAAATCTCCCTCAGGTGAGGTAGCTCTTCCTCTTGACCAAGCAAGAGCAGGTTCTCAGAGGACAGCATGCAAAATCCTGCCTCCACTACCAGAGCTGTGCAAAGGTCAGTGCCTGAGACTGCAGATTCCTTCAGGGCATGTATAAGTCCTTCATGGTTGCTCCTTACTTTGTGCTGTAGTTGCCAGTGAAGCAACAGAGTGGCCTTCTCTAACGTGGATGAGACTCTGCAGAGGATTTCCTCACCTGCACTCTGCCACGCTCTCTGGAGAGAGCATGCAGCAAGATTGTCCTTGCTTCAGCAGGCTGGCCACGGCTCTGCTTTAATGTGCTGTGTTTCCTAGAAGTGCTGCAAACTGCAAATGCTCTTCTGTGCTAGTTGTGTTTTATCCTACTACAAAACACACAAGTGGAGTCTTGGGGTGGTTGAGAAGCTTTCTGCCCATGGAAACTCCAGCATTGTCATCTTCAGCTGCTTAGGCTGCTGGCCCCATCCAACTGATGCAGAGACCTCCACCACATTTAGAATAGGATAGAACAAACCAGGTTGGAAGAGACCTTCAAGATCAAGTTCAACCTGTCATCCAACACTATCTAATCAACTAAACCATGGCACCAAGCACCCCATCAAGTCTCTTCTTAAACACCTCCAGTGATGGCAACTCTACCACCTCCCTGGGCAGCACATTCCAATGGCCAATCACTCTCTCTATGAAGAATTTCTTCCTAACATCCAGCCTAAACCTCCCCTGGTACAGCTTGGGACTGTGTCCTCTTGTTCTGGTGCTGGTTGCCTGGGAGAAGAGACCAACCCCCACCTGGCTACAACCTCCCTTCAGGTAGCTGTAGACAGCAATAAGGTCTCCGCTGAGACTCCTCCAGGCTAAGCAACCCCATCTCCCTCAGCCTCTCCTCATAGGGCTTTGCTCCAAACCCCTCCCCAGCTTTGTTGCCCTTCTCTGGACACGTTCCAGCAAGTCAATATCTTTCCTAAATTGAGGGGCCCAAAACTGGACACAGGACTCATGGTGTGGCCTAACCACTGCAGTGTACAGGGGGCAGAATGACCTCAGTTTAGGAAAGATGTTGAGATGCTGGAATGTGTCCAGAGAAGGGCAACAAGGCTGGTGAGGGGTTTGGAGCACAGCCCTGTGAGGAGAGGCTGAGGGAGCTGGGGTTGCTTGAAGAAGAGGAGGCTCAGGGCAGACCTTCTTGCTGTCTACAGCTACCCGAAGGGAGGTTGTAGACAGGCAGAGGTTGGTCTCTTCTCCCAGGCATCCAGCACCAGAACAAGAGGACACAGTCTCAAGCTGTGGCAGGGGAGGTTTAGGCTGGATGTTAGGAAGAAATTCTTCACAGAGAGTGAGATTGGCCGTTGGAATGGGCTGCCCAGGGAGGTGGTGGAGTCACCATCATTGGAGGTGTTTAGGGAGAGACTGGATGGGGTGCTTGGTGCCATGGTTTAGTTGATCAGATGGTGTTGGATGATGGGTTGGATGTGATGATCTTGAAGAGCTCTTCCAACCTGGCTTATTCTGTAAATTCTAAATGTGTCAGTTGTTCAGTAGAAGCTATGTGCATGTAGAAGCAAGCCTTGTTTTAAATTCCAAGACTTTGATGATTTTATCTGAAGCTGAAGAACAGTAATTTTAAGTCAGGCTTTCAGGATTTTTCAGCCAAACCACGGCATGCTCACAGGGACCTGCTCTTTGTTGTCAAATTTCACTTCACTGAAACACATCTGTTCCAGAGGTAAAATGTTCCTTCTTCAAATGTTTCCTGAAGCTCTAAATGTGTTCTTAGTCCTGAGTATTAAGCAATTGTTTCCATTTTCAGTGCAGAGAACAGCTGAGCTTGAGGTGGGAACGTCCATAAAGGATGGGTCAAGGCAATCCCAGGCACAAATCCAGGCTGGGCAGTGAGTGGCTGGAAAGCAGCCCTGAGGAGAGAGATTTGGGGGTGCTGGTGGATGAGAAGCTCAACAGGAGCTCTCAATGTGCGCTTGCAGCCAGGAAAGCCAATCAGGTGCTGGGCTGCATCAAGAGAAGTGTGGCCAGCAGGGCAAGGGAGGGGATTCTCCCCCTCTACACACAGTATCACAGTATAACCAAGGTTGGAAGAGACCTCGAGGATCATCGAGACCAGCCTGTCTCCACAGACCTCATGACTAGACCATGGCACCAAGTGCCACGTCCAATCCCCTCTTGAACACCTCCAGGGACGGTGACTCCACCACCTCCCTGGGCAGCACATCCCAATGACGAACGACTCGTTCGGTGAAGAACTTTCTCCTCACCTCGAGTCTAAACCTCCCCTGGCACAGCTTGAGACTGTGTCCCCTGCTCAGCTCTGGTTGAGACCCCACCTGGAGTACTGCATCCAGTTCTGGAGCCCCTATTACAAGAGGGATATGGAGGTGCTGGAGCGTGTCCAGAGAAGGGCCAGGAGGATGAGCAGAGGGCTGGAGCTCCTCTCCTGTGAGGACAGACTGAAGGAGTTGGGGCTGTTCAGTCTGGAGAAGAGAAGGCTCCGAGGTGACCTAATTGTGGCCTTCCAGTATCTGAAGGGGACCTACAAGAAGGCTGGGGAGGGACTTCTCAGGATCTCAGGTAGTGATAGGACTAGGGGAATGGAATGAAGCTGGAGGTGGGGAGGTTCAGGCTGGATGTGAGGAAGAGGTTCTTCCCCATGAGAGTGGTGAAGCCCTGGAATGGGTTGTCCAGGGAGGTGGTTGAGGCCCCATCCCTGGAAGTGTTTGAGCCCAGGCTGGATGAGGCTTTGGCCAGCCTGATCTAGTGTGGGGTGTCCCTGCCCATGGCAGGGGGGTTGGAACTAGATGACCCTTGTGGTCCCTTCCAACCCTGACTGATACTATGATTCTATGGTTGTGTGTGTGCAAGTGTTGCAGGACTGTTTTTGCTGGAAAGTTCACTTTGCCTCTTCCCTGGAGGTGTTCAAGGCCAGGTGGGACAAGGCCTTGAGCAGCCTGGTCTAGTGGAAGGTGCCCTTGCTCATGGTGGCGGGGTTGGAGCTAGATGGATCTTTAAGGTCTCTTCCAACCCAAACCATTCTAAGAGTCTATGATACACTTGAACAGTGCAGCTCTGCTGCAGCAGGTTCAGAGGTTGCCTGGGGGAAAATATTGATTTTCTTTTTTTCCCTTTTTGGCAGTCTGTGTTGGCTACATACAATATCCTTCTCTGAAAACACAAAGCACTTTTTGCTCTCTTCTGCTGTTTCTTCTTTTTCTGAACTCTGAAACAATAGTATCATACTAATCAGTAAAGGAAAGATCAACTTAGGAAGATACTAGGATTTATCTTTTCCTGTGAAACCTTGCATGTGAATCTAGGCCACCTTATGCAAACAACCCCCCACCAAACTGCACTGTGGTCTTCAGCGGTGATTTTGCTTTGCTGTTTCAATCACTGTGGTTTTACTGTTACGGCCTGAAGAGTACCTGTGGCTCACATGGGAGGATAGCTTACCTTGGACTGCCTGTTGTACCAGTTCTTGCTGTTAGGTGCCTGGCCTTACCCTTCTGTCAAAATCCCCTGCCCTGCTTCTGGTAACGGCAGCCGATCGCTGCATTCTGACAGGCAAACACCGGAGGCTTCATAAACACAAATATGCTAAGTTGGCAGACGTTGCACAGAGCTGAACCAGCCCTGTGGGGGGGAGTCAGGAGAGAGGCACGACACTCGGTAGCAATAGCCTCTGTAGCTGCTTCTCCTTAAGAGCCAGCCTCAGGGTCACTCAGTGTTGTTTCAAGTGTTGTGCTCTGGGTAACGTGATTAATCCCGATCATGCAAGCGCTGCATTTGGAAGGCACTCTGTAGCAGCAGCCTTGTTCCTCAGGCCTCCATTTCAGTGGCCTTTCCATCGTGATCTAAAATGCAAGGTTGCCCTGGAGGAGCTGGGGGCAGGACAGGGATGCAGTGCTATCAGAATACAGAGTTAACAAGGTTGGAAAAGACCTGTGAGATCACCGAGTCCAACCTATCACCCAACACCACCTAATAAACTAAACCATGGCACTAAGTGCCTCATCCAGTCTGAGGCTGATGTTACTCTGTAGTTCTCACATACTGAGCCTGCTTATATCTATGCAAAGGGCTGGATCCTGGGGGTGGGGGAATGTGTCAGGCCCCCGCAAATCTTCCCTCGGTGGTTTGGAGTGGAGGAGCAGCTCCAGCATGCTGTCCTCTTACGTCACTGCTTCACTGCTCTCTCTGCAAGGACAGCCTGCAGTCGATTACAGAACACTGTGTCCCTCTGCAACTTGACCACAAGAGCTGAACAAGTGGCCTGAAGCTGCTTTTTGGCAGGATATGGGGCCACAGTTTCTGCTTTTGGTTCTCACTGTACATGTTGCTGCAGCTATGCTTGTTAGGGAGGGGCTGATTTTGATGGAGGAGGGCAGAAGTAACAAAGTGCACAAGGAGAGATCTTCTCCTTAAGTCTGTGGGGGTTGGAATGAATGTGTTGAATGTTTACATCTCCATGTAATGCTTGGAAAGGTCCTCTAGTACATTCCTTCAACTGTCTCAGCTTCTGTACCTACGTGTAACATTTGGGGTTTCACTCTCAGTTGTGTCATATTGGATTCAGTCCATGTCTGAACCATTCACTCACTTCACCAGGAGCAGGATGTAAACTGCCTCTCATCATAGAGCAAACAGAGTGGAAACTTCTACATTCTTGCTTTCAATTTGTCAGGAGACCCCTGACTTCCCATGCACATGGAAATAAGATAGCACTCTGATCCTGGCTTGCTGATTACAGCAGCTTTCAAAAATCCTCTCTGTGAAGGCAAATCAGGAGCCTTATAGGCTGAACAAATATCATTCATGCAGCCCCTTTCTAAAGAGGAGGGAAGGAAGTGACCCTGGGGTTCTAGGTTTGAATAAGCCTTGCAAATGCACTGTGCGAGCCTGCATCCTGCGTCGTGAAGTGGCAGGGGTGTCTGCCCAGAATGCAAAACAGACTCCCAGCAAGGGGCAGCACTGCTCCTGGAGAGCAGCTCTCTGCTGAGGAGAGAACTGCTTCATTCTCACAGTGTGATTGAGTGTGGCTGGATCTGCAGAGCAGGATGGGGAACTGCTACAGCGGTAGCTGGGGGAAATTGGTTCTGTTGATGCTGCCAGCTCAAACTACCTCTAGTTGCAGGTGCCCACTTCATGTAAGAATATCAGGTGGCTTTAGCTGCATTCCAGCACAGATGGTGTGCGGCTGGCCTGCACCTTTCAGTGAGCTGAAAAGCACCCAGATTGATGAATTTCCCTCTGGTCTAATTGTATTGACTAAAATAACACAGGCAAGGGGAATAAATTCCTGTGTGAGGTAGAGGAGGAGCTAGGTTCAAACTGGAGTCTCATTATAAAGGCAAATGTGCAGAGTCAGGATCACGGTGTTAGAACAGTGTGCAAAGAGCTCCCAGAGTGAAAAGAAAATCAATAGGATTGGATGATGAAACAGTTTTGTATGACCTTGTCTCTGATGTGGTTAAGTGCAAAGATGGTAAATAAAAAAACCAGCAAAGGGAAAATTGGAGAGCACAGGAAATGTTCTCTGTTGTAATCTTGGGGGAGATGAGGGCTGTTTTCCAGCCTTGCCTGAAAGAAGCGTGTGTGAAGTTAACTTCCCATGGAAGGTGAGGGGCTGAAGCAGTAGGAACCAGGTACATACCTGGTTTGAAGATACCAGTGTAAGATGTGCATCTTTAGGAGAGGTACAGTCCCCACGCAGACTGGCTTTCCTCTCTCTGCCCTCACTCGCCAGGCAACGGAGCAGCAGGAGGAGGGAGCCAAGCCTTTCCTCTTGCTGTTTGTCCACGTATAAGTATCTCAACCCATGATCATGTGGAAAGCACTGGAGTGAGGTGGCCTTGGCATGTCAAGGGTGAGGTTATGACTTTAGGTTGTTCCACAGTGCTCCAGTTCCTGGAGTTAGTTTCAACATCAAGGATGGCTCTTGGGATGGTCTTAGCTTCTGCACTTTGCTGTGGGACATAACATTTCAGCACAGGTAACTGGAAGACACAGTTGAATCAGCGGGTCCTTTCTGCTGCTGACTGAGATAACAGCTTTCCAAGGAGTGAGAAGAGTAAAGGCTCTCTAGTTTCTTGCATCCGGACATAAGCTCCCACTCTCTCTTGTTAAATGTGCAATAACATCTAGACCAAAATGAGAAAGTTGGTGTTCTCATTCCTGCCCTGCTGCAATTTTTCATAATTCAAGGGATTGGACTTCAAAAGTAAGCAGGCATCGAAGGGAAAATAGCAAAGGCAAAGGACTCCTGTCAGTTCTTTCTGATACATTGCCCAGTTGAAGTGCTGGCTGTTTGTGTGAAATACGTTTGCAGCAAGGTACTTGGAAATGACTTACCAACACTTGCTTTGGAGAGCATGGCCTCCAAGGTAGCACAAGATGTGAAACTAGCAATGGAAAATCACTATGCTTTAAAAAAAAACAACCAACAAAGCAATTATTCCTTGCCCTGAGGAAGGGTGTGCCTGGCACTGGGTTGTGTAAGGGGAAGTGGGAACACTGCACGATTAACATTCATGATAAACTGCACAGTTAATCATCATCCAGCTAGTCCCTGACTTCTCTCCTTTTCATTCTGCTGTAGAGGGGTGGTGGTTAGAGGGTGTGTCATTGGAGGGAAAGGGAAATTGAATATTGAATGTGGCTTTCTTTATGACAAGGCACTAACATGACTCCCGTCTGTATTTAAATGCTGTCCCCAGGTTACGACTATGGCTATGTCTGCGTGGAGTTTTCACTCTTGGAAGAGGCCATCGGATGCATGGAAGCCAACCAGGTTGCTTTACACTTCGGTCAATGCTGCTAGAAGATTTTTTTGTTTTAACTATTTTTTTGGTGGGGTGGTGGAAAGCCCATGAGGTTATTTTGGTTTTGATCCATTCAAAGGAAGATCTGTTCTTGTCTGATATGCAACACTGCGGTTTAAATGTCGTTTCCAGAAGCTGGTCAAAGGCTTAGAAATGTCAGTATGAAGCAGCTGCCGGACACCAAGTGGTCTGCCTCCTCCCTTGTGTGTGTCAGCGCACCGGCAGAGTCAGAGCCTGGTGGCTGGCAGTCTCCTAACGCAGGTTTTGGCCCTGCTGCTTTTGTACTCACACTGAACTGCAGTGGGGAGGAGCTCTGCTGGCACCGAACTTCCCAGCGCACACTCGGCTGTGGCTGGAGGGGAGGCCTCTGCTGTGCAGCTCTGAGTCAGCTCTGACTTGCACGCTCTGCTTTTCCATTTGCCTTGTGTGGGAGAGAGCCCTCATTGTGTGTCTCCCTCGTATCTATCCTGTCCTTTGGCAAGCTGGAGCTGCAAACGTGAGGCCTACCCTATGTGCAGTTGCACCTGGTAAATCTGAACATTTCCAGCCCTTCAAAGTGCAAAATGGCTCAAGTCCCCAGCAAGTACCCAAGGCAAGCCTTTACTCTGGCCTGGTGTTTGAGGCTTGAGCTGTTGTCCACCATACATGAGGGAGATGCATAAAATTTCTTAGATCAGACATAGATTCCCAGGTCACATCACCCTCCCTGTGTCTTAGAACTGCAGGTGATGGATCACTCATGAAAAACCACTAAAATGATTGATTTCCCCCATCCTTCACTACCTCCCTTAAGTCTCCTTTCTGCTGCCTTTTTCCTCCTGATCTGCTCGAGTAAGAATCCATACCAATTATCTGAAGCCTTTTTACCTGAATCCCCAGTCTCACTGTCATGGGAGGAGAGCCATGAGTCAGATTCAGAGCTGTGTATCTGCAAAAATGTGCTTACAGCTAATGAGTCTTCACAGCTGGGGTTTCAAAGGTCCCACTAAGCGCTCACATTTGCCTCTATTTTCAGTTACAGAGGTATTGCAACTTACAAAAATGTTCTGCAGAAATGATTCTGTTGCTGGGAAAGAGCCTGGCACATTCCCACTGGGGTGGTGGCAGTGAGCACAGAGAGAGAGAAGGCTCCAGAATTAATTACTTTTGCCATCAGTGACAACTTCTATTTCCCCTTCAGTCTAGCTACAGTTGTCAATTTATTTTGTTGTCACTGGGGAGTCTGCAATTATGTATGGCACGCCTTTCCACCAAATGCCTCTCCATATTCTCTCCACAATTCTGCTCACATGCAAGGATGTCTCCCTATGTGGGAGCAATTCCCAAATACCTGGGAATTTGGGAATTCCTCTTTTCCTGTTGTCGATGCCTGCTCTTCCCCTTCTTCTATCTGGAGCATCTTTACATACTTGGAAAGGTGTTTGACTTGATCAGACTTGGCTCATTGCTACAGCAAAAAGCCTCTAAGCACCAGTCCTTAAACTGCACTGAGGGCCCAGAGCTGCCTAGCAGATCAGATGCACATGAGGAGATTGTGGCTGGTGTTCAACTGCAGCTGACATTAACTTCCCCAGCAACAGCTACATCTCCAGCCTGATAATTTTTGACTGTGTTTCCCTTCCAGTGCTCAATCAGGGTGCTGCCAGTGGGGCTAATGGTCCCAGCTGTGCACCCTACCCAGGCCACATTAAAACCATTTAGGGGATGAAGTTTTCCACTTTCCCTTCCTGCTATACGTGGCTGTGCATGTGTGCAGAGGAAACCTGGTCGATGGAGTGGTTGGAGGGGGCCATCTCCAAAGCCTGCATGTGCCAGTCTTCACTGTGTTTTAACAGAACTACAGTAGTTTGTAATTAGTGAAGCAATGAATCTGCTTTTTGGGGTGACCCAAGCTATATGAATTTGTTCAGGTGGGTTGCAACCTCTCGATTGCCCTACATAGGTTAAATTCCCTAATTTGATCTTGATTGAAGGGGGGGAGGGAAACCAACCCCACAACCCTTCTCATTATTTAAATTAATTAAAAGAAAAGTGACATCTGTATCTGATCTGCTGCAAGGGAGGGAGCTGACTTTCATGTTCCCAGTGAAAGCCAAATAGAGATATTCCGAAAGGGAGTTATGCAATTCACTTGTTCTTTGACAATCAATACCCCACTTTAATTTCTTCCAGGCTGGAGCTCTAAGATCATTCTGCTTTGATTGAGAATCTGCATTTTCATTTTTTGCAAGCTGCAACCCCCCCAAATCTGTGTTAGCTCAGAGGTGGATTCTTTGGTGGTTCAGTTATTTTCAGAAGGTTATCAGCTATCCCTGTCAATTCAAGTTGCTTGTGAGAGCATAAATAGCAAAACAGTGTCAGCCCACAGTGACATCCTAGTCCTTCGCTAGTCAGCCTGCCTCTTTCTCAGTCATCTGTAGGCTGGGAATAAGTAGCTCTTGCAGAGACAGCGTTTTTTGACGCTCTTTAATGCCCCTTTTTAACTGCCCCTGCCTAAAGAATGATTTGCTGCACCCCTGTATGGTATAATTCCTACACTGTGAAATCCTTGTGTTTGATTCAGCACCGAGCAGCAGCCGCTCAAGATCATTCCCAAATTTGTGAACTACAGATTTACCAGGTCCAACTCCCTCCGTGCAGTGAGACTAACAAGTGTATGTGACCTCTGAGAGCTGAGGGGGCTTTTTCTGTTCAGTCCATTGTGGTAAGGGCACATCCATCCTCTGTGTCGCCCTCATTGTGCAGGAGAGTTGCTTTCTGCTTGTGTTAATTGCCGCAGCTGAATAGCAAAAATGCTTCCCCTTATTAATTGCTCTGCCTTGCCTGTGTTGCATAGGCAACTCAGCACAGCTCAGGGGTCCCATCTAACATATGTGGGACATGATGGATGGCCCTTGTGGCTAGTTCAGAGGTTGGGCTGTGCTGGGCACCAGCTGCTCACTCTCCTGCCGTCTTTGGGAGGCTCTTTGCCTCCAGACGGGCTGAGGAGCTGTTTTCAGAACCTGGGTGCAGCCCTGGTTGCACCCTGCTGGTTGGTGATGCTCCTGTTGGTCTTTTGCTACAAGCTGGCTGTTGTTTGATGAAAGGAGCCCCGTTTTCTGTCTGTGGTGGGCTGCTATTCTGCTGGGGAGAGACAGGTTTTTGAATGGAAAATGGGGTTTCTGCCTACTAAGTCACGTGGCTTCTCCTACGTAATCTTCCCCTCCTTTATTCTCACTCTGGGAAGGTTGGAGTGTGGTGTGGCGTTTGTCTTGCCGCGTTTGCTTTGCCTTCAGGCTTGATGTAGCCCCTAGTGTTGTAGTGCTCTGTCTGCGGGCACCAGATTGGCTTCTTGGAGGCAACTTTGGGAATAAAGCCCATGCCTTTTGTTCTCCAAGAGGGATGTTGGTATCTCTTTGAACTCAGGTAATAAGCTTGTTATTGGATGTGAGGAAATGAAGTACCCTCTGTGGTGCTGACACCCGTCATCAATGCAGGTGAAGGAGGAGATGTGGAGAGAGCCTGTCTCTGCTGCCTAGATGTTTCACTGCTTTCACTGAGGTAGAGCTGGTTGTTACACATATGGAAGCAGAAGGGGGTTTTAGCTTAGGAGCAAATAATTAGTCTTGTCTGACTGTGTAGTATTGTCTGCAAATCCTCACAGGCCCCAAGATTAGCAGCACTGGCAGCACGAATATTTCCTGCCTTTTGTAGCTAGTAACTAACATCTTCATAATCCTTTCCTCCTGATTCTTCAAAAAGTGGGCAAAAATGGGAGAGCTATAGCATGAACTTTTAAAAGTACATTATGGTGGAGGTCTCCAGGCGTGTG
This sequence comes from Dryobates pubescens, assembly GCF_014839835.1. Taxonomy (NCBI): domain Eukaryota; kingdom Metazoa; phylum Chordata; class Aves; order Piciformes; family Picidae; genus Dryobates; species Dryobates pubescens. The sequence goes on from NC_071612.1 coordinate 62,095,407, forward strand.
CTGGAGCAGTTATTCCAAGACTTGCTCTTGAGCCTTCCTGCACTACGGCCAGCACAATTTAGAGGGCGGTTTCCCCTCAGTACTGTGTGGTCCTAACTCAGCTTGCTGAAGTGATCCCTCCCTTCCTGGCTTGTTTCTTGCTGGAGAGGGTAAGGATTCTTACTGGTTTTTGTGGGTGCTCACTTTACTTGAGCACATCCCACCACTGTGCAACTGGAAGCATCAGGTGTGTATTTCTCCTGCCCTGAGCCTGTCCCCTTTTATCCATTCACAGCCCTGCTTTTCTGCATTTAGTGTGAACAGAGCTTCTCATACAGATCAGACTTCACAAGCTTTTTGCTGTAGCTGTTGGTGTTAAAATCCACAAGATGTTATGACAAGTAAGCAAAGCTGAGGACTTTCTGTCCTGAAAAGATCTGCAGTAACCAGTCACAACTCAGTGGCTTACCAATCAAATACAGCAGCAGCTCGCAGTTGCCCTGAAGATGGTGACCTGTAGCTTTGGGGTAGTTACTGAAGCCCATGGCGCAAAGGGTGTGTTGCAATGTTGAAGAGAAGGTGTGTGTCTGAGCATCACAAATGGTGGTTTTCCTTTTGGTAGGGTATGCTGAGGTGTGGAGTCTGGCATGTTTTTTCCTTCACTCTGTTGGATGTCCCCTCTGATAGAGAGATGACACTGCTTCAAGTGTGTTTTCATGGGCTGTTTGGTATCCTTCATTCACTCGCTTGGCAACCTCACTTCATCTCTTCAGCTTTAGCCTGCAGCTGAGGGTGGTGGGGACAATTGAAATCCATTTGTATGTTAGGCTTAGAGGGCTGGAGGTGGCCTTGCTTTTGGTATGTCCTCCTAGAATTATCAGCTGATGTTATCTTCTGCTTCTTTTGTGGTATATTAGGTGTGTGGATTTTGCTCAGATTGTATCATTAGGACACATCTTTTTTGCCTCTGTTAATTAACTCCGCTGTGCTTTATCTGTGGGTTTCTAGGATTACCTTTTGGAGTCTTCCACTTTGAGTGAGAGAATGGAAAGAAGAGAAACTTGTAAAACTAGGAATGGAGAGAAGAGAAACTTGTAAAACTAGGCAGTGTATGTTCTGTAAGCATTCCCAGTGGGAAACACGCGCATTGTGGAGTCATTTTAATGATCCGAGTGACCTATGGAAAGTTCCCTCCATGGGCTGCCATGCAATCATATGAGTGGATTCCCAGGCAGCAGAGCTGATTCGGTGGGGGTTTTTGTGTGTCTGATTCAGTGTGTGACCATGTCACGAGCTTACCCTGGTCTTACATCACTGAGGCTTGACAGGTTGAGTCAATCACTTGTTCATTCCCTCTGGTGTCCCACTAATGGCTGCATCATACCGCAATGGAATTGGAGTTGTGAGCCTCTGAGATCAGGACGGAAGTGTGCAGTGGGAGGCTCCCAGTGCTGGGCAGACTCTTGCTGTGAATAGCAGTGGGATCTGCTGCACTGACCTGTGACCAGGCTGCTGTGTGGGTGTGTGTGTGTGTATCCTGCAGTGATGTGCTGGTAAGTGCTCTGTCTGCTTCTCTGCTCAGAAGCACTGACTGGATCTGTGTGTGCTACAGAGGCCTTCCTGGAGCAGAGAAGGATGTCTTTTGCTGTAAAGTGTAACTGTCAAAAAATTGTGGTACCAAAAATACTTCTCTGGACCTTCTGTCATCTCAGCATCTTCTGTCATCTCAACTGTTCAAGCCATATGAATCCTCTTAGTCTCCCTTCTTTTGGCACAGGAGGTTAAGAGAGATCTTCCGTCAAAGACTTCACACACTCTTCCTTCAGCCATTGGTAGCTGCCCATCAACATGGTTTTTCTAGCCCATCCCAGATAAACCTACAACCTTCTGTCCTGCCTTGCCTCAGGAAGCAAACCATGCTAACCAGCATGTTTTAAAGCAAGTGTGCCTTTAACTCTGAGAGCTGTGAAGCTGCATCTTCTTGCTCTGCTTCACACTTCTACTTGTGTGATCCCAGCTTGCTATGTCCCTTTACCTCTGCTTTTATTTCAAATCCTGTTCTTGTTTCCTCCCTTCATTTTCCCTTCAGCCTCACCTTACCTGTGTGATGAGGATTTTATGTGTTTGCTGCTCTGTGAGGTGATTGTCCCAGAGGAGAGGAGATATGAGAGCAGGTCTTCCTTAGTGTCTGTGGTTGTGCTGGGGACACATAGCCCCGCAGGGTCATCTCAGGGCTCAGATATCACTGTATATTACAGAACTGTCTTTTCTATGTGCTGAAGTTTACTTGGGCTGCTGTATAAGTCAGTTGTTTTACATAAAGCATCCCTCCCTGCCCTTTTCTCAAATGAAACTGCTCTCCCCCTGGCCCCCGGGCTTTTATGTTCTGGTTATGGATTTGCTGGGATTTTGTGCCGGTTGACATTAACCAAGCTGTGCAATGATGTGTCTGAAATACCCATTCTTTCCCTGTAGATCTCAAATGCCTTGTTAATTAAGTTTCGTACTGTTGGGATAGATGTTCTGTTTAAAATGCCACAAGCTTGAGCTGGCAAATGGTAGGGAATAATTGTGAGTTCCTCAGCTGTGTTTAAAAAAGTTGATCCGTGGATGACTGCCAAGGTAAGCGTCCAGTCCTCCCTGGCTGTGTGATACACCAGGGCTTGCAGTGTGCTCACTCCAGTTCGGTGTCACGTGCAGCTGCTGCAGCATCCAGAGGTGCTGGGGGTGGACACTCCCTATGCTGGTGCCTCACAGTGAGAAACTGCTGTTGGGCAGCTGGGCCTTTGGTCATGGCCAGTGTGGCTGTTGTGAAAATAAGGGCACCGGGAGACTTTTTCTGATGCATGAGTGCAGCCTGTACCGCAGATAGTCAGCTCTCTGCTGCTTCCATTGCAGCAGAGTTGTGTTGTAGAGCGCTCGTTGGCAGAGCAACACCCTAGAAATAGCTTCCTTTCAGTCATTGTCAACATGTGAAACGTTTTCTTGAGTGACATCTGGCACACTCATCCTTTGAATTCATTTATAGGTGAGATTTTGCCTTCAGCTGGAAGGGGTTTGAAGTAGTCCTTGGATGCAGGATACAGATGCTACCCTGCCTGTGTAGTTATCAGGCCCTTTTCTAATGTGTCAATGGAACAATTGTGTGACGGTGAGGACATCTTAGTCACAGGTGCAATGTGTAGGTGTGATTTCACCTTAAAGACCAAGGTTGTACTGCTGGCTGCTCCAACAGATTTTATTGTTTTGTTGTGGTTTTACCTTCATGATGGTTGACTTTCTCTGAAGATCTGTAGAAACTCCTAAATATATTCTTGTGTAACCATTTGGAAGGTGTTTATCATTGCAACATCAAAGCCTTTCAAAGGGGCACAATAAATCAGCTGTAGGACAGGCAGCATCTTGCCACAATTGGTAGGTTGTGTACGTGGCCAGATAGTGATTTTGGATTAAGATGCAAATTCCCTTGATCAGGCTCCTGTATGAAAGTTAGCAGGACTCATGCCACTAATTTGCTTTGATGCTTTTGAAGTCCTCCTGTAAGTAAAGTGGTGACTAACAGAACCACAGATGCACGATCAGAAATTCCCTCTGTACTCCTTGAAGTGGATGGTGCTGATGGTACGACTGAAGCTACTTAAAGGAGACGCAGGGACAGTGAGAGAGAAATGTCTATATGGGGTCAGTTTACATGGGTAAAGGCACCTGGGTGAGCACACCACAGCTTTCCTTTCCAGAGCAATAATGCCTTCCTGCTCTGAACAAGCCCTGGCGTTGTGAACGAGGCAGCAATCCTTCTCAGCCCCATCCCAGCAGCATCGAGGGGAACACCAGATATGTTTCACAAACATATGAGCCAGATTCTAGTGCTAAGGCTCCATCTGGACTGTTTTGATAAGTGGGAGCACACCAGAATGTTGTTGCCATTTTCACTTGATGAGTTGTTTTTGTTCGCTTCAGCATCAGAACTTTCCCTTCAAGCTTTTGTGCTATCTCAGCAGCGGTTGCTTTTCCAGTCCTTGGTGCACTGGATTGCTGAACAGGAAGGGAACAGGTTGAGTCTAGTGGCTGAAAAAAACATCCAACTGCACATTCCGTGGGGCTCAGGCAGGCAGAAGCACTGTTTTCTTCTCTTAGAAGAATGATACTCTACCTGCTTTGCTGCAGAACTCTGTAGTTTTTTTGCATACCTATGCTTATGATAGAGGGAGGTGGAATTCCCTTCAAATGTGGGTTTTAGTCTTGCTTTCTTCCCAGCAGAGTTTCTGTTGGACCTTTTCAGTGTGAATTACAGAAGCTGGGCTGCCTGGAGTAGATTCAAAAAGAGTACCTTGGATTTTGCCATTTTCTGCCTAAGCTGCAAGGCTTGCACAAAGTGAAATTCTGATGTTTCAAGTTTGAAGATGCAAGATCAAAGCCATGGCAGTCAGCAACTTTTATTTGTGAATTTCTGTTTCCATTTGACTGTAACTGGGTTATTAATGTTCTTGACTAGAAATGAAGCATGATTACCGTGGAAAATGGGGGCTGGCACACATGGGAGGGCTATTGTGTCATTATCCATCAATCACAGGCAACAAGGAAACAGGTATTTAACACAGAAGGACACACAGTTATTATCCACCCCATTCCCCGGCAAGCCACAGGGCACCTTCAGGACTCTTATTAAAGCTTTAATACCTACAGAGATCACAGGAAACTCTGTATGCTGCTGGATCAGAGATCAGGAGCATTGCTGTCATTCTGCAGCCATGCAGGACAAGAAAACATGTTGGGTGGAAGAGGTCTGAGAGTGCTGACAGACAACAGCCCTCTGTGTTTCTGAAGAAAGGCAAAGACATCCCCTGATCCTTTCTTGTCTCGGAGGGGGAGAATTTCTTCTTGTCTTACCTGGTGACCTGTGTGGGAATGGGACAGCAGCTGCGAGGTCCTCAGCTCCACTGTGTGACCAACTTGCTGAATCTTTGGCTGTGATTGCTCCTGGGAGAGGGCAATGTAGAAAAATTCTGAAGCCTTTTTGTACAAGGAGACACAGGAGGGAGGTGGAAAGTTCTTCCCTGGCTTCTGCAGCAGCAGAAGCTGTAGACTGGGCAGCTGACTTGTTGCAGTGAAGTGTCTGATGTAAAGCAGCATTCAGCCTTCAGGTTTGATTTGCTCTGCTATTTCACTCTGTGTGTGCATTGACAACTACTAGATGTTGCATCCAAATGTCCTTCTGCATCTCCTTCACGTCAGGCCACCTCTTAAGTTCAGTGAGTTATGTCTTCCTCAGTGGTGAACAAACGGCTTCCAGAAGTAGATTCCCCAAAGGGCAGGGGTCTAAAATCAAATGTGTCTTGTAATGAATTACGTTTTTAATGAGGGCCAAGGCTACAAAGCTGTAAACATGAGATTTCAGTATTTAAATCTCCAAAACTTGTCTTCTTCAGAACAAGAAGATGAAAGTAGTTCTCTCTTGTTTTCATCGACAGCAGGGGAAATCTTAGGTTTTGTGATGTGCAGTCCATGTCTTAGCAGGAAATTAGCAATATTCAAATGTGCTTCGTGTACCAGATTTGAGCCAGGATGGCAGTAAAAGCCCAAGCAAGCATTTGATGTACTTTTCCATCAGGGATCTCAAGAGCAGAGTTAAGAGAAAGTAATTTTTAAGTCCTCAGAATCCCAAGATGTATTTTCATACGCATAAAATCGGGTTGAGAAGTCTCAGTTAAGAAGCTGTCTCACGGTGCAAAGCTGTACATTAATGATATGATGACTCAGGTGTGTTACTGTTTATAGACCTAGGTTTTTGAAGGCTTGATTGAGCCTTCCCACCTTGTGATATCCACTGGAGAAGAGAGCTAGGTGGTTTGGTTTCTTTTTTTTCCCTGAGAAGACATTCCTCTGAGCCCAGTCCATGTGAGAGCAGTGTTTGCCCTCCAGCGTTACCTGCTTCTCTGCCCATTGCACTAACTTTGCTGGTCTGTTTTTCTTCCAGTGTGTATTGGGCCCATCAATAAATGTAAGAAGTGAACTCCAGAATGCTTAATAGACCCATCTTGGTGACAGGCAAATGATTGATCCATGTGATTTGAAGTCTATTAGAGTCACACAGGAGGTTCAGGTGTGAATGCCTGAGCCACCTGCTGCTCTGCTGCTTATCCAACAGTTCAAAGAGATGTCTGTGAATGCTGTTTCCCCTTCCCAGTCCCTTAGGAATTCAGCCAAGCTGGAGCACTTCTGATACAACAGTGAATCATGCTCTTTTCCTTCCTTGCTGTCAGGGTTATCCTCTCCTGCATGCTCACCTCTTTGTTAGACTCCCCTGAAGAGCTGAGGTCAGCTGTCAGAGCCTCAAGGCCTGTGTGTTTGCATGGGAGAGTCACTTCATCTGCTGCCTGCACCCTGACAAGGCATTTAGTTCCTTCCATCAGCAGTTCTGGGAAGTGGCTGGGAAGGAGAGACCTGTATGTACCTCTGGATGTTGTTCAGTGCAGTTGCCTGGATGAACCTCTTAAACCTCAGTGCCCCTGTCAAGGAGGAGCTGCTGGGAGTCCCATGGGGAGCTGTGACACTCAATAGTGTTACGTTGCTCTCAAGCTGGTCTGGCAGAAGAAACTCATTTCCTTCTGAAGGGTTCAGATAGCTGCTCTCTCACAGTGCCAGGTTTCCTGGGCAAATACTGACCAAAGAGGTTAAAGCAGCTGTTCCCAAACTGGCTCCTAAGAAGAGCTCTTTAGGAGGCAGTGCCTGCTCAGATGTAGAGATCAGGACTGGTGCCACCCTGAAGATGTGCCAGCTGCCTTGTGGTTCTGCCCAGGGGTGACTAGTAAGAATCTGGATTTAGCATTTGGATTTGCCACGTCAAAGTCCCAGTGACGTGGGAATCATCATTGAGACAGCACAGGTAAGTCTTGCTCTGCTGGTGCATTTGCCCTGGCAGCAGGTAGGGTTCTTGCTCTTTCCCTTTTGGGATCAGTGTCAGACCCCACTTTTGCCATTAAATGGGAGTCTGGAGACGTTGAAAAATGATGTCAGCAAGGACAAAAGCCTCTTTTAATACAGAGCTGCTCCCTCTTCCCATAGTTTTTGGATGTTTTCCTTTCAGCAGAGAGGCTGTCCTGGAGGGAGCTTGCCCTATGACTGGCTGCAGAGAGAGCACTGCCAGTGAAGGCTCCCAAGTGCTTAATGCCTTGAGCGCCAAAGTGAGTTTGGAGGCATCTATGAGGGAGCTTTTGCACTGCTCTCTTTGCCATTTAGGGTTGGCACAGTCTTAGTGAACATAAGGAAAAAATTCTTGGCTACAAGGTTGCTGGAGCACTGAAGCAGACTGCCCAGAGAGGTTGTGGAGTCTTCTTCTCTGGAGAGAGTCCAAATCTGCATGCTCACAGTGCTGTGCAACTTGCTCTGGATTACCCTGCGTTAGCAGGGTAGTTGGACTTCAGTGATCCCCAGAAGTGCCATCCAGCCCCTACCATTCTGTGATTCTGTTTGCTGCTGTGCAAAACATATGATCCTTGATAGAATAGAATTAACCAGATTGGAAAAGACCTCAGAGATCATCGAGTCCAACCTATCATCCAACACTATCTAACCAACTAAACCATGGCACCAAGCACCCCATCCAGTCTCTTTCTAAGCACCTCCAGTGATGGTGACTCCACCACCTCCCTGGGCAGCACATTCCAATGGCCAATCTCTCTTTCTGTGTAGAACTTCTTCCTAACATTCAGCTTAAACTTCCTCTGGCACAGCTTGAAACTGTGTCCTCTTGTTCTGGTGATGGTTGCCTGGGAGGAGAGACCAACCCCCACCTGGCTACAACCTCCCTTCAGGTAGTTGTAGACAGCAATAAGGTCTGCCCTGAGCCTCCTCTTCTCCAGGCTAAGCAACCCCATCTCCCTCAGCCTCTCCTCACAGGGCTTGTTCACCATTCAGGTCAAGCTGTATTGGAATTGGGGGGTAAATTGCATGGTTGTATGCTCCAGCAAAAGGAAACATTTTTTGTTTGAGTGCAGGGTTTTTAAATGCTTCATCAAATATTCAGAGTTGTCTAGGAATGAGCTTTCCAGCATCATTTTGCATTGAGTTTGCTCTTGAGCAATTTGATCTTGTGCTCCAAATCTACGAGAGAGGAGCTGGACCTTTCCTTATTGTTCTCCCAGCTTCCTTATGGCAGTTGCTAATTGTAAGGTGCCCCTGAGGGAGATGAACAGGAAGGTCCTGGGGTGGATTAGTGCATTGTGCTAATGGGCTTAATACTGATATTGTTTAACAGTGTTGTGGGATGAGGTGAGCTCTGAGGAAGAAGGTGGCCATATAACAAAGTATTGAGACATATGTCCAGCCACTGGAGCAGCATTTTGGAGGGAGAAGATAAATCCTTGTGTTGGAGACAAAAAGGGAGTCTTTGAAGCAGCAGTTGTTCAAACACAGAGCCCAGGCAGTGGACCATGATGAATCATTAGAGGAATACAGATGAGGCAGAGCTGTGTGGAACCTTCCCTAGAGCCATCTATGTGTAATGATTCTCAATATTTAAATACTCTGAAGTTGTGATAGTTTTAAGCATACTTTTCAAATAGAGGATTCAACTTAGAGCCATTGAATCATTTTTGTTGGAAAAGACCTTCAAGATCATCAAGGCCAACCATTCTCTAACACTACCAAGTCTGGTGCTAACCCATGTCCCTCAGCACCACATCTCTGCATCTTTTAAACACCTCCAGGGATGGGGATTCAACCACCTCCCTAGGGAGCCTATTCCAGTGTTTGGGAACCCTTTTAAGAGAAGAAGTTTCTCCTCATGCCCAGCCTGAACCTCTCCTGGTGCAACCTGAGGCCATTTGATTAATTCACTCAATTCATTCTGTCTTGGGTATGGGAACAAGTGTTTGATACAGAATCACAGAATCATTTATGGTGAGGAAGACCTTTAAGATGAAGTACAACCATTAAAGGTCATTCCAACCATTAAAGAAGGTCATGCACCTGACCATCTTCACTTACCCTGTAATAAATCCTTAACCATCCACACTTCTCTTTAGTTGTGGCATGGAAGTGCAGCCCGGAACACCAGAGTGCCAAATTTGTCTCCCTTGGAGCTGTGTTTCGATGCCCCCAGACCCTCACACTCCAAACTCTGGAAATCCTCTTTGACTCCTTTGTACTGTATAGGGAAGGCCTCCATTAAATAATGTCCACATTTGTCCAGTGATCCTGTCATGCTGACCTGCCAAAGGTGTTCTCTTCTTAGAGGGGTGAGGGAAGCTGGAGGTGAGAATTAGCTGGACAGGGAGAGGTTTGTGCTTTCTGTGGTAGGTAGAAGATCCACTGCGCATCAAAAACCTAAACTTGTTGAAATCTCCTTAAAGGGTAAGAGGCAGAAGCCATTCCTATCACTGACCACCCAGAGCTGATCATGGAGCACGTGAAGCCTTAGGTGGGCTCTGTGTTTTCTCAAGCTGCTCCACATCACTGGTGCGCTCCCAGGAGCCGTAACTGGGAGCCTGTCTGTACTGACTGCTTTGGTGGCATTCTCAGAGAAGAACTGAGTGTGCTGACAAGTGAGGCAAATGTTGCATTTCAAAGATAAGCACTTGGAGACTCCTAACTTGGAAGCGAACTGGAGTTCAAAATGTAGGCAATAAAATGAGAGCTGGCACTGTCTGAAAGGTAATTTGTGTGCAAATGTGCAGAGAGGATGTTGGTGGGGGGAGAGGAGCTGAAGAAAGATACTGAGGCTTGCTTAAAAAGGGTATGGCTGGTGTCCAGGGAACTTAGAAATCGTAGGAAGCAACCTGGAGGTGTCTCAGCAGGCTCTTTGGGGTGTCTGTGGAAATAGGGTGTTTAAAGGATGCAGACTGACACCACCTGCTAGAGGACAAGCAGGCAGGAAGGGAGGCTTGAGGAGTGCAAGCGGAAACAGCGCTCAGGTGTCCCAGTGGGTGGTCCCAGTGCAAGGAGGTAATGGGGTTTGAAGGAAAGGAGTTTGAAAAAGAGGCACTCAGCGCTATCTGGGATAAAATAATCCTTACATGGCATCTTGATCTGTTATAATTAGCTACTACATCTTTAGGACTCTCCAAGTTATCTTCCCAAGGCTTCAGTTCTGTGTTAGTGCCAATTTTATTGCTCGTACCTGTCAGTGATATGCCTGAGGTTGTGTTCTGTTAACTCAGGACTGATGATGGCATCTTTGGGCTCTCAGTCTCAGGCTTTCTCTGACCTTGAAGACCATGAGCCCTGAGCATGCCATGCTGGTTCGCATCAGGTCACAGGTGAAACAAAAGCCTTACTGCTGAACGGTTCAAAGTGATGCCCACATGCTCCTCAGCTCCATAGCATCACAGATGCCCAGGAGCCAAACATTCTCCTTTCCAGGTGACCACCAGCACATTTCTGTAAGTTTCATCTTGATACAGACCTGTAATAGTAATACATAGCAAGGTTGTTTGGATCAGCTTGGTGATGTAGCCATTCCTCAGGGATCCATTTGTCAGATCATCCTTTTCCTCTGCATCTTGAGTCTTCTGCCTTGACTGTTGGCTACTGGACACAGATAGACCAGGCCAATAGAAAGAAGCCCCAGAACTGTGAGTGGTTAAGAAGCTGTAGAAAGGTGGCTGAGAGCCTTGGGCAAAGTCCTACCGCACTAGGAATTTGCTTGCTGTGGCTGTTCCCATAGGAAATGCCAGATTGCTGCAATGCCCTGCAGCAGGCTGGGTTGCTCTCCTTTCTTCGTCTCTGTGTCACCCTCTGTTTTCTAAATGTTTAATTACAGATGGATTGTGTTTTGTGGCTTCACAGCTTTTCTCATCTGCTTTTTGTCAAAGGTAAGCAGATGCACTGCCTGTTGCTCTGTCAAGTCCCTTGTACAGCAGCTGCCAAGGAGCTCAGAGACATAAACGTCAGCATATGGAGGAGAGAGGATGGGAAGCCAGTTTCTGTGGCTGAGATGATCTTGTTTTGAAATACATCCAGCTGGATCCCAGGTGTTTTGGTGTTGGCCCCTCTGCTCCATCCCCAGAAGCTGCTGCCTGCTGGAGTTCAGGAGCAGCTGGCTGTGTGTGGGTTAGAGGGACCTTTGGTATTTGACCCTGCCTGCCTGCTTTATCCAGCCTCGTGCTCTCCCCTGCCAGCTTCTCTCCAGCCGCTCTACAGGGCTGAGAACGTGCCAGTGAAACAGGCTGCGGTTATGTCATTTACGCCGTGTCGTGGTTGGGGTTGGTACATTTGCATTTATAATCCATAGTGAAACAGGAGGAAATGCTGCAAGCAGTCTGACTGGGGCTTACACTTGGGTAACCCGACTTGTGTTGCGCCATCCAGTGCATTTGGAGGCCAGGCCTGGAAGGATACCCTGTGGATGGTGAGAGCTTGCTGTTCCAGGGGTGCTGCTGGGGCCCTGGGCTCCCTCTGCATTCCCAAGGCAGCAAACATTAGTGATTAACCAGTTTAAATCATTTTTAAATGATGGATGCATAACAGTTTTTGAGTGACCAACCTAATTATAGTAAATCTGCATAAGAGGGACGAATTAACATCACGTAAAGGAGGTCAGTTCTGATGTGAGTACTTTGCTGTGCTGCCTGTAAGCATTCTTCTGTCATAATCTTTATTTGCAATATTTTTATCTCTTTGCAAATGATATTTTCAGCAAGGAGGATATCAGAACCTTTTGGTTCATGACTTGGATGTTTTCCATTTAATCAAACTCTGAACAATACAAGGAAATAATTAGCTGAAGTGGTGTTTGGGTTTGTGCATGAGCCAGTTGAGGGAGGAGAGCAGAATACGGTTCGCTTGTGGTGCAGGCACCTCCTGCGCTCCTTTGGTCGCTGCCCTGGAGTTGCATCCAAGGAGAAAACTTTGGCTTATTAATCCTTGTGGATTTTGGACTCCAGAGCCTTGGTTCTGACCCAAAGTGACCTGCACCACTCCAGGTGTGTCACATGTAGGGCTGAGACTGACAATTGCTGTTCCACTGAGTCAGGTACCCCGTAGCCTTTCGTGTGACAAGAGCTGGAGCACACTTTCTCCACAGCCATCCTCAGTAGGGCTGGTTGCTACAGCCATGTCACTGTGCAGTGTGGCAGCCCCCGTGGCAGCTGCCGAAGTGTGACCCATGGGGTGGAATACTTGGAGAGCTGTCAGCTCATTGTAAGAGGCTCTGAAGTGAGATTTTGCTGAAGGTTTTAATGTTTGGCCAAACTCAGTTAAAGTGGAAGCCTGGTTTGACGTGAGGGAGTGTGCTGTGCTCTGAAAGCTCTCCACATTTCAGATTTTCTAGGTCATTCGTGGATGCTCTAATTTTTTTTCCGTCAGAGAAACAGCGAAAACTTTTGACACTGATGATTTGTATTCTTCTGTCAGCTCACTCTTGGAGAGCACAGAGATACTTGTTTGGCAAGTTCTGCCCCTCCTCAGCCCCCAGCCATCATCATTAGGAGGCTGTCAACAAGCATCAAGAATACTGGCATGCCAACTGGAAATGCTAATTGGCAGCTAAGCAGCCGAGGTGGGGAACTGGTGCTGTGCCTGGCCTGCACCAGGCTGTCTCCTGGCCCCCATCAGTCGCTGCGCCACTTCCCTGGGAAGCGTGATCAGAGCAATCCCTGCCCGTGTCCCTGCACAGTTTCTCCTGCCCCTGGGAGTTAGCTGGCTCCTCTTGGGGCAGGTAGGCTCTTTCCTGGCTAAAGTGGTATGAATACGAAGAGGTTAAGCTAGAGATGCGTTCAAACCAAGCTCACGAGCGAGCACTCCGTGTGCTAGGAGTGTGGTCTGGGTTTTGTTGTACTCTTAGGCTTACCTTCACCATTTAGATCTTATTGATACTCTTTTAATGCTTCTGATTTCACTGCCTTGGGGGGACAAAGAGCTTGGAAACTGCTCTAGCAAAACTGGAGGGTTTCTGCCAAAGCCTTGTGTCCAGCTGACATGCAATCTCCAAAGTGTTTATGAAATTCACTTGTGGATAATCATGGGTAAAAGATTTCCCCTTTTTCTTTCCCTCTCTTGAAGCAACCTGTTCTTGTGGGGTCTATCCCTGCTCAGTGAGGGGCTCTAAGACATTGCTGCTTTCAGACAGGCTGTATGGTTTCATGGCATCACTCTCCAGCACCACTTCACAATGGGATTACTCTGTTGATCTGAGCCTGCTGACAGTGATATTTACATCCTAGCCCACTGGCTCTTGTTCCACATGATGCAGAATTTTAGTGGCTTTGGCTGAAATGGCTTGTACTGAATTGTGTCACTTAGACTGGAATCCAGCATTGCATCTCCAACACACCTCAAAGCAAATAAAACATCTCTGACTGTGTTTGAAAGATACTGAACAGCAGCATAAATCATTGCTCCCAGCAGCAAAGTCCTGCTGCTCTGTTTGGATGAATTTAGCAGTTCAGAAAGAACAGCAGAATCTGCTTGTGCCTGTGGAAATCTGGGCATTTCCATGGCTCAGAGCTGAGTGTTCTAGTACTGCAGAGCTCTGATGCCTTTTAAACCCTTCACTGGTGAGTCAACTGTGTGTTTACTGCTAGTTTTGAGGGGGAGGTTCCTGATGGGGTGGACCAGAGAGACATTTCTGTAGGATACTTATTTAGAAAGAGAAGGCCAAGATGTTCAGAAGGACAGGATGTTGAAATCCACAAGGAGAATCAACAGGCATAGTGCAGGTGAGTCAGTGAGAAGAGGTCCAGGATGAAATGCCTGAATATGGAAGAGGTTCTCACAGTTTGGGAAGCAGGCAGTACACGTGGCATACCTTGAGCTTAGCTTTTTTATTTGCCCTAGCACTGTTCCCTGCAGTTCTCAGAAAATCTTTGTGATTTCACAAAGATCTGCTCAACTGAAAGTGATGAACTGAAAACTAGAGTGCTATCTGAAACACTTTGCAGAGAAAGGGGAGAAGATCTATATGAAAAAGAATAAGCAATGACAGGGTCTCGGGGAAATAAAGGTTCTGAAAATATTTGTTATGGAAACTAGTCACAAAATGAGGGAATGAGGAATTTAAAGTCACTGGATCCTGACAATATGTGTCCTAAATGAAGGACTCATTTTGGAGTGTTAAATGATAATTGCAACCTTGGAAATTACTTTATCAAGAAGAAATCAGTAAGAGAGAGCTTGTGGAAAAAGTGAGCAGGCAATCAGCAGGGTGTTAAGGAAATTAGGGAGTAATTATGCAAGTGACACTTTTTGCAGCCTCCAAGAACTGAATTTGCAGTAGAGACCAGCACCACATGCACTTAGAAAGCATTTTCCATAAAACCCAAAAAAAGGGTCTCTGGCAAGTTTTATCCTCAGTGGCTGGTAGAAGGATGGAGCTGTGTGATGGGTTGGCCTGCCAGAGGAAGTGTCCTCAAGTCTAGATGTCCTTGTCTCCCAAGCTCACAGGCAGGGCTGCCGCTGCCTGCTGAGTTGCTGCTGCTCCTGAGGACTTTCCTGGGCTCACGGAGTGGCCGCAGCTCTGCTCGTGAGGATGTGCACCCTGCCTTCTCTCCCTGCCTGGGCTCAGGGCGTCCTGGGGCAGAGGCAGGTGATTCTAGCCTGCTTTCCTGGCACTGCCTGTCTCCAGAGTGTGTGATGTGACACAGTGGGTGCCCTGCCTGGAAGAGGAAGCCTTCATCTCAAAGGGACCAACAGTCCCAGTGGGACAGCCTGGATTTCTACGTTTCTGTCTTTCTCACTTGTGTTTCCTCAAGTGCTTTAAGGAGGGTGCAAACTTCCTCCTAGGCATGTAAAACAGGCTGGGCAGCACTTGGGTTGTGAATAGACCCCAAGGCAATTGCTCCTGTCTGAAGTTACAGCACTGTGCTCTGGGTGTCTGTGCCAGCCCTCAGCAAGGGTTCAGCTCTTGGTGAGGCAAAGACAAATCCATGCTGGAGAGCAGTGCTTGAATGGCTGGACAGCAGAAAGTGTTCAATGCATACAGCCTTGGTAGGAAAGGGTGGCTGTGGTCTATAAAAGGCAGGCTGTGGAAAGGGAAGGTGGTGGAACCCAACCTTAAAGGGCAATGTCTCCAAATTTCTCTGTTGCACTTTTTGTAGGGGTCAAAGGATTGTTGTAGTGCTGCTGAGTGATTCCCTCCCATGAACTTTTCTCTCCTACTTTACGTATTCTCTAGCATCTCCCTTATGCTCTGCACAGCAGTTTATACATGGGTACATCATGACCTCTGACTCTGGGAACTTGATTTCCCATGTTCATGGCTTGCTCTGGGGAATCTTCTGTGACTAGCCTACTGGGTCAGAGCACCTGGGAAACTTCTGACTCACCAGGGGTCCCCAAAATAGCTCAGGGCCATTGACAGCTCCCTGATATCTCTTTGTACCATCCAGTAACGGACCAGAAGAGCAGCTGCTCTCCTGGGGCTTGGGAGACCTGGGTCTGAGTCTCTTTAACTGTCACTGAGTGTCTTATTGTGGTGTTGGGAAAAGCAGACTGTGTGGTCTGCCAGTGCTTGCAGTGACAGGAGATGTCTGATAGCTTGGCCTGCATTCTGCATGCCCAGGCAGGTTGTGTTGTCTGTGGCAGATGAGAGCCATCAGGAGTCCTGGCTGCTCACTGCTTTTAAGGGCTGCTCCAGGCAGGAGCTGGGGGACTTGTACCTATGAGCTCATTTCACCCTTAAACCATCAGTATTTCAGGAAAGCTTGTGGATTTGTTGGGCTCCTGACTTCTCTCCAAAGTATCACACGTGGAACTAAAGGCAGAGTGCCTTTGTAGGCAGTGGAGCTCCTCTGCTGCTGCCACACAGGTGCTTGAGGCCATCCCCACGAAGGACTGGCTGCAGAGCAGTAGCTGCTGGCTGCTGAGGCGCTGGCCTTGCCATGTGCTGGCACACTTCTCCGAAGGAAAGCCAGGGTTTCATGAGTGACATGAAGATTCTCTCACCTTGGTGGCATTTTACCTTGTATTCCTCTTCAAGTAGCTGCCTTGAGGCCAGCCTGGTGGTGGCTGGTGTGGAGGAAGCTGTCCAGCTGCCCCTTTCCAGCATGTGGACAGAAGCAGAGTGAAGCACATTCCCTCCCATGCTTTGGGTACTCTGTCTCTGCTCTTCCTGGGAGGTGGCAAAGCCCAGTTCCTCTGGAGCTAACGCAGCTTTGTAGCCTCGGGCTAGAGCAGGACACAGGCAGTTTCCCTTCTGCTGCCATGGCAAAGCTCCAGCTAACTGAGGCAGGAGACTTTCTCCCCCTTTCACCCTGTTTCACTTGCGAAACCTTTAGGAACCAGAGGCTTAAGCCCTTCCTTGCCTCAGCACTCTGCGTGTGCTGGGCACGCTCGTCACTTCCCCCCTTGTCTCAACAGGGAACTCTTACCATCGGTGGCAAAGAAGTGACCCTTGAGTACACTCCGTGCCCGGAGTTCTGGCGCTGCAAACGCGTAAGTATGCGAGCAGAGAGCTGTGTTGTGCTTCCCCTGCTGGCTCTCCTGGCACTGGCACCAGAGAGGAGCCTTAGATATTTGCTCAGTGGCTGATGATATTGTCCTGTCCTGAAGCTCTTGCCTCTTCTGAGGTTCTGTGCTTATCCCTGCCTCGTTTTTGGTGGCACCCCTGAGTGCTCTGGTACGGGTAGCCAGCGGTTTGTGCACAGAGCAGGTTCATCCCTGTGCAGCAGCTCCCTTTTAACATATGGGGGAAATAGTCTATGGGTCCTTTCTCCTTACAAACCAAAATCAGACAGCAGTTCTGACAACTGGCTGTCATTGTGAAACTGCAAGTGTCTTCACTGCCCAGAACTGTCACCAGCCTAACACTGCACACCACCCCTCTGTCCCATGCAGGAACCTGAGTGCAGTAAGTGCAGAAGGGAAGGGAGCATGTGAACAAGTCCAAGTGCAGGCAGCAGTTAATGCAGACTGCAGCTGGCCCATTTCTGGAGAGACACACTTGCCCAAGGGTCAGTTTTGATCCCATGCCCTTCCTGTGTCTGCCACAGACACTTGTGGCTGGGGAGGAATGCTGGGGCAAAGGGCTGCTCCCTGCCTCTCCACTGTCTGTACACCAAGGCATCAGTGCTGGTCAGACTCCTACCTTGACCACTGGATCACACTGGACAACAAAGACCTCCATCCAGGCTAACTGGATGTTGCTTGGCACCTCATCTGTGCTCGCAGTGCTCCAGGGACAAGTAGAAACAGCACCTTCAGGTAGGGGTTTCACAGCAGCCCTCAGTGCAACAAGAAGTAGCTGGAGTGTATGTCCCTACTCTTGCTGTGCACAAGCATGGCCTGAAAGAGTATCCTTATGCCCCAGAGTATTTGCAGGGCTTCAGTTAGAGGGAAAACCAGTGGTATGAAAGAGAAGCAATTTACAAAGAGTTTGAAGAGGAGGTTAGAAATGCTGTGTTTGGGGAGAGCTGTGAGGATGGGGCACTTGGCTCTTCCCACAGTGGCTCTGGGCAGGATAACCATCTGAGCCTCTACTTCTCTACCTCTTGATTAGCAGACACCTCTTCATTGACTCTTCCTGTGCAGAAAATGGCATCAGTATCTGCAGTTTAGCTTGGATGAGTACTTTGTCACTGCTCTAGGAGGGAGCTGAGATTAGGGGATAGAGAGATACCTTTGGATCCTTTGAAACAACAGGGTGGCTAGCAGTGTGATGTCTGGCATGGGGCCTTTAGGGACTAGTTGAGCACCTCTAGGGTTCCCAAGGCAATCCCAGTTTCAAGTCATGCCAGCATTTCCCTTCCATTCCAGTCAAGGCTCCTGCTGCCATTACCCATCCTGCCTCAAGCTCTCACTGTAACTTTCCCATGGCTGTTACTTTCTGAAAGCACTGCAGAGTCTGGCCTTCTGGAGTAGGTTGTATCCAGTGCCTCCAAAACATGACTTCCTCATGCTGTCCACCTTCCATTGCAGTGTAAGGTGTGTACTGTGGGCTACAGATCTTCCTGCTCCTATTGCAAGCTCCCAAGAGATGGTGAGTATATGGGGTCCCCTCTGCTTGGGTGGCTAAGTTTCATCTGCCCTGACAAGTAAGTTTCTCTTCTGGCTTCCTCTTGGTGGACTAGCTGAGCACTGTGTAGGAGGATTATTAGTTTTGCTTCATTCAGACCCTTTTCCTGTCTACACTAAAGACACTACTTATGGCTGTGTGGCCACCAGGTTCTCTCTTCTTGTGAGGCTTAGCATAGAGTTGTCTTACTGCACAAAGCCTTTCCTTCCTATTGCTCTGGCATTGTCCTGCACTCACAGAGTGGCAGGTTGTGTGTCCTCCAGGACTGAGCTAGTCCTGCTGTGACCATAGGTCAGGTGGCTTCCCCTCCACCCATTTTCCTAGGGAGATGCAGCTGTATGTTTTTAGTGTTATTCTTTTGAGGCTGTCAGAGACAAATCCAGAATTTGAATTGCTGAGCTCACTTTGCACAGAAAGGAGTTCTATTCCTCCAGGAGCTTCTCCTCACCCCACCAGCACCTCTGCTTCTTGGGGTGGGAGAGCACAAGAGCAAAAATGCTCCCTTGAGGGGCTGTGTTCTGTGGGACGAGCAGGTGTGCCAGGCACCGAGTGAGCTTTGACTCTGTGTCTTTGAGCAGACATCTAATGATTTACATTTCTTACCTTCATACCCCAGGCAGAAGGGCAGTAAAATCACTGCTGATGCAGAGCCCTGTAGTTACTGAAGCACCATCCCCATGGTTGTGCTTTCCTTGCATTGTGGCCCTTCCATCAGTGTTCTGAAGGCAATATTCTCATAGCTGGCCCAGCACAGCTGTGAGCTGTCATAAAACAGCTGAGGAGCAAATTAAGCAGAGCCTGTGAGATGCTGTGAAGACAGACTGTGGTGCATGCTTCTCACTGACCTGCTTCTGTTGATTGTGAAAACATACCTAATGAGGTAACCTCTTTATGACTGGCCTTTAATTGCTGGGTGAAACAGAGCAGCTCTAGGCATACACAGTGGTTACTGCAGCTTTGCATGAGTTCTTGTGTGCTTTGTGACTGATGGACTTGAAATGGACTTTAATACACCTCTCTTACAGGGAACAGAGCTGGCCCAGAGTCCAGAGGTGGTTCTGAGGGCGAGGACGTGTCAGCTGAGCAAGAATTCAGTAAGACAACTGCACCATCTGTGGGGTTGTGTGATTTGCATGGGCAGCTGTCACAGCTGCATGTGCAGGCCGGTTTCATGTGCAGCTTTTACATGAGGTTCTGCTCGTGAAGTGTAGCCAAAGCTCTGCAGGCTGCAGACAAATTAGTACAGAACTGTCCAACATGAGCTGTGCTGGGAGCCAAGGGAGTCAGTGTGCAGCTTTCCCAAGGTTTACATGCAAAATGGTTGTGTCTTCTGCCACACTGCCCAAACAGAACAAGTGCAGGGAGGTGCACTGGGGGACGTGGAAGAGGGAAGCTTCCCTGTGCCAAAGCCTGCATTCTCATTTCTTTCTCTTTGTGGGAAGAGGCTTTAGTAGCAGGTACAGGGCTGGCAGTGTTTGACTTTGCAGCCCTACAGCTTTGGCTTCTCTTTCCAACAGCTTTAGAAGCTTAGGTAGGGATCTCTTTTGAAGTGAAGCTAGATGCCTCAGAGGCTTTCAAGCACAGGGACTTGATAGGATTTATCTTGCATAGGTAGGCTGGGGGCAGGATGTTTCCACTATCTGCCTCATCTGTGGTAAGTAGGTGCCTGATAAAATCAGTGACTGTATTATGATGCCTCTTGTCTCTGACAGAGGTCAGGTACAGGAGCCCAGTATGACACAAGGCGGTGGAAGGATGAGCAGCCTCTATTTTGTCCTTTACACAACATGTGTCTTCAGAGAGTTAAGACACAGGATATGAGAGTTAGGACGCAGGGTTAACCTTTTATAAGCTTCCTGCAGTGGCCAGGAAACAGGAGAAGAAATATACATGTTGAAGCACTGTGTGTGGAACCAGTCTGTTTCTCCTCTCTTAATAGCAGATACAAAGCTTGAAAAACCTGAACAAGAGTTGTCAGGACAACCAGGATCTCCAAAGCAGCCTCTCCAGCCCTCGGTTCCTGCCCCACAGCAGGAGTGTCAGCCTCAGGAAGAAGAGCCAAGGAAGAGAGATGAAGGGAGAGAGCGGCGTCCCTCGCAGGAGAAGAGAAGGGACATGGGAAGAGACATGGACCAGCACCAGGAGCTGCCTTCTCAGAGAGAAGCAGAGGAAGCCACACCACAGGATGGTGGTGGAAGCAGGAGTGAGTGACACAGGGCCCAGTATTTAATTCCTCTTGCTTGCGTTCCGTGAGGTCCTCTGCAGAAAGGGCAGCGTTTGACTGAAACTTTGGGAGGCTGTTTATACATTGTGCAGCTCCTGGCATCAGGATCACGGAGGTTCAGCTCCAAAGGTGCTGCGGAATGGCCTTTAGGAAGATGAATGCAGGGCAAACTGGCTTCAGGGTGACGTAGTTAATTTGGCAGAGCAGCGAAAGTGTCTTTGGCCGGAAGTTGTCCTGGCCTGAGGTCCTCTGAGGAGGAGTCTGCTTTCTGCTCTCTTTCTGGGGAGGAAAGTTTAGCAATTGGAGGGGGTTCTCCTGCACAGCAGAGAGAAAAAGCCCGATGGCTTCCAGCCTCAACACGTTGGCTTAAGTGGGTTTGCTTTCACCTCCTCTGTCACAATAAACTTAGATCTGAATGACCTTATTTTTTTTTTCTCCCCCCACTACTCTCTCTTTCCTGGCCTCCTCCCTCCTTGTGCTCCCAGCCATTATGCTGAAGCGCATCACTCGATTCACCCCCCCAGAAGTGATCGTGGGGCTGCTGGCCCCCTACGTGCGGCTCTCCACCTCCAGCGTGCGCATCATGAAGAACAAGGCTGGCCGGATGGGGCAGACCTATGGCTTCATTGAACTGGAGTCCCATGCTGTAAGTACTTTCTTGCTTTCTCATGCTCCCCCTGTTGGTGTCTGGAGAAGCAGAGAAACCACAGAAATGTAAGAAATAGCTGTATTTGGGAGGCAGCTGCCCTGGAAGGAGTCTTCTCTCTGGATGGGTACAGGGAGTATCTGCTGCTCTCTGGCTTTAGGAGCCAAAGATCCTCTCTTGTCACAAGCTGTGATGCTGAGTGAGGGTTTTTTCCTCAATGCCTTTCTTTGTTGACCCTCTAAACTTGAACACCTCTTGCACAGATGTTTTGTTTGTAGTGAACTTGAATTCAGTGGTTTCTGTCTGCAGAAGGCAAGAGTCTTAACAGGTAATCCCACACTGGAGGGTTCACATCTTCTGCTTCTGGTGATTCCTAACTCCACAGTTGTGTTCACCTAAACTCTTTGGAGCATGAGCAGCCAATGTGCTGCATTGTCTGGCAGCCCTAGAAAAATACAGTCCCTAGCTGGCTGCTGAAAATGGGTGTAGGGCAAGCAGAGAGCCTAACAATGCATTTACTCGGGTTGTTGCATCCTAAATAGCTTTCAGCAGTATTTAGGCAAGAGTGTTGTGTTTCCTGTCCCTGCTGTGGTCATCGTGGAAGCACAGAGCTTTTCTTTCAGGCAGCCTGGCTTTGGGAAATGGACTTGTTTCTTTTTTAGGGATGTGACATTCTCCTTGCCTTTTACAGGAGGCTCTGAGGTTGCTGAAGATACTGCAGAACCTGGATCCCCCTATCTGCATTGATGGACGTACAGTGGAAGTGAACCTTGCTACGGGGAGGAGAAGGTACAGACAGATGAGGCAGAAGGGCTGTTCTTTGTATGTTGTGCTGCAAGGCTGGAGCTGTGTTGTCACACCTTAAGGTCTGCTTAAAGATTGGCACATGACTTAGCAAAGATATTCCTACAACCTAATGTCTTTGAGAGGTGAAGGCATCAGAGCTAGAAGAAGCTTCAGTGATTGAGCAGTATGGGATAAATCAATATGTTGCATGGCCTCTTCTTGTTGTCCAATCATCAGATCCCATTGTGAGGGAATTAATGGGTTCAGCTTCCTAAAATGCAGTTGGAGAGGTTCATCTCTGTGGACACTGCAGAGAGCATGGTCATAACTCTGGTGGAGAGAGCAATCTGCACAGTCTCTCTGTCTCATGGGATGGATGCAGTCCAGCACACAGCCAGTGGACATGGTCTTCCTGCCTGTACTGGTCCTGCTGATCATTTAGAGCATACTGAGAAGCCAGCCTAACATTAACCTGCAACCTTTATCTCCACAGAAATGACTATGGGGAGCACGGTGACAATTCCTACTATGGCCAGGTAGGTCTGCACAGCTTCCCTGCAGGTCCCCAGAAAGACAGGGAGTGGTGGGGGTTATAGGCCTGACTCTGTTAGGCTTTTTGCCTTTGGGCTGCTGAAAGGTCAGCATGTTTGAAGTCGGGATGGTAGTGCTCAAGTGTGCTCTTCACTGCAGCACAGCCCCTACGCTGTGTTTGTCATGTGCAGAGAAATGCAAGTCAGGGAGCAGATGCTGTTTGAGGGAGTTCTGAGCTGGATTACTCTGTACCACGCTTTTACAGTGACTTAATTGATGACTGATCTCAGTTCCCAGAGTGAATGTCTGTTCTCAAGTGCTTGTTACTAGACTGCAGGGTACTTCCCATCCTGAATGGGCTGGAGGCTTTGCTACAGATTGCCATGAGCACCTCATTTAAAGATTCACGGAAGCTGCATAGGTCTTGTGCCTTGCAACACTGTTGCTGTGTAGATGAAAAGCTACTTGTGCTCTATAGCTGAATGAGCTGGTTTTCCTGAACTTCGGGGCTGTGAGAGGGAAGAAAAGAAATATGATGTTTGTCAAAGAGTCTCTGATCTGTTTGTGTTGTTCACTTACTCCAGGGCAGAAGGGGCATGAGAGACAGGCGGGGCGGCGAATCACAGAGACGCACCAGAGCCCAGTGTAAGTGAAGCTCTGCCTCACTCCTCCCGTGGAGACTTTTCTTCCTTAAAAGGGCACTGACATGTAGAAATCAGCCCAGAAATATTTTTAAAGGCTAAGAGTAGGTTTGTTTGCTACACCCACTTCTGAGTTCCTTTGCCAACTTTGTTTAGTCACATTTTCCTATCTGATGATGTGTTTCTCTCTACTCTTACTGTGCAAAACTACAGGCAGATAAAAGAAAGTTGCTGCTTGCTTTTCCTTGTTGTGTCAAACTGCTGGGATAAAATCAGCCTGGCAGTTACCAGTTGAGATGGAAGAAAATAGACTTTATGCAGCAGAGCCAGCAGCTGGGAGAACACTCCTGATTGTTTTACTGACTTCCATGTAGTATCATTGAGCTCTGGCTAATTGCTTTTTGGAAATGAGCAGCATTCCTCCCATCATAGGCCTACCCCTGAGGCTTTGGCTTTTCCTGTAGAAACAGTTTGCTCCCCTTTCTTGTCAGGAGCTTTCATGTGCCCACGGGTGGAAGGGATGTGGGGAGTGTCATCACTTTAAACTGGAGACTGTTTGAAAGAGTACAGATCTTCCTTGTTCACAGGGGTGGGTGGATGCAGTGCCTGGTACTCATTACTCCATTCTTAGGGAAATTACTGAATTTCATTTCTTTGTGAGGTCAAGTGTTGTGGTCTGGTGATCTCAGCACAGCCCCTGTAAGCTTGTTTTGATGTGGAAGTTTTGGCAGTGTCCTAAACCAGAAGATTGTGAAAACCTGTCTTCCCTTCTTACCCGCTTAAACAAAAGAAGATGTGGGTGAAGTGATGGGAAGATGTTCATAACTTTCTTGCCAGGAGAGAAGTCTTCTTTCCCACTCTTGATCCTTTCACCAGTGTAATATTTGCTCATACTTTTGTCTTTGTAAAAGGCAGCCTCTGTCTTTGGAAGATGATGCTGTTAACTCTTGTCTCTCTGTTCAGCACCATCAGATGTGTCTACATACATTTATGATCCTGAAACTGGGAATTACTACGACCCCATAGCTGGTACATACTATGACCCCAGGACTCAGGTGAGTGCGTGGACAGGAAGCTTTGCACACAGTATGTTCTTACTAACTGCCCTTCTCCAGAGACATTGACAGCTAGATCCTGGAGACAGGCCAGCCTTGAATAGTACAGAGGCAGCTTTGTTTCTCTCACTCAGTCCTCTGACCTGTGTAAAAGGAACACGTGTTCCATTAGTGATTCTGTGTGATTAGCTGTGTGTTGAACCAGTTACTGTAGCTGCCTTTGTCCTCTGAAACTCCTCGTGCCTTGGGAGGGTTTTTGGCCTTCTCTTCATTGGGTAGGCTTACGGGCAGAACTTGCTTGCTAGATTTTGCTGAAGACCTGTGGTGTGCCTGTGTATTAAAAGAGGGACAGGAGAGTGCTGTTTTCACCTGTGGTCTGCTCCCCAGCCAGTAGTAGTCACAAGGATGCCAAAAGAGAGAGGGCCATCAACAGAGGTTCTCTGGGACTGTCATCATGTGTTTGTGATGCTGGAGATGTCTGTGCTGTGGGCAAGCAGGGTAGTGCTCAGATGACCTGACTGTGGTAGACTGTCTTCTGCCCCAGCAAAGTTCTGAAGCTTTTCCTCTCAGTTGTCTGAGGCTCTGCAGTCCCTTCTTACCCTGCTGGTCTCTCCAGCCCAATCAGGACAGTAAGCCCAACAAGAAGACTGCAGGGGTTTGGCTGAGCCTATTCCAAATGCCTCTTGCAGAGAGAAGTCACAATAGACCGAGAGGCCTGCTCCTCACCTCCGGAGAGCAGGAGGCGGCGGCACGGGAGCCAGGAATGGACAAATGAAAGGAAGGAGCCATACAGCCGGGACAACAGGGACAGAAAGGAGAAAGGGAAAAGTACTTCTGCTAAGGTAAGTCCCTCCAGGTGTCAGAATGATCAGAGATCTGAGACCAAAAGGCTGAGGTAAGAGAGCTTAGAGAATAGAGAGTGATTTAGAGAGCGCTCAAAAAAGGAGAGACAGTGAGAGAAAATGAGTAAATACCTGGGGTCAGCAGCAGGCCAGGTTGTTGTCTGGCCAGGTGGGAATTTCCTCAACTTCCCTGAAATTTTTCTCTGGTGACATTAAGTCAAGGCTTTTCATCCCTTCCTTGTGGTAAAGGACTCAGAGACATCCAGGTAACTGAGATGATGCATTTCACTCACAGCTGCTGTAACAGAGCTAACAGAAAAGCAGCAGAGGTGGTCAAATACACAAATCAGATAAAAAAGGAGACTCAAATCTCCCCTGCCTGCAGTTCCTGTCCCCTCCAAACACCATGCACAGGCAGGAGGATGAGGCAGGTGGTGCTGGTGGACTGCAAAGGTGAACTGAGATTGAATGCAGATACACCCTGTACAACTGCTCCCAGAGCCTCAGTCCTGGGGAGGTGCTCTTCAGTGCTGCTCCCAGTGAGCAAATGCAGTCTGCTCAGTGTGGGAAGCTGCTGGTTCAGAGTAGCTGCCCAATGTGCTCTTTGAGCACAGACCAGTGCTGTGATACTTGACTGGGCCTGAGGAATGCCAGGAGAGTGGTAGAATGATTTCATCATGAATACAGAAACTCGGTTCTCCTCCTTGCCCATTGGTCTGGATATGTTCTCTGTGGCACAACCAGTCTTGGGCAGCTGGAACCCGTGGGGTAGAGATGTCCCTGAGGCTGGTACCAAGCCAGCCAAGGAATCTCCTGTTGTATGGAGGATGCCTGCTGTCAAGGGCACTGACCTAGAAGAAACATGATCTTGGCTGACTAGAGGGTGAAAGCATCTCCAGTAGAAATCCTCACATCATTTTTCATGGTTGCCTATTTTCTGTGGATGCTCAGAGCTGGCTTCCTGGCTGCTGTGTGCACTCTGACCCCTGTAGTAATGATGGCCTGATGCTAAATCTTGGGTTTTTCAGAATGAGCCTGGAGAGGAGAGATGCTTTGTAGAAGATGTCTTCAAAAAGCCATTGCCTCCCTCTGTGAAAAAGGACGAGAGTACAGGCCTGGTAAGGTGTTGTGTAGCACTTGTGTTCTGCAGTTAAGTGTGAGTGGCTAATGAACTGCTAGACTGGAGCATGGCCAAGGCTCTGTAAAGCATGTAGGTGTGAAGCTTCACCCCAGCCTAATGCTTGTGCTGTGGAATGCACACAGTAAGCATCACAGGCTCAGCGTATTGCAGTGCTGGGTGACTGCAGCCTCTGGTGTTCTCTGTCCAGTGCAAGGAAGATCCTGAAAACACCACCACACAGGCAAGCAGGACTGTAACTCTTCCTGGAGTGGCAGGTTGCTCTTCTGCCATGCTGGCTAGCTGTGGAGGTGACTTGGCACCTGGTCTTCGTGTCCTTTGTGTGCATGCAGAGGTGTGCAATGTGAGCTGACCCTGTCCCAGCTTCCTCACTGGTCTGAGGCACAGCTGGGGCTGCTGTCAGCACCACAGTCCAGCACAGCGAGAGTGGGGCAGGCTGGGACAGTCTGGTGAATTGCTGCAGCTGTCCCTGAAACCAAGGGCACAGCTCCAGGAGAGCTGTGGATTCCTCAGAGTGGGAATGTCTCCCACCAAAAAGCACCGCCTCACTTGCGCCAGCCGCCTGGTTTCCTTGGAGGCCTGTTTGAATGGCTGCTTAGCTGTTCTGTGCAATGAGTCTATGCTGTGGTGGTCTTTAACACCTCATCTTGACTGTTCCAGAATGAGACTGGAGAAGAGAAGTTCTCTGCAGAAGATGTCTTTAAAAAACCATTACCTCCCTCTGTGAAAAAGGATGAGAGCACAGCCCCGGTGAGTGGCTCCACGGGATTGGAGTTTGCCTTGTTTGAGCCTGGGCACAGGGCTAGAGAGGCTCACTCAAGCCTGCCTGTGACCCTGAGTGACAGAGTTGCCAGCTCCTCATCCCAGAGGAGGGGACACTGGAGGTGGAATGGCAAAGGCAGTTTGTTTTATAACTCTGAGCTTGTTTGTGGGCTTCTTGCCTGGGGAAATTTAACACTGGCATTTAAGCAGGGTCTCCTCACTCCAGCAGTCCTCAGGCAGAAAACTTCCAGCTGCCTCTGGGCTGAGGAGAGCCAAACCTCACTGATCTTCATCCCTAGAGAAAGTGACTGACAGCAACCTCCTGTCAAACATCTGCTGCTTTGGTCAGCTTCTGCTTTGTGTGAGACTAGAAAAGCCTGGCACCAAAGCACAGCCTGTCAAGAGAAGGGCTTCTACCTCATGGTGTTTGAATGCTGGCCATGCAGCTTCCTTCTATTCCCTGCCTGGGATGCTGCTTTCTGGCTTTTGGGCTGGAATGGAGACACAAGTGGTGGGGAGGTTGGTTTGGAAAGCAGATCCCTGCACGGCTACAAATAGTCACTTCTCTGCCTCTTGCCTCAGCCCAAGGTGGTGAACCCTCTGATAGGACTTCTGGGAGAGTATGGAGGAGACAGTGACAATGAGGAGGAGGAGGAAGAGGAAGAGCAGCCACAGGCACAGTGGCTGCCACAACCTCCCCACCCCTCAGCACAGCGCGAGGAGCAGCCGCGGAAGGCCAAGGCCAGTGACGAGAAGCTGACGGACTGGAACAAGCTGGCCTGCCTGCTCTGCAGGAGGCAGTTTCCCAACAAGGAAGTGCTCATCAAGCACCAGCAGCTCTCCAACCTGCACAAGGTGGGGGGAGCTGCTGCATGGGGGGCTGCTGTGTGCCGCAAGCTGCCCTGGGCTCCGCAGCTTTGAAATCTGCAGGGAACGACATGGTGGTTGGGTGGGAAGAGCTGAGTTTGACACAGCAGCAGGCAAGGTTCC
The DNA here is from genome assembly GCF_014839835.1 of Dryobates pubescens. Lineage (NCBI taxonomy): Eukaryota > Metazoa > Chordata > Aves > Piciformes > Picidae > Dryobates > Dryobates pubescens. The sequence continues at coordinate 62,122,951 of NC_071612.1, forward strand.
CATCAAAGTGGTGTTCAAAGCATTGTGTGAGCTGCTGCTTCCTGCCACAGCAGTGCTGTGTAAAGCCAAGGTGTGACTTTTGAAGCTGTAGCAAGAGAGCTCAGGCTTGGGGAGAGCGTGGTGCTGGCACACTGCAGTGTGATGGCAGTGAGAACTTAGCACATGCCTCCCCATGTTCTGTGCTGCCTTTGAGCTCTTGCTTCCTGGAGGGCCAGACTGCATGCAGGTTGAAACAGGTCTGGTTGCCTTTCCTGTGGGGAGGAAGAGCTCCTGGCCTCTGTGGGGAGTGGGTTGTCTGGGCTGCAAGAGAAGTTGCTACATCTAGTATAGTGGGTGGAAGAGCAAGGTCCTTCACCTGTGCTCCTTACGGGTGGAGCAGATGACCCTGACAGCTTGTATCCTTTGCTGACACTGCCTTCTGTTCTCCTGCTTCCAGCAAAACCTGGAGATACATATGAAGATCAAACGCTCTGAGCAGGAACTGGCCTATTTGGAGAAGAGAGAGCGAGAGGTGGGTCTCCCTCCTCCCAGGAGGGGCTGAGTGGGCTTCAGTTGCCCTACAAACCAGAGCTGCACTCTGGCATCCAGAGTTCCATCTAAAACTGGTGCATTGTATGGGCTGGTGCTGCCTGGCCAGTACTGGGAGAGCTGGAACTCTTGGAACTGTTGTTCCAAAAGTAGTAGAGCTGCTCCTGCTCCTTTCAGCTGAGAGGCTGAAAACACAGTCCTGGGTCAGCCTGACAGATGCCATCTGGCGGAGTAAGTGGGTTGTTCATCCCCGGGACAGGTTTCCAGCCAGCTGAGGGTGAAACAGGACCTGGCTGCAGAGCAGTCTCCTGTGGAATGTTGAATACTTCATATCTCCCACACCTCCTTTGTTCTTTCTGTTATGAAGGGGAGATACAAAGACAAAGGAAATGACCGGAGAGAGAAGTTCCAGCAGATGGATTCCCCAGAGAGGAAGAGGCTCCGATACGACCGCGACTCGGAGAGGTAAAGCTGCTCATGGGTAAATCTCTGAGGCTGGCTGGCACCTGTGCTGCTGGCACACCAAGAGCAGAAGTTGGCCAGTGAGGGAGATCTGGGAGAGTCATAGCCAGCTGGGCTGTGATTCTCGTGGATAGAGTTCTCCAAAGTGGAGTCTGTTGTGCTGCAGAACTTCTCAGGTGGCAGGAGGGGGCCAGGGGGGTGTAGTTCACAAGCAAGGGTTTAGGGTGAAGCAGAGACAAGCTGGAGGGGTAAGATGAGGGGTTTGAGTGTGCCTGGCCAGGCACAGGATGCAGAACATAGCCTGTTCTCATCCACCTCATCCTTGCTGTGCTTGCTGTCCTCCTGTCCTGGCGTCCAGCCACTGACAGAAAGAGCAAAGCTGTGTTTCATCTGTTCCACTGACTCAGAGGAAGGCTGGGAGCTGTCTCCCATCTCGCTCAGAGTAGGTGGAGGAAGCAGGAGTGTGCTGTGTGGAGCTCTCAGAAGGCCTGCCCGCTGTGAGCTCGCATGTTCCAGCAGACTGAGGGCTTGCTAGGCACGTGCTGGAGGCAGTGCTGGAGATGTACCTATTCCCTTCTGGTACAACACCTCAGGAGACCTTTTCTTCATGTCTCGGTTCAAAAATCCACATCTTCTCTTTCCTCTGTTTTCCTGGAGTAGCTGTAGGTAAACTAAAGCACTTTGTGTGCAAACAGAAAGCAGAACTTGCCTGAGGGAAGCTATTTTTGGTTCATGGCCTGGGAGGAACAGTGACCAGGTGGGAGAAACAGTGTCCAAATCAACGTTGCATCATAGAGCTCAGTGACCACAACACTAGAGTAAAGAAAGATCCACCAGGGCAGCAGGGGTTAGACTTCACTTTCTAGCTATTTCTAAAGCTCACATTAAGGAACACAATCATGGAATGCCCCTGGCTGGCTTGTACTGTAAATATTTTGGAGGCTGAGCTCATTTCCTGTGCCTTGTGTGTTTTTCCCTGAGGTGAGACAAGGAGTTACGTGGTCAAAGGTGCTTGTGTCCTGCACACAGAATCCACCATATTGGTTTCCTTGGGTGGTGTGCTTCTTGTAAGTGGCTTGAATATCCCTTGGGAGAGGCTGGAATGTCCATGAAGGTGCTGTTAGCAGAGCTAAAAATCCCTGGCATGTACTCAAAGCATTTCGAGACTGAACAATTGATTCTGCCTCTGTTGCAGTGACTATGACTCGAGGATGGACAGTAACAGCAAAGGGAATCGAGTGTTGCAGTCCCCAGCGTGGAAGAAAGGCTTCAGCCACAACCAACAGGGCACAACATCACCAATGGAGGTGAGCCTTCCCTTCCTCCCAGAGCACATCCCTGTCCTGCAGCTGGGAATGTCTCCCAAGACAGCTGGAGGGAGTTCCCAGCCTGAACAAGAGTCAGGCTGAATTTATATGGATCTGGAGGGATTGAGAATAGAGTACTAGTTGAGCAGGGAGGATGTGAGCATCTGACTAATCTGCCCAAAGCCAGGCTGGGGCATGAGCAGCTACCAGCTCAGTGGTCTTCAGCCACCTGAGCTGGAGGAGAAGGTGAACCTCTGGGGAAGTGTGAGCACAGCCAAAGCCACAGGGCATGTGATGCTGTTTGGCTGCTCTGTGAGGCTCTTGCTGCCATTCTGGACTTGGGAAGGGAATATCAGGGTACGTTGTCTGCTGAGGAGTCCCATCAGCAAAGAGCTTTAAGGCTAGTCAGGGCTGGGAGATCCTGCCTTCTGGAGCAGGCTGCTCTCTCAGCAGTCCTTAGTTTGCTGCAGGTTTATCTGCAGAGCAGCCTGCGGCAGGGTCTGCTGTCCCTTGCCCAGGGACACGTCAGCAGCACCATGCCCCTGTGGCTGCTGTCACTTGTGGCAGGAGGTCTGGCTGAGCTGCCTGGCTGCTGTGGCATTGGTGCTTCAGCAGGGGACAGGCAGCTTGCAGCACTGCTCCCGCTTGCAGTCGAGTGTGTCGTTAAAGGCAAAGAGCTGAGGCTTTGTGACACGCGTTTGCTTCAGCCCACACGCAGGAGGCAAAGGTCCCCCATCAGTGCAGACAGCAGGAACCAGCCCAGCTGTTGCTCAGGCCTCATGGAGACTTTCCTGTGGCCATAAACTGGGCTTTGTCACAGAGCCAGTTCCAGCAATGCTCTCTGGGAGGTCTGACCTCCAACCAGTGCTCACTGGTCCAAGCAGGGGGCTGAGTGCAAAGCACAGCCCTCAGACCATTCCCATGAAGTCCTCCCAAGAGAGCCTGAGAGATGTGTTTTCTTCCCACTCCCAAGCCATGCAGGGCAAAGCCATGTGCCCTCTTCAGCCCCACAGAACTTTGATCTCTTGGCCTAATTGATCACATCACTGATATTCAGAGAAGTTGGACTTAAAAGCAAAGAGAAACTTTCAGCCTTGGGCCTGCTCTCCTGGGCTAACTCTAGGCAGGTATTAATGAATAATTCAGGGGCTGGCTGCAAAAGCCAGTCGTTAAAAACTGGTTGAAATTCAAAGCCAGCTAGAGGAGCCCATGGGAGCTCTATTAGAGCAGAGAACAGCTGAGCTTGTGCAAATGCAGGCTGGCTGCAAACAGCTCCCCGGGAGCCCAGCTCTCTCCCTGCCACTTCCTTTGCTCTGGTTCCATCTTCGCTCACGGGCGGCCGCGGGCACTGCCTGCTTTGGCTGCCCGCTCCTGCCCCTCTGTGTGCTCCTGTTGGTCTCCACAGCCCACCCCTGGGGACTGCTTCTCACCTGGCAATTTGCTGGATGTGTTTTTGTTACTGCAAAGGGCCCCTGGTGTCTCCCAAACAGCTTTTGGAGGAACATGGTGCACTTGCTGTGCTCCTCCTCTCCCAGATCCACACAAGAGCAGTCAGCTGTTTTGAAGCAGCCCAGGGGGAGGCTTTTCTTCCCAGGCAGCTGGGGAAGGGGAGAAGTCACTAACACAAGCTGTGTCTGTTTACAGGCAGACAACAGGAAGAAGGGCCCTGGCCTGGGGGCGCAAGGGAAGCCCCCCAAGAGGCAGTCCAATGAGACCTACCGTGACGCCGTCAGGAGGGTGATGTTTGCCCGCTACAAGGAACTCGAGTGAATGGTGGAGAAAAGCCCAAGCCTGTCTCTCTCCAGCTCCATCTGTTTCTGTCTCTGTGTCCTGTTCTTTTCAGGGGTTGGTTTTTTGGGGTTTTTTTTGAATTGTTACAGGTTTTGCTGCTAGAATTTTTTTAATAAAACTGAAAATTTGTCAGTGCTTGTCTCCTGCCCAAGACGCTGTGGCTTTAAACACGAGTCCCATCGTGTGTCCTCTCTGCTCCTACGGTGTCTGGGAGCTGCAGCCAAGTCAGTGGGGCTGGGACAGGTTTGGTCACCCGGTGGCCCTACCAGCAGTGCCACTGTCCTGACAGCTCAGGAACAGCTGCTTCTGCTGCTGTGTGCTCATGGGTCAGGATGTGAGCTGGGAGCCAAGGGATAAGCCCCCCAAGGCCTGGGAGGAGTTAGAATAGAACAAACCAGGTTGGAAGAGACCTTCAAGACCATCGTGTCCAGCCTATCAGTAGTGCTGTATTGTATAAAACAGCTGTGTCTGCCAGAAACCGGTGCAATGTCAGTAGTCTGTGACAAACCACTGGTGTCCTTGTGGTGCCACTCTCAGCTGGAGAAACAAGGGAAGCATTCCCAGCTATTTAACAGGTGCTAATTCTGACCATGCTGTTTTACAGACAAAGGACTTAATACCAAGGTACTGAGATACCTCATTAGGCGCTTCATACGCAGCAGTAAAATCTTCAGGTATCTGAATTCCCACAAGCAGGTGGACAAGGCCTGATAAGAGGCTTGTGGAAGAGCTGGGAACTTACTACTGGTCTCCTACAAGCAAGGAGACGGATGAAGCATGTTTTCAGAGGAAGCAAGTGTCACTGACTCATGACCATTCCAGCATACCCTCTCGAGCAGTGTGAATGAGACAAAGCTTTGGTCTGTGTCTGTGATCCTTACCTTGCTGTTCTTCAGTAAGATCTGGGAATAGGACATTCAAGTTCTCCATTGTGGTGCCTGTTCAAAAGGAAAGCAAAAGCATACTTGGAAACAGCTCAGTCTGACTTTCTCTGGTTTTCAGGCTTGTGCTTGATTCTGTGCAAACATGGCACTTCGGTTTTGAAATCACTTCTCTGTTGCAATGGGAGTTTCACCTCATGATTCATTTACCCTCACAGGACCCATTCTCACCTCCTCTGAGCAAGTCCTGCTGGGCTGGCCTTTGGTTATTAAGAAAGAACAAAAGTCTGATCAGCATGAGTAAAATGAAAAGAAGTCCTACTTGACCATTCACATTGCTGGGTTTTATCGCTACCAAGGTGTGTGATCCTTTACCAGAGCTGTGAGTAACTTAATAGGTCATCTTCCATTCACAAAACACCTCTGACATCCTTATACTTAAAATACACCAGGTGGGGAGAACAGGTGAAAGAGATTCAGAAGATTTGGAATTCTTGTCTCACAGAAGACTGACACCTCACTGTCTGCCCTTCCCAAGTTGTCATGAAAAGGAAATTTCCACTAACTTCATGTTTCTAAGTTAAAACCTTTCCAGTGCTGAGCCCAGATTTCTTACTAGCATTTGCCAGGGAAACAAAACTGTCTGCCATGCCCAGACTCCGATTCCTTTCGTTCTGCTAAAGTCCCCCCAGAAATGTTGCTGTGAGGCTGTTTTGTTCTGACCATGCATATTTTGTGGTGATTCTGCCTTCTCCTGCTGTGGTCCGAGCATTCTCCACTGACTGCATCTCCCCTCAGGCAGGAGTTGATCTGCTGGAGGGTAGAGAGGCTCTGCAGAGGGACCTCGACAGGCTGGGCAGATGGGCAGAGTCCAAGGGCAGGAGATTGAACACATCCAAGTGCCGGGTTCTGCACATTGGCCACAGCAACCCCATGCAGTGCTACAGGCTGGGGTCAGAGTGGCTGGAGAGCAGTCAGGTGGAAAGGGACCTGGGGGTGCTGGTTGATGGTAGGCTGAACATGAGCCTGCAGTGTGCCCAGGCAGCCAGGAGGGCCAATGGCATCCTGGCCTGCATCAGGAACAGTGTGGCCAGCAGGAGCAGGGAGGTCATTCTGCCCCTGTACAATGCACTGGTTAGGCCACACCTCGAGTCCTGTGTCCAGTTCTGGGCCCCTCAGTTTAGGAAGGAGGTTGACTTGCTGGAGCGTGTCCAGAGAAGGGCAACAAGGTTGGTGAGGGGCTTGGAGCACAGCACTGTGAGGAGAGATTGAGGGAGCTGGGGTTGCTTAGTCTGGAGAGAAGGAGACTCAGGAGTGACCTTATTGCTGTCTACAACTACCTGAAGCGGGGTTGTAGTGAGGCAGAGGTTGGTCTCTTCTCCCAGGCAACCAGTACTAGAACAAGAGGACACAGTCTCAGGCTGCATCAGGGGAGGTTTAGGCTGGAGGTTAGGAGGAAGTTTTACACAGAGAGAGTGATTGCCCACTGGAATGGGCTGCCTGAGGAGGTGGTGGGGTCGTCGTCGCTGGGGGTGTTCAGGACGAGGCTTGACAGGATGCTTGGTTGCATGGTTTAGTTGATTAGGTGGTGTTGGATGATAGGTTGGACATGATGATCTCGAAGGTCTCTTCCAACCTGGTTAATTCTATTCTATTCTATTCTATTCTATTCTATTCTATTCTATTCTATTCTATTTCAGCTCAAACACTATTGTATGAGAGATGCAAAAGAAGATTTATGGGGACCCCAGCCTGAGGTACAGGTTCCACTATGCAGAGTGGAAGAGGAAAGCAGTTTATACACCCACACTTTTTCTTACTATATGACTTTTGGGTCCATTCAACAACGTATTCCCAATCTAGCAGCTGGAAAACTGAGTATTTCCTTTACATTTTCCAGATGGAAAACTCTTTCTTTTCCTACTGGCACTTTCAGTTCTCTAGAGAGCAGCGTATCAGAAAAATTTTCCAAGACAAACCCCAGAGCACAGCCAGTTGCTGCCTTCAGAAGGGTAGTAGAACACACCAGCAGAACCATCCTCATTCTCACAGCGCTCGTGTGTGTCAGCTCTTAAGGAAATCAGACACAGGCTCCAAAGTACCTGCAAAACCCATCCCTCTTGTGAAGCAGGGTCAAGGTCCCTTGGTGTTAGTATGTTGGTCATTCTGGGGGGCTTAGTTTGAAACTCTCTTAGCCATTGGTTTGCTTTTTGCTTCTGGGAAGGTCACATTATCTCTTTAACCCTATTTAAAGGCTAAACCCAGAAAACTGCTTACCCACCTCCTGGATGCGGTAGTTCAGTATCATAAGAACACTTTGAAATGATTCCTGATGAGGAGTTCTTGCAAGATACCTACAACAGCAGCTAAGAGCTCTTATTGGACCACCTGATACACCTGGAAGAACTGACAAATTTTTGGACAAACAAGCTTTGGGCTCTACCAGTCCAATAGAAGGTTTCACCTCTCCCACCACCTTTCCCTGTGTTACAGTCTGCTGCTGCAGCTGTGGCAGCAGCACTGTGGCAGCTGTTGGCAACGTCAGGCTGTGAGCACCCATCAGGGAATGCAGGAAGCACATCTGTCCTCTGCCTGGGCAAAGAGCAGCTGATGTTGAAATACAGGAACCCAGCACACCACACCCTGGATAAACTCGTTCTCAGCCACACAACAAGGACTCTCATTTCTGTGCAGTTATGGATCTCAAGCTGTGGTTTTCAGCCTTTTCCAGCATCTTCCTTGCCTTCCTATTTACTCAGCTTAAACCTTGCAGGAGTGTTTGCTTTTGTAAATTAAATCCTTTAGACCTCTTTGTGGCACAGGTAAAATACTTGGCCTAAAGGAGCAAAATTTCTTGAAGTATAAATATTTCTTGTGGCACTGATTAATTCCATTTCATAGAAACCTTTGCAGATGTTACTGTTGAGTGAAATTCAGGAGGCTTCACTTTGGGGCTCCTGGTATCTAGTAAAGGCCACTTGCACTGGCACATTCAAGGCATGTTGCTCTTCCTGGGACAAGAACTTGTCACAGTAGCTGCCTTATGCCAGCTCGGCGCCATGGCACAGACACAGCAAGCAGGTAGGCAGCAGTGCATCTCCCACCACACTTAAAGGAAGACCAATACTGAAGGCAGACACTGTCCACCTCTTTTGCTGTCAGACTCATTGACTTTAAAATTGTTCAGGTGCTGGCCCAAATGACCACATTGCTTAGCTCTACTTATGCATCCCACTAAGATAAGATCTGGGTGCCACAGGAGGCATCTAGGAGCCACCAGCATCCACTCCTGTCTGCGTTTCTGTGCCTCCAGCACAGTTAAGCACAGTCAGCCACACAAAGCTTTGCATAACTGAGGAAGTTTGGTACCTAATTTCTGCGTGGACAATTAACTCCCCTGTGGCTCTTCTGGAAAGAAAATCAGATCTAAACAAAGGCTAAGTATAGGCATTTAATTATTGTCTATTTCAAAAGTGATTTAGTTGATTATACCTCACAATGAGGGTAGGGTGATGATATACTGGCTTCAACAGGGCCATGAGCTCACTGAGGAATGACATGAACAACAGACCTCATCTTGCTTTCCCCACAGTAAATCAGGACATAATTAAAGTGAGGTCTTTTTAGCATGTTAGAACAAAATTTGTGTGCAGTCAGACTTCCAGTTGTTTAGACAGTGAGGCTAATAACTGCCACACATGACTGCTGAAGGCTGCTGAAATGTGTCTGGGTGATACTGTTCGGTGAGATAGTAAAAAATGTAAATAAAGGTTGGTTCAACTTCATGACAAAACACAGGCAAACCTGAACCTCTTCCCTTTGGAACTACTTGTACTGTTCAAGTTAGAGGCTGACACCAAATCCTGCTAAATTTTGTTTTAAGTCGCTCCCTGCCCTTCTTTCAGACCAAACCAAACAAGATTCTTAAAACACACCTGCAAGGCTTAAGCAGGCCCTAGCAGCTTGTTCCACAGGAAGATGTCCTGGAGGCCTATGGCCATGGCAAAAACTGGCAGCTTCTTCCAGTGAGACAACAAAGACTGAGTCACACCAGCTCAGTTTGAAACCATTCCTACTCTGATTTCCTCAGGCAATGCCACCAGTGCTATCTGCTTGCCTTCCGGTTGTCAAATATAGTTGAAATGCAACAGAGGAGTAGCAAAACTCCAAGACTTTTCACTTTTTATAGTGTCCTTGAACAGAGGCATGTGGAGAGGTCTAGTGAGTGTGTGTTGCTGAGAGAAGAGCAGCTCCCCAGGCTCGTTGTCACCATCCCTTTGTGCGTAGGCAGGGAGCAGGTGCGGCTCATCCACCCCTGGCCACTGGCGCTTCCTTGCTCTCCGCTCTCGCAGCAAGCCCGGACGCGGCGGCCGTGCTGCTGCCAGCCCTACACCTGCAAGCCTGCTGTTTTCCAGGTACCACAGTGGCAGTGCTCCCATGCTCATTTACACCAGCTGAAGTCACCTGCTTTGTGTTTCGCCTTACGTGCTGCGCACTCCTCTCCGTGGTTGCTGGAAAGCTCTGAAGGGAAGACAATGAGCTCATCAGAAGCCAGAGCTCACATTTGTAGTCTGAGTAAAGGGAAGGCAAACAGATCTTCCACTGCATATAAAGGATAGGGCTTGCCACGAGGATTTTGTGGAGGAAAAGGGAAAAAAAAAGGGGAAGTTCAGTCAAGAAGATGCAGAGGTTACAGGGAAGTCCTGTGACCTGCCACCACAGCAAGACCCCTTAATACAGTGTCACAGCGCCTTGTGGAGGAGCAAACCATCACCCATGTACCAAGAGCTGCAACACAACCCCAAAACACCCTCAGTCCTGGCCACAAGAAGCTCCCAAAGTCCTCCCCAGCACTCACCTGCAGGGCTGTGTGGTGGTTTGGGATCCTGGGGCAGGGTGTGTGTAGTGCTAGCCACAGCTCACGACGGTGGGTGAGTGGGTGGGAAGGCGTCAGGGCTGGCGCTGGGGCCTCACGTGGCCTGTCCTGACTCACAGCAGGAGCAGCAGTGGCTCCCTGTCATCCTCTGCGGTTGTGCTCCAGGCATGGTGGGAGGAACTGGGTATTTTCCATATCCCCAAGCTCTAGAGAAGGTGGCTGAGGGCCAGTTCCCCACAGTGTGGGGACAGGAGCTGTGTGGCCCCCAGTCTGGCTCAGGCACCAATGGGCCTCAGTGGCCCTGATGAGCCAGAACCCCCAACCCCTGCCAGTGGCAGCACCAGGGCAGCCTCTGTTGAGGCTGGAGGCCAAAGCCTGTATGTTTGAGTTACGAGGGAGTGTTTGGGGGTGCCAGGATCCTTCTCTGAGGGGAAAGGCCCTGGAATCCCATAAAGGCAATCAAGGACCTCATGACGGCAGTTTGAGGGCCCAGGCACAATGCCCTCTTGCCCCAAACACCTCTGGGCTCAGGAGGAAGGCACAGAGGGAATGCCCCTGCAGGGAGCAAGGGGATGGGTGGCTTTTTTACCACAGCAGTGGGACATTGTCAGCAGAGGTCAGGTCCTGCCTTCTCCCTCCCCCACCCCCCACTGTCCTTGAGGCAGGTGCACTGCCCATACCCCTGTGCCCCAGGGCTGCAGTGGTCTCTGGGGAGCAGCTGAGTTGATGACAGGGAAGGAAACATGCCCTCCATCTCGCTTGTCTCTAGCAACCAGAGTGGGTGCTGAAAACAGAGCCAGAGCCACCTCTGGATTACAGATGTGCCCACCAAGGAATAACAGACTGTGAACCACGTTCAAAACCTTCTGCTGTTTGCTCTGTACATAGTCAGCAAGGGCTCCTCTGTGGGTAAGAGGCACAGCTACCGTACTAGGGAAAAGGACTTTACACCACTATGACCAGGCAATAGGCTTGGCCTCAGCATGAGCTGCTGCTGTGTTTGCAGGTGCTTGGGGTATAAATGAGGGGGAGCAGCCTGTACTGCTTGCCAGGAGACACCTGGGTTGTGAGAAGCAATGCTGGCCAGGTCTGTCCACTCTGCTCAATTCCCCTGAAGCCCCACCAAGCCTATCTGCTTAGTATCAGACAGAAATCCCATTAGCTAAGTCAGCTGAGGCAAAGAAAATACTAATAGTTCCCAAGTGAACCTTCCCAGCCAAGCAGTTACTTTCACTGTGGCAAGGGGTTGTGGTGAAGAGGTTATTAAAGTTATGAATATGAATTATGAATTATGAAAATATTATTTTATTATCAAACTATTAATAACTAATTATAATTAATAATAATTATAATTAATAATGAATCACCAACTTATATACATGTTCTAGTGCACGTTCGTGAAATACATTCCACAAGTGGCTTAATGTTATGATTAGAACTCAATTGAACTATCTACAGACCATTTCTGTATTTGTATAACGGAGGGTGCAGTTCCGCCGCTTGGCCACTAGATGGCGACTCGGCGGGACGCGGGCGGCTTCTGGCTACACACAGCGATGTTATAATCTTTCCATGCGTCATTGATTACTCTGCTAGAGGCGGATACTTTGAACTGAGTGCTAGTGGATGAAAAGCACGTGGGAGATACTCTGTAGCTGTCCTTTGTAGCAAGGCGTAGGTCCGGCAGGCCACTGTCGCTGGACTGGTTCCTAGTCGAGTTGGACGGCGGCGTTGGGTTACTGTCTCCTCTCTCGGCGGTAGCGGAGAGGGAATAATGGGACCTGGGCTTAGCTCAGAAGCAGGTTCCCTTCAGGACTCAGTCGATTCCCTCCAGGCAGTAGGATCGGTCCTGGTCGGGGTCGGCCCGTGGGGACGGCCCTCGGGGGTCGGTTCACACGACAGGGTGGGGTGACGGTTGCCGGTAGGCGGGCTCGGAGGACACGGCAGCAGGCAAAGCTGCGGGGTCGGCCCAGATACGGCGATTCTCGGGACTGATGTACACGGCCTCGGGGAGAGAATGCGGCTGCGTTAAGCGGCGGCTTATCGTTTACTGAGCTTAAAGGAACAGCAGGACGCACGGAGCGGTCCCGGGTTTGGTGCAGTAGAAGCACGAACAATGCTTTGGTGTTCCCTGAGGTTCACAGGGCTCAGAGCGGCACACGTGGCGGCTCCTCTCCCGCTACGGCGGGGCTAGGCGTATGTGGACTCGGTTTCGATCAAGTCCTTTCTCCCCGGCAACTGGGCAGATCTTACCCTCGGGGGCTGGTCCAGTCCTCCGGTGGCACGGTGGGCTCTCCCGGTCGGTACGACTGGCTGTAGCGACGCTGGGCTCCTCGGGCTCAGCGAAGGTCCTCCCTCTGATGATCCTCACGATTGCTTCTCAGGATGCAGAGGCTTTCAGCATGCGTGCAGGTATGACAGAAGCTAACAACAATCAGCTCCACGGCAGAGGCTGTGGCTCGAGAGTTGCTCTCTCCAGCAAGCACAGAGACAAAGTGAAAGAGGGGGCGACTTGTTTACCAACTGGGGTGATGCTTATAGATTCCTCGAGGCTGGGTTTGACCAGTGGGCACTCTCATAAACAACTGGCTCCAGCCTATAGAAAGCGTGAAGCTAGAATTATGCCATACTTGGTGTCTGCACGAGCACTGCATGTGCTGGGTGCCTGCTGGCCTGGCCAATGTGTGGTGGTTTGGCTTTTGTCTTCCTCCTGAAGGAGGGGGAGCGTGTCCACACGCTGGGACAAGATCCGATATCTGGGCAAAAATGTGCCTTCACCACAGGGGTCTCTCAGGTCTTGCCATGCGTTCTGTGGTAGTCTTCCACCTGAACCTCTGTCAGGGACAAAGTTCTCTGGATCTAGTAGCTGGAAGTTAGACTTGTCTCAGATTTGGTGTGCTTTTCCAGCAACACAGTAAATGAGTGGGTACAAATCCTCAATTTGTTATATAGTCAGGCATCATTCACAGTGTGCAGTCTGCTTGCTCTTAGAGAGCAAGGGGGAACAGCCCAGGCTGGATCCAGCCTCCAGCCCCCATTTAGCCTGGGGGAATGGTGGCAAAGAGTGTTTCTCTTTGCCCTTTCACAGCACTCTCTCTTACTCTCATGTAACTTCTGCACAGCATTCAATGAAGCCACCCCTCGTCTGTTTTCTCTTTAGGTGAGCTGCTCCTCTGCTAGCAGATGATGGTTTCTGACCCAGCCAGCCTTCAGCAGAGAAAACAAGAGCAGGAAAGGCAGACCTCTCCCCTATACCAGAGCAGAAAGAAGCAGCCCAGCTCAGCACCAAACGTACACCAGCTGCACTGAAGTGCCTGCATTTTCACTTCGGCGTTTCCCACTGCAACTGCCCCAGGGTAGCTAATTAAGCCCTTCTTGGGCCAGCCTCTCACCTCTGGCTCGGGGTACTCTCACATCAGGAAGTACTCCAGTTCCTGTGGCCTTGCTGCTTCTAGGCTCACTCAGAGGTAACTCTGACCATCCCGCTGCTGGACTAAACCACAGTTCTGCATTGGCTCCATCCAAGCACAAAGCTTAACAAGTGTGAAGAGGATAGCTGGTGTCGTGGGAGACTACTGAGACATTCCAAGAGCATTGTGTCTATTGATTGTATGAGGTGTGGCCACATAAAGCCATTTGGCAAATTAAGCTAACAGTTTCACTTTGGTACAGTTGCTTTCTGAGGAGAGGGCTGCAGGGGAGTTTGTGTACCCTCCCTCTGCACTCTTCTTCAGCTGCTGATGCTTCTGGAGAGATCAGGCCACAGAGAAATGTATAGTGCCTGTAGCAGGTGTGCATTGCTTTCTTCCTTTCCAGTTGTTTTTGGTTGAGTTTTATTTCTTGGGGTTGGTTGGGTTGTAAGCAGGCTGTTGCACCAGCTTTCCACAAGTGCCTGTGCAAGTGCCTTGTCTCACCTGCCCTGATGTATTTAAGCCCATGGAACACTTTAAACAGACGATACTCTGCCTCTACTTCTGCTGGGAGAACATTCTCTAATCATTAGAATGCTTCACCATGTACATGTGCTTATTTTGCCCTCTCTCTGAGAGAGAAAAATGGTCTTTGTATGCTGGGGAAACTGCTTCCAGGAGAGACTGAGAGGCATGAGACAGATGCTGAGCAGCTCTTGTGCTTGACACTAACTGTGTATAGTGTGCATGTGTGCAGATTTGTCACCCAGGCAAGTAGCACCAGCGATGTAGAAACACTCCTAGGTGTGCAGGAGGGGCCCGGCCATGGTATACTCAGAGCAGTAATTGTTCACTTTGTCATCACATTTCTGACAGGTTAAAACACTCCCAGGGCACCTCGTGCCCTACCCTGACTTGTATCCAGAAGGTTGGTTAAATTAGTTCCTTCTGTTGGTAACTTAGTTGTTACTTTTCCCTTGGAATAAAGCCACATCCCAGCAGAGGCTGTGGAGCAGACTCACTGAGCGAGAGAGATGCTTCGCCTCAGCTGCATTCCACAGGCTACAGCTAGTGCAGGTGGCTTTCTGTTCTTAACTCCAAACACTTGTGAGAGGGGGGAGAAAAGCAACAAGTGGCAAGTACAACCCACTGCCAGAACTCTCCAGGCTACCACTGGACTAGTACCACCCCAATAAGAAAGCTGAGAGGACATCTGAGCTTGAGCCATGGACGTTGCAGAGTCACGGGGCAAGGGCTCAGGCACCTTCTGCAGATTTTCCCTCGTTCACTTCCCTTCTGTGGAGTTATTCTCCATAACCAATTCATGATATGAATATTTCAAACACAGTAACATTTTTGCTCAAGCCTGTTAAATGAAGAATTAGTCCAAATTTCATTGTTTATAAACAGGATTTTCTTGTTCTGTACAGACCGCTTAGCTTGTCTCCTAAGCCCCACCAGGCCCCAAGCAGAGCACTGTGCTCACCCCTCCTCCTGCTTTCTGTTATTGCTTCTTCAAACTTTTACTTCTGGTCAAAATTACACTCTCTTCAAATTACATAGAATATACATAGAATAGACCAGGTTGGACGAGACCTCCAAGATCATCACGTCCAACCCATCAACCAATCCAACACCACCTAAACAACTAACCCACGGCACCAAGCACCCCGTCAAGTCTCCTCCTGAACACCTCCAATGATGGTGACTCCACCACCTCCCCAGGCAGCCCATTCCAATGGGCAATCACTCTCTCTGTAGAGAACTTCTTCCTAACATCCAACCTAAACCTCCCCTGGTGCAGCCTGAGACTGTGTCCTCTTGTTCTGGTACTGGCCGCCTGGGAGAAGAGACCAACCTCTGCCTCACTACAACCTCCCTTCAGGTAGTTGTAGAGAGTAATAAGGTCACCCCTGAGTCTCCTCTTCTCCAGGCTAAGCAACCCCAGCTCCCTCAGTCTCTCCTCACAGGGCTGTGTTCCAAACCCCTCACCAACTTCGTTGCCCTTCTCTGGACACCTTCCAGCAAGTCAACCTCCTTCCTAAACTGAGGGGCCCAGAACTGGACACAGGACTCGAGGTGCGGCCTAACCAGTGCAGTGTACAGGGGCAGAATGACCTCCCTGCTCCTGCTGGCCACACGGTTCCTGATGCAGGCCAGGATGCCACTGGCCCTCTTGGCTGCCTGGGCACACTGCAGGCTCATGTTCAGCCTGCCATCTACCAGCACCCCCAGTTTCATTGGAAACTTTGGAATGTGCTGTGTTGTAGAGAGGAGAATGAGGTGCTATTGCTATGGTTTATTATTTGCATTAATAGAATCTCTGGTTTCTAATGCTTACTGGGCCAGTGGCAAGAGAGGCTGAAGATGCACAAAATGGAATTAGAGGCTGTTGCAGACCCTCCTGACAGACACCAGAGAAATGTTGTTTCCCCTTCTTTCCAGGGATACTATTGCTAATAGCAGGCTGCCTTGCACATTCTTCAGTCTCATAGGTTTGGGTTGGGTTTTTTGGTCTGGGTATTATGGAGGCATTAAGCAGCTGTCCTTAGCCAGCACCAGAACAAGAAGACACAGTCTCAGGCTGTGCCAGGGGAGGTTTAGGCTGGATGTTAGGAAGAAGTTCTACACAGAAAGCGTGATTGCCCATTGGAATGGGCTGCCTGGGGAGGTGGTGGAGTCACCATCACTGGAGGTGTTCAGGAGGAGACTTGATGGGGTTTAGTTGATTAGGTAGTGTTGGAGTGGTTGATAGGTTGGACACGATGATCTTGAAGGTCTCTTTCAACCTGGTCTGCTCTACTCTACACTTGCTGACAGGCTGAGTCTGTACAGACCTTGACACAAAGCATCAGATTTTGCTACAGCAGGGCTGTAACTGCTCTGGAGCAGCTCCTGAGCCACCAGCAGCTGTGTTACAGCAGAGCCTGCATTGCTTGGGTGTGCCACAGGCACACAGACACAGTCCTTAACACTCTGTGCCTCTCAGAAGGTTGCTGTAGCTGCTCCTGCAAATACAGGCCCCGGTTTGGCAAAGGAAAACGCTACCATTTTCTGCAACCTTCCGGAAGGAATTCCTCCCCAGCATCAAGTGATCAGCATTTCAACAGCCACTCTCTTGTGAGACCAGAAGCTAGAGAAAAAAGTCCCTCACACTGATGAACTCCCAGAAGCTCCTTCAGTGCATGCTGAAGCCTTTGCGTGCAGAAAGGCTGCCATCGTGTGGCCTCATCCCCAGCCCGGGGACAGGGTGCAGGAGGCCCGTCCTTGCAGCCTTGCTCCCACCCTGCCCTCCATACCTCTCCAAAGGGTGTTCTTTCAGTTTTACTTAGCTCTGCTGACATTCACCTCCACAGGATTGGGGTCCACAGCCTGCCTCCTGGGGCACAGCAGGGGCTGTGGCTGCTGTGATAAAACGAGGAGCTCGGCACAGTGAGAACGGAACAGAAGTGAAGGCCAGTTCAGCCTACTGCCCTGCAAAGCAAAAATGTCATTTCATAGCTCAAACTTCTCTTTGAAACCTGCCAGGGTTCTGCATGGCAACACAGCAGCTTAAATGGCAAGTGTCTCTTGCAGGCTGGAGATGCAAAGGTGGAAGCACTAACCTGAATGTCACAGCACCTCCAGTGTCACAAACCCCAGGCAGTTGAGGCAGACTGGAATTTATGCTGCTTTTATACTCAAAGCATTTGTCTGAAATGCAAACCCAGTGTGGTTTGGAAAGGAGGGAAAGTGGACCTAGTCTGGCACTTTTCTCTGTGAGCTCTTTCTTTCCCTGACCAGTCTGTAAAACAAAGCCTTTGTTTTTGAGCCTGGGGCTTGGTTGGGATTCTGGCTCAAGAGATGGGCTAAGATTTGTATGCGACAGGAAAGGAGTAACTGTTGTAGCAAAGCAGATTCATAGACTGTTTAATCTGTTTTGCCCAACAGTCTGTTAATTAACTGCTGTTCAAAGGCACACACAGCACTCACAGACAGCCAAGGTGCAATCCTTATTCCCACAGACACACAGAGTGATCCACACCTTCAGAGTTTTTCCTAGCTAAAGGATGGGTGGCACTAGGGTAGGCTGGGCAGAGGATAGCTGGGCTCTTCCAGTTGTTCCTGCAGTCACCACTAAATACAGAGCTACTGAAGAGAACTGTGTGGGGAGAACACTTTCCAAATCCTAAGCAGAAACAGGCCAGTTTGTATTCAGCTTCACCTGCAGTTATCACATTCCTACTGGTAAATGTGAAGAATGTGTGTTTCATCACATCTACAGTCACATCATCAGTGCAGTTCCTTTGTTGCTAAATACAGAAGTATTTGCCCTGCTCCCAAATGGCTGTGAAGGAGCAAAGGGACAGCTTGGAGTGCTGAGAACGGGACTAGAGCAACGGGGAGCAGTGAACTGCACCCAGCTGCTGGCCTGGCTAGGCCCACAAATCCTGCTGCAAGCACAGAGGATCAGCATGAGGTCTGAGGGCACTCTCCCACCCACCAACCTGACCAGCTTTCCAAAAGCAACCTGCAACAAAAGGGGATCAGAATCACCTCTCCAGCCTCTCAGTTCCACAGGGTCCCTTCCCACCTCCATTCTTCTGCTCTTGCCTAGGGCTGGGAGTGCCTCATGGAAGCAGGAAGCACAGGAAGCTTGAGGGGCCATACCCTGCTCCAGCTGATCCTCCCTGCCACACATCCAACTCTATTCAGCAGGACTCTCAGTTTGGGCTATCCATTGTTTCCCCAAGATCTTATTCACAACCTTTTGCTTCAGGATGTACCCAACAAGAACCCTGCCCCAAGAAGACAGCTGTCAGCTACTGGCTTTGTGTGTCTGTGCCCTAAAGTGAAAATGCAGAAGACTGTGTCAGACTGCAAAGGAAAGAGGGGGATGATGAGGGGCAAGGAAAGCTGACAGTGTGTACACCCAAAAGCTTTCAAGTGTACTGGGACCAAGCCCCAGGCCCTTGTGCTTTGCAGAGGCCAGAATACTACTGCTGGAAATGGGACACAAAAATCTCAGTGACTCTGGAGACCTTCCACACCCCTATGACTTGTCCCTGACACCGGCCTGGTGTGATCAGCAGGCACGGGCAGCCAGGGCCAATCTTACTACACAAGGTGACTTCCACTGCTGTGAATACCTTGGCACCAGGATGCTAGATGACATCAGCTTCTGGGATCGTTGTAGAAAAGCCCAGCTCTCCCTCAACAACTCAGCTATGATCTAACATCCTCATGTGACTGCCTCAGGTCACAGAATTTTTATCAGGTTCAATCACCTGCAGCATAGAGCAGATGGAGGTACACTTGACTTTACAAGCTTTCTCCTAGAATCCAGGCTCTGCTAGCAGTAGGTTCCATAGAGAGCCCAAAGGTCATTTACTAGAAGCTGTAATTATTTGAGAAATCTGATCCAACCCCTTCACTTCATATATGTGCTTTGGATCAAACACTGTAACTTTCATGGGGCATGCCAAGCTTGAATTTAAACTCTGTCTCTCTCTTCTGCCCAAGGTGCAGTGCTAACACTCATTCCCAAACCCTGGAACTGTTAACTCAAATGAAGACTGCATGAGATCAGACCACCCAGCAGGCAGCCAGCACCCAAAGCACACTGTCACTACTGGAGACTGCAAACCCTTCTCAAGCTACAGATGTGGCTCAGGCTCTGATGGAACTACTCCATTCTGACCTCTTCCTAAGAGGCTTCACAGCAGTCTGTTCTTCAGGTCAGATGCTGGGAACAGGTCTCAGACCACTGAAAGGTCTCAACTACCACTAGCCAGAGCTGCAAGGGTGCCAAAGAACCCAGCTCTCCCCAGACAGGTGGAAAGTGTGCTTTAAGACACAGAGCACACTATCATCTCCTGCTACCTTAAACTTGCAGTGAATAGCACCATTAACAGTGCACATAAATCAGTCTCCTGATTTAGAATGCACAAAATCCACTCCAGAAAAGCTTCATGCAGGTTCCCAGGGCATCATATTCTGAAAATAAGACACAGTACCAGGGAAAAAGCCAAGTAGAATCCCCCCAGTCTTTAAAACAATCAAATCTATCAAAGCTCTATCTACTACATGGCTGCACACCACAGCACCTGCTGAAAGCAGCAGCTCAAGCCTGGGACCAGAAGGCTTCTCCACCTCCCAGAGAGGGTCTGCAGTAAGCAGTACCCAAAGGAGAGCCTGGGGGGGAACTACTGAAACTCCCTGAGTGGGAAACCAAAAGCACCGAATTACATACAGCCATGAGCTGATTGGCAGCCCTGCTGAAGGCTGATCCTACAGTGCTCAGCCTCTGAAAGTGTCCTGGGAGGAGCAGTACCTTCCAGAACACACTACACCAAAACTGCTTTGGCCATACTATATGCATGGCAACAGTCCTGTAAGAAGCCCTGGGGTCAGAGGAAAAAGCAAGAACTATTACAACAGCCTGTTGGGAGACCAGGAAAGAATCCAAGGAACACAGCACACTGTTGGCTGGGAACAGGAACAGGCAATGGATCTCAGGTGGTCAGCCCAGCACCACCCATGCTCCAGGGATCTCCATGGCACCCTCGTCTCCCATTCAGTCTTTGAGTGAAGAATATTAGGATAATTTGAGCAAGGACTTCTGGTGGTCTCCAGCTCACCCAACACATGCTCATTCAGAGCACAGCTAACCTCAAAGTCAGGTGAAGCTGTTCAGGGCCGTGTCCAGGCACGTACTGGTTTTTCTCCAAGGACAGAGGTCTCAGGACTTTACTTCAGCACATCAAGAACAAGGAGGTAGATGGGCCAGAGAGTAACTGCCTCTGAGAAAAGAGGTAGGTGCTTTCTCTCTACCTATCAATCTTGTATGACACTGACCCTGAGCAAAAGTGCAATGATTCATAGCTGTTCAGGTTCTGCAGGGCTTCTCTGAACCACTTATTTCCACCAGAAGCAGACAAACCTCCCAGATGTGCAGCCCAACCTGACACTACAGCATAATTGCCTAGGTGAGCTAAGGCAAAGGCTGGAGAATCACTCAAACAACAGAAAACAAATTATGTTCTCTCCCTAAGAAAAACAAAACTGTGAGCTTGAGTAAGGACCTATGTTGAGGAGCAGCCAGCTGGTGTCACTCCTGCCTGTCTAAAAAAACATGACTAACACTAAGCTGTCCAGTAAAGACTGCAGACATCACATTGCCATAATCCAGTTGGAGAATGATATACCAAGACATTTAAAGCCTGCTGGGAAGCATAAAGATCTTTACTGACACAAACTCCATGGGCTCAACATCAAATATGAACAGTGTGTCTGCAACTTTAGATGCCTGCTGAAAATCTGAGATACAGAGGAATAGTGGGAAGGGGAGAGAAATTTCCTTCTTTTTGCCACCTGCCTCCCTAGCGAGGAGGACAAGCACCTCGTCCTAGGTGCCAGCAAAGACACTCTCCTGTGGCACAAACACCATCCAGGTGAGCCTGCTGTCCCCACCTAGCCTTGACAGCATGCACAGGTGCAGGCTGAGACACCCTCCAAACCATCGGGATCACCAGATGCTCAGCTCTGACCCCAGGAGCACAAAGCACCTCAAAGGCAAGTCAAGTGACTCCTGGAGCTGACAGCAGCCAGGTCTGCGGCCCGCGGAGCACGTCCCCTCCCATCACAGCCCCCGTGTGCGGGGCGGCACACAGGCCTGACCCCGTGGGGCAGGCTCTGGACATCCACGCCGGCGGCAGGGAGCTGGGCGTCCCGCGGCCCGGCCCGGGCAGGCAGGCAGAGAGCAGGCGGGGCAGGAGCACAGCGGTTTATTGGCAACACAAGCAGAGGCGGCGGTGGCGGCGGCGGCAGGCCCCGAGCGGGGCGGGGGCGGCGGTGCTCCGGCGAGGAAGGGGCCCGGGGCAGCCCCGGGCCTACGTCAGCGTCTCGCCCTTGGTGACCTGCCGGGAAAAGGAAAGGCTTCAGCTGGGGCCGGCCTCGGGCCTCAGTTCCCTCCCCCGCCGCCGCCGCCCCGCTGCTCACCCGGGCCTCGATGTACTCGATCCTGCGCTCCAGCGCCGTCAGCTTCTCGTTGAGGGTGGCCAGCCGGGACCGGCACGACATGTCTGCGGGGAGGCGGCAGTGAGAGACCGCGGGCGCCCGCCCAGCCCGCCGCCATCCCCCCCCGCCGCCGCCCCAGCGCTCTCACCGAACGAGTTGAGGAAGTCCGCGATCTTTTTGATGGAGCTGGTGATCACCTCGATGTACTCGCGGTTGGCCCAGTCCTGATGGATCTCCCGCTGCACCGGGTCCTCCTGCACCGACATGGCCGCCGCCGCCGCCCCGCCGCGCCTGCGCGCGCCCCGCACCCTCCCACACGCCCCCCGCGCGCCTGTGCCGAGCCGCCGCCGCCACAGGCCCCGCCCGCCGCCGCCGCCTCACAGGGAGCGACCGGGGCCCGACCTCGCCGCGTCGTCCTCGTCGCTGCTGTCCGCAATGCTCCCGCTGGCCTCCTCCTGCAGGGGACGCGGCCATCAATTGGCGCTGCCCCGGCCCCGGCCCCGGCCCGCCCCGCCCCACCCGCCGTCCGGGCCCCGCAAGCACGGCTCCGAGCCGCGGCAGTGTCCCTTGTGCAGAGGTACCTCAGCAGAGCTTTCCGCGGAGCCATCCTCATCGGAGTCCCTCGCTTCAGAGGCTTGAGACAAAATTTCTTCTCCCTAAGTGGAAGGCAAAAGACCTGTACTGAGGCATGCAAAGCAGCCAAAGCCTGGCAGGGCAGAACAGGAGAAAGCAGCATCTCGTTGCCATCGTAAAAAGAAAGCTTTTCAGTAAAAAGCAGGCTTTGACTGCCCTGCTTCTGCAGTGAAGGATGCACAGTGAAGAAAATGGCCAGGACAGGCTTCTGTTAAAAGCCACACAAGAAAGTATGTGGAGAGGTGTTCAGGCGACCTTCGCTTCTTCCCTTCTTTGCATATGGTCCTTACCACTGCACAGAGGAAGGGATCCCTCGGACTCATTCATTACAAACAACAACAGCTGGCCACTTAAGAATGATAGCCCTCACAGGTGCCATTAATCTTGAAATAAAACCTTCCTTTCTGCTACACTAGACACGACTCTACTGGCACAACGTAGGGCACACTGAAGTTGGCCTTTTAGCTCTACCTGCACACAAGAATCGTCCAGGCAAGGTCAGCATTGTCCTTTCCCAGGTTTTAATTGCCGCAGGCAGGACCGTGATTCTCACCTGAAGATCTCGGTTTTTGAGGATGCCCACCCAGAAGGCCTCCTGGCAGTGGTTGAACGCCAGCATTGCCTTCACTCGGTACACAAACTGTTCCAGTGACTTCTTCAGCAAAGGCACATGGTTGGTCAGTCCGATGTCTTGGCGAATCTGAACATGAAACAGTACAGCATGACTAGGGCTGATTCCCTCCTGACCATTCTGGCTATTTAAAAAGCCACTGGATACACAGATATGCATTTTGTCTAGGGCACCAGAAGATCCTTTGCAACATTCCCAACAGCCATATCCACTCTGGATAACCACAGGAGCCTCAGCTTTTCTCAGGAACCCCCTCTACACACGTCAGATGAATTCTGCTGACCCATAGGAAGTTGTTTTATAATGAATATGCTTTTTATTTGCTCCATCATCTCAGAAAGAGATTGGTGCCACCTGCTCTGTTCTCCAGGAACAAAGCATAGCTTTTCATGCACACATCTCACACAGCTGCCATCGTGCTCATGGCAGTGACAGTTTGCTTGCATACAAATGTCTGGAAGCTGCATCACTGCTGGTGCATTTGAATAAGCCTGGAAGTCTTGGAAAGTGTCCCTGCCCATGGCAGGGGGGTTGAAACTAGATGATCTTTAGGGTCCCTTCCAACCCAAACCTCTCTGTGACTCTGAAGTCTGACTCACCAGGTTATTTCTGGTAAAAGAGCAGTGATCTATGGAGGCTAACAATGGACAATCACATTGTTCCAGTCCAAAGCAAAAAGCACTGCTACAAGTGGCCGAATTGCAGAACTGCCAGCCTAGGCTGGGAGATAGGGGAGATTGTTCCAGGGGAGATTGGACATGGCACTTGGTGCCATGGTCTAGTCGTGAGGTCTGTTGGGACAGGTTGGACTTGATGATCCTTGGGGTCTCTTCCAACCTTAGTGATACTGTGATAGCTACCTGCTGTGAGCCACAAGCTGCAAACTAGTGCTGCAGGGAGCTTCATGTAAGAGATTCCTGAATCCCCAAGCACAAAGAAGAATGAGAAAGGGTTGAATAAGCCACAGCAATGACAACTTTTCTTGCTCCATGTCTGATGCAGTTCCTTTACACTAGTTACATGGAATGTGTGTCCACTATAAACTCCAAAGCCAGCTTGTCCAGACAAAAGCAGCACTGTCTTTGGAGAACTAGGACAGAAGGCAACAGGTGGAGCAAGCAAAAACCAGCTGAGGAAGGGCAGGTATGTCAAGTATTTTGTGAGATTTAGCTCTAGGTGAGCATCTCCTCCTGCCAGCGTTGGATCTGCAGTACAGAATGGAGACAACTGCTAAACCAGCAAACCTCCCAGGAGCCATAAACAATTACTTTGTGCAGAAGTATTTTCCTCTCTTGTGAGAGTATTTTGTAACCTTCTTGCTTTAAGATGTTGTCATTAGCTATTCTCTGAAATCAGACCAGCTGCACTTCTTGGAAGAGTCCAGCATGCCTGGGAAGAGGGATGCCACTTTGCTTCATGCTCTGCCAACAGGAGTGGGTAACTGAGTACCAACAGCAATCTGTTCTCCAGCCCCCAGCTAGGTCCCTAGGTAGAACCTAGCAATCATCAGCACTAATCAGAAGCAAATCAGGGAGAACATTGCTGATGACACACTCGGCCACCGCAGTGCTGCCAGGTCTTGGAACCCACCCAACTCTCTGCAGGCAGTTTGGAGACCCAGAGTTCCATGGCATTTGCAAAAAGTCTGTCTCCAGAAATTGTCCTTATGTCCAGCATTAGATATGCAACCAGAAGAGAGGCTTAGAGTAAATGACAAGTACTTAGGAAATTAGAGGTGAAGCTGATTGCTGCTGTCTACTGTGTGCTGCTCTTCAGAGACACCCAGAGCGAGGGAGAGCAGCAAATCTCAGGTAATACTGCACAGGTTGCTTGGTATGACAATGAAATCAAGACAGATTCAACAAATGTGGGTGTCAGCTGCTCTTCAAGCAGGTACAGGGCTTTCATTGCATATACTTATTTGCCTAGATTCAGCTGCTGTCCTCTCATTCTTTAAAAAAAAGAATAAAAATTTGGCACAGAGACCTAATGAGGTTGCAGCAGATACAAGCGTGGCAGTGAGACACAGGTGCAGTTATATGCTCACAGTAAAACACTAACCGCAGCTATATGCTCACAGGAGCTGTGGGGTATGGGTCTTGGAAATGTTAGTCAAGAGCAAAGACAAGCTGCAGTCATGTTATCCTGCTTTACAAGGTGAATTGTCACTTGAAAGCAGGCATAAGGATTTCACTTTCAAACAGTGGATGAACATTTTAGCATCTCCAGGGTTTGTGCCAGCTTCCAATTCTCCCGTGTGCCAGCAGCAACAATGGCCGTTCTGATCTCCAGCTAGACACTCATGCTCCTGATACCAGCTCTGGACTAAATCAGTAGCAAATCTAGTTTAGGGAGCCATGCTAATAGCTGGCTTTCTCTCTTCAACTCCTTTGGCAAAGATCCCTTGTTAGACATGATTTCTTGAACCTCTTAAGAGTCAAAGTAGCACACACGAAGTTCTTTCTAGTTGCCTTCTAATCCTCTCCTTCCTACCTGCCCCAAGTCTCCTACAGCAAGATTGGCAGACTGTTACCACCTTCCTCCACTCCCTTTGCCCTCTTTTCTTGTATTAATGTAACATGCCAAAAAAGGCACCTCAAGAGGACATTGGGTAAGGTTTTCCCCTCATCTACCTCCTGTTGTGGATTCTTCTGACTTGCAAGCATCTTTGCCCAAGCATTTCTCCCACATTAGCCATCCAGCATCTGTACTTTATGCAAGGTCTCTAAGGTCTTAGCCTCAGAACATCCTCTTATAGATGCCAATAACAAAGATGTCAGAAACCTCTGTCTAAAAAAACCAAAAAAGTATGTTAACCTGATCTGACATCCCAGTCAGACACTTCCACATCAATTACTTCAACTTTTGGACCATTAACTAAGGCTGTTTCTCCTCCTCTCAGAGCTTTTTGCTTGTACCAACACTGCTGGAAGCCTGCAAGAACCTGCCTATGCTCTGGAAAAGCAGGGGGAGCGAAGTAAATAATTCTTAGGACAGGAGTTTGAGCTGCAATCAGAACTTATCTTACCTTGGAGTGGCCACACATGTGATGAAGTTGTCTGGTACTCAGCTGCAAGGTTTTCAGCAAACTCTGCACATCATCCTGCAATAAAGTGGACCAGCAAATCATTCTCAAAGGAGTTTTCCATAAGGGGAAACAAGAATAATGAAAGAGTATTAGCCCTAGCAATCCTTTCAAAGGGTTATGGGATACATATGCATGACACATCAGATGAACAGGGTGAAGCCACAGGAGACTTCTACTGTGCATTTAAGTCAAGTAACTGGTAATGAGAGTATGACCACATGTTGTAAGGCCAAACACTTGGAACTGAAATGGATTTTGAATCAGAGTGTTAAAATCAAGATGACTTTGTCGCATCTTGCCGTGAGTGCAACCTTCTGAAACAGGGGAAAAACACAAAACAGTTGTGAAGGCTAAGCCAAAGAATGAGTCTTGCTGGTAAAGCTGGATTGGTTGCAACAAAGCAGGGGGAAGAAAAGAACTGTTCCTGCTTGTCATGTGGTGCACTCATGCATGTTGTCCTGCCCAAAGCTCCAAGAACTAATGCAAAGACACCAATATCCATCTGGGCGGCAAGCCCCCACCAACCTGACTGCTCACATGAGCATCCTATGATGTGAGTGACACTTTTGGGGTAACAATTTTTGAAGGAGGTGGAGGTTGAAATGGCTTCCTTTGCCAACAGTGAAGTCATCCAATCAGCAAATGATGGGCAAGTTGGGAAACAAGTGACCTGTTTGCTGAGAGTACTGGATGGGCAGGTAAACAGGGCTGAGCACAGCTGGAGATGTTAAATGTGTTTGTCGTGAAGCATTATGCCAATGTGACAAGAGACAGCAAGCATCAGCCATGCTTCCCAACATGGTTCCAGATAGTTCTGTCTCCAAAAGGCTTACCCTGTGCTTTTTAAAGCTGTAGTCCAGGAGAGGCATGGCAAGCTTCAGGAAGGCTTCTACAAAGAGCCGGCCGTACTGCAAAAGAACAATAAATAGATCAGAAGGCAAATTTAAATTCCTTTGCAAAGAACCATCATACAGTCAGGTAAGATAATGATACATTCTTTCAAGCTACCCCAGAGACTATTCTCACTTAGAAAAAGCCTGTATTCCTGTGGAGGCTGTTCTGGAATATACAGGATCAGTAAAGGGTCTCACTTTAATCACTGCAAAGAGAGACTAGAAGGACAAGGTCTCACCATTGTACACATCCCTTGCTTTATTCACTAGAAAACAGGGAATAAAGCTCAACTAAACACAAAATGTTAGAATCATTATACACATGTATGAGTCCTAGCTAGAAAAGGCAGAACTGCAGAGGAACTTGTGATCTTTCTGGGCTCCAAGGGAGACCTGTCTGCTGTAAAGGCTCTCATTTGGAGTATGACAGAAAAAGGAGACAGGAGAAAGGGTCTAAAGTCAGTAATGCTAACTGCAGTAAGTTTGTGTGGTTGAGCCATGCTGTGAGGATTAGTGGAAGACAAACTGTAAGAAACAGCGTCTGCTTCTACTACAGAATTCAGCAACCACTCCACTAGAAGCAATGATTAAAGGAAATTGGTACTTAAACTGCTGTCTTCATTTCACAGAATGTTAGGGGTTGGAAGGGACCTCCAGAGATCATCAAGTCCAACCTCCCTTCCAAAGAAGGATCACCTAGGGCAGGTCACACAGGAATACATCCAGGCAGGTTTTGAAAGTCTCCAGAGAAGGAGACTCCACAACCTCTCTGGGCAGCCTGCTCCAATGTTCTGTCACCCTCACTGTAAAGAAGTGTCTCCTCATGTTGAGGTGGAACCTCCTGTGTTCTAGCTTGTACCCACAGTTCCTCATCCTGTCACTGGGCACCAATGAAAAGAGACTGGCACCTTCATCTTGACACCAGTTACTTTGACCTTTTGCTTACCTTCAGGCAGATGCTGAGGACAAGCCTGCTGTCAAATACCTGCTTGGGCACATGGTGGAAGGGGAAAAAAAACCCAAAGAAAGAGCCAGATCAGTCCACAATTCTAAAGAAAACAGCCTATTACAGTGAACCCTTCATTACATATCCTTTATCAGTGTGAAACCTGCTCTAAGGCAACATCCATTCTCCAGTTTCAACAGGGAACACCACATCTGCCTCCTCAGCAGCTGGTAATGGTAACTATCAGACACAAAACACTGTACTACAGAATCAGGGTGTTCTGGACTTCCTTACATCATCCTGTCCTTGTGGAGCCTTATTTGTGTGAGAACTGTGTTAGTAAGATGTGCAGGCTGTAAGAATTAAGTAGCATTGAAGTGAAGGCTAAATGGAAACCCCTGCACACAAATGATAATCTGCTTTATTTACTACCTCCAGGTTGTTCCACTAGTCAGCCTTACCTCCTGGTTTTCCCCTATGCTCATGGCCCTGGGGACACTGGGCTTTCCTGGGAATCTGAAGGTAAAGCCAGAAAAACAACCAGAACCTCACCTTGACTAAGTTAATGAGGACATGGAAATTCCGCACAGCAATGTTCCACCGCAGCAGCTTCTCCAGTTGCACCTAACAGGATGCAAGGGGACAAATAACCCAAGGCAGTAAATTCTCTCTCACCTTTCTGGATGCTCTCTCAGCACTTTTTGTATTTGCTGTTGCAGATAGGCACCACAGACAGAACGACGTAATAGCAATTCCAGCCTCATCAGTGCCTACATGACTTAACCTGCTAAGAGCTAACACACTTTGTGTTCTCATAGCAGCTCTTGGTTGCAAAATAATTCTGTGCTCCCACACAAGTGTGCAGAACAACTGCACAGCTTAGTATTTTGCTGATTATCACCTGTTTCCTGATTACAGCTTCTGCCAGATTTGCTGGACTTTTGACATGGTACAAACCAGGAAAAAAAAAGGATGCTACCTGCGTGTTACCCTGTGAGGTCTGGCTGATGACTGCATTTCCTGGACAAAGTTTGGAAGTAGATTTCTTTGCAGTTTTTCTAATCATTGTACTGTACAGTTTAGCTTTAGTCTTCTTTCCCTCAGAGTCCAGTGCATTTATTTTCCTACCTCACTTGAGTCTGATGGTTTCCCAGCTGGGATGCTTCTCACTGAGCTCTCTAGCTGAGCCATCATTACTCTGAAGAAGACTGGGAATGTCTGCCTATGGAGAAAGTGAGATCAAAACTAAAAGCCAGCTCTGTTCTGGGGGTAAGAAATCTGTCTGGATGTTCAGTGTGAAAAATTTGAAGGTTACCCAGCTGGGCACTCAATAGGAAATCACAGCAGACTGACCCTTGGACTCATAAGCACACCTACTCCAGCATCATTGCCCAGACAGACAGAGAATCCTGGAAAGTCACTACCACTTCCCCAGTATGGACCACAGACAGACACCCCCCACCCACTTCTTTGTAGCTCTGGGGGTACACAGTGAAAGGTTTGTGGCTGTAAGCATAAGATAATTTTGGTAGCTCCATATGCAGCAATGTTGGCCATCCTTGCATAAACCATGCTTCCAAATTCCTGTGGTAGGAGCAGAAACATCCCAAGTGTGTTTCTGCACACTGCATACCAACCCAGCATTGCCTACAGCCACCCCAGGCCTCTGAGGCTGACTTGAGAGTGCTTCAATCCACCAAGTAGCACAGGAAGAGGCAACAGACCTGACAAGAGGCAGCAGTTCATACTCTTGACTGGCTAACAAGCAATAAACTCAACATAGTTGTTACCACACAAGGTTGTTCCACCATAGCATAAAGCTCACCGTGCGCTACCCTATTGCATACTGCCCAAACAATGTTGATAAGTGCCCAAGTAGCCCACAGCAGTACTAGCATGAAAACAGAGCACAAAGTAAGAAATCAAATATTAAAAACCAGAAATGGCAGTTGTGCATCTCATGAAATCCCAAGTCTCTGCTGAGATAATTACCTGCTTAGGGTAGGATAAGTAGAAGAACAACCATCTTTAGCAGAACTGATCAGTTCAGGAACACCAACGCTGGAAATTTCTTCTATAGCTTTCAAGATGTTATCTGTGTGCTCCAGGTAGACACTAAATCCAAAAGCAGCTTAGTTAATCAGTAAATATTATGCAGGATAACACAGCAAGTTCTTGAACACTGCCATAACTGCAACAGGTGGCTCAAAATGGTCACGGATATTCTTATGCCAAAGACAATCAATCAAATGCAGGAAATCTGAAGCAGTACTTTCAACTGTCACAGCAACCATGATCTGAAACAAACCTGGATTTAATATTTTTTCATTCTTGTATTTAGGAAAGACAGGGTGAGGAGGAGAGGAATTGCCCTTTATGTGAGAGAACAGCTGGAATGCCTGGAGGTCCACCTGAGGAGGATCAACCAAGAGCTTACGGGTAAGGATGAAGGAGCCAACCAATATAGGTGGCACTGTAGTAGGTGTCTCCTACAGGCTACCTGGATCAGGAACAAGAAGTACAGAAGTGACAGAGCAGTTGATGAGAAATACTCTGCTGGACTTTAAAAAAAAGGAGGGCTTCATGGGGATAGGAGGGTCAAAGGCAGCCTTGGCTGCAGTGACCATAAGATGGTGGAGTTCAGGATCCTGAAAAGAGGGAGCAGGACAAACAGAAGATCGTAACCCTGGACTTAAGGAGGGCAGAGTTTGGCGTCTCTGTGGATCTTCTTGCCATGTGAGAGGGGGGCCTAGAGGGAAGAAGGGTCCAGTAAAGCTGATTGATATTCAAGGATCAACTCCTCCAAGCTCCAAGTTAGGAAAGCCAAAGCCCTCCTAAAGTTGAATCTGTCAACTGTGGCAGGGCAATAAGGGCTTCTCCAGCAAGTGGAAGACTAGGGAAAATGTGGATCCACTGCTGAATGGGGCAGGGGCTTGCTGATAAAGGACATGGAGAAGGCTGAGGTACATGTTGAAGGACTGAAGGCCTTCATCACCTCTGTCTTTACTAGCAAAACTGGCCTCAAGGAATCCCATGCCTCAGAGGAGAGCAAGTAGAGAGCAAGGAGGACTGTGGAAGAGGATCAGGTTAGGGAATAGCTAAGCAAACTGGACATACATAAGTCCCAAGGCCCTGAGTACTGAGGGAGATGACTGATGTCATTGTGAGGCTACTCTCAGTTATGGGAGTGATCAGGGTAACTGGGCAAAGTGCCTGAGGGCTGGAAGAAAACAAATGCCACTCCTATCATGAGGAGTGTCCAGGCTGGAGACAATGTTTTGAGCCTCACCAGAGCAGTGAGTGCAGTGCACTGTTGAACTGGCTGCCCTTCTCTCGGTCTCCACTGGGCTTCACCCATGACTGGCAGAGGAACTGCTTTGCTAGCAAAGCTGTAAAAGATAAAGGATAACTTACTGAAGGAACAATCCAAGACAATTTCCTTCTTCCATATAAAGGCAGTGACTCCAAATGGCCTTTTGAAGGTCTACAATATTGCTACCCCCTCAGTTTGCCTGAACTCTCCCAAGTCAAAATGCACTTCCCCTAAAAAGCAGAAAGGCCACAGGGACATCTATCATGATGATAAAATATATGCACATCCAGCACATTCCTGGTCTGGAATATCTGTTCTCATCAGAACTGTGATCTATCTCTGGTAATTTCTTCCTGACAAATTTATGCTAAGCATTGTTTGTTTGATAGGTTCCACAGTGTGCCAGCTATCTGTTTTTAACTAGGGCAATATGCCACCCTTGGGATATCCATTTCTACAAACAGAATTCCAATAACAAATGACATAAAATCCAGCCTGAGATTAGAGGTTCTTCACACCTTACCCATTTTCTCTTTCTTCCAGCCAGTCATTGGTTTCTCAGCAACGGCAATCAGGAGCTGACTGAGGATGAATGCACATTGGAAACTGGGAACGCTCTGCTGGAAATTCAGCAGGTACTGAAAACTTTCACTGGGGATGACAGGAAAGGGGAAAACACTGTAAATTGGGTAATCTCTTAGAAAGACATAAATAAGAAGGAAGTAGACCAGCTCAGATCCAAGGTCTCACTAGCCCAGTATTTTGTCTATGGCAGACCACCCCTTCTTCAGAGGGGGCTCTAGTGAGCCACTAGCAGATAAGAATTCAGTCACCAAGAAACTCTCAAGCCCCAGTCATTCTAAGATACTTATATATTGTTTTTGCCTAGTCTTCCTACCAGAACAAATTGATTTCTTCTTTGAATGCTGCCTACTAATCTCCTAGTCTCAGACAGCATCCAAACAAATGAGATCCATAGACCAATGCATATTTGATAGTCCAGTAGGACCTGTTCATTAGATTTGACTGCATTGCCATTCAATCAAACACAAAGCTCCCTGGATATAGTATGGTCTCTCTGAGAGCTTGCAAACACCCACTTACCCGTAATGCCCACATAAACTAGGGGAAACTGCTTGAAATTCTTCCTTTTCAGAGCTTGGGGAAATAATGATTTTACCTTATCAGCTCCTCAAGAGGAAGAAACTCTGTCTCTCCTGGCTTTAGCCTGTCTGCAAGCACCTGGAGAGCTGACCTTAGCAAGTCATTATTTTCATGCTGAGAAAAACCATTCCTGAGAGGGAAGGAATTAAAAAAAAATAAGTAAAACAACAGACCAGAAGGAAGAGCAATATCAGATGCAAAAGCACATCTAGGCACATTTTTGCAACAAGAAGAAAAGAAGGTGGATATGCAAGAACAGCCCTTCAATATGAAAGTTATAAGGGGACACAAAAACCTGATTTTGACAGCAAATTTAGTTCATATACATTTCATCTTTTCCAGGGAACAGAAAACCTTGTGCAGGCACAATGCTAACTTTTCAGTTAGACTGAAGACCTGGCTACAAGGGGACTGGACATTTCACTTAGGTGGAGATCCTGATATTCTAAACCAATGCTATGCAGACCTGAACAAATGAGGATGTCTAATGACAGTTGCTGTGCAAGTGCAGTGATAGTGGCTGGTCACCTCTTTCAACTACCAGTGTCCATGAAATCACTCTCAGGATCCTGAGTTCTGGAAAGGCTCAAATGAACCCACTTTCTAAATACATAGACTGAACACCTGGACTTGATAATGGTAATGCTCAAATGCATCTTTAACAGACAAGTCAATTAACAATCAGTAATGTAAGAGGGCTTGATTAAATGAATGTAAAAGGAGTTGTAATATGGCTGCTGGATTTAAGTGGCTGGACAGCTAGCCCAAATACATGGTTGCCTGATTTACAGAATCATGTTACTCTCTATCCAAACTAAACAGCAGAACAGATTGTGAACTGCCTCTGGTTACAAAACGGGTCAGGTTCTCTGCTTTACCAAGTGGGTACACTCAGGAACAACCAGCATTCATACTGACTGATAAGAAAATGACCAGTCTGGCAGCAGGAATGGATCAGAGTCCCTTAGGCTCCAGTAATGGCCAACAGGAGAAGCAGACCTCAGACCTAATTTTTTACACAGTTATTACTGTTGGGTTTTTTTAAGTACAAAGGTAAACCAGTTTCTGTACATAGACCTAAATTAGGGTTCAGAAAA
Organism: Dryobates pubescens; assembly: GCF_014839835.1. NCBI lineage: Eukaryota > Metazoa > Chordata > Aves > Piciformes > Picidae > Dryobates > Dryobates pubescens. Next base: position 62,155,969 of record NC_071612.1, read on the forward strand.
AAACTTCTATGGTGCTATCCTGGATTACATTAGTAGATGCAGAGGTCAAATCCAGGCTGCACAAGCATTGTGGAGTTTGGCATTTATGAATCCAGTTCAAGTGCATCAGCAGCACAGGCTTTTTGTGAATGAAGTACACATTCATCCCTTCCCACTGGCAAAAGAAACTCTTTCATTGCTCAGGATTTAGGCAGTGACAGTTTCACAAAGGATGAGGAGACTTACTGTGTAAAGAAATTCCAAGATCCCTAGGCAGAATGAGAGCTGCACAACTAGATGTGCCAGTATGCCACTTATGCTGGTCTTGATCCAAAACCACAAAGAATTCTAGCCAGTTCAGTCACTCATTGTGCTTTCATTGCTCATCACCTACAGTTTATTTAGCTCAGGATCAGGCAATGAAGTTTGATATAACTATGAAGTGCTGAAGTCTCCAGCCACTACAGTGTGTTGCTCTGCATGGCTGCCAGGCCATTTGCTGGGTACAAACACTTTGAAGAAAAGGAACAGGAAGCAACAACAGACTATGCTCATTTGGGTGGCTGAGCATTCTTTTGTTTGAACTCACCAAGCAAATAGGGAGCGAAAAGTTAGTAACAGCTGCTGGTAACAAGAGGACATCAGCTGGCGTTCCTGGATGTTCACTCCTGGGTTGTCTTCCACACCCTGACTTTGTGCTGCAACTGCCTTTAATATATTACAAATTCATTCATTAAATGCTGTTTCCAAGGAAAGATAATGGCATACAAATCCAGCTCTGTAAATTCCATGTTTACAAAACCTGAAGAAACAAAGCCACTGTCTTTTCCCCCACAAACAAAACCAAAAATACTTCCAGAAGTACCAAAGCTTGGCAGTTTTTTGAGTCAAAATTGTTGCCCATTTACCTGGAAGTAGTTGTGCATGTTCTCCATGTGATTACACAGTGGCTTTAGTAAGTTGACTGTGCAAACAACAACCTCCTTGGGGGTTCTCTGACACAGGCGGGAAAAGCCAGTATCCTTGTAGCCTCTTTCCTGCAGCAAGCAAAAAAGATTGAAGTCACTCTAAGAGCCTTACCTGAGAATAGCTTCACATCAAGTGCTACCTCTTAGACTGCTTCTGAGTAGTGCAATTCCTGGTGTCATACTCTGCCAGGAAAGGCCACAGAGTAGGAAAGCTGGCTTCTGCTGAACAACCAGCACCAACTCAGACAAGTGGATAACATTTGATGAAAAGAATAAAATTGATGTTACATGTAGCTCCTTTATGGAATCATAGAATTATTTAGGTTAGAAAAGACATTTAAGATCATAGACTCCAGCATTTTACTCAAGCACTATAAGAAGGCAGTCTCCACACATGCAAATTAATCTAGGCAGAAACTGTGAGAAACACTTTGCTGGGAAAAGGCCTGGAGGCCACTGACCTGCTCTGTCTCAGCCCAGGCCTAGACCCTTGGCTGCTGCTGTACTTGCCTTTGGAAAGGGCACTCTCCTTGTGGAGCCCGGGGTCAGTGCATGTGCCAACTTCCAGCAGAGGTCATCCAGAAGAAAGCAAAGTTCAGCAGGCCCCAGCTGCACAACTTCACGAGCCTGCAATTACAAGAACACCAGTGCCAGGACCCAGACACCACTGTAGTGCCTCGAAGCTCAAGCTTACCCTTCATTTCCAGTTATGACTCCTGGTTTAGTTAACTTTAGCCAGGGAGCTCTTTGGTAGATGATAGTGTTTTATGTCTCCTCCATTATGGTATGGAACATTGGCTCTGGATACTCAAAGTTACTCAGAGCTCTGAACATAGCTGAGGCAATGTCAGTAACTACAGCTGAGAAATAAGCTCCCACAGATAAAGAGAGGTTTAAGCCCAGTCACAATGCACCAGCTAACAGTCAAGAAGTCACGTGAAACAGCAGCACATGGCCCAAGAGTCTTGTCAAACAGTCTTCCAGTTGGCCTGTGACTGGCATGCACAGAGACTGCTGTCCTTGGAGCAGGCCAGGCTGTACTTCAGCCTTCCACAGCCTTTTCACATTTTATGAATCTTACTGTGGCCTAACAAAGTTAGACTCCAGATGGGCTTAGCCTACAAAGAGGGTAACAAAATTCAGCACTTCTGCTTTTCACACCCAGAGTGCAATACTGGAGCCCCTTTCTTTGAACGAGGCCTGCACATGTTATGCTAGATCTTTTTTCCTTTTATGCTACATTTATATTACTTTGGTTTTAATGTTGCTACACTACATGTCTGCTGTTTTGAGGAAAGTCCTCTTTTTTCAGTGCCAGGAAACACTTTGGTTTCTTTGGGGGCAAATTCTCTCCCGGTACCTTACTTGCAGTCCTACACCAACACAACATCAATCTATCCATTTTAATGGAACAGAAAGGACTGAGGACCCTGAGAGAGGCAGCTACACAAAGCCTTGTCAGTATGGTTTTACACTGTTCTGTTCACCTCTGTATGCATCTCTGTGTCCAAGATAGACTTTGTCAGCAGCCCACAGTGGAGTACAGTGAACACCTCGAGTTCCAGCTCTCGGAAGTACGAGCGATAGCTCTGCAGCTGTGTCAGAGGATTTCCTGCTTCTCTCTCAGCAGCACTCTGAAAAGTAAACGGCAGAATTAATGTTGCAATCTGCAAGACTAAGACTTTCCAGCTCAAATAAAGGGTGTGGGTTTTTTTCCACAGAGATTTGTGCATTTTGTGCAAGGTGGATTAATCTTTGTTACCTCTTTTTTGCGAATCAGTGGCCACTGTGGAACCCATTCTGGATTTGCACCAGGAGAACCCATAAGCACCATGAGAGATGAAAGCAAATCTTTGATAAACACTAGGGTGTTTTGATAAACACTATAGGATGCTCTGCTGCCTCTGGCTGACAATCTGTATGTGCTTAGAGACTCACTCCACACAGCCCCATTGTGGGAGCCAATGTGTGTTACATGTGGCTTTACAACAGGATTTCTGTAATATCACAGTATCACAGTATAACTAAGGTTGGAAGAGACCCCAAGGATCAAGTCCAACCTGTCTCAACAGACCTCACAACTAGACCATGGCACCAAGTGCCACGTCCAATCTCCCCTTGAACACCTCCAGGGACGGTGACTCCACCACCTCCCTGGGCAGCACATCCCAATGACGAACGACTCGCTCAGTGAAGAACTTTCTCCTCACCTTGAGTCTAAACCTCCCCTGGCACAGCTTGAGACTGTGTCCCCTTGTTCTGGTGCTGGTTGCCTGGGAGAAGAGACCAACCCCTTCCTGTTTACAACCACCTTTCAGGTAGTTGTAGAGGGCAATGAGGTCACCCCTGATCCTTCTCTTCTCCAGGCTAAACAACCCCAGCTCCCTCAGCCTCTCCTCACAGGGCTGTGCTCAAGGCCTCTCCCCAGCCTTGTTGCCCTTCTCTGGACACCTTCAAGTGTCTCGATGTCCTTCTTAAACTGAGGGGCCCAGAACTGGACACAGTACTCAAGGTGTGGCCTAACCAATGCAGAGTACAGGGGCACAATGACTTCCCTGCTCCTGCTAGCCACACTATTCCTAATACAGGCCAGGATGCCATTGGCCCTCTTGGCCACCTGGGCACACTGCTGGCTCATGTTTAGGCAGGTGTCAATCAGCACCCCCAGGTCCCTCTCTGTCTGGCAGCTCTCCAGCCACTCTGACCCCAGCCTGTAGCTCTGCATGGGGTTGCCGTGGCCAAAGTGCAGCACCTGGCACTTGGACTTGTTAAATGCCATCCCACTGGACTCTGCCCATCTGTCCAGTCGGTCGAGGTCCCTCTGCAGAGCCTTTCTACCCTCTAACTGACTAACATCTGTTCCCAACTTGGTGTCATCTGCAAATTTGCTGATGACTGACTCAACCCCCTCATCCATATCATCAATGAAGATGTTAAAGAGGATGGGGCCCAGCACTGATCCCTGGGGGACGCCACTGGTGCCTGGCCGCCAGCCGGATGTGGCACCATTCACCACCACTCTCTGGGCTCGGCCCTCCAGCCAGTTCCTAACCCAGCACAGAGTGCTGCTGTCCAAGCCACGAGCTGACAGCTTAGCCAGCAGTTTACTGTGGGGAACGGTGTCAAAGGCCTTGCTGAAGTCCAGGTAGACCACACCCACAGGCCCCCCCACATCCACCAGACGGGTCACCTGATCATAGAAGGAGATCAGGTTGGAGAGGCAGGACCTGCCCTTCCTGAATCCATGTTGGCTGGACCTGAGCCCTTGGCCATCCTTCAGGTGCGCAGTTATTGCCTCCATCACTTTCCCTGGCACTGAGGTCAGGCTGACTGGCCTGCAGTTTATGGGTTCCTCCATCCAACCCTTCTTGTGGATGGGGACCACATTGGCCAGTTTCCAGTCATCTGGGACCTCTCCAGTGAGCCAGGGCTGGAGGAAAATGATGGAGAGCGGCTTGGCAGCTCATCTGCCAGCTCTCTCAGCACCCTAGGATGGATCCCATCCGGTCCCATGGACTTGTGGGTGTCCAAGTGGCTCAGCAGGTCCCGAACCAATTCCTCATGGATTTCCAGGGCATCACACTGCTCAATATGTAGTCCTGGGCAGGGCATGGCATCTAAGGACTGGTCTGGGACCAGCACTTTAGTTCAATATGAAAACTATTCCCTAACTATTTGAGACTTTGCTTACTCCCTGTAACTTCAGTGACTTTGTTGTCATATCTGACTCAGTTATCATATCTCTACAACAGCAGGAAAATAGAAGCATATTTGCCTGGCTGAAACTCATAGAGTAGATCTACCTTCTCCAGCTCAGAGAGCTCAGTATCAGGCTGGTTTCCTTCAGAACTGTCATCTGCTTGAGAACGATCTGTTGAGTCAGCTTTGCTGCCATCAGCCTTTTTTTTTCTTCCTTAAAGAGAAGAGCAATTCAGAAATGAAGGCTATACTTCTCAACACTAGAGAGCACTTGCAGGCAGGGAAACAGCACAGGTTACACTTTTATCAGGCATAAGAAATTACAGAGCAGGGACTACTTGCATGTCAATCTGTTTTAGTCAACTTCATAAGCAAGCTAGAGAAGGGAATGTTCAGGGAAATCCCCAAGGAGTGCAAAGTCTGGCATACAACTTCAGCTGCCATTTTATAACTGCTGTGCTGATCAGCATCAAAGACTTATGCTTTTATGTCTCCGTGATCCTTTCTGGGGGCCAGGCCATAGATGAAGTGAAACTATATCAATGAGTCTTCATCTTTCATTGCATTATCTTTGAAAAGGCAAATCAGACAGGAGAAGGTCCTTCCATGTCATGATAAAGCCTCTGAATCAGACTGGAAAGTGAATTTGATACTTTATGTCACTCACAAGAAGCTCCTTGTTCTCTTTCTACTGAGGAATAGAATAGAATAAACCAGGTTGGAAGAGACCTTCCAGATCATTGCATCCAACCCATCATCCAACACCACCTAATCAACTAAACCATGCAACCAAGCACCCTATCAAGTCTCCTCCTAAACACCTCCAATGATGGTGACTCCACCACCTCCCTGGACAGCCCATTCCAATGGGCAATCAATCTCTCTCTGTAGAATTTCTTCCTAACATCCAGTCTGAACCTCCCCTGGTGCAGCTTGAGACTGTGTCTTCTTGTTCTGGTGCTGGTTGCCTGGGAGAAGAGACCAGCCCACACCTCTCTACAACCTCCCTTCAGGTAGTTGTAGACAGCAATAAGGTCTCCCCTGAGTCTCCTCTTCTCCAGGCTAGGCAGCCCCAGCTCCCTCAGCCTCTCCTCATAGGGCTTGTGTTCCAAACCCTTCACCAACTTTGTTGCCCTTCTCTGGACACGTTCTTAGGCTAGATTTTATGACAGTGCTTGAGCTGATCTAATGGCTCAAGAGTAGTCATGCTCCTTTTTCTCCTTCTTTCTCCTGTTCTCAGCCACAAATGGCTGACACTTTCCTTGCACTGACTCAGGAAACCTGACCATTAGTTAAGCAGTCAGCTTGTTTGAATAGCAAAAACCTAAACTAGCAATAAATAAATAGCCAAAATAGCTCCCACAGGACCAGGAAATCATGCAGCTGAGAGAGCAGGTGTGAGGTGGACAGAGAAGCCCTCCTCTCTTTGCTGGCAGTAAGCTATTTAATTTAGCTCAGCTACAGTGAGATGCTGCACACCCAAAGGAGGAGGAACAAGGCTGGTGTCAAAACCATACACTCTCACATATGGTCACAGCACTCGTTGATTTTTTTACAAGACAACACAAACCAAGCCCAGGAGTCTCCTGGTGTGTCTTGGGCTCACTAATCTGAGCACTTCTGCTCCTTCAAAACAAAGGAGCTCCTTGACTGCAGAAGAGCCATAACTTCCCTTCTGCTTACTTAGTCACTCTTATGTGACAAGTCCAGTCCCTGTAGAACGGGTTTGGCACAGGACAACAGGGCTCTTTAATCTGTGACCTCCTCCTCTTGTTTTCACTGAATGGAATGTGAATTTGTGCCCAGTTTGGCTTGAAGGCAGACATGTTCTCAGGAAGTGTTAATCTAAACTAGAACAGAACTAGAGACAGAGCAAAGTACATCTACGTCAGCTTGAACAACTGAAAGGGAAGTTCTGTTTCTTCTCTGTGAGAGTCAGCAATGGGAAAGAATAAAGATAGTGTTTCCTTGTGCAGTAGAGCCTTGACAAGGCCCTTAAGACATCAGTTAGGCACAACCTAAAGGACAGGAACTTGCGAGGCAGATGGACCTGGGTTCACTACCAGACAACTGCACAAACCCACTAAAGGCAGAACAACTTCCTGCTGCAGAAAACACTTTGGCAGGTGAAAAGTCAATGAAAGCCTTGGATTTTTAGTTGTTTAATATGAGCTTTCCCAAAGAGACAGACTATCCAACACCCAGTTGGAGTAGGATATTTTTACATCTCCACTTAAGCTGCCACAGGAGTTGATCAGGAAAGCTTTCAAGCTAGACAGACGTTGTCAGGAATCCCGTGCTTTATGCACACACAGACACCATGGCTGCAGTGCATTTTGCCTCTGTTTTCTTAAACCTTTTAAGCTTTCTTACCATTCCTTTTCCTTGCTGGACCAGCAGCATTAACGGATGGTACAGCCTCCACAGCTTCAGAATCAAAAGTGGCTGGTGGTGGGACATAACCAGGGGTTACTGGAAGAGGCAAAATGTGGAAATGGGGTTAGTTCAGCTCCTGAATGACATACAAGCATGGTACTATCTAGAGGAAGCATTGTACCTTTCACCATCCTGGTGAACACCCTTCTGCTCTTATGCTTAGGTGCATTTAGCTCCAATTAGCCTTCTCATGTGTCTGCACTGCAATGGAATTGCATCTCTTTGCATTCCTCCAGCAAGGAAGGGTAAGAAGTGCTGAGCTGTCCTTGGACATCTGTCCATGTTGGAGAAGTTTAAAGAGCTGTTCTACGCATCTGAGCCCCTTTCTGCCCTGGCCTTGTGCTCTTAGAGCAGCTCCAGTAGCACTGAGGTTGCACTTCAGGTGAAGCTGGTCTGTTGGTTTACAAACAGCTCTCAATGGATAGCTTGTGGAAGGTGGCAGTGTACTCTCAGGTGAAGCTGGTCTGTTGGTTTACAAACAGCTCTCAATGGATAGCTTGTGGAAGGTGGCAGTGTACTCTCAGGTGAAGCTGGTCTGTTGGTTTACAAACAGCTCTCAATGGATAGCTTGTGGAAGGTGGCAGTGTACTCTTCATTATATTTAGCTTATGGAAGACCTTCTCATTGTGGAAAGTGATAATAATTATAAGAGGAAACCATAAACAATGACAAGCACAAACCAGGCAGACAAGGGATCATGGAGCCAATGCCCAAGACAAAAAAAGTCTCCATTTTAAAAACTCCAAGCACAGCTTTGGAAATGGACACCTGGACTTGTGAAGTGGGAGGAAAAAGAGGCTCTTGAAGATTTGGGGTATTCTGATGGGGAAGAAGGGTAGAACTATGCAAATGAATGACACAACCAGCAGAGAAGTGAAACTTGTTACAAGGTGAAAACTGGAGAAACACACTGGTTTTTGTAGAATAGAGGCTGGTTTACTCCACTATCCACCACATACAGGTTGACTCTGCCAAGTCTGCCTGGGAAGAGTCAAAGAGATGCCACTGAGGAGGGCATTGGGAAGGGCAGTTTGGATGCAGACACACTGAGAACAACAGCTGCCCATGCATGATCTCTTAGGGCACTGTAAAAATGCAGTATGTGTTACCAGAGATTTTCTCCCCTGATGTTTAAGCCAATTGCTTTCACTTCACAGCTGGTTCAGGCCCAGAATGTACACATGTTTCATACTCACCTGCCAAGCATTTTCCCAGCACAGTCTGCAGCTCTGTGATGTTCTGTAATCGGATCAGAACTTTCCCCTTCATCTCAGCGTCCTGTTGCTGGCAGAAGGCATTCACAACCTAAAGACACAAACCAGGCTTAGGCAGATTTGTACCCACGTTGACTACTTTTTCCTTTTCTGAGTAACAGCCTCAAGTCCTGAATAAGCAAACAGCTCAGCACAAGTGGCCTGTGTGACCAGATCAAAACTGCAAGAACAAAGAACACAGCCATAACTGGTGCAATCTATGAAAAGCAACAGAGCAACACCTACAGATCAGGTATTAACTGGAGAAGAGGAATTAGCACCTTTTAGTGCTGCCTGTGGCTCTGAAGACCACTTCATGCTTCCAAGGTCTGCCAGGAAAGAGGCAGTCCTGGGAGAAGAGCAGGGAGAGGGTGGACTGGGGGTGCAGAATTGCACCAACTCTGACATATCTCATGTTATCAGAGTAATCCCAAAAGGGAACACTCCCACTGACCATCAGTGTTAGCAAACAAATGGTTTAAATGTGCTTGAAGGCACTGCATTTCACCCTTCCAAAAGCTCAGAGAGGTACAGAACAAAGCACAGGCACTAAAAAAAATTGTAAGGGACCTGTGGAAGCCTCTGGTCCAACACCATGTTCAAAATAGTGTTAACTGAACAGGTTGCCTTTTCCAGAGCCTTTTTTAAACAGAGCACTGAACATCTCCAAGCAAGGTGATCCCACAGCATCTCTGGAAATGGAGCTCAACCTTTGTTTTAAGTAATAGAAGACCATAGTAAAAGGCTACAACATGCCCTTATACCAAAGCATGCTGGTGTAGACTGCAGCTGAGTGGCAATTAGAAAATTCACACCAGCAAGGCAGCCCTTAGAGCTTCTGTGCAAGAAAGTAAAGTTGGAGAAATCATCAGGACCTTGCTGGAGAGGGCTTCCAAGTGGGAAGACACTTCTTCAGCAACAATTGCACCCCTGAAGACTAGGGTTAGTGTTTATAAGTGTTGCTCCTCAGTGCCACTCCAGCATCAGCAGACAAGGTTTTGCTCACCTCACGAAACCAGTTGAGAGCATAGAACAGGAGCGAGCACAGGAATTCCCGCTCCTGCTTGGACAGTGAGTCCAGCTTCCCTTCAACCTCCAGGTCAGTCAGGTACAGGGGGCAACCTGAGACAGAGCAGGAAAAGAGCCTGTTGGACTGGGTTCTCTACCCAGTTGCACTTCAGGTGAAGCTGGTCTGTTGGTTTACAAACAGCTCTCAATGGATAGCTTGTGGAAGGTGGCTTTGCATGGGCAAAGTCTCTCACCAAAGCCTGTATCCATTCCAACAGCTATTTGAAGTAAGCACGTCAGCTATTCCATCCCCAGACAAAGAAACTGTCTCCCCTCCCTCCCTTCCACTTTGTGGGCAACAGAGCATTGCAGCACAACTCTTCCCACAGCTGCAGGAAGTCTTTGCAGACCTCAGACAGTCTGTCTGTCAGACAGACTCTAAATCAGGTTTGTTTCCCATACCTAATAAGGCATCGATCTTCTCCAGGCTTCCACTGTTTTGCTCTCCAGTGTAGAGCCTCAGCAATCGGAAACAGGGCAACAGACACATCGGTGACACTGCTCTGGGGGAAAATAAGAAACAGAGTGGCTCCTATGCCTCACATATCTCCAGAATGCCCAGCACTTTTCCATTACATCCTATGTCCTCCCCAGGCCACTGTGCCTTTGCCTTCTATTTTGCTTCCTGCAAGTCCCAGAAACACAGAGAAGAATCACATCATATGGTCTGGGGTCAGAGTGGCTGGAGAGCAGTCAGGCTGAGAGGGACCTGGGGGTGCTGGTCGACGGTAGACTGAACATGAGCCTGCAGTGTGCCCAGGCAGCTAAGAGGGCCAATGGCATCCTGGCCTGCATCAGGAACAGTGTGGCCAGCAGGAGCAGGGAGGTCATTCTGCCCCTGTACACTGCACTGGTTAGGCCGCACCTCGAGTACTGTGTCCAGTTCTGGGCCCCTCAGTTTAGGAAGGAGGTTGACTTGCTGGAACGAGTCCAGAGGAGAGCAACAAAGTTGGTGAGGGGTTTGGAACATAAGCCCTACGAGGAGAGGCTGAGGGAGCTGGGGTTGCTTAGCCTGGAGAAGAGGAGACTCAGGGGTGACCTTATTACTCTCTACAACTACCTGAAGGGAGGTTGTAGACAGACGGATGTTGGTCTCTTCTCCCAGGCAGCCAGTACCAGAACAAGAGGACACAGTCTCAGGCTGCACCAGGGGAGGTTCAGGCTGGATGTTAGAAAAAAGTTCTATACAGAAAGAGTGATTGCACATTGGAATGGGCTGCCTGGGGAGGTGGTGGAGTCGCCATCACTGGAGGTTTTTAGGAGAAGACTTGACGGGGTACTTGGTGCTGTGGGTTAGTTGCTTGGGTGGTGTTGGATTGGTTGATGGGTTGGACGTGATGATCTTGAAGGTCTCTTCCAACCTGGTTTATTCTATGTATTCTATGTATTCTAAAAACCCCTAAATATTTTAAAACTGGTAATGGCCAGTATTCTGGAAAAGCAGAGGATGGAAACTCTGCTGCAATGGACAAAAAAATGGGATCAGATTTATTTCTGGTAAAAAGCAAAGTTGAATTCAGAAGGAATTATAAGAAATTGTGCAAGAGAGCTGGGAGTAGTGGAGAGATCCCTTTAAATGTTTTGTAGCATGCTACTGCTCACATTCTGAGTGAGGAAAACTAATCTTTTTTCCACAGAATCATGTGGTTCAAGTGACCATGTCCTTTTGTAAGCACAACTGGAATCTCAACAAAGTCTTATGACAATAAATTATGCAGGATATGAAGGTGCCAGGGTTTGGGGGTTTTTTAAGCCTTTTCTAACTTGGATGCCCTGCTGTTTAATTGGATGGTTTTATTTCTTACATGCTTCCTGTTCCATTCTCCAAAGAAAAAGCCCATATTTCTCAGCCAAATGTCCCTTGTAGCTGCATGTTTGTGGTTTTGCTCTGGAGTACAAGTCTATGTTGTCTAAGTACAGCTGAAGGTGAGAACAAATTGTGTACTGTTGACGCACTAAGTCCTTGATGACTCTATTTGAGAGCCCTCACTCAAAGTAGTATTTTTTGTCACCTCAGAGTCACCTGTTTATCTCAATATGGCATTTAACAATGTCATAACCCTGGAACAAAGAGCTACTGTTCTCATATCACAGGTGGGAAACAAAGCAGATGCATCATGACTTGCTGCAAGATCACCTAACCAGCCTGAGCCAGAACAGTCTGCCAGTTGCCATCCAGCTCAAGCCTGTAGACCTACCTGAATATGTCTAGCAGCAAGAGAAGAACACTGGAAACAAATTAACTCTCTGTCCCGCTCTTTAACAGGCAGGCAGGGAGTGCTGACAAGCCGAGAAGTGCCACAAATGAAAACAATTCCTTTAACTTTGCAGCCACCTCACAGTTAAGTCTGAAAGTACCTTTTACTCTCGTTACTCATTTCAGCAGCGGCCCTTCCTGGCTCGCTCTGTGCCACCAATGGCAAGAGGTTAATAGCAATTGCTTCCTGACTCTCCTCTTCATCCAGATTATACAAGGACTTCACTGGGAACAAGAATGAACTGCAAGGAAAAGGAGACAAGCTCTTGGTGACAACCTGCTTTCCCAGTGACAGGAACATTACAAATACTTAGTCTGTGATTAGTATACCCTTCCACTGTGGGGCTGAGATCCACCACGAAGTCATTGGGAAAGTTCTCCACCAAACTCTTCCCAAAGTCCTCCTGTAAAGAAAGGGGGAAAAAAAACCTGCTCAGTAAAGGGGCTCATTGAAGAAAGATTCAACAGTAGCAGTGGAAAATGCAGAAGATAAGGTCAAGCAAAAGTATCCTGGAACAGTCACAGCAATGAAGTCCCACTGCCTGCAAGAGCCTTCAGAGAAAATCAGGAAACATTGCTAAGCATGCACAACCAGTTTCTTTTCCAGTCTTTGGATGCAGGCATGTCTGGGAGTTCTGCAGTGCTGTAAAGAGGTGGAGGAGCTGGCTGGGACACAAAAGCAGCCATGGGAAGTTCTCTGTCCTAAGAGCGAGCTGCTCATCATAAAGAGCTGGCTATGAAGTGCTGGCAAAGCTTTATTTCACACAACATGTCCCACCCATTTCACGTGCTTACATTGTTAAAAATTAAAGTAATAACTATGACAGAGCCTGGATAAACAGCCAATGAAATGACCCAAAAAACATTCTGGAGAAGAACTTGAACTTGCTTTGACATTTCAGTCTTGCAAGAAAAAAAAGGAGAACCGCTCCTACTTTGCTTCTCCTCTTTGGAGCACTCAGCTAGACCTCAGGAGACTGGCATTTCTAGCCCTGGGCACAGAGCTGTTTAGACTGCCAGCACTTCACAGCTCCCTGACAGCCTTCCCGCCCTCCAACACGCAGTATTCTCCACTCAACCAGCAGGTGCAAAGAGCACTTACACCACAGTGATCAATTCCACAGCAGCCCTTGATGTTTTCCTGGGCTTGCCACCCTCCTAGTAGCTACAGCACACATGCAAAGGAAGCCCCCAGCAAGACGGAAGAACTGTCCAGTGCCCTTCACAAGCCTCTTCCTAGTACCATAAATACGGTTTATTTGTTACCATAAATGACTGTGGCTCTTCCAAGTACCTAGGCATCAGGCAGCCTTAATAGTCTGACCAGAAGCCAATTTCAATACCAAGTTCTTTCAGATTCTTTCATTTATTAATCTTAAAAGTATGTTCTGAAATCTTGTCTTGGAAAAGCTCATATAAATGAAACTGCTAAAAGCACAGTGAGGAATCTGCCACAACCACAAAAGAGCAGAGAGAGCTGCAAGAGGATGTTTGTGTCTGATCAATCTGTTAGGGGACCTTAAACACGCTTGGGGCAAGAGTTTTCAAACTGGACTGAAATCCCCAAATCAACTCTGTCCTGCCAATACCTGAGAAACATCATGTGTCTGAAAAATTCATTTAAGTGAGTAAGTTCAAACTTCTGTGCAACGTACCAGGAGCTCCAAGTCCAAATTCCCCTTCTGCTTCTCAATCAAACTGGCAAGCTCATCATAGTAGAGAGCCAAGAGCTCTGGTGCTTGCTCACAGCAGAAGCCCACAAGGTCCATCAAGGTTGAAAGCTAAAAGGAGAAAGAGCAGTCTTCAGAAATGGGTGTCTTTTACACTAATTCATTCTGAGGCATATCCAAAGCTTTGTGTCTATAGGGTAACAGCCTATGGTGACTCGTCTTGCAAAGGTCAAATTTGAAGGAGGAATATGGATGTTCCAAGGCCTTGGCCCAGCTCCACCAAAAAAACCCAAACAACCAACAAACACAAACCTCTCCCACCCAGAACTACCCTTAAACAGTGTCAGCCTAGAAGGCGGCTCTTCAGTGGGAACTAAGGGAAAAAGCCAAGGCTACAACGGAAGTACTTTCTCTGGATAGCCTAAAAAATGCTGCTGCCAAGCTGGAAGGAAGGCAAAGATTGCCTTTGGCTCACTGAAGCAGATTGGCCTGTTTCTTTCCATTGTGTTTGAAATAACATCTGGATAAAAGACGTTCACTAGGTGGCTGCTGTACTGCTTGTCCTGGACTAGCTGCAGGCAAGACCAGCAGGTGCTGTCTTAGTAGACACCTTGGTTTCCCCAAACCCAGCAGATTCTTGGCTCAGTAAAGCTAACTCCCACATATAACTACCACTTCAGTGTTTCTAGTCGCACCTCCTTGCTGACCACATCCTCCTCCTTTCCCACACCGCTCCAGTCTTGGTACTCACCTGCCCATCGTGCTCACTGTTCAGCTGCGGTCTCTCCAATGAGCTACCATCTCCTTCATTTCTGAAAGCAATGGATAATCCTGCTGTTAGTGCCCAAAACTTCAGACACATCAAAATCCATCACACACATGAAGTTCTCTCTCCAGAAATTGAAGAATCATGCATGAAAGAGATGTCCTTTGGAACACTAATAAATAAAGACCTGCTGCTGTTTGGGAACTTCAGGACAGCCCTCCAGTTGTCCTCTCTTCTGAAAACCATGGAGACTGACTTTACCATAAGGTTAATATCTGTAGTTGTACACTAGAAGAACTACTCAAAAATCCTGCTGCTTACTTGCAGGGCTCAGAAAAGAACTTTTTCCTCTGATACATTAGCTTTCAAGTCTGTCTCATTTACTGGCATCCTGTCTGATTTTTCTCAGTAAAAGATTAAAGTACACAACCATTTATCGTGATGCAAAGATCTTTCTCAAGTGCAGGCAGATCTTCCCCATGCATTTGGGTCAGACTTGAGTGGGAAGGAATTTCTCCACAGGTTAAACTTTCCCTGGGGATCTACTTTCAAAGGCATGGAACACGCTCCATTTGCTGGGATCCTCTGTGTGCACTTTACTAGGTAAGGTTCCTGCCATCAAAGGTGATGCACTGATGATCCCATAGGTACTTTTGTTTTGTTGCTTGGTCTTTGGTTTTTTTTCCCCCTTAATTCTTATTTTACAATTTGCTAAATCTCATTTTGAAATAACTCTATTAGCAAACCCTGCTTAGACTTGAACCTGTGCCTTTAAATTAGTGAGTCTGAAGTCAGTGCTACGGGAGCAACCACGAAGAAGTATACTGACTCAGGGCCCAGAACTAAAATGGGTTTTGCTCTTCATGTAATAAACACCCAAAGTATTTATTAAGCAGTACAAATATCAATGAGCTAGATAATGCTTCCCAGCACCAGTCAAATCCTTATTTTTCAAGCACTTTAATCTTTGCCACAGCTCTTACCAGGGCTCTGCCCAGTTTCCAAATGCTGTTTATACATATTTATGCAGTACACTGGAAATTGCCATGTCAGTGCCCAGCATAGCAGTAACAACCTCCCTCCTTACTTCCCTTTGAGATTTCCTTGCTTGGTAAATGACCTTCCATCCCGAGAGCTGTTTACAGATGCCTTGGCTACAAAACTAGGCAAGGTGATGTGAATTGCCAGCTGTGAACTTGAGTGGGTGAGAAAAAGTGCAATTTATACATTTGAGAACTCTATGATTGTAAAGCGAAGAGCAAAATGCGGCCCTGTGACTACAATGGTATTTAGTGATGCAGTGTTCCCAGTGCTTCAGTGTAAAGAGCTGCTTTCAGCTGAAGTACTGCAATGTTGCAGTTGTTTATGAACCCCTAGAAAACTTGTGGCTGTCTTTTTTCTTTTAATTTTTTACATATGCTGTAGAGGTGCTCCAGTGCAGAACAATGTAATTAAAGCATCCAGGAACCTCTAAAAGTTTGCTTCTGTGTTGAAGTCTCAGTATATTGAGGGAGACTAACATCCCAAACACATGAAATAATCAATGACCTGCTATCTCTGTAAATGTACATCCTGTTTTGGTTTTGCATGGTACAGGCTAGAAGTTGAGAGTGTATTTGAGACCTGGGGGTGCTGGTCAATGGTAGGCTGAACACGAGCCAGCAGTGTGCCCAGGCAGCCAAGAGGGCCAATGGCATCCTGGCCTGCATCAGGAACAGTGTGGCCAGCAGGAGCAGGGAGGTCATTGTGCCCCTGTACGCTGCACTGGTTAGGCCACACCTCGAGTCCTGTGTCCAGTTCTGGGCCCCTCAGTTTAGGAAGGAGGTTGACTTGCTGGAACGAGTCCAGAGAAGGGCAACAAAGTTGGTGAGGGGTTTGGAGCACAGCCCTATGAGGAGAGACTGAGGGAGCTGGGGTTGCTTAGCCTGGAGAAGAGGAGACTCAGGGGTGACCTTATTACTCTCTACAACTACCTGAAGGGAGGTTGTAGACAGGAAGAGGTTGGTCTCTTCTCCCAGGCAGCCAGTACCAGAACAAGAGGACACAGTCTCAGGCTGCGCCAGGGGAGGTTTAGGTTGGATGTTAGGAAGAAGTTCTATACAGAGAGAGTGATTGCCCATTGGAATGGGCTGCCTGGGGAGGTGGTGGAGTCACCGTCATTGGGGGTGTTCAGGAGGAGACTTGATGGGGTGCTTGGTGCCGTGGGTTAGTTGTTTGGGTGGTGTTGGATTGGTTGATGGGTTGGACGTGATGATCTTGAAGGTCTCTTCCAACCTGGTTTACTCTATGTATTCTCTCTATGTATTCCCTGTATCCAAACACAGGGCACATGAAGTTATTCAGCCAGCTGACAGAACCTGAGCAGCAGTCACTATACTGGTGTTCACACTTTCTTCCAAACAACAGATCCTGCTGGTGCTAGTCAAGGCATTCACGGAGAACAAGAAATTTGGGATGCCTTTGAGATTTAACAGCAGGTGAGCAGCACTGAGCCAGCGGTGACACCTAACACTCTGCTCTGCAGAAGAGTTTGAAGTTCCTGCATTTGACCAAGACATGCAGGAGCTGAAAGGCAATGCCCTCTTTCCTTTGTTCCAGTCCAGCTCTGGTCTGTACTGAGACTATGTTAAATTAATCTCTCTTACCTTTTTAATGCCATGATGCCTATCATGGTCACAGCACCAATAATCGCCATCTGTTTGTGGTTGGGAACTGTACTGGAGAGCCACTTCCTGATCACCATGTGCATGTCATCCTAAAGGAAAGATGCAGACCGTGTCACCACAGAGGTACTTCTGTGCACCACTCACAATTTTATTGGCATCCTCACTTAATGTTATCACTAGAGGTCTCTGGGGGATGGTTTACTATAAAAATCCCAATCACAGCACTGGGTGAGGCTGCAAACAGCATGAAAAGTGGTTCACTTTGACTTTGCTGCAATTGCTACACCGAACATGTAGCTGGTCCAGGTTTCATCTATAATTGAAGAATATATTAAAAGCAAAAAGAGTCATGAGGCTCCTGTACAAAATGAATATGCATTTAGACCAGGTTTGACAGCTTCCTGTGTTTAAACTAGAGGCACAAAAGGTACGAAGTCCACCACTTCACAGCAGAGTCCTCTATCCTGTGTAGCTCAGTTTTTTCTAACATGAATGTCTTTGATGTCTCTGGTGTATAAACCTTAAGCAGACAAATCAAGATGAACATTGTGGAGAAGAAGCCAAATTATACTTTCTGAACGCTTCCAAGTGAAGGAAAAACAAACCTTCACAAGGAGGTTTTTGAATTTACACTTCCCCAAGTCTTCAAGGCTCAGCTAAACAAAGCCACAGCCAACCTGATATCATATTGGTGATGATCCCACACCAAATGAGAAGTTAGAGGCTGTTATTGGTCCCCTTCCACAAACATTTCTATCAACTCTACCAGGTTGTTCCAGGGGGGTGGTTGAGGCCCCTTCCCTGGAGACATTCAAGGTAAGACTTGACAAGGCCCTGGGCAGCCTGGCCTAGTTGGGGATGTCACTGCTGACTGCAGGGAGGTCGGACAAGATGACTTTTGGAGGTCCCTTCCAACCTGGACCAATCTATGGTTCTAGGATTACATGTGCAAGAGAGGAGGACCATTCTGAGAAAGATGTGAGGTATGCAGTCACTGTAATGAACCTTTGCTATAGGGGGTGGAAAATCTGGAGCCGCACGCTCACTTGCAACCACTTGGGAAGAAGAGAATTTTAAGCTGAAGGACATCCTGATATCAATCACTGCCCATAGATGAGGCCACTATTGGCACAACACAAACTCTGGATGTTAACCTAGCAAAAAAGGGCCAACTGCTTTCTGTTGTGTCCCTGCTCACCTGGATATAGGTGCCTTCTTGCCTCTGGGTGAATGCCAGTGTGCTGAGAATGGAGAACAGCTTCCGGATCTGGCATGGATTCAGTTTCTGTGTAGAGTCTAAAATGGTCTGCAAGAGAGAAACCACAAACTAGCTCAGCTGTATCAAGAGTCCCTTCCCATGTTTGAAATAATACACTAAGTGTCAATTGCAAGGAAGAACAATTCACTGTAGCTTCTCTGTACATGCATGAAAACCCTACATTCAAATTAAATAAACCTAAATATGGAACTATTTTTTTGGCCCGAATTACTCTCCTTTGGAATGAGGCATTGAGTTTGACAGGATGAGAACCACTTTTGCAACCTTCCAGAAAATTCTCCCAGTTTGAAGATTAAAAATAGCTGTTTGGGGAGATGATGTGTGCTAAGATCTGCATGTTCTCTCTGTGCTGGAAAGGCTCCAGCTCAGTGTCAAACACACCGGGCATCTGTGGCTCTGCAGATCTTTTCACAGCTCACTGGCTAGTGTCTCAACCACCTCTGAGAGGCATGCCAAACACACTGCCCTGCCAGACCTTGAGGTGTGGCCAGAGCATTGATTAATGTGTTTCACATGCAAGCTTTGGTAAAGCATCAAAGGCTGGTCCATGGAAACCATAAGCAGTGAGTGATCTGCCAGCACAAGAACACACAGACAAGGTCAGGAGGAAGGTCAGCAGTCTCAGACTGCTGTGTGCAAATAGTCCCCACTGCACCTCTGACAATGCATTCAATTGTGAGCAAGAGTTTTAGGTCAACTCTTTCAAGGACTGCTTTCAAGCCTGAGTCCTTATAACATCCTCCCTCTGCCAGGAGGCAAGCAAGACCCATTTATTCCTGCTACACCCATCAAATGTCTGACAGATTGCATTGCAAACTCTTATGGCAGATCTTAATGCCATATTTTAAGCAAGGAACTTACATTTAATAGAAAACTATAGAATCATCAGCACCAAGTGGAAATCAGAAGTTAGAGGGGTGGTGAAATACCCATATTCTTCAAGGGCTCTGAAATACAGGGTGTCTTTAAGCTACAAATCACCACAGATGGAGGACTGTTCAAGGAAAGCATTGCTATGTGTTTGCGTTGTTGGTTTGCTCTTCCCTTAATCTCCATTTTTGCTACTGTTAGAAACAGGCAACTGACTGACCCTTGCTTGTCACTCTTGGGAGTTAAGGACCCTTTTTATTTTTCCTCCCCATTGAAGACTTTTGCTTTTTAATACATTTAGGACACAAGTCTTCTCCCATCCCTGCCAGGAGTTTTGCTCTAGGATTCAAATACTGGCTGAAGCACTGCCAGTCTTTCCATGTGGTAGAACAGGCAGTCCACAAAGGGAGCGGGTTTTGGCAAAGGACTTGAAATAGCTGATGTTAACAAAGACAGCATTTTCCTTCCATCACAGGTGCCATTCCATGCCTGAAAGTTAAGCATTGTCCAGCTAAAGGGAAGGGTAGATTTTTCCTTTGATCACCTCATCCTGTCAAAATACCATTTATGCTGTCTTACAGCTCATGCTTTCACAGCAGGTACTTTTCACTTCTGACCACTGCATTTCTCAACACAGATAGCTTTGCAAATACCAATTGTTCCAGTACTCTACATCTGAAAAGTACCAATCTGTTCTGGTGTAAGGTCCTGAAATATAGCATTGCCCCACACATACCTTCACAAAGGTGGCATAGCGCATCAGCAGGGATGTGTGCAGTGTCACCAAATCCGTCAGCACATCCAGAGAAACGTCCACTTCTGTCTCGCTCCCACTGCACACATGAGTCACCAAAGCAGTCACTACCTCCTGAGGAAAAAGCCCCAGAGAAGCCACAGTGAAATATCAACAGAAAAACATCTGCCCTGTTCTGCTGATATAGAACACGTTGCTCAGGAGCAGAAAATCATCCTGAAACTCAACCATGGTGTTCTGAGTCAGTTTGCTCTCTAGTTTCTGATATCTACAATGACTTTCTCCTTGAGCCTGAATTTTATTCATTTCTAAAAGCTCCCACAATTCCACAAAGCAGCTCTTTACCAGTCTTTTCCTGCTAATACTACTGCAGCTTCTGTTCTTTGCTAGCAACACACAGACTGATAAAAAAACCACCCTGTTTTCTTAGGTGCAACAGAACGCTGCACCACGCTCAGCAGGACATCCCCTCTAACCTCAGCAGTTCCTGTGTCTCAACAACCTTTCTCACCAGCAGTTCAAAATCTACATTCTTGTTTCAAAAAAAGCTTTTTATGGCCACATGCCTTCACATCTCAGGGTTTTCCCAGTTACTTTTTTGTTTGTCTGCCTGTTACATTTGCTGTAATAAACCACACAGACACTGTGCTGGAGACATACTTAAACATCCTGTGCCTGCAAACCTGTGAATACACTCAAAAGCTTATGCAGAGCTGTCTTCAGTGCCCACATTTTTTATGTCAGCATGTCTGCAGGGACTCAGAGTTTGAAGTCTAGTCTGTGACTATTTCAGAGCACGTGGCAAGAGCCCAAGTTGGTCAGAGCTCCAAGGGAAATCTGTGTAAACTTTTTCATCACATTAAGTTATCCAAGGAAAAGGGGAAAAAAGTTTGTATTGAGACTACTACAATGGCCTTTTAAAGCAGAGGATGCTCCAAGTGACTAGGTAAGACACAACAGGATTTATGAACAAATCTGCTCTGTGTCCCTGGGGGCCAGGCCTGATTTCTCAGTCAATTTGCTTGCTTTCCAAATTGCAGCAAACCTAGCACAGTCTCCTCTGCTCCCTAAGTATTTTTCACACACTGTCACTTCTGAGGCCTGCTTGTTTGCTCCCTGCCCCTCCCAGTAGTCACTGTGTTTCAATCACTTGCTACCAGAGTCATCTTGTGACCGTTTCCCATGTTCTGCCTGGCCTACTCTAAAGCACAGACCTCTCTCCAAAGGCTTCCAACTGCCTCAAATCCTCTCCCCCTAAAGGATCATGACATACAATCTAGAACAAAGTGCTAACACAAATTTAACAGATGCCATCCATCACACTATACCTGCTGGCAGTAAGAGTCAAAGGCTGCAAAAGCTTGTTTGTACATGCGGCTACCAAAGGAGACTATGGCCGGGTGTGCAGAGCGCAGAAACACCTGAGCAAGTGCTAGGATTGAAGGGAAGAAGTCTTTGATAACCTGAAATGCAGAAAGCATGGAAGAAGAGATTATTGCTGCTTGTTTTAAACACTCAGCTCCCTAGAGTGCACTATACCTCATCCTGAAAGCTTTGTCTAGTTTAGGAGGTGCTTTCCTGCCTTCTCGGACTGTCCTCTCTTGCACAAATGGGTAAGAACAGCCAAGGCACACAAGAATTGGGCTCTACAACCCTCCTCAAACAAAGGATTTAGACTGCTTAGGAAGTCAAGTTACATAGCTACAGAGCTTGAAGCAGCACACCCATTATGGGCGACACCAGGGAAGTCGCATTGCAGAACATACCACTAAATACAAGCCTCAGGACAGACACGCTTCTGGCTTTACTTTAACAGAAGGGCTCCACTGCATCAAGATACTCAGAAAAAGCTAAATTTTCTTTCAAAGTTAGCTTAAACACACTGAGGTCCTTTGAAGAACAAGCTCTTATTAAGATGTAAAGTGGCTTAATTTATCTTAACTTATTCTGAGAGGGAGTTAAACTAAAACTGAATTAAGCCCTTTATATTCAGCACAAACTGTGCCTACATAAGGCACTATTATAGTTCAATTAATTAATTTTACCTCCATAACTCAAGTGTTTCTCATCTGCCCTCTACCTCCAGCAAGCAGTACTGTGTCATTTTTACACACACATTTAGGCCTAGAAACCATTGTGCTGAACAACAGCACCAAACAACAGCAGAGGTTTCACACCAAAATCAAAGACCCTTCTAATTCTGAGGAAAGGTCCTCTCTAAAAACCCATGTGACAGTTACAACAGAGGACATGTTCCTTGGGAGACTGATCTGGGACTTAATAAATAAATAAATAAATAAAAACAGAAGAGGACAGAACAGGAATTGTAGAATTAATGCAGCACAGGGTTAAGTTGTCATCTGACGGGGCCATGGAGATGATTAGAGGGCTGAAGTACCTCCCCTATGGGAACACAGCTGGGGCTGTTCAGCCTGGAGGAAAGAAGGCTGTGGGCAGACATTACAGCAGCCATCCAGTACTTAAAAGGTGCCCATAGGAAAGCTGGGGAAGCACATTTTACAAGGGCTTGTAGTGATAGGATGAGAGGGAATGGATTGAAGCCTGAGGAGGGCAGATTTAGACTGGATATTAGAAAGAAATTCTTTACAGTGAGGGTGGTGAGACACTGGCGCAGGCTGCCCAGGGAAGTCATGGATGCCCCCTCCCTGGAGACATTCAAGGCCAAGTTGGACAAGCCCTTGAACAACCTGGTCTGGTGGAAAGTGTCCCTGCCCATGTCAGGGGGGTTGAAACTAGATGATCTCCAAGGACCCTTCCAAACCAAACCATTCTATGATCTTTGAGAGATCTAGGAAAAGAGGAAGTCCCAAAGCAGAGTGAGCACTGACCACTGAATGATTTTGGAAGGCATTCTGCATCAGCTGTTCTGGTATGCAGCCCAGTCGAATTTTGGTCCTCAATACTCTCTCAGTGTGCTTCCTGTTCTTGGTGTTTGTAGAATGGATTAGCAGCAAAACTATTAGATCCAGAACCTTTTTGAGGAAATAACCACCATCATTACACTGAAAAGGTACTAAACAGTCCAGACAACTACATACTTTGAAATCAAAGCTGAGAAGAAACTCCTGATGGCCACAACAGTAGAAAAATCTCATCAGTCCAAGAGGACAGAATTAAAGCAGGGTAATGTCCCATGATGTTTAGAAGGGATGCACTAAGTGTTACACTAGTGTCATACTAGGAAGAAGTCAAATATACCAACAGAACTTCCCAAGCAACATCACTGTCACTTTCTGCTCCAGAATCTCTTAGTCTACAGGCATGAATAAAGCACTTGAGAACACCAGCAGAAGAGGACACTCCCAGAGACAAGTGCAGAGTCAGAAGTATTACCTTATGGTCAGATACAGATGTGCTTTTCTCAATAGCCTAAAAGAAAAAGGTCCCAAAAAACAAAGATGTTATGCTGCAGTTCAATTCTCTAGTCCAAAACCAAACCAAAAAACACAGACACCAAACTGTTCAGATTTCTCTCCTCTACAACAGGAGAGCTATCAAAGCCAGCAAACTGGATCTTGCCAACAGCAGGGAATCCAGAAGGCACTCCAAACCATCACAAAAAAGAATAAAAAGATCAGTTTCACTAAGAACATTCTCAAATAAGATCAGGCTTGAGAAAGGAGCTAAGGTACTGAGCACTGAAAGGCCAAGAACAGATAACCCCCTTATTTACACTGAAATGCAGTTTTAAATTGAATTTAGCCCAATAACAGTAAATATTTATTTCCTGCTGGACATTTTCAAGAGCCTTAAGGTTACAGACAGGTTAGTCTCAGAATATGGGTATATATTTTTGCTCTCCTGCAGGAAGGAATAAGCTAAGATTATTTTCCCTAAAACTCTCTTGTCAACATTCAGAACCAGATTTATCTGGCATTTCACACAGCAGAGCCCAGGGGGCCATCTTGCAAGCACTGTGAAATCAGTAACTGAGGAAGAAAAGAGACTCCTGAAAAGGAACTGCCAATTTGGAACACAGAATGAAATCAGCATCAGCAAAATAAAAAGCTAACATTTGTCTTTTGTTATCACATTTGATTGCAAGAAATGCATAGGCTCAACCAAGGACTCCAATTAAATAAGGCAACAAGGGCTGAAGCAGCTTACCTTAATCCAAGCTTCTGAGATATCTTTCTGAAATCTCACAGATAACTTGATGACATCAAAGATTAGCTTCACACAGTTTTGGCTGGTGGTTACTTGGCTCATGGAAGTGCTGTAAATGATCAGAAAGGAGGAGACTCGGTTATTGCAAGTAGAGTAGTAAAAGGACCAAGGCAGCCTAGCAGTCCCAGCACTTACTTAAAGCAGCCATTCTCTAGAGGGAATGATCTGGCAAGGATAGGGAATTTCAGAAGAGGGTAGAAGCAGAGGTTGCAGAATCAGACATACTGGAGGGAAAAATGAAACAGATGAACTAGCAGCAGCATTATTATAACTGGAGTTGCATACCCCATGCAGACATGGATACAGATGGCTCAGGAGGAACTACCTGAATGGCAAGGGAAGCCAGCTCTACAAGGATTGACAAATGTGTTATATTAGCAGCAAGTGGGAAGGAATAAAAGTGTTGACACATTCACTTGGGATAACTTAGGCTCATGTATGTAAAGAGACAAGATTAAGTAGTGCTGAAGTTCTGTCCTACCCTTGGAGGATCATGTCAATCAGTTCACGTACCTGGCCTGGGCTTGGCTCTTAAGCTTCTTCTGGGAACTCAGGATCTGCAGGGGCAGAACACATGACGACAGATCCAAGTTCTTGCGAAGGTCAGAAATCACCTGTAAAGCACAAATCACTAGGAGCTTTTAGGGGGGAAAATGGCTAAGGAAAAGACGACACAATCTGACAAAATAACCTGGGAATTACAAATAAAAAGCATTTCTAAGACTCTGCATTTGTAAAGACTTAGAAGCATTTGATCATACTCAAACGCTGGGTTGGGGCTCTTCTACATACTTAAAGGAACCAGCCACACTTCACTCTTCACTGTCATGCACATGCATGCAGAAAGCAGCAGAGGATTTCTTAAGAGTTACTCTATGAAACTCCAACCTGCATCTGCTGTATGCTGCTGTGAACTAGTTTTATCCTGCTTACCAGCAGAGCAAAATAAATGACAGTCACAGGAATTCTAGGGCACGTGAATTTACCAATGTAACTGCTGTGAAATTGCAGTGGATCATCACAGAATGGACTGCACATTACACACATGCTGTTCTCACCTTGGTCTCCCTGAAAAGACCTGGGCAAATGGCAATCCACATCTGGCTAAAACTGAGGCTTTCTCCAAGTATAAAAGAAAGCATGCTCAATAGTTCAGCAAGGTTGGCTCAACAAAACATCTAGTTCGTTTAAAAACATCCTGAGTATGTTTCCTTAGATAAAGCAACTTCAAAAAAGCCAAGGAATCTTACAACTCAGAACAAGAATGACCCTCCAAAAGGAGAACCACCCTTGTAGGGATGTTTCCAAAACATGACTTAGAACAGAACTCCATGTGGAAAACAAGAATTACCAAGTTGTAGACCCAGGTCTGTTAGATCTTTCTGGAATTTAAAACCCCAGGAGGTCTGCACAATGCAAAATTCTTAGCTAAAATTCAAAGCCTTAAAGGTGGCACCTTTTCAGCCTAAGGTGGCAGCTTTTCAGCCTAAGGATTTAAATCAAGCCAATTTGACTGCTTTCAGTTCCTTAAACTGTTTACACAGAAAAAAGAAACCAAACCAACAATAAACCAAACATTCTAAGAGTAAATGAGAAAAGTCTGCAATAGCCAGGAGAAAGGAGGAGTTTTCAGCCCTCATGGCTGAAAGCAAAACCCAATCCATTTCAAAGGAAAGCTACTCTCTACATGTGCTCTGACCTTTGGCAAACTTAAATATTTTACTTGAAAACATTAAAGCAAACAGCTCTGTGCATGAAGCAACTGCCCACTGTTAAAACATGTGTTGGATCAGGCAATCTACTGGTCTTCAGTAGAGAGAAAATACTGTACCTCTACTGCATCTGCTGCTTTGACGCTATGGAGGATGAATTTTACCACTACAGGCAAATCTTCCAGCTTTACAGAAGGCACAATGGTCATGGCAGACTGCCGCACCTGGGAAGAAAGCAACACAGGGTCAGAAGGGACACTGGGGTTTGCAGAAAGTTCCATCAGTGGGAAGGAATCTTTGGAGAATACATAGAATACATAGAATAAACCAGGTTGGAAGAGACCTTCAAGATCACCGCGTCCAACCCATCAACAAATCCAGCACCACCCAAGCAACTAACCCACGGCACCAAGCACCCCATCAAGTCTCCTCCTAAAAACCTCCAGTGATGGCGACTCCACCACCTCCCCAGGCAGCCCATTCCAATGGGCAATCACTCTCTCTGTGTAGAACTTTTTTCTAACATCCAGCCTGAACCTCCCCTGGCGCAGCCTGAGACTGTGTCCTCTTGTTCTGGTACTGGCCGCCTGGGAAAAGAGACCAACATCCGTCTGTCTACAACCTCCCTTCAGGTAGTTGTAGAGAGTAATAAGGTCACCCCTGAGTCTCCTCTTCTCCAGGCTAAGCAACCCCAGCTCCCTCAGCCTCTCCTTGTAGGGCTTATGTTCCAAACCCCTCACCAACTTTGTTGCTCTTCTCTGGACTCGTTCCAGCAAGTCAACCTCCTTCCTAAACTGAGGGGCCCAGAACTGGATACAGGACTCGAGGTGCGGCCTAACCAGTGCAGTGTACAGGGGCAGAATGACCTCCCTGCTCCTGCTGGCCACACTGTTCCTGATGCAGGCCAGGATGCCATTGGCCCTCTTAGCTGCCTGGGCACACTGCAGGCTCATGTTCAGTCTACTGTCGACCAGCACCCCCAGGTCCCTCTCAGCCTGACTGCTCTCCAGCCACTCTGACCCCAGCTTACAGCCCAGCCTGCTCTGCTCAATGTACCTTGAGTACTGTGTCCGGTTCTGGGCCCCTCCGTTTAGGAAGGACATCGAGACACTTGAATGTGTCCAGAGAAGGGCAATGAGGCTGGGGAGAGGCCTTGAGCACAGCCCTATGAGGAGAGGCTGAGGGAGCTGGGGTTGTTTAGCCTGGAGAAGAGGAGGCTCAGGGGAGACCTCATTGCTGTCTACAACTACCTGGAGGGAGATTGTAGCCAGGAGGGAGTTGGTCTCTTCTCCCAAGCAACCAGCACCAGAACAAGAGGACACAGTCTCAAGCTGCGCCAGGGGAAGTTTAGGCTGGAGGTGAGGAGAAAGTTCTTCAGGAGAGAGTCATTCATCATTGGAATGTGCTGCCCAGGGAGGTGGTGGAGTCACCGTCCCTGGAGGTGTTCAAGAGGGGATTGGACGTGGCACTTGGTGCCATGGTCTAGTCATGAGGTCTGTGGTCACAGGTTGGACTCGATGATCCTCAAGGTCTCTTCCAACCTTGGTGATACTCTGATACTGTGGTCAGCACTATATCAGACTGGCCTTGGCTTTGCTAACGGAGCCTTGAAGATAGCCAAGGATGGAAGAAACCCTCCAAGCCCTGCCACCTCTTTGATAATTTACATGTCCAATTTGAGCCTCCTAGGCTGTAAATTTGTGGCCATTGGTCTCTATCACACCAGCAGGCTCCATTATTTTTTAACTGGTTTTCAGAAGGAAAAAGCATGGGAATGTGCAGCCTGGCATGCAGCACTGGCCCCGGGGGACTATGTAAAATATATGTAATATATTCAAATGAACCAATTCTATTCTATCCATAATACGCCTAACTGCAAGAAATGTACCATTCCACCATCTCCAGAGACCCAAGGCACATTATCTCACCTCATTTATTGTTATTCTGTAGAGAAAAACAATGCAATGATTCAATCACTAATCTGTCCTTTCTTACAATATAGCAGTCCAGCCGGGTCACTAGACCTCAAAAAATATTAGAGACAAGAAGCAGATGTAAGACAGGCAGTAAACATTTACTGCAACAGGAAAGAGTGTTTTTGCATTTGCTAAGAGGGCTGTGTTAGTAATTTTTGAATGCAGACTGTAAGTCAGAAAACTTCTCTCTGCTCCTTATTGAACCGCCCTTGCGAGTTTCCGTAACAGTTTTAGTTTCTCTGACACCTTTCCAATTTGTTCGATTCCAGGACATTTGAAGGCCTAATAAAATCAGGTTTATCAAAACACTTTGAATGACCAAACAGCTCCAGCTTTTGTGAGTCTAAGCAGGGACTGGGTTCTGGTTGGCTGCTCAGTAAGAGCTCTTACCTCATCCAGAAGGCCTGCATCGAGATCCAGACGAGAAAGGGCATCCAGGATTGGAACCGTCAGTCGTCTGCCCTGCTTTAGTAAGCAGCTGATACACAAACAAATGGGGGGGGGGGAAATGATCCTCTTAACAGAGCCATGGTTGTACCTTTAGCAAATTGGATGGTTCCAGCAGGTTTTTTTGGCCACTGCAAAAGAATCTCTGAAACTGGCAACAACATATCCCACTGGCATTATGGAAAACTTCCTTTAATTACAACTCCTCTCTGAACACACAGAATTGTGATTCTGTGCTTGCTAATTAGAAACAGGTATGAAGAATCAACCTGTATCAACCTTTTTCAAACCTCATAAAAACAGGGAGCATGGACAAAGACCTGATACAAACCTCAAGCAAGAGCTTGAGAACTGGGTGCAGGGAACAAAGCAGCTAACAGAATCATCTGTACCTGAGCTCTCTAGCAACCTCGCTTTGCTGGGAATCCTCCAGGATCTCAGGTAAACTGGTTATAATATCATGCTGGATTGGTACTGGAGAGACACTAACCATCTGCATCAACTTCTTGACAAGGTCCTGCAGACAAGAGGAACACTTGAAAAAAAATGCAAGAGTCTCACCCTGAGCAAGCAGTTCATTAGCATGGCAACAATATTCTGCATGTAAGGTCACTCAGAAAGTCATCTGTCTGGATTTATGCCAACTGTCCCTTGCTCATCCTGCTGAAGTCATGAGGGATAGCAAATACTTTTATGGAATGATGGTATTTTACAGGTAGGATATAACACTAATGGTGAGACAAAGAAATTGGGAAACCCACCAGCAAGCTTCTCAGTATTAGTATGTCTTCATGATTTGGTTAATTCTGAGACTCACCCAAAGCAGCCCTCCAGTACAAAGTAGAATAGAATAGAATAGAATAGAATAGAATAGAATAGAATAGAATAGAATAGAATAGAATAGAATAAACCAGGTTGGAAGAGACCTTCGAGATCATCATGTCCAACCTATCATCCAACACCACCTAATTAACTAAACCATGGCACCAAGCATCCTGTCAAGCCTCGCCCTGAACACCCCCAGCGACGGCGACCCCACCACCTCCCCAGGCAGCCCATTCCAGTGGGCAATCACTCTCTCTGTGTAAAACTTCCTCCTAACCTCCAGCCTAAACCTCCCCTGATGCAGCCTGAGACTGTGCTCTCTTGTTCTGGTACTGGTTGCCTGGGAGAAGAGACCAACCTCCGCCTCACTACAACCCCCCTTCAGGTAGTTGTAGAGAGCACCCCTGAGTCTCCTCCTCTCCAGACTAAGCAGCCCCAGCTCCCTCAGCCTCTCCTCATAGGGCTTGTGCTCTAAGCCCCTCACCAACCTTGTTGCCCTTCTCTGGACATGCACCAGCAAGTCAACCTCCTTCCTAAACTGAGGGGCCCAGAACTGGACACAGGACTCAAGGTGCGGCCTAACCAGTGCAGTGTACAGGGGCAGAATGACCTCCCTGCTCCTGCTGGCCACACTGTTCCTGATGCAGGCCAGGATGCCATTGGCCCTCCTGGCTGCCTGGGCACACTGCAGGCTCATGTTCAGTCTACCATCAACCAGCACCCCCAGGTCCCTTTCCACCTGGCTGCTCTCCAGCCACTCTGACCCCAGCCTGTAGCTCTGCATGGGGTTGCTGTGGCCAATGTGCAGAACCCGGCACTTGGATGTGTTCAGTCTCATGCCCTTGGACTCTGCCCATCTGTCCAGCCTGTTGAGGTCCCTCTGCAGAGCCTCTCTACCCTCCAGCAGATCAACTCCTGCCCCCAGCTTGGTGTCGTCAGCAAATTTACTGATGATGGACTCGATGCCCCACAGACAGGGACTGATTTAGGGACAGAAGGAAAACAACCAAAGCAGTAACAGAGAATTGATCTCCAGATGCTTGCAAGCATCCAATCTCTTTGTTAAAATTAAACAAGAGGGGATTGTAACATCCTGCCAGCAAGAGTTCAAAATGGGGGTACCCATGTGGAAACATACCTACAGATACAAATTTATTAAAAAGGAGACTTAGAGCAAGGGAAGAAGAAAATTGTAAAAGGGGACATCCAGAAGTCACTGAAGGCAATCACAATACACCAGAAAGAATTAAATCTCTCCTTCAGCTTACAAGTATGAAAACAACATCAGTTCTCATTAGCTTCTCATGGACCTCACGCCATCTGAGAGGCATCCAAAGTCAACTGAACAAACCATACATGTGATTGCAGCACCAGTACCCACCTGGCTGTCAAGAAGCTTGTCAAGCCATTTAAATTGATTGACGATGAGCTGGGGAAAATTTGTCCCAAAGGTGCCAACGCTAGAACAGCAGAAAGTGAAAGACAGGTTAGTCAGACCTACAGACTCAAAAGCTTTGCTGCTGCTCAGCAAGACCCTGAGAAGCAAATCAAATGAGCCACCTATCAAAATCTCATTAAGAAAATAACATTTACACCCCTAGATTTTAGCACCATCTAGGAAGAATCCTACTTCGTACTTGCTACGCACACAAAGCAGAGATAGAATAGAATAGAATAAACCAGGTTGGAAGAGACCTTCCAGATCATTGCATCCAACCCATCATCCAACACCACCTAATCAACTAAACCATGCAACCAAACACCCTATCAAGTCTCCTCCTAAACACCTCCAATGATGGTGACTCCACCACCTCCCTGGACAGCCCATTCCAATGGGCAATCAATCTCTCTCTGTAGAATTTCTTCCTAACATGCAGTCTGAACCTCCCCTGGTGCAGCTTGAGACTGTGTCTTCTTGTTCTGGTGCTGGTTGCCTGGAAGAAGAGACCAGCCCACACCTGTCTACAACCTCCCTTCAGGTAGTTGTAGACAGCAATAAGGTCTCCCCTGAGTCTCCTCCAGGCTAGGCAGCCCCAGCTCCCTCAGCCTCTCCTCATAGGGCTGTGCTCCAAACCCTTCACCAACTTTGTTGCCCTTCTCTGGACACGTTCTTAGGCTAGATACTGCCAGGGTGCTTCAATACACAAAGAACAACATCCTAAGTCATAGCACCACAATCAAAGCACAGGTATGACTTAAGTTAAGATCTCCTGTGCTACCCTGGGAGGCTACACTAGCTTAGGCTAAGTCCCCTTTGAGCTCAGCATCCCTAGCTGTACTCTTAGATGCTTTTGGTTAAGTTTTGGGTAACAGGGCATTCACAAAACAATTTTTTCACAGTTTCCACTCAGTCTCCAACAATAAAGCAGTGTAGCAAATCTCTAAGTCAGAAACTGGTACCCAGTTCCCTGCCTCTGCTATCCAGCAGTACACTTATCCTACATTAAATTCCCTAAGACATTTTTATAAAGAAAAAGCCCTACAGCCTTGTGTAATTTGTGACCTCTACATTCTGCAATACTTAATTTGGCAGGGTAATTATGTGTAATCTGAAAAAGTACTTCTGCTTTTTTTGTTTGCTGCCTTTCATAGGCAGAAACAGTGGGTGAACCTTCCTCAATTACCTTTTCTAAAGCTCTCTTGGTTTTACAGACAATTATCATCTCTCTGCCACTCATCTCTTTTGAAGGCAGACAGAACTCTATTCTCTTCAGAAAATTTTCCCCTACTTACATAAAAACTGTTCCACTCTCTTTTCATGACAGCCTGACCAGAAGTGCATGTTAACATTCAAAATGTGACTGTACCACACACTTACAGTGACATGATGATTTCCATTTTGTTCTCAATTCCTTCCCTAGCATTCTGTTTGCTGCTTTGACTACTACTAAGCATGGAACCAATGCTACAAAGAAGAAACAAAAAGAAGCACCCGCAAAAGATGCCTTTCCTCAGTGCAAACACTGATTTTGTCACTGTATTTGTAGAATAGAATAGGATAGAATACATAGAATAGAATAAACCAGGTTGGAAGAGACCTTCAAGATCATCGCCTCCAACCCATCAACCAATCCAACTCCGCCCAAACAACTAACCCACGGCACCAAGCACCCCATCAAGCCTTCTCCTGAACACCTCCAGTGATGGCGACTCCACCACCTCCCTGGGCAGCACATTCCAATGGGCAATCACTCTCTCTGTATAGAACTTCTTCCTAACATCCAACCTGAACCTCCCCTGGCGCAGCCTGAGACTGTGTCCTCTTGTTCTGGTACTGGCCGCCTGGGAGAAGAGACCAACATCCATCTGTCTACAACCTCCCTTCAGGCAGTTGTAGAGAGTAATAAGGTCTCCCCTGAGTCTCCTCTTCTCCAGGCTAAGCAACCCCAGCTCCCTCAGCCTCTCCTCACAGGGCTTATGTTCCAAACCCCTCACCAACTTTGTTGCCCTTCTCTGGACTCGTTCCAGCAAGTCAACCTCCTTCCTAAACTGAGGGGCCCAGAACTGGACACAGGACTCGAGGTGTGGCCTAACCAGTGCAGTGTACAGGGGCAGAATGACCTCCCTGCTCCTGCTGGCCACACTGTTCCTGATGCAGGCCAGGATGCCATTGGCCCTCTTAGCTGCCTGGGCACACTGCAGGCTCATGTTCAGTCTACCGTCAACCAGCACCCCCAGGTCCCTCTCAGCCTGACTGCTCTCAGCCACTCTGACCCCAGCCTGTAGCACTGCATGGGGTTGCTGTGGCCAATGTGCAGAACCCGGCACTTGGATGTGTTCAATCTCCTGCCCTTGGCCTCTGCCCATCTGTTCAGCCTGTCGAGGTCCCTCTGCAGAGCCTCTCTACCCTCCAGCAGATCAACTCCTGCCCCCAGCTTGGTGTCATCAGCAAATTTACTGATGATGGACTCAGTGCCCTCATCCAGATCATCAATAAAGATGTTAAAGAGCATGGGGCCCAGCACTGATCCCTGGGGCACACCACTGGTGACTGGCTGCCAGCTGGATGTGGCACCATTCACCACCACTCTCTGGGCTCAGCCTCCAGCCAGTTCCTAACCCATTGCAGTGTGCTCCCATCCAAGCCACGGGCTGACAGCTTGGCCAGGAGTTTGTACACCAAAGGTTATTTTTAGCCTGACTTTTGAAGAAAACACTGTTTCTGCAGCTGTGCTGTCTAAGATGCCCTCCCTCTGCTGTATCTGCTGGTTCACAGGGGTCTATGAGCACATATGCATAAATAAGCTGGCTGTGGCCAAATCACTGAGTCTTCCCCACCCTTCCACAAAAAACAGTGGAAAGTCCTGTGGGAAAAAAAAACCTCTTCTGTTGTTCACAATTAGTTTTACATTAGATTACTCTGGAAATTATCACTTTTAATATGGTTTTTTCCCATTTACAAACATGCTGAACAACCCAGGTCTCCAAGGGACCACTCTCCTTCTAATCCAAAATGGGTAACTTAAATCTTTCCTGCCAATCCTCCCCCACCATTTTAATTGGTCATTGATACATAGGAAAAAAATCCACTACTCTTGCAGTTTGCTAGGAGACAAGTGTAGCAATACCCAGTTTTAAGACTTTCCAAAGGGTTCACAGCACAATAAACAGCTTATTACTTTTGTATCCTTTAAAATTCTGGGGTGGAAACAGTTCAATCCTTCTGACTGTGTTAAAGCCTCCTCTAGCAAGATTTCAGCCTGAGACAATTTCTTTAGACTCAGCCTCTGTGCAGGATTTGTATCCTGCTTGATACCTGGCACTGCAACAAAGACTGTATTAGGGACAGCCTCAGCTTCTTTCTACCCCTGGACCTGCATCACTAACTCTGCAATGAGCATTCAGGTCACTGCAAAAAGAGCTGAGGCATTCAAGTCTTGCCTGTGCTGCGCCTCAAGATCTCTCACTCTGCTATGGTGTTCTACATCCAAAAAACAGAAGTGTTTTCTCTTTGCCTTGTTTGAATGCACTCTACATCTTTTAAAAGGAGGTCTGTTTGTATCTAGCAGCCTCCAAAAACTCTGCCAGCCCCTTATATCCTTTTTATCAAAAGAGGAGACCTGCTGTAGTCCCTGAAACACCTGCAAAGCTTGTGCCAACAGCTACGAGAAGCAGAATGAACCATGAGGTATGTCTGCATTTCAGCTTCTATACACTTGTTTTATGCACCCACGAGTCTCAAGCCATGGCACCTCACAGCCAAATTCACACATGAAGAAAACACCTGTGCAAACATCCATTCAGGTAGGTCTGAATTAACAGTTAAAGCAAAACAGCTGGTGATTGCCCAGAAGATGGCATTTTGTTTTAAGGCAGAAAGGAGACAGCCTATACTCACACATCAAAAAAGAATTCAGGGATCTTTTCCAGCAACAGTGTTATAACAGCAGGCTAGAAAAAAGGCAAAAAGGCAGTGTTAGCATGATGACTTACTGCTTGTGCTGTGGCATTGCCACCAAAACTGACCTTTCACAGCAGATGAAAGATGCACAGAGAACAAGACTCGAAAGGACAAACAAAAATACTTTCTGTGTAAGAAATCTCCTCTCTAATAGGTGAAAGGAGGCAGGCAGCCTGCTGGCTGAAACCCACAAACACCAAGTGTGGTATAAACTGTCCAGGCCTCTAAGGTCTCTTTCTCAAACCCAGTTGAGTTGCTTTTCACCACACAGGCATCTAAAGCATTGACTTTAGGTAAATTTGCAAACAGCACCCACACAGTATCACAGTATCACAGTATAACCAAGGTTGGAAGAGACCCCAAGGATCATCAAGTCCAACCTGTCCCAACAGACCTCACGACTAGACCATGGCACCAAGTGCCACGTCCAATCTCCCCGTGAACACCTCCAGGGATGGTGAAGAACCTCCTCCTCACCTCGAGTCTAAACCTCCCCTGGCACAGCTTGAGACTGTGTGCCATCCCCTTTGCAGGTCTAATTCTTCCCCCTTAACCCTGACCCAGATGCAATTCCAAAAATGTGTTTAATACAGAAACTTAAAAAATATTTTCATTGTAAGACAACTTAAATCCACAGTTCTCTGGTTTCCCACGCTTTGGTGAGGCTCCTACCATCTTCAACTCCATACCCATCTTACTGCAATTTGTATACAGTGTAATGGAACTTGCTCTTGCCAGCGGGCTGCTCAGTGCCTTGCCCACTCCCACCTCTGAGATTCAAATTTCTCCTGTAACACAGGTTCCATCACCTCCCCAGCCTACAGTTGTAGCACTCAAGGAAAACATTCTCCACGATGGAAGTGGTTATATCTTATCAGAAAGGAAACTGGTGAAATGGTCACAAGTGATGAGGAAAAGGCTGAAGTACTCAGTAACTTCTTTACTACAGTCTTCACTGCAAGGGCCTCTAGCCACACTCCTGATGTCATGGAAGACAATGCCAGGGATGGGGAGGAAGAACTGCCCATGGTAAGTGAAGATCAGGTTGGTGATCACCTGAAGAACCTGAAAGTGTTCAAGCCCATGGGACCCCACGGGATACACCCACAGGTACTGAGAGAACTGGCTGATGAGGCTGCTGAACCCCTCTCTATTCTATTCCAAAAGTCCTGGCAGTCTGGGGCAGTCCCCACAGACTGGAAAAGGGGAAACATTACCCCCATTTTCAAAAAGGGTAAGAAGGAGGAACCAGGGAACTCCAGGCCAGTCAGTCTCACCTCTGTGCCCGGAAAGATCATGGAGCAGATCCTCCTGGAGGCACTACTGACTCAGAAGAATAGTGAAGAGGTGACTGGGAACAGTCAGCATGGCTTTGCCAAGGGCAAATCCTGCCTGACCAACCTGGTGGCCTTCTCTGAACAGCTGACAACATCAATAGATGAGGGGCAGCAGCTGATGTCGTTTACCTGGCCCTGAGCAAAGCCTTCAACACTGTCCCACACCACATCCTGGTCTCCAAGCTGGTGACACAGGGGTTTGATGGGTGGACTGCTAGATGGATACAGAACTGGCTTGATGGCTGCACCCAAAGAGTGGCTGTCAATGGGTCCATGTCCCAGTGGAGGCCAGGGACAAGCAGAGTCCCTCAGGGATCAGTCCTGGGACCCAGCTTGTTCAACATCTTTGTGGGTGCCATGGACAGTGGCATTGAGTGCACCCTCAGCAGGTTTGCTGATGACACCAAGCTGTGTGGTGCAGCAGACACGCTGGAGGGAAGGGATGCCATCCAGAGGGACCTTGACAGGCTGGAGAGGTGGGCACAAGCCAACCTCATGAGGTTCAACAAGACCAAGTGCAGGGTCCTGCAGCTGGGTTGAGGAAATCCCAGGCACAAATCCAGGCTGGGCAGTGACTGGCTGGAAAGCAGCCCTGAGGAGAGAGACTTGGGGGTGCTGGGGGAGGAGAAGCTCAACAGGAGCTCTCAGTGTGCACTTGCAGCCCAGAAAGCCAATCAGAGCCTGGGCTGCAGCAAGAGAAGTGTGGCCAGCGGGTCAAGGGAGGTGATTCTCCCCCTCTACCCAGCTCTGGTGAGACCCCACCTGAAGTACTGCCTCCAGTTCTGGAGCCCCTATTACAAGAGGGATATGGAGGTGCTGGAATGTGTCCAGAGAAGAGCCACAAGGATGATCAGAGGGCTGGAGCACCTCTCCTGTGAGGACAGACTGAAGGAGTTGGGGCTGTTCAGTCTGGAGAAGAGAAGGCTCCCAGGTGACCTAATTGTGGCTTTCCAGTATCTGAAGGGGGCCTACAAGAAGGCTGGGGAGGGACTGCTCAGGATCTCAGGTAGTGATAGGACTAGGGGGAATGGATTGAAGCTGGAGGTGGGGAGATTCAGGCTGGAGGTGAGGAGGAAGTTCTTCACCATGAGAATGGTGAAGCCCTGGAATGGGTTGTCCAAGGAGGTGGTTGGGGCCCTGTCCCTGGAGGTGTTTAAGCCCAGGCTGGACGAGGCTCTGGCCAGCCTGATCTAGTGTGGGGTGTCCCTGCCCATGGCAGGGGGGTTGGAACTAGATGATCCTTGTGGTCCCTTCCAACCCTGACTGATACTATGATACTAACTTCCCATGGTGGACCTGGGCCATCATGTCTTATCCTGTCCCTGTTCACCTTTGAGGAGAGTCTGCTTGTTTTCTCTACAGCATGCAACTCCCTTAATCTTCTCTTAAGACTGAACAAGCCCCATTCTCTTTCTTCTTGTATGCCATGTGCTCCATGCCCTGAGCATCTTAGTGTCCCTAAAGAAACAAGAAATTGGATACAATTCCAGATGCAGCTTCATCTGCCTCACAACCAGTTGCATCAATCCTCTACTTACTACAGCAAAAGGATCCATAAATAAATCAACACTACTATAAAGGGCAAACAGAAGTACCCATACCTGCAAGATCTTAATTCCAAGCAGCAGTTTAATGAGGCTTTCACAATAAGAGTGCACCAGAGCCCTGCAGGATACAAGATTGCAACACAGTTGTAATAAAAACATGTCAGGAGAACAGGCTGTAACTCTTTACATAACTGTTTGTTGAGGTTTTTATTAAAATCACTTACAACAACTTATGCTAATCATAGACACAGACCCAAAAAAATTAAAAGCTGCATTTAGGAGCTGAACAACCCACTCTACAAGACTGGTGTGAGCTGGAAATGCCAAAGGCTCTGTGGTTCAACTATACCTCCTGAACAGACTTGTCAAGGATGGGTTGACCTTCACCAGCCTTGTCAATTTCACTTTTTTCCCCCCCCAGGTATTTGGCTCTGGCCATAAAATGCCTTGTGCCCAATGCATGCCACAGGCAGCTGCCAAATTCCATGACCTGCCACTCTGAACTTAACTGCTATTAAATAACATATTACACCAGCCATTTCTGAATAATAAGTAAATCTTGGTGTGTATCAGCTGGAGCTACAGCCTTTCCCTCCACTCTCTTCAATGTGATGTGACTTTTCACTAGAATCTGGCTTCTGACCTTGACCCCTCAGTCCGTACAGGAGTGCATGGCAAGAGACAGTTCTTGAACTGGTTTCTGTCCTTGATATGAGATTCCAAGCCGCTGATAAATTGCTTCACAACCTGCAGAGCAGAGGGAAGTTATCCACTCCCTGAAACAGACACCCCAACCAATGCTGTGTTTTAAGATGCTCTTTGTGAGCAAGTGATAAGGACAGGGAAGAACTAGCCTGGTAAATACAGATGGACAGAAACTGTGATGGAATGAAAGCTGGATAATAAATGAACTCTAGTCTAAACCACTTCCAATAGGAAACATTGATTGGTCTGCAAAATAACTGCAAAGCAAGAGTCACACTTTTGATTTAGAAGAGCTTGGTTTTCTGTTCAGCTGAGACAACAACATCTAATGTGACAAGACCTGCACCCAAAAAAACATTTCCAGGATACAAATCACAGGTCTCGTTACTTTCACACTAGGCTTCTTGACTGGAGAGGAGCACCACATTATGGCAGTTTTAATGCTGCTAGCTCCTAGCCAACACAAACCCAAACACAGCTTCCACTACAAAGTTAAGAAAGTGATTTTTCTCCTTCTCTTTGTCAATTGAATAACATTGCCAATTAATTTCTTCGACAGGGCAAGGTGGTGGAAGTGCAGCACTTTTGCTTGGAACGATGCAAAACCAAACTTGGAGCACATGCACCAAACCTAGTTTAACAGAGGGACGTGCTGGTAATGTCTGACTGTTCAGTTGTAGCAGCTTAAAAGTGACAGAAACAGCAGAAGGACAATGTGACCAAAAGGCTGGACAGCAGCACTGAGAACCTGGAGCACAGAAATCCAGGATAAACCACCATATTCCAAACTTTTGTATGGGACTAGCAGGGACAGGCATCTACATTTGCACCCTTTGTTACACAGCAAGCAATATTAAAGCTGGCTCCTGACAAAGCATAGTCAGTTACTTACACCTGGGTAAGTAGGATGTTTCTCCAGGGCCAGGCAGAGCTTCTCCTGGAAAGCTATTTGATTTACAGCTAAGGAGAAAGTTTAAAAAGAAAATAAAGAACCAGAGATATTATCCATACAACATCATAAACAGTTACACCAGGTACAAGCTCACAGGCCCATCCACCTATACTTCTGTGTTTGGTCTATTGAGGAGTCTGGTTAGCAAAAGTGTTATCACCACTTGTGCATTCTCCAGTCTGGGCTGGCAGTAGACAATGGCATTAAAAACACTTAATATAAGAATTTATGAAGGTGTTGCTGGGCTGAAAGGCAGCATAACATGTTTGTTTTCCTGTTTCAGAGCTTCTGCCTCTGTAGCTCAACCCTGTAATCACAGATGCAGTCTAATCTTACTCCCCAAACCTCTAATAATGTTTCAGAAGTCTTTTGACTTAGCATGCATACACCCAAAAAGCTAGTATAATGAGTTTAGGTGACGCACAGAATTCATCAGGAGCTGTGCAACTCAGGACATCCATAAGAAGCAGCCAGATAAAGGTTTGCCTGAACTTTGGAGCAAGCCAGCTCAAGAAGGGGGAAAGGGGAAAAGGGGGAAAGGGGGAAAGGGGGAAAAGGGGGAAAGGGGGAAAGGGGGAAAGGGGGAAAGGGGGAAAGGGGGAAAGGGGGAAAGGGGGAAAGGGGGAAAGGGGGAAAGGGGGAAAGGGGGAAAGGGGGAAAGGGGGAAAGGGGGAAAGGGGGAAAGGGGGAAAGGGGGAAAGGGGGAAAGGGGGAAAGGGGGAAAGGGGGGAAAGGGGGAAAGGGGGAAAGGGGGAAAGGGGGAAAGGGGGAAAGGGGGAAAGGGGGAAAGGGGGAAAGGGGGAAAGGGGGAAAGGGGGAAAGGGGGAAAGGGGGAAAGGGGGAAAGGGGGAAAGGACCAGGTTGGGGGAAAGGGGGAAAGGGGGAAAGGACCAGGTTGGAAGAGACCTTCAAGATCATCACATCCAACCTATCATCCAACACCACCTAATCAACTAAACCATGGCACCAAGCACCCTATCAAGTCTCCTCCTGAACACCTCCAGTGATGGTGACTCCACCACCTCCTCAGGCAGCCCATTCCAATGGGCAATCACTCTCTCTGTGTAGAACTTCCTCCTAACCTCCAGCCTAATACAAGCAGAGAAAAAGTGTTAAACCCATACCTATTTCATTCTGTCCCTCTCCAACTTTCAGAATAATTCCTGACATCATAAGGAGCTCTTCAAAGACTCCTTCATTCTCCACTCCACCATGGGCAGAGGCCTTTTCCACATCAGAAATTCGTGACTTCTTTGTTTCTGAGAAAACGAGACATGCTACATCAAATATACTCTACAATAAAAATAGTGAAGATCCTTCATAGGAACAACTAATTCATAATTAACCTTCAAATGAGGAATTGGAGGGACACAGGATACACTTATGGGACCAGACCAACAAACAGTACCGCTGTTTAACCCCAGTCATTAGCCGACTCTGATGCCAACACCCAGATCCTGTAACAGGCACCCCTGCAGGGATCATTTCTTGCTCATCCCTTTTAGTGATCCATAACCAGACAGTTAAGATACACTTTCAGTGGCTTTACTCCCATGGGAGACACACCCACTAACAGATCACGAGCAAGGCTAGAGCACATACTTCCCTCTGCCCTGAAAAGCACAAGTTTAATATAGGTTCCCTTCGCCAGACATGTCTCTTAGGTATCCACCCATCTACTAAAGCCCAAAATAACCAGCTTCCCTCCAGCTACACAGATTGTTTTGGTTTGATACACAGATATCATGATCAATCTGCAGACACTAAAAGCAGCAAAGCTCCAGGTGATAAACTCTGACCAAAGAACAGAAGTACTAAGAAAAGATACAGCACTGCTATTAGCGTTGTTGATTTATTAGGCTTATTGGAAGTGTTTAAAGACCATCAGTGTCACTAAGCACTAGCCAAACTCTCTCTTTGGCCTTCTCCCTCCCTGGGAGCTGCTGCCTCTACCACTCCCCCAAAGATTACTCCTGAGCACCTACTTGGCAGGTCTGTCTTGCATTTCTCTCCAAAGGCATCAGTTTTTGACAACTTCCTTTTTGGAATCATGGTAACAAAATCTTTGTTGTTGCCCTATTAAGTGGAGGAAAAAGGCAAGTGAGCAAAGGAGAGGTGACCTCATATTTTTTAAAGCAAATCATGAATGCATTGGTGAAACAGCAAAGGGAAACACTCCGGAAACTGGAACTGCTCAAAGCAAGGCGGATTGCCTGGTTACCCCGTATCACACCACGTTTTTCTGCTGTGCAGTTGGAGATTGCAGAGCTTGCCATACTTAAATAGTGTATTATTTCGCTTTCCCTAAAATTCAGTTCCTCATAAAAGAAGGCTTAGCTTTCCTGTCAGACACCAGGCAAATTAAAGGGGAAGTTAAACACCAACTAAGAGGTCCTGGATGGCATCCTTTGATCTAAACTTGTGATCCTCTCCCCATGATCAAGGGAAAGTATCAAGGATTAGCAATGTAGCATTTGCAAGCCCAGCCAGGTTAGCAGGCCCTGCTCACGTTCCCAATCCAGCAGACTGTAAGAGTTCTGTCAGCACACACCTCCCCCTGACTCATCCTCTTTCGGTGAGTGGCAGTGATTAAAAGGATAAATCTTGGCTCGCCTTGGAAACCTTAAAAAAAAACACTTTTAAAATATGCTTAATCATCTCGAGATCAATTTCAGCTGTTTGGCCGAGGCTAGTAAGATGAGCTATATAAAATATCAAAGTGGAAAGGGAACAATTGGGAAAAAAAAACCCACCAAACCAAAACAAAAAAGCGTGAGGAGCCTTTAGCAGCTCCCCTGGCCCCAACTGACAGGCCAGAGAAGCCACCTCCTCCCAGACAGTCCTCTCGTCATTGTACCTGTTCCCAAACGCTTGGAAGTTTCTGCGCTGCCATCCGACCTCACCTGAGCGTTCACAAGGCAATATGGGGTACTGAAAAGCTTTGTCACCTTTAAGCTTAGCTCTGTCAGTTCCCGCAGCCAGAAGAGGCCGGCGGGATCCCGAGAACAGGCTGGCGCTCGGGACGGCAGCTTAATGTTAAAGCCAGTTCTATGCTCTTAATAAGTGAAGGGCCACCCAAGTGTGGTTCGGAGCAGGCGTCCCGCAGTACACCGGTCCCGGAGAGCCTCGCCAAGAAGGCCGGCGCCGCTCGGGGGGGTTCGCTCGTCCGCCGAGGGGCCCTCACCTGGGTTGTATGAGACACGGGAGCCTCAGCCGACGGCCTTCTCCTTCAAGCCGCTGCCGCCTCGGCGGAGCAGGGGAAGGGGCCCAGAAGCAGACCCGCCGTAGAGCCCACCGTGAGGCGACAGCGGCGCCGCTCGAGCTTCCCGCCACTGGCGCGCAGGGACGTGCTTCCGCCGCCGGCGGAAGGGCTGGGCCCGGAAGCGGAAGTGTAGCCGGGGCCTGAGGCGGCCCGGTGGCGGCCGGAGCCGGGGCCGGGAGTGGTACCGCCACGATGAGCGAGCCCGAGCTGCTGCTGGACTCCAACATCCGCCTATGGGTGGTGCTGCCCATCGTCTTCATCACCTTCTTCGTGGGCATGATCCGGCACTACGTCTCCATCCTCCTTCAGAGCGACAAGAGGCTCACACAGGAGCAGGTGTCCGACAGGTCAGGTCCGCCAACGGCCCCCTCAGCTCAGGCCTCCCTCAGCCCGAGCCCCGCCTCGGCTCGGGCTCCCGCCACGGCCGTGGAGCCGCCGCCTCTCCTCTACCTTCCCCTCGGCCCTCTCCCGGCTGGGCTCGCTCCCGCCCGCCGGCCGGGGTGGGCAGGGGCAGGCCCGCTCCCGCCGGAGGCCGTGCCGCTAACGCGACGTTTCTCTTTTCCAGCCAAGTGCTGATTCGGAGCAGAGTCCTTCGGGAGAATGGAAAATACATTCCAAAGCAGGTACGGGGCTGCGCGAATTGCTTTATGCTTTTCGAAGAGGAACAAGCACAAAGCAAGTTGGAGTGTGGACTGGTGTAGCGAGAGGCGTGCTCAGCTGTCGGGCAGTCTGCACCAGCGCCTCACGGGGTCAGACAGCCTGACTGGGTCTCCCGCGGCCCAGAACAATTGTCTAGAAGTGAACTCGGTAGCAGATGCTTAGGAAACCTGGATACAGGACCACTGTACATGTTTATTCCCTGATGTTATCTTGCACCACTTGGTGTTTTACCCACATAGTATGATGAAATCTGAGTTCAAACCATCGTGTTTAGTGTCTGTGAACAAATACACAGGGATTGAATGAGAGCTTGGGATGAGGAGGTAATCATACGATGTCAGCTGTAATGTTTGCTAAAAATCAGTTGCCTGTATTGGCTTAGTTGCTGCCAAATCTGTGTATCATAAAATCCAGAAGTCAGCTGGGAGTCTCGCTGGCATCTTGCTGGCATCAGCAAACTCTTTGCACAAAGTGCCAGAAGCAGTTTAATCAGTGTGGATTCTGCTTCAGAGAATTCTTAAGAGCTATTTTAAGCATTTTAGAAAGCCCAGAAGCTGCTTCTCAGGATCCAGGGAAACAGAACAGTGAGGAGCTTCAGAGCAGATGGTCACTGAAGTACCTCCAAGTAAGCATGTGTTGCAGAAACTTTTGTCCTCTCATTTCTTACGGTGTTGTCTTTGGCTGTTTTTGTTTCAGTCTTTCCTGACCCGGAAATATTTTTTTAATAACCCAGAGGATGGATTTTTTAAGAAAACAAAAAGAAAGGTAGTGCCTCCTTCACCAATGACAGGTATGTTAAGGTACCAGAAATGCAGACAGGGTGGGGGAAGAAATTTTCTGCCAAAGTAGGACAATGAATCGACTTCAAAACCAGCTCAGTGAATGTGAGTAGGGGGCGGGATGTCACAGCTTGATAGTGGGGAGGAGAGAGGAGTGAGGTAGTGCAGTAGGACTGTTACTGCTCATTCAGTTGCTTATTTAAAACAGCTACTGAAGTAATCTTGTTTCCTTTTATTGTCATACACTGCTACTTCACATCAAATCTATGATTTGCAGATCCTACCATGTTGACAGATATGATGAAAGGGAATGTAACCAATGTTCTGCCTATGATCCTCATCGGTGGTTGGATCAACATGACATTTTCAGGGTTTGTCACAAGTAAGTGTCTAGAATAACACAGCCCCCCAGGTCTGGCCATGTTTTTGCTGATGACCTCGAGGGTCTGGGCTGCATTAGAGATTGCCCCTCTGCCTGGGAGCAGTCAAGGGGGAAGCAGCCTGAATTTGGCTTGTGGCACTGCTGCTGTGCACGCTGAACTGCAGCGATTTGCTTGCCCCAGAGCAAAGGAGAGAAGATTGTTTTCAGAATAACAGCCCCAGTTACAGAGAAAATGGCTGATATATTTAGGAACAACTGTAGTGGAGAAACCAATAACTAAATGTATGGAAACCACATCGACTTCAAGTTGATACAGGGGATTTTCCTCTGAACTTGTCCAGAGAGTTGGTTTCTGGGTAATGCGGAGTGCACACAGCAAAAATGCTTCCTTAAACTCACAGGTCTGTTTTTTGCTGGGATTTTTTGGTT
The DNA here is from genome assembly GCF_014839835.1 of Dryobates pubescens. Taxonomy (NCBI): domain Eukaryota; kingdom Metazoa; phylum Chordata; class Aves; order Piciformes; family Picidae; genus Dryobates; species Dryobates pubescens. The sequence goes on from NC_071612.1 coordinate 62,200,236, forward strand.
GGTTGGGCTTTGTTTGTTTGTTTGTGTGTGTGTTTTGTTTCATTTATGTTTCCTTAACAAAAGACATCCCCCTTTGCAGTCACTGAAACAACACCCATGATGGTTTGGCCACCTGATTAAGGTTTCAAAAAGTCTTTCCCTGTTCCAGTAAATACAGACCTACAGCTTCTACCTAACTACAAAGACTGTTAACTTGTCCTTGTATGTGTTGCATGCAGACCACATTAGATTTGATAGAATTACCTACTGGCTTTGCCATTTGCTTTGCAATTAGGTAGTTGTCACCTTGTGAAACTGGGCTTTTTTTCCATTACCCTGCAGCGAAGGTCCCCTTTCCTCTGACGCTGCGTTTTAAACCAATGCTGCAGCAGGGAATCGAACTGCTCACCTTGGATGCGTCCTGGTAAGCCTCTGTCTTCAGCAAGCAAGGTCCAATGTTCACTTGGAAATTTTTGAATGTGTTAATAACCCTTGAAGGGTCTGTGGGTGCTTGTGACATGACATCACCAGGCAGCTGTGAACTGAAATCAGCCATGCTTGTTCTGATTTATCAGGGTGAGCTCTGCTTCCTGGTACTTCTTGAATGTGTTTGGACTCAGAAGCATTTATACTCTCATCCTGGGCCAAGATAATGGTAAGACACTGTCATCTCGGTAAAAGAGCTGGCTTCTCCTTCTATGGACTGACTTCTGAGGGAAGCTGGGGAAGGATTTCTCAATCTTTAAAGCCTCCTCACTTCTGTGTGGTTACTCCCCCCTGGCCAAGTTTGACATCACCTGCAGCAAGTACCTCAATCTGCACCAGCCCTTGGCTAGCTGATTGTAAACCTGCATGATGATTAACCAATGCTTTCCTTCCCCTCACCTTGCCATGCAGAAATAATTGCTCTCAGGGTTGCTTTTATTTCTGGCAAGTACAATTGGGTACTAAATGTGGGTCAGGAGAGGTAAGGTGGGGGAGGTAGTGGGAATGCAGAAAATGGGATTTTCCTCAATTTGTCTGCATACTATATGTAAATTTAGCTAAGATGCAGGGGATAGGAACAAGCTGTTTTGTGAGTAGTCTTTCTGGTACATTAGTATTGCACTGTGGGTGTTTCTGCAACGTTATGGCCTGTGGCACTGTGCTCTAAGAAATGCTGTTTAAATGACACAGAAAAATATAAACCTCTCATTTCTCTTTTCCAGCTGCAGATCAGTCTAGGGTGATGCAAGAACAAATGACAGGGGCAGCAATGGCCATGCCAGCAGACACTAACAAAGCATTTAAGGTACAGTATTTCTACCTGCAGTCCTGGTGGCTGTAAACTTACAGGATTGCAGGCTGTCTGTAACTCTGCCTCTCCTTGTGTCAAGTCTGGGAATTGCTCTGGATTCCTGGTCCTAAAATTAGAGCTGACAACTAATGAAAGAGTTGGAATTTGCCCTGGGCCTGGCAGAGCCCTAATATCCTGAAGTAAACTTGGTTAGTTAGTTATTCCTGATGCAGAAGCTGAATTCCTGAGCCATCTTCTCCATTTGCAGAGGAAGACTTTTTTTCTTTGACATCTAGTTCCCAAGCAGAACCTTGCTCCCAAAAAGTTGTGTTAAAAATGCAGGTAAGCACAAGTCCAGCAGGCACATGAGGGAACTTAGGTAAGAAAATCAAGTAAGAAAGTTAGCTCAATGGAAGATCTCTCAGAGTGTGACTGTCTTGAAGTTCTTCTAAGCAGTCTCCACAGGCATTTTCACAACGCTTGTTTATTGCATGAAGGGAAGGTCCTCATTTCAGATTGTATGTATGATAGCAGAGATTACCCAGAGACACTGTGCTGCCTGGGCAGTCAAGACTCACTAACCTTTCTGCTTAAAAAGAGGCTTAGCCAGGGAAGAGGGTGGCTGCAGTTTACAGCTGGAGCAGTGACTGTTGTCACAAACTGCCAGTGCTGAGGTGCAATTCCAACCAGTACCATATGCTCTCCTGGCTCGTGTCCTGCTTCCTTTGCACTACTTCCTGTCCCAAGCAGTTTTGCTGTTCAGTCCTGTAGGAACCTAAACTCACTCCAAAGATGATGCAAGGGCTGGAACACCTCTGCTATGAGGATAGGCTGAGGGAGCGGAGCTGGGGTTGTTCAGCCTAGAGAAGACTTTGGGGAGACCTTAGAGCTGCCTTCCACTACCTGAAGGGATCCTACAGGAAGGCTGGAGAGGATCTTTTCATAAGGGTGTCTTGCAATGGACAGGACAAGGGGGAATGGTTTTAAGCTGGGGGAAGAGTAGGTTTAAGCTGGGTTTTAGAAAGAAGTTCCTCAGTACAAGGGTGGTGGGAATCTGAAATAGGCTGACCACAGAGGTTGTGGATGTCTCCTCCCCTACAGTGTTCAAGGCCAGGTTAGGAGAGGCCTTGAGCAGCTGAATCTAGTTGGTGTCCCTGCCCACAGCAGGAAGGTTGGAGTAGATGATGGCTGAGGTGTAGTGAGGCACATCAGGGCGCTGGTTAGTTGCAAACTCTTTGATCTAACTTTTTATCGCATCTCTTGAGTTGAAGAAGTAACCAAGCACAAAGCACCTGACACACACACATCCCTCTAACAGAACTGAGGTGTCTCTAGAGACAGCTGATGTAGAATAAACAGACTGTTCGAGGTTAGAGAGTTTGCAGAGAGTAGACAATGTCATTTTTCTGATGTCTATGATACTGACCAACTAATACCCAGTGAAGGGTCTAACACTGACTTCAGAGTTGGCAGGATTGCCAGGTATTTCATAGAACTTGGGGCTTGGTTTCCAAAGCAAGCACTGCTTTGTGTCGCTCCTGTCCAGTTAACACTGTGTTGCTTCCCTTTCTCTGCCTCTTTATCCTCACTGCAGACGGAATGGGAAGCTTTAGAACTGACTGATCATCAGTGGGCCTTAGAAGATGTAGAAGAGGAGCTTATGGCAAAAGACCTCCATTTTGAAGGCATGTTTAAGGAAGAACTTCAGACCTCCATCTTCTGAATCTGAGAATAAGCTTTTGTCTCATCTTGTAAAAGTAATTTGAAATCTGTTAAAACTATATAATGTATTTTGGCAAGGCTGAGAATAAAAGACAGACACTGTTCAGAGCTGCAGTTCCTACCTTTTTTGATTTGAGCCCTAGGGCCAAGGATATTGTGTTTCAACAAAAGGCTCTTGGTGTGAATCTCTGTTGTTTCTCTTCCTGGGAAACATGCTGGAGAAAAGACCTAAAAGTTCTAGTCCTAGTACACAGAGCAAGCTTTCCTAAGGAACTTGAAACTCCATGAGACTGAAAATGTACAAGTAGTGTCTCTGTTTCTGGTTTTATCCTTCAAAAAAAAAAGTATTTATGTTTGAACAACTAAGATAACATCACCATGTTAGCAATTCAGAACTGACTTAGTGACAAAGTATCTTAAGAGATTCCATTTCTGAAAGGGGTGGTTGTCCTTCCTCTTCATACTTGTTTTCCTGTTGGAAGCTTTATCAGAACATAAAAGCAAGAGGGAGATACTCACCACTTGCCCATGACACAACATGGGACAACTTACCTTCCTCTCACATCCAAGCCTGCACAAAGGCTCTCCAGTGCTGCCACATCTCATCTGCTTTCTTCTCTGCTCAACCTGCTGGTGGACACGCCAATAGTCATGGGGGCAATGTCTGCCCCACTCTGTGCTGCTGCTTTTCCTGGTCAAAGCAATCTCGGAGGTCTCTGCACAACAGCCAGCCAGATATGACATGTTGATGTGGAGACAGTAGTCACACAGACTGTTTCCCATTTAAAACTTCCCAAGTCCATGTGTATAAGTACCTCAGACTGCCCCCAGAGCCTCTCCTGCCTGCCACTCAGCAAGATGTACAAGCCAGCAAGGGTTCCTTGCTGTTCCCTGTAGTCCCCATTTAGGTGACAGGTAGGGAAAATAAATACTTTGGTTCAAGACTCCTGCTGACCATCTTCTTTGCACTGTAGAGAAGAGGGAACAACTCTTCCTGGCTGGTCCTGCAGGAGCTCCTCAGGTTTCTTCTCCAGGGAAAACAGCCCTAAGCTGGGAAGATGCTTCTTCCATACTCTGTGGCTGTTATTTCCCTCCTTTATTCTCAGCCCTTCCTGGGTGGGGTGAAATTGCACACCCTTCAAAGCAGGAGGTGACTCAGAACAGAAGAGCCTGTTCTCTGCTACTGCCAAAAGCATCTCCCCTCTGAAGAGGAGTCTTAGAGATGTCCGCCTCAGAGACCTCTTCCCTGCATGCTAACAGCACGTGCTTCCCTGCATGCTAACAGCGTGAAGCACAACTTGCGCTTCAGGTTATTTTTACCTCTCTCACAATGGGGAATTTAATTTTACTTCATGCCTTTGCTGTTCCTGTAGAAGCTGTTCCTGCCAGCCTGTGTGGTCACAAATACCCAAACACCTCCCCCACTGAAAAGCTGCTCCTTCGCTCTCCCTTCTTCCCATGATACCTGCTCTTCTACCTTAAGGTTCTTCTAACCCTCTTTAAAGCTCCGTCTAAGATCAAACTGTTCCACTATTACACCATAATCACAACATGAAGACTTCAAGCATTCTTACTGGGGTTTCACAGCCTGCCTTGACCTCCAAGACTTTGACAATCCTCCAGATTCCCTGCTCATACACCAAAGCTGAATGAACACAAGCTTCCTCGGTCTTCTCTAGCCCGCTCTCATATACACTCTCAGGTTGCCTTGAGCAGGAAATTGCAGCAACTGCAGGACAACTATTTCAGTGGTACAGCCACAAGCAGCCCTGATAGCCCTGCAGAAAATGGACAGAATGCAGGCCAGGACCCACCCTAAGATCCACAGAGGAAGCAGAATAATGAGGAAGCCATAGGTAAAGCTGCCCAGTGCCACAGAAAGGCAGGGACAGGCTTTGCTACAGCAGCCAGTATCAGCAACTCATCTCTGCAGCAGATTAAAAGGCAACCCTGGAGCAAGCACAAAGCCTCAGACGTACAGAGCAGGGCAGGCAACAGCTGCTTCTCTCTCAAATCCCTACAGACAGTGCAGGGAGGGCTTGGCCCTCTCCCAGCCAGAAGAACTCCTGGAGCACCAGGAATTCCCACAACCAGGAGTCTCAAGTCATGTAATGAAAGCAGAAAACACACCAAAACCCAGTTTCAGTGCAAACCACTCTTTAATTTTCCTCTTTGTACAACAGAGCCAGCCACTTACAAAGTGCTAGTCTAAAAAACAGGTCTGATTTTACAGTACACACACACACCAGCTCAAGCCCATCAGCTCAGAGGCAGCACAGAAAGTAAGAGCTGGGCCACTTTTTCTGCAGTACAGCCAAGTCTGTTCAGCATCTGAGTATTAGAGATTTAGCCCCACTGCTGTGTTTCTCAGTGCCAGCACAGGAAGTGTGGGGGGAGGAAACAAATCTATTTCAGGTTGACTTTTCTTTTAAACCTGTCTTTTACTCCCTCCTACCTTTCCTTTCCTCCCTATTTTGGAATGCCCACATGATTTTCTTCCCGAGTAAAACAAACTTAATGCAAAATGCTGATCAGAATAATTCAGTGCAGTGCTACAGCTTAAAAACTGCTTTTTGGATGCTCCCCTCAGTAACAAGGTAAAAATCAGAAACACAGTATTAAGAGTTTAAAAAATCCCAAACAGCCCCAAAACAGCAGAAGCATTTAAGCAATTCTGATCTCAAAATTCCTATTTCAATGCCTAAAAAGCAAAACTCTGCAGGAGAGGATCACAGCACTAGTGTGACAGCTAGAAGCAGCCCTCCCTCCTCTTCCTCCAAGCACCTCCCAGTGCCCTGGTGAAGGAGCTGGGTGGTGCTGCCCACCCTTCCCACTGCTCAGAGTAGAAGACAGCAAGTAGATGGCTGGGATTTTGCTCAGCTGCAGCACAGCAGAGGTGCAGGGACAGGCACACAAGCATTTGTTACAGAGCTTGTCGCCAAGCACTGTGGAAAGGGACCCAGAGCTGGCATATTTGGAGTTAAATTGATGACTGTTGCCACACTGACCATCAGACGGGGACATGGTCAACAATGAAGCCACAGGGACTGTACAAAGAGAACTGAGTGGCTGTAAGCAATACATTTTGGAGGGAAGAAAAGTGGGGCAGTAGCCTGTCTTAGTTTTTTGTTGCCAATGCACCTGGCCCCAGCCCTCCTGTTTGGTTCATCACCTCGATCTAGATCTTTCCCTTAAAAAGATTAAGGCTCTAGATTTTTTCCCACTTCTCACACAGATGACCAGTTCTCTACTGAGGACTGACCTGATCTAGTGCTCACAGGAGTCCTCATCCAAGAAGAAAGCTGGACTTAATTAAGTCTTACAAGGAACACAGAAAGTAAAGGAGGAGATAGAGAAAAGCCTTTGCCAGTTGTGCAGAAAGGATGAAGCAGAACTACCGAACAGCTAAGGCAAAGAAAGACTTTGAAGAGGACTGTCACACCTGCTGCCTCACAGATGACAAGGTTGGGGATGTAAAGGGCAGTGCTCAAGGGAGGGAAAAGGCTGAAAGAGTAGTCAAAAAAGCAGTCACAAGAGAAAAGGCTGAAAACTCAAAAGCCCATTGCATTGGGCTGCCATCATTACAGGTTACAGCTCTGGGGATGCAGTCCTGATTTTTGCCCAAGAAAAAGCTCTAAGGAGTTACATAAATGAGGAAAAAAAGGGTAAAAATGCTGCCACTGCACAAACCATAGGAGAAATGATGGAGGCAGAAAAAGTGCTTACAGGGCAGCCTGGAAGTGAGAAGTACAGGAGATGGATGGAGAGGACAAGAAATTGCCAACCTATGAATGGTATTTTCTCTGCAGAAGAATGGGAGCCAGAGCAGCTGTGTCCCGCACTGCTGTGTGGATCAGCCTGTACATGTGCCACACCACAGGCAGGTATGATTCACTGCTAGTGAAGTCTCCTACATTAGAGAATTCAGCATTCACACGAGAAAGGCTGAGTCAGAACTGCCCAGGAAAGCCTCAGTGAAAGGATAAAAGGGAAACGCTTGCTGCTTAGCAAGGGGACCAAGGTAGCACGGCAGAGACTTCAACAGACAGGCCTCATGTACAAAGATTTGCAGTGAGCTTCCAGAAAGGGTGCAGCAAGCCTCCCTGACACAGGCAGGGCCCAACAGCAACACTGGGGGGTTGGTAGGAAGCCCCCTGCCGATTCACAGAATCATACCCATCAGAGTCCTCCACAGGTGTCTGCAAGGCTCAGCTGTGACCTGGCCTCTAGCTCAGGCTGTACTCTCCCAATCTCAGCTAAAACCCTCAGACCAAACCCCACAGCCCCAGCCCAGCTCAGCCCCGACCCTGCCTCTAGCCACACAGCTCAACCAGGTTTTCGAATGAACTTTATTGAAGCTCCAACATGTTATTTTGGCCTCTAGGATCCCAAGTGTCAGCATCTATTCCTGTCTCTCCAGTGCTATTCTGCAACCTCCAGCACTGAATCTTCCAGCGCTAGATTTTCTGCTTTGAATCCTACAAAGTGAAGAAAAATTTTCTGATGCCTCAGGCATGGCTTTAGAAGAACAACCGCTGAGACGGTGGCCAGGTGCTGGCGGCGGTGTTTAGTTGGTATCCATGCCGTCACACTCTTCTTGGGAAGGAGACGGGGCAGTACGCTCCTCACTGTTTCGGCGCTGATAGAACAGCACGTACGCAGCTTTTGTCTACCAAACAAAGAGAAAACCACCTGAAACCACCCACACAGCTTGGCTGGAAGTGTGACACCCAAAGCAGGGAACCACACTTTCAGCATTAGCCTCAGGCCAAATACTCACCACTATTTGGTCTTCTGAAGCCACTGATACGCTGCTGTCATCAAAGCAGTACCACTTGTCATTGACTTTGTTCTTTGCGTAGGCAGCGTCTGTCAGGAGAGGTAACCACAGCTCAGCTCTCCAGGGAAGACACACAGGTAACACCACGCCAGCTGTGCTGCACTAGTGATGCTCAAGACTCAAACTGAGCACATGGAGGGCAGGAGCTAACCTTTTGACATTAACCACTCCAAATTTTGTTCACCAACATACACAGCTTCCAGAACATACAAGGTGGTCCAGCTTGTCCCACGTACCAGACATACCAAGAGGTATGTCAGATAGCCAAGACACAGGATAAAAAAAATAATTAGGAAAAACATTACAGTCTTTTGTTCCCTCCCCTGGAGCCACAGCTTTCCCAAACACACAGTTTAGGACTCAGCATTTTCACAGGGAAGAGAAGTTTTCGGCTGCTGACGGAGTTGCAAACGAAGTGAGCCTTCTATGAGTTCTCCTTGCTAGGCAGCATGGCTGCAGGGTGCTGATCTTCAGCAAAGAGATTCATCATCAGCAACAGAGCAGCAGATGAGCCCAGTATCAATTTTCCCTGGATGGGAACTGGGAAACTCTCCCCTGAGCAGGGACACCTTTCAGTGCCAAGAAATCATTACTTGTTTAGCTTAAATAAGCAAGTTTTAAATAAAATGACTGTCTTTGGCTGCTATGTCATACTCATGGGTTAAAGCAGCAAGTTTGTAGTCAAGCTGCATACAATCAGAAAGGTGCTTGTACCCACAACTTCCTTTGCTCACTCTGCTCCTTTATGAGTTTTCCAGAGGAGTTCTTGGACCAGCTACAGCTAAGGTCTTTACCTCCCTTTGGAGTTCACACCAAACCGCTGCTGGTGTCGTTAAGGGGGTTGAGTGCCTCTGTGACAGACGGATCTCATCTACTGCTTGTGAGCTTCCTCACTCAAGAATGAAGTTGGACTAAAGTCCTGAAAAGTCTCTTCCAACTAACACTTCTGTGACTATGACCTCCAGTCTCAAAGCTTGCCTCCACTCATAAATTCCTAATTCTACATACTCTAATGACTACCAACCAAGGTCCCACAGGCATCAGTCAGACCTTGGGCAACTGCAAGCTACAAAAACTGCCCAGCTGCTCTGCAAGTCCTAACAGGAAGGACGTTACCTTCCAACATGGTGTTCACCTGCATACACAACACAGGTAAGGTTCACACTGGACACCCTTGGTAAGGGCTGCTGCAGGTCTCCCAACACACAGCGCCCTCCAATGTGCCCTCTGCTTACATTTCCTTGCACAAACAGGACACAGAAGCAGTTACTCACAGTGGCCTCCTCCCATGCCTCCATAGTGATTGGAAACCGCAATGAGGTCATACACATATGAGCCTGCTCTTGGGTCACAGACAAACTCGGACATGTTTAAACCCCTGGAAGGAAATCCACGAGGATTAGAGGCCCAGTAACCAGCACCTTCTAAAAACTTGTGCATGATACCAGTGAAAGTCTGCAGGCAGGCAGCACTGGTGGAAAAGCACTGCACTCTGCTGCTCAGTGGCCAGCTGTTATTACTCTCAAGACCAGATGTGTTACCTCTCCCACACAGGCAAGTCCTGGCAAACACAAGTGCTGCCAAAAGATTTAGAGGGAAGGGTTGAGTAAGAGAGTATCCCTGTGCAGGCATGAAAAGTGACACAGGCTTAGTAAGGAATATGTTTCATCCTGCAGAGGGTGCTGACAAGCAGAAACAGAGGAAGGAGGTTTTCATCTTGTGCAATCCTCAGTACTACACATGCAGCTCTGCCCAAAGAATTTGCTCAATTTGCTCTAGAAGTTCTCTTGGTTCGGCAGAATCACATGGGTTTAACCCAATTTCAGAAGAAACAGTACCTGCTAATAACTAGTGTTATTTGAGACACACAGAACTGATTAAGAGCAACAAACAAAACCCACCAACTCCACTCACACTCACTGTCTTACAGTTCAAACCCAGAAACAGAGCTGTTCCAGTTACAACTTTAAAAAGTGCACCCAACAGTAATACCAAAAGTAGATTTCTCTTGACCAGCTTCTTCAAGCTCTTCCAAGCTTGAGAGAAGAATCCTACCTGATAGGGAATTCCACAACAGTGTCAAGTTTATCCCTCCAGTATCTGCTGTATGAGAAACGCTTTAAATGCACAACCAAAATCCGGGGCAAAGACCACAAGTCAAACTTCTTTGTGGCCTGTTGATGTTTCTTACAGTTAGGGCAGTACCTGATGAAGAGAGTAACAAACAAGGAAGTGAGCAACAATGATGAAGAAAAGCTTCTGGCCTTCCATTAAGCAATGCCTCTGTAGCACAGTACAGGCCCTGCCTTACAGAAGGCATTCTGGTTGTAAAATATGCAGGTGAGCACACTTCCTCTGAGGTTTCCAAACTGCAACTTGCTTCCACTTTATAGCCAAAATGTTCCATAGCATCTAATCAGAAATTAATAATAATCATCTACTGCACTACAGATTTTCTAACACAGCTAACAACCACCTCTGGTCACACAGCAATCATATCTTACTCATTTAGGATCTGTTGTACCTAGACCCCCTCCAAACTAGGGATTTTTTGGTAGAGTTAGGAGGCAGTCTAAGGTAGCCATATGCTTTCACTCTTTTTTTTAGCACACCTGCTTCCTCCAAAACTGTTTGGAGAGAGAAATATGCTGGGGGGTTAAAACCAGCCTGATCTTTGGAAGCTACATGCCCACTGCCACTTTCATTCTTTTAAATAAAGGCAGGAAACTCACATTTTCTGTTAACCCACATCTGCAGCCTGTTGAGTCAACAACTAACAGAACTGACAGACTTCAGGCTGCAGATTAAGACAAAAGGACAGACCTGGGAAATCATCAGAATCCTAGGACAAACGACGTGAACTCCAACAGTTACAGCGTTTGACAACAAACGTGGCAGGCAGGGGCTCTTACCATGGGTCATGTTCTCCAAGTGTTTCCATAGTTGTGAAGAGCTCTATACAGTCTCTCAGGGCCACCACAGCCGCCTTCTTTTGGGTTTGCAACATGCTTTCATGTTTTTCAAATGCCTAGTGAAGGAGATGCATGGCTTTATTATGTCCCACATCCTTGACATCACAAAAAGGGTCATGCTCACCTCCATCATGCTGCCCGTTTCTACCCCCTCCTTCCCCACCTCGACAATCATCTCATGCTTCCAGCCACTCCTCTCTTGTGTTAGAGAGTCAGTAACAGAAAGGACATTTGTCCTTACTTTCTACTTGGGTTTAGAAATTTAGTTTCAGGTTTCTTTGGAGTTTTGTTTGGGGATTTGTTTGTTGAGTAGACGAAGAACTAGACTACTCAGCTTTGAAATTAAAGCATCTGTTTTTCAGAACACATTGGAAACAGATGAGCAACTGCTGATCTACAGATCTTATTCATAACAGACTGAGTAAATACATCTCACCCTGGTGACTCCAGCACCATTTGCTGTGATCTTTTAAGTACCATGAAAGTCTACAAAGATTACTTATAAAAAATACACATCACAACCTGTGCCTCCTGTACATCAAAAAGTAGCCTCCGTGTGTTGGAATCCCAGTCGACGGCAAGAGCAGAGAAAGCTACAAGAAAGAAGAAATGTTTATGGCAAAGGTGCAAGGAGAAGGAAGGAAAAAACAAATTAAAAGTAAGAAAATAATTACCATTCAGTTTTAGGACTTTTCCTTCTACAATGGAGCTTATCTCAGAAGTCCCAGAGGAATTCACCAGGCTAAAGGTAAAATGTTGCTTCTTGCAAGGCTGCATCTCTCTTACTGACTCAATCTGCATACAACCCTCAGAGTGGCAGGGATCAACTTCAGTCACCTTTTCCCTGCCTTCCTGCACACCATCCTGATGCTCCATCTCTTCAATGTCACCTTGAAAAATTTAAAAGAAGCACAATAACAGAGAGCTTCAGAGAAAGTCTAGACTGATGCCTCACATGGACAGCTGTTTGCATGAGCCTGTAATGACACACAGCGATTGCTCAGAAAGTAACGAAAAGGCATGCAGGAAAAACCAATCTGTGCCCGCTAACTGTTACAGCTGAAGGCGGAGTTTCACCAGGTAATGTGCAGGGTTTTATCAGACATGACAGAGATGTTAACAATCACACCAAGAGAGAATCAGCAGGGTTGCAGTTGGGAATCTGTAAGCCTCCAGGAACATCACTCCCATTCTTTGGGGAAAATGGGCAGACCTTCCCCCCATTTAAAATCTCCAATTTCACTTGCTCCAGTTGTTACTCTCACAGCAGCACAAGTGAATCATTTCCAAGAGGAAAGCGAAATATGCACTTGCCATCAGCACTAAAAGCCTCCTTGAAGCATCCAACCTAGGAATGTGATGCTAAGGTGCATGAACAGAAAAACACCCTTTTCGCTTTATTTCCCCAGAACTTGTTTTTGTGACCCACCAGGCCAGTTTCCAATGCCAAAAAGGCGTATTAGGAAAGGAGATGCCTCTGGATGGAAGCACCTGAACATCTAACAGGGAAACAAGAATTTCAAAACTAATCAAGACAAATGCACACCACACCCTGCTCTACTGCTGCTACTTAGGCACTTCTGATTTCCTTTCCCTGATCTCCCTTGGAAAGGAAATGGTTCACTAGAATTCTCACCACACCATGCAGTAGTGTAACTTCGTGACTGTGAAAGAACAATCTGCTAGACCTTAAGCCAAATACACATGGCACAAATCAAATGCTAATAAAAAGCTTTAAGTGCTGAAAAGCTTCCAGCAGATTTCGAGAGGACTTTACCTTCAACCACACCACTGGAGCCATTGCAGGTTCCTTTGTCTTGGCAGGGTGTAGAGGATTCTTCTGCCAAAGGGAGTTTCACATAGCGGCTAGCAAGAGGGGAGATGTTTATCACACAGTCATACTGCAGCCATACACCAACACGACAGCGCTCCGCACCATCAGCAGCTCTTTCTGTCCCAACTCCCTCAGCAAACCACAGCCCATCCTGCACAGCACCAGCTACAGGCCAGGAGCTCTCCGAATGAGACAAACAACAACAATTTGTCAAGTCTCTGTTTTTCTGCGCTCGTTCCAGGTTTCATTGCCAGCAGATATAAAATGCAAAAATAAATAATGGTGGTCCCACCTGAGAGCCCTGAAAACACAGCCTGAGTTTGGTTCTGCTGCACAACACCAAGCACACTGCTTCCCCCATGACTGCCACTTACCACACAGCCCGCTTTTGCGGAGCCCCAAAAGCCAAGACCTTGGTATGTCTCTCGGGCCTCTCGACACTTCATGCAACAAATCCTGGCTTACACTGGGGGATGCACCCTCAGGTGGGGTTTGGGGTCTTTCTGGGTTTACTTTGGTTCCTTCCTTGTCACTATGTTTCCTTTTGTGCACACTCACTGTTCTCTATTTAAACTCTCCACTACTTTTGCAATCAGTTTGTCTGAGTCGTTATTTCTGCGCGTGGTGGGGAGGGGGTTTGCCCCAACCCATTACACCCACACGACGCAGAAGTTCCTCCTGCTCACAAGGATGCAGCAATCCCACTACAGTAAATCTGAGTAAGCAGCCACTGGGACTTTGCATAGACTACAGAGGTACAGACACAACTCACCTGATCTGCTCCAAAACCACACTGTACAAGTGCTCCACGGTGAGTTTGTGTTTGGGCACAGATATCAAGAGTGGTTGACCGAAGAGGACAGTGCCTGCGGTGTTGCTGTATTGCCTCACTGTCTTTTCCCGGAAGTAAACACAGAGAGTCACATCCTCTGAGCCATCCTCTCTTGTCTTGCGAACTTCATACCTGTTTGAAAGACAGGTGTTTCCACAGGTTATTTCCACTGCCAAGAAGCACAGCAGCTAGAACCATTATGAGCTCAGTCCAACAAGTCTCTCCACCAGGTCCTCAGAAGGACAAAAAGGGTTGTACTCTGTCTTCACGCTACAGAGTGGTTTTCTGAACGTGTCCCATGGCTCACAATGTACCATCTGCCAAGCTAAGGAAAAGCAAAATGGCACAGGATACATCCCTACTGCCACTCACCTCTCAAGATACTACCCTGACAACTATGTGTTGCTTCAATCAGATCACAGCATCAGTGAAAAATTACTAAACACACTTTGAAATCCCTCTGACAGCGTTTGTTTCCTCTGGAGAAAAATTCTCTTGATACCTTGGGTCTTGGATTCTCCCAACCTCCTGTACAGTTAATAGCCATCACTCTTATCAGCCAATGTTTCAGAAAACCAAGAGTTTGGAAACATCTGCTTCACAGAAATATCCAAAGACAGTAAAAAAAAGAAACCACATTCTGGAAAAAAAGAAATCAAACAGCTCTGGAGAACAGTGAGGAGAATGAGACAGCTTGTGCTACTGGATGAAACAGCAAATGAGGTATTTGCAGATGTCAGAGTCCAACACGACTACATTGTTTGCTCCAGGACTATTCATTACAGAAGATTCATTTTCAGGAATATCAAGTCACACTGCTCTGTAATTTGGTGAGCCAACTGTCCCAGACTTATCTTAAAACTGAAAGATTTTTTTCAAAAGATGCCACTATGCATAACAATGAGGACCACAAACTTCTCTTGCATGAGAAAGACACTGCCCTTCTCTCAAGGGCCATGAAACTTTTCATCATTCCTGTGTTCAAAATGCCCTTGCAGAGCAGGAAAGAAAACCAATTTCAGAATTGCATTTCTCCTCCATCTTACTTAAGCCAAAAGGGACTCCAGCTTGGGATTTGCACTGAATCAGTAGCATACATGAGAAAAATTATCCTTCCAAAATCCCAGCCCAGCCCACCAAGAATGTGAGAGAACAGTTAGCATAACACAGTCCAATGCAAATGGCTGTTGAGGTTTTCTAAGCTGTCAGTGCTATTCAGCTGGACATCAGCACTGGCTACAGTCCACACCTTCAAGTTTCCTGAGAAACAGCACCACAGAGAGGTGAATTATTTCACTTCACACTGCATAAATAACCAATGACCACATGCAGTTACAGAATAACATCTACACTTATCTCTAGGTCACATAAGACCCCTTTTAGCTGGCCTCATACAACACAGATCAGTTCATGACATGCACGTGTTCCTCCACATTCTTTGACAGTCTCTCAGACCACCTGCCCTGTGCTCTGCCAGCAGCAGTTAATGCAACCCCACTGTGGTGGTGAGAGAAAGTTCAGTTCTCCCCCCCACATAAAGAAACCACAGCTAACTCAGTCGGAGAAGCAGTAAATGGATAAGCTATATTTACAAGCAGGATGAGATGCAGTGAATATATACACAATATACAGTGTTTACAATATATACAGAAATATACAGCAAAGAACATAAACACTGAAAACCTTTCCCTCCTCCAAGGAGTGGGGTTCTCCCCCCAACTATACCCCTTTCTGCCCCCTCCTCCCTTTTTTCCCAAAAAGGGTTAGAGAGAGAAAAGGTAATTATTAAGGAGGAAATTCTGTTAGCTCAAAGCACATGCAAGAATTAGTTTCTTGTCTGGTTAGCTCAGTTAGTTCAAGGTCAGCTCCGTCCAGCACAGAGGAAAGACAGCAGCTGCTCAGGCAGACTGGAACAGAGAGACAGACTGAACTGACTGAGATTCAAACTGAAGTAAAGCTAAAATTTAAAGTTGCATTCTACCAATCTACCAATGAAATTCGTTTAGACTTATCTTTGTTTTCATTATTACACCAAAACATTCAGCCAGAGTGCTCCAGTAACTGTCTGTTTCTTACAGGCACAGCCTCAAATGGTCACACCCATTTACACTCCACCTGTAGTCCTGCCTATGCGACGGAACAGATAGGACAGAAAGAAAAAGCTTAGCACTACTCTCACACAAGTGAAAAAAGCTCAGTACTATTCATGCACAAATGTCATTCATCACTAACAGCCAGCATGTTGCACCCCCTGTAAGACTGCAAAAGAATGTCTCACACACTGCTCACTGAGATATAACCAATTTGTGCCCCTCTACTCACTCCACCTCAGAACAGCTTTTGCATGCTAGTATTAGAGGAAGACATCGCAAAATGAAGAGGTCTCGTTTTCTGAATCCCTTGAGCACCAGCCATCCCCCATTACCAAAAAACAAACCCCAAACCACACACACAAAACCCCACAAACAACAAAATAGAACCAAGCAAAGAACAAAAAGAACCACAAAACAAAATTCAATTAAAACCAAAAGATAAAATACTTTTTGGTCTAAGGAAGGCTACAGAGCCAATACTGCAATTCCGCATCTTACAACTTCACCAAAAATAACAGAAAATAAAGATGATGCTACACCAGACAACATAGTTTTAGAAGTCAGAGTCATTAGCTCAGCTGCTTCCACACTGCTGAATACTGGCTGGTTGCCTTTACAATTCACAACACTGAAATTTGTCTGAAACTTGGTAAGCAAAAGGCTAGGACTTGACCAGTCTTCATCAGCGTCACGAAGGCTTCAGGTGTGTGCTTGTAATTCAGAGAGGAGGCAGTGAACAATGAATTAGGTAGCTTTTGTTCCCTTGCAAACTAAATTTGAACAAGTGCACAGGAGCACGAGCAGCTACAGAAAGACAAGGCAAAGCTATGTGAAAGGGCACTGAAAGCAAAACCTACTCTGAGATAAAGACCAAGCTAATAGCCTTGTTGTACATTATTGAAACTTTCCCTCCCAAGTGCTGGGATGAATGGTCTTAATTCCAGCTCAAAAACACTGTGCAGATCACAAGCCAGTCTACAGCAACAACCAAGAAAAGAAGTACATTTTCTAAGAGAACAGAAGGGTAAAAAAAAAAAATGCTATTGCAGAAGCTGACAAACAGATCCACTTGAACAGGATTAGTACTGCACACCAACCCACAGATGCTGCTGTCAAATTATCATCGGTGCAGACGCTGACAGTAAGAACGGAGGACTGCAAAAGACCTGGGTGAAAATGCTGCACACATTCTGATCTCTTGTAAAAAGTGGAAATATTCCTGATCTGTTTGCTTACCAGAACACAAACAAGCAAACTAGGAGATGGGAAACTGCAAATAAAACTTTTTCACGTTAACAGCTCTTTTGCCCTACAGAAGCTGGTCATGGGAATTCACCAGTCTTACAGAGCAGCAAGATTGAAATGGATGAGGGAATTCAATCAGCAAGATTTTTAGAGAGCTTAAAAAAAACAGAAGCTCATTTTAGCAGGAGCACAAGCCCTCATTTCAAACAAGAAAACACAAGTTTCAGCAAGTGAGAAGAAACTTCCTCATCAGTCTGCTACAAGGTCTTATGCATCTCAAACATTCCCTACGAAACTACTGGACTAGCTAGTTTGCTAACCTAACTCACTCAGGAACTGTTGTAGTCACATCAACAAAGCTGACATTCCTGCAGCCAGTCATGGTTTTTCAAAACCATGAACTCATCTAAGTGTAAGACACAGCATGCTGTAAGAGAAGGCAGAAAACACAGTACATAGGGCAAACTAAACGTATTTTTCTCAGATACGCACACTTTTATAGGTTAAAGGTGACCTGCAAATCAATTTGTGAAACTTTTATCAAGGTAAACAATACATATTATATTTTATGCCCCATTAGCCAGGCTAAGAGAACAGGGGTATCTAGTTTATCCATCAAAAGCTTTTTCTTCTTAGGCCTTAAGAACTAAGAAGAAATACTAAGAGTGATACCCTTGAAATGGGCTGTGGAATTTGTTTTTCAAGTAGTACTTACCTGACCCCTTGTAGGCCGGCTCCAAGCTCCAGCAGGATCCCTGAATGATGTGATATCACCTATATGGTGCATGTGTGGGTGTTACATTGGAGCGGGAGCCGGAGGTCCTAGTGGGGCTGGACTTCACAGAACCTAAGAAAGAGAAATAGTAAGCATTTTGGTTATGTGCTGAATGCTGTCCTCTGCTTAGCCTGGAGAATGAGAGCATTCAGCACAAACACTGAACCAACGTTGCCAAATTGATTTGCAGACCACCTTTACATAAGGACCTTCTGATCAGCTTGCCACAGATCTCCCTGTCCTTTCACAGAAACAACATGCCTCGAGGGAAACGTTTACAACACTGTGAGAAGCAGGCTTAGTCCCGCTGTTCTTTGGCTGCACATCGTGCTAGAGACCTTGTTCAAGCCTTATCCCAAATTCTTCTATTTCTGTAAGCATCAAACCTCTGACACTAAAAATTCACAAATGCTGTATCAGGACTGCACTAGTTCCCAAGCCTGTCCTGATGAGGAAGAGATGAGTGCAAAGCTTTGTGAAAGAACAGGCTTGGGAGAATTCCAGCCCCAAATTCCCCTCCCCTTTCAGGTGACCTGGAGAAGAAAAGGTATAGTTCTATCCTGTTACACAAAAAGGAGCCAGGTTCATTTTGGGATGCATCTGAGTTACTTAAAACTCACATAAATACCAAGAAGCCCGGGAACATTCACATTTCTTCTTTTTGAAGGTTTACTGTGACAGGGCACAACTGGAAAGAAAAGAACCAATGAGCCAGAAACCAAGCTGCTGACAGGGACAATATATCTTAGCTATCCAGGGCAAATTTTATTATTTTTTCCAAATGGCTGTCCAATCAGCTTAAATTCCAAACACCTCCCAAGAGCCAGCATCACCCACCACTTTAGTGGGACATGAAAATTCACAACACATGTCTTTAGATGTCACAGTATCACAGTATAACTAAGGTTGGAAGAGACCCAAAGGATCATCAAGTCCAACCTGTCCCAACAGACCTCCAAGGTGTCCTGCAAAAATCACAGAAGGCTGAACATGTCTTCCCTCCTGATGATGAAAGCAAGAAAATAGTATCACTTTTCCGATCACTGAAATCAAGTTCAATACTGTATCCATCTTGTGTACTGCACTTTCATCAACAGTACAGCCTGAGCTACAGTATCTGTGCCCACAGACTGTGTCCTCTGTCAAGCAAATGTGAGAGAAACAATAAAGCACATTCCAGCTACACTACTCCTACTGCCACATAGTCTGGGAGTTTCTGCTCACTGGCATTTACAGCTAGAGAGAGCATTTAATGGAAATCAATATTCTGCTCAGCAACCAACCAATACAGAGGCCTAAATCTAAAGCTGAGACTTAACAGACATCGGTGTCAAAGGCAAGACAACCATACAAGAAGTACAAGTGGGTTTGAGTTTGGGGTCTGTTTGGGTTTTTTGTTTGTTTAAATCACATCCCTGATGGAGCAGAGATCTCCTACAGACAGTATTAGAGCCTTCCTTGAACTTTGAGGTGAGACTTGTGTTGCTAGCTGGCTCGCACAGAGTCCTCTAAAACCACAAGTATGTCAAACCAACAGGGGCACTGCTGTCACAGGCACACCTAGGTTTGGCTGCAGCTTCCAGCAAACAAGCCTGAAGAAACACTGCAAGAGACTGACCATTTGAATTTTTCAGTCCTGAGACAACTTAAGCTGATGCTAAGAAACGTCCAAAGGTAAGAACTGCCAGTTTCAGGTAACACAAGATGCCAAAGCTTCAGAATCAATGAACTAACTGATTTCTGTTACAGAAGATACCCAGGTGATCACAGGCAGGAAATCTGCTGGACTCTCAGCAAAGTCCTGTTTAGAAGGAAGCAGTGAGATCAAGGAACGAACAAACAATTTGAGGGCAGCTGCTCATGAAATCAGAGCCCAGGGGCTTTGTAGCTCCCCCTGTCACTGAACAGGCATTCTTTGCATTCTCAGGCTTTAGCAACCAACCACAGACAATCACTAACACAACCTTTATTAGCTTCTGCCAGTGGAAGGGAGGAGTACTTTTAAAGTGAGAAAACTGTCACACCAATAAAATGATTTAAGTTCTAGCATGAGGCATGGAAGGCTGATGTCTTCAGTTTAGCACGGCTTCCCTCATAACGCTTGCAGTGTAACTATCAAGAAAGAACAAATGAAAAGACTGTGAACATCCTCAAGTTCAAAGACGAGGCAGCAAAATCCTTCAGGAAAACAGCTCAAAAAATCAACAGGACCCACTGGCAGCTTTGCAATTTTCAAATGCACATTTGGGAGATGTGCAGATGAGAAAACTATTTCTGAATATGCTGTACTGATCCAGCTTTAGTTTTAATTGCTTACGTCTTTGCACTTTGTTTTCTAACCAGTGGAAGAGCCTTTGCATGTACCTCCAGTCACTTATAACAAATAATGAGATGTACACATGACAATTTACCAACAAGGAAGTCTCGTCACTAGGCATTACTGGTGAAGTAAGAACAAATGAGCAATACATAAAAGGGGCTGAATCAATAAAATGTGAATTAGGAAAGAGTTCAAACATGTGAGACAGTGAGTATCATGCTAAATTAAATACAAGAGATACGAATTCCAGTAAACAGCCCTCACTAAATACAATTAACTGATGGTGTCTTCAGTCGTACCCTAGGTTGTGTATTACATGACAACTTTAAATACATCTAAGTTAACATTTTGTACCTAAAAAACATCCTACAAAAGGCACCATGACTACTAAACACCCAGCTCCTGTTTGTTTTACCACCTGGTAACTGACATTTCTCACTTAGCTTTGCTGCACTGCGAGCACACCATCCTGACAAGAGGCAGCTGTCCTATTTGATTTGTAATATAAGTAATGCTATTAAAAACCTCATATTCTCTCTCTTTTTTTTTTTTTTAAAGAATAGAATAGAATTAACCAAGTTGGAAAAGACCTACAAGATCATCAAGTCCAACCCAACACCATCTAATCAAATAAACCATGGCACCAAGTGCCTAATCCAGGCCTCTCAAACACCTCCAGTGATGGCGACTCCACCACCTCCCCGGGCAGCACATTCCAATGGCCAATCTCTCTTTCTGAGAAGAACTTCTTCCTAACATCCAGCCTAAACCTCCCCTGGCACAGCTTGAGACTGTGTCCTCCTGTTCTGTTGGTGGTTGCCTGGCAAAAGAGACCAATCCCCACCTGGCTACAACCTCCCTTCATCTTTTCTGTAGCTTCTGTTCTCCTAGAGTTAAAACTGGTATGGTTTAGTCTTAGTACACAAAGCAATTCACACAAATCTCAGTAAAAATTACATTTGCACACACGGCAGGCAAGCAGCTTCCAGGCAGCTTCTTCCTTTCTCACAAACCAACTGCTATCTTGTCAACCCAACTTAAAGCTTTAGAAAGCCTACTTGGAAGTTTATTTTGTGGCAATATCCAGCATAAATGTAGTGCAAATAAACTTTCGATCAGTTAGCACCATTTATTGAATCTGATTTAGGTCGTTATTGACTTCAGCTGTGACTTAGGGGTGAAAATACTGTCACTGTAAAACATCACAGTTACACTGTCTAATAAAAGGCAGCTGTTCCCCTTCATCAATCAATACAAAGATACTTTTCTTTCCAGAACAGAAGAGAGAAACATTACTCAATGTAACCACTGACAGATCCCACAACTACATCAGCAGTCAGAACAAGCAGATCTTTTCCAAGCAGAACATTTTTGCAGATTATGCAGGCACAGGGAGACAACCTTCCCAGTCATAAGATGCAAGTATTTTCCTGTCACTTCCATCAAGATTTGGCCTTAATGTAAAACTGAAAGGACAAAATGCTTTAGTGAGCACCGACGTCTTCATTGACTCTGGGAACATGAGCAGTTTCTCAACTGCACAGTATTTCAGTTCCATGTTTTTAGTATCAACTGGAAGTTTATTCTTTAAAGACAAAAGATTCTGAAGTGCTCAAATTATTTTTTAGAAATGTTTTCTATTCCTCCATTTAACAAATAGCAAACTATCTGCCTAGAATCTAAGGAGGTAAATTATTTCCTGGAGTATCAGAAACTCTTGAAGCTACCAGCAGCAGCAATCTTAACATACGACCACAAGCTTGTCACATTCTCCAGCATGCATCACACAGCATCTTCAGGAAGCCCTCATCTGTTATCTGTTGATAACTTCTGCCAGAAATGTACCAGCTTCAGGAGCACTTGAGGAGCTTCAGTTTAATCTGCCCCTGCCCCATCCTTGAGCCACTCTCATACACATACCAGGGCAGCTGCATGCAGAGTAACACTACACTCCACCCCAGATAATAGAACTTGTTTTAACACTGCCCTGTATCCTGACCAAAGTTATTATCTAGCTCCACAGTTAAATCAACCCAGCCAAGGCACAGGAACAAATGCTGAGCGCAACTCAACCAGTGCTGAGGATGAGACAAGCTATGTTTTCATGCCCAAACCATAAAAAAGCAGGAAACTAGTTAGGCTAAAAGGAACAAGTTAACCAGAGAGCACAGGAAGAGTCAACAGGGCTGCTCCTGCTCTAGTTTGGGAGAAGAGACTGGAAAAGAAAGCATGCAAAGAAATCAGTTTATCCCTAATGCTGCCAGTTTGCAAGAGTCCATTGAAGCACAAGCCTAACATGGCCAGTCTTAAATCCAAGTTACTGACAATCTTCCAAGTTTCTGCCAGTGCCTGCTGGCACTCACAGCCTGCTCACTTCAGGCTCTACAAAAGGGTAAAAATCTCTAAAGAATCACTCAAACCAACAGTCCAGAAATCCCAAGTAGAAGACACACTCTAGCTGCTTCCCCCTTGTATCAATCTTAATACAGAATTGATGCACTGTCAATCCCTCATTTCATAGCCTCTTCAGCAGCTACAAGAACTCAATAGATGGAAACAGAATTTAAGAGCCTTCATGCTACAACTACCATTTCTTGAATTTTTGCATCAAACCTCAGAACATCTAAGAACAGACTTTTTATAATGCAACAAGGTAAGCTGATTGTCCATGACAGAATTATGCACTTGCCTTTAAATCAGAAGTTTTGCACTTTATGAACAAGTGTTTCTCTGTTGATTTTTGAGAATAACCCTGCTTTCAATAAGAGAACACTGTTTTTTAGCTGTAGGTTAGAACAGTACTTCACAAGTAATTTTCCTGGAAGCATTACCTATGAAAAAGAGCTCCTGTAAGCAGCTTTCTACTAATTCTTGCCCTGGTGCCTGGCTACTTGCTCATGTCCCACAGTGCTGGGAACAGCTTAGAGGGTGTACATGGAAAAACAGGATTAGCAAAACTTCCTCCTGTTACATCTCCTCTTCCTTGGAGGGTTATTTTTAACCCAGGACACTTCACTCATTATGACTGTGACTCACAACATCACCTCATTTACAGTTGTGCCTGCACATAAAAGGAAGTGGTGACTACAGAGGAAAAGAGCTCAAGTTCAGCTAATGCTTGCCTCCACCCTGGAGCAGAGCTGATTCACAGCTGTTTTCTGGGGTGGGATATGCAACATGTTATGCCTGCAGGAAAACAGGGGTTTATTGTAATTACCACTGCAGCATCACGCTTCTTGTTTGTCCAATGTTCTACTAGCTTTGGAGACAGAAAGACAGACTTACGAACTAGCCCTTTACAATACCCTCACAAAACAGATTTCACAGAAGCCAAACGTCCCTCCTAGACATCCTAAGTGGCCACACCTTCAGCCATGATTGAAGAAAACAAGACGATGACAAGAACTTTCAGAAAAACTCAGACATTACATCTCAGCAATAGGGTCACAACTGACAGCATGACAGAAGAGCCCCAGGCCTTGTCACAGCATCCCACTCAGTGAAAGGTACAGTAGCAGGGGTAAGCACAGGACCTCACGCTGGCACAGCTATTTTATAGAAGTGACATCCTTGCTCCGGAACATTCGCACACAAGGAAGACAGGCCTTGTGATGAAGGGCTGAATTTGACCTCATAAGACCCAGGTTTGCAAGCCTCCAAGTTTGTTTTCACACTTCATTTGCAGTAATTTTCATTTCCCAGCTGTAGCAGAGCAACACTATTTTTGCTTGCCTCACCAGATCTCACAAGTGACTGGAGACACCTCTTCCACCAAGCACACAGAAAGTATCAAGCACAATCAAATCCTCTGCTTTGAAGAAGTCCCTCACAATCACAATTAAGATCCAAATAGTGTAATTGCCAGTCAAGAGTCTCACAAGAACCACCACCCAGGGTTAGCTGGGTGCCATTACAACCACGTCAGGTGTGAGGAGCGGCAGAGTACAGCACCTTAGACTTCACACTATCACCAAAACCAGCTCCAAAGTATTGTGCCGATTTGGAACAGTAACCTTGTGCTCGCCTACAAATGCCAGCGAAAGTGCAGCTACAATCCAGACACCTAGAAGGTTTGTAGAAAGTTCCAAACTGCAGAACACAGACCAAACAGAAAGCTCATTATTACCCAGAGCCACGACATCCTTTGCGTTAGGAAAACACCTACACCGCACCGTGCTGATCTGCTACTGAAGTGCAGCATTACCACTCAGTCATGCAAAAGGGTTTACAGGAAGGTTTAGCTTTCCAGAAAGGGAAATTAAAAAACAAACAAACAAACAACAAAAAACACCCCAGGTTTTAAATCCTGAAACCAAAGAGGATGTTTGGCAGCACTCTTCGCGCCATGGCACCTTCCCGCTTTACTCACACAAAGATGTCGTCTTTTGGCATGATAAGATTTAAACCTTCATCCACTTGGAAAATTTTGTGGAACCGATGATTGTACACGTCTGTCACCACCATCTAGAACAGCAAGTGATATTTGCAAAGAGATTATAATAAAAGCTTACATAGATTCAGGCAAACTCAATTCAAGCAACATTTTCTTCCTAGTCTTTTCTGAATCGCAATTTGCAACACACCAACACTCAGCAGCATGGTTTTCTAGAGCAGCACCCTCTCAGCAGCTGATCACAGGTATTTGTTAAGATGGATGCAAAAACCAAAGCAAAATAACATCTGATTTTACAGATACTGAGGTGATGCAATTCCAACAGCTGCACATCACCCTGGTGGAAACAACCAGCACAGATCCCAACATCAGTGGCAACAGACTATGATTTCAGGCATGGATCACTCACATCTATAAATAACTGAAATGAATTCAAGTGCTACATTGGCATCCTGAAGATACCCCCCACTAACTACAAAAACATTCCCTCTGAAAAGCTCACTTGATCCCTTTGTTATTAAAAGGATGTCCAAGAAGAGAATGACCCAAAACAGACACTGAGCCATCTCTCAGTACTGAAAAACTACACTATTGAGGGGTGGAGACTTTCTGCTCCCTCTCTACTGCAGTGGAAATGTTGGAATAAACGTACATTGTTTGATGCACTTTTGTAACCAAAGAACAGCACTCAAACTCCTTAGGCTTTTGTCACTACTCCATCAAATTCAGCTTATTATCCATCTAAAAGCTAAGCCAGCAAAATGCTTCAAGAACAGACATTTATCCAAATCACTGTGCTGCATTTATCCTTACATTCTCTGCAGGAACACCGGAGAGCTTGGAGAGTGATTCACACAGATCTGAGACGGTCCCCATCATCGGCACCACAACCCGGTACTAGAAACAAAGACAACATCCAAGTCATTTTGCATCAAGAGGGGTTGTTGTTTTTTGCTGCTTGAAATCCAGAGGTCTCACCCATTCAAGGTATGTTTCACCTTTACATTTTCCAAGGTAAGAGGAGAGAAACATGCCAGAGCAAACACATTACTTCTTTCAGGGAGCAACACATCACACGGGTAATCTCATCACAGGTAAGCCAGTTCCAAATGACCCATGACCTCAGTCTCACAAATCAAGATTTCACATGTTAATTCAAGTTTTACATTAAAAACCCCTTTCCACTTCATAAATGTTCTTGAGAGTTCCAACTTTAAAAATTAAGAGAAAGGCTCAGATGACTTAAATCTGCATCTTCAAGATGCCTTACCTGGACGGGTCTGCGCTGTGGGTCTGCATACACCAGAGTAACTTCCATAAGACGATCCCTCCTCAAGGGCAGTGGAAGGGTTAAGTAACAGAAAGGATCAAAGGTCACAGATACTTTGGAGCATTTAGGACAAACAAGTGTAGATTTGAAAAGGCCATGAAAAATGTCCACAATGATAGAATCATTTCTCAGCCTATGATTCTCCCAGGCCTCTTTTGCCACCTCCTATATAAAGGAAGGAAAAAAGAGTTAAATGTTATTTCTTGCAAACACTGTCATAGCACAGCAAGCATGGGGATCAAAGACACCTCTGAAACTGAGAGTAACACTCCCCAGCATAACACACTGGGATTTTTTCTTAGTGAAACTAAGACCTTATGTCAGGTCTTAATCCATCTGTTTTAGCTGAGTCATTTGGTCAGGAATTCCTTGGTGCACACAAGAAGCATGAACAGAGCCAAGGGGACAATGACAAGGCTACAGGCTGCACTTCAGGACAGCAAGATATGCTCCATTCTCCTCCATGAATAGAATAGACCAGACCAGGTTGGAAGAGACCTTCAAGATCATCGCCTCCAACCCACCAACCAATCCAACACCACCTAAACAACTAACCCATGGCACCAAGCACCCCATCAAGTCTCCTCCTGAACACCTCCAATGATGGTGACTCCACCACCTCCCCAGGCAGCACATTCCAATGGGCAATCACTCTGTCTGTGTAGAACTTCTTCCTAACATCCAGCCCAAACCTCCCCTGGCACAGCTTGAGACTGTGTCCTCTTGTTCTGGTGCTGGCTGCCTGGGAGAAGAGACCAACCTCCACCTGTCTACAACCTCCCTTCAGGTAGTTGTAGAGAGCAATAAGGTCACCCCTGAGTCTCCAGACTGCGGCCCTCTGCTTTTGAAAGACAACTGCAGTTAACAGGTCTGGAGAAGAACAAAAAAAGATGATTCTTCTTGGAAAATGATGGACCATGTCTCACAAAGAAAGTACCAAAGATGGACCATGTCTCACAAAGAAAGTACCAAAGGAGACAAATTACAATGCCTTGAAGACTTTCACAGAACAATTGATAAAATCCTTGCAACTAAGGGCATCCAGTAACTGGCATGTGTTTATTTCAATCCAACCAGAGGCTCTCCTTAGTAGGCCACTTTTAATTTGGGATACAATACCACATGTATAAAACCTATCTCAAGTGAAGCAAGTGCTATAGACACATCCACTGCAATGCTACTGTTGCTACCCAGGATGCTGAGACGGGAACAGATAATAAAGTCTGACAGTATGGATGCAAGGCAGAAACATCTGCACCTCCTACATCAATGGATAGAAGTACCTATAGAAAATTAAGGCATGTTGGGCATTTTTTACATCCCACAATTATCAGCATTTCTTGGAGAAAAAAAAAAAGTATTAAATATATTACTTGTTGTGGTGTTGCCACATGCATTGCACTATGCATGAAAAAGCAAAAGATATGAAGTTATTGACATTTAAGAGCAAAACCAACCAGTCACATATAAATGATTACAACATCTGGCCTTTAAGGTCTGCTAGAGCATTTTTCTACCTACTTACTACATTCCCTCTGTACTCTGCATTTGCTAGTATGTTGTAGCTGTTTATACTGTGACAGGAGGTAAAAGCCTAATCAGCAGACTGCAAGTTCATTTAGGTAAAGGTATTTCACTATCACATGTCTGAGTTTAATGAGAGCATGGAGTTTGCCAGAAGTGGCAAACTCTGCAGGGGGCTCACTTATCAGTGCTGACTGGAAACAAGAGGACACAAAAGGCAGGAACTACAATGAACAGAATAGACTTTTCTGGTCTCTGTCAGGAAAATGGCACAGAATAATTACTCTTCTCTATTTAGGGAGAATGGGTAACTGGAGCCCAAGGGTGTTTAAACTAAAACTGAAATTAAATAAAATGTAAAGTTGCTTTAATATCAGAGTACCCCTTTCCACTGCTCCAGAAATCAGGAAACTCAAAGTAAGTTAAGGAGATACTCCTAGTTCACCAAACACTATAAATTCCTCAAGATCCAATGTCACAGCCAATTCACCTTTACCAGCACCAGAACAAGAGGACACAGTCTCAAGCTGCACCAGGGATTAAGGTGAGGAGAAAGTTCTTCACAGAAAAAGTAATTTGCCATTGGGATGTGCTGCACAGGGAGGTGATGGAGTCACCGTCCCTGGAGGTGTTCAAAAAAGGATTGAATGTGGCACTTGGAGCCATGGTTTAGTTGTCATGAGGTGTTAGGTAATAGGTTGGACTTGATGATCTCCAAGGTCTTGTCCAATCTGGTTGATTCTATGTTTCTACTTAAGTTTTCTCCTTGTCTTGACCAGTACACACTCTATTCAGCCTGGTTTCAGACCTAGCTCATGCATTACATTTGTCTAAAGGCCGTAAGGGAGCATGTATAAGAAGTATGGCCTAAAAGCTGATGTCATTTGACACTGATATCTACCAGTGGGACACTGGAATGGCTGCTTACAACCCTATGCCCAGGGCCCACATTCAGACCCCAATTTGTGGGGCACATCCACGTGAGAATACCCCGTCCCACTCAAATCCACACACATGCACGATACCCCTCAAACCGATGCCAAGAGCAGCTGCTCAATCTACATGAAGGAAGAAAATGGGCCTGAGTAGTCAAAAGGTTATGGTAGCAACTACAGCCTACTTTTAGGTATGTCATGTCACAAGATCAACTTCCCTTCCTCTGCAGACCCACTTAAGTATGGTATCACAAGCACAGCGTGCTGCACGCCAGTACAAGAACAGACATCCTGCTGTACGGCAGAGCAACTGCAATATGCTACAAAGTGTCACGAAGGGTCAGCTGGGCCATAAAGCATGACAGGGATCTCCCCTCCCTGGTACATGATTCGTAGGGAGGATATTTGTGTGGCCTGTGAGCAGAAAGGCCAGGAAGCATCACAAAACCCAATCAAACGCCCTGGGAAGCACTACCTGCCCTACCCTCAAGTAAAGGGCACCATACCGAATCAGGTCTGCCATTGGCATCCTTCAGCTCCAAGTAGGGCTTCTTCTTCACTCTGTTCAAATCCTCATGCAAGCCATCTAGAAGAAAAGCCAAGAGCTCCTGCGAATCTTGCTGCTGGTATCCTGAAAACTGAGGAGCAAATCGGCCAACTTGAGTCTGCAACAGAAAAGGCAGGAGGAGTCAGAGGGGAATGAGCTTAACCTATGTGTAAGAGACAGGAATAAAAACACTCACAGCCTGGCTCTTGCAGAGATCAACTCTGTGCTACCTTATTTTAGCAGCAGACCACAATGAACTGGATGCTAATGCAGTTAAGGGTGCCAGAATAATTTCCTCAACTGTACTTTATTTTTTCCTCCTAGTGTTGAGAGGGAAGAATACATTTAGTGCTGTGACATTAGAAATCAAAGTTATCAAAGTCAATTTAGAAACCTACAAACAACCAATACACAAAACCTACCTGCCTGATGCAGATTTCATTTTAATTTCTCCTTCAGAAACCTGCAGTTCCCATAGTGCAGACTTGCTATGAGGTAGCATATTGAAGAAAGCAGACCATAAGACTGAAGATGCTTGCAGAAGATACTCATGGACTAACAAAGATAGGCAGGGACTAACAAAACTGGCTTGGAATTAAGATGGCAATCCTTGCCACAGCAATCTCTAGCTATTCTACTAACTGTGACATAAAAGTCAGAAACATTAGTCTGAGTTAGCAAAAGCCAGAAACAGCACACCCATATGCAGCCTGATGAGTGCTTAGTTCTTCAGTGCTATTTCACACCACCATCATTTAGTGTCCCTGCCTCAAACAAAAGAAAAAGGAAAAACAGAACCAACGACAACCAAAAGCCAAACCAACCCACACAAAGGTTACAGAAAGAGGTCCCACAGCAAAACCTTGCTGTTTCAGAACTACCTAGAGAGGACAGCTTTCTGTAGTCCACAAGGTTTTTTCACACATAGAATACATAGAGTAAACCAGGTTGGAAGAGACCTTCAAGATCATCGCGTCCAACCCATCAACCAATCCAACACCACCCAAACAACTAACCCATGGCACCAAGCACCCCATCAAGTCTTCTCCTGAAAACCTCCAGTGATGGCGACTCCACCACCTCCTCAGGCAGCCCATTCCAACGGGCAATCACTCTTTCTGTATAGAACTTCTTCCTGACATCCAACCTAAACCTCCCCTGGCGCAGCCTGAGACTGTGTCCTCTTGTTCTGGTACTGGCTGCCTGGGAGAAGAGACCAACCTCTGCCTCACTACAACCTCCCTTCAGGTAGTTGTAGAGAGTAATAAGGTCACCCCTGAGTCTCCTCTTCTCCAGGCTAAGCAACCCCAGCTCCCTCAGCCTCTCCTCACAGGGCTGTGTTCCAAACCCCTCACCAACTTTGTTGCCCTTCTCTGGACTCGTTCCAGCAAGTCAACCTCCTTCCTAAAATGAGGGGCCCAGAACTGGACACAGGACTCGAGGTGCGGCCTAACCAGTGCAGTGTACAGGGGCAGAATGACCTCCCTGCTCCTGCTGGCCACACTGTTCCTGATGCAGGCCAGGATGCCATTGGCCCTCTTGGTTGCCTGGGCACACTGCTGGCTCGTGTTCAGCCTACCATCGACCAGCACCCCTAGGTCTCAAATAGACTCAACTTCTAGCCTGTACCATGCAAAACCAAAACAGGATGTACATTTACAGAGATAGCAGGTCATTGATTATTTCATGTGTTTGGGATGTTAGTCTCCCTCAATATACTGAGACTTCAACACAGAAGCAAACTTTCAGAGGTTCCTGGATGCTTTAATTACATTGTTCTGTACTGGAGCACCTCTACAGCATATGTAAAAAATTAAAAGAAAAAAGACAGCCACAAGTTTTCTAGGGGTTCATAAACAACTGCAACATTGCAGTACTTCAGCTGAAAGCAGCTCTTTACACTGAAGCACTGGGAACACTGCATCACTAAATACCATTATAGTCACAGGGCCGCATTTTGCTCTTCGCTTTACAATCAGAGTTCTCAAATGTATAAATTGCACTTTTTCTCACCCACTCAAGTTCACAGCTGGCAATTCACATCACCTTGCCTAGTTTTGTAGCCAAGGCATCTGTAAACAGCTCTCGGGATGGAAGGTCATTTACCAAGCAATTACACTCATTGGCAAGTTCCTCCCTGTACCCTGAAAGGTGAAACACCCACAAAAGGTGAAACAACACTGAAGCCATTCTGTCACTGCTGCTTTCAGAACACCAAAATACATGGAAGGTGTATTAGCTTTTCCATTGCCTTCTGTCAAAAAGCTGTGCTACAAGAACAAGGAGTGCTTACTTTAAACACACGTGGGGCCACATAGGACTGTCTCCCAGACCACATCTGTTTAATGAGGTCCGCATAGGCTTCTGCAATTTCACCTCTCATCCCCAGTGGATTATTCTGATTTATTTCAGCTTCATATTTATCTTCCAGGAAATAGTCCGTCAGTGGAGGGGTATTGCTCAGACACTGAAAAAGCATTAAGGAAATTCATTTACAAGGCAATTAAATTAACCCAGCTTTCACATCAGAAAATGTACTAAGCTATTCACAAACCCAGCAAGACTGAATTTGGGTGTCTATTTCATGCAGGAAAAAGAAACAACAAACAAAACCGCCCATTTGGAGGGTAGGACACTAAGCATGGCAGCTCAAGAGCATAACTGAAATAAATTAGGACTGCCATTAAATAAGCATTCAAGAGCCTAACAGCTTATTTCTGACACATGGTTTCTCTTGGCAGGTGCCACACCAACTTCTCTCCTGTACAATGTATTTGCCCTCAAGTATAAGCCTCCCCTCTGCAGCAGTTTCTTCTGGTTTATCTCACTTAAGGCATAAAGCTGCCTGGTCTGCAGCTCCTTCGTTCTCATTCTGAAATTTCTTTATAACTGACATCACATTTGTCACTTTCTGTTCCTTTGGAGCAGACCAGCTTTAAGCATTCACTGAAAATTATTGTAATTAATAGTTCAGCAAAGCAAAGAGCAAACAACCTTCTGGGAGACAAAAAAAAGCCTGAACTTCTGGCAGGAAGATGTGTGCTCTCAATATAATATCCCTCCACATTAACAAGGGTTTTTTTTTTTCAAATGCACCAAATAAAGCTAGTAATCATTATTAACTTTCCCTGTTACAACCTTAACAGTCCATACAGGGACTCTGAACCCTTCTTGAGACTTTCCATACCCTAATTTTCCAAGAACCTCTAACCACAGACCCTAGAACTGCTCATGTCGCTTACGGAATGGACAAGTCAAAATGTCTTCCACATCAGCCTAATTTTGTCAGAGCCACAGAAGTGGGAACTTACATTACAGTTAGACACCTGCTTGGTATGACTTTCCCCACAGCCTTTTCAGAAGCCAGGTATTTTTCATCCAGTCCTCAATACTACACTATGTGCTGTGGATAAGCTAACCTAAATCACAGAAACACAGAACCATTTGGGTTTTGTTTGGTCTGATGGTTTGGGTTTGTTTCCATTTCCGGTGCAGTCCCCTCATGGAATGGTGTTAAAACACCCTTTTCTCTTCACAGATTTTAATCCACAATCAGCAAGACTGTTGTTTTATTTAAATTCTAAAGAGGGCTCTTTCAAATTCTTACCTGTAATGCAGAATTCATGAAGCAGGTATTTCCAAGATTACTGAGTCCACAGAGTCCAGGCTGTGACAGAGAAGGACTGTCCCTGCTGTTGTAAGAGTTACAGACAAACCCAGATCCTCTGGAGGAAAGACAACACAATGAACTCCACAACGAGTTTACCGAGTCTCAATACTATTTAGGAGTCACATCAAATACATCAGAAAAAGGTTTAGCAGAACTGTTTAACCATTCCACACGTTTCTCCTCCTTCACAGTGCCTAATACTGAATTGCCAGGACGTGAAATGTATGTGCCAACTCTGGAAACATGAATTGTTACATAGTCTAGTATTTATGGCTCAAAACACATGTGTTTCCCTCTGTCTACAAGAACACAGAACATCATCATAATGCATCAAGGGTCTATAGGAGTCTATATCATCTACTGCAAGAGCTAATAAGAAAACTATGATATCTACCTAGGAAGGCTTCTAGCACACAGGCAGATGGAGAAAATAATATAAGCCCTTCCCTTATACTCCAAATCCCTTCAAAATCAAGCAATGCCCTAGTAGTTAGTAAACTCTGGAACATGCCCTACTTTTGCAAGTGAGCAAGGAATTGCAGAGGGCAGTGGTTTCAAAAGCAAAGTTTGATAAACAAGCACACAAGAGTCACAGAACTCCTCATGGGGCACCGTCACACTCCTTTTCTAGGCAGGCAAGGATGCACAGGAGCATTCATTCACATGAAGGATGAAGAAACAAAAAGAACATTCCTGCTCTTACCCCCTGCCCAGGTGGGAGTTGTTCAGTCCATAGGAGTTACT
Source organism: Dryobates pubescens (assembly GCF_014839835.1). Taxonomy (NCBI): domain Eukaryota; kingdom Metazoa; phylum Chordata; class Aves; order Piciformes; family Picidae; genus Dryobates; species Dryobates pubescens. Next base: position 62,233,267 of record NC_071612.1, read on the forward strand.
GCTATCACCATTAGTAATGACAGAAGTGGCAGACACTGAAGAATAAGAACTTGCTGATGATTTTGAAGAGGTAGTAAAGTTTCTGCTAGTTGCAGAGCTTGATCTGGGAGAAAGGAAAAAGAAGTAGAAACAGTGCTGCTACTTTTTTCACCTCCAGCCCCATCGCCCACAAAATTCCAAGGCCTTGCCACGCTACAGTTAATTCCCACACACAGAATTTACTGTTTTGATCTGGGTGATCATGCTTCCAAACACTTGTCTGCAACAGAAAACCTCAGAAAAAAAGTACCAGAAACAACTATTATTGCTTCAAGCAAAACCTGGGTCCCAGACTGAAACAAGTAGGCAACTTGGATGGCATGAGCAACAGGGAAGCAAGACTGAAGTTTTTGAGTAAACCCACCTTGAAACAAGCAAGCAAAATAATCTCAGTCTTAAAACTTGCCCCATGTTAAAAAGCAAGTCAATCCTTCCCTACCTGAAACCCAAATCACCTTCTCAGACAGAATACTAATTAGTAAGAAGATAACCAGAGTGGGCACAACAGTTTCTTACTGAGCCCAGCGGATACAACTACATTGTTATGCAACTACAACATGGAGGTAAGACACACTGCTATGTACAGGCAGTGCACACAGTGATTCTCAGCATTCTGAGACTGGAGATAACAATTTTAAAGGTTCACAAGCCTCAAGTCTCTCCAGTGATGAATACCAGACTATTTCACACACCACTCCCCTGGTCCTGAAAAGAACCAGAACACAGTGCTACAGAGGACCAACACGGAACTAAAATTCAACAGTGTTGTGTCACAGAGAGCTTTGGCTCCCTAACAAAACCACAAAACCACAGGATAGTACTACATAAGTAAGCATAAATAAATTATTTTGATGGTAATTTCTCAACAGCAAGAGCTAGCTGGGAAATATCCTATTCTCCCAAGCTTTGCCCAAATAAACATGCAAAACTGAATGCCAAAAGCAGGACATCAATGGCCATGCAGTAGTGGCTATTGCAGCCACATTTGACTCCAGTAAAAGAACAGATTAAGGCACTCAGAAAATAATATGAAGAAAATCTAATAGGGAGCAAAGGAGGGCAACCTCTTCAGGGATTTCAAAATTTCCAACAGTCTCCAGCAGTATAGACGGAGACAAAGAAAGCATTCAGTAACTCCACCTCCTTTGTATCCTCTGTCACCAAGACAGCCACCTCATTCAGCAGCGGGCCTACATCTTATCTAGTGTTAGTTTTTCCTGCAATGTGTTTGAAGAAGGCCCTTCTGTTGTCCTTGACCTCACTTGCAAGGCTGCATTCCAAGGAGGCCTTAGCTTTCCTAGTTGTGTCCCTGCATCCTCTGACAGCAGTCTTGCATTCCTCCCAAGTGGCCAGCCCCTCCTTCCATGACCTGCAGAGCCTCTTCTTCCACTTGAGTTTGCCCAGCAGTTCGCTACTTAACCATGTAGGTCTTCTGGCTCACTTTCTCAATTTCCTACTCATTGCAATGCTCTCATCTTCAGCTTGGAAGAAGTGGTCCTTGAATATTAACCAACTATCTTGGAACCCTTTACCTTCTAGTACCCCGTACCATGAGATTTCCCCTAGCAACTGCTTGAAAAGGCCAAAGTTGGCCCTGTTGAAGTCCAAGGTTGTGATCCTGCTTGGTATTCTGTTCCTACCACACAAGATCCTGAACTCCACCATCTCATGATCACTGCAGCCAAGGCTGCCTTCAACCTTCACCACTCTAACCAGACCTTCCTTGTTAGTATCAGGTCCAGTTGCTGAAAAGGTGCTCCGAAATAATCAGCACACATGGACCCGTGAGAAGCATACTAGTTTTAAACATGAAAGGGCATTTAATTACAGTATTCTGTACCTGCAAAACACATGCCAACCACCAAGCTCTTAAACCCTGTACAAGTAATTTCTGGCACGTGCTGTCACTGAATCGCGTTGTGCCAGGTTGAACAGATGCCTAAAGCGTAACAGAGTAGCTGAAAAAAGCCACCTATGTTACAAGGTTGGGTGAACTAAGAGACAGCTCAACATTTTTACTGAGCAAAATAGGGGCAGGGAGGTGGGGGGGGGAGGGGGAGACCTCCACAGAGTACACAAAGCCATCAGTATACAGAGGAGTGTGAACACCTGATGGAAAAAAGGGCTGGTTTTATAGATCTGACCCAATTTCTTGTTTGCATGTGCCAAGAACATTATATTTAGGATAAAAAAAACTCTATGCTGGGAACTCTGCTAGCTCAGGATTTTATCATGGGACTCTAGTCCTCTCTTATTGTTACTTACAAAAATCCACAGTCATTGATATAATCTCCCTTTAGGAATTCCAGAATTGGAGGCTTACTTGTTTTCTGGAGTAAGTATAATCCATTCCCTCTTCTGAAACCTTGTCTAACAGTTAAAAGCTGTTTTGAACTACAAGAATAAAGTAGTTTGCTGCTCCCTGGAGAACAAAACAACAAGCACAAGTGGCCAGGCATACTCTGAATACACCGAACAAGGAACACTCTAGAGTTTAAGACCATTCCTCTATAAAATGTCAGCCAGCTTGATGGCTGGGGAAACACAAGGAAGGCTGCCTCATGTGCAAAGGTGTCTTCCCCTGCTAGGGGCCAGGGCCTCTGACAAGCAGCAAATGGTAGGGGGGGAAACACAATAAGGGAACCCACACACCCCACAGTCATATTCTGTCAGCAGTTAATGACACAAACTCCCAGCTTTCAAAGGCCTCTCTTGGCACATCAGCAGAAGTGCAGATGCTCTCCATTTTCTGCCAACAGCAGGGAGCTCTAGATCCCATTGGTTTATGCCATCAAAACTTTCTCATCAGGTTTTAGTGCAAAGGTGGTGCAGCTCAAAGAAAGATCTCCAAATATAAGGTTGGTCTCGGATAAACAGCTTCACCAGATAAGAAACAGAACATTGGAACAAATTCATTGATTTGAGATAGGATTAAAATTTGGAGTTACTCAACTCTCATCCCAACCGTGCCTCAGCACAGAGCATTTACAGTTCCTGCTGTAACTACATGCAGCTAGAGGCACTCAGATTCTTCAGAACTTCAAAAATTCAAGGTTATTTTTGTAGTATAACAACTTATCAACGTTACAGTCTTATCAACAGTCTTGCTTAGCCTCACAAAAGAACAGAAAAGGTCTTCAGGGTTATAGTTTCACTTCTTCTTAGCTGTGCTGTTAATGTAGCCCTCAACTCACTCCTGATAGCAGCTTTGGCTTCCAAAAAAATCCACTTCTTCCCCACAAACATCTTTTACAACAGAATTAGTTTCTGCAATATTAACACAGTATAACCTACCCTGAACACCTCATCAGTGCACAGGATAAGATGCTCACAGTATCACAGTATCACAGTATCACAGTAACTAAGGTTGGAAGAGACCCCAAGGATCATCAAGTCCAACCTGTTCCAACAGACCTCACAACTAGATCATAGCACCAAGTGCCACGTCCAATCTCCCCTTGAACACCTCCAGGGACGGTGACTCCACCACCTCCCTGGGCAGCACATTCCAATGACGAACGACTCGCTCAGTGAAGAACTTTTTCCTCACCTCGAGTCTAAACCTCCCCTGGCACAGCTTGAGACTGTGTCCCCTTGTTCTGGTGCTGGTTGCCTGGGAGAAGAGACCAACCCCCTCCTGTCTACAACCACCCTTCAGGTAGTTGTAGAGGGCAATGAGGTCGCCTCTGATCCTTCTCTTCTCCAGGCTAAACAATCCCAGCTCCCTCAGCCTCTCCTCATAGGGCTGTGCTCAAGGCCTCTCACCAGCCTTGTTGCCCTTCTCTGGACACGTTCAAGTGTCTTGATGTCCTTCCTAAACTGAGGGGCCCAGAACTGGACACAGTACTCAAGGTGTGGCCTAACCAATGCAGAGTACAGGGGCACAATGACCTCCCTGCTCCTGCTGGCCACACTATTCCTAATACAGGCCAGGATGCCATTGGCCTTCTTGGCCACCTGGGCACACTGCTGGCTCATGTTTAGGCGGGTGTCAATCAGCACCCCCAGGTCCCTCTCCGTTTGGCAGCTCTCCAGCCACTCTGACCCCAGCCTGTAGCTCTGCATGGGGTTGCCGTGGCCAAAGTGCAGCACCCGGCACTTAGACTTATTAAATGCCATCCCATTGGACTCTGCCCATCTGTCCAGTCGGTCAAGGTCCCTCTGCAGAGCCTTTCTACCCTCTAACTGACTAACATCTGTTCCCAACTTGGTGTCATCTGCAAACTTGCTGATGACTGACTCAACCCCCTCATCCAGATCATCAATGAAGATGTTAAGATGCTCACACTTCTCTGGACTGGCCAGTCTTCCCCTCTTTGTGTCTCACCAGTTCTGCCTGGTTCAATGACCCACCAGTCACCCACAGATTTTATACATGTTGAGTCTGTGTGAGTTTGTACTTTACCTACTAATCCAGAGTCCAAAACACATGATACTGATTTAACGCAACACATCTGTGTGCACACATCCACGCAAAAGCAAACCATGCCCCAGACCTGTAACTGGATTTCAGCCCTGATAGGAGTCTCTTACAAGCCCACAGAACAGTTAAAATGCTGGCAACGTTTCACTGCAGTACAGAGATCTAATCTTGCCAGAACAAGACATTTTAAACAGATCAACTCAGAACACGCTCCAAATCATAGAGTATGCTTTCACTTTAGGTTTGTCTGCTGAGATATATAGAAACTGAAACATGCTTAAAATAAAGCAACTTCTTTTGTTTAATTATATAGAAGGGGTTTATTAATGATTTTATGTATTGAATTCCTACTTTCAAAGTGGGGGGTGTGTGGGGGGGAAATCATGCTGCTCCAAGATTAACTTATGAAAAAGGCTCAGCCTAAGATTAGGAAGAAATCTTTGCACTGTGTTTTGCTATATTTCAGCTTCCCAGGGAAGCAGAATTTAGGCAGTGTATTTAGAACTAAATTAAATATGACACCACCCTCAAAAAGAGTATCCTGGAAAAAGTAAAGATTCTCAATAAAACATGAGAACTAGCTAGAGAATATTCAAACATCAAATTGCAAACTACAGAGTATTAAGTATTTACACATTTACATGAAGATATGCTAAAAAAGGGAAGGAAACCAAGCAAACATCAGAACCCATTATGACTGATATGAAAGGAAGCACAGAGCAATCTTAAATGCATTAATATGGAGCAATGCCAACGAGTTAAGAAAGGGAAGTTGAACTGAGCTTATTCACTAAGAAAATATCAAGTAACAACAACAACAACAAAAAAAGCTTCATTATTTCTTTTTTAGACATAAATCCTCTAAGATAGGCCAAAAGCTTTGTGAAATAGCTCTTCAAAGAGCAGCAGAAAGAAAATACATCCAAATGATCCGGTCTAGACTGCCAGCAGCCCAGTCTGCAAGGGTAATGACATGCAACAGAGGAAGCACCAAAAAGCAGAAGAAAAGTTCCCCTGAAGCACCAACATATATGGACACAAGTATCTAGACTCAGGTGTCTCAGGAAGATTCTGAGCCACAGGCTACCAGAAGACAGGAGTGCACCACGGCAGACCCACTGTTAACTACACCCTCTCCTTACACAGAACTTGTTTTACTCCTACATGCATCTGCTACTGCCCACACCAAAAGGCAGGCTACTGGACACACCTGCACAGATGCAGCACAACCTTCCTCTTTACTTTCAATAGTATGAGTACACTTCATACCCATTCCAGGGTTCATCAAGACAACTGCTGGATAATGTAAGTAGCTTGCAGCCATAAAATGCCATATAAAACATCACTGAACCTAATGGGAAAATACTGACTGCCCATCATCTCTCATTATGATTATGTCCGTGGAAGAAGGAGCTCTCAACTTTTTCCTCCTTCCATTTCAAACACAGAAACTAGTTTAAAGTCCAGTCTTTCTACCTGACTTGCCATACAGGACAAAGTCACCTTTGGCAAAGGAAGGCATAAAGTTAGTCCACCAGGACTTGGTACAACCCAGAGATGTTAAAGCAAGCGTTTTTTTCTGAGAGACCTGAGCCTTCTCCCCAGCCACTTAAAAAGGTCCTTCTAATCTGATCAGCAGTTTGTGTGCTGACCACCATGCACCAACACCCATCCTAAAGAAAAGCGGCAGTCCTGTTTCCCCTTCCCCTCTCTGGCTTCCCTAACAGTGTTTTGAACAGTTACCATGCAGTTAACCTAAGCAGGAGCCAGAGAGCAGAACTTGCTAAACCAACACACCCAAGCATGTAAGGAAGATGTTATGTAGACATACATGATTAGTTTCTTAACTGAGATAGAATAGAATAGAATAAACCAGGTTGGAAGAGACCTTCGAGATCATCATGTCCAACCTATCATCCAACACCACCCAATCAACTAAACCATGGCACCAAGCATCCTGTCAAGCCTCCTCCTGAACACCCCCAGTGATGGCGACCCCACTACCTCCTCAGGCAGCCCATTCCAGTGGGCAATCACTCTCTCTGTGTAAAACTTCCTCCTAACCTCCAGCCTAAACTTCCCCTGACGCAGCCTGAGACTGTGTCCTCTTGTTCTGGTACTGGTTGCCTGGGAGAAGAGACCAACCTCTGCCTCACTACAACCTCCCTTCAGGTAGTTGTAGAGAGCAATAAGGTCACCCCTCAGTCTCCTCTTCTCCAGACTAAGCAACCCCAGCTCCCTCAGCCTCTCCTCACAGGGCTGTGCTCCAAGCCCCTCACCAACCTTGTTGCCCTTCTCTGGACTCGTTCCAGCAAGTCAACCTCCTTCCTAAACTGAGGGGCCCAGAACTGGACACAGTACTCAAGGTGTGGCCTAACCAGTGCAGCGTACAGGGGCACAATGACCTCCCTGCTCCTGCTGGCCACACTGTTCCTGATGCAGGCCAGGATGCCACTGGCCCTCTTGGCTGCCTGGGCACACTGCAGGCTCATGTTCAGCCTACCATCAATCAGCACCCCCAGGTCCCTTTCCACCTGATTGCTCTCCAGCCACTCTGACCCCAGCCTGTAGCTCTGCATGGGGAATAAGATAAGTGCAAAAGAAAGAACTAGGTAAGACAAAGCACAAAGGAACAGATAATCCCAGGTGTATGACTTAATGCTGATAATCATGTTTGAAAGAATTGCACTAAGTCAAACAATTTCCCAGTTCTACATTACAAGAAGCAAATCTTTATTTCTACATCATTAGAAAAATATTCATCTGCATACTAGTAACCACTTCCATTCACATATCACTAGAGATTAATCATCAGTCTTTACCTGTCAGACTAGCTGCTCAGAGAGACAAAAGACCAAGGCCTGTGAATGCTGCAAGGCTCCTCCTTAGCTTTGCTTCACATAGAAACAAAAGGTTATGAACTGCTTTTCGCATGGCTGCCTCCTTAATGCTGTCAACCCTTACTTGAGATGAACATTTAGGTGCTCTGGGTTAGGCTGAGATGAAGGCAGTTCTCCAGAGTATCTTTCCTGGTGCTGTGATGTAGCTGGGCACTGATAACACAGCAGTGTTTTGGCTGCTGCTGAGCCAAGCACCAACACTGTGCCTTTCCCAACATTTTCCCCCCAGCAGTCATGGGCAACATCTTGGGAGGGGACATGGACAAGACAGCTGACCAAAGGGGTATTCCATGCCACCAGCTCAGATATAAAAGCTAAGGGACAGAAGGAAGTGTAGGACCCCCCTCATTAACGAAGTTTGTCCTCCAGAGTAACCACTACGCATACTGGAGCCCTGCTTCCCAGGAAGTGACCAAACATCATCTGTTGATCAGAAGTAGAGAACACTTTGCTCCTGCTTCCACGTGTGGCTTTTGCATCTCATCCCATTAAATTGATTCTATCTTGACTCATGGGCTATTGGTTCTGTTTTCTCTCTACCCTGTCCATCTAAGAAGAGGAGCAATAGGGCAGCTTTGCTGGGCATCTGGCCCCCAGCCAAGGCCAAACCACCAGAGTCCTTTTTGGTGCATTGGCTGGGAAAGTTAGGTAACTGCAGTTTTGCTTTAAGCCTCCTATATTTAAGTTTGAAGCTCCTTTTCAGGTCATGGAGCCTGCCAGCTGCATTGCTTTGTTTTGCAACACTTGCTTCATTTAGGAACACATCAAAACAGGTAATGGCTGTGTGTCTTCTTCGGGCCTTTGTAGCCCTGCTGTGCTGGGGGAGCTATCATCTCTTTCTTCCTACTGGAGATAGATGTAGAGTGTTTTATTATGCAGGCTCCCAATGTTCTTGTTCACCCTTGTGTGAGCTGCTGATCAATATTATTGGCATATTGCGGGCTTTGTGGAACCTGGTCTCGTGACGGCATGGAAGGAGACAGCTTCTGGGAAAGGAGATACTGAAATGTGCCCTGAAGCAGCAGGTCACTGGATGGCAGGGTGTGTGGAAGGATTTGAGCAGATTCCAAGGATGGCTATCACCTCACAGGGCCTGGGACTTTACCCCAGAAGAGGCAGGTAACCCCAATAATGTGACACACCACCTGATGGAAGGGCGCCTTGCCAACTCCAATTAAAACCAACAGCTTCCAGCACTGTACTGGGGTCTGGCCTGTGCTTATCAAGCCACAGTTCACTACTCTCAAAGGACTGTGGTTGAGGTAGGCACCCAAACGTCATCTGAGGATACCATGGTTGACATGGGGACCCAAAGAGCAACTGCAGTGACTGCCCCAGTAGTGAAGAAGAAACAGTGGACGGTCAGCAAGTCCATATAACTGATTAATAAGGGAGTTCTCTCCTGCTCCAGTCAGAGGGAAGTGGAGCCCCAGGTGCGTGCCATGCAGAGCACTCTTGTTTTTTCCTGCACGGAGGAGGATGTAAGGAAGTAGGATGGCGAACCTAGATCTCAACTGGAAGCTCAAGTGCATGAACTGAGAGGGAAGACAGTCGTTAAGAAGGGGTCACCTAAGAAATCAGGCAGTGTAGCTGCCATGGAGACTCAAGAAGGCAATCAATGATCTTGCAGGCAGAGGAGAGCTGAGGTTACATTGAGGCTACGTCCCCTGATCCTGATGAGGGGACCTCTGGTCTGCTTCTGTCTCAACTCACGGGCTTTTAGTTATATTTTCTCTCCTCCCTGTTCATCTAAGTTGGCAAGCGATAGAGTGGCTTTGGAGGGCATCTGGCCCCCAGCCAGGGCCAAACAACCACAAAAGGTCATAATCCTATGAACATTCTCCTGACCCATCTACCCAGTATTAGAGCTCAGAAATACTCAAGTGTTTCAAAACAGGTTTCACTGATCAACTTGATTAATTCTTCAGGTTTAACACCAGTAACATCCTGATCTCAAGTGAGCTCACTTGGCAGCCAGCTCCACAAGTTAACTGTATTGTACAAAAAAAATTCTGGGGGCTTTTTCTCAGTATGGAGTATGATGGCTCACTCACAGGAAAGTCAGTGACTACTGAAATAAGGAGATTTCACTCTTTGTAGTGTGACTGGTTAAGACTAGTTCCTCATTGCAAGTAACCTCAATTCTACACCATTCATTCTATGCATGCAATATTTCATCAGCCCCCACCTCACTGATCTCTTCTCTAAATTAGAGTTTAGAGCCATAAAATCCCTGTAGTATTAACAGGCTTCTAATTGTCTTGGGTAGCAATGGGTTTGTTAAGCTACCTCTATAGCCTTTTTAAGGATGAATTGACACAACTCTCTGAGTATTCACTAGTGACAGCTTTGGAAATACACTCCAAGATCTTTTGTTGCACAATGGTAGAAGTAGAAAACATTTATTTTTCCACTGTGCAGTCTGCAGAGGTAGCTTTTTATACAGCCTGGCTCAACATAAAGAGCCCTTTCATCTCCTAAGCACTCTAGGTACCTAAGCTTACACAACCTATTTGAAATGGGCTTTCAATCAGAAGACTGCTGCTAGAACAAGAAACTAGCAGCAGAACCACTAAAGAATATTTATATTCAAGATTTTACCTCCTCCTTCAGAACACCCAAAACAAAGAAACCCACAACAGCCAGTAATAAACAGGCCTTCACAGAGAACACATGGTCACTAAAAACAAGTGAACAAGCCTGACAATTAGAACATGCTTGCTTGCTTGCTTACTCTGCCAGAAAATGCCGTTCAGGCCATGTGCCATCTTCATTTTTCACTTCCATGAGAATAACCTGAAAGAGAGATCAGGTAATAAAGAAAGATACCTGCAAAACTGGTACACATTTTGCAAAATGATTAAAAAAAATCACATTTCCAGTGTTTGTCAAAGCACACAAAAACCCTGTGAATCAGAGAAAGTGCTACATGAGAATATGTGGTGGCTAACCAAAATAAACACATGATCAAGAATAAACAAAGGAAGTGAAGCCCCTTACCTGACCCTGATGGAGCGCTTCATCTTGCACTGTGCTATCCAGCTTGCTGAGCTGCTGGTAAGTGTTACCCCTATACCTGTTCCATAACCTAGTTTCCCTCTCAGCTGGGAGATTAAATAGTTTCCTCATTTCTTTCTCGATGGTAGCTGTTCAGGAGGGGGGAAAAAAAAAAAAAGGCACCAAAATTCCTTAAACTTGAGTGCTCTGGAAAACACAAAACTGACAAGATAGACATTCAGCAAGGAGATACAGCACTGATCCTTCAGGATCCTTTGAGTAGATGATATATCATAGAAGCTAAAACAGCTCATACAACTTGTCTAATATTTAAGTCTGGAAGAAGGAAAATGTCTGGTTTCAGTTGTGCAGTTGCCTGTCAGGCTCTCAAACCAATAATGTTCAGAACCCATGGAGAAGTTTCTGTCCAAAGACCCATTGCTGTCATCATTTGAAAACACAGGTTCAAGGAGGAGATTCTTTCAGTTACTAATGTCAGGCCACACATCAGAAAACAAGCATCTTTATGGACATAAATGACAACTGACATGCAGCATTTTCACATGGGACAATTTACCAACGATACAGAGAGAAAGACAGGCCAAATATCAGGAAGAACAGAACTGTAGGAAGAGACGTTAAGATGTCCAAAACACTCACACCCTAAGAAGAAACAATTGGAGGAGAACCAGAGACAGAACTGCTTTACACGAATGACATGAATGTTTCTTAAGGCCACAAGTTAGTAAGTAAAGTGCTTTTCAAACCTCTTAACTACAGCTCCCTGTGCTGCAAACTGAAACACTGTGGATGGAAGAAACTCAGAAGGTTCCAAGTACAACTACTCAAAGCAGGATCAAAAATGAATTCAGACCAGGCTGCTCAGACTTAGCCAACCAAGCATTCAAAACTTGTCCTTTGGGCCCTGATAAAATGTCCAGCTGTCCTAACAGGGAAAATGTTTTCATTACATTCAGTAGGAATCTGTCCTGTTTCAGTTTATGATTGCTGTCTTGTTTTCTTGCTTTGTGACTCAGAAAATAGCCTGACTCCATGTTCTCAGTAAACTCCTCATAGCTACTACAAGGTACCCCCCAAAACCTTCTCTACTCCAGACTGAACACAGCTCCCTCAGCTTCTTACACGCCAACTCCAGCTGTCCTATTGGTACCCACTGGACTTGATCCAGTATGTCAACACTGCTGTTATTCTGGAGGGCACAAAATCTCTCACGGTAGCATCAGAGTACAACTTCACATAGAGAACTACTTACCAATTGTATCTGCTTTGCTAAAGTGGCAGCTAATTAAATTCCTAGGATCACTGTTCTCACACAGCTTCAGCTCAAGAAGATAAACTTCCACTTTACAGTGCTTCACAAACAGACCATATTCCACTACCTGCAAAGAGAAGGCAGATGTGGTAAATCACTGAGGTTCCAACTGTGAGCAGTCCTTTGCAAGAGACACTTGCCTAATTATTTTAAGTCTCCAGGGGTCTTGCAAGTCATGCCATCAACTGAGTATTGACTTGCTGTCAGGTTCAGATGCAGTCACAACCTCTGTCAGCTTGTCCTGGAGGGTTTGTTTTGCTTTTAAAATGTAAAAAATCTCTATGCTTTCCATCCACAGTCCAAAATTCCATAGGTCCATCATCACAACTGAACTGATAGTGCCAGCTAATCACCTATGAAAAACAGCTGAACACACAGAGCATTCTAGAGGAAAAACAAAAATTATCTTCTGCCCCTAGTCTGTGACTAAAGTTTACATTCAAAATAAAAAAAAAAAAAAGCCTGAAACAATTGAGCAAAATCATTTCTATTGGAAGACAATAAGCAAAGCATTAATTATTTTCCTGCATGGTATACAGAATCTGCCTCATCACTCTCTCCTTGCAAAACAGACAGATATATCAGAACTCATTTGGATGGCACTGCTTTATGTCGGAGTCATTTTCCAATCAATTTCACATTTGAGAGACTAGCCCAGTGTTGCAGTTTGAGCTGGGTGCACCCTGATGTGTTCACTTCCTGTGTCCAGAAGTCCAGCCCAGAGGGATGGACACAGGAAATTGTGTGTATTTCCTACCATAATTCTTTGCACCACTATAAGATCCAGTGTGGGGTCTGGCACTTTCTCTTTGCTTCCTCCTCCGTCAGCCGGTAACTGGGGGAGATGTCTGCTGGCTTTGGGCCTGGCTAGGCCCAAGGCCACAGGGGGATGGGCAGTCTCAGGCCTGGCCAGCTGAGACTAGCCCAGCAGAGGGAGGGGGAAGAGGGAGCCCTGAGGGTCTCAGGTGTACCCTCAGGTGGGAATGGGATGCCTCTGGGTTTGCTTTGGGATCTTTCTTTGTCACTGCGCTTTGGGTTTTCTGTAACATTCACTGCTTTCTATTTAAACTTTCATCACTTTTGCAATCCGTTTGTCTGAGTGTTTTATTCCTGCCCGTGGTGGGGAGAGGGGGCTGCCTCAACCCAGCACACCCAGTAGGTACACCTACCCATCCACCAGTTTCCGGCGTGTTTTTAGAAAGCTATTCTCTAAAACTAGACACTACTCTTCACCTACACATTATAAAACACATGGTGCCATAAAGAAAAAGCCTATCTCAGATGCCACTTAGGAGACAACTGTGATGTAACAGGGGGAGGGAAGCAAAAAAACCCAAAAAGGCAAAGAAACAAACCAAACAAAACACCCACACCTCAAGTCTCTCCACAGTGCTTTGCAATTATAAAGCCTGTGAAACTGACATCTTATTCACCGAACCAGCAGGTATAATTTTTAAGAGTAACAGTGTGCAAGAGACCTTTGGACACTGAAGTGGTCAGGCAGTTGGATGAGATGATTGCAGTAGATACGTGCCAACTAGAGTAACCTTGCTATTCATATACTCTGCAGCATTTAACAGGAAAAAGAAAACAAACAAAAAAATATTCACCCAGCTTTGGGAAGAAACAAATAAAGAATTACTGTGAGAATCTGGCTAAATTATGTTTCCCTCTTCTAAGCTTTTATATTGTATTAGATGTATGAGGTGCTTTAAAGGTACATAATTATATTTGGAAAGATGTTCAGTATTTTGCTGTTGCAACAGAAAGAAAAAGTAAGAAGCTGTCTAAACAGGGAGTTTCAACAGGCAAGTTAAGGATTTTTTTTTTAATATTATTATCTTAAGAATACAAAGGAACTGATTCACATGTTCTCCAGCTCTTTTTCAGAAGGATTTCATTCAATGGGACTTCCCGTCCCTTCAAGATTCTATAGTTAGAAACAAATAAATACAAACTGGCATCAGAAGTAGCACAAGTTTTCCCAAGGAGTTTCTCATCAGATCACCACGTCCATTAGGACAGATGAATGGCAAGAAAAGTCTCTAATAACCTGCAGATGCCTTTTAAACAGTGTCTGATCAGCCAGCTTATTCTGTGCCAAAACAAAACTCAGGTCATCCTGTTGGACAGCAATCTGAGCACAAAACATATTCAGCCGCTGCAGAATCGTGCTCTTCCTTATTCTGCACATTAATGCGCTTCACACTGAGACTCTGCAGAGAACTGACTGACTGTAAGGCTCAAAAGAAACCTGAACCACAAATAAATCTAATCTAATCCTCCTGAAATTCTCTGACCGTCAGACACACAGAGAGGGACAAAAGACCAGCTTGTAGAATTACAAACATGCCTGAAAATTGCTTTCCAAATCCTATTTTTATGGGTATTTTCAAGTGAATGAATTACAGTTGCTCCAGCCTTAGGAAAAGGATTAAATCATTCAAGGACCATAAGTTCAAGTGCTTTACTTCAAACACTATCTGGAAAATGCTGTGGCCAAATATCACCTACTTTCTACTGAGATGCAGTAGTACTTTCTACAGTTTGTGTTCCGCTGACCTTTCACGTTATGTCTTTTGTAAGAGGCTGCAACATCCTACAAACCTACTACTCTGCTGTATTTCAACTTCTAAAAATAAAAATCCACTTCAGTTACCAAATTAACAACAAACAACAGAGGCTGAGGCGCTCATAGCAACTCAAAATTAAAACATTGACTTCTAGCTGGACAACAATAACTTATGTCTATAAAACAGCTCCAAGCTCTAGCCCTCAGTACTTCATGTTGAAGAGTGGCATCTGATGCTATCTGAAGATAGGAGGCTCCTACGGTTAAGTCCATCACCCAAGCGTTTCCCCAGTATCTTCAAACCTTGTCCAACTTCCCAATTTTTCAGGAAAGGAAGTGCCTAATAACATGTAAGGGTAGTCAAAGTGGTTACCCAGTTTATGAACTAAAGCTTCCTCACTCAGAGAGGCATCAATCAATTAATCGATACAGTTTTCCTCTTCAATATTGCTCAAGAAATTACCTGTTTCTACTAAAACTGCATCTCCTTTCTATGCTGTATTTCTTTATCACTTCCCCCACTTCAGGCTCATATGAGAGTTCTGTCTATTCAATAGTGAACACTGAGTCATCTCATGAACCTGTAATCATTTAAACTTTCTAAAAATGTCAGAATTTCTTGTTACAATTTCTAGCCCACAACCAATGGCAACATTCCAGCACCACTGAGCAGCATCAATGGGCCTGCAAGAGGGAGCTCTTTTAGCATTCTGGTCCTGCACACCCTGAAGCAACCCTTACTAGAACCCTTACTTAAATTTGTAGAATCATAGAATGCATTGGGTTGGAAGGGACCTTTAAAGGTCAACTAGTCCAACCCCCCCTACAGTAAGCAGGGGCATCCCCCATAAGATCAGATTGCTCAGATCCCCATTAAGTCTCACCTTCAATGTCTCCAGAGATGGGGCCTCTACCACCTTTCCCTGGGCAACCTGTTCCAGTGTTCTGCCACTCTCATAGTCAAGAACTTCTTCCTAGCATCCAATCTAAACCTACCCTTCTCTCGGTCCTAAAGCTACAAGTCCTTGTAAACAGTCCTTGCCCAGCATTCTTGTAGCCCTCCTTTAGGTGCTGGAAGGCTGCTATAAGGCCTCCCCAGAGCCTTCTCTTCTCCAGGATGAAGAATCCCAGCTCTCTCAGTCTGTCTTTGTACAAAAGGTGTTTCAGCCCTCTGATCGTTTTTGTGGCCCTCCCCTAGACTCGCTCCATCAGTTCCATGCCCTTTTTACGTTGAGGGCCCCAGACTTCAGCAATATTAACTACATACAGTATATCAGCAAGATTCATTTGGTGTGGTGATCAGGCTTTATGAACCCCCCCAGACTGGCACTGCTCAGTTTAGTGGGTGCAAAACCCTAAGGCTAAATAAAAAAACCAAACATAAACAGTTGCCTGACACATTTCCAAAGAAACCATTTGTGAACTTCACCCTCCAGAGGACGTTATATACTCAGCGTTTGTGAATGCATTTGCCAAACAAAAAGACTTACAGAACAAAACCACAAATACATATCTTCTAAGAATTTCAGAATCACAGAGTTTTGGAATAGAAAACAAAAAAATCACCTTGAACTCCAGAGGAAGTACCCAAGTCATCTGTACCGAAAGACAGTTTATTCCAAAGCCACATTCTGTTGCAGAAGATCTGACAGGCTTGACTTACATTTTCCAACAAAGTACAAACCATACCATGTTAACATGAAAGCGTGGCACCACTCCAAACAATCATCGTGGAAAAAGCTAACCAGAACAAGGTTCAAGATTCTCACCCCATATAACCCATGAAATGATAATCACTTAGGAGTCAGGCATTTTAACTGTAACACTAGAAGGTCATTCTTTCAAACAAGGCAAAAAGACTTCATGTTCTTATCTCCAAAGAGCTGCTGAGGACCCTGTCTTAACTCACATTTGGCAAAATAAGTAACATGCAAGTTTGGTAAAGACTAAGTAATGAAACCGGGTTTAAGAGAACTTGATTCACCTATACTTACTTTTCTGGCAATAGGCTGCTGTCCATCTATGCAGCCGTACCACGTTACTAGTTTATCCCAGGCTTCGGTGGGAACCAATACATAATCCAGCTCATCAATGAGGTGCTCTTTCAAACGCTGAGTTTCAGGATCTAAAAGGCAGACAGATATAAGGTGGCATGGCATCAAACACAACAGTTTCTTCTCAATACCTATACATATACTACCACAACCCAAAGAAATATCAGTTCTTCCACGGGTGGGCAGAAACCGTACCAAACTCCTCACTTACAAAACCGTGACAGCCACCAGATCCTCCCAGAACACAGTTTCAAAAGTGAAAGCGGCACAAGAGGACGACTGCTCTGAGGAGTCACTTACCCGCGGCCGGGCTGCGACCCGAGGCCCCCATCGCCCAGGCACTTACCGGCGAACAGACCCGAATTGTCGATAGGGCCAGGGAAGAGGCTGGGATCGCCCGCATCGAACATGTCCCACCTGTCGATGCCCACATACTTCTTCCACTGTTTGAACCAGCGGATGTCCACCAGGTACCTGCAACACACGGCACCGGACGGCGCGGCCCCCTCAGCAACGGCACGGCGCGGCCCGCTCCGACAGGCCCCGCCACCCTGAGGGGAAGGGGACGGAGAAGAGAGCCGGCTGACTGCGCTCACCAGAAGTCCCCCGGCCTGAGGGCCGTGGCCAGCAGCGGCTCCAGCTCGGCCCGCTGCACCACCGTGTCCGGCGGCGCCCCGCCGCCGCCTTCGGCCGCTGCCATAGCCGTTGGCAAGCCCCGGCGCGGACGGATGTCGGCCCGCGTGCGCATGCGCACTGGGTGGGCCTGCCGTGCGCGCCCCGTCACGCCCGCGCGCCCTCTGACGCGATGGCCAGGGCCGCGCGCAGGGGCAAGGCTTACGGCGGGGTTGTCATGGCGACTGCCACCAGCTTGCAGTCGCAGTCTGTGGACCTGCGCGGCCCCGCCCCTCCCCGGGCGGCTGCGGCCGAGGGCCAGGGCGTTGGCTAGGGAAGGAGGCTTCAAATGAGCAGGAGCGCGGATCTGGGGAGCTGTCTGGGGAGCGCGCCGGAGTTTGCTCTGGAAAGCGCCTCTTAAGTGGTGTGGACGCTTCTCTCTTACGTAGCATGTCCTGTGTTGTTCAGGGAGCCTTTCCTTGAGGAGTGGGAAAATTGGAAAGTATTCGGATGGCGATTCAGAGCCTTAGAAACCTACTTTGAAGTGACACACAAAATAAATCCTTTTACCTGATAGAAGAAAATAGAGGGAGTTGTGTGCTGGGAGCATGACTATCCTGTGCAGCGGAGCACTCTTTTGGCGACACAGCGGGCAGATGACCTCCTGACAGCCTGGCCTGGCTGTGCTGCAGCAATCCAGGGTAAAACGCCGGAAAACTTTGAGGTTCCTTGTTGTCGTCCAGTTAAGTATGTCCAGGGAACACTACAAAAGGCCCTTTTCGCAAAGAAGAGGGAGAGCCTCTTTTGGGCTTCAAGAAACTAACAGCCTGTTACGGCAAGCCTGGGTGTGTTTTTAAAATGAGTCAGCTCTTCCAAGATGATGCTTACGTGGCTGACCTCGCTCTGCTAAGTAATTGCCTACTTCTAATAGAAAGTGCAGTAAAAACATTAAAATAGTTTCATTCAATACTAGGAAATTACAGTTTTACCACAGATAGGGATGTCTGTGATTTGTCCCCTCAAGGGCTTTCCTTTCAGCCATTCAGCTTCCTGCCCTTGTCTCCAGCTGAATATGATGGCTGCTCGGTGTGAGACTGGTACTGGCAGGAACAAAGCCCTTTCAGGTGTCACCCAGTTGGAGGCAGGTTTTTCCTACCTGCCTTACCATAGCAATGATTAGAACCCATGACTAAAGGCTATCTTAAAAGCAGTTAGCAGGTGCAACAAAGCTCAGGAGGAAGGATTTTAAGTAGCTGAAAGAACATTTAATAGGCTGAGTAAAAGAGGTCTTGGGCTCCACTTGACAACATTTCCATCGAGCAGACACTTCTGAATACTATGCATCATCAGTCACAATTTCAGGAGATGTGCAAGGATCTGAAGGACAGAACACTAGGGAATCTGGAAAGGGATATAGGGTCAGGAAGGATAATTTCCTTTGCAGCTAATTAACACTTGTGACAGCTTCAAATATCTGAACTTGTTTCAAGATTTATGATGTCGATGGCAATTATTAGCAGCTAAGGCACAGAGGCAATCATTGGGAGGGAGAAGCAGGAACAAACTTTTTCTAGAAGGGAGACTCTTATATGTAGAATAAGCAAATAGAGTGAACACTAACAAAGGGCTTAGCTGTTTGAATTAAATTGTAGAAGAAAAAATGGAGTGTGGGAGCGTAGATGTGACAGACATGAGATATTGAGAGGACAATGTTCTCAAGCATCCAAGGCTATTAAAGTAGTAGTATTGATTTGACTGTTGAGTCAGTCTTTTTCTCTGAAAGTACAGAAATAGAACTGGGCCATTTTATAATCCTTAAGGAATCCCTAAGGAATCACCTGGGATTCTTCCCCCAGCATAGAGCCACTACCTGCAGTGAAACATCTCTGTCTGCTCTGATCACACCAACAAATAAGGTTTAGGTGTGAGTGCCCACATGGAGGCTGTGTTCTTCTGCTAGCCTCCCAGACACTAAAGGTTTCCAGCTTGCTTCACCCCAGAAGGCAGCTGCTTTGGGGAGTGCTCAGAGGAGACCAGCAATTATAAACTGGGAAGCTTTTATCTATGCTGCAGAGTTCCTGCTAGTGTACTTACACTGAGATCATTCATTTTCCTGCTGGCATGGATAATTTTCATCCTGTACTCATATCACTGTACTTCTGCTGGCATGGCTGTATCTGTTTCTGGAGCTGATACTTTGTTTTTCTGCTGCACAGCCCCAGCAACTGGAAGCTAAGTAAGTCCCTTGGCCATCAGCACTGCAAAACCAAGATGGAAGGTGCCCTTGGCTTGGCAAGAGTTCCTTTCAGACAGGGGTGAGGGACTCCTAGTGTTGGAGTCTTCCCCCTGTGGTGGCAGGGCTCAGTGTGGGCCCCAGGCTGATGAGGAACAGGCAAAGCAAGGGGGGGCGGGGGGTCCCTTGCAAACAGCTCAGGTTTGGCGAGTCAGGAATGAGGAAGTGCCACAGCTCGTGTCGATAAAGACTTGTCAGTGCAGGAATGATCCCCTGCATTTTCCCTATATTTCAGAATCCTGCATTCATGAGGCAAGTAGATTTAACTGAAAAAAATAATTCCCCACATTAAGCAACTTCTGCTCCAAAAATGAAATAGCTACTGAAAACATCCCCTTGGTTTTTTTTTCCTGTGAAGCTGTACTGGAAGTTAAGAAATAGTCCATTGAGGATTGTGCAATCCGAGTTCAAAGCTCGATGACTCAGGGGCCACAGCAAACAGGGTGGATCCCGCTATAGGTTCTGCCACAGGGTCTCTCCTCAGCCTGGAGCAGACTTTGAATGTAGGTACAGTAGCAAAGCAACCAGTGAATGGTGAGATGAGAAACTATGAACAGGAAAAATAAATCCCTAATACCTCAAGTCCTAAATGTCTTTAATTAACAGTGCACTGCTGCTTGAAATACTGTGCCTTCCCCTTAAAAGCCCAAGATTCTAGTGTGTGTTAGTACCCTTAGTCCAACACTGAGTGCTGTGAGGCCTTATGAGGAGTGGGTTGTGATGAAAATGTGCTTGCAGAACCATGTAAGGAGTAAAAATTTACCTGCAGAAGGACCTGAGCCATTGGGCAGAAGGATGGCAGGTGAAATTTGGCACAGGCCCAGGGTAAACCATTCCTATTTCCAGCCATTCAGCAATAGCCTATAAACCCAGGAAGACCATGCAGGAATTTGTCAGGACTATTGTTAAGAACTCCATTAAATACCTGTCAGTTCTGTGGTTGGCAGAAGTCGAAAGAGTGTTAGAGAAGGAATAAAAAGATGTACATACTGCCTGAACTCTGGTGTATTTGCATTTTCTCACATGCGATTCCTACACCCGATGGGCAACAAAGACATTCTGAGGCAAAGCACAGTTTCCATAGGAGAAGTGGTTGAACAGGCTGGTTTCTGCTCTGGGAACCAAATGGAACTGGCTCTTTATGAGATTCCCTGCATGGCAAAGCACTAGGGTTGCACAAAAGTGATACAGGCTTAATGTAGACTGGGTATGTGGAGATCTGTGTTAGGCTGCCACCAGGGCAAAATAGGACAGAGCCAGTGAGGGGACAGTTCCTGCTCTAGGTGCCCTCAGGCAACTGCTGGCAGAGGTCAGGTAACAAGGTGGGTTTTGGCCAATGGGCTCTTCTCCAAGCCTTCTGCCAGCATGATCACAGCAGTGCAGGCTGCAGAATCACCCACCCATCTACCTGCCCGAACGGTTATTAACATGTTGCAGCCTGTTGTTGGTAGCCAAGTTGGAAGTTTATCAGCCAGTGCAAATTCACACCCTGGCCATGTGCCACCCTGTCTTTCCTCCGCAGGAAAGCCTCAAAGTGAAGCTGACAAGGTGTTCCTGCTTTGTGCTGCCCTCCTGCTCTGCTCCTCCTGCTCATTACACATCAGGTAAGACATGGCACTGATTAACAGTTTGCAGAGCATGGAAATGCTCTTTGCCCATTGCACTACCCTAGGTCAGCATTTATACTTCAGCCTCACTGCACCATGCCTGAGTGGTGCCAGTCAGCCCCTTGACCACCCATATCAGCTGAGGAATGGGTAACGTAGCCACCATGTTTCACCCAACTCACCCCATTTATCAAGCCAGACACTTAAAGAAAGTATACATTGTTTTTATTCAGAGAATCACAGTAAGCTACTGAGCCTCACGGCTGCTTTCCCCAGCTTAGTATCCCAAACATTCACATGCAACTTTTGAGAACATCAGGTGTGCTTCAAGAATTTGGAAGACACACCATCATAAGCAAAATCTGCACAAGACATTGGGATTTCTGCCAGAGTAGCAGCCTCCTGCAAGAGCACGGCAAGCTGAGCAGGAAGCAAAGGCACTCAGCAGTGAGTGCTGCAGCACCCCACTTTATTGGGAGGCACTCTTGGAGCCCTGCAGAAGCAATTCAATATCATCCTGTATCTTGATGGTTTCAAAATTCCGGCTGTAGCGCTTGAAGGGCACGCCGTCGGGGCCGATGAGGAACTTCTCGAAGTTCCAGGAGATGTCGTTGCGGCAGACCGGGGACCAGATGATGTACTGCGGGTTGGTCATCAGAGAGGAGGGGTCGTCGTGCGGGAAGGGCAGCGCTTCTTTCAGGAAGGTGAAGAGGGGGTGAGCATTCTTCCCGTTCACCTCGCACTTCTCGAGCATGATGAAATTGGGTTTGTACCCCTTGCCAGGACGAACATGCTCCAGCGACAGCAGGATCTCCTCGTTCTTAGCATTTTCCTAGGGAAACAAAGACAAAGCCGACCCCGAGCAGAGCCCGTCAGCACCAAGCCGGGACGGGCGGCTCCTCCCGCGCCCCCGGGCCCTGCAGCCGTGCCGCCCGCCCTACCTGGTGCCCGAACTGGTTGCAGGGGAAGCCGAGGACCTGGAAGCCGCGGGGCCCGTAGCGCTGCTGCAGCTCGTTGAGCTGCAGGAAGTCGCGCGTGGTGGTGCCTCAGAGCGACGCCACGTTGACCACCAGCAGCACCTTGCCCCGCAGCGAGGCCAGCTGCAGCGGCTCCGCTGCGCCCAGCCGCTGCACCGTCAGACCCCACAAGGCCGCTGCTCCTCTCGCCGCCATGGCCAACACTGCTGGGCGGGCCGGGGCTGTTCGCGCTCCCCGCCGCCGCGCCCCGCCTCGCCGCCCCTAGCCGCGCCTCTGCTGCCCCCCCGCCTCCTCTGCCCTCACCTCTCCCTCGCTGCCGGCCTCCCTGCTCCCGCCCGCCGCATCGACCCTGGGAGCCTCTCCCCCGCCTCCTTTGGGGGCAGGAAGGTTCCGTCCGGGGGCCATGCTCAGCGGCGTCACGGCCTGTTTCTCAATCCTCACGAAAAGGCTCCTAACAGTTAAAGCTCGGAGTCGGGGAGTGTGTACATCCACGGGCAAAGGTCACCGGTTCTCAGACCTCCTGGAGAAAATCAGCTAAGTGGTCCCAGGAGCTGAAACCTTGGAGTACAGAGGTGGCGCAAGACAGCACCGGGGCTGCAGCATCCTCCTGGGATACCACTGCCACTGGGACTGGCTTTTAGGAAACACTTGGAGTTTGTCACCTTGTTGAAGCTAGTAAAGCCTCCCTTTACTGCAGTGGTTGCTTTTCTTCATCCCTGACTTTTCCATTTCTTGTCTTGCTTTGGTCTGGCTTAGGGAGTTTTAAATCACTCACTAGCAACTGCTCTTCTCCTCGTGGATCCCAGGACAGACCTATCTAGGCAACACTGACTGCTGCCTGTATCCACTCCAGACAGCATGGCCCAGCCGCTCCCCCACGGGTCTTTGTGCTGTAACATCACTGTCCTCCAGAGCATGCTCTGAGGCAGGACTAGCCCTTCAGGTGGTGTCCATGGGTAGGACCAACAGGGCCTGTTGGGCAGCATAGCTCGGCAGGGACCTAGGGGGCCTCAGTTTCAGCACACTCCCCAGGGAAGCAGGGAGCCCCTGTGAAGGTTCCAGCTAATGTCTGTGTGAAGTGAGATCTATTCACAACAGCCCCAAGGTCAGACAGCTGCTTATCAGTGCTGGCTCCCAGCCAAAGCAGCCTGGGCCTCTGAGAGGGGGGATGTGCTCAAGGCCCCATTTACTGCTGTTCTCTTTCATCAGTAGGGACTTACCACAAACACGATCTGTCACTGACAGGCTGCATCTCTGCTCTAGGGTCCCAGGTGACTGCAGGATCTAGGGGGTTTACTTTGGGCCAGTTTTGGCACCTTGCCCTGTGACTGGGCCCTGGATAGTTCTTGATTCTGATATGTTGCATCAGGAGCCATGAGAAGTGTCCTGAGACAGATCAGAGCAGGTGGGAAATGGCTGACAGGATGAACAGAGGCATGTGACCCATGTTTACTTTTCAGTAAACTGACAATTATAGTCCACACAGACTGTTCACCTGCTTCTTGGTCACAGGGGAAGAAGAATTTCTCTTCAGGGGTGACCTCTAGGGCAGTACCACAGAGGCATCTCGCTGCTGCTGCTGCTGAAGATATTTGCTCAGACTGGCACCTTTAATCCTCAGTCTGGACCTGGGGGAAGCAGGGGGTTTCTTTTGGTTCCTTGTGCTTTTCAGACAGGCACAGGTTAGGGCTTTCCTTGATGAGTGACTTTTAAGGAAACCGAGTTCAACTTCCTTGTATGCTCAGAGCTACACCCTGTGCCTGGACACGTTCTGTGGAGCCAGCTGAACTTGGATCCAATGGAGTGCCCAGCACTCCTGAAGGACAAGATGGACTTGCAGGACCCCTTTTGAGATGTGACAAGTGACAGTAGTCCTAGGAGGTCAGAAGGTTGCTACTTACTAGCAGCAGTAATTGCAAGGGTTGCAAAACACACCTTCTGGCTTCCTGTTCACATCTTCTCCCCACTCCTGGTATCAAACTCCTTCCCCTGGCCAGGAGGTTGGCACTTGGCTCTTAGCTTTTCCCCTGCCTCTTCTATGGCTCCTTGCCTGAGAGGATCATTCTCCACAAGTGCCAAGCACCTATTTCCCAAGTCTGGTCTGGCTGTCTGTGTCCCCAGTTGAATCCAGAACTAAGAAGGCTTCCAGAGATGACAGATGTGACAGAAATCCAAAGAGAGCCAGGTTGTCAGCTCTCAAAGGGAGGAAGACCAAGGACTGATAACTTCACGATGCGCTCCTAAGCAGGGTTCTGCTCTGATGGCAGTGGTGCAAAGGACGGGGGAGGAGCTGGAGCTTCTGGTCATACACAGGAGACTTAGCTACACATCTGAACTTGGAGAAAGGCAGGCCAGGAATGCAAACCTAATACCAACTGGTGGACAAAACAGAGAAGGGGAGGTGGTGCTGGAAGTTTTCAACAGCTTAGATTAAAATTTGGATAACAAATGAATCACTTCTAGAAGTGTATCAGCAGATAGAGAACCCATGAGCTGGGTCTGAGAAACAGTGTGGCCAGCAGGAGCAGGGAGGTCATTCTGCCCCTGTACACTGCACTGGTTAGGCCGCACCTCGAGTACTGTGTCCAGTTCTGGGCCCCTCAGTTTAGGAAGGATGTTGACTTGCTGGAACGAGTCCAGAGAAGAGCAACAAAGTTGGTGAGGGGTTTGGAACATAAGCCCTATGAGGAGAGGCTGAGGGAGCTGGGGTTGCTTAGCCTGGAGAAGAGGAGACTGAGGGGTGACCTTATTACTCTCTACAACTACCTGAAGGGAGGTTGTAGACAGACGGATGTTGGTCTCTTCTCCCAGGCAAGCAGTACCAGAACAAGAGGACACAGTCTCAGGCTGCGCCAGGGGAGATACAGGCTGGATGTTAGAAAAAAGTTCTATACAGAAAGAGTGATTGCACATTGGAATGGGCTGCCTGGGGAGGTGGTGGAGTCACCATCACTGGAGGTTTTTAGGAGAAGACTTGACGGGGTACTTGGTGCTGTGGGTTAGTTGCTTGGGCGGAGTTGGATTGGTTGATGGGTTGGACGTGATGATCTTGAAGGTCTCTTCCAACCTGTTTTATTCTATGTATTCTATGTATGTAAACAGGCAGATCTTACTCAAACCCCTTGAAGAGCAGCCGAGAAATGCAACCCAGTGGCTCTGCAAGACCGAAAAAACTCCAGTTTTGCAACCACCCAACAATAAAAACCTCCAAAAAAGGGAACTGCAGAGGAGTGAGAAAGCTTCTTAAGGGGCAGAGAATGACATCCTCCTGGGCAGCCCCCCAGCTGGGAACTTCCTGCTCTGTTCAACCCCATCACCCCATGTGGGTGGAGAACAGGCAGCCAGGAGAGGAAGGAGGGAAGGGTGGGGTGGGTGTCCTAGGCCATCACTCAGAGTCAGCTGGCTGTTCACTTACATGACTGTCAAGCAGCAACTGCCCAGCCTCACAGGCAGAAGCCCTCAGCTCTCCAACCACCTCTGTAAATACCAATGCAGGTGTGGGGTATGCACACTGCTGTTTGCTATTCTCAGCACAATCTGCTCTCCAATGTGGGTGCAGCACAATGGCCCATACCTCGAGCCCAGCTCTTGTTGCAGTGCTTGGAGGCAGCCCTCAGAACAGCAGGTTGCAGGGCAAATGTGCTGCCGTGCAGAGTCCCACGTGTGCAGCAGTGCAGCGCAGAGCAGCACACCATGTACCATCACATGCTTCCACAGCAACGCTGTCTTCTCCTCCCTTCTTCCTACTCTCCCCTCCTACACATAGCCTCCTCTGGCTTCTCTCTTCCCTTGCTCAGCACCAGCAAATTCAACTCAGCTGATACACCCTCATCTGGTTTGAGTACCAAAAGAAGCTCCTGGGAAGCCTTGCTGCTCACCGGAGAGACCAGGCAGGGTAAAGGATTCCACCTCTGTTCTGCTGCAGCACTTGGAAACTGCTGCAAGAAGTGGATGGGTACCACTTGCTGGTAAACAAAAGTAAGTATTAAAGCACTTGCAGCTGCTCAGCGAGTCCTATCACAGCTCTATCAAAATATTTGCCCTTTTGGCTGCCTGGGCACACTGCAGGCTCATGTTCAGCCCACCATCAACCAGTACCCCCAGGTCCCTCTCTACCTGGCCACTCTCCGGCCACTCTGACCCCAGCCTGTAGCACTGCATGGGGCTGCTGTGGCCAATGTGCAGAACTTGGCACTTGGATGTGTTAAATCTCATGCTGTTGGATTCTGCCCATCTGTCCAACCTGTCGAGGTCTCTCTGCAAAGACTCTCTACCCTCCAGCAGATCAACTCCTCAGGGGTGACCTTATTGCTCTCTACAACTACCTGAAGGGAGGTTGTAGACAGGTGGAGGTTGGTCTCTTCTCCCAGGCAGCCAGCACCAGAACGAGAGGACACAGTCTCAGGCTGCACCTGGGGATGTTTAGGCTGGATGTCAAGAAGAAGTTCTCTACAGAGAGAGTGATTGCCCATTGGAATGGGCTGCCTGGGGAGGTGGTGGGGTCACCATCATTGGAGGTGTTCAGGAGGAGACTTGATGGGGTGCTTGGTGCCATGGGTTAGTTGTTTAGGTGGTGGTGGATTGGTTGATGGGTTGGACGTGATGATCTTGAAGGTCTCTTCAAACCTAGTCTGGTCTGGTCTATTCTATTCTATTCCTGATTGAGGCTGTCAGAGGCTGGGCCAAAAACCCAGAGTGAGGAATACAGACACCAGGATACAGGGAGCTTAGAAAACTGCCTTTATTCTATTAGTTGTTGGAAAAATGAAAATACAGAAAGAGTTTAGTTGGCTGCAGAACAGCAAGAAGTTCACAGGTTAGGAGTCTGATCACTACATGGTAACCAAACTTACACAAAAAGTTTCCTTTTTTGTTGGTTTTTTTTTTTTTGGGTTTTTTTTTTCCTCTTTTTTCCTTTTTTTAAGTTTTGAAACTGGGTCCAGCAATGAACTTAAGGCAACTGAACAGTTCAGAAGCTTTGAGCGTGAGCAGGCTGTCTTTTCTCATCCCTACGGCACGTCATGGAAAAAACTCCTCCTGGGTGTGCAGACCACTCAAATCATTCAAATGGGTCAGCCTCTTACAAATGAACAGGGGAAGAGGATCAGCTGCTTTCCATCGGACTTTATTTTCAAATACAGTTTCTTAAAAAACCCAGAACACCTTAACGCAGAGGTTACAAGTAACAGTATTAGGAAATCCAATTATACAAAAAATACTACATCTAAGCTGGGGTAAATAGATTTATTTTTGGTAACATACATTTAAACTGGCACTAATTACACAGTAACTAAAAGGTAACTAACATGAAACCACAGAACCCTCACTTTTCCTTAGCTGAATGGGACTTGGTCATTTCAGAGTGATCACATTTTCAAACTAATGTTTTACACCACTGAGCCATGAAAATCAGATCTTCCTAAATGTGATAGCACTGAAGCTACACTGGATTCCACATACAGCCATGTAACTGTTGTACTCAATTAGAACAGAACGTTAGTTATAAAGTAGTTACAGACCAATCCTCTGTTGACAGCTTTTTCTCTTTCTAGAGAGAAGAAAGAAGAGAGAGAATTGTCTTCAATTAGCGCCTGGCATATCCTGTGAGTGCAGAAAAGGTTTGTTAGAGGAATGTTGAGGTTAACCTTGGGTGCACAGATGAATTTGATGCAGATTGTTATAAAAATCATGGTTGGCTTCTAAATACTGGTAGCAAGATGACTCGATTTTTAAATCTCTTAAGTAAATTATAGATAATGAAAAAGGCCAGTAATCATACACTAAGATTAATAAACAGCACTTTAAAATTACTCAAGTGCAGGGTGCTGCTTTGGCCATCTTCCTCTGGCCACACTTTATAAGAGAAGGCACCCGGACTTTTTCTTGCCACGCCGGGCTTGCAAAGCAGCTCTAGTGGCCATTTCAAAAACCTCCCTCACACCGTCTTTGGTCTTTGCCGAGCACTCCATGTACCCAAAAGCACCGATGCGGTTTGCCATATCTCTTCCTTCTTCGGGTTTGACAGGCTCCTGTAAGGGCAAAGGCCAACAGGTGAGAACGACCCCAAGACACGCTGGCGCACACCAGTCTTCCCTCTCTTATCCAGCTTCCCAAAGGCAATGGAATTTCTGGATTAAGTGCATGTAATTCATCAGTTAATCAATAACTCACTGCTCAATTGAGAGTGATCCTTGACATGAGAAATGTAGATTTACAATAAAATTTGCATATTTTCCTCAGGATGCAGCATGCAGCCCAGCTGGGATCACAGACCTGGGTATGCCTGCACACTGTGCCACTGCTTGAGGACACAATCAGTTTTCTAACACCTCTGAACTTGAAGGCTGTAAGACCCTTTGAAACGTGAGTTTATTTCTGAGTAAACATTTGTCTGACTCTTTGCCACAATTGTAACAAAAGTCTATGAATAAATCCCCAGAGTAATTATTTCCCTCCCTCAGTCTTTGTAGAAACCCAAATGTTATGCAACAGGAGCAAGAAGTCCAGGACAGAGCAGACTACCTGCAGTCACATACCCAAACTGGGTGGGTTTCAGACTCAATCTGAAAATGAAGCCTAGTGATAGGCTCAGGAATGAGCTAGAGCATCTGTGCTCATCACCTCAAACCATCGACCAATAAAACTGTTTCACACCCTGAACACACAACATTAAAGCACAGCTTGAGAGAGCGTGCACTTGATGTGTCTCCCCTAGTTAATTCCTTTCTATCTTTTACCTCAGGGTCTCCGTCAGGCAGAGCAGTCGACTGCTGGTAACTCAACACAGCCATTTTCACTGTTAAGAATGCCTTTTTCTAACAGAGAAATCTCCAAATGTGAAACAAGACACACTCAATTAAATGTAGTATGTACTTTCTGCTTTCTGTCAAGGATAAGTGCTCATTACGCAGCCCATAGGAAGCTGGCAGCAAGCTGTGGATGCTCATTTAATGCTCTGGTACAATCACTACAGACTTTCTTCATTTCTTGTAGGACCATCAGAAAGAGAACCTGCCTGCTTCATTTTGGCCAGCTCTCGTCTTGTGTGCTCGTCATTCCTCAGGTCCTTCTTGTTTCCTACCAAGATGATAGGCACGTTGGGGCAGAAATGCTTCACCTCTGGGGTCCACTTCTCTGGGATGTTTTCTGGGAAACATAAATAGAAGTATGACTGTACTAAAATGGTGTCACTAAGAAAGACAAGCCTGTCTATGGGAATTTTAAGGATGAAGGATGCCTAAACTGTTGGTTTCTCTACATCTTTCAGGAGCCACTTGACAAGGGTTAGCATGAGGTTACTTCAAAGAACAGCATGCAGAATTCCAAAACAGAGTGTCATGGAATATTTTCAAGAGAAACATTTTATTTATCTCCAGAAGCTAAAGAGAGGCACAATCCTGAAGCAAGTATTTACATCACTTCTTCCTTATAAAATGCAACATCAAACAACCACTCTGAACTCTCCTATTAACTTCAGCAGAAATGTTGTTCTACACGCTAATTAGAGGTACACAAAGACTTTGTGTAAGTAATTTCCAGATTTGCCATTTCTCCCTATCTGCAGCAAATGAATTTGCACTCTCATACAAGACACATTTCCTTGCAGCACAACTTCCCTACATGACCTCTTAAAAAATGGATCTGCACGCTGAAGACTCTAGGGCTTTTAAAAGTAAAACCTTGATAAATGCTATGTGGGAGAAGTACTGAGCAGCCCAAAACACTTGGCTTTGATTTCAGAAGCTCTCAGACATCTGAGATTCACCTGGATGTACCTGCAGGCTACAAACCCCCTTTTTATCTTAATGAAATTCCATTCAGGTTTTGAACAGACATTCACTATTCTGGCATTGTTTTCTTGCTTGAAAGAACAACTTAGACCAAGTATTTTGAAACCAGGTTTTGAACCACAGCCAAATCAGCAATTCTGCAGCTGCACCTGGAATGCTCAGGGGGTGCAGGCCTCTTGACACTGCACACCAGAAAAGCTGCCTGGCAGTTCCCTGATTGATCCGCTGCTCTGAGGGACACAAAAGCCCTGACACTGGTGAGCAGGAAGGAAGAAATAGCCAAGATCAGACTAAACCCCTCTCTCCCTGCCTCCAGGGCCAAGTAACCCATCTTGTTTTCAGGGTGGACAGTTAATCAGCTCTCCAGCTGCCCAGGGAGTAGCCTGTACAGTAGAAATGAGCCCAGCTCAAACCTTGTGCATGGCTGTTAACAGCCACACCAGGCATAAACACCACACTGCTGCCACTAAACCTCAAATGGTTTCGCAGAGAGATGAGGACTCTAAATGTAGGATCAGGTGGAAGGAATGAAGAAAGAGATGAGGATTTCCCTGATGTCAGGATGGCACTGATTTTTCTAAAAAGACACTTTCATACCCAACTGCCCATTCAATAGCTGCTACCCTGCAGAGGCAAGGTGAGAAGAGACTGAGCAAAAATACCAAATGTTATCCCAGACAGACTGTAATGCTGCTGTAGCATATGAAGGAATTTACTCAAACCTTCTGTGAACTGTGGTAGGGCTGGCATTTTTCAGCCATTGTATTACCATTGTAATCAGCCATTGTATTATCAGGACTAATCTTCCTCCCTCTATTAACTGAATTTCTGTGCTTCCTGGATTCTTTTTGTCTCACTCGTGTTTCTTCCTAAATTCAACTCTGGGAGGCAGGGTTCACCAGTATGATAGATGAGAAGTGCAGTAGAAAAGCCTAAAGTGATTGTGATTACCCTGGCAGTAGAAAACTCCAAAGGATTCAGTGGTTTAATGAATTTGAGAGTGAACTGGTATCCCATTTACAGTTAGAACAATTTGACACCTGTCATTAGTAGAAAAAGCAGAGCAGCCTCTCACATTTCCTGGCTAAGAGCTGCCCAATGCATGGACATAACTTTGACCAGTTACCAACAAGTACGAGTCAGTCACTGTACAAGAAGCTCTTATGAGAGTACAGCTGGTCTTACACACACACCCCTCAGAACTGATGTGCCTAGAGATCTACCTTAACATTATCTGCATTCACACACTATTGAACAAATCTCAGCAATGACAATCAGAGAGGAAGTTTTCCAGAGTTTCACCTGGTTAAGAAAGCACTGCCATGATCTATCTGTTTAGGAGACTACACTGGGTGGAGTCGTAATTTTAAAGGGACAGAAAGGAAAGTTGCAGGGACACCGAATCTCAGAATTAAGAGCATCTCTATCTCCTGCTCCTTACCCTTGTCACAAATCTCTTTGTAAGATCAAATACATCGATATCTATGCATCAGATTTCTAAAGCAATCAGAAGTTTTCAGTCTTGGACTCCACACAGAAGAGGTGCCTCTCTAACATGCACGTTTTTGAAATGTGTATTTTCAGAGCTCAGAAACGAAAGATCAAGCAACTCTTTGCTTCTCTTTCCTGCATCACAAGCAAGATGTCAATCACTAGAAAGCAGACTACAAGAGTAGAAGTCTCCAGCTTCTGACTCTTTCCACCAGTAAGAGAGCCACTCCCCCTTTCAGTACAAGCACCCCTTGGCATAATTCTAATTTCTGTTTTTCACCCACTAAGCAGACAGCAAAACACCTCAGGCTATTTGGGATTAATAACTCAGAGTGTTTCAAGTTGATCTCTCTTGAGTAAAAGGAGGGGGTGGGGGCAGTGGAAGGGATAAAACCACAAAGCTGTATTTTTCATTTACAGAGAAAGGAAGTTACTTTGTTTTCCTGGATATAGTATGGTCTTGATTGTATAACATGACATTTTAAAGAACAGAAAAAGAAGGGGGTGGGGGGAAATCATCCTTTGTTGGGCCAAGCCAGTCACTGGACATCATGCACTCACAGAGCTGCTGGACACAGGATAGTGCAGCCACAGCCTTCCAGCCTGCTTGGGTTCACCAAGACAGTACCTCCCTAGGGACAAGCACACAGTATGCTGCCCTGGCCCAGCAGAAAACGTTGCTGGGTTGGGGGTGCTGATCTAGGCCAAGGAGCTGCTGGCCTAGAACAAGTTGCTGCTGCCCTGCCAAGCGTTGCTTGAATTATGCAGCAGAGCCCTGGGTAAACACAGTCTGCTGCTGCAGCTTTCAAAATGTCACTTGGTATGGTTGAAGAATGCAGGTTCTTATAAGATTTTAATATCTGAAAACTAGACATGCAAACCGGTATGAACTGAGAAACAAGGAACGTTTGCCATCACTGCAGCACATAAAAACCTATTCTACAGCACGACTTCCAAGGGGAGTGCAGTGACACAGAGAAGGGGTTCTGAATCTGTTAGTGATCTACTTACCTAAACTATCAGGACTATCAATTGAAAAACACATAAGTATAACATCGGTATCTGGATAAGAAAGTGGTCTAAGTCGATCGTAGTCTTCTTGTCCTGCTGTATCCCACAAAGCCAACTCCACCTGCAGAAGAAAGTTAAGGCAGTTAACCAGATCACCAGGGACGTTTTGATTCAGAAGACGACTAAATATTCCAGTCAACGCCGCCCCAAAGGGGAAGACACTGGTTTAGACACTGGTTTATGTCCATGACCAGTGCTGATCCTCTGAAAGGACGTAAGAAGTATCAGCAGGAAAACAAGACAGAAGAATCAAAGAGAATTTGCTCCAAAGGGTTGGGAATCTCTGACAAGCATTTCAGTTTTCAGTGGAAGTGGTACCTCTAACTACACGGTTTTTAGGGTTACACACATTTTCAACTGCTTTACAACTGGGACTTGTCACAACTATACTTATTTGGTTACAAGTTCATTAAAACTCCATCACTGCAGGGATTTAAACTTGCATTTTGCTTTGAAATAAACATGATTTGTGTTTTCTTGATACTAAGAACTGAGTAAGTAGGTAATGTTCTCAATATTTCTACCTACAGTGGAACTAGAGGAAGTCATCCCAATAGCACTGTTTAAAACTACATAAGGAATAGGCAGTTATTTAAATTAGGAAATTTAAAAACTAGAATCAAGCTTTTAAGGTATACTCTTTGCTTGTGATTCTCTTATGCATCTGCCTTTGCAATGGAGCGAGTTCCTTCTTGTTTGAACTCTTCAAAAATTATGGGGAAAAAAGTCCAGAGCAGCTCAGATAAAGACAGACAAGCAGAACTGGAACCCAAATGGGAGCTTGAGTGGACAAAGCTACTTTTTGGGTTAAACTGTGAGGATACAAACCCTTAGTTACACATACATATGAGAAAAAGCCTTCCTTATTTTAGTCAGTCTTCTCAGTGTCACCTCTGCACTTACAAATGCAAATTTTGTGGCAAATGCTGGTATTTTTTACAGACATGTCTGTTGAGGGTTCCCTCCTAAGACAATGGAATCGGCCCCTTTGCTCTGTCTAAACAATGCATCTCATACCATCACTGTTGTCTCTTCAGATGGCTAATGAACATTTCTGGTAATGCTCTTCCACAAAAATGGAGCTAAGTAGCTGTCAAACAGATCAGTCTTAAGCACTGCTTTCCTACAAGCTTTTGTAGTCCAGTTGCCTGAAGACAAAGTGCTTGGATAAAATACAATGTCTAGTTTAAATGAAAGTCAGTTGACATTTCCATACAGAAAACACACAGCTCAAGATACTCAGGCACTTTTTACTGAGATACTGGCCACATACAGCTGGTAAGACATGACCTGTTCAGAGATGCAGGGACCTAAGCAGAAGGGAATGAGGAATTTTGAACAGGTGATGAGTGAGAAATGGATACTGTACATACTTTTAACAAGAGTTCTTGGAGTCTAAAGATACAATATGGAAACTGCAGAAACTCACTCTGGTGAAAACCATCTTCAAATAGTAGCCTAGAAGTAATTTTTTTTTGACTCATTCATACCATGGGAGAGCAAAGCTCTTTTAGACTCAAATAGCATGAACTATCATGACTAAACCCACCAATAATCCATGCCTGTAACAGGAAGAAATTAAATTTAACAAAGCCCAAAACTAGCTCAGAAGGTTTTTGCTCAAATCAAGACTGAAACTAAGCAGTTTCATTTAATCTGTCACTGCATCTGAACTAGAACTGACTGAAACACGTTCCAGCTGTACTCAGAGCAAGGTCAGATGCCACAACAAGAGGTGAAACAAGGAAGTTCATCAAAATCAACATCAAAACCACGCTTGACGTGAGGACCCATGGCACTGAAGTCAGCTCTGTGTGGTCATGATGACAAAACAGAGGCATCACGGCTGCACAAAATGGCTTGAAAATAATTGTGTTTTCAAGGTGCAAATCTGGAGAGTCCACTGTGTTCTGAAGGATCCTGAAAAGTGACAGTTTTGCACATCACACACTATCTTGGTGTTCAGAAAGAGCTCCCCGATGACTGCCTTTTGCAGCAAAGCAGGCACCTGAGACTTCGGCAAACAAAAGGACTCAGAGGTCATAGTCTGAAGTCTGATTTTCAAAACATTTAAAACTAAAATGAAATACTTGTAATGACTCAAATACTGAAGTACAAGCTGAAAAGGAAGCTCAGTGAGTTGTGGGCACACTTGTCAGCTAAGAACTGCACTTCTTCAGACAAGTAGGAAAGATGATGCTGATGTACACTACCAAAATCAAACCCCTTTGAAGCCTGTCAGTCACCTGTTCTGGAGAGGATCCTGTCCATTGCCAGGAGTGGATATGAAGAAGAGACTCTCTTCAGGAACTAGTCTTTGTTAATCACAATACTAGGTCCCTATCAAAACAGGCACTCCACTACATGTTTCCAAAGGCTAATCGCCCCATGTCCTTGGCATATACATAGAATAAACCAGGTTGGAAGAGACCTTCAAGATCATCGCGTCCAACCCATCAACCAATCCAACACCACCCAAACAACTAACCCATGGCACCAAGCACCCCATCAAGTCTTCTCCTGAAAACCTCCAGTGATGGCGACTCCACCACCTCCCCAGGCAGCCCATTCCAATGGGCAATCACTCTTTCTGTATAGAACTTTTTCCTAACATCCAACCTGAACCTCCCCTGGCGCAGCCTGAGACTGTGTCCTCTTGTCCTGGTACTGGCCAGGATATGCTGCCTACTGCAACATTCGACTTGGAATAACTGCACGGTTTTTCCAATCTCAACTTGCACAAGATTGGGAATAGGCTGTTAAAAAGACATTGGACATGAGCAGGTTCTAGCAAGGCCAGTATTTTTTCCACAGGGACATGCTTGATATTTCTATCTACAACATAAGCAGCAAGCATGTGCGCTAACCACTTGTTGAAGAGGTGCAGAGGTGTCCGTGCTGCTGTGAATAAAGGCGAGCTGACTTGGGCTGCCTCAGCAGCTTTACACATACCTGCTTTCCATCCACTTCAATATCTGCTACATAATTTTCGAAGACGGTGGGGACATACACTTCAGGGAACTGGTCTTTGCTAAATACAATCAGCAGACAGGTCTTCCCACAGGCACCATCACCCACTATAACCAGCTTTTTTCGAATGGCTGCCATAGCTGAAAAACAAAACAACAGCTTATTAATTCTTCTGGCACAGCTTTTAACCGAGGTAACAATAATTAACAACCACTAAGTTTTCAATTAAAAAGAACTTTCAAATTGGGTCTACATGTCCCTTAGAGATACAGACAGGTATTTGGAATCCCATCCTTCTGAGAAAAACATTCCCCAGTGCTTGTCAAGACATTGGTCAACTGCTGGGTGGAAAAACAAAAGAAAGGAAGTTAGCACTTAGCATTTCTCCATCTGTTCTACAAGTTGAGACAGGAACATCCAGAGACAGCAAGTGAACAAGCAGCACTAAGAGCACCTTCTGAAAACCATCTCCGAAGTAGATAAGCTCCAAGAGCAGTAACATATTCTTGTCACGCTCAATTGTTTTAACTACTACCAAGTGCTAGTCAGCTGGATTGAGGAGCATCTGCTGCCATGTCAGAGCACTAACAGAAGGATCCCACAGTAACCAGCCTGTTCCTCAAATTAGAACCACCACACTGGAAAGGATTTTAGGACTCCTTAATCTGCTTTCTCTGGACATTGCTGTTGCCAGGTTAATATAGCCTGGTATCAGCTTACATTAAGTGGGGATACAGAGGGTGACATCACTGTGGTGCTCCACATGGACCGCTGCTGTTCAATGTATTGATTTGGACTGAGACCATAGACATCTATGTCTTGTTCACAGGCAACTTGGGCCTCAAAAAGGTAGCATACAAGCTTGAAAATGTTTAACAAAGGCCTAGAGTTCAGGGTGGGACTGAAGGAGATGGTTGTGTTGGATCTGGCAAGTTTCTACAAGGCTCAAATAGGATGGATAGAGATTCGTTCACCATCATCACTTTCCACAGACGAAGCCCACCAGAAGGCAACAGGCCTTCAGAACCTCAACATGAGGATGCTATAGACACAGGAAATTTATACAGGCCTAAAGAGGACTGGGCAAATACAGGGCAGAAGCCTCATGTGAGTTAAAGAATGCAGAAATCACATCTGCGTTAGAAAACCTCCACCATAGATGCACTCTGAAGCTGAGTGAGTACTTTGTGCCTGCTGTCTTTACCCTAGGCAGTTATTTGTGACCATGGAAGGAGTAAGCCAGAGATTCAGAGAGTGACCTGGCTACAAGGAACTGGAATGAGGACACATGCATGACTGCTTTCTTCTCCATAACATAAAGGCACTCCAGGGAAAGCTGCTTAGTCATCCCATGAAACTTCCTGGAAATGGAGCAAGCAGCAATGACACCATAATACCTACCACTGCATGACCAAAATACCAGAAGGAGCACTCCTATGAATTAACATTTGCCATGATAGTCCCAGTACAAATCTCTACTAGGATGACTAGGGCTGCTAGGGGAGCAGGGCTCCTAGAAGCAGACCAGAGAATTAAAGGACATACGAAAAACGTGGGGTTTTCCCCCATTTCTTCTCTTGCCTTATGAAACTAAATATAAAGGTAAAATTAACCATCAAAAATCAACCTTTAGTGCTATTAGTTGGTGAAGAAGCAGTGGACATTGCAGAGATGCTGTACTTCTGCTCCAGGTGCAAACAGGAAAAGACTATTTCAGCCCATGAAGCAGCAAGGGCTCACGGACTTGTGGAACATGGCTTAGTCAGAGACAGCTGCTCAAGTAATCCAAACCTATCTCTAAAATGAACTTCTTTCATCTTGTGAATATACATGTACCCATATTCAAGTAATGTAACTTAGGGATTTGGGGTTATTTTTACATTTGTGGAAGGTTTAAAATGATCCAAGCCCTAAAAAGCTTTGCTTTCAGTGGTTTTAGATGGTTTTGAATACTTTCTAGCAATAGTAATACTTGATTTTTACAGAACTGGAAATCATCTGTACCCTGTACCGAGTTAAGATCAACAACTTACAAGTTCTAATGTCAGCTTTGTCTAATCTGCCCTTCAAAACTGTAATGCTGTGTCCAATAAAACCTCTGAAGCTGTCTGCCCCCATGTTCCACAATATTTACTGAGAAAATTTCCCCCAATGTGTATCTTCAACCTGCTTTGATGTAATGTAAGCCAAATACTGTTTATCCTATTTGTCATGGGCGTTCGAGAACAGATTATTCCCTTTCTCTAGTGCAGTTGAGAATACATGCCTTCACTTAGTCTTCTCTTCAGGCAATACAACTCCAGCTCATTCAAGCTTTCTCTGTAAATCATATTTCCTAGACTTTCCTGTTGCTCCCTTCTGGGCACAGTCCAGTTGGCACAAATGTATCAAGGCATGAAGCCCAAAAGCTGAATTCAGTATTTCACCTAGGGCTTTACTAGCATTAATGAGAGCTGCAGGATTATTGTATTGATCTTCTAGGATATACTGCTGCTTAAGCACCATACTGGAAGTATGTGATGTCACTTTCCCCTTCCCCCCAGAAGAGAGTACTGTTGATGCATTCAGCTTTTAACTCAGGACAAGTCCCAGATCTTTTTTCATTAGGACTGCTACTTAGTAAGTTGCTCTCTGTTCACACAGCTGAATATTCTATTGTCATGCTTTTATCTATCCTTCCTCTATGTTTTACTCTACCTTCAGGTTCTAGTTCTCTCCCTCTCCAGCTTCCTAATAGTCTTTCTCAGATGCAAGTTTAATAATCATTATGCCCAGATAATTATCTAGGTCACTGATGAAACCACACTGAAGACAAAGTAGGTGGATGATGAAACCTGTCCTTCCACAGTGTCCTCCCTCTTCTGCTAGTGGCAGGGGCTCTGGCCCTTGATCACTTGTGTTACCTGCAATAGCACCTAGGGTAGGTGACCTTTCCAGTATCACCTATGGATTTTTTCTGTGGATTATCAGATCACCTCTTCCTTTATCTTCCTGTAAATACTTCTGTCACTCAAGTGGTTGGTTTTTTTTTTTGGATGTTCCTTGCCAGCTGAACCTCATTTTATGCTTTGGCTTTCTACATACTTATGCCTAAGGTCTAAAAAAACCCTGCAATTCTGAAAAAACAAACACAACCAAAACCCTAAAAAAGTCATGATTTATGTAGTGCTTTCTAGAAGCCCTTCCCTAACAAAAAAAAAAAAAAAGAAAAAGGAAAAACAGCTTGAATAAAAATTATTCATACAGAAAACATTATTTCAGGAGCCTTATTTTATCTCCTCGCTATCTTTTTGCTCTGAGAAAAGCTTATCACAAAACTTTCCCTGCCTGAATCTTTCCTGAAATCTGTTGACATTAGCTGTACTCAAGTGGAAGACCACTCTGTCAATCAAGGTGCCCTTCATCAGCAGTGTATTCTCAACCATTTCCTTCCCACTGCTTAAGTTCCACCTCAAGAGACTCTCCCCTGCACACCATCTTTGATGTGCAGGATGATCAACAAAACATCTCAGACTTGCTGAACAGTCCCTTCCGTTTAGCACACTGAATATCTTCGTAATTAAAATTTCCTCATCACCAACTTCTAGAGGACCCCACTGAACACTTGCAAAAATCCTCCACTACCTTATCCTTCTTGATGAGCTGTGACACCTTCATCTTTCCTAGTTTAGTTTCACCTTCTAGAGCATTACCACAGAAGAATTCCTTCTGCATAATGTCCTCAGAACAAACATGTTGTATAAAATTCACTTCAGGATGTGAAGATCACCACATATATGGCCTGAAGCTTTCACTTGCCTCCAAAGCCCATTCAATTTGCTTACCTCCAGCATCCCCCTGGGCATGCAGCACAGGCTGAGGCTAATTTGTTTACAGACTTCAATAAACGTTCAGTTTAGATTACAGAAATTAGATTTAGATATAGATATTTAGAAACAGTTTAGATTATAAATGCTGGGTAGACAAAGATGCCTCAGGTCTCCACATAAACCCCTCTTATCTATCTTGGAAGGTAGTCACCAAACATCACAACTGCTTCTTTCTTCCTGACATTAGCGGTTACAAACTTTACAGCTTTATAATCTAGAAGTTTCTTCTCTCCTGGTGAGGCTGAACCTTTACTTGCTGCCAGAACAACACCCTTCTATTTCTGTTCAACCTGTGGATGTTAAGGAAGAAACACTGATGCTGGGCCTGCATCCAGTTTTCTTCTCATGTGTATACCACTGAAGGCCTCCATGCACATGGAAATTGTTCTAGTGGTGCTACAGTGTCCCAAGCCCCCATATTTGGTCTTGAAATGTTAGCAGATATCTGGCAATGGCACCAGCAGCCCATAATTCCTGTATTAGCATAGTTACAATAATAATTTCCTAATTCAGAGCATCTTCTAGCTAATTAATTTTAGATAACGTGACTATATGCCTATCCAGTCAGTAGCTGTAAGGCGTTGTCAGGTCTGGCAAATAGTCAGAAAAGCAACATCTCCGTAGTACCTTAAATTACAAAATCGATTGCTTAGAATGGAGCTACATCTTGGTGATGCACATCATAAGGACATCCAACAGCAACCACAGCAGTCAGGTCTTTTTGCTGCACTTTGACATGCTCTGGTTTTCTTAATCAAGTATTCTGAAGCCTGGAAATACATCAAATTTGGACCAGCAGTACATGAGAATCAAAAAGCACTTTGCTAGCCTAAAATGTTTCACTGTAGATGTATATTGCTGACATTACATGCAAGTTAGTATTTGTTAGTAGCTGTACATGCATGTTAGTATTTGTTAGTTAGTGCAGCCTGTCACCAGGGAATGTGTCTACATTT
Organism: Dryobates pubescens; assembly: GCF_014839835.1. Lineage (NCBI taxonomy): Eukaryota > Metazoa > Chordata > Aves > Piciformes > Picidae > Dryobates > Dryobates pubescens. Next base: position 62,273,221 of record NC_071612.1, read on the forward strand.
AGAGGTTGGTGGGGGGGAAAATAAATCTATATGAACTACTTAAGAGGGTATTACAAATAGATCAAATCGCAGCTACAACTACCTCACATCAGCTGAACACAGGTGCTACACATTCATCCTTTCACACAATGCATAGAGCAGGGAGAGACCAATAAATCTAGAAAGCTGCTGGAACAGCATCATTGACAATGTACATGGAACATTGAGCAAGAAATATTCTATACCAGTCAGCACAGCAGAATGGTTGCAGTCATCTTCTAAGGGAATCTGTGCTGTCTTCTGCAGCACGATGACAGATCTGCAATTTTCCCTACTCTTACATGAACCACTCCTCCCACCTTTGCATTTATAGGATTCTTAAAACCAGCTAGGCTGCTAGATTCAAAGTGGAAACTCTCACAACATGACTCAAGTGACTCATCTGAAGAGATTCAATTATGACATTTCCTCAGCCTAGCCCAGTGCCTTTTGCAGGTATTACAAGAGCTTTAGACATAGTTTACTCAATCCCACTAACATCACAGGAGGTTACAACACAAGGAGCTCCTGTTTGCTGAGAGTTGCCACACTAATATCCTTGTTACATGCGGCTGCTATTTCTAAGTGCAGTGATGCTCCAAGACTCAGGCAGTATAAAGCCCTGCTTGTTAAGAGAATCTAGCAAATACTCTGGAAGAATAAGAAGTGGGGAAAATGTTTTAAATGTACCCCCCCAATGTACTATTGTTTACTGCAATGGAATTTGACTGTTCTCTTCAACATGCTACTTATTTTTCCAAGGAATAACATCTTCAGTGCCTCCTCTCCTGAAAAAACCAAGGCCACACAGCATGAGGGAAGACTGTGGACATGCTGTGACATTCTGAAGTTGGATAAGCTGGTAACAAACATGCCAAGTTTGCCTGTCTTGCTCTGGATCTCATCCTGGAGAAAGCAGCAAGGTGGAAGAAACAGCCCTTTACTACCACATAGGTACCCTGAGTAGATTGAATTTCAATTCCCAATCAACTATTACCAACTTTGTACTGCCTGCTACACCATATGGGCAGATCCCCTGCATAAGTTAAGTTTTGTCAAAAAAGATCTGGACTACTGCATATGCCAGGAAGAACTCAGCAGACGCAGCTTAGCAGGACCATTAATGTTGTTGCTGAAGCTGAGATGGAAACATCCTTTAAGTTCTCTCCACCTAATCTTGCTTAAGTTCTTAAAACCAAAATGTTGGAAAGCAAAGTTTTTGAAATCTTGTGAAGACTGCTTTCCTGTCCACTCCCCCACAGTCAGCACCTAAACCAGTTTGCTGTTGAGTGAATTACAACCTAGCACTTCTCACTTCCTTCATTTGCCCCTTAATTCAGTCAGCTCTGTCCTGGGCCAGCAGGAGGAAGAAGGGACCGGAAGATTAAATTGCTAGTCAAGCATCCCCCTACCCTGACCAGTCAAGCCCTGCCCTCTACCTACCACAGGGGAGAACTACCTCGGCACCAGGACCTGAATTTACTCTTGCAATGTCCTGACTTTTGCTCAAACTGAAGGGGAAGGAGGAACACGTTTCCCCAAAGACACAGTGATGAAAAGGACATGAATGAGCAGGCATTTCCCATGGTTTATTTCTATCTTAGGTGGTCTTCTAGTTTAGGAAGGTCCAGCCTCAGAACTGAGAACTACCAAACTAGCTTGGAGCAGAAAGCAGATCATCTCAAAAGCAAATAGGTTGCTTTTAGGGCAACTGTAGACAGACGGTGAAGAAACTAAGGTGGAATACAGAGCATTTGGTTGGGCAAAATGGTCCAAAAACTATAAGCAGAGAATGGGGCCAGGAAAAGGATAGCAGGAAGATGTAACCACTGAAATCTGTCTTCCTCTAGAGCACAATCTAGGATTCCCACATTTAGCAGTTGTTTAACTGCCAACAGGAGGTAAGTGTCTCAACCTTCCCCACTGTTGAAGTCCCAATGGAAAATGTCAGCAACTGCACATTTTGTATTTTTTTCTGCACTACATTTTTCATTAGTGAATGTATGTATGAACAAATGTCAGAAGCACTGCAGTCTGCTGTTGAAATGATATTCATGCTACCTTACATCACCTCCTTTCAGCACACACAAGCCTATGTGTGTTATGCTATTTTTGCCCCCACATACAGGATGACCATGCTCTTAAATAGCAATAGCTGTGAAGGAAACTGTGACCCCAATTCACCTCTTACAGAAGCTGCAAAGTGGATAGCAAAGAACCTTTGGACTGCAGTAAGAGGGGAAAAAAAAGAAAAAATGTGATTCAATCACACAATGGAGTTAGATACAACCCATGCTTCTGCTTCAGGGTTCCTTAAAATCCTGGAAGAACTACATACACCAGAAGACGCAGCAAGTCACCGTGTATTGATTGTGGACATCCAAAACAGAACTCATCAGTACAGCTGCACTAAAAGTAAAGCTAGACCAAATTTACTTAATTCTGTGCTTTACTTGAATCTGTGTGTGGACACTGCTAAACTGATAAGCCACATTATTTAAAGCATTGCTAACAAGGCCTTTGGGAAACAACTATATTTATACTCCTTACAGCATCCAGCATATAAAGCAGTTTGACAGTACTGCAAAACAGACCTATTTCCAACTATGGCACTATGTGGGAGCAGTTGGTAAGGAAAAAGATATCTGCTGGGGTTTTTCTGGAGGGTTACACATGAAATTTAACATTTGAGAAGAGTCCCAGGCCTGGCAAAGCATAGGGCAAGCTACTGACATTGCACATTAAATGTACTCCAGAGAGAAATGCAAGTGTTCCACTGTAAGACTGAAGTACAATTGAAAAATTGGCACAGAAGGTCAGCATAGAATCCATCAGGATTAATATACTGGACACAGTTTCTTCAGAAAGGTCTTCAGACAGGGCAAGGGGAACATTCAGTTTTCTGCTAGCAGTTTACTCAGGCTGTGTTAACCATGCTTAAGTCTAGCAAGTTTTACTAGTTTGGGGAAAGTGCTTTGCAAACATAGCTGTGCATTTTCAGAGCAAGTTTTAAATTGGAAGAAGGACAGCCATGTTACCATGCCAGCTAATAAACCTCACCAGATCTCAGCTAACTCCACAAATAACCAGCTCAAGCCTCTTTGTACCACATCACCAGAATGGGGAGCAGGGTCAGCTTAACTGCATTAGGTCTTAATGACGTTGGTTCAGTGCCAGCCCTAGCGAACCCTTAATGACTGATGAGTTTTTGCAGTCATTAACAGTTATCCAAAAGCACCAAATTGGTGTTCAATGGACATGGGCACACAATGCATTTCAATTAAGCACAACATGTTGTTTATACTACCTCCACAGCAGCTGCAACAAGGCAGGAGATACCACATCCAAAGTTCTTGAGGAAGCCTGAATTGGCAGCCAGTAGCAGATCTGTGTTGTGTGTCATGTGGACACAGTACTTCTAATCTGAGAGATCATGTGAAGTCTCAAAGCTGGATTCATCCTATCAAATTACACCCTTTGCCCTTGCTTTCCTCTTCAGGATTAATCCTGTATGGCAACATACTGTTCATCTGAACTCTCAGAGAAGAAAACTGCTTTGGACTCTGATAAATGTTCTCCCACCACTACGGGAAAGAGAAAAATTGCTTCAGTCTCCTTCCCTGCAGAGCCCACCTGCCTATGCTTTACCAGAACAATGCCTCAGCACAACCAAACACTCCCAGAAAAACACAAACTACCCTTTGTGAAAACACCTAAGCCATGACCTGTGTAACCCTCTACACCCAGCACTGCACCCCACAAGCAGCTCCAGCATGGACACTGACCAAGGAACCAACCTGTCCCTGCAGCTAAACTTACACTTCCTACATCTCAAGACTCACAGAGACCATCCACTACTACAAATCTACACATATATAAAATGGAGTACACTTTGGCTTTGGACTTAGGTCTCTTCACTCAGCACCTGCCATTGAGGATGACCTTAAGAGTGGATTCCTACAGAAGAGGAAAAAGGTATGAGGTGCTTCCCCTAACATGCTCTCCAGTCTCTTCTTGGGTCAGATGTGGTTCCCATGAATTCGGTAACGTCAAACAGATTTCTCTTCCATGAGCTTGTCTGGACTCCCTTTGAACCCATGTAAACTTCCAGAACTCTCAACATCCTGTTGGAGGGAGTTCCCACAGCTTAATTACATATTGTGTGTAAAGCCACTTCCTTCAAATTTAAAATTATCCCTATTAGTTTCTTTTACTGCCTCTTAACTCCAAAATGGAAAGAGAGCGAACAGTTAATCTCACTCCTCTTTCTGCTGCTCAGATGAGAGAGCTCCCAATCTGAAGCATCCTAGCATGGACTTGGAGTGGGATTTTTTTAATACCTTTATACCTTTGACAGTATCAATTGGCTGATCTATCAGACGGCTGCTCTTAGTATAAGGAGTAATTAAGAGGTAGATTTGTCATTGTGTAGTCCTTCAGCCAGGAGGACCCTTGGAAGCACAGCACCATATACTTTCCCACCCCAAAATGTCCCTCAGTCAAGGCACTAGGGCTGCTGCGACACAAGACCCAGAAGCCAGAGCTGTGAGGGACACCCCCATTCTGACAAGGGCGTGCTGTTATAGCCACTCATGCCCTATCAGAGAACCACACCCTGAGCTGCATTTCAAGCGCAAACAAGCTACAGCTTGGCTATGCTGAGCACACCTTTCACACTCTGCATTAACTCAGGTGTAGACTATCTTGACTTTAAAAACGGGCATTAACAGTGAATCTCTACCGTGCATTTTGCTCCAGCACTTAGTTATATTTTCTGCACTATCAGTGAAGTTTTATTTGTCACTTCCTCATTTATTTGGCCTCTGCAAATTTCTTCACACTAGCATTTTGTTTCTGCCAGGTGACTGGTAAGAAATACAGCCCAAGAGCTAACTCCATGTTCTCACTAGATGCAGATTCACTTGAATCTCCACCTGCCTTTTAAAGATGTCCTCTTTCTACTAAATTTAATATGAAGGGTATTGATTTTGTACTGGCCTAGCTTAGCTTCTCACTGAAAATGATGTGCAATTACTGTCAAGTGCTAAGAGAAGGCCAAGATGAACACCTGTACTTAAGAACCAAACTGAAACAATTAACACTTAATCGTTTCTATTTCCCCCAGCCCAGGTTGAGTGACATTGCCTTAATTCTTTCCTGAATGCTTAGTTACTTATTCCATTATTGTACTTGGGATTGATGTCTTAGTCTGATGGGATTATAATCATTAAGGTTGTCCTACTTCTCTTTATTATTACTTCATATTAGCATTCTTTCAAATTCCTTAAACTGCTGCAGTATGTAAAGAGCTTTCTGGAAAAAAAAAACCACATTACATAAACCTCCTAAATTCTCAGGCCAGAGCTGAGTTAAATCTCACAACAGAGGTGTCTGCCTGGTCTGATAAGGCATGCAATACCATTTGACCTTTTTGCAATTTATTTAGAGATAAGGAAACTACCTGATGATAGGGGAGCTCCCTGTGTATGGATAAGTAACTACTGAAAGAAAAGCAGATAGAAAACAAATGCTCAGCTGTCACAGAGCTGTCACCAGTGGAACGCAAGCAGCTCAACAGTCCTAAATAACCTGAAAAGGCAAGGAAAAATAGCAATGCAACAAAATTTTCTGATGATGCCAAGATGTTCAAGTAATAAAGACAAGGTCTTACCATGACGAGTTTCAGAAGCTTAACAGACTCTCTGCCTAGGCAATGCAACTTGAAATAGATAAATGGGAAATAATACATGGGTAAAAATCAGATTTAATGTCCTTTCAGAAATGATGGCCAGGGACCTGATTGCTGCTCCCAAGGGAGGTATTTTTGGGTTAGATAGTTAATCCCTTTAAAATAGAAGCTCAACATTCTGAAGAGCTAAGAAAAAAGTGTAAAAAAAAATATAAATTAGGATTAAGACCTAGGGAAAAAATGAACAAAGACATCACTAAGCTGATCCACAAGCACACCTGTGACTTTTGATTGCAGTTGAAACACTGTAAAGGAATGAGAAATGACTCAGAGCAGGACAACACAGGTGATTAAACCACAGAACAGCATCCGTATGAACAACTACGGTGGAACTGGAGAAGGGACAGTCTGGGAGAGATGCAACAGAGGAAGAAAACGACGACAGACACTGCTAAGATCCTAAGCAGTGCTTGGAAAAAGATGAATGCTCAATTTGGGCTTTAAAACAAGGACAAGGGCACACAGGATGAGCTAGGTTCCAAGCAAAGGCAGGCATCCTCACAGGTCACATGGCAAAACTTTGCTGTTGCTATCACAGTTCAGCCTTTCAGATCCATAATTTCTCAGTAATTTTTCTCTTTGGGCTCCCTTTTTCTCCCAGTTACTTTTCATTCTTTGAATTTCTATGTTGGATTTTCTACTTTCAGTTTCTTCTTTTTTCCTTTTCCAGTTGTAGGGCTTTCTTGCATTGTTTTAAGTGCAAACAAAACAGATGCCTTCATTTCCTTTCCAAATGAGGTTATTTAATTTGCTTTCAACACTTGATTGGGGAAAAATATCACAAAAGGTTTCTGAAACATCTTTTTTTTAAGCCTGTTTAAGCCAAAATTGTTAGAAACTGAGCCAGAAATATATGCAAGCAAAACCCTGTCTTAATGTTGTCACCATGCATCCTGTTTTGCAAACAAACCTAGCAAGGTCTTCCTGGTCTACTGCAAGTTGTGTTTTTTCCCCTCAACTATCTGCAAAGTTCATCCCTATGCTGTTCACCTCCCTATTTTCACATAATTAATAAACCAACACCATTTCAGAACCCAGGGAAGACGACAAATTCCAGCATTTCTCCCCTGCCTTACTTTAGCATGACAAGTGTCTCTCCAAGGCTGAAGGCAAAGCTGGGACTATGCAGGCAAAAAGCAGCATTTTGTCCTCAGGATCTATGGCTGCCATTGCTGTCCTTCCACCCTCACTTAACATTCTTGTTACTTTGCCCCTACTGACTAGGTCTTTGTTATCTTTAAGCACGATGACTTACGAGAGCACTTCTCTTATGCAATACCAAGTCCCAAGATTACTTCGCACAAAATGAGATTAGGGCTTAATATTGAGGTAATTATAGCAGATCTGTGGATTTCCACTCGCGTGCAAGCTGCGAAATGCTTTGCATTTGTACCAGTTATGTTCTGCATGTCCTCTCTTCCTAGACAGCTCTGGAATGGCAAATGGGATGCGGGGTACCCACATGCTGAGGAAGACGTGGGCAAGATGGCTCTGTCCTTGGGCACCCACTGTTGCTCCACAGCTGGCAACAGCAGCAAATATAGACAAGAAAAACTAACACTAACTCCTCCAGACAACCATCTTCCTGTACCCACAGTTGATACTCTCACCTGTGTTCCTCCCAACACCACAAGGCAGATGTTGAGACTGCCCTGTTTCAGATCAAACACCTACCCAAATCCAACATACTGCCTGACATGCAGGTATCTCAGATGACTCAAAGAAGGAACAAACACATTGATACCTCTGCAAGTGTATTTTCCTCAGTTTCCAGCTTTTGTCCAAAATCTTTGTGCTCAACAGCTCATTTGATAGCATTTCCCTCTGCAATGCCAGTGTTTGATTCTGAAGCCATGAAAATACCTGTCACTCAAAGCACTCTGTGGTGCTGCATTCTGCAGACTCTGTGCAGACTGCAGAAGCAGCATCATCAGTTCTGATCTAGGCCAGGTTGTGCTCAGTCATGTCTTTGCTAGGCTGAAGGGTTCAAATTTTTTTAAGCACCCCTTGCATGGAACTCATACCTTATCCCTGATTATTCTTTTCAGCCGCCTTGATTTTCTAGTTGAACTGCCATCTTCCTTTGCACAAACCCACAGTAATCAATGTGCTAGTAACTAAAACCCATGATGCAACCCTCTGTTTTCTTCATTCCTCTCTCCAAAGACCCTCACACATTCTCATACAATCATTGCTGAATATTAAACTCTCATTTTCATATCATTACAACAAGATCTTCCTCGTTAAGTGGCAATAATGAGCTTTCACACCATCAGTGCAGCAGCAAAGTTGGTTTTCCCCCAACTCTGTATTTATCTGAAACAAATTTCATTTGACATTTTACTGCCAGTAATGCAGTGTCAGAAGGATAAGCTGTAATTCTTCATGGTCAGCTCTTGTCTTCTGTTACTACTCAACACAGTTTATCTCTAGGTCATTCATGGCTATGCTGAAGAGTATAGGTGTAACACAGATCTCTATTCTTCCGCTGTCCCAAACTTTCTTTCTCTATGCTTGTCGAGATGTTTAAAAGACACACTGACTTTCTCTCCACTGCTAGTTTTTAGTCAATCTACTTATTGTTGTTTTTTTTTTTTTTTCAAAAGCATTGAACTCTGTGGTACCCTGCTGAACTATCTTTAAGAACTGCTACCATGTAAGCCATCTTCTGTTTCTCTGGCTTCAAGGTATTAAAAGTGAGAAGTTACACAGCGTAATTAATAATTCGGTCATTTCAGGCCTGAGTTTCCTTCGGAACCCTCGGGCAAACACCATCTGGTCCTGGCATTCTGTAAGTATATTTATCACTTTGCTCTAAAAACTTATTTGCTGACACTTCAAGCGGAGACAGATCTTCCAATGAGCCCTGTTCCCCATAAAGAGAATTTCTGGCACAGGAACCTCTTTGGACTCCTCCACAGTAAACAGGAATGCACATAAGTCATCTAACTTTCTACTGACAGCTTCATCATCAAATATTTCTTTTACTTTATCATCATCTGTTGGATCTTCAGCACCTTTCTTGCTTCTGATGTACTTCGACTTTGTGGGTTTTTTTTTTGCTATTAGCATGATGTTACTCAGACTTTCTAGAGGAACCTAAAACTTTTCATTTGACTTGCCAGAGTTCACTTTCTTATTTACTTTTCTGGTCAACATCATGGCCTGAACTTTCTGAAGGCTGTATTTTTATTTCTAATACTTTCTTTATTCCAAACTGCAGGTTCATTCTCATCTGTCAACATTCCACGGTGTAATTTAAAATCTTCCCAACAACATTTTCAATTTCGAAAGCAGAAGCCTGGTTCTGCTGCGGTCTACATGGAACCCAGCCTTTTTAAACAGCTTTTGGACTGTGGTTCAAAAAAAAACACACAAGAGCCAATTCACTTTGCTAGTACTGAGTCAAGATCCTCCTGAAAGATGACCTTCTCATCAAACACAACTTCAACATGGCAGATAGATAGTGAAGAACAAAGAGCCTCCAGGTGTAAAATAGAAGAAAAATGAAATGTTAGTGAAGAATGCAAACAGAGATAAGTGGTACTTGGAGAGCTGCTAGTTCATCTAAAACACTGACACACACATAGAAAACCTTCTTTAAAACTGTGAAGATGATGAGGAATCACTTTGTACACATTCACACTAGCAGTCACCTCCGAATGTGACAGTTCAATGTCAGTACACAGTCAGGTGAGACAGGAACTACTCATTGTTGCAAAGCTCTGCTAATTAACTGCGCAGTGATTGAACTCAGTCCTGTTTCTGATTAAATCAACAATAAAAGAAAAGCTAACAAAACCCCCACAACTGTCAGAGCTTGAGAAAAGGAAGACCTCAAATTCATTGTGGGTGTAGTGCCCAATTTTATTTGGTATATTAGTGGCTCTCCATCTGTTCCTTTTACTACGGACCTTGGTCACAAAGGCTGGTCAGAGAAAGACAGCAAACCTCGTTCTGATTTGTTTAATTAGATGATTCACTTAGGAAGGACTGGCTGTTAGCATGCAACAGTGGATGATAAATAATTAAAAGGTGGTTACGGGTATCTTAGGTTCTTCACTGCCTCAAATGCCGCTCATGATGATAGGAAAAGGACAGAATAGAGTATGCACAACTCAGAGTTGCCCTACCAACTCCAATTATGCTATTGGTAGCTTTTATTCATGGTTCAGAATGAGGTGAAAACAGAGATCACATCAAGGCCAGAAGGCACCCAGACACACAATAACAGTGTAAAATGGCTTAAAGCAGTGATAACTTAACCATTGTACTAGAGATGCTCTTTCAGGGCATTTGTGCTTAGATTGGAGATGATCTCCAAAGTAATAAGCAACATCCTCTTTCTGCTTAGATACCTAGCTACTTATACAGTGCCTGGTGCCGCAGGAGAGCAGTCCCACCAACAGACAAGGAACAGAGGATTTCCATCATGCATTTGCACAGCTGTATCGCTGTGAATGAAGGTAAGCTGTCATCTGGTGCACAGCAGTGTTGTGGGGTTTCACCACAATTACTTGTTTACTAGGACAGACTCAGATCAATTTATGATTTAAAGGCCTTTATCAAAGAGCCAACTTCCTCAAACACACTGATTCAACTTTTCCTCCACATTAGTTAAACTGAATTTGAAGACAACAGAGCAGTGTGTGACAGTTTAAATGTACATGGAGTAACACAAGCTGATGAAGAGTTTAGCATAAAAGGTAAAAAAGGGTGCCTGAGTGGAGACTTGGAAAAAATCTAATAAAACCTAACAGAGAGACTGAATAAGAAGATACAGTAGGCTAGCATAGTGAGAAGGTAACAGTCAAGGTCAGAAATTTCTAGAGTAGAGTGGGCCACAGAGACAGTGTAAAGAGCAGCCAAGCAGGATCTGGGGCAACATTAATAGGTTAATAGGAGAAAAAAGGGATGAAGTGCAAAAAGTAAGAAAACCAAGAGTTGCCATAAAAAACACGGAAAGATGATGGTATTTCCAAGCTCCTCCAAACTATCAAGTTGTTTTTATTTGGAATTTGCTTATCTGAAGAGCCATCGCTAGCCTTACATCCTGGTGGCAGTTAAGATCATTTAGGATGTTTTTACTGTCAATTCCTGGCTCAGAGAACTCCCCGCCTCTGGCGCTCAGTTGCTGTGGCACTCAGCCAGAGTGTGAGTTTGTTGAGCTAAGAGGGATAACACAAGAGCTGCTCAGCTGAGCTCTGTGACTGAGTTTCTTTTGCCCCTTGTGCAAAGGTATATTTATGTCCTGAGAAGTTATTTTAAAAAGCCCCACATATTCTCATGTTATGTGATACAAATCACCCATTAAAATTAATTTATGTCAGGCAGTTACGCTGAATATGCTGTTAAGCATTCCAGTGAACTAATTAAAGTGAAATAAGGCTAATAGCAATTTTTCTTTTTTTAAACATGCAGTCTTGGTCCAAATCAAAGCCAGAATTAGCCTGCATATTTGAAACAGGAATCTCAGTGCTGTGTGGCTGAAGACCTGGGTAAAGCTAGAGCAGGGCAAGAGGAAGGGACAACAGATACATCAGAAGAGCCCTCAGCATAAATATTTTCAGAAATAATCTTTTCCAAGAGACTTTAGATTTCCCTACTGAAAAAAAAAAAATCCCCAATAAGGCTGTTGGAGAATCTTATACTTTGAGTCACAAACAACACTTAAACCCGATTTTTGAGATTCCCAAGATAAATAGAAGGTAAACAAGTTTGCTGTTAGAAGTGAACTGTTTTAAAACCACAGAGACAGTAGAGCTGTCACCAGTCTAAGCTCCAGAGGATGGGGGGACAAGCACCTCGCATTCCCTGGGTAAGCTTTTGGACATAGTCTTCTCCCAGTTTGCCTTACAAACAGAAAGGGTGGGTAGGAACTGCCGCTCACAAAGGGCTCCCTGTCACAAACAGGTGAACTGTACTGGGAGAGAAACAAAAGCTGGATATGAGGCACCAACTGAAAACAAACAAACTCCCTCTCCAGACACCTCGCAGAGACAGACTTAAAGGAATATCAAAGTAGTTAAAGGATCATTTGACTGGGAACAATACTTTGTCCTAAGCCTCTGCAATAACTGAAAGCCTACAAACCTCTATAGTAACTTTTTTTTTGGGGGGTTAGGCTCCCAACACAAAATCAGAGCAGTCTCTAGGCTTTTCTCGCCCCTAAAGGAATAGGCTTCCTAGCCAGGAAGGTTTAGGCAGCACTTAACTCTAAGCCCGGTGATTTGCAGTGCCAGGGAAGGCTGCTGGGCCACAAGAAGCCAATAGCGCTAAAAGTTGGTTTTACCAAATCCGAGCTCTTCACTACCCCCTGTCCGCGTGCCCGCGGCCTGCTGAGGCCGCATCGGCTTCGGCCCAGACACAGCACTACAAGTTCGCGGCTGCCCCCCGAGAACTGGATTCTCTCGTCGCTACGAGTGGGAGCCCCAGTAGAATCCAGACAGCACTTCCGCAGGCACCAACGCCTGGCCAGATCCCGCGCAACAGAGGGACAGCCCGGCGAGGAGCTCGTGGGCGGCCCACGCGTGCGGGTGCGGCTGGGCCCCGAGACCCGGCCCGCTGCCCCGACTCACCCCGCGGCCCGACCCCGCGCTCCGGCGTGGCGGCGCCTCCCGCGCACCCGGGTGACGTCACCACAACAAGCTGCCACTCAGCCGAGTCACCCCCCACCGCCGGGTGCCCACTCGTGTCACACCCCACGGCGGGGGAAAGCGGCAGGGAGGGGGGAAGACGCCACCTTCAGCTAGGCTGGCGGGAGCAGAGTCCCCGCCGCGGCCCAGACGCCAAGGACCGGGCGAGGCCCGGGCGGCTTCAGCAGGGCAGTCCCCGGGGCCGCGCCCCAGCCCCAGCCCGCCCGCCCGGAAAAGGCCCCGTTACCGGCCCCGGAAACTTGGGGTCTCTCAGCGGGGTAGAGACCGGGCCGCTACACATGCCGTCCTCTTTTGTGCGCACGATGCCGCCCGGTCCCGTCGGTGGAAGGCTCAACCGGGCCCGTCCGCCCCCGACCGCAGGCCTCGGCGCGGGCTCCCCGCGGGGACAGGCGGGCCCCACCCGGCAGCAGCAGCAGCGCTGCGAAGGCAAGGGAATGCTAGAGAGCCGCCCCTTCCCGCTCCCCGAGTGGCGGAGAGCCCCCTCCAGGTACCTGCGGCCTGCGCTCGGGTCTCGCTCCCGCCGCTTCCTGCTCCACAGGCCCAAGCTCGAGCAGCGGCGAACGGAAACGGGCGGGGCGGGGGCGTGCGCGCTCACCGGCCCGGCGCGACGCGGCGCTGCGCTCCCTCAGCTCAGCCCAGCCCAGCCCCGCCCGCCTCCGGACCGCGCACCCTCGCGCGCGCGCGCGCCCGCCCCACAGCCAATCGGCGCGGCCGAGCGCGGGGACTCCCGGGAAGGGGCGCTATAAAAGCCCGAGTGCTATTTACGCCGCGCGGGTTGAGTTGCCGCGCCTGGGCGGCGGGGCTGGGCTTGTGTCCTGGCGTCCAGGGGAGGCTGCTGCGGAGCAGCTCCGGGGCCTGCCTTTGCCGACAGAGGATGCGGGCGGGTGTGCGTGTTTCTCCTGCTTGACCTGGAGCTGAGCGAGCTGCAGAGCTTGTTTCAGCCCAAGTGGTGTCTGCCCAGTGGGAGAACCGCCGTGTTGGAAGCCTCGCTGCTAGATAAGTTTTCCCAGCCGGCCCCAAGGCACCCGCGTCTCGCTAGGCCAGGGGGAAGGTAGCTGGCACGGGGTGATTTTTGTATCAGGGGGCCTCGTTTGCTTGCTGGCTCTTTAGGTGAGCCTGTTTGGGCTAGGAGAAGGTTACCTGTTTCTTCTAGTTGAGCGGGTAAGCTCTGCTATTAGCAAAAGTTGAGCAGGGCTGTTGGAGCTGAAGGAAGCCGAGGAGCTGGCAGGCAGCATAGTCATAGCTGGCTGTGTCACTACTCCCTGCCGAGATCTGAACATGTCTGGTTTATCTAGGGGTAAGGATTACCCAGTACTCTGTCACCAGAGGCCCCGTGGTCGATGCCAGTTCCTTCTTTGTGTCCTGGAAGAAGGATACTGCTTCATCTGTTGCCTTAGGTGCAACCCAGCACACCTTGTTCCCCGTCTTGCTCACCTGAGAAGTTTCAACAGGTGGAGCCAGCCTTAGGGACATTGAGGCATCACTTTGCTAAAAAGGTACTCCTATGTGTATGGAGGGAGTTGGTGACAGCCAACCTCTGCATGTCCCTTGTGCAACAGCCCCAGCAGCCTTTAGCTGGCATTTGGCGATAGCTGACTTCATCCAGGTTCCCCTAAAGGAAAGTGGGTGTTGTGCCAATCCTGGTATATGATCCTGTTAATAGGTGCTTCTTTCCATTCCTGTTTCCTCTTTCGGCAGCAATTACATTGCCAGCTAACTTTAGGCTGACCTTTGTATGTACTTCTTTCTGGTGTCAGTAGAGGAAGGAGCTGCTTAACCCCTGTCAGTAAGTGTGGTTCTGGGACTGGCTTTCTCTGTGAAGCAATTCAAGGAAGTTGCTTTTTTTAAAGCAAGTATTTGATGCAGACTAATAAACAGTTGTATTTCATATAGCTGTGTACTGATTTTTGATGGACTGTCAGCAGCACTGTATAGTTGTGAGGCCCTGTGATACTTTGTCCTGTGGGCTGATGGGTGCACCTTCACCTCCAATACTTTAGGAACATTGAGACAGAAGTTCTTTTGGCTGAAGCCAGTAGTCAAATTGCATGGTTTGGACACCAGCTTGGTGTGGCTCCAACCGCAGATCAATTATTCCTATGCTGTAAGTTCCTTCTGTAATCTTTTAACTCTTACTGCCTGATAGAGATCCTTGTGGCCTGCTACTTTTTTTTTCCACGGTACTTTGGTAAGTTTGGCCTTTGTTTGCAAAACACCTTTGTTTTGATAACAGTATGTGCACCTTTTTTTAGAGCAGTTTCTCCTTGCCCAAGGCAGAGATGTCATTGGGTTTGGATGAATCTGTGGCTCTAGGTCCTATTCCCTCTGGTGAGAACTGTTCTAAGTGCATGTCTTGTTAATGGAAGTGCTACAGGAGTGTTTTTTTTCCCAGTTTGGTAAATAGATGGTTCTCAGTGGATTGAGGACTTTGATTGTAATGAAGATAGTAGCCAACAAGCTCTACTAGTGGCTGTGAGGACTTTCAGTCTTAACACTCTCTATAAACCACACCTTTTGAAAGTGTAGTGCTAACTTGCCATATTCTCTCATCTGTTTCACATCTGTCAAGGTTGAAAACACAGTCTTCATCCTGACTATCATGCTATGGTCAGGACCCCACTAGGTGTCAGCTTCAAGGGTAAGAATAGTGGTAGAGGAGTGCAGTTCTTACCATGTGATGCAGAGAACTCATTTATGAGTTAAAGCAGCATATTCTCAAACAATTAGTTTGGTCATAAATGTAAGTCTATTTCCCACCCCCACCCCCATTTATTTTTTGCCAAGAGCCTGTACAGGGGAAAAGGGGGTCCAGCAACAGCTAAAACCTCCCAGAGTACCTTTTGCCAATATTTTTATTGCAGAGAGACCTTTTGCAGTCAATTCCACTGAAGTCAGGCAGGCTTTCAATTGTGTTTACAGCTATCAGAAAAATTGAGAGGAAATAATAGGAAGCAGTAGCTGATAAGGTTGAGTTATTTTTTTACTTCTTAGGGAATGTAACATGGGTTGTACTTTTAGACAAGCTATCCACATAGTGGAAGAGTAAATGCAGTTTCTGTGTCAGGAAACTGAGAGCTTACTTCTAACACCACAGCTTGACATTATTTAGCAACTCTTTCCATAATTTATGCAGCTCAAATGTTTTCTATTAGCTAATTGTATCATAATGTGCTTTTGTGATTATTTTTTTTTTTCCTAGATACCATTCTGAGTTTCCAGACATGCTTACCAACGTAACAGAATGGTATGTTGATGTTGTCTTTGCTGTGGAACTGTAAGCTGAACTGTGTGAAGCATCTGTCCACCCCAGTAGAAATGTGTTTGTATGGTGGTGGAATGTGTGTGTTGTTTTGAAGAGCAAAAAGACAAACACGAAAGCAGACAAGTCCTGAACAACTTTCCAAACTAATTTAGATATCCAGCCCCTTTTAAAGCCAAGAACTTTCATCTGAACCCAGGCTGCTCAGATTCATTGAAGGTGAAAATTGCAGGTCAAACCACTCCAAACGTGGTGTTTTCTCATGTACCTTGTGGGGCCTAATAAAGCAAATGAACTGTAATGGTGCCAGTACAAAGGAAATGTAAAAGCAGCAGAGTCCAAACCAAAAGGAGATCTGTTTCTTCCATTTTGGGCATCATTGTTCCTGTCTCTCCAGTCTACACAGCATTTAGGCCAAGCATAGGCCTTGCTGCATTTCTTGACCTGTCTCACAGATATGGAAACCTGAAAAGCAAGCTGCCTGTCAGAAGTCCTAGAGGAAGTGGCCACCTGGAAAACCACTCCTTTAGCATCCTCCTTCCCTGTTGCTGTAGCAATTAACTTGCTTGTGTCTCTCGATAGGCAACAGCTTGTGGGTGTGTTGCTGTTATGATAGCCCTAACAAGGGGGAGAACACAAGTGCTCTGGGTAGGGAATTTACACAGTACAGGGAACTGCTGTTCCTTGGGAAGGGGGAAATAGAAAGCCTCAGATTTGCAGAGTGGGGACCAGAATCTCTGAAAGGTTGCTGAGCCCTAGGCAAAGATAGGCTGTTAGTCATGGCTGGAGAAATGAAGCCTCCAAGCACCAGTACAATGCAGTTGGTGTGGCATCAGCATAGGCACCTCCTAGATGGCATTGTTCAAGCGTCTCTGGCCCAAGGAGCAGCAAGCTCTGTCAAGGACTGCTCAAGGAGAAAGCAGATCTGTATTCTCACTGGGAAACCCTGGTACAGAAGCCATGGAGATCCAGAGGAATATAGGACTTTTGGGAATAGTGTGGGACTTGAAGCTTCACCCCTGCATCCCCAGGTACAGCAAGCACTCTTAAAAATCTTACAGCAATGCAACTAGTTGTTATGGTCTGTGTTCCCTGTGCAGGATCTTCTGCACTCCTCACATGAAGATGATTTATGACCTTAACCAAAAGTTCATCTTGTATGCCTGTCTGGGAATGTGTATCCAGAAGCCTCTACATTTTGGAGGGCTTGGCTGGCGCTTGGGCATGGCAGTTCCAGACTTTCACAAGCTCATCCCTTAATCCTAATGTGACCCCCCCCCCCCCCATTCTTCTCTCCCACATAGAGGGCACAAGCAGTTCTGAAAACCTTTATTTCACTATCAAGTTCTTTGTTGCAAGTAATTTATTTTCCTTGTATCTTGGTTGAAAGTTGCTTAGAATTTCTATTCACAATCTAACTTCTTTCACACCAGCACAAAACCTTTGCTTTAAGCTTGTATGTGGCATTCTGCTGGCCTTAAAGGTAGTTGTTGCTATGGCAAGGAAATGCAATTAAAGCAAGTAAGGTTATCTTGTGGTATGTGGAGAGTCTTAGTTGAATTAAAAACCCTATCAGAAATATCTGCAGTTTGACTACCAGGCAGCAGGCAAGACAGTGAAATTCAGTCTATGTTCAAAGACTAGATTTATCCAGAAGTTGGAGTTTTTAAATGGAGCAGAACACACAACATGCAGAGATCTTTAGTAAGATCCAGCAATAACTCTACAGAAACTGTAATGCTTTGTAAAACAGTAGAATAGAAAGGGCATAGAAGACTTCAGTTGTACAGTAAGGCATTCAGTATTAACTCTTTTTGTTCTGATTTGTTTTCTTCCTGTTTTATGAATTGAGAAATATTTGGAAGACCTCTAGTGAATTAAACTGTGAGAAACCAAAATAGAACTGGTTTTCCTTCTCAGGCCCTGTGCCTTCCCCGCTCCCCAGGTCTGGATTTATTTCAAGAACCAGCAGAAGAGCCCTGAGACTCAAATATACAGCACATGTAACACTTTGCTTATATCCCAGGCTGGCTTGTCAGCAGAGGGAACACATCAGGGACTAAAGATACCTTACTGGGACTAAGTTTTCATATGTGGTTTCAGCCTGCCATTAAATGCTTGCTAAATCCACTGTTTTTCTTACATGCAGAAGGGAAAGACTAGCAGATATTCCCTCAGTATGAAATGTGCTATCATTGAGCAGCAAGGACAGACCTGCCAGTGCCCTACAAGAACCTCCAGTCTTGCCTGAAGGAGGACAGTGCCTCAGCTTGCTCACTTCCTGCCCTTTGCTGCTACACTCCAGAGAAGCCAGCTCAGAGGAACCAGAGCAGGACACCTGGCATGTGCTTGTACAGCTGTAAGGGTAAGGAAGGCTGTGCCCTGCTTTATGGCTTACCTAAATCAGCTGCATCGGGGCAAGATGAGAACTGAAGCTTTAGTAGCACTCGGTGCATTTGGATGGGGATTCCTGTAGCAGCAGGAAACTGTCCTGGAGATTCCCTTACCTACATGCAAAAAGCAAGAAAAAAATGCATAATACCCTCTGTTGATTCAAGGTCCCTGTGCCAAGTGGCGTTGAGATTTTTAGGCTGCTTTTAGGGCTTTCTGACAGCGGAGGGAGCTGTTAGCTCAGCATTGACCTGCACAGCCCACTTGAGAGCTGGTTAAGCTATCTGGGTGGCCCACCAAAGATGTAAAGCTTGACTTGCAGGAGCTGGATGATAACCTGAAAGTACCTAAGTCTTTTGGTTTATGTGTCTCTACGGGGTGTTTTGTGTCCCTGCACAAGGGAAATCACAATAACTAGTCTGCAGGGACAGTGGGAGCAGCAGGTGTGAGAAGCTGTCTGGAAGTGATAGGGTTGTGCACTCTTGAATGCTGTAGCAATGATCCCCGCATTGCACCCAGAGCCCTTGGAAAACTGCAGCCTGTGCAAAACCTTCCTGCTGCAAACCAGAGTCAGAGCACCCTCTGTGCCCACAGGATGCAAACAGTCTTTTTACCTGGAATACCTGCCAGGCAGCAGAAACAGGCAAGGAAGAAGCAAAGTTAAACTGGTCTAATGTAGACTCAAGCCAATGTGGACTGGTCTGAATTGGAATAACAACCTGATATCATCTGCCATTTCTCCTAGTACACTTTTTCAGCAGCCTTCCTGCCTCAGCCAGTAGCAGTGTGACAAAGAGTGGCTTAATTGCAACCTTGTAATAAAAAACAATTTCCTCGTTAGATGTTGCTTTATGGCTGCATCAGTCATCTGTCCAGCTGCTCATGGCACAGCTCCCAGTGGGCTGAGTCGTGCTGGTTTGGCAGGTACCTGGGGTGGTGGTGGTTTTCAGTGTGCAGCTGGGCAGAATGGGGCTCTGAGTCAGGAGCTTCTGGTGATGTTGCTAAATTCAATTTGCCACAAAGGTCTTTTTCTACTTCATACTGGAGCTGTCTATATGCAGTCTTTCTGCCTTCAGAAATGTGGCTCAGACCCAGTGCTTGGGAGTCATGTGTTCAGTTGTTAGCCCTTGGAAAAAGGCAAGAGGGAAAAAGTGACATTGTTATGTATTTGTGGACTGGTTTCCACCACCCTTGTCTTCTGACAGCAGTTAGTCAAGACAGCCTGCCTTCCTACCCAGGAGATCATGCTTTATTTATCCAGCCATTGAGGTAATTCCAGTATCAGACAACTATTGTGAGACCCTGAACAGATGATTCAGGAATGTGTGCTGTCATGGTTCTGATTTTTTTGTGCTGCTTTCTGCCCAAGAAAGGTGGAACTTGGCTAAGGCTAAATGAGAACATAATAGCAAATGCAATATGGTGCTATATGTTGTGGCTAAATGGATTCCCTTTAAGCCCCAGTCAGTCCGCCAAATCCTGTCCATCTTTCCCCAGGGTGCTGGTGCTAGAAAGTGGCAGCTTTTCTTCCACTTCAGTTAATGCACCAGCATCACCTTAGTGCTAATGGTTCTGAGCTGGTCTGGACTAAAGGTAAAACTTGTGTGTCTCGTACAACAGTGACTGACTCACATCAGCTCCCTTGGTCACTTATTCCAGGAAAATACCACTCAAATTTGCCAGAGAACTGCCCCTGACACAGTAAAATATTTGTGAATTCAAAGCTTTTCATACTCATAAAGATGATTTCTGGAAGTTTTCCTGTGAAATTGTTCATACTGAAGTGTGAGAGTTGTACAAAGAGCCTTGCTAGACTCTTCAGTTTGAGAAAGGTTTAACACTGACCAACAGGAGCCTTTTTTCCAGGCACCAGATTAACATTCCAGGCTAATGCAGAGTTGTACCAAAACCTCCCTAAAAAAGTAAAAATCAAGGCATACACTTGGGACTTAATTTTTCCATTTCATGCTGAAAGAATATTTAGCTTTAACTCAGGAAAGAGCTATTATCTAACTAGAAAAGATGTGTTTTCTCAGTGATGGCCTTAATACAATCCTTTTATGTTCTCCTTTTGGGTTTTTCTTGGAGAAGAGGCGAAAGGTGCAGGAGCAAATACTGGCAAGAAATAAGACCTCCCCTGTCATATGGAAGGAGCAAAGGTTTTGTAGTTACATTGGGGGAAAAAAGGCTTGCTTTTAGGCTTCTGAGGTTTTGCCACAAGTCTGTGTGGGATTTGTCACTGGTCCTCCCCAGCCACTGCATAGTGTTGCATTCACAGGAATAGGATCTTTGCTGGTACTGGAGTACACAGGATGACGTAGGGGATGTGCTGAGGGCACACAGCAGACTGGCTGTCATGTGTGTGGTGAATGCCTCTGAGTTAACTGCTACCACTGTATACCTCTGTCACTTCAATATGCTTTGCAAGGCCAGGGCTGCAGACCCTCCTCTTCCAAAACTGCAGTGGGACTGTCAGGCTAGCTCAGATGTGATAAGCTTGAGCCTTAAATGGAACAAGGACCAGGTAAATCTCAGAGCCACCTCCTAAACTTCTTAAATTTCGGTAAACTGATTTACTTGTGAAAGCCTAGACAAAATATGCAGTGTTGAGTCAGAACACCATTTTGTCATTTGGAGATTCAGCTCAGCTCAGTTTCTGACTTCACAGATGACAGCAGCAGTTTCTGAAAAGAGCCTGGTTGGAAAAGCTGCCAAATTTCCCCAGAAGATGTGCGTTAGAGGTTCGCAAGCTTCCTGCTCAATCGGTCCCTTGTGCTCAGGCTTTTTTGCCCTCCAGTGATACATAATATTTGGACAACCCATGATGCATTTGCCCAGCATTGCACCTCTCTTCCCTCTGGGCTGCATCTCAGTCTTTACTTTTCTGGCTTTGTCTATTAAGACAGCAGTTATGAGCTGTGACTTGCACCCCAGGTAGATTTCTGTGCCTCCCCCTGCCCCCAGCACTTCCAGTCTCTGTTTTCCTTAGATATCTGTGCCTGAGTTGGTTGTTTAGATTCCTGGTATAGAAAGACAGAAATTAAACAGACATGGTTTACCTTAGCCTAAAGTAGGAATAGGTACCTACAGAGAATTTTGGCCTGGAGGGGCCTTTATGACTGAACCATAACCTACATCTATGGTCTACCTAAAACTTGCTGAGTTGATGCTGCTCCCAGCTCATGCAGCTAGATGGGAAGTAGCTTTTTCCTGTCTTGCTGCTCTGTTACTGGTCTCATTCTGGAGGAGTGCAGCTATCTTGTATGCAGATGGGAAGGGAGCTGTGGAGGTTTGCTTGTGCAGCCCTTCTGCTCCAGCAGGGTCACCCAGATCTGATTTCCCAAGACTGTGTCCGGATGACTTTTGAATATCACCAAGCATAAAGATTCCACAAACTCCCTGGGAAACCTGTGTCAACACTTGGTTACACTCACAGTAAAAAAAAGTTTCTTGGTGTTCAGAGGGAACATCCTGGCTTTCACTTTGTGTGCATTGCCCCTTGCCCTGTCACTGGGTACCACTGAAAAGAGCCTAACTCCATCTACTTTGCACCCTCCTTCATGCATTTGGTATGCCATGCATTAGCAAGATCTCCAGTTTGAACAGTCCTAGCTCTCTTAGCCTCTTCTCATAGGGGATATGATCCATTCACTTGGTGACCTTAGTGGCTTTTCACTGGACTTTGTCCAGTATGTCCATGTCTCTTGTAGGGGGGAACCCAGGATTAGATCCAGCACTCTAGGTATGGCCTCACCAGTGCTGAATCAAGGGTTAGGGGTCACCTACCTTGACCCCCTGGCAATGCATTGCCTAGAAGAAAGGTGGGACTGACATCAGCTGCATCTGGAGGGTCTCGGGATCCTCATCAAACAGATGTTGCATAAGGGTGAGGCAGAGAAATTGTGTGTGCACTTTTACCCCCTGGGAATGGAGGCACTGAGATCAAGCCTGACCAAGCCAAAGAGGGAGGGTGAAGTTGTATTGTGTAGAGGAGGACAGCACAATTCCTAGCGGTCACTGCAGGTCTGGTTCAGTGTAAGGGTTTCCCACACATTATCCTCGCTTTAGAAGTGCAACAAAAAGACAAGAACACTGCAATGCCTTGTTGTGACACTGTCTTCTGTCTCCTTCCCCCATGTGGGTGGTAAGGCTCTGCACTCCAAATTCAGTTGTGGCTCGCATTTGATAAGGCAGCCAAATAAACTGTGCAATTAAAAATACTCCTGGATCTCCCTTTAAATGGTTTCCCTTACTGCTAGGGCAGACTTGTGTCACAGGGGATGGGATTTCCCCTTCTGTGCTCTGTTGCTGCAGAGTTCAGCCTATGTCAGTGTGAGCAGTCACCCTATCTAGTCAAGAGGAGGAGAAAGAGTAGCCACAGGAGCTAGTGCAGGCCTCCTGAAGAAATCCAGTCAGCTGAGACAAGCTCTTCTGTGAGGTACTTGTAAACTTGCTTCTCTAGCAGAGCTGCACTGGTGGGCTTAAATAAGTAGCAGGGAAGGGGAACATGTCTTGTTGAGATGGAATAATGTCAGAAATCATAATAGGTTTAATAACCTATTATGAATGCTGTGACCACTCCAACATGAGACAGCAAGAAAAGAAAAGGAGATAGGAGAATCAAATTAATCAAATAATCAGGGCTTCTCTTCAGCTCTTTTGGAAGATCTCCCCTTCCTCAGATTTGCTGCAGCTCCCTTGCAGATGGAAGAGGCTTTTGAAGTACTTTTTCAAGACCTTTTTTTTTTGGCCAGGAAGGGGATGAAAATCTTAAGCCAAAAATGTCTTTCAGCTTTCAATTTGGAGTTGTCATTGTAATGCAGTTCTTTACGCAGCTGCCAGAGGGGTTTTTGAAAGTATCATTTACATGTCTGCATTAAAACCAGGAGCACAACATGCCTATGAGAAATTGATTTTCTGGTCTTGAAACTAGCAATTAAGTTTGGGACAAATGTTCACATTTGTTGTTCCTTCTGCACAGTGACTCTCATAAAGCTAAAGAACCACTGGCATGAAAGCTCTGCTGGCGTCCTTACCACTGGGCTGCTTTGCTTTGTGAAACACCAGCTCCTCTCTGGTTAGGGCACAGTTGTTGAAGGCTCTTAAAATCCTGTTGAAATCTCTGGAAGCCTGTTAGGGGGTCCTGCATTAAAAATTCTGGATGTCACTTGCTGTGGAGAACGAGGTTGTTGACAAGGCCACATTAAACCCAGCTTTTTTGCAAGCACAGTTTGCAAACCCAGAGAGACACAGCGCAGCGTGTTTGTGCTTGTCTTCTTATTTTTGTCTGAATGGAAGATGACTCTGGGTAGAATCTCTCATGTCCTCAGCAAGAAAAAAAGCTAAACTTAATCTAGAAATCATGTACAAGGGAGGAGATTAAAGAAGACAACAGAAGAGCCTGGTTCGTAGATGTATGTTCTCCTGTAGCTCAAAGACAATGTGAGATCATCCTCAGGATGAAGAAGGGCCTACACAATCACCACTAAGACAATGCAAGTTGAAGGCATGTCACAGGAGGAGAAATGAATACCTCCTTTTGATACAAATGGCCTTATAAAATACATTTTTTCACCAGGAAGAGATGTGTATAGCCCTGTTCTTCATGTGTGTGTGATACCCTGCAGTAGGAGGCTCAAATACTCACAGGTAAAGGGAGATATTTCCTTCTGGATTGAACATGAATGTCTGTGAGAAGCATCACTACCAACCTGAGTACTGAATGTGACTGCAGGAAAGTGATCCTTTCTGAGCACTGGCCCCTGCCTGTCATCACTGGAAGAATTCAACCAGACAGACCTCTTTGGTCATGAGTAAAAGTTGTGCACCCTAGTTCTAAACAACTGGGACTGTTAAGCGGTTTAAAATGATTTTCAGGGGAATTCAGAGGTGAATAATGCATCCCTCCAGACCCATAAGTCATCTTTTATTCACACAAAATCAGTGATGTACAAATGAGATTGCTGGCACAGGGAGGGAAGTCTGAATGGCTGCTTATCGCTCATTTCAGCTACCAGAAGCGCTGTGACATCTGAAAGGAAGAAATGAAAGCTCCATCACAACCTGTTAAATAAAAAACACCTTAGTATCTCACTAAATAGCTGATAATCAGAGGTGCAGAATTCTAATGTGCTGTGAGGTGCTTTGATAACAAAAGCAGGAGTTCATAGGCTACAACCTACAAAAGTTTTTCTTGCGTAACTTTATGAACGTTTGCTCATAGCATGCATGGAAATTCCTTGTGACAGGAGTCAGGATTGAGACAAAGGCCTGGCAAAATACCTGATCTGTCTAATTCTGTGAACTCCTATTCTAAAATATTATTTCCAAATGGCATAGATGTAGAAGAGTGAAATGGAGAACGATTGTTGAGGACATGGGAGAGCTGGTTAATTTATTTACCCCAGCAAAATGAAAGCCAGAACAAGATGTTCCCCCTGAAGTAATAAAACTCACTGGAGACTGAAGTCAATATACACTGAAGAAAAGTAGACACTGGTTCTAAAAAAACTCCACTAAACACAAAAAGCAGATTTAGAGCCTTCCACTGCCCCCTGTCACGCCAGAGGAAGTGTTTGGAAAAGCTGTTTATTGGAGCAAGGAGCCTGGTTATCTTAAAGATGGCACATGGGAAATTTATTGAGAAATCATAGGATGCCACTGGAAAGGACTGGTGTCCAAACTGTGCATTCTTCCTCGTCCTGCCACTGTAAGTCTCAAGATGCCTTGCAGGCGTTACTGAGCGCTCTGTCCATCACTGCTGGATCTTCCGTTGCATTTGGTGCCTTGGGTTTTGGTTTAGCGAGGGGATTGTACAAAGCCAGCTTGCCCACATCTTCTCTTGCTCAAACCCCACCTCTGTTTCATGTCAGCTGCTAAGAGAGAATTTACATGAGAATGGGCTGACCTCTGTACCACTTCAGAGATGTGTGAGGCCCCACTTGGCCCAAACAAGTCTGCTGAAATCAGTCTGCTGCAACCAGACACTCAGGACCCTCACTGGAGAGCTGGCCCAGCTGGCTGACACCGTCAGACACCTGTGGTGGGTATGCAAAGTGACTGAGCTGTGCTGAGCAGGTGAGGACAACGGGGGAGCCTGCCAGACAGCACACATGTCACATCCTTCTGCTTCGGCTCTTTTTGATGGGCTGCTCCAGAGCAAAGGCATGAAACTGTTAAATGAGACCCACATTCTAGGGTTTGCTGCTGTAATGGGAGAATGTATGTGTGAGGTATTAACATTTGCTGAGTTAAATAATTCCAAGGCTGGAGGAAAGAAAAGTGTCTGCTGGCCAGAGCTGGCAGTTAAATGGCATTTGAGTTCTGTTCCTCTCCCTGACAGTGATTCACTGCACGGCTCCAGGCAAGACACGTAGCCAAGCTGAAATATTTTCTTCCAGCTGTAATGCCAAATACAAGGAAGACCTCTGAGGTTTAATTCCACTTTACAGAAAGCCTTGCTATCCTCACTGGGAGGCTGTTGGAGAAAGGCAAGTATTACAGTTTTTCAAACTACCATTCATAAATGAGCCCTTTGGCTTCACATCAGTGAAAAGCTGTGCCTGGGACTGCCTCTGCAAATGGCCCCAACAAATGGGGTTGGGATGGATGGGAAATGGATGTGAAACCAGAGGAGGAGAGACAGCAGCAAACTCCACTGCTTCTGGAGGTGGCTGAGGTGGGCAAGTTAATTTGGTATACCAGCGTAGAACAAACTTTCCCCACTAAGAGAGTTGAAGAGGCTGGAGAATGCTTGCTGTAAAGAAAGAAGTGTGAAGGTTACTTCTATACAGGGAGAAGAAAAGGAGGATGGCAATTATGTATGGCCCCAAAGGAGGCATGAGCCTCTGTGTTAAAGAAGTTGTCCCAGGATGTCAGAGCTTGGGGTGGGGCGAGGAGTGCAAGATGATGGTGCTCCTGACCGACTCCTGTGCTGGCTGAAGCTTTGTGAGTCATTAGCAACTGGTTAATGTGGTTCCTCTCTGGGTGATGAACCCCAGCTGGTAGGGAATGCCTGATGCCTGCAGTGGGCTGCAGGAATACAAGTGAGCAGAGAACATCAGGCCAAAGTCTGCAAACCCTTGAATGAAACAATGTCTTAACTCTGAACTCTCTTGGTGTTTCCCCTTGTTGGCTAGCACTGTCCATGCCTGCTGGATTTCCTTTCAGTTGGGCAGTGCAAAAGCCTGAGTGCTGGCAGAAGCTAAGTTGTTTCTGCCAGATGGCAACAGCCATAGTGATGGGCCTGCAGGAACCCATGAGCAGCTGCTCAAAACCCCTGTGGGTTTGGTGCAGAGGGCCCTGGCACTGCAGAGCAGCTCTGTCCAGTGCCCCAACCAGCCAGGCTTTGTGGTCATGGCTGTGACACACAGCTGGTGCATCCCCTAGTGTTGCGGCACCAGCTTTTCCAGCGCCAGAGGGGTGAAGCCTGTTAACTAGAGACTCCAGCTGTTAAGGAGCCTGAAGCTCAGGGGTCATTCCGCCAGGACGTGTGCTGAGCTCTGCAGCCCTAGCACTGGGGAAGCTGGAGGACTCAGCGCTGTGGTTCATCAGTCACACCCAACAGCGTATCTTGGCTCAAGAGCTAGCTCTGAGGGCAGTGCCGTGCTTACCGTGGGGCCTCGGGGTTGAGCTGGTCACCAGACCTAATGGCCTTGCACCCATGCTCCTCCTGAGCAGCACAGCGAGAGGCTCTCGGGCTGCTGCCAGGAGGAAAGCGCCGGGGAGAGCTGGGAGGCAGCTATTGTCAGGCCCCTGCGAGCCCCACGAATAGGGACGCGCTCCGTTCCCGCCTGCCCGCCAGGGGGCACTCTCGGCAGGGTGTTCCGGCTGTCATTGCCCGCGTAGGGGAGAGCGAACGGCTAGGGCGGCTCCGCCTCGTGCCGGCAGCTCCACCCCTCGCCCCGCCCCTCCGCCGGCCCCGCGCGCGCGCTCCCTGCTTCCTGCCGCGCACAGCCACCGCCAGCCGCGGCCGGGGCGGGCCCGGGGGCCCCGCGCGAGCGGGGCGGGGCAAGGCGGCTCGGGGCGGGGCGAGTGAGGCTCCGGGATCGCTCCGGGCCGGCCGTCACCGGCGAGCCCCGGGTGAGGAGAGCGGAGCGGAGCAAAGGGGCACGGGTCTTACCGGCTGTCACCGGGGCGGGGGGTGTCTCTGCGGGAGTGCAGCGGGGCCGGGCAGGCCAGTGCCGCTCCTGTCTGGTACCCCCAGGCCGCGGCCTGCCCGCAGCCGGGGGTCGCTGGCCGGGCCTGGTGGCAGCTCGGCAAATCCCTCACTGCTCCGGCCGCTGGGGTGGTGGTGGAGGAGGTTGCAGCCTGTGCCGGTACTGAGTCTCTCCGTCGCCGGGCAGGGCCGGGAGCTGTGGCTCCTGGCAGGCCAAGCGGGTATCGCCCGGCGCGAGCACTTGTCAGGGCCTTTCGGGTCAAATCCCCCGGCGGCCCGGGCGGGGACACGGTCTCTGGGCCGGGCAGGAGCCATGTGAGCACTACTCTTGCTGCCCGTAAGGAGGGCAGAGGGGAAACGACCCACGCCTGCCACCGGCGTTGAACCAGCTGTGGGAATCGGGAAGAATCGCCAGAAATACCCTGTTCTCCTCTGGAGCCGGTTCTCCGCAGGGCCCTGGGGCTGGCTGTTGGGCTGGCAGCTCATGGAGAGTCACCAAAGCCTGATTGCAAGTAATAAATGTGTGCTGGTCGCAGGGAGGAGGTGGTGGACGGACATACAGCTCCGGCCAGGCCATAGGTACAGGAGCGCTGCACAAAGAGGTCACCTGGGAGCAGCCCCGGGTGTGGCTCAGGTGTCCCGGGGGACAGCCCAGAGTGGTACACAGCTGCAGGACGTTGTCCTCCTTCCTGTTCCTTTCCAGTTTTTGTGCTTCTCGGTTCTGCTGCAGAGATTTGGGAAGAAATCTCGGCCTGTGGGGTCCTGCAGGAGAAGGTGCTGCTCAGGACAGTCCTTCTCTGGGGGGCAGGTCCGAGGTGACCAGGCGCCTTTTGGACGCTCTGGCACGTTTGTTTTGCTTTTGGCCTGGTGAGTTTGAAGGAAGCAATGACATTTGTTTTTTCCTGCTGCAGCGCTGTGGATCCTGCACCCTGTGGATCAGATGTCGTGAACTGTTTCTGGCTTGAGCTGGTTTTTCAGGTGAGTAGGGCCCTGGCATGTGATGGTGCCCAGCCTGATGCTGCCATGGCACCCAGACGGTGGTGCTTGCTCTGCAGGACTTGGTATTGTACTGCTACTTGCCGGGGTTGAGCAGAGCCACCCACAGTTCCTACCAGGATGTGGCTTTTCTCTTCCCGTAAAGCTGAACAAGCAGCAGCTGCTGTGAATGACTTTTTTTGGACAAAATGTGTTTATGGCACAGAGGTGAAGGTGAAATGTTTACTTCAACCTTTGTTTTCAAACCTAGCTCCTGTGGAGCTCCCAGGGGAGCGTCGCAGCAGGTCTGCGTGACCAGAGCTGTGTTTCAAGGGAGAATGAAACGCAAACAACTCTCCTGCAATGGTTTGAGTGGCAACTCCCTAGAGTGGGTGAAAACGAACAGGAGGCATTCACCAGTCTGCTGGGTTCTGCAGTCAGTGTGAGAGACAAAAGATGCCAAATGAAACAGGAAGACTTGGCTGGGGTTATAAAAGTCTTTTAGGTTAAAAAGAGCTCTCTG
The DNA here is from genome assembly GCF_014839835.1 of Dryobates pubescens. NCBI lineage: Eukaryota > Metazoa > Chordata > Aves > Piciformes > Picidae > Dryobates > Dryobates pubescens. Next base: position 62,301,949 of record NC_071612.1, read on the forward strand.
AAAAGAATATCAGTAATACAGTGCTCCTCAGTGTGTTGGGGATGCTTTTTCTACCTGGACTGTAAGCTTCCCCGGAGGCTGTCTGGGTGCTTGGATCTGGATGTAGGGCTCAACTCTGGTGGTCATCATTTAGGTTGTGAAAGGCCTGAGCTTCTAGTCTTTTTTGCAAAGAGGCTGCCCTGGTCACAGTGTTGGCTCTGATATCTAGATGACAAATTATTTGATTATGATCCCTTGATTCTTAGCCCAGTGCTGCATATCTGTTGGGTGATGCAGGCTCCCAAGATGATTTTTTGTTCTCTCCTGGATGGAAGGCTGGGCACAAGCAGTGTGGCTGGTTCTGGGGAGATGACAGTGCCTCTCCAGCTCCCCTCCATAATCACCTCATTCCCAAGGGATGCTGAAGCAGTATAATTTGTACCTGGTGGCCAATTGGAACAGGCTGATGCAACGTGAGACTAATATACAGGAGGTTTTGTCAGGGGTGTGTGTGTGTTCCTCCGTTTTTAAGCTTCACACGTAAGAAGAATTGGAGGAGGGTGCTTTTTTCCTGCAAGTAAACGGCTTTAGAGAGCAGCCGTGTGCCCGAGCACTAGTTTAACTCTCCTTTCTCTTCTCTTATTGCTAGTGCATCAGGAAGCATGCAGCACCAAGTGTCCATCATGTCCGACTGGGTGCTCCTGGGGCTGATTGCCGCAGTGGTGGCGCTGCTGCTGCTGACCATCTTTGGTTTCGCCGTCTACTCGGGGCTCTTCACAGAGGTGGTAGTGAGTGCTGGCTCCCCTCCTGTCGGCAGTATCACTCTGGCCTACAAGTTCAGGGTAGGCCCATATGGTGAATCGGGGCAGCTCTTCACAGATGGCTGCAGCATCTCTTCAAAGCTGTGTTCCATTGGCGTCTACTATGACAACCCTCACACGGTAAGGTGTGCCCAGCGGGGCCAGCAAGCTCTTGTGGTCAGTGCCCGGGTTCCTGGCTCAGGGTGCTCCCTGACTGTATTTCAGGCACTTGCAGCTCATCCTCTGTAGATGAGCACTGGGGTTCACAAGGTCTCTCCACATCTGCAGAAGGATGCTCTGTGGGGAAAGACACCTGAAAGCAGATAACCCTAACTGGAAGGTATTGAAGTGAGTAATGCTTGCTATCTTCTGATAGCTTCTATGAGCAAGTTACCAAGAGGATAAGGGATCTAGTTGTGGAGCAGAGGCCATGGAGCATGGCTTGTGATCCCAAGGTGAGGTGTTCCTTGGCAGATCTGCTGGCTGCAGGATGTGCAGCCAAGACTCCTGGACTTGCAGCTCTGTGGTTGAAAGCAGATGGGCTCTTCAGCTTGCTCTGTCCTCATCCGTATTCCTTCTCTTGTTTCTAGTGCTTTCATGTGTTTCTGAGCTTCCCTGTAGTCCTTTTGTCTCCTGAGAGTACTTACTAAAGCCTCAGGTGATGCGTGCTGAGGGCTCCTGTCTGATGAAACAGTTACTCCATGATGCTCTTCAGGCCGAGAGGTGAGCAGAAAGTGCACTGCCTAATGGCTGCCCGCCAGAGCTAAATACTTTGATGGGGACAGCCTAGGACAAAGAAGATACAGAAGTGCATCAGGGCTTGCTGGGGGGCAAGGAGCCTGGCTGCTGATGCTGGGTGGCACTGGGGTCTCAGGATAATGGCATGTGGGCATTTGTCTGTTGCAGACAGCCTGTCTCCCCAGTAATTCTATGGTAGCTAGTGTGACCGTAGAGGAATGCTGTGGGGGAGAGGGACAGCAGAGTGGCCAGCAGCTGTGTGTGTGTGCTTGGGCATGTGTGCTAGTGGCTGGCGTGGGGCACAGTGCTTGGGCTGACAGTCTTGCCTAGGGCTTCTGTTCTGGGGGTGACTGGTCCTGTGTTAGGAACCCTCTTGTTAGCACGATGATGCTCCCAAGGGAGACAGGGACCTACTTAAAGGGACCTTGTCCTTGAAGAAATAGTGCTGAATGGACTGTGACTGGAATGTGTTGGAGGCAAGAAAACACTGAGCTTAACTGTGCTCAGTGGAGCTTGGTGTGCTCAGCCACCTTGTCTCTTTGTATCCTTGTATTTACCCTGTAGTTTTTGATTCTGAATCATGGGCAGCAGAGAGGAGACACTGCAGTGCCTTTTCCTGGCCTGGGAAAGAGGATGGAGAAGAGGACCTTTCCTTCTGAGAAGAGATGAGCAGAGGCAGGGCCTGACTCAATGTGTTTGGCCACTTTTGTCCTCAGGAATTGTCATATTTGGAGAGGGTGAGGGATGAGGGCCCTGATGTGCTAAGCCCCACACTGTGAAAGTGGGCAATTCCCTCACCACTAATCTGTGTCCTTGTCTTTGTCTGAAGCTGAGAACCCCAGTGCTGCTGCTTCTTCCCCCCGTGCCTCTGGGGCTGGAGTGCAGCAGTCGACGGTGTTGGAAGGGCTCAGCATTCTCTGGTGAAATGATGTGGATGTGCCTGTTGTTGCCCTGCAGACCTTCATCTGGGTGCTGTGCCTTGCCTCTCTGTTGGTCAGAGCCTGGGCTAGCGAAAGCCTGTACTGCTGAGGACCACAGATAATGGTGAGGATATTTGTGGTGACTCCTTCCATGGCTAATGCAAGGAGTGTTTTCCCTGGTAGCACCAGGTGAAGTTGGGAAGAACTGGCTCCTCCATGACTCTTGAAAGTTGGACTGTCCATGTAGGATGAAGCTGCCTCCTCTTTCTGGTCCTGTCTTTAATCCTCTTCTTGCATCTGTCACACCTCTGCCCTCACCCTGTGGCTGGAGCAGGCAGTGGGGCTGCAGAACTTGTCTCTGGGTCTCCAGTGGTCATCCAGGGTCTTGGAAACCATCTGCATTTCCTTTCTCAGCCAGGTCTCTCAGGAGAGGAAGACCTTCTCTGCCAGCATGACTGAACGACATCTGGTGGGCAACAAGGCTCATCTTGATGTCAGTGACTGGGGGAGGTTTCTCTGGGTTCAAGGCTTAGCTGGTGGAGGTAGCTCTGGTTTGCTGTGGTCAGTGCACACCAGGACCTCTGCCTGATGGCCTGGTTGGTGCCTAGTGTGGCCTGGAGCATGCTACTGAATCTGGAGACCTTCTTTCCCATGCTGCTAAGGGTTCTGTACATGCTTGCCCATGGGCTGGCCAGCGATCCAGCATAGGTTGCAAGTGCCTTCAGCTGACGTGTGAGCTGAGGAGAGGTCCTTACACAGGGCAGAATACTGTGGGGAGCTACAGTCCATAGTGGGGCCCTCACAAAGTTTGATAGTTTTATAGAGAGTTCATATGGATCCTCAGATATTTTGGAGGATGCATGGCCCCAAGTCTGTGTGCCAGGCTCAGAGATCCTAGTGGTGATGCTGGGAGGGAAATTGCCTCCCTCTTGGAGCCTGCTATACAGGTGGTGCTCGGGATGGGTACAGTGAAGGCTCTGGGTGCTGCATGTTTGTGGAGTGAACCTGGGGGGTGCTGGAAGCTTTCAGGGACAGCAAAGCCTATAATGCATCTCTGTAACCAGACAAACCAAGCCCTGGAAGGCTGTGTGGTTGGTTCTTGTGACAGGAGCCTAACCTGCCCTCAAAACTTGGCAGGCAGCCCTATAGACCTTGCCCTTCTCTGGAAGGGCTACCTTTGCTTGTGACGTTGGCAGGTGACATTTGGCCTGAGCCTCCTTTGTCCATAGGTGCTGTTCTGGGGCAGAGCAGGGCTGTGCAGGACATAGCTGTGGTGCCCAGGGCTCTGCACAGCAGCAGAAGCCTCTTCTTACCTGATACCCCTGTGCACACTGTCAGATCTGCATCTGCTAGAGCAGCCAGAGTTCCTGTGGAGATCTGTCTCAGCCCTGGGCAGGCCAGGCCAGACAGAAGATGCTGGGAGTGAGGATGTCCTTGGCAGGATGGGCAGAGGGCCACCTTGCCTCCAGGCAGGTGCAGAAGGGACCAGTTTTAGGTGGATCACTTGGCCAGGCTGCAGCGGTCGTGCCTGCGCGCGGGCTCAGGTGCTGAGCACCTCAGTGTCCTGTGGGGTGCCCCTGTGCGCTTGCAGCCGTGATGGCATGGGAGGTGGTGTGCGCTGCTGGCTGCTTGGTCCTGGAGGTCCAGCAGGATGGGATTGGTCCCCTGGGCTGCCTTTCCCCTGGGAGGAAGAGAGGACCTCTTTCTTTTCCTCCTCATTCTCAGTGCTCTCCTGACTTCAGTGAAGCACCCTGTGGCAGGCGCTGGTCTACCCTAAGCTGGTCACCCCGACCGATGTGGACTTGTCACCAAAAATAGACCTTTTGTCACCAGGCAGCAGAACATGCTTGCTGCTTGCTGTGTCTGATGGTGTCCCTGGCTGAGTGCCAGTAGGCTCTGGCCAGACAAGACCCCTTGAGCCTGGCTCGTGGCTACTGGCTTCCAGTGGGTTGGCTGCCCCTGGCACTGTGGCAGCAAGGAGCTGGTGACCAGCAGGTGCCAGTGTAGCATTTGTTGTGATGGTGGACTCATGACCAACAAAGGTTCTTGCAAGGAGATGCCAGAGCTGGAGAACAGTGTGTGCTGCCTGCCAGATGGAGTGGGGCTGGGGTGAGCCCTGTGCCTGGGGTGTTTGGGCAGCCTTGGGGTAATGCCAGGCCTTGAGGCAGCTGCTGTCACCAACATCTCCAGGGCTTCCCACAGGCTCCTTGCTCTCTGGCATTTGCACAACGATGCTCCTCGAGCGCTGCCGAACCCCTGCCAGCAATGTTTTATGTGTTTTAATGGATGAGATTAATATTAATTTGCACTTTAAAAAATTATCTTTTTTATTTAATATTTAGCAGCCCAGAGGACTTCACCCTCCTTCTCCTACCTCTGGCAGGAATAAAAATAACTCCTCAGCAAGGACGGGATGTGGCAGGCGAATTTGTACTCAGCTCCAGCCAAGTGCTTCTGCTCACACTGAGCTGTAGGCACGTATCTGGGTGCTCAGCAGCCAGCTGGTGCCCAAGGATGGGATGGATGAGGCCAAAACACTCTGAATGTAGCAATGGGCCTTGCTCCTACAGGAGAAGCTGTAGACAAACTGGTTAACTAATAATTTCTAAAACGTCTCTGTTGGGGTGCCTGAGGGAGCAGAGGCTTTGATCAGCACCTGGCCACCCTGAAAGGATGAATTTGTTAAGGAAAGGCTGGTTTTAATCAGAGTATTTCCTTCCCTCCCCTGAGAGACAGGCTTTGCCAGGCAGGGCAGGAGGCAAATCCGCTTTGCTGCTGCCCTTGAGAAAGCACCTGCAGGGCTGTATACCGTGAAAAAGAAAGTTAAAAGGAGAAGGAAGGAAGCAAACACCCCTGGTCCAAGTGATACTCCCTCCTCCAGCAGCTCAGGTCCTTCTGTCAGTTGCTCTCTCTTTGCTCAGGTGGCCTGTTGAAAGGAATTTTATCTAGATTGCCTTTATCTCCTTGCTTCATCTAGAGCTTCCTCCATGAGTACCTCTTGGTGCTACCTCTCACTGTCTTTGCAATGGATCTACTGCTTCTTCCCAGCCCCAAAGCTGCAGTGATGAGCAGGACCTTGTCTGCAGCTCCCTCTTGCAGCACAGGAGGGCAAGAGCGAGCCGTCACGCACGGCAGGCCTCGGCCTCATGGCTGCTGCTGCTCCTGGCAGCCTGGTTTCTTCCTTCCAGAGTACATTTCCCTGTGCTTCTCCTCCAGAAGGGTCTTGCTATGCAACAGTAAAAGGTATTTAAGGGAAAGGGAGGGCAAAGAGCGAGGTGTGGGGTGGTTCTGCTGCAGGTGGAGACGTTGCTGAGCTTTAGCACAGGGAAAGTTAGGGATGAGATTGGTGAGCACAGGGTGGGTATCCCCTGGGGGGGACACGTGAGGATGGGAAGTGGTAACACGCCGGCTTCGTGTGCATCCTCTCTCTGCTTCGCATCATCCCTATGAGAACTTCCTGATGCCAGCGCCTGCAAGGGTGTCCATCTGTCTTGCTGCCACTGTCAGGCATCCTGGCAGGTCCTTGTGAGTTTTGCCACCTTGTGTGACAGAAGTTTGGAGGCTTTGGTTTCCCAGCCCTCACCAGAAGAGGCTGGCAGAAGGTGGCCAGGATCACACATTTACTGGTCCTGATTGCTGTCTGCCACATTGTCTCATCCACCTGGCTTGAGAGCAGATGGCAGGGAAGCATGAACATTCAGATGGTACCCACCTCTTGGTGCCCCCTGCACCCTCTGTACCTCCTGGGCTCTTTCTTCAGGCCAGTGAACTGTGCTTGAAGGAGCCCTGTCTCTGCCTGCCTACTCCTTCTTAATGATCTCTTTGCGGGGTGAAGGATGGCAGCTCTGCTGGGGACAAAGGCTGGAGTTAAAGAGAGTGGCTGGGCTCCAGTCTCAGCAGTGTGAAAACACGCTGTGCCTTTAGCTGGTACTGGGGAGAATTACTGGGCTGCCTTGCCCCCTGCCATGTTCCTGCCTAGTGCCATGGGTCAGTGGTGGTCGACTGGTGGAATTTTGTTAAAAACCAGAACTGAAAGCCATGGCCTTGGGGCAGCTTTGGTGTGGCAATGGCTGGAGTCCTGTACCAGGAGCAGAGCCTTGGACACTCGCCTTGCTGGACTGGGAGCCCTGCAGCCTCCTGCCTTAGTGGAAGGCATCTCCAAATCTGGAAGGAGAGCATGTTTTATGTTTTGCATGTTGTTTGGGTCTAGGGTGGAAGGGCATGCATTTCTTTTTGTGTTGCTACAAACAGCTTGGTGACTGCATGCAAGTCTTGGGTGCCTCAGTTTTGTCACCCCTGTGCTGGACTGAGTGTGCCTCCTTAGGTGGGACCCAGCAGACTCTGGATTTCTCTCCAGCTTAGTGCTGGTGGCCCATGCTGGTGGGTCGCATGTCCAGGCACCTGTTGGGGGCAGGCATTCCTGCAGGGTGACCTCCTTGGGGTGGGATGGGTGCAGGCTGGGTAGGTTGTTGTCACATCTCTTTTTAGCAGCACTCCCTGGAATTGCGGAAATGTCTTACAGATGGGGGCAGAGGTGAGCAAGCCTCAACAGTTGAGTCACTGATGGGCTCCAGGAGAGACACTTACTGCAGTGGCTGTCACCCAGGGTGGGCTTAGGTGAGCAACCCGGTGGGGTTTAGTTCTCTGCTGCAAGTCCCTCTGCCCTCCAAGGAGGTGAGCAGTACCTTCCCCACTGGCTGTGAGCTTAGGGTGGAAGGAATGTGGACAGTGTGTGCCTGGATCAGCCTTGGTTAGAAGTGGACACCTGGTTTGGTGTGCCCTGTCGTGCTGGGCCATTGCATTTACCCTGGTTTGTGGTGGACTCCTGCCTCCACGTTCAGCAGGATGAGGTTCTGGCCAGTCTTAAGCCTTCTTCTCATGCCATCTGTCTGTCCCCCTCAATCAGGTGTCTCCAGAGAAGTGCCGCTTTGCCATAGGCCGAATCCTGAGCGAGGGAGATGCAAAGCCATCAGAAGAGCAGATCAAACGGTTCCAGAAGTATGGCTTCAAGATCTTCTCCTTCCCTGCTCCCAGTCATGTGGTCATGGCAACCTTCCCATTTACTACACCACTGTCCATCCATCTGGCAGTCAACCGTGTCCACCCAGCCCTTGACACCTACATCAAGGTAAGCAAGTGTGGCGTGAAGAGCCTTGCATGTGTTTGGTGGACTGTCAGAGGCTGCTTCTGCTGACAGCTGATGGGACTGCTCTGACATGTCATCTCTTGATGTCTTCCCATGAGTCCTACCATCAAGAGCTCCTCCTTTTGCAATCTGGCAGGTAGTTCCCCAGCAGGCATGTCCTTCCATTCGCTCTGTAGGCACAGGGGTGTCTTTTCTTCTGTTCTGTGTTTACGAGAAGCAAGTTCTCATCTGACAAGTTGCTGCTCTTCTTAATGCACAGATAAAAGCTGCCTTTCTCCTTGAGCGCCTTGCTTGTTGTTGGGAGCTGGCAGGTACCTGCCCCTTCAGTGTAATGCATCACGCCATGAAACTTCTGTTTCAAGTGCCAGCCTCACGTGGTGCAGCTGTCTTCTGTAGGAGAAGTTAGAAACTTTCTAGCCTGTGGGCTTATGAAGGCTTGGTTTCAAGCAGTACATGGAAATTTGTGGCCCTTGGCCCTGTCTTGGCAGCTGGCTGCTGTGGGCTGTGTTTGCCCTTGCCCTCAAGCAGAGCAGGTGGCCGTCCCCCTTGCTTCTAGTCATTTTTGAAGCCAGCTCAGCTGCCTTGCTCTGACTGCCAGACCAGCTGCACCAAGGGTGTTCCCAAGCAGCACATCTGACAGGGACGCCTCTGGATGTAGGCTTTCTATAGAGCCAGGATGGGCCTGGCCAGCTGCGTGTTGGAGGGAAGGGACCATCCTTCCTGGTGGAGGAGGATGCTGGGGAGGGACTGACGCTCAGCCCCTGGCTTATCTGGCTGTCGAGTTCTGCCGCTTTGGTTTGTTCGTGTTGAAATGCACTATTTATAAACTTGCTTTTCCTGGCGAAACTCCCAGCCCTGTGGGGGAACCGTGTGAATCCCTCCAGCCTGTGCTGTGCTGCAGGATGGCTGCCGGGGTGCTAACCCCAGAACTTCAGCCAGGGGTCTTTGCCGACCCTCTTGCCTGCCTTGCCCTTAGGGAGCTACCTGCTGGTACCAGCAGAAGAGGTGCTAAAGCTGACAGTGGCTGAGAATGCTGCTGAGTGCATTCTCACCCTGCTGGAGAGCTGGTGGAGAGCAGAACCAGTTCCCCGTTCTCCGCTTCTCACTCCATCCTCTCTCTGTCTCCTCCTGGAGCTGTGCCGGCTGTTTTGGTGCGGGGGTATCGGGCGCTGGTGCCAGCCCTGCGGCGGGTGTGTGGGCGTGCAGGCAGGGGGCTGGCGCCGGTGGGAGCAGCAGGCTGGCTGCGGGAGCGCTCGGCGATGCAGGGCTGGCACTGCCGTGCCTGGGGAGAGGTCCCTGCGAGCGCATCTGTCGCGTGAGAGGTGGAGTCGTCGGAGCTAAAAAGGGAGCCACGGGTTGTGCTGGGAGCACCTGGCAGCGTCCACGGGAGTGGCTGACTCTGAATTAACGTGAATAACTGACATCCTGTGGGAACGCAGTGCCCAGGCCCACGTGCAGAGGGAGAGGACACATGGTGATCTCTGCCCCAGTCCCAGCAATACATGTGTTAGGCTACGTGCCTGTGTCCATCACAGAGTGTTTTGGGTTGGAAGGGACCTTTAAAGGTCATCTCAAGTCCTACAGCAGAGTGCACCCCTCCTCCCTGTGTTAGAATGACCATGGGGATGCAGGCGGGGAGACAGTGGAGTTGCCTTGCTGTTGTGGGGCAGAGGAGAGTTGGTGCTGCTGGTCCCTACATGCTGCACCGTGGGGGTGCCCTGGCTGCTTCTGACGTGGCATGGGGGACTTTGGAGGCCATTTGCAGCCATGTCGGGAGCATCCCTGCGGGTTCTTCTGTATCCCTGTGGCTTCTCCTGCAGGCTGGAATGTCTGCACCTCTGGGTCTGTGCTTGAGCTACCCAGAATGGAGGGATGGGGAGGGAGAGAAAGAAACTTTCATGGAAACAGGTGACCTGTGCCCGCTTGGTGGTGGGAATGGGGGTTGCCATGGAGACAGCTTCCCCAAATAGCATCCTTCATCCCACCCCCGAGCCTGGCTCCCTTAAGCAACCCGAGACAGCAGCAAGACAGAGATTTGGTTTATTTATCTATTTCACGCTGTGCCTGCTTTGAGAAGGGCTCCGTTAATGAGAGCTGGGGGTCAAGCCTGCTGAGCGCAGGTCTCCTCACTGCCCTCACAGGGAGGAAGGGAAGGGAATGGCAAAAGTCAGGAGGCATGAAAGGGTACTCAATGGCAGAGATGAAATGCTGACTTCTGTGAAGAGAGGGAATTAGCTGAAGTGGAAGGAGGGTGGCATGGCTGTCCTGGTCATAGGGAGGAGATGTGGGAAATCAGAGGATTGAGAGGGAGGTGGATAAGGAGGAGGAATAGGAAGATGTGGAGAGAGAGTAGAGAAAGCTCTGAAGATGCTAAAAAAATTGTGAAGGGGAATGGGAGGAGAAAAGGGCCTGGAGGGGGTATGTGGGGTGAAGGAACTGAGGGTATGGGGACCAGCTGAGGGAGCAAGACTGTGAAAAGTGATGAGGAAGTATGGGGCAGAGCTGGAGAAAGCTCCACCACAGGTAGCTTTCCAATGCCCTTCCCACAGTGTCCTCTGAGGTTAACTGTTGGGGATGTCAAACTCCAGGGACTGAAGGCTGGTGGACAAGGAGGGGAAGTGTGGTTCCCTCTGGACTTGTACTGAAGTTACTTGGGATGCCCGTGGCTCGGGTTTTCTGGACAGTGTGGATGCAGTGGTGCCAGCTTCCAGCAGCCTGGGCTTTGTGCATCCCAGTCTGCTGCTGCTGCTTCAGGACAGGGAAGATTAAAAATGTAATTTATAACAGTAATTAAAAAATTAAAGATGGCAGGGTTGCCTTTGATTAGGGACAGAAGAGAGATGGGCTGACATGGAGCAGGAGCTGCTGCAGTCACACTACCCTTGCAGCTGCCTCCTCACCCCCTGGCTCTTGTGGGGCTCAGGAGAAGGCATTTCCACAACTCTTAGGGGGCAGCCACAGCTTCCAGGAAATGGGGAGAAATGGCTGCAGTTGTCCTTGCCAGGTAAGAGGACATCCTTCCCCTGGGATGGCAGGCTGGCAGCAGCAAGCTGTTGGCTAAAATCTCTTGGAGAAGCCTGGGAGAGCCTGCTGGCTCATTGCTCCAAATGTGAGTGAGGACATGGGCTGGGATTACCTAGTGGCCCTTGAAAGTCTTTCTTCCCCAAGAACTCCTGCTGATGCTTCTCTCTACTGCAGGCAGGAATGCTCTGCTTTCTTGGGGTGCACACTGCTACCCCACAGCACAACTGCTGGTCAGACCCAGCTGTCCTGATTCCTGGAAGCAAGAAAGCTTCTGCAAAGGCCTTTGCTGGTGGAGACCTTTCTGACAGTTCTGGGAGTGGGTTGTTTCCCTCTAACCTCACAACATTGCAGGGACTATTTATTCTGGCTTGGATGTAATGAGCTCTCCATGGTGGGCTTCGTGTGCCTCTATCTCTCTGTGTCTGTGCTGGCATTCATCAGCCACTGACAGGCAGGTAGGCTGTCCCAACCCCTGGGTTCCTCTGGCAGCTGGAGAGGTGGCTTATTGCATCTGAGGCAGAGCTGGCAGGTTCCCCTTAGCAGTGACTGGCTCATCCTGGCCTCTTTCTGTGGGGTTTTAGTTCAGTTTTGTGCTCTCTCCAGCCAAGGAGGATGTGCAAATGGAGGCCTGCATCATACTGGCTGCCTTGTACCCTGCTCTGACTTTCAGCAAAGTCCCAGAATCTTTCCATTCCCCTGGCCTCTGTACTAGGATGTTTCCCACCTCTGTGGGTTTGCGAATCACTGCTTTAAAGTGTACACCTTGAGCACCAGTGACTGGCACGGGCCTGTAATGACAGGAAGGATTTGGAAGCTATCAGGTTGGCTTCTGCCCAGCATGGGCTGCCATGCTCCTTGACCTCCTGTCTGTGGGGAGCTGAGTCAGGGTGCTCCATAAGGTGCTAAAAAGACATGGCTTGCTGCTGCTTAGAGCCAGGGAAATGTCTTACTCCTCTGGAGGCTAGCTTGGAGCGAGCTTTGCTCCCTGTGTTGGCTATTGCAGTTTAGGGTGCAGCCACCTCTCACCTCTCTTTGATAAGATAAATATACAGAGTTTGTAAAGTTTGTAAAGTTTTCCACTGGAGTATATTTTGTATTTTTCTATCTTAATTCCTACATCCTTTTATGTACTTTTGGGTTTTGGACCTGTTTTCAGCTTAGAAGTTCTCTGATTTGTCTGTAGCACAGCTTTATTACAGCAATCCTCTTATTGCTGGAGTCTACAGATCTCTGATGGGGATCTTCTGCCCTGCAGTGGATCCCCAGTCATGGGTCTATTCTGAGTCAGCTAACAATGACTTCAAACATGCCCTACTGTCCTTTGATGGAGTTGTAATTTCTTGATTAAAAATGGGAAATGGTCTCAAGTCCTGTGTGTCCTCTCTGAGTTCAGATGAATGGCCCAGGTGCTGCTTTGTTTCTCAATCAAGCCCACAATTGCCACAAAAATTAAATCCTCTTTGCCAGCAGGGCCTGACAGCTGCAAGCATGAGTTGTTTCATGTTCATTATGCCACTTTCTTTTGCTTCCTGGTGATCTGGTCCAGTTGCAGCCATCCATTTATTTTGCCTTGGCTCAGTCTTTGCCTTGTGCTATTTACTGATTTGAATGTTGGCAGGTACAGGCTGCTGTATCTCCTGGGACTTTCTAACATCTCCAGCTGGCCAGAGATCACCCTTTGACATGTGGACAGTCAGCTGTGGCTCCAGCTTCAAATGTATGTTATCTGAACCCGTGAGCCTTCCCATGGAAGAGCAAACGTTTCATGAGCATCCTCTGCCCTTGTTGTCTGGCTTCGTCCTAAATCCAGTGCAGAAGTGCTCACTGAACGCTCCTCCCTTCTCAGTGGTGTCACTAAGGTTTCCCCTGGCTAACATGTCCAGGATCTGTGCCATCCTTCAGACTCTCCTCCCCTACCCAGTGCCCCAAATGGCTTCTTAATGTGAACAGCTTTCTTCGTGTAGGGGACTGGGAACCTACACATGCTCCCTCACAGCAGCCAAACCTCAGTGCCCAGCACCCCCATCCCCTCCTGCTGCTCTGACAGCACTGCTGCGGCTGCTGGCTTTGCTCAGGCCTGTTGATGTTGCTTTTCTCCCAGCTGTTAATAAATGAAGGTTTGTGGAGCTGTGCTCCCATCCCTGATGGTTTGTGTTGCAAAGATGGAACCATGGAGCAATCATTTTGCTTGGCTGTGTCAGGGTCTGCAGTCAGGGGTTGGCAGCTGGTAAAACATTTGCAGAGGGCTTAATTATTGGGGTGTTTTTACACTTAAATTCTTTCTCCTGGCTGGTTTCATTTGTTTGTTTTGGGCTCTGTGAATGAAGCATTTTTAAATGCTAATTTGTTGTGTGTGACTGGTCCAGGCTGCAGTGTGCATGAGACCCAACCACAGCTGCAGCTCCAGTCCATTAGCTCCCACTCGAGGTTTTCCTCTGGGGCCCCAGGAAGTGCTACAGATGCCCAGCCCTCTCTGTGCTGTTCCTCAGCCATAGTTCTGCTTGTTCTCATGAACTGTGGTTTTCTGTGAGCTCTGGGGACCACAGGCTGAAGTCCACTGTCTGAGGTGGAGCCTTTATTGAGCCAAGACCACTCAAAGTTGCATATCCATCACTCCAGAGTGGGATACCTTTATCCAGAACTTAACACTACCAACCTGGGATTTTGCTGCCCTCTATCACATCATGTGCATCTGGAAGGACTCATCCAGATGACCTCCTTCTTTGCATCAGTGGGTCACCCTGCAGTGTGTGTCTGTGGCTTTCTGGGAGATGGAGCTCTCCAACTTCCCCCTTCCCTTTTCCCATTCCCCAAGATGACTGTGGGAATCAGCTGTTGGATGCCTTGAGAGGTTTGGGCTGCTGGGAAAAGGGGTGGTGTTTCAGCTGTCTGGATAGGTGGGATGACCTTCCATTTAAAGCCCATATGCACTTGAGTATAGGCCTGTAGAGCTCCCAGGAAGACAGGAGGTTATCTGATGCTGCTGTTATGTAATCTTCACAAATCAAATAAAAATGGGGTAAAAAAAGCCCTTGAGAGCCAGAGAGAATTTGGCGTATCTAACTTGTATTGATGGCAGAGATGAGACCAGAGCTGACAGTGTGACAGGCTGCTGGGCCCTGGGCTGGCAGAGGCTTGGAATAAGGATACAGACTCCAGGGTAAGTGTTTTGGGAGCCCTTGCACATGCCTGCATGGGTCCCGAGTCAGGCTGTAGTTTTGAACACACGTGACGTGCACTGCAGACAAACATCACTGGCACCCAGATCCCACTGGCTGTGTACCTGGGAGCTGCAGCAGTGGCAGGTTGGGACCATCCCTAGCAGCTCTCCTTCAGACACCTCTTGTAATACCTCCAGTGGGTGGCACTCACTGTGGGGAGGTGACTATGATAAGGAAACCCCAGGGAGAGATGTGGATGTTCAAGGTGGACAGTGCAGATGGACTCATGGTGGAGGCTGAAAGTGTTTTCGTTTCCAGGTTTTTCCTGCTTTTGTAGGGTTTTGACCTCCACATTATGGTGTGACTGAGAGTGAACCATACTGATAACAAGCCATCTTGGCTTTGCCCCATTGGTGACAGCCAGCAGGGTTTGGAAACGGGGGGGTAGACAAAAGACCCGTTCTACTTATTTCCCCTCTTAGAAATGAAACACAGCTCAAATGCTGCTCTGGCTTGGTTTGTCATATCACAGTATCACACAGTATCACAGTAACTAAGGTTGGAAGAGACCCCAAGGATCATCAAGTCCAACCTGTTCCAACAGACCTCACAACTAGATCATGTCAGCAAGTGCCACGTCCAATCCCCTCTTGAACACCTCCAGGGACGGTGACTCCACCACCTCCCTGGGCAGCCCATTCCAATGACGAACGACTCGCTCAGTGAAGAACTTTTTCCTCACCTCGAGTCTAAACCTCCCCTGGCACAACTTGAGACTGTGTCCCCTTGTTCTGGTGCTGGTTGCCTGGGAGAAGAGACCAACCCCCACCTGGCTACAACCACCTTTCAGGTAGTTGTAGAGGGCAATGAGGTCGCCTCTGATCCTTCTCTTCTCCAGGCTAAACAATCCCAGCTCCCTCAGCCTCTCCTCATAGGGCTTGTGCTCAAGGCCTCTCCCCAGCCTTGTTGCCCTTCTGAGGAAACCCTCGATCATGTTGTCTTTGTCACCTGTTGCTTATATCCATGGGTGCTACATAGTAGACTGAGACTTTCTTCTCCTTCATGAACCCCATTGACCTTGGGGATGTGTAGAGTGTTTGCAATTCTGCTCCCCGAAGAGAATCTCATCTCGGGCTGGGCGGGATGAGCAGGCAGGGGGTGAATACCATGATGATGCTCCAGCCCAGGCCTCTCTGTAAGGTGACATACAACTGCAGGATCCAAAGAGGGAACCCAGGCTGTCTCTGCCTGGGCTTGTTGCCTTCAGGGGCACATTCATCTCCCACTGACCTGCGCTGACAGCTGGTTTCCAGTGGTCTGTTGGCAGTGAGGCCGCCGCTCGCTGCTGGTTGGCAGCCCCTCGCCGCGTGTCACATCGCATCAGTTCCTGCCTGTGCAGCAGCTTGCATGTGGTGAAGATTTCCAGTGACAAAACCCTCCGAAGGAGTTTCAGTTGTGTGAGCACGAGTGACCTTGCCTTCAGCACTGTGCAGGGGAGGGCAGGACGCCCACGAGGTCAGGCTGGGAGCTGAGTCAGGTGGTGGAAGGGATCTTTGGTGATCCATGTCCTTTAAGGGGGTGGGGACCCTTGTGGCCAGCTGGGGGTCAGCTCGTGGGGCAGAGCAGGTCTGTTTAACCTGTGTCTGCAGGGGAACGCCTCCTCCTGCGCCGCTAATGGAACATATGGGGATCCGGGGCTCTGCGTCACGTCTCCTGCCACTCACAGCAGGCATCCCTGCTTTCCCTCTTCTCTAGAGGAATTTGGCAGCCCCAGGCCACTACTCATCTGCTGTCAGTTTTCCCCTGGTCCTTGAGGGCGGGCAGTGACTTAGCACTGCCTGTGTTTGGTGCTGGGCACTGCCCCGACGGAGCCGACACGGCTGACCTGTGCCAGGCACACCGGTATGTGCTGGTTGGCATGTGTGTGGCTGCCCAGTGCCTGCCTGTGCCATACCTGCTGCTCTGCTGCCTTGTGCTTGCAAGTGCTTCTCCCTGCAAGCTTGTGCATGCAGCTTCAGTTTGGGCTTCTGCTGTTGAGCTCTGGGGGCAGGTGTAAAACTGCAGCTCTGGTGACATCGCTACTTTGAGCAGAGAAGAGGTTTTCTGGCCAGCTTTGAGCTTCAGTATCTACAAAGGCTCCTTCCCTGCCTCTGCAGCCTGTCTTGTATGTGAAATCACCTGTTTTTCCCACAATTTCATGTTGAGGCTGTGTAAGCATCTGCCCCAGCATCAGGCAGAGGAGTCCTGGTCCCAGGGAAGCAGCTGGTGTGAGACACAGGCTCCCAGCCACTGTGACCTCCTCCGTTTTAATTGATCACAGTACTGGAACGACCTAGTTTGGAAGGGACCTGGAAGGATTGGCTAGTCCAAACTTTCATAGGAGTGGGAGCACCTGATTGCATCTTGAAAGCCTCTGGCAGTGGAGGCTCCAACGCATCCTTGGGGAGGTTGTTCCAACTGGCATCTCAGCCCTAGGTCTGCTGTGGGTACTTTCGTCTGGGGTCCAGCATTTTCATCCTGTTACTATCCCATCTTCTTTTCCAGGAGCATTTCCAAAGGCAACTGCTGGAAGGAGAGCAAACTTCAAGTACCTATCAAACTGCACAGGCATCCCTAATAGCCCAATGGCCAAAAGCCTGGCCCAGTGCTGCCTGTCAGCCAGTAGTCCTGCTGGGGGACATTTTCATCCCAGGAGGAAGTAGTGAGAAGCCACCTCACCCTCCCAGCCACTGCTTTGGAAAGCCAGGGCTAGCAGCCTCGTAATGACTTACTCAGCCTTGCAAAACTGTCACCGAGATGAATCCACTCAGACACAAAGATTTGCTCCCCGCCTCGCCTTTGCAGAGAGGATTAATGATCAAGAGGAAGCCAGGCATATTTCATTTGGCTGTCCAAGGGAGACAAAGAGCTGAAATGGGTTGCCTTGGGCAAGGAGGGAGAGTGAAATGCTGTAGTGCTTTTCTGTCAGGTCTCTTTGTCGGCTCGATCTGTACGTGTGCTCTCCCCAGATATATTTATAGAGAATCCCAGAGGATGCAGTTGGCTCAAAAGGTTTTCTTTGTCAGGCGTTGGAGGCAGGTCCAACTCTCTCAAGCAGTGACACTGTCCCAAACCTTGAGGTCTTTCCTCCTTGCCAGCTAGTCTATTAATTTGAGGTTGAGATTGATCTGCCTCTCTGCAGTTATTTTAGCAGGGTCCTAATGATATTTTTTTCTTTTCCCTGGGCTGGTTCCACTCTGTAGCCTCCTGAGCCAGACCTTGCCAGCTGTGCCAGGCTCGAGAAACAGCAAAACGAACCTGATCAAATGTGAAACAGCTTCTTAGAAATACTGCTCTTTTCCAGCAAATGCTGTTGGCCCAGTTTCCCTGCTGTGAAGCTCCCACTTTGAAACCTGTGGAGCAGGGAGATAATACAGTTGAAAACAGTGGCATTTTTACCTCCAGAAAAGGTATGACTAACTTGCACTGTTTTGATTCTAGTTAGGTATAAAATAGTAGGAAAGGCCCCGCTTCAGGGAGAGCAGGAGAGTGAAAACATTTCTCTTCTGCACAGAGCCAAAATAGGGATGGGTGAGTGGTGAGGTTGAGTGGTGATCAGATCACACAGATGAAAGAGCAGAATTGGTTCTCACTCCTTCCTGTGCTGAGAGCTTGCGTGCCTTGGGTAAGGCACTGGCTTGGGGCTGCATCGGTGCTGCCACTCTGCCCAGCTGTTTGCTCCAAAGCAGAGGGTCAGGTTGAAATTCCTCAGTGTCTCTTCTTTCAACAGGGCTGCATACATATATAAATCCTGTTGTCTCTGTTTGCCTGCAGCAGCCACTGCCCTTTGGATGCTGTTTGAGTTGATGCTGCTGCGGGCTGGTGGCCCTGGGTGGAGGCAGCAAGCTGCAGGCAGCTGGTGCTTGTGACTGTGGTGGTCTGCAGAGCTCCTCATGTCTCAGGGAGGCTTTCAATGGGCTCAGCATGTGCTTTTCCTGTCTTTATGGCTGTTGCTCTGCCCACACTCATAGGGAGTCACAGCCTTTGGAGAGCGGGTATGACGTACAGAGAGCAGTTGGGTGCAGACCTGTGTACAACCAGCACACCCCTTCCTGCTTTCCGGAGCAAACACCTGGTGCTGAACCCAGGTTGTCCCAACAGACTGTGGGAAATCATGCTGCCAAATCCTGGCCCTCTTGAACTCCTCCAGATTTGCTGGGACCTGGTTCATCTTCATGGTCTCCAGCTACTTTTGTCTTTGCAAGGTTCTGGAGCAGCTTGCAGCTGGACTGTAAGCTCCTTGAAAGAGGAAGGTCAAGCTGTGCTTAATTCTTGGCTTGCAGGCATTTGGAGAGTGCCTGGGAGCTCTCAGCTCCAGGACTCCTTTTGTCCCATTTCTTTTCCAGCATGTGGCAGCTTATTGCAGCCTCTCTGCTTCAGCCAAACCAGGGGAAATTTGGAGCCTTTAATAGAAACGTTGGCAGTTTGTATCTCCAGCTCCCGTGGCCAGAACTGACAGGAATAAATCCAGGTTAGAACTGCCCCAGCTTATGGAGGTCTGCAGCCTCACAGGGATGCCTGGGCTTACCATACTGCTGCTGCTGCATCCCAGGCAAGCAGAAGGCCATGGTGAGCCTCTTCCTACATGGCCAGCAGGCCAAGTGGACAGTCATGTAACACCTCTCCTCTTCCCCCAATAGCAGAGGAGTGAGAAAAGGCTGATCCTGTGCTGTTGGACTGCAGTGGACAGAGGAGGCTGCTTCTCCCGGGAGACAGCTCAGGGATGAGTCAGTGCTTGTCCTCTGTCACCCATGAGCTGACTTCTTTTAGCTATTTGGTGTTGGTAGGAGACTTGAAGGTACCTGTTACCCTTAAGAGTGGATCAGCACCTAATGGAGTATTGCCTCTGGGTGTGCCAAGGCAGCATCCTGTTTCTTTGTCCCCAGCCCACCAGATGTTTGCCTTTCTTGGGCTTCATGATGCTCTGGTGAGCACGATGAGGTGGAGGCTCATGCTCAGTTTGAGCAGATGCACATCTGCTGTGTTTTTCAGAGATGCATTCTCCCTTAGGGTAGGATGCCTCTGCCCTGCCAAGGCTGAGGCTGTAACATGAAAAAGGATGTGCCTCCAGCACAAAGGGGAGCAACAAACCTGATGAAGAGGAGAGATGATGATGATGGAGAATCACCTTTCCTTCTGGGTGGCAGGGAGAAACTAGAAAGAGACTTCTGTGCTGACTTGGAACAGAGCCTAGGTGCAGCTAGTGGGACAGGATCAGCTTCCTTGGCTTCCATGTCCACTTTCTCCAAAGCTCACCTCTTTGAAGGGTCAAAAATATGGCTCTCCTGACCTGTGTGCAGAGGAGGAGATGAGGAAAGCTTTTGGAGGCTTTCAGGTTGTGAGAACAATGCTGCAGCAGAAAGCCCAAGCTCCCCTCCAGCTTGCACTGAAGTATCATCCAGAGGGTGCTGGCTGCCAGGGGAAGGAGTCCCAACCAACGTTCTCTGGCACTGGGATGGCAAAAAGACACTAGGGTCACAAAATGGAATCACTGGTGGGGCATGAGGTGTCCCTGTCTGCCCAGCACTTCTGCATTTTGCGAGGCTGCTTTCCTCCTGAAGCTCAGCAAGGTTCTGCCGTTCTGAGGCTGAGCTTCAAATTAAATGACACAGAACAATGTGGTGTTGCATTTCAAAGGGGCTGAGGGAGCAGGAGGGTGCCTGGGAGTTTCTGGTGCTATGGAGTAATTGGGTTGATAGTTTTTTTTTTTTCCTGGAGGCTTGTACAGTGACCACCAGGTTCTGGCTCCACAGATGGATGGTTTTACCTGCTCATATTCTGCTAATGTGAGGAATTATAACAACCCCACAGGGATGAAGGGGAGTGACAGAGCAGAGTGCAGCAGGCAAAGCAGATGAAAATCTGCTCTGCATCCCTGACTCTGGCTGTTTATCACAGTGGTAATTCTGGATGGGCACATGTTTGCATTGCAGGACCCCTGGGAACTTCTGCTTCTGTTCCCCCTGCTTCCATGTGCCACCAACCCGAAATACACCAGCCTGGTGTATTTAAAGTGGTTACACTATCCATTTCCCTTATCTTTGCAGCTCTGTGAGGTGAATCCTAAGGCAAAAGTGCTGCTTGAAGGTCAAGAACAGACCTTTAAAACAGCTGGGAGTGCCGTCAGTCTGGGAGTCCCTGTTCCAGTGCAGTGCTGGGGGCTGTTGCCTTTCAGATGAAACTGAAGGAGTGTCCTGACCCTGTGGGTATGAGGAGGGTGTGCTGTGGCTGTTTACAGAGCAGGCCTGTCCACAGCCACCTGCTGGCTTCATGCACTTACTGACAGGCACTGTTATAAAGTACCTGGGAAGGCTGGAGGCAGGGAAACTGTGGCCTCATTGCCACTGTGGACACTGGCATTTTCTCCCTGCCACTGGATGGCTGGTTACTCTCAGCTGCTCCTCTGGGTTCGATGTCTGCCAGGAGCTGATGGCAGCTCCTTGACATGCAGAAAGGTAGATATCTATCATCTGCTGTGGCCAGCTGCTCTGCTCTTCACACTGCGCAGATTCACAGCTTCGGGTAGCGTCCGCCCAGCGGTACAGTAACCAGAGCGTGAGTTGGCAAAAGCTTAGCAAGAGGTCAGCACCAGAGAGAGACTTGCTCCTTCTCTGCTGAGTGCTTCAGGAGTCAAGCAAAACAAGCGTGGCTGTTGTGGTTGCAGGAGCTGCCTGATGCTGAGGACTCACAGCAGAGGAGCACAGCTATCAGCTCCTCTCTTCTTGCATCCTCCTCCTCTCTCACGTGCATCTCTCGGTGCTATGCTCACTTGTCCTTCCCTTGCTCAGTTCTTGCCTCCCTTAGAAGTCCTCACTTGGCATCACCCTGCAAACCTCTGTCTCCCAGCGGGAGCTACTTTAGGACCCATTGCTGTGCTGTGAGGTGCAGAACCAGCTTTCAAACCTGTCCTCTTCTGCTAGTCTAGACCAGCAGCGTTTCTGGGATGGGGATGCAGCGGTGCGGGGCTGAGTCCTCTCCCTGCCCATGACAAGTTGCAGCTGCTCGGGGAAGGGCAAATGGGGACAGAGGTGCAGAGATGCTTCCCCAAAGTTCTTCCCATCATCCAGGTATCCAGAGTTTGTAGGAGGGCATGCTGGGAAGAGGAGGGGTGTCCTCTGGGTCTCATAGAGCATTAATGAAGATCCAGGGCAGTTCTGGTGGTTATGGTGTTGGTTGATGACATTAATGCAGGGCTGCACGTGTTTTGGGGTACCTGGGAGAGTGCAGGGTGGGTTGAGACAAGGATGTGGCTCCCTGGCAGGAAAACAGCGGGAAATCTGACCAGCATGGTGTGTATCTGGAGCTTTCCTGGCTCATGCAGCATCACTGGGGTCATACAGGACCTGGAAAGCCACAAGCTTGTGGAAGGGCAGTGTCAGGCTGGGCTCCATTCTCACCTAAGTCACTTCAATTTCATCTCCTGACTGATCTGCAGAGTCAAACTCACGATCCTTGGCTTGCTGTGGAGCAGTCGTCAGACTGCAAAGGTCACTGAAAGCAGCTGCTCCTCTCCCCTGCTGCCTTCATTGCCAGCATTAGAGGCTGGCTTTGGCGGTGCTTGGCTTCACGGCAGTGTGATCAGCAGGCACTCCGCTCCAGACAAAGGTAATGAGCCCTCTGGGACCCTGCGCGTCAGTCCCTGATGGGCTGAGGAGGAGTTGAGGGCTGCAGAGCAAAGGCAGGTGCCCAGCCCCACCTTGCCTCCCCACGCCTGCTCTGGGCAGGGTGGCTGGAGAGGTGGGTCAGCACCTGCAGCTGCTGAAGCGGCATGTCACGGCTCGAGGACATCTGGAGCTGTCCTGAGGCCCCTGATGAGTTTACCCAGTGCTGCTCACTCGCTCCCTTACCCGCTCCTCGCCCCTGCCTCGCATTTCCACCTCCTCCCGCATTGCAGGCAGCCTGCCTGGCATTTTACCCTTGCTTCCTGCCCGCCAGCGCTGTCGGGAGGCGCTGGGGATTTCCTCGGGCGAGCTGTTTACCACTGGCAGCGTGCGGTGGCTGGAGGCTCTGGGGGCTTTGTTAGCTGAGCTCAGCAGCGGGAGCTGCCATGACACTGGTGCTCGCCAGGGCCGCCAGCTCTGTGCCTCACAGGACTGCTGGATTGTTGGGGTGCAGGTGCAAGCCCTTGGGCGTGGTGGTTTGGCGGTAGCTTTCCTGGAAGCCTGCAGGAAGAGGTCTCTTGTTTGTTTATAAAAATTCAGACAGGTGCTCGTCCTGGGCTCTGGCTTGCTTTTCAAACAGGGAGATGCCTGTCCCCGAGGCAAGGGAAGGAGAAGCAGTGAACCGAGGGTGAGCGGTGGCCCGTGATCAAGTGTACTGCTGCAGAGAGTCCAGGAGGAACCCCTGTCACCCAAGGCAAGCCTGTGCCTCCCTGAGCAGGATGTCAAACAGTATTTTTCCACTGTTGACTGCACTTAGCTGATAGCTTATAAGATCTTCCTGTCCTGGAAAGTTGCTTTCTGCCATCAGATTTGCTGATGTGCTGTACTGATGGCATGCTGATGGATGTGGTCAACTTACCCATTCCTCCTCAGCAAACCAGGCTGAAACCAACTTGATCTTCCTCTCTGGTGGCCTTCCTTGCCTTTCTAAAAGAGGCTGATAAGCCTGACGTTAAGATGCTGTTGGTGGGGAGTGAAAGACTGTTTTGTCTGGGAATCAAACAGTTGCATCCCACCTTTGCTCTGGGCTGCTTGTAGTTTTATCTCTGCAGGTTGAACAAGGTTAAGCTCTTCAACTTCCCTTTTCAGCTTTCTCAGCTGTGAAGGGATAGTGTGAGGCTGAGCTTAGCTCATCATGAAATGAAGCCTGAGGGCTGGGGGTGTTGCAGAAAACAAGGCTGTTCACAGGATGTTAGGGGTTGGAAGGGACCTCTGGAGATCTTCCAAGTCCAACCCCCATGCGAGAGCAGGTTACACAGGAATGCATCCAGACAGGTCAAGGAGGCAGGAGGAGACAGGGGGATATTTATTCCACTGCACTGTTTTCCTCCTGGGAACATTAATGTGACACATGTTGGGTTAGTCCTGGTGACATGCAAGCTGAGGAAGACCAGCTGGAGATACCCATGATCCTGGAAGGGTGACTTGTGGAGCTTAAGAACAGGATCCATGACACTATCAAAGGACCTAATATAGCTGAGGATGCCTGTGAGAAGATTGGGAAGGACACACCTCCATAGGATGTCCTTGTTGAGAAAGGGAAATGCTCAAGCAAGTGTTGGCCCATGAGATAAAGCCATCAAGGTGAGTTGGGAATGTCCACCTGGATGAGGAGCCCTCTGGGCTTTCAGCTGTGAGTTATCTGTTGAGGAAGATCTCTCACTGCAGGAAACAACCTGTTGTTGGATGTCTCGAGCAGCACTGTGCTCTAGGTTAGGGCTTACTCTCACTGTGGGCAGCCTCACAATGACCAACATTTCAAAGAGGCTCTTTTGACCTGCACACTGTCTTGCATGGAGTGGGAAGCTGCAGTGTGGTGGGATGCCTGGCCAAGGCAGGATGAGCAGGAGAATGTCTTGGGCAAAGATTCCTTTTCTGAAAGGCCCTACCTTGATGAGAGACAGAGGAATTGCCACAGCTGCTGCTTCTGGCAGCCTGGCTGAGGCAACAGAGCAGGCAAAGCGATTTAGCATTGCTCCAGTCATCCGTGATGGCAGAGATCATTGCATCAACCTCTTCAGCTCTGTCATTAATGCTGAAAAAGCATCCTCTGAGGGCTGGAAGGAGAATGTGGGTCCCTGGAGACCTGTGCCCTAAAGCTGAGGCAGCCCTCTCCAGCTGTGGTACTCCTCTCCCTCCTGCTGACCCACACACTCTCATAGCGATGGAGTTCCTAGGGATGAGGACAGGAACCCAGGGCTGCTTCCTCAGAGGATTTCCTGTCTTGTAATGAAAATCCAGTGCCTGAGCTTTCTGAGATTAAAAACAAAGTCTGCTTTAGTGAGCTTATATGTGGCAGTGATAGGGAAGGAGGAGGAGAGGAAGGGATGCATCTGGGGTCAGGTAGAAGGAAGAGTGTGTGGTCATATAGTGGACCTCCAGAAAGCTGGTAAGAACCATCTCCCCAGCTGATTCACTTTACCCATGGTGAGTGCAGGAGCAAGGCAAAACCTGGGGGCATGGAAAGCAGTGAGATTTTAGGGAAAATAAGTGTTGGTTTTATGCCAGTTTGCTTCACTTCTGAAACTATCTGCTCCAGGAGTAATTACTACCAATAACTATGACACCAGGGGGGACCCAGGCCCTATGAATTGTGTGTTTGCACCATCTGCTCTTTATTCTGCAGGTGATGTTCCCATAGTGGGGGCAGTAAAATATGCTCCTCAAGCACATGCACCTGAGTGTGCCCAGTCTGAGAGCCTTGTTCAGTGCTTGTCCTTCCCCTGCACCAGTGGCTCTGGCTGCCCGTGGTAACTTTCTAAAAGGTTTCATCTCACTGGGAGTTGCTGCCTGGCTCGTCTCTGAAGATGCAGGATGCTCCTGGATGTGGTGCAGGATTTCTTTTGCAGCTGGAAGGGGAGGAGGTCCAGAGTGTGTCTCTGTGCAGCAAGGCAGAAGCTCAATCCCCTTTGCTGGAGGACAGGAAGGAATCTCCATCCCAAGGAGCAGAAGATCGTTCACGACTCACAGCAGCTTCCAGCAATGACATGGGAGCCTGTGGCTGGTCCCCACATCAGCCCTCATGCTGGGACCTCCCATAACCACCAACCCAGCCAGGCTCAGTCCTTCATCTGTCAGTGTGGCTGCACCTGACAGCTGCCACTCACGGGGGCAGGAGCAGCTGGGCGGTGGGGCCCTGGGAAGCACAAGCAAGCAGGCAGGCAAGGTGTAAATTGCATGGTGGGCTGCCTTTGCCAAGGTGAAAATGAAAAGCTCTCCCAGCTCTCCAGCCTGGCATTTCACAGCTCCCACAGCCCAAATGCGCTCCCTCTCACCACTGCAGGGAGGATCTCAGGGGCTGGCTTTCACCTGCCCCTCCCAAAGCCATGGTACTACTGCTTTGTCAGGACAGTGTCCTGGTTGTGGGCAGGATGGGGGCTGCTGCATGAAGGAGGTTGGGAAGGATGCCGTTGGGCTCAGGAGGTGCTAATTGCCAGGTGCTGTGTTTTGCTACCTGGAGGATTTGCTGTTCTTTGGTGAGACTTTGTTTCTGCTGCTGCAGTGCTGGTGTGCTGCTTGTTTTTCCTGCTGGCTGATGGGAATGGCCTTCTCTAGATTGCAATAATATCACCTTCTGTTTCTGAAACACCTCATGGCCCAGAGGATTTGAAAGTGAAGTGCACGTGCGTGGGAGCAGTCTCACCACCTCTGAAATGTGAGTTTCTCCAGACTGGGAAGTGGCAGCTGTTTTACAGCTCTCACAGCCTGGTATTCATGGCTGTGCTGTGTGCTAGAGCTGGCTCTGAGTGTCAGCCATGCCAGGACTCAGTGCCTGCCGGCTCCATGTGCACCTTACTCAATCTGCAAGCTGAGATCTTGGGGTTTCCTTGATGCTTGAGGTATTACTAGCATAAAGCTTGCCTGCCTCCTTCTCCCTCCAGCAGATTGTCTTCCTTTCTGCCCAAACTGTAGTTCCTCCCCAGCCCCTGCCTGACTTCTGCCCTTCAGGAAGCACCCAAGCTTCACCCCTGTCTCCTGTTCTCAGGCATCAACTTGGCAGGGAGGACCAGAATCACAGAAGGGTTTGGGTTGGAAGGGGCCTTCAAAGATCTCTATTCCAAACCCCCTGTCATGGACAGGGACATCTTTCACTAGACCAGGCTGATCAAAGCCCTGTCCAACCTGGCCTTGAATACTGTGAGGGATGGGGCATCCACAGCCTCCCTGGGCAACCTGTTTCAATGCCTCATCATCCTCATCACAACATATTTCTTCCTTATGCCCAGTCTAAACCTGACCTCTTTCAGTTTGAAACTTACCTTGATAAAAAGTCTCTTTCTTATAAGCCCCATTCATATAAGGAAAGGCCACAATATAGGCAAAGGCTTCTCCAGAGCTTTCTCATGACCAGGCTGAACAACTCCAACTCTCTTAGAGGTGTTCCAGTCCTTGGGCCATTTCCATAGCCTCCTCTGGACTTTCTCTGACAGGTCTGCAACTCGTGCTGGGGAATCCAGAACTGGAGGCAGTGCTCCAGGTGGGCTCCAGAGCAGAGCAGAGCAGAGAGGAAGCATCCCCTCCCTCAACCTCTTGGCCACCTTGCTTGTAGTGCAGCCAAGAGACGCTTGGCTTTCTGGGCTGCAAGTGCACAACATTGCAGCCAGGCTTGGAACCCAGGGAGGAAAATGTGCCTTTTTTTTTTTCCTTTTTATTTTTTTCCCCTTTCATTAGCTTGGACTTGGGTCCAAAACTGTGTTTAACCTCAAGCTGTTGTCTAGGCAAGGAGGAATGGAAACAGGGACACCCCCAGCCTGGGTCTGGGACAGTGGGATGGCCAGGCAAGGAGCCCCCCATGCCCTGGCTGAACTGGGAGAGCACAGCAGGACGCTGGGTGCTGTGCAAAGTGATTTGCAGAGCCTCTCTGCACTACCTAGCACCCATGGTCTAAGATAAGTGGGGATGACACACCGAGCGTGGAGCCGTGTGAGGAAGCGAGGAGGATGTGGCACACAGCACACTCCCTCTGGTCCTAGCTGGTGGCTCACTTTCAGCTCTAATTTTAGCATATTCTGATTTTAGGGCACTTCAGCTCCACGCCGTTTTGTTGTTGCTTTAAAAATCCCTGGGGCTGAAGCATCCAACCCCTTCCCTGGGAGCAGGAGGGGATGGATGCCTCTGGATGGAAGCAAGACATGGAGGAGTCTTGTTGCCTGAGCAGGCAGGAGGTGCTGGCATGTGGGGATGAGGCTGGCGAGTCCCCTGTGGTCCCCTTGCATTCTGCTGGGTGCCAGCTGACTTGCCTGAGTGGCCCAAATACTGGTGGCATGGGTGAGGAAGGCTTGTGGTAATCAGCATGACGATGCTCTGGCTGGCTGGCTGAGGGGATCCTGCTGAGCTGGTGAGCTCCCCTGTGAGCAGCAACCCCAGCCAATGGCCACAAGTACCCCCATGTGTTTACACCCATCTCCTCCTCCTCCAGGTGCATTGGTGCAAGAAATGCAGGGAGGGGAGTCCTGGTGCAGGATGGGAGCTGAAGGGGTGTCTCTTAGCATCCTTCCCACACCCCACCCAGGACAGGAGGCAGACACCCACCCTGCATCACTGGTGTTTGGCAAGTCATACTTGAGGCTGCTGATCCCGTTCAGTAGCAGGGTGCACATGGCTGTAACCCAGCAGTGGGCTGACCCTGCTCTCCAGCTCCTATGGAGAAGCCCCTTGAGAGGCTGGGGTCACTCCAGGGCTGCAGCAGAATGCAGATGGAGCTGGCACATCCCATTGCTGTAGGAGCAAGCAGCAACACCCAGCACATTGTGCCAAACTGATGTTCAGACAGCCTCTGGTAAACAGTCCACAACTCCTTCTTGAGTCTGGGTTCCCTCCTGGTGCAGGGCCAGCCCCTCTGGGAAATTGTTCTCTGAACTGGGGCTGTGTGGAAAGAAGTTGATGCTTAGGCCGGATCCTGCACCATCCCTCTCCCTGTGGCTGGCAGGCTCCAGCTCTTCAGCAGTGCCCTGTGGCAGATCCCTGCCAGGTGCATCCCTGGCTGGTGGCAGGGAGGGCAGCTAAGGGGTTGCCTGATGCCTCTAAGGTAAAAGAGGGGAGTGTCTGACCAGTCACTTGCTCCCCATGGCTTTTCCAATCCCAACTGGCTTTTATGGGCAGTTTTTAACACACTGCAGGCAAGAAGTCCTCTGGCAGGGTTGGCTGACAGGCTCAGCCAATGACTGTGTACATATGGCACACTGGCAGCTGGGACACAAGGCAGACTTCTCTGCACTGGAGCCAGGAGCTGCTGGGCAGCATGGAGAGCTCAGCCACTGGCCCTGCTCCAGCAGGAAGCCTCTCCCCTACTGCCATTGGCCCTGAAACAGCAACTCAGCAGGCTGAGGTAGCTTAACCATCACCCCTTGAGCCATGCCAGGAAGTCTCAGGCACAAGTCAAAGGGGCTGTGGGACCAGATGGCTTGTAGCCAGAAGGAGGACAAGGACAGCAGCTGCCTCCCCACCACCTTCCCAGAGGCCCTAGAAGTGTTTTGGGGCAGACAGTGGGTTCTGGTGGAGCCTGAGCACCAGCATATACAGGTATGGCCAGGATCCTGAGAGCATCTGCAAGGCTCCTTTGCTGATCTCCTATCAAACTGAGTTCTTAGAGCAGTGGGACATGAAACAGATCCAGCTGGTGGCCTTTGAATTCCTGATCAGACAAGCCTGATAGATGACAAAGCTGGTCCCCACAGTGTCCCACCTTGCCTTCTGCTTCCTGGCAGGTGATGAGGGGCATGGTGCAGTGTGAGCACCCTGCCACCTCCTGCCATTTTGGCAGGATTCTGATGGGATTTTAATGACTTCAGGTCATGTCTGAGCCACCTGCTCATATGCCCTGTAGCCCTGGGACTGTTCTCCTGCCTGCCCAGGGAAGCAGGTGCTTCTTTCGGCCAGGCTGTGCCCAAGCTGTTCCATGGGCAGATGATGGAGTCTGTTTCTTAACTGCTGAATGAAGAGAGGAAAAGTTGTGCTGCTAGGGAGGTGCCACCTCCCACTGTTGAAGAAAGTCTCCTGCAATCTGGTTCAATGCATAATCCTTGTCATCATTTCTGATACATAAGGCCAAGGGATGCTCCATTCCTAGAGGGATGAGGCTATCCTGGAGAAAGTCCTACAGGGTGTTAGAGGTGATGGGTGACTTGGAAAACCCAGGTGTACAGATTGTGTGGGGTATTGGTTCACCTGGGAAAGAGGAGTGCAAGTTTCTTCCCCTACATAAACCCTTGCTCCCAGGAGGATGGGGAGCAGCACCCCACCAAAGACCTCCAAGCAGCCAAGAAGTTGGCTTCAGCAGGAGCAGTGGGGCTGACATAGCAGGAGTATGCCAGAGCTGCTGTGCCAGTCCAGACCAAACTGGTGGCCTCTGGAGGTTTTGCCTTTGCTGTGTATGTGTAGTTTGGATTATGTGCAATAAATCCCACACTTAGGTGCCCACTGGAGGGTCCTGCATAGAAATAAGCCTTGTGTGCTGCACTGCCGTCTCCGTCTTTGCTGGCTGTTTGAAGGATGAGCTCCTGGTGGAGGCTGAGAAGGCACAACACAACCTTGCTAAGGGACAAGTCCCCTTCCTTGCCCTACTTACGGGGTCCTGCTGTCCTAGCCAGAAGCCTGGCCCCGACACTGAACATCCTACTGTTCACCTCTTGCTGAGCTCCTCCACCCGTGTGAGACTGCATTTGATTTGTCTGGAGGGCTCTGCCTTGCAAACTCCACATCCACTGTGCTGCTCCATCTGTTGCCTTAGCTGCACAGTTAGCAAGGGGCTTCCTCCTCAGTACTTGCCTGTTGAGTGTTTCTCTTGTTCTGCCATGTTGTTGAGCCTTCGCTAATTCGCTCCCTCCTTATGCCTTTGCCTTTGGACTCTGCTCCCCAGTGTCTCCAGGTCATTTCTTTCCTTGCAACAGCCTTGCAGCCTTCCTCTCCACTGGGATAATCCTAAACCTGATGCTGATGCCTGCTTCTTGGTTCTGCTTTGCTGCACCTCTGGCTGTGCTTGCCTGGCCTCTGCCTGCCTCCTGATATCCTTTGGGATGATCACAAGGGTGATCTGCCTTGTATCCCCTTTATCCATTTTTTCAGATGATCCACTTACCTGTTTCTGTTGTCCTGGCTCCCCACCTCATTGTCTCTGCCCTTTCCTTGAGTCTTTGTGCAGCCTCATCTCTTCTGTAGCAGCCCTGAGGGGACTGCATTCCCAGCTGCTAACTCCTTGCTTCTTCCTGGAGATGTAGTTGTGGCTCAGTTGGTAGCACATAAGACCCTTAATGGGAAGGTTGTGTAGTTCAAGCCTGCAGTGGGCAGTAGTGTCCTCCCTACTCTAGTCATATGAGGTCTGTGGTGACAGGTTGGACTCGATGGTCTTTGAGGTCTCTTCCAACCTTAGTGATACTGAATGCTAATTTGGGTTGAAATACTGAATGTTGTCCTCTGCTGAGCTCGCAGCAGCCCTGCCAGGAGCTGGGTTGCTCTGGGAAGAAGCACAGAAGCAGAGGCCAGCTCAGCAGCCTGATTCACAACTTGATTCATATGGACATAAATTAGGGCCACCAGGCTCTGGTTTCCCTCTGTTTTCTTTTGGAGAAAACCTTGGATGAATTGGGAAGAAGTCAAGTATTAAGCATCCTTGTAGCTGTCCATAGCCAGGCAGGTGTTAGTGTTGATAGTGAGTGTGGCTACAGGACACCTGGGTTCTTCTGGTTTGAGGAAAGAAAGCTGCTTCCTGCCTTGGCAGGGTGGAGCATCCTTGTCTCTTTCATCCTCGCATCTCATTGAGTGAAGTAACATTACCATTTGGCTCAAGAGCCAGTTGGGGACCTTGCTCTTCATACAGGTGTGCATTTTGATTCCTTGAAAGATCATGATTCCAACATTTAGTGTGCATGGAGGGAGTGTTGTTTGGCTTGGGGGCGTCACTGCTGTGGCTGTGTAGTTGGAAAGAGAGTTGCAGGAACCTAGATAAATTGTAGGGAGATGGTATGTTGCTGATCCACGCTTTAGGAATCCCAAGGTGGGTTTTGAGAGGTCAGCTTGGGATCTCTTGGAGGCTGGACCGGAGCCCTGAAGTTTTAGACTGGTTAGAGACCTTGTATCAGCTTAGTGAACTGCTCTGAGATCCTTGGAGTTGTCCTCCTCCGCATTAAGCGGTGGAGGGACAACAGGATGCATCCCAAAATCCTGCAGCTCCTGGAGATGCCCATCTCTGGTATGTGTTGCAGTAACCTAAAATAACAAACTGAACTGAAGACTGGCTGATGGGTTTGTGGTTGGTAGAGCAAGGGGCAGAGTGGTGAGGAGGGTTCTTGTCTGCCTTGCTGCTGAAAAAGCAGGAGTGATATGAGCCGCCCCTGCCTTGCTGCTAAAAACAACCCAGCTTGTTTTTATTTAATCCAGTTTAGAGCTCTGTGTGTTAGTGTTTCACCTGCCTGTGAGTGGGAACTCTGGGCTCCAAGTGCCTTGGAAGCCTGCCTGTGTCCCTGCGGCACAGGGCTCATGAATGTGGTTCCTCCTCACTAGGAGAAGGGACTCTGCCAAAGTTCAGGCTGGAAGGCGTTGGCATGGGATGGATAAGGCTGGGGTTCATGTTTCTGCCACTGTGATCTCACTGGGTGACCCAGGGCTCTGCAGTGCCAGCTCCTGCAGGCTTTCCCTGGGAAAAAAACAACACAACAAAACAATTCATGTGGGGGTTTCTCCCTGTCTTGCTTCATAGCATCCTGCCAGCATGGAGGTGGCTCTCCAGGTGGCCTTGCTGCCAGCACTGGGAAGAAGGGTGATGCTGGCTCCCATTGGTTGTGGATTCTGCCTGGTGCTGGCATTTGGTTGGGAAATAAATACTTCTAAATCAGCTTGGTCCATCCCCAGGGGTGAAGGGGTTCAGGAGCAAATAGTTTTCTTGTAAGGTCCATAGAGCTCATCCTTGGAGAGGGGAGCCCCAGAAGGATTGAGACCCTGCTGGAGGATGTCTGGGCAAACCATGCCAGGGATGATGTGGCAGGGAGAAGGATGAAGGTATTTGAGACAGGGAGGAAGAGGAGGATCATTGGGTCAGGGCAGAACAGGAGAATAATCAGGGCAAGGAGAAGAAAGAGGATAATTGGGGCAGGGATGAGGAAGAGGACGAAAGTCGGGGCAGGGAGGAGGAGGATGATAATCAGGGTGGTTGCGGGGTTAAGTAAAAGCTGTCAGTGATTTGAAAAGGAGAGAGAAAGAAAGAGAAAACCTGCTGGAGACACTCTCCCTCTCACCCGGCTTGTAATCAGCCGCCCCCTCTGCCAGCGAGCAGCTGGCGGGCGGGCGGGCAAGGAGGGGGTGGCAAGAGGGGTCCAGCTGCTCCTCGGCCTGGCCCTCTGAGAGTCCCTACATGGGCTGGGGCATGGCCCAGGGTGGGTACATGCCCCCATCACGATCCTCGGCAGCAGGCTGAGTGTTTTGAGGCCTCTTGAAGTGTGCTGCCGGGAGGAGGAGGGGTGAGGAAGAGGCGAGGGGGAGTTGTCTGAAATGCCAGGGTTTCATCTCCCACTCCCCCTGCCCTTGCCATTCTGAAAGGAGCTGCTTGAGCTGTCAGCTCTGGATTATATTAATTAGTGGCGAAGTGCTACGCCTGCCTGTGGGGCTGTGCTGCCAGGAGGAGCTGGAGACTTGGCAGGTCCTTGCAAAGCAGCTGCTAGGCTCCCCAAAACCCCTTGCTCCAGCCCCAAATGAGCACACCAAACAAGGCTGAGCTGGGGAAGCAAGTCTCCCTGGGGTTTGACATCTCATCTGGCCAGCTGCTCACCCCAGGGCTAAGCCTGCTGGCCCGAGCACGTGGAGGCCTGTTGTGGCAGGGAAAGCAGCACTGCAGTTTCAGGATGGGACCCACTGCTCCTCGCCATGCCCTGGTGTCTCTGAGCAATGCCAGTCAGTCTGCAATGCCACCAGGCTTCTGGGTCCATGTGGTGGGAGGCTGCTGGGGTCAGGGGCAAGGGCACAACCCTGACCCGTGTCACCTGCTGTCTTTCAGGAGAGGAAGCTGTGCGCCCACCCCCGGATCGAGATCTATAAGGAGGACCGCATCTACTTTGTGTGTCCCCTTGCCCGCCAAGGGGACTTCTACGTGCCTGAAATGAAAGAACTGGAGAGGAAGAGCAGGGCTGCTGAGGCCGAGGATGCCCAGACAGACATCACAGGTATCTGTGCCTTACACAGGAGCTCTGTCTTTAATCAGCATCAAGGTGGGAGTCTGGTGTTCCCAGTGCCGTTACTTGAGCAAGCGGAGAAGGGTCAACCTGCACACCTACCTGGTGCCCAACCACTGAGTTTCAGCATACCTCTTCCCCTCATGCTGGACTGAGATAGGATCTCATCCCTGGGAGGTCACACTGTGCCTCAGGGAGCACTTAGCCACCCCTGCGGTGTCAGGGTGAGGGCCAAGCTGCCGCTGAGCTGCTGGCCCACTGTTGTCAGAGCCGAGCTGGATCTCACAGCTTTTGGTTGCAGCTGGGCTTGTTTTTCTCCTTGTCATATACATCTTCTTTGGTCTCATCTTCATCTGTTACATATTGGGATTGTGATGAGCTTAAATACCAGGTTGCTGTAGCTGGTGGTGGAGTTGCCTGATAGCATCTGCTCAGCAAGATCTGTTGGAGCCTGAATGTATTCATACAGGAAGGGACCACAATGGCTGTAGGCGCGGAACAGCAGTGCTATAGTAACCCAACGTGCTGGCTGCCGTGGCTGCCCACGTGCTCACATGTCTGCGAGGCAGCAGCCGGCCGGCTGTGCGCTCCGGTGCTGGGCTGTGCGGCCCAGCCGGACAGCGCCAGGGCAGCCGCCGCCTCCTGCCCCGCCGGTACTTGTGTAACGGGCGTGAAAAAAGCCCCGACAGCTCTCCTCACCTCCCAGGGAGTCTGGCCATTTGTTCTAACACATCCTCAGGTTTGGGTTGCTTAATTCTTAATGGCATGTGGCGTAACAGCAAGCCTGGGAATTGCTTTCTGAGAGCTCTGCCCATTTAGCGCTGCAGCGGAGCCTAAGTGCAGGGGCTTCCCACCGCTTCCAGGTCCAGCTCCTGCGGCACTTGCTCGGTGCTTTGCTTCTCTGCCCTGTGTGCGGGCAGCTGCTTGAGCACTGTTACAGGCTGGCCGAAGGCACTCCTCAGCCCACTCACTCTGTTGCCCTCCCATGGCTGCTCCTTGGTTTTGGGGAGGGACAGGCGGGACTCATGTGAGCAAAAGCTGCTTCAGATTGGTGGTTTAGCAGCTGCAGTGCTCCTTTTGGTCTCGCTGAAGGGGGCACGGTCCCACAGCACAGCCACCGCCCTGTGCTTTGGCTGTCTCGGTGCTTTCCCTGGACACCACTGTCAGCACCTCCACAGTGGGAGAGTCCCCTGCCCTGCTGGGAGAAGGGCTGGAAAGGTCCTCCCAGTTTTAGACAGCAAATGATGTTGGACTTCCTCGTGTGGGAGACTCCAGGCCAAGCTCCCTGGCAGCAGCTCCTCTGTCATCCCTCCCCTTCCAGACATGTAGATGAGTTTTTGTCAGTGCAATGTGACGTGGTGTCATCTGCTGAGTCTGCACAAAACCAACTTAAAATAATAATAGCTGTGAGAGGTTGGCCTTGCTTTTGAGACTAAGGGGTTGAGCTTGGATGTTGAACTGTGTTTGCCATCACTGCTTTGTACAGTGGCAGAACCAGGTCTGGTGGGGCATCACATCCTTGCTCCGGCTTGTGGAGCGGGCTGAGGATGAGGCAAGCCTTCAGACTGTTTGTACTCCTCCTGCCTGAGGGTCTTGGAGAACCCCATATCTCCTGCCTCCCCATGATGTCACAGTGCCCCAGGCCAGCACAACTGCTCTCAGCTGTGAGGAGGTCCCATCCTTTTTACCCTCTTCTTCCCTGGGGAGCTGCTGAGGGAGCAAGCTTAGCTTAGCAACAGCCCCTGCAACAGGCACGATGGCCATAAGACCTTCATGACCCAGCAGATCTTGGGGTGTTTGTGACAGCCTTCAAGCTGTTGTGTGCTGACTAGAGGGTGAGCACAACCATGCCCCCATCTGCCTTTTAGAGCAATTCCCCTTCAACCCCATTTGCATGGATTTGGGTTATTTCTTCATTAACCTCAGCTCTTCCAATGTTTCAAGTAGTCCTGGAGTCCTGCTTGACTGGCAGTGGGAGATGTGCCTTGGGAGGGTGAGAGAGGGTCGTGGTCTCTTCTGGTGGCACTTAGCTCCCCTAACCATGCCTGAGCTGCACAAATCCAAGTGTTGTTCTGACACAACCTGGGGCAGCGAAGGATGGTCTGCACACAGCAGCTTTGGGCTCTCACTCCTGATGTGGCAGCAGATGAAGCAAGCACTGAGCAAGTGATTTCAGAGCAAACATCTGCTTTAGTAACATGGCTGTGGCGCTGCTGGATCATGGCTCATGAATCTCCCCAGCAGCAGGATTACACTTCCCTTGAATTAAGGACTTCAGGACTTCCTGGTGGAAGGTGCTGCACTTTCTTCTTACCTGTCCTGGCTGGTGCCAAGTGATACCAAGCAATTTAGATGTGTAAAGAAAGCTTTGGGTTTGATTTCTTGAGCCTCCTGACCATGGAGTGCATCTCTTCAGTTAGGCTGCTGTTTGCTGTCCTTGCTCCTGAGCTCACCCTGCAAGATGCTGGGTGCTTATGGCTCCAAGCCATTGGCCACAGAGGCTGTAGGATGTGGTTCAGGGTCTCTGCCTTCTGCTGCTGCCCTGCATGGAGCAGGGTGCTGGCAGCTCTGCTGAGGACAAACGCGCTTGGAAGGCAAGGAAGGGCTGGAGGCTGTAGCTGCCTTTGCACCAATTCCATCCTTTCTTTGCCATTGTCAGGGTCATCAGAAAGACAGAAAGCATTTTTGGAAGGTGGCTGAGGCTGACAGGTCTCCAGGGGGCCTGTGTCAATCATGATTAGTTGTTTTGTACTTAATTATTTTCTGGGGCTCTGGCACGGCGCTCAGCAGGCCCTGGCTCCCGGCTGGCTCTCAGCAGCACACTCTCCAGCGTAACCCTGCTGCGGCGCACGGGAGGTGAAAGCAGGCAGAGGCAGCTTCTCGACACAGGCTTGCTGGCAGGGGCACAGATGGCTTCCAAGCACATGGCTCTACCCAGAGTCTCAGGTGCTCATTTGCCTGGAGCTGAGTCTATCCAACAGCAACTGGGTGCAACCAATGGCATCCCCCACTGAGCCCCAGTGCCACGAGGGGCACCTTCCCTGATGTGCTCTGCCTCATCCCTGTGTGTGTCTGTCCTCTGAGGAGTCCTGCCTGTTCTGCCTGCCTGTAACATCCCAAGAAGGATCCCAAGGTGCAGCTCCTGCCATGCCTTCTTGCTGGTCTGCCTGCCCCAGCCCCACTCCTGCAGGCTTTGGCAAGTGCAGAGGAGCTGTGCCTCTCCTGGCATCACACTGATCTATTATTTAGTGTCAAGGGCAATGAATATTTGATTGCATGGTGGGGAAAGAGAGGTGCACCTGGGGTGCAAGAGGGGAATGATGCTTGGGCATCAATGTCATGCTGGGGCAATGCAGAAAGTGAGCCGGTCCTCCTTCCCAGGAGAAGTTGGAGGTGCTAGTAGCCAAGGCAGCACAGGGCTGAGCTGCACAGGGAAGCTGGCTCCCCAACAGCAGCATGGAATGAGTGATTTCCATTTCACCCATCCCAAAATGATCTGTTTGTGTTGGCTGCTTAGCTTCCCTTCTTCCTAGGTGGCCCTGGCCTTTGGGGAGCTCCTCAACACCCCAGTAAGGCTTCACTCAGGGCTGTGCCTCTTTTTCCCAAAGTAAAGCTTACTGGGTTCCCCATTCCTGCTGAGTGAAGAGGCAGTGGGATGGCTACACCATCCTCGGGGTAGCAGAGGTGGAGGTGGGTTTCCACAGGGTGGCCAGCACCTTGCTGCACACACCAGAAGGAAAAGCCATGCTGGATCCAGGTTCTGGGCTGGTGCAGTGCAGGTGCTGGCCTTGGGAAGTGGGATGCAGGTAATGGGCAGTGGTTCACTGTGGGACTGAGCAAGATGCCCTGGACAGGATGGAGAAACATCCATGTCTGAGAGCTGAGCTGAACCACTACTTGCCTAAAGGCTTTAGTTTCCCTCTAAGACCTCTGCCACACTCCCTGCCTAGTCTCTCTGCACTGTGCTGGGACAACTAGGAGTTGCTGCCATGTCCCCATGATAGACCTGACCCCACGCCATCCCCAGGAGCAGGGACTCCATCTCGCACCTTGCCTGCCTTGGCCATCTATTCCCAGCCAGGCTAGGTGGCCATGCCAGAGCCAGCCTCGTCCTGCATGGAGGAGAGTGAGGCTGCTGAAAGGGGCAAGTTCACCAGCTGAGGCTGTTCAAACATGATCAGAAGTGACAGAGCGGTGAAAAAGTGCCTGGCTGAAAGGAAACAGGACTGGGGTCACTGTCACCCTTGGAGCGAGGCAGAGGGAAGTGTCTGCAGGGGTGAGGACAGCAGTGCTTCCCTGCACTGATGGCTCGAAGCAGCGTGCAGGTCAGCTTCATCCCCATCTTCCCTTTCCCAAGCTGCTGCTCCTCTCCTCATGAGTTCCTTGGCTTTGTATCCTGGGGTTATGTGTCTGACAGCTCCCCAGCTGAAGCAGCCTGCAGGGTAACAGGGAAGGGGTGCTGCACAGGCAGGTTCTGGCCTGGGAGTCAGGGTCGCTCTCGTCTCGGGTTTCAGAGGAGTGTGAGAGGACCACCAATAACATGGGCTGTCAAAAGCCACGATGGGAGCGTGTCCGTGGCACCTCAGGCCACCAATCTGGCCTACTTTGATTTTGGGGTTTTATGAGGCATCACTGCTAGAGACCTTGCAAACCCATAGTTGGCTTCAAGGCCTGGGAGCCACACGCTCCCCTCTGTCCCCCCCACAGCTCTCCATCTTCCCAGAGCCTCCCTTCTGACCATGCCAAGGTCCTGCAGGTGGGACAGCAGCTCCTGCCTCCCTGCTGCCCACTCAGTGGCCGCCATCCCCGTTAGCGAGTGCCTCGCCGGCAGAGTGCCTAACATCCTTTTTAACTTAGAGCAAATGTAGTTTCCATGTCGAGGTGCTCACTGATGCTGCAGCAAAGGCAGCACATGTCAGTGGGCAATGGTTCCTTTCTCCTTTTCATGGGGGGGGGGTCACCAGACATTGCTTGGGTAGGCAGCCCAGGGCCTGCCTTGTGCCAGCTGTCCAAGGGGCTGCATGTCATGGCCCAGGCAAGGGGTTGTAGGCTCAGGCTCCTCTCTGGGTGCCCACTGGGCGGAATGAAGCCAATATGCCATCCAGAGGAGATGAAGCAGTGGGTACACCATCTCTGTGGGTCTTTCCCAGCTGCTCCTTGTCCAGCTATCACCGCTCAGTCCTCTCCAAAGAGCTGTCACTCAGGATGGCAGGACTGTAGGATGATGTGTCTCAGAAGGCAGAGGATTGCCATTTACAAGCAGTTACACTGGCAACTGTCCAAGCCAGGAAGAAAAACAGCAAAAAAAAAAGGAATGGAAGGATATTTGGAAGAAAAGTTCTCTCCTGGTAGGTCTCCCCCAGGAGATCAGTAGCTGCTATGCAGCTGGAAGAGGGCAAGCAGCCCAGCCCTGGGCACAGCAGCTGCAGGAGCCTGGGGAGGCTGGAGGTGCCCAGGATGCAAGCCTGGAGCAACCCAGTGCCAGTGTCTGGGGAAGGAGCTGTTCTGGCAGGAGCCAGCCTGGAGGAGCAAGTTCTCCTCTCCTGCCTGGGAGTCCCTCCATGGCATCACTGTCCTCTTTGCCATTTCCCTGCCCCATTGGTGATCAGCTGTGTGCCTCCACCAGTGCCACTGCCCAGCAGGGCTGCTCTGGTTTTCCTCCTGGTGCAAGCAGCATCCCCAGCAGGAGTGTCCAGCCCAGCATGGATGGAGCTGGAGGTTCTGGGAAGAGGCTTGAGTCCAGCACGTTTCCCACCAATGCAAGGCAAGTAGGAAGAGAAGGGAACATGGAGGACTGTGATGGAGGATCCCACCTAGTGCTGGCTGCTGCTGTCATAATCAGCATGGATCTGTGATGTCATAATTAACCACGTGGATCTGTGGTGTCATAATTAACAATGATTAATGTTTTACAGGAGGGTTTTGTCTCCTGGCTGGTTGCTCTGGCAACAGCACCGAGCTGCTGGTCTCAATCTGACACATTCGTCTTCGTTGTCGACTCCTTAATTGCGTTCTCACCCAAGCTAATGAGGCAGGGATCCAGGGAGGGGGGATGGTGGGCCAAGGGGTCTGCCTGGGCAGGCAGGGGCAGCCTTGGGGGGAAATTCAGCCATGAGAGGGGGTGTGGGCTGGCAGCTGGGTGACATGGAAGAGTGCCAAGCGAGCTTGGAAAGGGCTCTCCCCATCCTCTGGCACCCCAGGTCCCATTTGCTGTTGCCCTGCCTGCCCTTGCACTGCTGCTGGAGCTGACAGCAGCATGGGAACCACACAGGGAGTGGGAGCAGGTTGTGTGAGTGCTGAAGGCAGAGTTAGGATGCCCTGGCCCAAGTCTGGATGTACACCCACCTCTAATGGTGGCACAACCAAGGACCTTGCCTTGGGTGCTCCAGCAGTGTTGTATCCTCCCAGCACCCTCACAGTACAATGTCTTGCCCCTTGCCTCATTCCTGGAGGTGTGCTGTGGGCAAACTTGTCCCCCAGCTCCCAGGCTGGGCATTTTCTCTTAGAAAGGGCTTGCTAGGACATTGGTGTGTGCATGGAGAGCAGCAAAGGAGGCAGGATACATCCAGGAGGTTGGCAGG
This sequence comes from Dryobates pubescens, assembly GCF_014839835.1. Classification (NCBI taxonomy): domain Eukaryota; kingdom Metazoa; phylum Chordata; class Aves; order Piciformes; family Picidae; genus Dryobates; species Dryobates pubescens. The sequence goes on from NC_071612.1 coordinate 62,341,157, forward strand.
GCTAGGAAGCTGGAGGCTGCCTTGGGAAGCTTCAGGATGCCCTGATCTCAGGTTGCTGCCTGCATCCAGCTTGTGCTTGTCTTGGCCTAGTCACTTCTCAAAGGCCCAGGAGGTGACAAGAAGTAGGAGATAGACTCCCCAGTAAGCCTGAGGTTTCTGGTGGCTTTGAAGGCTGTGGCACCCTATCCCCTCCTTCCTGCAGCATTCACTCCCTCCTCTTCTCTCTCCACCCTAGGGGCCGACACCATGAGTGAGACAAGCTCCATCAGCATAGAGGCCACAACTGACAGTAGAGACACCTCGGTGGCCACCTCTGTCCTGCTGCCCTTCCCAGCCAGCCGTGGCCGGGAGGAGGCTGACAACCGCAGCGAGCACAGCTACAGCGAGTCAGGAGCCAGTGGCTCCTCCTTTGAGGAGCTGGACCTGGAGGTCACTGGGGATGGGGAGGGAGCCTCAGCCCTACTGCCCAGTGTGGGCTACGTGGGCAACCAGGAGGTCACAGACAAGTGGACCAAGGAGCCCACTGCTGCTGAGAGAGGAGAAGAGTGAAGTGGAGCCCTGGCTGCCTCACCTCTGATGGGCTCTGAGTTGCTGGGAGCAAATCTGCTCTCCCACGTCCTTACTCTCCAGCCAAGAGATTTCGGTTGCTGATTCCCCATGGCACCCACTCTCCCTCTTTGCAGAAAGGGTGTTTGACCATTTCAGGGGCCCCAGGAGGTGGGGGGTGTCCTGCAGCGCTCAGTGGTGCAGGGTGGGTGTAGGCTGGGGGGGAAGCAAAATGCATTTGCTGTTTGTGTGTCTTTAGATGCGTCACAAATTCCTCGCAGGTGTCTTGGGAGGGTGGTGGTGGATCGCAGAGGTGTTCCACTTCACCTCTGCTGGTGCCCCCATCACCCACAGCTTCTCTGCTGCACCACCACATGTTTTCTAGCACCAAAGAGCCATGAGTAGGGTCACTTGGGTTTGTTCCCCTCTTCTCTTCCCTTTGCTGAAAAATGGAGACATCCTGTGTAAACCTGGTCCTCCTGGCACTGCCAGGGGCGTTTTGGGGGTCTGTAATAAAGTGAATGCTTTTCCTCACTGGTGGCTGCTGGCATTGCTGACTGCCTCTTGGCTGATTGCGCCGTCCCGCTCTGTGGTGGGGAGCAGGCTACAGGTGGAGGCTGCTGGTGGGTTGCCCCCCTGGCCAAGCTGGGGAACTGCCCGAGGGCTCTATGTCCCTGCTGTTCATTCTTGCTGCCAGCCTGGGCAACCTAATGGGGCCACAGGGACATCCCTGGCTTCTGCAAGCTGCAGGAGGAGCAGGGAAGGGTCTCAGCCACCTTGCCGGGCTGGGTTGGGTTCGTGGGAGGCAGCATCCCTGCTCCTTTTGGGAATCTGCTGAAAATAAAACCAGTAAAGCCAGGTCCATGTACTGCTGGTGTGCCTGGCCCCACTGTGCACCTCCTGTCACAGGGGGGACCAGCCTGCCTGTGCAGTGCCTCCCTGACATCCCGTTTCCTGGGTCCTGCAGCTGTGGGGTGCAGACAGGGAAGGTTGCCCATGTGGGTCCCAGTTCCCTGTCTCCCAGCTTGGAGATGAAGAAGCAGCCTGGACATCACCATCACGGTGGCCCAGGGCAATGCCAGGTGCTGGAGCTCCTTGCCTGGCAGAGCTCAGCCTCTGCCCTGCCCCAGTGTCCCCAATGCCTCTAGCAGCCCAGAGTTTGTTTCCCAGCGATCATGTGGCATGGAGAAGGGGAGCAAGGGGCAGGGAAGGCCTGGCTGTCCCTCCATTTTGGGGACATGTCCTTCCTGGCTTGGAAAGGTCATCAGTCCTCAGCCAGTGATTGACATGAGATTGTTCATAAATATTTTGTGCTCTGAGTTATAAAATATTAAACTCCTCCAGCCCACATGGAAAAATATTGCTCTTCCTGGTGTTTATCTTTGTTGCTGGTTATTACAAAACTGCCAAACCCCCTGAAATATTTATGCCTGGCTGAGGCTCTGATGGGGTTGGAACCAGGCAGCAGATCCTAACACCACTTGCCCCTTAACCTCACCGAAGAAGGGAATCAGGGAGTCTTTGCCATCAGCCTTCTGCTGTCAACTGCACTGAAGCAGCAGCCAGGAGGATGCAGACGGTGCCAGTGCACATGCAAGGCTCGTGCCAGGTCCTGTTTGCCAGCAGTAAAGTGGGACTTTGGTAGTGCCAGCATCCTTTGGCACAGCACAGCTCCAGCCCTCCCTAAATTTCTGTCCCCCACAAGCCCTCTGTGACAAGGTCCCCCAGCACCCTCTTCTCCCCGGCGCCCTGCTCTGTCTGTGCTAACAGTCCTGAAAGGAGACAGGCCAGTCCTGGTGCTGTGAGACCCCAGGGGAGACCTTACCACAGAGACCCTGGGTTATTTGTCAGGACTGCTGAGGGAGGCTGGGACAGAGCAGGTCTGACTCTTGCTACAGTGCCCTGACCTGCAGCCTGCAAGCTCAGCACCTGGCACTGGAGAAACTGAGGCACAGGGCAGTGAGGTGGTTACTTGAGGTGGTGCCACAGAGGCATCTCTGGTCCCTGCCAACCCCTGGGACTCCTGGGCCCATTCTCTGTCCTATTCATGAGACTCTCCAGGACAGCCAGACTGCCAGCATGGGGATGGATGGAGACAGAATGGCAGGATCCTGATAGGCCAGGTGGCTCCAGACAGGGTTTGGGTAAGTGGTAGAGACCTGCAACTTGAAATCCAGCCACTGCCTCTGCCTTTAGAGGAGGCAGCTCAAGAAGCATTATCTGCAACCTTTCCCCAACCTTGGTGATTGGGCTGGTGGTGAGTGTCAAGGCTGTGTGAAGTGCAGGGGTGATGCTGGGCCACTGGGTGCCCCCAAGAGCTTGAGAAGCAAGGGCAGGTTGGCTGGGGGGGCTGTGCCAGCTGGGGGGGCAACTCGAGCTGGAGGTGGGGCTGGGCCCTCTCTCACTAGACTGGCACTCAGCTGGGGACTCAGGCCAGGGGAGCAGGCACTGAGCTGTGCCCTGCCAGGTTTGCCAAGGTCCTGAGCTGGTCGTGCCTGCTCTGGCTGTGTCCTGCCTCTACCAAGACTGGATATGGCCATCTCTTGTCTGCATTTGTCTGTCTTCTGGCTGTGTCTTGCCTTCTCTGGCTGTGTCCTGTCTGTACCCTGGCTTCTCTGGCTGTGTTCTGTCTACCCCGGCTTCTCTGGCCACGTCCCACCTGTGTCCTGCCTTGCCTGGTCATGTCCTGCTTTCCCTGGCCGTGTTCTGCCTTGTCCTGCCTGGATCCTGCCACGTCCTCCCCGGCTTTGCCCAAGCCCTGCCAGCCGCCGGCCCTGCCGGTGCTGTGTCCGGCTCAGCAGTGCAGGGAGCGGGCATAGAACAACAGTCGGGGCGGCCCCGGGAGTGCCGCTGCCCGCCGAGCCGGGCCGGGCCGGGGCGGGCCGGGGGCGGAGCGGCTCCGCTCGCCTGGGGCTGGCGGAGTGTCAGAAGCGGCGGCGGGAGGCGGCGGCGGGAGGCGGCGGCAGCCGCAGCTCCGAGACAGCAGCTACACCGGCACCGGCTCCAGGCACAGACCGCCGGACCCAGGTAAGGGCTGCGGTCCCACGCTGGCGCTCCCGGCCGCGCCCGTCCCCGTGGCCTCGGGTCGCGCCGTACACGGCAGCGCCCCGGCGTCCCCAGAGCCTCGGTGCCGGCGGCAGAGAGGAACGGCGACCGGCGGTACCCTGCAGCCGTCGGGGCTGCGGCACGGCGGGGCTCGGCGGCCGGTGTCGGGGTTCCCGGGACTGCGGGAAGGGAGTCGAGCTTGGGCACCGGCACGGGGTTGCGGGCGAAGCAGAGGGGCACTCGGACACGATACCGAGCTTGTGGCTTCATAAGAACGCTCTGGAGGTCACCGTTCCCCCGGTGCCCTGGCAGCCCCGACCACCGCAGCGGGCACAGAGCGGGATGCCACCGCCGCAGACCCCGGCCCCGGGTAGGAACTGCCCGCCGCCTCCGGGACAGGACCGCGGAGGTGACCGCCCGGCGCGGACAGCCCCTCCATGCCCCTGATGCTGCCCTCCCTTCAGCTGTCTCCAACCGGACAGAGACGTGGCTCTTGGGGAGTGCTGCCGGGACAGGGTGTCCTGGGGTGCCAGGGTGGTATTTGGGGTGAACCGGCCCAGGCTGTGGCCCCGGCCCCTCGCGGGGTGCAGTGGGGCAGGCACCTCCTCCTCTCCTGTCTTGTCTCACTGTTGGGATGTGTGGGCCAGGCTTGTGCCACCTCCTCTCACTGTCGCTTGCCCAATACTCTGTGCCCCTGCCAGGCTGGGCAAGACCATCCAAATGACCATGGTGGTAGGAGTCTACAGGGTGTGCAGCCAGGGGAGGTGCTTTGGCCCCACGGGGCATTGGAGCTCACAGGCCATGGGGCAGAACATAGGTGTGGGGGGTCCTGGCAGAGACCAGTGTCAGGACGACCCATGGCCCCCTTGGGGAGGTAACAGTGGCAGTTTGTGCAAGCCTGGCTCACCCTTGCACCCTCCCAACACCAATGCTCTTACACATCCCATGCCACCCCTACAGGTGCTGGTGTTGGGGAGGGTCAGGTCTCCTGGCAGGGGATGGGATGGGTGGGAAGCACTTGGGGCACGTAGGAGCAATGGCAGCTTCTCACTCATCCTACTCACAGATGCTGTCAGGAGAGGAGGCAGCCAGCAGCCAGCAGCTGGCAGGAGCCTTCCCACCACACTGTGGTCATCAAGGTGGACTTGGCTCTGCCCTGATGGGTGCTTCACCTTCCCTGATGTTCTCCAGATGTTTTTGTCCTCCCCCCAACACCATGCCCACACAGCCAAGCAGCTGTGGGGATGGCTGTAGCGCTACTCATGGTATCTCTCAGAGCTCCCTGTAGGGTGGGTAATGGTTTGCCCTTTCCAGAAAGCTTTACCTGAAGGTGCATTCTACCTGGCAGGTCCTGCCTGCTGCCCCAGAACATCCAGGTTACAGAGATTTGGGCTCTGGGTGCTGCTGAGATGCCTGTGCCAGGTTCAGCCTACCACCGACAGGCTCTCAGCAATCCATGTGCCCATGGACTCTTTGCTGCTTGAGGAAGCCCTGGGTCACTTGAAAACATTCCGTGCCTGACATAAGACAGGGACCCTTTCTTGTCCTCTTCCCCAAACTCCTTCAAACTGGGTAGTCAGGTAGGAGATGCCCTGAGGCAGCTGGGGGCTGGTCTCAGGCAAACAGCAGCTGTGGACAGGCACTTTAGGGCACGAAGAAGGAAGAGGTCCACATGCATCTCATTACCCCATCCTACTGCACCCTGTGCCACACTGCTGCCTGCATTCCCCAGCCATGGGAATCACCTGTTCTGGAGCACCATGGGGTGCCCTGCTCTTGCTCAAGGAGAGTGGCCCCAGTGCCAGCTGCAGGGGCTGCAGGGGGTCCAGCACACTCTGCATCACCCTCCCACTTCATGTGCTCCTGTGAGCACCCTGCTTTGCCAGGCTGCAGGCGAGCCCTGGGACCCACCACAGCACCAGTAGCTTCCTGTGCTGGAGCAGCTTGAGGTTTCTGGGCTCTCAGGGGGTCTCCTTCTCCCACGGCCCCCAAAATACCGGCCCTGTGGGATTTTAGTAGTCAGCTTCAAATGGGAAACAAATCTCTCCCGTGGTTCAGGAAAAGACAACTGATCTCCGAGGGGACTGCATCTCCTGCCAAAAAAAGGCCTGCCTGCTGCAAAAGCCTTTGATTCCCCCGCGCCTCCGTGCTTTCTGCAGAGGGAGTCAGCAAAACTGGCTCTTACTTTTACTGAAATCTCTGAATTTAGTATATGGGGAAGGAAGGGGCGGTGGTGGGAGAACAGACTCTAAAGCACGGCTCTGTGAGAGGATGAAGTCAGTGGCATGTCCCTGCTCCAGTCCCAGCGCCACGGGCAGTGCTGGGGACAGCTCCAGAGGGCCGGTGAGCGCTGGAGGCAAAGGATGGGGATTAAAATACAGTGGTGGCTGGGTGCTGGGTGCTGCAGGCACTGTGGGCTCTGCTTTTGGCAGAACTCTTGGCTGGAGGTTGGGAGCTGTTGGCACCTGTGATACTGCTATGTGGGTAAGGGGCTTAGGTGACATCCTTGCCCAGGTGACCTCCCTGGCTCTTTTCCTCCCCACTTCGATGTTTCAGGGGCCGGTAAACTCCACCCCACCAGGCCCTCCTCCAGGCTGCTCTACCCAATGCTGCCATGGGAGCCAGCTCTGTGTCCTTCCTGCCTGTGCCAGTTCATACTGGGGAGTGCTGTGTGGTGACCAATCCCTGTGCTACTGCATGTCCCCTGGGGTCTGTGTCATTTGTGGATGTGTCCTGGGATGCCAGGTCACTGTGGGAGCTGTCACATCCTGGCTAGTTGATAAGGGCACCCTGGGCGGAGGGGCACTGGGACAGGGGGCATCGGCAAGCTCATGCTCTCGCTTGCCCATGCAGTACTGACACTGCCGCTGGGGACAGAAGCTTTACTCTTTGCTTTTCCAGGTGCTGAGGCCTCTGCCAGGGAGACACGACGTCACTCCTCCTGCCACCACACCGTGCCACCCCCTGCTACCCAATGCCTGGGGACTGGCTGTCCTCATCTTGACAGGTGGCAGCGGGTGACACGGGGTGGTGTGGGTTCCCCGGCGAGTGCCGCCACATCCCATGGCGGTCCTCTTGGCTGCTTGGCTGTGGCTGATGCACCTGGCCACTTGCCTGGCTGCTGGGCATGGCATGGCTGGCAAAAAGGAGATCAGCATGGATGGGGACCTGGTGATTGGGGGCCTCTTCCCAGTCCATGAGAAAGGAGTGGGGAGCGAAGACTGTGGCAAGATCAATGAGCACCGAGGCATCCAGCGCCTGGAAGCCATGCTCTTTGCCCTGGATGAGATCAACAAGGACAGGAGCATCCTGCCAGGGGTGAAGCTGGGCGCCCACATCCTCGACACCTGCTCCAAGGACACCTACGCCCTCGAGCAGTCCCTTGACTTTGTCCGCGCCTCCCTCACCAAGGTGGACGGCTCCGAGCACATCTGCCCCGACGGCTCCTATGCTGTCCACGACGATGTGCCCATGGCCATCACTGGCGTCATTGGGGGCTCCTACAGCGACGTTTCCATCCAGGTACCCCCAGGCCAGAGGGGCTTGGATGGGGCTTGAGGGGTTGACAGAAACAACACAGCATGATAGAAGCCCAGTAGCAGTGTGATGTCTCTGCCTGTACAGCACAGGGATGCACTCCTGTCCCTCATGGTGATCCTTTGCCCCTTTCTGCAAAGGGGATGGCATGCCAGCCTGGCACCTGAGACAGTCATCCCTCCTCTGCTGTGGCAGGGGACTGCAGCCCTGATGCTGGCTGTGGGGAGCCCCCACCCACCACGAGCCAGTGGATTCCTCCCGCATGGGGTTGGAGGGATCATTCCCAGAATCTTGGCAGCCAGTGCAGCTCCTCAGCCCAGGACACTCAGTGCTCAGGTCCATGCTGTCCTCGGTGCCACCATGCTGCCGAATCCCTTGCCACTGCTAGATGGGCTGAATGGTGCAAACTGCCTTCCAGCAGCCATGGTACTGGTCCTTGGCATGCCATCTTCTGGCATGGGTCTGGAGAAGGACACTGGCCCCCTCCTGCCTGACAGGCACTGCTCTTCTGGACAACGGGTGACAAGATGCCACCAGCTGCCTGGATGGCCACAGTTGTGCCATGACTGTCCCAGTCCCTCCTGGCCAGCATAGCAGGGGCTGCTGTGGTGCCCTGGCTCCCAGTGGCTGGCTGTCCCCAGGAGCTGCCACAGGGTGAGAGAAGGGGTTGGCTCGCCTCCAGCCTCATGGGTCCTGTCTGCCGTGGGCTGGGTGGGCAGTGGGGCTCAGGGTCACATCCCAACATGACAGTGACACTCCTGATGTCAGAATCATGATGGGGATTCTGTAGTGGCAATGTGTAGACACTGCTCCTGGCAGGCAGAGGTACCCAGTCAGAGCAAGAGCCACCATGGCCTCCAAACCCAAGCCCAGGAGGTGCAGCCAGCCATGAGGGGCACCCATCTCCAAGGGGCTCATCCATAGGGCTGCCTGATCTGGGCAGGGTGGGCACAGAGGCCACTGCCCTTATATCCACAATAATCCCATGGGAACTGGCACCTCAAGCCTTGGACCCAGCAATCACCCTGTGTTGGCTGCAGCTCAGTCCTTCAAAGAGCCAGGGGCTGGCTTCAGCAGAAGAGCATCTCCTGAGGGTGCAGAAGCCGCAGGGGCTGCCCATGGGCCACAAGCTCGCTAAGATTTAACGAGTCCCTGGGACATGTCAAACCCTGTCTGCAGGTCCCCAGCGTCCCTGCATCCCCCCGGCCGTGGGGTGGAGGGAGCCGGGGCTGGACGATGGAGGGCTGGGTGATGAAGACAGCAGCCCAGTCCAGCCCACATGGGTTCTTGTCCCTCCCCTTACTGGAGGACTTGGTGTGTCACCACGGCAGGGGGTACTGACCCGACCACAGCCAGGCAGGTGGTGACACAGGCAGCCTGTGTGCCAGCCAGGGACCACGAGTAGTGCTGGGGTGGCACAGTGGGCTGGCAACTCCCTCTGTGTGGCAAGGCCATGTCATGCCATTGCTGCTCTAGAGCAGCTTGCCATTAGGGGACTTCACGGTCGGGAACATTTGCCCACGCTAATGAAGCTGCAGCTCTCGGCTGGGGCACAGCGAGGTGCGGGCAGGCTTTCCAACCCTGCTGGCATGGCTGAGCCTCTGCCTGGCTACCTCGGGGCCTGGGCTTAGCAGCCTCATTAGTGAGGTTTTTCTCCCCTTTGAAGATAACAAGGGCTTCTGCCAACGAGTGGAAGATGCTGGTCCTGCTGGGGTGCCACTGTAGGATGCTCAGGTGCTGATCCCCAGGCCTAGCTCTGCAGCTTCCCACATCTTGGGGGGGCTCTCTGCCCCAGCTCCCAGAGTCATTTTCCCCTATGCTATGGGGCTGACTGGCACCCTGGCTTTCTCCTTACCCTAGAGCATCTCCCACATGCCACTTTTGCCATGAATCCATTTAATCCTTCCCCAGCCAGAGGTGAGCACAAGAAATACTAACATAAAGAAATGAGCACATCTGTGGGCTCAGGCAACCCTGGGATTGTGCTATGCATCCATCTGTCCACTAACCAGGACCCTCCAGGTGGATGGGGCCTTGCTCATCATCCCCATGGTCCATGCCATGCTCGGTGCTGGGCAGGGGTCCTCTGGTGGGAGTGTCTCTTCAGGCAACTCACTTCTCCTCCATGCAGGTGGCCAACTTGCTGCGGCTCTTCCAGATCCCCCAGATCAGCTATGCCTCCACCAGCGCCAAGCTCAGTGACAAGTCCCGCTACGACTACTTTGCCCGTACTGTCCCACCAGACTTCTACCAGGCCAAAGCCATGGCAGAGATCCTTCGTTTTTTCAACTGGACCTATGTCTCCACCGTGGCCTCGGAGGGTGACTATGGAGAGACAGGGATCGAAGCCTTTGAGCAAGAAGCCCGCATGCGCAACATCTGCATCGCCACCTCGGAGAAGGTCGGGCGCTCCATGAACAAGAAGACCTACGACGGCGTGGTCCGGGCTCTGCTGCAGAAGCCCAATGCCAGAGTGGTTGTGCTGTTCACCCGCAGCGAAGATGCCCGGGAGCTGCTGACAGCTGCGCAGAGAGCAAACGTGTCCTTCATGTGGGTGGCTAGTGACGGGTGGGGAGCCCTTGAAAGCGTGGTGGCTGGGAGCGAAGCAGTGGCAGAGGGAGCCATCACCATTGAGCTGGCAGCCTACCCCATCAAGGAGTTTGCTGCCTACTTCCTTAACCTCCACCCCTACAATAACAGCCGAAATCCCTGGTTTCGGGAGTTTTGGGAGCAGAAGTTCAAGTGCAGCTTCCACACACAGGACTGTAGCTGGTACTCCCTCAAGACAGGCAAGTTTGAGCCAGAGTCCAAGATAACGTTTGTGGTCAATGCAGTCTATGCCATGGCTCACTCCCTCCACAACATGCACCGGGTGCTGTGCCCCAATGCCACCAAGCTCTGCGATGCCATGAAGCCTGTCAATGGCAAGAGGTTATACAAGGACTTTATACTCAATGTTAATTTTGATGGTAAGTCCAAATGAGGCTTGGCTGCCCAACTGGAAAGGGAGGAGTGGAGGGGCAGTGAAGAGGAAGGAGACACAAATTTGACCCAAGACCCTCTGATTTCTCCAACCTGCCTGCACCCAGGAGCTTCTTAGCTGTGGGCTGTGGCTATCCCAGAATGCCAACAGCAAACCACCACCCTTTGGAGGCAATAAAGGCTGCCTGTGTGGAGCTGGTGACCAGCTTCATCCTGCTGAAGCTGGGTGGGGCTAGCCCCACAAGGGACCATCTGAGAACATGGATCCTTGAAAACTTCACCTGCAAGCATTGTGTTTTATTCACATTTCAGGGATTAAATTGGTGGGATGCCCTTCATCAGGGACCCACATAATTTGGGGTGAATTAGTAGCACGTCACCTGTGATTTGGGCTGAGCCCAGCTACCCGGGTGTCACTGAGAGCCATGGAGGCTACAAAATCCTTGGCTTTGCCGCTACAGAGCTGGCTGGGGCTGCCAAGCTCTTAGGCACTTGGGGAAGCAGTTCTCCAGCTTTGCTTTCCTGCTCCTGACATGGTATGAGAGTGTGGGTGGGGGCCAGTGCCCACCAAAGCCGTTCTACCATTCCCCTTCTTGGATGGATGGGGGAGAGGGAAAATATAACAAGAGACCTGTGGGTCAAGCTTGAGGCAGTTTAATACAGCAAAAGCAAAGGCTGTGTGTTGGAAGCAAGAGCAATCAAAAATATTCTCTGCTTCCCACTAGCAATGTTTGGCCACTTCCTGGGAAGCAAGGCTCCAATACATGTAGCAGTTACTCAGGAGGACAAATGCTATCAACTAAGGCCCCCCCCCCCCCCCAACTTCCTTCTTTCCCTGAGCTTTTGTATCTGAGCTGACACCATATAGTATGGAACACCCTTGTGGCCAGTTTGGGTCAGATGGCCCAGCCCTGTCCCCTTCCAAGATCTTGTCCACCGCTCAGCCTACTGCTTGGGGTGGGGGATGTTGGAAAAGCACAGCCTTGGTGCTGTGTGAGCACTGCTCAGCAGTAGTTGTAGATAACAGCAGTGTGTTAGCAATACTCTTTTGTAGCTACCACTATAAAACACGGCACTGCAAAAGATGCTGTGGGGAGAGCTAACTCCATCTCAGCCAAACTCAATACAGAGAGTGAAGGCAAGGTCCAGGCTGGACATTTGCCTGTGACCGTAGTGAAATGTGACCCTTTGAAGGAGCCCTGCCTCCACTCCAGTAGCAAGCAGTCTCACGCTCTATGGCAGTGACAATCTCCCCTTCTCCTCCCTCCAGCTCCATTCAGGCCAGCAGACACCAAGAGCGTTGTCCGGTTTGACCCGTACGGCGATGGCATTGGGCGCTACAACATCTTCAACTATCACCACGTGGACGGGCGGTATCGGTATCAGAAGGTGGGCTACTGGGCTGAGGGGCTCACCCTCAACACCAGCCTCATCCCATGGGCCGAGGCCTCCATCCCCGTGTCCCAGTGCAGCGACCCCTGCAAGAAGAATGAGATAAAGAGCATGCAGCCTGGAGACATATGCTGCTGGATCTGCATCCCCTGCCAGCCCTACGAGTACTTGCTGGATGAGTTCACCTGCATGGACTGTGGTCTCGGTTACTGGCCCAACGAGACCCTGAATGGCTGCTATGAGTTGCCTCAAGAGTACATCCGCTGGAAAGATGTCTGGGCCATCGGTCCTGTCACTATCTCTTGCCTGGGTTTTATCTCTACCCTCTTTGTTTTTGGAGTCTTTGTGAAGAATAATGACACCCCCATCGTGAAGGCCTCTGGCCGGGAGCTCTGCTACATTCTCCTGACTGGAGTCCTCATGTGCTACAGCATGACCTTCATCTTCATTGCCAAGCCCTCCACCGGCGTGTGCACGCTTCGGCGCCTGGGGCTGGGCACCTCCTTTGCTGTCTGCTATTCAGCCCTCTTGACCAAGACGAATCGCATCGCCAGGATCTTCAGCGGGGTGAAGGAAGGGGTCCAGCGCCCCCGGTTCATAAGCCCCACATCGCAGGTGGTCATCTGCATGGCCCTCATCTCGTGCCAGCTGATCATCGTCATCATCTGGCTGCTAGTGGAGATCCCTGGCACAGGCAAGGAGACCGAGCCAGACAAGAGGTACATTGTCACTCTCAAGTGCAACAATCGTGACTCCAACATGCTCATTTCGCTCACCTACAATGTCCTTTTGATTGTCCTCTGCACGGTCTATGCCTTCAAGACACGAAAATGCCCTGAAAACTTCAATGAGGCCAAGTTCATTGGGTTTACCATGTACACAACCTGCATCATCTGGCTGGCCTTCCTGCCCATCTTCTATGTGACCTCCAGTGACTACCGAGTAAGAGCCTGAGTTTTGGGGTGGGGATGGGGGCTCTAATACAACCTAGAGAACTTAGTGCTGGTGATTTGTCCCCCGAGGAGATTGTGGCTAGGAGATGTGAGTGCCTGTGGAAGGGTCTCTGGCCACGGACCTGGTGATGGTCAGCTCTGCACTGGGGCATTCAGGACCAGGTGAAGGATGGCTGAAGGGCTGTGGCTGAGGGGCTGATAAATCCTGGGGAGAAGATCCCTTCTTTTGACAGACTATTTGCTAGGGTGAGGATGGGAAATAGCCCTGAGACTTCCAAAGACTCCCTGACCTGACCACAGAGGATTGATTGGCATCCTTCAACCTTGCAATGCAAAGGCATGAGACAGCCCCTGGATGATCCAGACAGTTCCCCATGAGGGCATGAATGCCAACCCCGGGGCCAGAATGGTCCCTGGGAAGCCCAGCAGTGCCAGGGACTGGGGAGCATGGGTTACCTGCAACAGCATTCAATTCCTCTGGCAAAGGTGCCCAGGTATGTTCTTGCTGGGCCTAAAGGACTCGGTAAGGGTGACTGCTCTCAAGGGCTTTCAGTGAGGACCTGCATCCCCTGATGGGAGTGGATACTGAGGTGAGGGGTACTGGGCTCTGGCTTCAGGCACTACCCCAAAGTAGCATGTTGGCTAGGCTGAGGCTGCTGCTTAGAGTGTACCTGCTTTTCAGGGGCAACATGTCCTTACTAGGGCAGTAACCATTCTCTGCACCATTCTCTGCTCATGGATCTCCAGCAGATCCACCTCAGCAGAGGGACCTGGTGTGGGGTGAAATATCCCTATAGGGTGCAGGCAGCAGACTCTGCCTGGTGGGGCTGGCTGGTGCTACAGTAAGGGCTTCATCCTGCCCCGCTTGGGACAGAGGGACACATGATACCCACTCCTGTCTTCAGGTCCAGACAACCACCATGTGCATCTCAGTGAGCCTCAGCGGCACCGTGGTCCTTGGCTGTCTCTTCACCCCTAAGCTCCACATCATACTTTTCCAGCCACAGAAGAATGTGGCCAGCCACCGCGTGGGCACCGCTCGGTTCAGCGTAGCAGCTGCCAGCTCCAGCCAATCCCATGGTGAGTATGGTAGAGCTGGGGAAGGACTGGGGGGCAGCAACCCATTTCTGGTAGGGGGGCAGAAACACCCCAGCATGGGCACCTGAAGGAACACGGGGTGCAGAGTACAACACGAGGGGAATAGAAGATGCTGAGTGAGGACATTCCTGTTCTCTGTTCCTCATCTCCCATGGCTGCAAACCTCAAGGATGTAGCACAGCCTGCCTGGGTGGGTACTGCTTCCAGTGTCCCCTCGTTGCCCTGAGGGCACAAGGCTGCCCCAAGCACTCTCCATGCCAACCTTGGGGGGATATTCAGCTGCCCCAGGTGCCCATAACCATCTTAGGGGCACATAGGTGCCCCTTGCACCCTCCGCTCCAGCCCTGGGGATTGGAGCCCCCTGGGCACCCATCGCCTGTGGCAGTGGGATACCCTGGGAGGGATGCTGCTGCTGCCAGACTCCACCCTGGTCCTGACTGCTGTCTTCCTGGCCAGGCTCGGCCTCACAGTTTGTGCCCACGGTGTGCAATGGCCGCGAGGTGGTGGACTCGACGACGTCATCTTTGTGAAGCACAGGGTGGCCAGGCCGTGGTGCTGCTGCTCCTGCCCCGCGCCCCTCCCCGAGGAGAGCAGCGCCTGCACCATGGCCTGCTCAGGTGCCGGAGGCGGCCAGGAAGCTCAGCCCCTGCCCCAGCACAAGCTACGCATCCCATGTGTTGGGTCACAGCATGAGTCACCCATCCCTTGCACTGAGCCACGTTACACGTTCCCTGTGATATACATCCCCTGCCTCTTACCTGCACTGAGCCATGGTGTATGTCCCTTGCACTGAGCTGTGGTGTACTTTGCACATTCCCAGCACTGAGCTGTAGTGCGTGTCCCCATTCCCTGCACCACTCTGTGGTGCAAGCCCCTCCACCTTGTCTCTTGCACCGAGCCTTGGTACAGGTCCTGGTCCCTTCTCCTCTGCACCAAGTCGTGGTGCACATCTTCACGACCCTTGCAGAGAGCTGTGGTGCACAACTTGACCCCCCTCTCACCAAGCCACGCTGCAGCTCATCCTTTGCTTGCACCAGCCACAGCACAACTCCTGCTCCACACCAAGCCCTGTGCTGGCACGTCACCCTCACCCCTGCTGCACTGCCCCTCCCTTCCCCAGTGCGGGGCCTTTCTTGTCACCCCTTTGTGCCACGCCATGCCCGGCCTCACCCTTCTCCCTGTGCTTTGCAGAGTTTCACTTTTCCCCTTCCCGTTTTTGGCCCCAGGAAAGCTGTCAAGTGCTGCTGGGCTGGCCCCATGTCCCCTCCCTCCCCCTTTGCTGTGCATAGTGCTTCTCACCCCTTTGGAGGAGAAGAGGCAGGGGCAGACACCAAAGCCCCCTGCGCCCTGGGCTCCTGCAGAGCCAAGTGGTCCGGTGGGGCTGAGGGCAGGTATTTGAGCCCAACCAAGTTTTTAAGAGTAGATTCATTTCTGTGAACAAGAGTGTGATTTTTTTTTTCCTTTTGTAATTTATGTAAATAAAGTGGTTTGGTTTTGTTTTGCTTTGTTTTTAAAAAAAAAACAAATTTCCAGAGCTCAGGCCTGGCCAAACCTCAGGGAAAGGGGCAGACCCTCGCAGAGGGCAGAGCTACATCATGACATGGGAGCCAGCAGTGTCAGGGGTTCACACAACACCCTCTGCTCACCCTGCTGGCCTCAGGAGGGTGGGTGCATGGAGGACAGGGGGAGCAGCTCGAGGCGCAGGGGTTTAGTGACTGGCTCCAGCAGCTCCAGAGCTAGGGCACTGGGAGCTGTCAGGGTCTTCGGGGCTAGGGGGCGCCGCTCTCCGCTTCAGGGGGATGATGCAGATGCTGTTTTTGGCTTCTTTGATTCTCCACCACCGGCCAAGCCTACAGATCAGAGAGAAGGGGAGGTCATCCTCTACGGAGCTGTGAAGGAGTGGGGTGGAGGCTGCATCCCCAGGCAGCTGGGGAAGGGGGAGGGTACCGGTGTTCCTGCCCAAGGCCGGCTACCAGGAAGTCACCCGCTGACGAGAACTTGAGGCTGTTGACAAAACCCACCTGGAGGAGATAGGACAGGGATGAGGAGCTTTCAAAGCATGCTCCTGTTGCCCAGGGAAAGGTGGCCACACTAAGCCAGCCCTTCAGCCCAGGTCCAGCAACCCCAACTTTCCCCATCCATACCAAGGGGATGTCCCATAGTGGCTCCAGCTTCCGAAATCCCTCACTGCACTTCCAGAGTTTCACGCTGGCACTGTGGGAGCCTGGGGCAAAGAGGAGACTGCCATGCACCCCAACCTGAGGAAGAGAGCAGGATGGCACCCTCCTGCACCTCCAACCCCCTGCATCAAAGTGGGTAGTACACACCTGTAGCCAGGAGGTCACTGCTGCGCAGGGCAGCCACGGCTGAGATCCAGTATGGCTGCTGCAGGTCCTGGGTGCCCTGCATGCCATGTGCTTGCCGAGCTAAAGCCAGTGGCTTCTTCTTCGTCAGCCCCCACAAGGCTATAGACCTTCCAGGGAGAGGAGGGGTGAGAAGGCTGAGAGGGACACCATCTGCCCACTCTGAGCACAGTCCTGGCCCTGTGCTTACCCATCATCAGCACCTGACACCATGTGCTCCTCATTGATGAGCTGGATACAGTCAATGGAACCCCTGTGATGAGAAGGGGCAACCACCATCAGCTATGAGCAAGCTTTGTGCTCTTCTTTAGGAGACAAGTGCTCTCTGAACCATCAGCATCCCCAGGGTGCAGGCAGACTTTCAATGATGCTTAGTATCCACATACCACTGCCTGCCTTGGACCTGCCTGCCTGCAGCCCCCTCTCCCACCCCAGACCTACTGGTGCCCAGAAAACACGAGCTGTGACTCCTCGGGGATCTTCCAGAGCCGCACAGAGCCATCCCTTCCCCCTGATGTCACGCAGCACTCCCGGCTCAGGCTATCCAGCCCCGTAATGACATCCTGGTGCCCAAACCTGGAAGAGAAAACGGCAAAGAGCTGTGGCAAGTACAGGCCTCCCTCTGCCGCCTTGCCTCTGCCAGGGCTGCCGGTCCATGCCGTGGCAGGGTCTGTGGGGCATCCCCCCACCCTAGGTCTTACAGGGTCTCCACATATGCGTTCTCTGCCACGTTCCAGACCTTGACGGAGCGGTCATGGGAAGCACTATACAGCTGGTGTGTGCCCTTCCGGAAGGACAAACCCTGTGGACAAAGGGACATGCCACAGCACTGAGGGATGCCAGAAGGATGCAGCTGCCCTGCCCCACAGGCATCACAGCTGTCTCCCTCTGACTCACCGAGACGGCGTCACGGTGTCCAGTGAAGATGTGCAGACGCTTGCAGGTAGCTGCATCCCAGATCATGATCAACTTGTTCCTGTCTCCTGTGGCCTAGAAGTCAGTAGGAGATGCCCAAGACCTGCCTCTTGGGGACCACAGCCTGCCTCAGCATCCACTCCCACCCCATGTTCTTCGGGAGTCCCAGGAACCTCCAATGGGGGTAGGGGCTGCTTTAACTCAGTACAATACATCAGGGCACGAGACATAGCTCCTCTATGAAGAGACACACTCCCCATGGCCACCTCTCTGCCCCACACAGCAGTGCCAGCCCCCTCTTCCCGTACCAGGTACTTGCCATCTGATGAAATGGCCATGCAGAGGATGTGAGATGCATGCCCCATATGCCGCTCCTCAGTGCCCTTCTTCGCTCCAGGGACCACACACAGCCTCTTCCCACTTTCCACCTCCCCTGTGGAAAAGGCACCATTGTCACCCCCTGGGAACCTCTCAGCACTCCAGATAATGCCAATGAGCCTCCAACAGAGGCTGAAACAATACCGGCAACCAAGCCACATCTGTGGGCAGCCCATAGTCCTGCTGCTTCAGGGTCCCCATAGGGTTCAGGGTGGGGGAATAGTGAGGCATGGGCCTAAGGGAACACTTGCATTTGATGAGGGAGCCATCCTTGGAAGCAGAAAAGATGAACCTATCATCAGGAGAGATGACCAGGCAGGTGACAGGCAGCTGGTGCCCCCGCAGCACACGAATGCTGGCCGGATCTGGAGGCTGAACCTGCAGGGAGAGTGAGATGTGAGCTGGGCTGCCCTGGCCTCTCCCCCAGGCATGGCAATGTCTGAGGAGCTCGGTCCCCTCCCTTCTCCAGAGCACCGGCCGCTGCTGCCCCGGGCAGGAGAAGGGCCCTGGACCTGTAACTGGTGACCGGCGTGGCAACGTGGGGTGCCGGTCGTGGCTGTGCCCGAGCGTCCCCTAGAGCCGCTGCTTACGGTCTGTCATTCCCCAGCACCGGGCACTTACATCTTTAGCGACCAGGCGCTGTAGCCGCCCCCTCTGCTCGAGCTGCGGGAGAAATGCGAGGCTAAGCGGAGGCGGCCTCGGCCCCACGGGGTGGGAACAGAGCCCACTGCCGCCACCGGGACCGAGGGTCGCGCCCGCCCCAATATTTACCACGTCCTCCTTCAGCCGGTCACCGATGAGATCCGTCGGCAGAGCCTCTTCCTCCTCCTCCTCCGCTACCCGCTCCTCTTCTGCGGCGGACACAGTGCATGTGAACTTGGCTCAGCGCGCGGGGTCGCCATGCCGGGGCACCGGCACTGGGGCCAGGCGGGACTCACCGTGCTGGCGCAGCTCCTCCAGGTACAGCTTGGCCAGACGCAGCTTCTTTTCCTGCGGCGTTTCCTCCACCTCCTCCTCCGCTGCCTCCCGCCGTCGCCGCCGCCCCAACGACGGACTGCGGGGACACACGTGAGCGCCGGCACACACACCGACACCGACACCTCCTCTCGGGCGCAACCCTTACCTCTCCGGCTCCGAGTCGCTGGACACCTCCTCATCGATGGGTCGGCCGGCAGCCGCATGCGGCCTTGCCTCGGTGCCCGGGACCTGCGGAATGAACCGGGATGATCAACGGGACGGGTCGGGTTGCCGGGGCAGCCCCTCCCTGTGGCTCGAGCCTCACCGCCGCTCGCGGGCGCCGCCGTGCCGCTCCGCGCGGGGCCTTGCCCCTCCTGCCGCCCGCCGCCGCCATGCTGCTGCCGCACGTGGTGCCCGCCCGGTGCCGCCCCGCCGGCAGCTTGCGAGCAGGCCCCGCCTCTGCGGTCCCGGCACCGCCTTCCTGCCTCGGGCCCGCCCCCTAGCGGCTTCCCGCGCTGTCACTCGGGCGGGGCCGCCGCCGCTCACGGCGCGCCAGTCCGTCGGCGCTGGCGTCGCTCTATACCCGCCTTCCGCACTGTGTCTTGTCGCTTATCGGAGGGGTTCTCTACAGCGTGTCTGCCCCCGCCACGAGTGTTCCGAGGGTGCCGGGAATGGGGCCCTCGCAGGGGAGCCCTTCTGACGCTTCCCCCATCAGAGACCGGCCGTTCACTGCCGGGGACTCGAACCTTCTAGCCACCCACCGGGACACCGCCCGGTTGGCAGAATCCCATGGCCGTGCGAGGGGGCGCCGGGGCCCGGCCCGGAAAGGAGGCGGTGTGGGGCAGAGGTGTCAGTGTGTAGAATCAGAAAGCAGGTCGGGAGGTAGCAGCGGGTACATGTGCAACCCCGGACCCCGCTCATGCGCTCAACCGGTGGGGGAAAAGGCAGAAGGCCTCCGGCCGCCAGGGGGCGCGGTTCGGGCTCAGAGGTGTGGAGGAGCAGAAGTGAGCGATCGAGGGCGGAAGTGGTGGAGGCGGCGGGGACGGTGGCTCGGTACGCGCGGGACGGGGCCCGGGAGCGTGGGGAGGAGGATCAATGATGGGTCAATTAAAGGGTCAGTGATGATGGGATCAGCCATGCGCTAGTGATGGGTCAAGGATGGCATCAGCTCGGTGGTAGGTCAGTGGCGGGTCAATGAGGGGTAAGGTCTGGGTTAGTGACGGCGTCAGTGGTGGGGTCAGTGCTGGGTCGGTCATAAGTCAGTGGTGTTTGGGAGGTGCAGAAGTGGAGTGGGGCAGCGATCAGCTGGGTGGTGCCATTCGGGTCTGTATGCCAAGCGCGGGTGCGCTGTGGCTTGGGGTGCTTGTCAGGTGCAGGCGCGGTGTGTGCCCTGTGTGAGGGTGCAGCCTGACTTGGGGTGGGGGCCGTGGGAGGGCCTGGCCATACGTGTCATTCCCGCTGGGGAAGCAGAACCAGGCGCTGCGGTTGGCCGTGAGCCTGGGCTGCTTCCTGCTGCACTGTTGCGCAGGCAGAGGCCGCGGGAGCCAGCCGCAGCAGACAGGGTGAGTGTGAGCAGGGCGAGTACGGGCAGCGTGAGTGCGAGCAGAGTGGGCCACAGGCAGGGCGATGGTGAGCAGGGTGAGCAGTTCTGTGTCCCTGGGCAGGGGCTGGAGAGTGGCAGGCATGGGGGAAACCTGGACACCAGGGTGGGCAAAGTTTGGCAGCACACTGCAGGCAGAAGCAGGCAGGAGGACAGGTGCTGGGGCTGCTTACCCTCAGGGCCCTTTTGAGTGCAGGAGCGGGCTAGCAGGGTCTTGGTGTGGGCTTGCTGGGAAGACAAGAAAGAAAAAGTGTCTCACACCTAGGGGTGCTAGAGGGGCCTTACAGTGCTGCATGGCCTCCAAAGTGGGGAGCGTGGGCTGGGCTGGGAGTTGAGAGTCATGAAGATGGGCAGGGGGAGAAGGGTTGTGGTTTTGGGGGGCATTCTGAGGGAACAGGGGGCAGGACCAGGCCCTACACCTTCCAGAGCAGGAAGCATGGCAGTTTGCTCAACCCTAGTCTGTCAGCCAGCACAGCAGTTCCTCCTGCCCTCTGCCTGTGGCTTCTTTGCAAAGGGAACAGCTGCTGGGCCAGGAGAGGGGTCCCTGCTTGTTCAGATTGTGGCTGGGGACCCTGGGTGTGGTATGGCTAGGGTCTGCTCAACTCCTTGCTGCTGAAGCCCTCTCTTAGAGGCCAGGGATGTGCATGTGATGAGCTGGCTGGTCTCAGGTGGATGCCCAAGTGGCAGAAGCTGGTGGCAGGGCTGGGGAGAGAGCAAGGCCAGCCCTATGCCTCTTGCCCCTCTGCTGGCTCAGTGGTGCCAGACCTGCCCACAGGTCTTACAGCATGGGTGCCTGGAGCCAGGACCATGCACTGCTTCCCTTCTGTGGCACTGTCATTTGGCCTTGGACGTGCCACTAACCTCTGCAAACCTATCTGACTGTTCTGCTGGGGAGCTGCACCTACACTGGGGCTGGTACCAGGCTGGGAGGGGATACGTGAGGTCTGTTCCCTTCTGTCTCTAAGCTGTGGCCTGCTTGGTCTTCTGTCAGTGAGAAGAATGGGCTCTGTGTCAGAGGAGCTCAGCCTGGTCCCCCTGCACCAGAGGCCGGAGCTGCTGGAGGCCTGTGCCGATCTGCTGGGCGAGGAGTGGGGAAAGAGCCGAGCGTCACGGCTGCACACGCTCCAGCGCTCCTCAGACGCCTTCCCTGCCTGCCTGCTGCTGCTGCGGAGCCAGGGCCCTTCTGAGGCCCCCACTGCCCGGGAGGGTCCCTACCAGCTCGTGGGCCACGTCCGGCTCTCCCGTGTGGCTGGCCGGCCCCGTGACCTCTTTTTGGAGAGTGTGGTGGTTCCCCGGGCGCTGCGGGGCCGGGGCTATGGGCGGCAGCTGATGGAGGCCACCGAGCGGTGGGCTCGGGCTCGGGGCTTTGTCTGCCTGCACCTCACCACCCACGACAAGCAGCACTTCTATGCCCACCTGGGTTATTCCCTGGGTGAGCCAGTGCAGAGTGTAGCCTTCCTTAGCCCTGCCATATCCACTGAGGTGCTGCGGCTCTTCTCCACCCCTCCCAGCACTGCCACCACCACCAGGCAAAGGGTGCCCACTGCCCCACTGCCTCCCCTCCTACTGCCTGCTGCCCCACCACCACCTCCCCTCCTACCCCCAGCTGCCCCCCCACCACCCCCCCCAACGACTGTGGTGTGGGCAAGGGGAGTTCTGGCTGAGAGCAGCAGACAGAGCCTCCTGGAGACCCCCCACCGCGATGCCAAAGGGCTGCCCATCTTCTGGATGAAGAAGAACATCCAAGGGTCTAGTGCCACAAGCCAGTGATTAAAAGCAGTGCAGGCAGGGGCTGCCTGCCCCAGTGCTGCCTGACTGCCTGGCATTCTTAGGGGCTGGCACCAGCTCTCCCAGCCTCCATGGTTTGCCCTGGCCCCATTGCCAGGGTGGGTGGTCCCCGCCCTACCCAGCCCTCCATTTGCCCAACCAGGTCCTTAAGACCACCAGCTGCTATAGCAGGGAGTTGTGCCAACTCCAGGCTCTAGAGGTAGGACTGGTCTCAGGAGCACTGCCCAGTCCCACCAGTGTCTTCTCCACCCATGGGTCTCACTGTAGGTAGGGCAGCTGGGGCTGATGGCATGCTGTGTCCACCAGTGTGACTGCCACAGTCCACTGAGCAGCCTGAAGAAACTTAGACACGTGATGTCTGGGTGGCACTGGGGGCATAGGCCTGTGCCAGTGTAGGTTGCAGGGTTCCTGCAACTGCACTGCCACAGGGGTAGCCAGCAGCGAGGGCTGGAACTATGGGAAGATCAGGGAGAGCGTTAGGCACGCACCAGGGGATTAGCACTGTCCTTGCTGTGTCACCCTTCCCCCAAGCCTGTCCTCTGCCTAATCCCCTTACCCTGGGCAGCTGACCAGCACTGGACAGGGTCACCCAGCCCACTCCAGCCCTGCCTGGGCTGGGGGTGGACAGAGCTGCCCCTTTGCTCCACACCTTTTGGGGGGCTCAGTCCTTCAGCAGGGCACCCAGCCAGGCTAGGGCTTGATACAAAATGGGGAAGAGGGAACCATGGTGCCCAGGCTACAAGCAGGGCTAGGACCCAGCATGGAAACTGAGGTTGGTGGCTTGTAGTGACAAACTAGGGCCATGCCATGGCTATGGTGATACAGGCAGGGGCTCTGGGTACCAACAGCAGAAGTGCCCATTAGTGGCATTGAGGCGGGAGGTGTCTGAAACCTCCAAGTTTGCTGAGTCCCATGGGATTTGGAGTGGGCAGAATGTGCCTGTGGGGCAGCCTGGCCCACCACATGCCCAGGTGGCAGTGCCAGCACAGCCGGAGTGCACGCTGCACACTGATGCCTCATTCCCCACTACTCTACCTGCAGGGTGCTGGCCCCGTGAGCAGCTGGTGACACAGGATGGTGCTGGTGCTGTGGGCCTGCCTGGTGTTGGGCATGGCCCGAGGGGAGAGCCCAGCACCAGAGCCTCTGATGGGCGACCAGCCATTTGCAGTGGTGTGGAACATCCCCACCGGCCGCTGCCAGCGCCGCTTTGGTGTGAGGCTGCCCCTCGGCGACTATGGCATTGTGGAGAACCAGGATGGCCGCTTTACTGGCCAGAACATCACCATCTTCTACAAGAACAAGTTTGGGCTGTACCCCTACCTGTCACGGCAGGGCACTCCCTACCACGGGGGCATCCCGCAGCGTGTCCGCCTTGGTGCTCACCTCACCAGGGCGGCTGGGGACATCCGCCGCCTCCTGCGCCCTGCTTTCCATGGCCTGGCCGTGGTGGACTGGGAAGAGTGGAGGCCCCTCTGGGCCCAAAACTGGGGGGCCAAGCGAATCTATCGGGCAGCCTCAGAGCAGTGGGTGCGGGACTGGCACGGCTTGCTGCCGGCACGGCAGCGGCTCCGGCTGGCCCGGTGGCAGTTTGAGCAGGCGGCGCAGGTGCTGATGGAGGAGACGCTTCTGCTGGGACGGACCCTGCGGCCAGGGGGACTCTGGGGGTTCTACCGCTTCCCCAACTGCCTCAACGGCAACTGGCTCAAAGAGGCCAACTACACTGGGCAGTGCCAGCCAGCAGAAGTGGAGCGGAACAACCAACTGGGCTGGCTCTGGGCTGCCTCAGCTGCCCTCTACCCCAGCATCTACCTGCCGCCGATGCTGCCACCTGCCCTGCGCCGCCGCTACGTGCACCACCGGCTGCGCGAGGCGCTGCGCGTAGCTGCCTTTGGGACCGGCGGCCTGCTGCCCGTGGTTGCGTACTCGCGGCTCTCCTTCCGCCGCTCACCCAGGTTCCTGGAGCTGGTAAGAACCGCGGGGCCGGGGCTGGCAGCAGACGTGTCAGGGGTCCTGCCTCACCCTGTCCCTCAGCCGGGTCACATCTCGCTCTCCCTGGCAGGCTGACCTGGTGCACACCATCGGGGAGAGTGCAGCGCTGGGTGCAGCTGGACTTGTGCTCTGGGGAGACATGTCCTACTCACGCTCAGCGGTCAGTATGGCCCCTTGGTGCTGTGGGCATGGGATGTATGGGACAGGCACATCCCCTGTGCCCGCTGGGGAGAAGTGGCTGAGGGGGCTGCAGTGCTGGGGAGAGTTCTCACCGGTGCTTCCCTCTCCAGGAGAGCTGTGCCAACCTGCACCACTACCTTGTGTCCACCCTGGGTCCCTATGTGGCCAACGTGACAGCAGCAGCCCAGGAGTGCAGCTACAGACAGTGCCACGGGCACGGACGCTGCGTGCGCCGGCAGCCCCAAGACCTGGGCAGCCTCTTGCACCTCGGCTCTGGTGCCAGTCTACTCACCTCGTTCCGCTGCCACTGCTTCCGCGGCTGGACTGGCAAGGGCTGTACCCAGCAAGTCCAGCTTGGCCCTGATACCTCCTGCCTCGTGCCCACCCACAGTCATGGCCTTTGTGGTCACAATGAACCCTCTGACACTTGTCTGCCACAGGGCATGTGGAGCTGGTGATCAGGGCTGGGGACCACCATGGCCCCTCACCCTGGCAGTGCTACAGCCCAGTGCTTTCTGTGGGCTCATTAACTTCAATAAAGCCTCCTGGCACAGCTGGCATGGTCTTTGTGAGCAAAGCTGAGGAGGGCTTTCCATGGTGCCCCCAGTCAGCACAATTACCATTGCTGCCAAGAGGCAGCAGAGCCCCCAGTTTGGCTCTGCTGCAGTCTCATGGTATGCTAGCAGCCCCTTTCCCCTCGGAAGTGGGCACAGGGCACCATCACAGGCTGCTCTCCTTTTGCCGTGCTGGCACCATGCTGCCAGCAACCCTGACCATGCAAACAGGCCCCCTCTGCTCACAGCTATTTTTATCCCCCTCAAACTGTATTTCTCACTGTCCTATTTTAAGCAGTGCAGTTGGTGCATCAGGAACCCAGTGCCCAGCTCCCAGGGGCCCCACACCGCCTCACTGCCCACTCACGCTGCCCGGGCACAGAGAGCCATGCCCAGGGAGGCTGGAGAAGGTAGGCTAGGGAGCGGGCTGGGGGCTGGCAGGGACCCTGGCACCCCAGGGGGGAGTGGGTGGCATGCGACTATGATGTTGGGATGGAAGCAGTGGCCAAACATTGCCCTCCTCCACAGGGACCGTAGGCACAGATGCCCGCCTGGGGAAGAAGGGGGTCCTGGAGGGCTGTAGGCAGAGGGCAGCAGGTTTTGGGCAGCTGGCTGGCACAACCCCCCCCTGCACCAAACCTGCATGACCTGCTGTGCCCTGCAGCAGCAGGGGCTGCGGATGCAGGGGTGAGGGAGATGCATCCTGTTCAGCCCCCAGCCAAAGGCAGGGCTGTAGGGACAGCCTGGGGGTACCCTGGGCACCAGCTGAAGTACCCCAGCCTTTGCACCTGCCAACCCCACCAGAGGCACACAATGCCCTGATACCAGCAGAGTGGTGTCATGCTATCCTGCGACACACCACTGACCCTGCAAGGGAAGGGGAGAATGCACAGTGCCACTCTGCCCTGCTCTGCCATGGTCACAGCCCCTGGGCCATGCCTGCTGCAGAAAAATGCACAAACACCCAGAAAAAAATGCTTTCCCTCTACCCCAGTGTGGGCATGGTCACTGCCCAAGTCACTGCTGGAGCCATACCTGCCTCCAAAAAACATCCCCCTCCCACGGGAGGCGAGTCCACCTGGGCAGTGGACACAGCACACACCTTACGTCTCTGTCCATGCACCCCTAAGCAGCACACAGGCACAGTACCCATGGGGTGAGCCAAGCCGTGCTGCAGGCTAGGAGCTGGCATTGCCCTGCCCCTGCCTGCTGGCTCCCAGCTGGCCCAGAGGCGCACCAGCCGGCCCTGTAATGCCCAGGCTGCTGGGCTGGGGGGATGTGAGGCACATTCCTGTCTCCGGCGCAGACCAGATTCCAGCCCCACTAACGAGGCGCTGGGATTGTGGCCACCAGATGCCCGCTAACTGCCCTGATGACAGCGCTGGGGAGGGGACAGCCAGCACTTATTCACCTGCAACTGCAGCCTTGTGCCAAGGCAACACTGGCACTGGCTGCCGGCCCAAACATAGCACCAGGCTTGTGTCAAAGTGGGGGTCACCTCTGGGATGGGGTCTAATACCCACAGGGGTGCCTGGGGCAGGGTCCACACTCACCCTCTGCCTCCACTCTTGGCAGACAGCATGGGAAGGGCTGAGGGCACCATGCCAGCAGAGCCTGGGGACCCCGATGGCAGCGACCCGGGAGCCATTAGCCTGCGCCCGGTGGAGTCCATCAGTGACCTGCACTGGGCCTTGGCTGGGCACAAGGGTGCAGAAGGTGAGAACAGGGTGTGGGGGGCCCATGCTAGCCCTGGACATGCCATGGGCCAGGCTCTGACCTCTTCTTTCCCCTGCCCACAGGCAATGGCCCAGCTGCCTCCAGCAGCCTGCATCGGCCTCCATCTCGCCCCATGCCCCCCAGCCCCTCGGTGTTCCTGCCCACCCTGCGCCCCGTCCCTGCTGCCAGCCCCTGCCCCTGCCTGGGCCCCAGCCACCCCCTGCTCCTGGCCCTGCTGGGGCTCCTGGCCCTGACAAGCCTCATCCTGGCCACGCTGGCTGTCTACCTGAGTGGTATGTGGCACTGGGCAGAGGAGGGAGGGCTGGGGTCTGGGGGAGGACCAGGCTGCCCATCCCCAGCATATCTCTGTCCTGTCCCTGCAGTCCTACAGAGCCAGTCGGTGAGGGCACTGGCCCAGTGGCTGGAGAGCCAGGAAGACGCCGTGCACCAGCTGCGGGCAGCCAGCAGGCAGCTCTGGGCTCGCATCAATGCCAGCACTGAGCCCGGTGGGCACCGCTGAGCTGTTCCCAGCCCCGCCACAGGGCCACCATGGGAAGGGACACTGAAGGGCAGGAGTGGGGGAGCAGTCAGCCCTACCACCCCCTCATCCCGCTCAGACCTGGCAGCATCGCCCCACAGGGTGCAGGTGGTGGCAATCCTGGCATCCACCCCAGGCTACAAGAGAAAGGGACAGAGCTACAAGGATGGGCACCTACCCCAGTGACAACCCTGCCACAAGGCAGAAGGCACCCTCCAATTAGCCTTTTAATCAAAGTCTTAGAAAATCACCACCACAGATACATTCCCAGGGTGGCAGGCACTCCCAGCTGGCATGGCCCCATGCCCACCTGGGCAGCAGCCCCCTGAGGCTGCACAGGCAGCACTGGGACTCACCTGCTGTGCCACCCTCCCTTAATTTCCCCACAAGACAACGATTTCATATAAAGCATTTGGCTGAAAAAGGGCTCAGCGCAGGCAGCTGGCAGGGCAGGCAGCACCTGCCACCCCGCACCACTCTGCCACTACCCCTGAGTGCCAGGCTGGCTGCAGAGGCAGGGGTTGTGCACAGTGTGGTAGGGTGGAGAGCTGGAAGAGCACTCCTGCTACAGGCACAGGCACCAGGGCCAGATGCCCCACAGCCCTGTATGGCTCTGCCCTCCCACCCAGCCCTTCAGGATGTGCCAGGCCACTCTGGTGTCCCTCCAGGGCTGCGAAGAGGGTACACAAGCCCTGCCTCTGAAGGGGTTGCAGGAGCCCTGCGAGACCCCGCTCCCTCCACGCCACCCAGGTGCAGAGCAGGCACACAGCAGCATGCCACCACCTGCTCCCCTGCTCTTCTTTTATCCTTCTTTTTTTGGTTAAAAAAATAAAAGAGGGGGCAGCCCCTGGTGGGGCAGCTCCAGGCATTAAATACTCTGCTGTACATGAATAAAAGCCCGAGGGCTGGGGGCACCTGCCCCTCACAGTGCTGGGTCTGCAGTCCAGGTGGGCTGGGGGCTCCGTCTCCCTCTGCCCGTCACAGCACGTCTGCCCGCTTGTCCCGCACCCGGCTCCGGGCTTTTGTGCGGGCTTTGAAGGCAGCCGAGTTGTAGAGGTGCTGGGAGAGAACAGATGGGTTAGCAGGTCCCATCTTCTCACCTCCCCAACACACTCAGGCTGCAGCCCACACCAGCATGGGAGGGGGCTGCAGGCATGAACCTGGGAGGGGCCACTCACCTTCTCAAAGCGGGAGACCTTGCTGGTTTTCACAGTGGCTGCGTCCAGCACCAAGGGTGGTCCAAGGCCGAAGATCTCCCGTAGCAGGTCATTGTTCTGGGGAAGCAGGGGCACGTTAGCACCTGCCAGCACTGGCCCAGCACCTCCAAGCACAGCTGCCTGGCCCTTACCTGGAGGTGATGGCAGATGCCAGCACCCAGCACCTCTTTAAAGGCCTGGTAAGTCCGCTGACGTGCCCAGCTGTCCAGGTATATGCACTCCAGGCCAAATCGGACGGTCTCCTCCTGGTACTCCCCGTTCTGAGTGGGAGAGGGGCATCAGCCATAACCCAAGCACCCATCCCGTGAGTCCCCCAGCATGCAGCACATGGGAATCGCTGAGCAGTGGCTGCACAGCCAGGGGCTCAGCCAGGTAGCGCGCTGCCAGGCTCCAGTACCTCAATGAAGCGCAGGATGTCCCGGAAGATGGAGTGCTGCTTCCGTCGGTCTGTCTTGGCTCGGTACTTGTTGCTCTCAGTAGCCAGGATCTTGAGCTGGGCACACAGGAACTCTGTATCTTGGTAGTACGAGTCTTCCTGATAAATAAGCAGGGTGATTTGGAGGGGACACAGCTCCAGGCACTGCCCACCACCACCACCACGACAGGGCTGCAGGATCACTGGGTCCAGCTCCTCTGCCTGGGCACCTGCTGGTGATGCCTGCCTGGAGCACCCCAATGCTGTCAGTGCCAACTCAGCCGGGGCACAGACAGGATGCTAGTGCCAGTAGGTCTCTGCTGCCTGCCCACCTGCCTCCTGCCACTGCAGCACCCCAGCATACCTCCAAGTCTTGGGCCAGCTCAAAGATCAGCGCAATGGTTTCCCCAGCCAGGATGCGCAGCGTGACACTGCTGCTGGACAGCAGTGGGGACAGTTTCAGCCAGCAACTGAGACAGGAAAGCAGGAAGGCAGTCAGAGGGGCTGGGCACCACCAGGGGCTCCCTCCTCCACAGCCATCAGCTTCACACCAGCCCCTGCACCCCACAATACCCCACTCACTTGTCCAAAATACTCTTGATGTGGGAGGGGGGGCAAATGGTGAGGAGCAGGGACCATGACTGGAGTGCACTGCAGTGCAGAGGGCCATGCTGAGTGGTTGCTGAGGCCTCTTCGCCCATGCTGGGGGGGCTGAAGATGCCCTCCAAGCAGGACAGGCATAAGATCAGGTCCTAGAGGGGAAAACCCACCTGTCAGACAACAGCTGCTAGGAAGACACCACAATGAAGCCACACACTGGAAGTGAAGGGGATCCATTCTGCCCAGGGGCACCAGGAGCTCCTTGGGGCAGAAGAGCCTCCTTCACCCAGGACATCCCAGCTCTGCAAGGTGGACTTCCCTCCCAGTTCAGCCCCATGCTGCCCAGAGAAGGGGTCTGAGCTGTCACTTGTGTCTTGGCACCATGGGCTGAGGGCAGGTGGTATGACAGCCCCCTGGGTGCCCTACAACAAGGGCATGAACAACATCCAGGCACAGTTACCTCGAGGTCAGCAGCAGCAATGTAGCAACACATGCCCAGAGCCATGGCACACTGGTGAGAGATGTAGGGAAAAGGCAGTCAGGAGGCAGTGATGGGCCAGATCTAGTGTCCAACCAGGTGGAAGCAGGGCTGGAGTGCCCCTGCTTCACCCCACTGCTCCCCATGGCACCCAATCCTGTCACACTGCCATGACTGCAGGAGCCCCAAAAGGCACTGCCTGGGCTCTCCCCACTGCTGAGGTACCCCTGCGTGCAGGAGAAAATGGGCCAGGCCTTACACTCTGCCGGGCACCAGGGCTGGCTGTGCTGTCTGTCAGGACACTGATGAGTAGGGGCTTCAGGCTGTGAAACAACTCTTCCCCCTCCGGGCCGGAACCCACCTGGAGGCAGAGGAGGGTGAGGACGGTGCCTGCCAGTGCCTGTTCCTCCCCTTTACCTGTGAGCAGCACAAGACATCCCACTCAGACACTGATCACCAGCCCCACCACCCCCAGCCCCGGTGCCTGCCCGCACCCACACCTTTCTTGAGACACTTCTCGAGGGAGTCGGTGAGCATGAGGCGACGCTCCAGCAGGAACTCGGAGAGGATTCTGGAGGAGAAGGCCAGGCGCAGGCTCTGCAGTGCCGCCTGCCGCATCCTGGTGCTACGGGAGACCGCGGGAGGTTATGGGGTGGGTTGGCCCGGGACCGGGCATGTCCCTGCCCCTTGCCCACAGAGGATGCCAGCTGCTCCACACCTCTTGTCCAGGAGGTTGTCCATGTGCTCCTTCAGCCTGTCCTCTGCCTCCTCCTCCTGGCCTTGCTCAGTCGCCGCCTCACTCCCTGCCGAGGCGGCACCCACGTCAGGGAGGTGCTTGGGTGCAAAGGCAGGAGGCCCACGGGTGGGGGACACGGCAGCAGCATTGCTACCCACCGAGGGGCACAAAGAGGGTTGCCCTGGGGCTCACCTGCGCCCTCATCGGCGGGGCTGGTCCCCTCACTGGCGCTGCTGCAGTGGCTCAGCACCTCGCTGCCAGCCTCCTCCTCGCTGGCGGGAGAGCGAGCTCGGGCGCTGCCGAGGCCACCTGCAGGGGGAATTGGAGACAGACGCCTGTCACCCAGGGCCTGACCGCACCGCGGAAGCCACAGAGGCAGACGCCTGAGACACGTGTGGGTCGTGGGACCTGTGCGGCTCACGGGGCCTCTGTGGACCCCTATGCTCCGCTGCCGGGACGGGAGGGGAGGGGAGGGCAGGGCAGGCCAGGCCAGGCCAGGGCATGGCAGGCCAGGGCAGGCCAGGCCAGGGCAGATCAGGCCAAGGCGGCTCGACCCGACTCGACGGCTCACACGACCCCGCCGCCCCCACATCCCGCTCCGCCGCCTTCCCGCCCTGCACCGCGCCCAGGACCCCACTCACGGCGCGCGGCTCGGCGGGAGCGCGGCATGGCCAGCGCGCGCGGACCCCACGCCCCTCCTCCCCAGGCGTGAGGCCCCGCCTCTGGCCCTGCCCACCGTGCCGCCCCGCCGCGTGGCCCCCTGGGATCGCCCGCCAGCATGTAGGGGAGCTCCCCGCGCGGGGGCGCCCCTCACAGAGCCGGGCGCTTGCTTGTGGCCCTGCCCCTGGCCGTGGCCCTGCCCCTGGCCGCAGGGCCGTGGCCGTGGCCCTGCCCCTGGCCGCGGCCCGCACTTTCGCCCTGTACCTGCCTCTCTGCCCGTATCCTCTGCCGCTTCCTGTATCCCTGGCCCTGCCCTGTCTGTGTCTTTGTCCCTCCACGCATCTCATTAGGAAACTCTCTAACTGTGGTCCCAATTAGCCTTTATAATATGAAATTGTATGAACTGGTTGAAGGGAAGTAGTCAGGGAGTTGTGGTCAATGGGACAGAGTCTGGTTGGAGGCCTGTATCTAGTGGAGTCTCTCAGGGGTCAGTACTGGGACCAGTGCTGTTGAACATATTCATCAACGACCTGGATGAGGGCACCGAGGGCACTGTCAGCAAGTTTGCTGGTGGCACCAAACTGGGTGGAGTGGCTGATGCACAGGAGGTTGTGCTGCCATTCAGCAGGACTTGGACAGGCTGAGAGCTGGGCAGGGAGAAATTGAATGAAGTTCAACAGGGACAAGTGTAGAGTCTTGCACCTGGGAAAGAGCAACCCCATGGACCATGATAGGTTTGGGACTGACCTGCTAGAGAGCAGTGAAGGGGAAAAGGACCTGGGGGTCTTAGTGGATGAAAGGTTGACCATGAGCCAGCAACATGCTCTTGTGGCCAAGAAGGCCAAAGGTATCCTGGGTTGTATTAGAAGAGGTGTGGTCAGTAGGTTGAGAGAGGTTCTCTTCCCTCTCTACTCTGCCCTGGTGAGGCCACATCTGGAATGTTGTGTCCAGTGCCGTGCCCCTCAGTTCAGGCAGGACAGGGAACTGCTTGAGTGAGTCCAGCGCAGAGCCATGAAAATGATAAAGGGAGTGGAACATCTTCCTTATGAGGAGAGACTGAAGGAGCTGGGGCTCTTCAGCTTGGAGAAGAGGAGACTAAGAGGTGACCTCATTAATGTTTATAAATACATAAAGGTTGAGTGCCAAGAGGATGGAGCCAGGCTCTGCTTGGCAATGCCCAGTGGCAGGACAAGGGGCAATGGGGGGAAGTTGAGGCAGAGGAAGTTCCATGGAAACAGGAGGAAGAATTATTCCACTGTCAAGGTGACAGAGCACTGGAACAGGCTGCCATGGGGGGTTGTGGAGTCTCCCTCTCTGGAGATATTCAAGACCCACCTGGATGAGTTCCTGTGGGACCTGGTATAGGTGATCCTGCTTTGGCAGGGGCGGTTGGACTGGATGATCTCTTGAGGTCCCTTCTAGCCCCAAACATTCTGTGATTCTGTGAGTCTGAACTTAAGTACTTAAAGGATGGCTACAAAGAAGATGACAAGGACTCACATGGAAAAGATGAGTGGTAATGGGTACAAGCTACTCCTGTGGAGATTCCAGTTGGATAGAAGAGGAAAACTTGTCACATCAAAGACAATCAGCCACTGGAATAACCTCCCCAGGGAAGTGGTGGAGGCTCCAGCACTGGACACTTCTATGATCTGGTTGGAGAGGGTGCTGGGCCTTCTTATTTAAAGTATTTTTCCCAAGAAAGGTTGGATCAGATTATTCTTCAGGTTCCCTTCCAACTTCTGATTCTTTACATATATATGTTTTATTTATTTATTTATTACATTGTATACTGCATAGTTACAGGTCAGTAGGCATGACTACAAGACAGCTTGTTATGAGGAGGCCTGTCCCACCATAAAGGACTCTGAGATAAGGCACCACAGCACCCAGCCCCTCCAACACCTCCCTGAGGCTGTTTTATTGTCTGGCCTAACAGATAAGTGCCTGTAGCAAGACTGACACCAGGGACACCTGGACAAGGATGGAAGGATGATGACACTATAGAGTTGCAGTGGCTTTGCAGTCAGGTGGAAATGGGATACTTAAGGATTGGTCAAACTCTGCTGTTCTACAGTGCTTGAAGGGTGTGAGGTGCATGTCAAACCACATTTGGTTGCACATAAAGGATGAGTTGTTCTTGGTATCCCAGCCATGCTCCTAGTGCCAGACAGAGCAAGTGAATATGCTTGCTACAGCTATCCCTGCCCCTCTCTGCATACTTGCCCATAGTCTTGCTCCTGTCCCACTCCTGCTCATGGCTGTATCTCTGCTTCTGTTCTTGTCCCTGTCTCTGCCTGTATCCCTGCTTCATTCCTACATAAATACCTGCTTCTGTCCCAGATTTTGCCAGTCGCTGTCCCTGCCCATAACATTGTCCATATCCCTGTTCTGGGCATGTTGTCGCTCCTGCCTGCCCATGTCCCTGTCCAAATCCCTGTCCCTGTCCTGTCGCTGTTTACAACTCTGGCATGTCACAATCCTCGTCCATATTCTTGCCCATATCCCTTCTTCTGCCCACGGCCCCCACAGCGCCGGGGGGGCGACGGGAGGGACAGGGTGTGGGGAGACCTTTGGACTTTCGTTTCAGCAGCTGGCAGCAGAAATCGAAAGTGGAGCAGAAACAGAAACTCCGGTTTCCCGGCTCCGCCGCAGGTGCAGTTTAAGGCAGCGCGGTCAGCAGCAGCCTGTCCCTACCGCCTGCCGCCCCCTCTGCCGGGTGGGGGAGCACCAGGGGCTCCGGTGATGCTGACACTGACCGTGTGCCACTGTCGGGGCGGCATCAGGAGCTCCCATAATACTGCCACTAGCCGTGTCTCGTTGCCTGCGATGACACCAGGACTCCAGGTGGCACCGGCACTGGCTACATCTCATTCCCTAAAGTGATTCCAGGACTTCTGGTGACCCCCGCACTAGCTCCGTCGCATTTCCTGGGGTGGCACTAGGGCCTCTGGTGTCACTGGCCATATTCCATGGTTGTGGTGACACCAGGGATCTCGCTGACGCTGGTACCGGCCACATCCCATTGCCTGGGATGAAACTGTGTCCCCAGCACAAGCCGTGTCCCAGCGCTGGCCGCCCCGCAGCCCGGACACTTGATCCCTCAGGCGATGCTGCAGGCAGGGCAACTCCAGCCCCCAGACAGGGCCTAGCGCCGGGTCCCCGTGATGGGACACCACGTCCTGCCAGCTAGGCACCCAGCGTAGACCGTGGGCAGGAGCGCCCTGGGGAACGGGGGCTGGGGAGATGCGAAACTTTGGGGCCAGGGCCACCTTAACTTCCCGGCGATGACGCCATGGGGGCGGTGACACGGGGAGTTTAAAAGCTGACAGGAGCGGGCAGAGCGCGGGTAGGAGGTCAGAATACGGAGCAACTACAGCTGGCAGGATGAATGTGGGACAGATGACATCCATGAATGGGCTTTGGTCGGTGGCCCCCAGCAAGCTGGACTGCTGGATCATGGAGGAGCTGCAGCCCAGCACGGAGTTCTGCAACCAAGTGAAGGAGACAGTGAAGCAGATCTGTGACTTCTTGAAGGAGGACTGCTTCGAAAACATCCGTGTCTACAAGACTGTCAAGGTGAGCACTACCTGATGTGGGGGTCAGCCAGCACCCCTGCTGTCATTCTTACCTCTGTCCTGTTGCTCTAGCTTTTGTCCTGCCTCATTTTCCCCCAGCAGCTCTGGTGACAGGCAGCCCCTGTGCCGAGGGGCAGTGGTGCTGAGCAGGCAGGGTATCTCTCTGCAGGGTGGCTCGGCAGGCAAGGGCACAGCCCTGAAAAACAAATCTGATGCCGACGTGGTGCTCTTCCTCAGCTGCTTCTCCAGCTACCAGCATCAGAAGCAGGAGAGAAAGCGTATCCTGGATTCGATCAAGGAGAGGCTGCACGCCTGCAGGGAGAGCTTGACTTTCACAGTGCACATCAGTGAGCCCCGGTACAAGGGTCCTGACAGTATGCCACGCTCCCTCAGCCTCACTCTCCACTCCAAGAAAAATTCAGAGTCCATCGAGGTGGATGTCCTGCCTGCCTATGACGCCTTGGGTAAGAGCTGTGGGCTGGTGCTGGGCTGAGCTGTGGCATCAGCACTGGGATAGCTCTCACTCTCTTTCTCACCCCGTAGGGCAGGTGAGCAAGACTGACCCACCAAATCCAGAGGTGTATGTGAGGCTTCTGAATGCCAGCAGTGGCCCTGGGGAGTTCTCCCCTTGCTTCACTGAGCTGCAGAAGATGTTTGTGAAGCCACACCCTGCTAAGATGAAGAACCTCCTGCGCCTGGTCAAGTACTGGTACAAGGAGGTGAGAGGCTGTCTGGCTTCCTTGACGCCCACCAAGAACTCACCTTGGTCAGTTCTCTTATCTGTCTGTTTTCACCCCAGATGCTGAAGCCACAGTACCCTGATGCAGACCTGCCTCCAAAGTATGCCCTGGAACTACTGACCATCTATGCTTGGGAGAAGGGTACGAGCTCCAGTCATTCCTTCAACATGGCTCAGGGCTTCCGTACGGTGCTGGAGCTGCTGCGCCGGCACCAGGAGATGTGCATTTACTGGGAGAAATACTACTCACTCCAGCACAGACAGATTGGTGACCACATAAAACGTTTGATGCGTAGTCCCTGGTGAGGACCTTGCCTGATGGGACCCATGCCACCCACCCTGTGGTACTGCCTGGGGCTGATGGCAATGTCCACCCTCTGTTTGCAGCCCCATCATCCTGGATCCTGCTGACCCCACGGGGATCCTGGGCCAAGGCAAGGATTGGGACCTGCTGGCGCAGGAGGCAACCCGCCACCTTTTGCTGCCCTGTCTCAAAGACATCCAGCCCTGGGATGTGCAGGTAAGGCTGCTTGTGCCAGCAGGCACCACAGCCCTGCTGTTCCTACCAGCTTTGTGTACTGGTTCTTCTGTCCCCACAGCCAGCCCGGCCTGTGATAGTTGAGGTGAAGCAGCTGACAGGCAATACTGTCATGACAACAACCGTCAGCCCAAGCACCACTGTCTGGCAGCTGAAGGAGGAGATCGAGCAGACATTGGGCATCTCCCCGTATAGCCAGCGTCTGGCAAAGCAGGAAGAAGGCAGGAGCACCCCTATCCTCCAGGATGATAAGACCCTGGCCACCTACAGCATCTTCTACAACACCACACTGATGCTGCTGCACACTGAGCCCCAGGTGATGGAGGTCTTTGTGAAGGATGACAAGAACCGGACCACCACGTACAGGGTGCAGCCCACTGACACTGTCCGTCAGCTGAAGGAGCAGATCCACGCTCGGCAGGGGCCTCCTGCTGAGCAGCAGCGCCTGACGTACGGCTCCAGGGAGCTGGAGGATCGGCACACGCTGGCGCACTGTGGTGTCCAGAACAGGAGCACCATCTACATGCTCCTGCGGCTTCGGGGGGGTGCAGACCCCCAGCACTCTCAGTTGCCTGCCTGCTCATGCTCCTGAGCATTGCCCCAGCATCACCCCTGCACCCACACTGTCATGCTGGAAATAAATGCCTTGGTAGATCTCTGTGGAGCTTGCTAAGCTGGAGATGGTGCTGAGTGGTATTGGGGGATGGTGGTGGGTAGAATCCCTTGGGATGAGTGGGTTCTTCAGTGCCACTGGCTGCTAGGATGGTACAGGGACACATGGGTGCAGAGCAGTGGTGGTGCCAGAGCCTGGGGTGCCTGGTGGGGGTCTGGAGTGCCAACCCCATGCCATCTTGACCTCAGGAACAAAATGGTTCTATCTTCTGCCTCCCCTCTTCCTGCTCCTGCCTGCAGCAGCCTTTAAACCTTCCCAAATCATGACCCTCATCACCGATGGGAATTTAAGAGTGGCCCCAGTGTTTTGCCTCCCCCCAGCTCCTGTCCTCATCTGGCTCCTGCCCAGGGTCCCCCCTGGAAGCCCAGCTGGCAGGAGGTGGTGCCACACCACTGGAATGTCAACCCGTGGGCTGGGGGTGCCCTACTTGCATCAGTGCCTGCCTGTGCCCATGCAGGAGGCTCAAGTATCCGGGCTGAGGTGCAGCCAGCACTGGGTCATGGCTGGTGGTAGGATTTCACCCCAGGCAATGGGATGTGGCCGGTGCCATTGTCGGTGGGAGGTCTGGTGATGCTGCAGGTAGCAGACGCCGAGATCACCTCCCGTCCCCGGAGGTTGCCACTGGAAGGTTGCCACTGGGGAGTTTCGGTTTCTGTTTTCCAGAAACGAAAGTGCAGGGAGCCAGATGCAGCAGTGCTCTCGGGATGCAGGGGCAGACGCAGACCACAGCCTGAATCGCCTGCTTTATTGTGCTCAATTAGTACAAGCCCCCCGCGCCGCTGCTCTGTCCGGAGCGCTGGATACCATCTCTGTGCCCCCCTCATCTCCCTCCCGGGCCTTCTCCTGCCAGGCCCCCCCATGTCCCACCAAGTGTCCGTCCTGTCCCTTCGGGGTCCTGCCTGTAGCCTCCAGGACCTGAGGGTGGCCCTGCTGCCACGTCCCCAACGGTGTCATGCCCAGGGGAGGCCCGGCCCGGCCCCGCCGCTCCCTCGCCGGGGCAGCTTTACATTCATCCGTAACAGTCGTTAATAAATATTTTGGTGACTGCGGTACCGGCAGTTGCTGCTGCTGAAGCCGGTGGCAAGGGCGGCCGGCAGCCCCTCGAAAGGGTGTCAGCCTGGCTGCCCCCCAGGCCCCACAGTCGCAGTCCCCCACTGCTGTCTGCGGCCGGCTCCGGTGCTGCCGGCGGGCTGGCCGAGGCTGGTGAGGGACTTCGCCCCTGCCCGCGGCTCCGCTCCTAGGCAGAGCCCGGTGCCCGGGCCCGGCCCCGGGGTCACCAGGCGGATGTGCTGCGGGGTCTCCGCTCGGCCCGCGGCCCCTCGTGGGTGCGCCGGCGGCGAGCTTTGCGCGGCTCCTCGCCGTAACTGCGGCCGGGGGATCCGGCCTGGGCACGTGGAGGTGGCAGGGACCTTCCCCGGCTCCAGGGCCGCTGGCAGGCCCTGTCTGCAGCCCCCAACGGCGGGCGCTCCACCAGCTGGAGGAAGTCCCGGTACCAGACTTTGCGGCTGGCAGGCCCGGCGGTGAGCTGGGGGTCTCCGGCGGGTGCCATGCCCACTACCTGCCAAGCACCGATCACCTCCAGGGAGAGCTGCAGCAGGGGCTGGGTGAAGCCATGCTCAGTGGCATGGCAGACGTAGAGGCCGGCATCGGCACGCTGCACGCTGCGCAGGAGGATACCCCGCTCTGTCTGCACCACCCGCTCATCCATCTGCACCTGTGGCACCCATGGGGATGAGCAGTCAGCTTGGCATGGCATGGCATAGTCCCACTGGTGGTACCTGGCTGGGGAAAGCCTACCTCTTGCTGGGGCTCATCTGGGCTACGTTGGTACATCCAGAAGACACGGGCTTGAAGGGATTTGGGGATGCACTCCAGGAAGGCGGTGCTGCCCTCCACCCCATAGAGCTGCTTCTGGGGCACACTGCCTCGACGGGGATCTGGAGGAGACATGGCCCAACTATCAGCCTCTGTCCTGGCAGGGCTAACCCCCAGCCCCCAATTGGGTCCCAGCTCACCTTCTGAGCAGAGCGTATTTGGGTCACCATTACGGATGTCTTGCCGACGAAAACGCCTGCAGGAAGGTGGCAGAGGAGCAGGAGCTGGGGCAGCGGGGCTTGTACCCCTCACCATGGCCTCAGGGCAAGCTGGCTGGCCCAGCATCATACTTTGGCATCTCACCTACCTCTTAGTGTTAGGCACATAACGGGTGCAGGTGGTGCCATCCCAGGCACAGTATGGGTCCCGCGCCAGGCAGCACTCAGCACAGGCTTTGCCGTAGGCACCACAGCGGTGCAGGGACAGCTGGGCCAGTGCTGTAGCTGAGCCAGCATAGAGTTGATGCTGTGGAGGAGAGCAGGCCTGAGCACTCCTATGCTGTGGCATGGGGCCCAGTAAAGCCATGGTGGAACACAGGGACCCACCTGGGATTCCCACTTACCCGCTTTGAAGAGAGCTGCAGGCTGGTGACAGGGGAGGCATCCTGCAGGCAGAGTATGAGCAGGGGTTAGGGGCTGGGGGGGGTGGAGGGACATCAGGCATCCAGGCTGCTAGCTCACACATCCTGGCAGCTGGAGCACTCAGCGTAGTCCAGAGTACATGCAGCACACAGGGGTGCTGGGGAGCTCTGACTGGGGTGGTGCAGGGTGCCTCCCCTCACCTGGAAGACCTGCAGCTCCTCCAGCAGCAGTGGCTCCATGTGGTGCCAGCTCTCCTTGGCCATTGAGACTACCTTCAGCACTGTGCCAATGTCTGTGGGTAGGGAGGAGTGAGGCTGCAGGTCCCAGCCCCAGCATCCCCCCAGCCATCCACCCCTGCCCTGGCCTGGGGGTCACCACGTGCCTGTGCCAATGAAGAGGACGTCGTAGTGGCCATCAGCAGCAGCGACACGGTCCACAGCAATGCGGGTGAAAGTGTAGGGAACGGAGGCTTGCAGGAAGAGGGGGCGCTGGCTGTGGGGCAGCACTGGGTTGTACATCAGTGGGTGGTGCCGGGCAAACTGGATCACCTCATCCGGGAAATCTTTGGTGGAGCCAAAGGTGCCAAAGGTTTTGCTGGGGCACTGCAGGGAGGCATCACTGACTCAGCAAGGGTCTCACTCCCCACGCACCCCAGATACCAACATCCTACTGGTGGCAGCTTGGACACCTCTCTGCCACATACCATGCCTGGGCGGGGGTATGGCACACGTCCCTGATATGACACCCACTGATAGTTGGGGCCTTCCTTGTGTGCGAAGGGGCCCAGGAAAGCTCGGCGAATGTCGGCCATGGTATAGACACAAACAGCTGAGCCCTGGAAAACAGAGCTGGTGGGGGAGAGATAGGGTGATGTGAAGGACAAGGGTGGCACTGTCAGCCATGGGAGGTGCAGTAAGGAGGGGGCTCAACCTGGAAGTGGAGAAGATGGCATAGACCAGGGGGTTGCGCTTGTCCTTTGTCTGCAGCAGGAAGACATCTCCTGTAAGACAGAAGGGCATCAGCACTGCCCTAATGTGCCAGGACCACACCTGACCACCCTAGGGGGCGCATCCTTATCCCCCTACTCACGGAGCTCATTGAAGTGGGTGTCTGCCCCATCAGGTCCTGGCACAGCACAGACGAGACGTGCCTTCAGGAAGGTTGTCCACTTGTTCACCAGGCTGCGCTGCCCACCCATGTCATTCTGCCAAAAGAGGATACCAACGTCAGTAGCAGTGGGTGGCACCCACAGGTACCTCTGGACCCCAGTCCACCCACCTGTGGATGCTCTTACCCGGCAGATCTGGCCAATACGGGCAAATGTGGTCTTGCCCAGGCCCTGCTGACGTTCCACGGCCGTCTCACGGAAGAAGAAGTAGATCTTGTCATCATCAGGGTCCTCGCTTTCTGGCACCCAAAAAACAGCCACGAACTTGGGCTCTGCGGGCAGAAGGGTACTTCCTCCAGTGCCTCTGCTATCTCTGCTCCCTGGGCACCCACTGGGGTCCCAAGTGAGCACAGATCTGTCTCTGCCCAGCTGCAGGGCAGAAGCAGAGTGACAGTGGGACCCCACCAGGCACCAGAGGTCTGCAAGAGGCACAGACCACCCCCGAATCACCCTGCACAAGCAGTGGAGGACAGAGCGTAGCTGAGCCTGGAGCACTCACTGCCCCAGTATCTCCAGGGAGCAGAGATGCCGTGCCGAGGTGCCAGCAGCCCCATTGCCGTCCTGCTCCCTGGCACTGACCGTTGAGCCAGCGAGAGTCGTGCTGCTCAGTGCGGATGGAGGGACGTTGGCCCAGGCTGCGGAAGATGGTAAAGTCACGGCCCATCAGATCGGTGGCCACCCCGGAGTAGAGCTCCTCTCCTGGCAGGCACCGAGGGAAGTGTTATGGGGCACCCCCTGGCACCTCCCACCACACTGCACCCCAGCACCAGGTTTGGCTCTCCCTTACCCATGAGGACAGAAGCAGCTGCATGCTGGGGGTCATAGGGGCTCTTCCCCTTGCCATCCTCAGTGCGCTGAGGGTCCAGCTTGAAGATGGGCTCCTGGAGGGGGTAAGGATGGGTGGGGGGGTGGGTGGCAGCAGGTGGGGGCCATGGTGATGCTGGGGCAGCATGGGCCTCACCTCTGCATGCTGGCCAGCCTCCACGAAGGCACAGACCGGATGGAAGGCACCAGTGCCGCAGGCGTACAGGTGGGTCCGGTTGTAGGCATGGAGTATCTTCACAAAATTCATGCACTCAGCCTGGAGGCAGAGGGCATAGGAAGATGGTATTAGAGTGGCTCCTTGGCACTCCCCCTGGCATCCCCAGGCATCCCCAGAAACTCACAGTGATGTCCTTGCCAGCCCAGTTGCACTCCTCCCTCCATTCGACTGGTGCTGGCCAGTAGATCTGCAGGGTGTCAGGGAAAGAGGGATGTTCACAGCTCTGGGGAGTGCCTCGGGCCACCCAGCCGGTGTGTCCTCCCCAGTTACCTTCCTGTCCCGCTGACTGATGTCATCCAGGGCCAGGGAGAGCAGGTGGTTCTGGGCGCCGACAAAGAGGCGGCCACGCTCCTCGTCCAGCAGCAGGGCCTCGTAGCAGCATGAGCGCTCCAGCGTGAAGAGCTGCAGCCCGTGGCGAGCCCGCAGCTCTGCCAGGAGCCAGCAGCACTGTTCAGCTGGGCCCCGCCACGGCACCTGCCACTGTCTCTGTGTGTTCTCCTGCCCCAGAGGTGCCCCGCAGGGACCTGGGTCTGCCCATGACTCCCCTGCCATGCCAACCCCTCCCCCAAACCTGTCCTACTCGCTTAACTGGGTTCATTAACCCTCTGCCAGCCCAGCACCCATCCTCACACCAGTCTGGCACCTATCCCTCAACTAGCTAGCACCCATTCCTACGCCATCCACCACCTATCCCTATGCTGGCCCAGCACTCATCCCCACACCACCCAGCACCCAACTGTGACCCAGCCCAGCGCCCATCTCTGTGCCCCCCAGCACCCAACTCTGACCCAGCCCAGCAGCCATCCCTGTGTCTCTCAGCACCCAACCCTGCACCACCCACCCTAGCAACAGGCAATGGGGGAGAAGCAGCCATTCCCTGCCCTGCGGAACTAATCCCACCGTGGCGGGAACAAACAGCCCTTTGTCAGGCTGGGAGGAGAACGCTCACTGGGACCTGCTGCTGGACAAAGACCCTGCGCCGTGCTGGAGCCCACAGAGTAGGCAGCCAGGTCATGGCACTGGCTCCCCGGCCAGTACAGTGTCCCACAGTGCCACGGCACAGCAGCTGTGGTTAGGGAGTGCCACCACGGTGCACTGCAGGGGTATGGGCACCTGAGCCAGCACATGCCAGGGTCAAGAGTGCACTTCAGTGCAGGCATGGCCCTGAGGGCAGGCAGGTGGCCCTGGAGGGTTGGCAGA
The DNA here is from genome assembly GCF_014839835.1 of Dryobates pubescens. Lineage (NCBI taxonomy): Eukaryota > Metazoa > Chordata > Aves > Piciformes > Picidae > Dryobates > Dryobates pubescens. Next base: position 62,383,188 of record NC_071612.1, read on the forward strand.
TTGGAACCTGGCAGCCCGTGCCAATGTCCATCACCCTACAGGAAGGGCAGCAACAGTGCTGGTGAGGCAGCAGTGATGGTGTTTCTCACCTCTTCTGCCTTGCTGCCCTCCAGGATGCTCTGGTCGCCAGGGATGATGCTGAGTGCTGACAAAGGACCAGCGTACCCGTGCCCGACCCCCCATCCCCTCACCCTGCTTGCGTCCCATGCTCACCAGGGAAGGCCAGCTTGAGGCGGGGGGTGGCAGTGGGTGGGGGCTGGCCGGCGGCGGGGCCACACAGCAGGAGTAGGACTAGAAGCAGGAGCAGCGTGCAACTCATGGCTGGGGGCGGGCTGGCGGCTTGGTGGCTGGGGCAGAGAACAGAGACCTCAGCTCGGGTTACAGCTCCCAGACCATGATCTCTCCCGGGGATGGGTACTGCTGATGGGATACAGAGAGCCCTGAGCATCAGTGTAGGGCAATCCCAGAACAATACAAGGTCACCCCCCAGACTGGGCTCGACCCAGTGATTGGGGGGGAACATGGGACAGCCACATCCCTTCCTGGACTTTAAGCCCCAGTTAAGCCAGCCTGAACCATAAGGAGCTTTAGGAGAACCCTTCTTGCTCCTGCCTGTGGGGAAACTGAGGCAGCCCAGCTGATTAGCTCCTGGCCTTCCCCATGCCTGCCCAAGCCCTGCTGTTAGAAGGTCACTGGGCTGTGCCCATTCCGGCCTGCAAGTGGAGAACTATCCTGTGGGGACAGGGACAAGGACAGAACACATGCTGGAGTACTGTCAGCTAGACAGGGAACCCTGGGCAGGCAGCTGGCTCCTGAACACTCCCATGATTTGGCCCCTGGCCCTCCAAGTATCATCATGTGAACAGGAGCTTGGTTTGGGACAGGGCCGGCTCTGGCCAGGCAGATGTTCAAAGACTATAGGTGAGCCCACACTGGTGTGTCCACCATCCTCATAGGCACCCACTACAGGGTGAGAATAGCTCCACCAGCTCCAGCACTGGCATGCTTTTCCCTGGGGAGCAGGAGGTGATGGTTATCATGAGCACTGTGCCAACATGCAGCTTCCTGCCTTGCCCGCCAGCCATACCACGGGCAGCTGCAGGCAGCTGGGGCACGCCAGCCAGCACCTCCCCATGCCGCGTGCAGAGCACAAGCCTGGCCACACCAGTCACCAGCTTCTGGTGCAGATGATGGGTTTCACCTGTGCCACTGCCATCGTGGCCTTGCTGGGTCACCACTGATGACCAAAAACCCTGCCACAGAACCAGGGTTCGGCGCAATTGCCCCAGGCTACAACACCCAGCTCAGCCATGGGGTGAGATGGGACATGGTGGTTGCCAGGCCAGGGGGCAAATGTGTGTGGCAGTGTCTGGCAGAGATCTGGGCACATCTGCCTGTTGCTTGGCATGGCCAGCCAGGGCATGCCCTGGGCTACATCGGGCAGGGGCAACTGGAGGTGATGGCTGGGTGAGGAGAGAGTTCTGGGCTGTCAGTGGGCAGCAGGCAGGAGCCCCAGCCGGGCATGGTGCTGTGGGGCTGGGCTGCCCAGTCACTTGGCAAGAGGGCCACAGATGCTAATAGCATTTCCAGAGATGCTGGGACAAGGCAGGTGACCTGTGTGGGTCTGCCAGCCCCTTCAGCCAGCCAGCCACAGCCGTGCCGGGGGCACTGGGGGTTCTTCCTGCCTGCCTGGGACTTGCCAACGCCTGATGAGGGCCCAGGGCAGACCTCCGGGCACGGACTCCCAACGCCGTCTGCCCCGACCCGATGGTGGCGCGGGAGGCAGGTCGTGGGGAGCAGGTGGGCAGCACTGGACACTACCGGTGTCAACACTTGCAAATCCAGCCCCTGAGACCCGCGGTGCCAATCACCCCTGGTCCCCGATGCCAGCCTCAGCACGGAGTCAGCGCCCGTACTCCTGGTGCCAGCCCAGACAAACCCGGCCACTTCGGTGTCAGCCGGGAGACGGACCGTGCCGCCAGCACCACCACCCCGCCCCCCCACCCCCGGTGCCAGCTCGGACAGACCCCGACGGCAGCGCAGAGACCCCCGACCCGGGACACCCCGTCTCCGACCCGGGAGCCCCCCGTCTCCGGCATACTCCAGCACCCTGCCCGACCCACGACACCCACCTGGGTCCCGACTCGGCTCGGCGCGGCCCGGCCCCGCCCTCCGCGTCCGCTGGGAAGGAGCGAGGCGGCCCCGGCGGGGCGGGGCGGGGCGCGGCCCGGCGCGGCCTGGGGTTAGCAGGGGGAGGAATGTGTGCGCATAGGCGAGGGCACACACGCTCGTGTACAAACATGCACACACGTGCGAGCGGGCGCAAGCACCCAGGCAACCACACACACGCGTGCTAACTCCTTCATGAACACTCACATGCGTGTGTAAACTCACAGACGTGCAAGCAGGCATGTGTGAGAACACAGCCATGCACAAACACCCCCACACACACACGTGTGCAAGCACACCCGCTCAGACTCACATGCAAGCACAGAGTGCACACAGGCACACGCACACAGGGGCACAAACACACACAGCACACACACAGGAGCACACATTCACACAGGAGCACGCAATCACACACAGGAGCACACACTCACACAGGAGCACACTCATGCCCCCTGGGACACACTGCCACCCACGTGGTGTACAGTGACACCCATGATGACACCCACTGCCCGTAGGGCAGAGCGAAGAATGCCACAGTACATGAGTGGCACAGCACACCAATGGCAGGACTGCTTCGGCCCTGGGGCAGGCAGCTGCCACCTGGGTGCTTCCTGCCTAGGTGTGGGGTGCTGTGGTGTGCTGGGGCCATGCCAGGGACACTGGGGGCCTTGGTGGGGGCGGCAGGGGGCTGGTTCTGTGCCCCGCTCAGCTGCAGCCCAGATGTCTGGCCTGGGCCCAGCCCGGAGCAAACAAAATTCCTCTACTGCTTCCCATTTTCCAGCCATCGCTGCCAAGAATAGCAAGTGCTGAGTGGTGCCGGCAACGCGGCCACGCGTGCCTCAGTGGGCAGGGCTCGGGGCAGGGGGGGACACGGGTGGCCCTGGGGGCTACCCATTCCTTGTCCTTCCTGCACCCCTGGCTGTCCCTATGGGTGGAGGAGTCCAGGAAGGTGGATCTGGTGTGAGTGGGGAGGTGGAGGGTGGAGGTAGCAGTAGGTGCAGGCAGCAGCAGGTACAGGTGGGCTGGCAGAGAGTGCAGGAAGGCTTGGCAGCAGATGCAGGAAGCTGGCAGCAGGCACAGGCTGGCAGCAGGTGCTGACAGCCTGGTAGTGGGTGGAGGCAAGTCAGGTGCAGGTGCAGGCAGACAGCTGGCACATGCAGGCAGTGGCTTCAGCAGGCTGTGGCAGCTGTGCAGGCAGGCACAGGCAGGATGACAGCAGGCAGGAGAAGCTGTGCCAGGCAGAGTGCCTGGGCAATGCTTTTCCATCTTACTGCTGGTAACCCTTCTACTGTACTGCTGGTAACCTTTCTACTGTACTGCTGCACTGGTGTGACAGAAGGATGGTGTCAGGCACCAGCCCAGCACCACCACTTATGCTTTCTCAGTCATTCCATGGTGCCAGGTGACAGCCCAGAGCCATAGGTGGCAAAGGGGATGGGGACAGAGAGAGGACAGAGTAGATGGAAGGGGTGCTGCTGGCACTGGTATGGCATGGGTTACTCTGCCGTAAGACCTTGCTCAGGAGCTGCAGCAGGACTTTGGGCTGAATGACCCCCACAGGATTGGGCATAGTGTCTCTATTCCCCCCTAACATGGCAGGCTGGGACAGGGTGGGTGGGGATGTTGTGCCCCACCCTGTATAGTGGGCACCTTCTTATGCTGTGCCAGCACTATGCCTCAGTTTCTCTTCACCCAGCTAGGATCTTTTCACCTAGTGCCACTCCTGGCATGTGTGGTGAGGTGGCTGGGTGGCGTCACCATCACTCCAGCTCCAGAGCCCTGCGGGAACCTCCCTGGCAGCAGTTCTGCCTGGAGAAACCATCAGGCGTCAGAAAGGCCGGGCTTCCATCCCGGAAAATCGGAGCGGCAGGGATGTGCCACGTCACCTGCTGGCCACCCCTTCCCGCGGCGCCGGGGGTTTTCTGGCAAGCGCTGTAGCCTCTGGGCGCTGACATGGTGGCTGTCCCCATCTGGAACGGGCATTGGCACCAGCATCCCGCCCTCGTGCCCATGCTGCTCTCTGTTAGCCCTGCTGAGGGCGGTACAGCCAGGTGCCGGGAGCCTGGCTCCCCACCAGCGTGAGGGTGGCACCGCCGACGGCACGAGCAGGTGCTGGCACCTTCACTCCTTTGATCCCTTCCCTGCTGCCGGTGGATCCGTGCTTCCTCTGCCAAATCTCCCCCGGCGGTTCCGTATCTGGCGAGCATTCTAGCTCTGCCAGAATCGTGTGAGCCCCCGGCGGTGTTTGCGGTAGGAAACGGCTCCTCTCCGCCTACACAGAGTTCCTGGGGGTGCTGAGGCAGCAGGCAGCGGCTGACGGCTCCTGCACCTCCTGGGCTGGTGGATGAGCTAGCCCTGTATGGGTGTATCTGTGCCGTGGGATGGGTAACTGGTACTGGTGGCTGCTGGAGAGCCAGCACGGAGGGAGACAGACTAGGATGAACACCTCTTACCCACTGGGATGGGGACAAATCCTGCACCCCAAACAGGAGCAGTACCTCACTGAGATAGCCCTGGGGATGCCACAGAGACCTGCAGGGTGGCCCAACTCCCTGAGGGGTAGGGAATCTCCCTCCACCCTAGGGGAGTCATCATGGCAGAGGCTGGCCAAAACCCAGGGGAGCAAGGTGAGCTGTGCTTTGCTGACCAGTGCTTTAGCATCCCTATGCCACCTGAGCTTGGGATGGCCCTGCTTCCCAAGAGCTACAGTTTTGCAGTGGGATGGCCTTTGTCAGCATTGCTAGTGACACTGCTGGCTTGTTGCAGGGAAAGGAGGAAGAAGAGAGAGGAGAGGTATCTTCACTCCAGCCTGCACCCATGTGGCTGGAGCATGCGCTCTTTGAGATGCAATTCCCTGGGCTTAGCCACTCCAGAAAGTTCTCAGCTTTAGGCTTCCTCTGGGAGCCCCCCCGGCATGGGAACTTTCACTCTCTGCCTCTGTGGCTCCTCCATCCCTGGTTAGGTTAGATCCCCATACCAAGCCTTGCTTCCCACTGCAGCCTGCAGCTTTTCCAGGGTGTGAGGTGAGCCCTGCTGTGACCTAAACATCTTGAGGATCCTATCAATGCTTTGATGGTGTCTCCTTGCCAGAACACCTGGCTTGGCAGTACATCAAGACAGGAAAGGGGCTACATGTCCATGTGGCACACGTTATTGGGCCATGGGTTGCCATCAGGCCTCAGGTGCAAGAGGATGATGCGCCAGGCCAGGCTGGAGCCCATGGAGTGCCATGTGTGCTGTTGTGAGAGCTTGGCTGACAGAAAACAAATGCACCTGAGCCAGCTGCAGCTTTGTAGTGTGGCATGATGGCAATATCCTGGGGACACCAGCTCAGGAGATATTTCATCTGTGGATACACTGCCCCAATCCTGCATCCACTCCACCATCACAACATGCCACTGGAAACCCCCACAGCAGGGAGCCACGTGGCCCCAGCACATTCCTGCCGGGATTAGGTACCAGTTCCTGGCAGCACCATGCTGGTGTAGTCTAGCTAATCCTTTTTTAATTGTCCCCACCCTGCTCTGGTCGACTCAGGGGATATGGGGTCCCGGGGCCATTCCAGCGCTTGAGCCCATCTTGGGTATCATCACTGGGTGTCTCTGCTGTGGGACTGAGTCATGGGGTGCATGGTGAACCTTTGTGGAAGCACAACAGCTTGGGAAAGGGAGGGATTATGGGCTTCTAGGATCCCATCCTGCTGCCCTAGAGTGACTCTGTCCTCATCCTCATTACTACTGGCAGCCAGGCTCCAGGGCAGGCAGATAGGCTGTGTCCTATGTGCTGAGCTTGAAGCTCTTCAAAACCATTCCAGATGGGCAGGAGCCTGTAAGGCACCAAAAATTATTATAGATGTAGCTCCACATTGTTGGGAGAATTGTTTGGAGCACAGGGAGCCTGGCCTTGGCTCCCAGGGTCGACCAAGGGACTTTGAGACCCTGGAGACGCTCTGGCGACAGAGTCGACAGAGAGACTTTAGGACCTTGGAGTCTGCACCAGCCGAGCGTTCCACCGCCGAATCGGGGCGGGTGGCTATACTTAACCGCAGCGTGAAGCTATAAAAGCTGTCATGGTATGGCGGACTGGGGATCAGCTGCAAGGGGATCAGCTGCTATGGGAATTGACTACTGCTGAGGAAGATGTGCTGAGAAGTCTGTCGAGGACTGCTGAGAATAGCAGCTGGGAGCTGAGCTATCTCAGAACCTGTTAACAGCTGCGGAGACCTGCTGCTGGGGGTCTCTGCTAGCTGCCATCACCTGGAGAACTGCCATTGCGACTCCTGAGAGCTGCCATTGCCCCAGAGAGCCATCATCACCGCCCTGGAGAGCTGCCAACCTACCTGGCCCCCTCTCGCCACCCCTGTTCGCGTCATCCCCGCTCGCGTGATCGCGCCGCATGCTCCCTACAGGTCGGACCCCCGTGGCGTTTATACCTGCTGCCTGTTAAAGAGGTTTGGCACTTGGCTCCGTTGGAGTCTTGATTCTGTTCCCGAGAACGTTAAGTTAGTCACGCTAAAGATCCACCTGGGCATCACTCAAGAAGTTAAGTTCAGCTCTTTTGATATCTGAGGACTAACTGGAAAACAAGGGGTCTTAACTTCTGCTAAATTATCCACCATTGCATCATGAGAGAGTCTCAGTGGAGCCATGGCACACAGGGCACGGCACACAGGCTCTCTGCTGCAGGCCTGGCCCTTTCTGTGTCCTGCTGGAAAGGCAGGAGAGATGCTGACAGTGTCTCCTTGCCTGCTTCCCTACCCCAGCCCCTCTGGCCCTTCCCTGTGCCACACCAACTGGTGGCATCCAGCGCCTCTGGGCTTTAAAAATAGGCTGGTGTCCCTGCCACAGGGTTGGTAATTTTAGCTGGGGTGTGTCTGGCTGGGAAGCATGCAGGACCGTTCATTTTGCTCTGGCTGGCCTGACTACGTCCACACCCAGGTCAGTCACCTGCTGCCCACTCACTCATCTCTCTCCTGGGGCAGCACACAGCTTTGTTCACCTTGGCATTGGTAATGCCTGGTAGGATGGCCAGGACAGGGGAGTGGGGACAAGGGTGCCTGGATCCCCCCCTCAGCCTGTCTGTTCCCTATCTGTTGCATTTTCCCCCCAAAGCTGGTGGCATTGAAGAGCAGCATCCTACTGCCACAGCACCCAGCAGCACCCAGCCAGGCAGTAGCAGACACCCTGCTCTGCCCACTCTCCTCCTCTCACCCTGGCCCCCCAAGACAACAGCCACTTCAGATTGCCTCCCACGGTGCTCCCGCAGAGCCGTGGCGGCTGGGAAGTCTGGGGGACCACCACTGAGAATAATGCAGCTATTGAGGGCTGAGCAGGCGGCCCTAGCACGGCACAATAGAGCCTTGTCTGCTGGCCCAGCTCCCGCTCCTGCCCAGCCTCGTGCCCAGCATTGGGTTCCTCTCTTCCCCAGATGACTCAGAGCTCTCCCAGGTGCCATCCAGGGCAAGCACCGCTGGGGCTGAGCTGGTGAGCATGGTGCAGAAAGTCGCAGATGGGAGAGCACTAGGTGAACCTCCTTTTCCCTCAGCCAGCCCCAGAGGAAGGGGCATTGCCCAGTGCATCAGTGCTTGCCCTGATCACCCCAGCTGGGACCGGACTTGGGAGTCCCCACTCAGCTGTGGGGTGACGGGAACAAGGTCACGGCATGTGCCTGGTGATGCCTTCACTTCCCTCTCAGGCCATATCTGAGCCCACCAGCACTCAGCACACACAGAGGGGAGCCAAGGACCTGACATCCCCCCCTGGAGAACTCTCCCACTACAGCACATACCCCACCCCAACCCCACAGTCCCCTTCAGTGGGCAGCCCAGTGCCCTGGAGCCGCTGTCTCACCTGCTACAGTGCGTGGGCTTTGCTGGAGCTTGCTTGCCTCCTCTTCTGGTGGGTGAACTGGGGCTGTGGCTGCCGCCTGCTCTTTAAACCCCAAATCCCTGGTGCTGGGCACCAATCCCGCCGGCGGCGGGGGTGGAGGGAGGGGACGCAAAGCCCCGGTCCCTGCTCTCAGGGCCAGCACCAACAAAAGACAACTGTATTCCGTGACCTCCCTGTGTACCCAGCGACCCGGCCAGCTGCTCCGAGACAGTGCCTTCAGATCCCGGAGCTCCCTGGATGCCGCCACTCCCTTCACCTGTATCGGGAAGGCAGGAGAGGTGTGGGTGAGCCGTGGGTTCCTGATTGCAGCTGTGGAGACTCACAACATCCGCAAGGACCTGGTCCTTCTGCCTGGAGGGGTGTGAGGGCAAAGGCGCTTTCTGTCATTCCCTGCTTCGTGTGCTCCTGCAAACCCCAGTGGGGCTGGAGGAGGATGATGGGGTCGTGGCTGCTGCCATGGTGCTCATGCCCAGGGGACTCACCCCATGGGACCCTCACAGCCCCACCCCACTGGGGCAATGGAGCTGGAGAGCTGCCTGTGAAGCATCTCTGTGGTCCGAAGGCCGAGCAGCCTGTGCTGCCTCATTAACGCAGGGTAAATGTGTAACAAGCTGTCAGCCAGGCCAGGGCAGTTGGAGCTTCACGGCTCATTTCGCCAACCCAGCATGCCAGGATCCAGGGATGTGGTGGCTGTACCCAGCAGGATCCACACATCCAGGGCAGAAGGGAGAAGAAAGGTCTGTCTTGTGGCCAGGCACGATGGAGTGACTTCAGCGCTTGCTGGGAGGAATGGAGAGGGCAGTAAGCAGAGCTAGGACAGGAACAAGCCCATTCATGGAGTGGGAAAGCTGACACACCACCCACGCCTGCCCCAGCCTCCAAAAGGCTGTGGCTGAGCCCAGCTGCCCACCAGCAGGACACGAGGGTGGGGGAGCCGGGCTCTGCTTCATGGTGCCCGCCGGCACAGGAAGCAATAGGCACTGATTTAATAAAGAAAACAACCAGAATATTTTCCATTTGAAGGCAAGATTTCCCCTCCCCCTGGTATGGTAGTGGCCAGGTGCTTGGCATGGCTGCCCCAGAGGCCGTGGAGCCTCTGCCTGTGGAGATGGGCTGGGTTGGCAATTGCTCTGCAGTGGGAGTTGGGGGCTATGGGGTCTGCCAGCACCGTCTGTGCTGGGGAGTTGCGTGCGGTAGTTTAACGCTGGGGGGAAATTTCAACCCACCACATTATGCCAGGCCCCAGCTACCTTCCTAGGATCTGTGCCCTGTGCAGGAATAGAGGGGCTGGGGGGACCAGAAACTGGGATGTCGGTGCCGCTGTGGAGATGTACTTATGCCTGTGCAGCTGCAGGCCATGGTGTTGTTACAAATGACCGAGCCAATTAAAGTTGATTGGTTATAGTTTTAATTCGAAAGGAGCAATTTTAAAGCAATAAGAGACATGCAGAACAGCGGCTGGGTGCTCAATGCACACTACTGACTTTCTAACTACCCTTTAAATATTCTACCCTTAATACATATGCATATAAAGGTGGGTTTATTTAAATTAGTTTGCCCTTCTGGTGGTCTTTCAATGATGTAATCCTCTAGTCAGCACAGCCGGTGTGCTAAGGCCTTGTGATTGTGTCTTTTTAGCTCTGTTACAACCAACGTCCTTCCCAGGGATGGGTTTTCACATAGGTTCTGTTAATTCTCACAGTTGTCCCTTGTGTCCACGTCTTCTGTGGCAATCTCTTCCTTTCTCATCCTTGAACAACTTATTATTTCATGATACTCCAACTGTTAGCTGTTAATTCCTCACCTTTCACTAGGGCAGTAGTATACATACATTAAAGCAAATAAAATTAATAAACAACAGGTTATAACAAAACCTAAAATCTTACTCTGTACTAAAACAAGTCAAATTAATCATAAACAACTGATTGTAATAAGGCCTAAAAAGAATCTCACTCTAGTTACATATGTAAGTTCCCAGTGTCTGATCCCTTGTTTCATCATTCATGCTCCTGCTTTTGCTTTAATCAAAAACCATCTAACTGACACAAATTATCGTTCCATTTATCACAGTGTGCCACAGCTGACGGGGTGCTGATGCGTACCTCGCTGTGCTGTGGTGTGCTGAATACCACAAGGTACTGTGCAGCGTTGAACCCCATGGGTAGTTTTTGGTTGTCTGGGGACCCCAGGGTGTGGGGGATCCCCCCCAGGTGACACACCCAACCCTTAGAATCATAGAAGTTTTAGTTGGAAAAGACCTTTAGGATCATCAAGTCCAACTGTTAACCCAGCACTGCCAGGTCACCACTAAACCGTGTCCCTCAGCACCACATCTCCACAGCTTTCAAACACAGGAAGGGATGGGGACTCCATCACTGCCCTGAGCAGTCTGTTCCTGTGGGAGTACTTGAGAGAAGCCAAGGCTGCCCCATGGTAGGATGAGCTGTGTGGAGAGAAGGCTTCTGTGGACGCATGAGCATGATGGAGTGGTGGGTGCTGGGAAAGCCCCAGTGGGGCCAGGCAAGATGCAAGGTGGGAGCGAGGAGGACACAAGCAGGGCCCGGGCAAGGTGCGGGCAGAATGCAGGCAGGGTACGGGCAGGGCGGAGACGAGGCCTGTCCTACCCGCAGCCGCCGTCAGAGGGCGATCGGGGCCCATCCTGTTGGGCCGGGGAGGGGCTGAGCCGGGGCGGGGCCAGCGGGGTGTGGGCGGGGACCGAGCCTGACGTGGAGCATCCAGAACCCGGATATGGGACGGGCAGAGCTGGGGCGTGTGGGTGTCCGGAGCCGGGCATGGGGCAGCCGGTACCGCCGTGGGGCTGCTGTGGGCACTCTGGTGCTGGGGCTTTCGCCCCTCTCCCACCCGTGAGCGTGGTAGCAGGGCAGGGCCGGGCCGTCCCCAGCCATGGCGCAGATGTCCCGGGACGTCACGGGACCGCAGCATCTTGCGTGGGCGGTGTGCCGGCGTCACCAGCGCCATGCTCGGGGATTCAGCCGGTGGGAACCGGGAGCAGCTGGCTGGCTGCGGCCGTGGCACTGCCGTCACCTTGCCGGCAGCTGTCCGTGCCCCGGCACCTGTACCTCGTCCTCCCTGAGGACAAGCCGGAGCTGCAGTGCCAGTAGGGTGACTGGAAGCCTGTGTCCTCTGTCCCCGCTCTAGCCACAGTGCAGTCACTGCTAGTGGCAGCATCCCCCAAGCCCATCTAGGCCATGCTTCCATTGCCAGCCAAGCCTGGAGCTGGTGATGGATGGGTAGCAGGTGGGGCTTACTGCCCACAGGCAGGGTGGGGGTCCCAGAGATGCTGCAAAGCAAGTGGGGGCTTTGAATGGTGTGGGGTACACGGGAGAAATGGGAGTGGAGCTGTCTTCCAGCATCTCCCGATGTTACAATGGGAGTGGGGTGCCCCTCTGATGGGAAAGGTCCTAGATGTAGAGCAGGGTGGGGGATTTCCATGAAGAGCTGTGTTCTGCTGGTGGGGAAGGGTTTCAGGTAATTGAACTGCGGGGGAAGAGTCGGGCAGCTGGGCAGGGCGGGGGCACGTGCCCCTGGCACATGATGGTTGCCCGCTTCCAGCCGGCTGGTCCCAGCTGGCCCACAGTCCCCGGGACTGGCCCAGCCCCATGGCAAACAGTGCTGAACTGAGCAAGGAAGGACCGTCCAATACCCCGGGCTAGCAGTCCCAGGGCTACCCCAGCTGTACTTCATCACTTTCACCACTGTGCTGCCCACTGCATCGCAGCCCTTCCACCAGCATGCTGGGTGCTTACTCCTGCTCCCTCCTCTGGTTCCCTCCTCAGCCTTTGCAGCTCTCAGACTCTTTCCTGGCTGTGGGGCAGGTAGATTGGTACTGCTGGCAACTCTGCTTGGCACAGAGGGTCCCAGGGACAGAAGTACTGGCGGTTGCCATGTGCCTGGCCACGTGCTGGTGGTGACGGAGGCTGGCTGGGGCTGTTCTGCTCTGTTTGCTCAGCCGTGGGGACGGCCAGTGATGCGGATCAAGGCTGATGTCCTCTGGGCAGCCAATTGTTGGCCAGCTTGGAGGGGAGGGAGAGGGGCAACCGCCCCAGGGCTTTCCCAACCATAGAGTGGGCTGCCATGCGAGCACTGCCCAGCCTGAAATGGTGCCACACTCAACCCACCCAAGCGCATGGTTGGGTGATGCTAGCAAGGACCAGGAGATGCCCACAGGAACCTTGGCACACAGGTGGCACACACCACCTGTGCTCCACTGCTGCAGGAGCATGGGGACCCCAGTGCTGGGGGACATGGCAGTCTCAGTCCTGAGCACTAGCATGTCACTATGGGCTTGTTCCACTGAATCATTTTCCCTGGGGGGCCATGAAAGGGCCTTTATCCCTTCACCTCCTCGTGTCTGTGTCACGTTTGGCAGGACGCTGTACTGCTGTCTGGCCCTAGGACTGCCAGTCACCCTGGTGAGGGTGGGGGCCTGGCACAGTCAGGGAGTGAGAAAAATGGCTACATGAGCTGTACCTGCTTCCAGACAGTTCTGGACTCACCATTACCTCCCTGGGAGAGGAGGGATATGCCTGTGGCTGTGTCTCTCTTTTTGGCCTGGTTATTTGGATCTTTAAACATGTTACGGTCATGTGGGCAAAAAGGCATCCCTGGTCCTTCCCTACTCCCCAGCTCCCCAGCCATCTGCCATCCCATTGCTGAGACCCTGGGCAACATGCCTGTCCCCCCTTGAGGCTCTGACAGCCATCTCCTCACTTGTGACAGCTTGCTGGGGAGCTCAGATTTGAACAAGAGAACCCCTCAGGGCACTATGGGTACCCCCAGCATTGCCCTACATTTCCTTCCATTGCCCCATGCTAGGGTCCTGCTCCTGTTCTGGAACTGCCAGCTGTGGCTTGGAACTGGACCTGGCATTCCAGGGAAGATTTGTCCCTGCACCCAACTCAGGTGGGTTTTGAAGTATAGGGCAGCCCAGCCGGGCTGTCCTGTGCTGCTTGGAGGCTCTGGGAGCTGCCTGTACTCCTTCCTTGTCCATGGGAATCCTGGGAGACTGCAGCACAGATTGTCAAGGTCCCTGTGGGATAGAGGACTCCAGGGCTTGGGGGAGCTGATGGAGGGCAGCTCATGGCCTGTAGACTTTTCATGCATGTGGGATTGTCCCCTGTAGACTGGCTGGTCCATTGGCTCCCCCAGCATTTTGGGGCATTAGCACTATTCTGAGGGATAGCTGCCAGTGCATCCCCTTCACAGGTGATAACCAGTCCCTCTTTGCCTGCTGAAGAGAAAACTCTGCCAGCCCTATCCTAAACTTTCCAATTAAACGTGGGAAGCAATGGGGCCCAGCAACTGGAGACACTGGAGAAACAGGCCAAGGCTGAGAAGAGCTGGCCCAGATCAGAGCACTGAGTACTAGACTTTTTGAGACCATCGTGGCCACTTAGGCTCTTTTGGCTTTAAAGCTATTTGAGTTGCATTTAAAAGCATTAAAGTCCTCGGTAAGTCTTGCTTAATTGCCTTAAAGGCATTTAAGCCATTGCTGCAGGATGCCAAGTGCACAGGAGCAAAGCCCCTGGCCCTGGTGGAGCTGTGGGTGCTGCCAGTGGGGACATCAGGGGTGGGACTGTCCCTCCTGAATGGCAGATGATCAGCTCCTGCTTGCACCTCTGGAGGTGACAGGGCCTTCTGTGCTAAGAGGAAGAGTTTATCTCTATCTCCAAGGGCTCAGGGCATCCTCCTGCCTTCAAGTGCCTCCAGGCAGCTGTGTGCCTGGAAGGCTGGAAGCCACTTAGGCATGAAGCTGGTCCAATGGGGGACCAGCATCAAAGTGAGAGCTGGGTGTCCTCAGGACCCTGCTCAGAACCCTGCAGTGCTGTGGGGACGAATGGCAGGGTTACCCTGGGGCTCGTCCTCAGGTCCTTGATTCCCAGTGCCATGCTTGGCAGGGAAGTGATTGAGGGCAGAGATAACCACCCTTCAGGTCTGGTGAGCAGCACTTTGCTTCTGGCTTCTGTAAAGTTAATTGGTTTCGAGGTTCCAGGAACAAACGAAGGAGAAAAACCCACTCTCCCAATGTGCGGGATCATTGAATGCTCTCTGGTGAGTTATAATTGCAAATCATGTTTTGAAATCACATTAACCAATTAGCCCTTGTTGTTGTTGTGCCCTGCCACATGACACTGTGTGCTGTAAGGGAGCCACGGGCAAGGGCAAGGGCCATGAGCTGCTCCCCACCAGCTCTGGTCCTGGGCGCTGTGCTGCCAGTATCAGGGGGCTGCCCTAGAGGGGGGTGCTGGGGGCAGAAAGGGTCCTTTCTTGTCACAGCCTCAGGCAGGTGTCACCCCAAGGTGCTCCCAGTCTGCTGTGCCAGACACAGGCGTTTCCCTCCTGCCACTGGCTTTCCCAGCCCCTTCCACGTGCAGTGTGTCCCACCCTGCCTGTGCAGTGCTGCCAGTAGGGCAGTGGGGGTCTCGGAGCTGTTGAGGGGAGGCTGGGGCCATGCCTGTGGGATGGTCAGTGCTAAGGATCAGAGGCATCCACTGGTGTGTTCCTGACAAGGACAAGTGCCGGGAGGCTTCTCTTTGGCTGGCAGGGGGAGGATACTGCTTGAGCTGCAGATTTGAGTGTTATCATCACTGCAACTTCCTGCCATCTCTCATCTTGGCCCTGGGAACGGTGGGCAGTGGCAGGCAGCAGGCACAGAGGCTAAGCAAGGAAACCAAGGGTAACAAGTGGAGCATGCCCTGGCCACACAGGGCACCTGCTCTTTCACAGCTGGGTCCTGGTTGGCCTAGTCCATGCCCAGATTCTCCTGAGGCCGAGTGATTGCTATGGGCTTGCATTAATCTGCTCTATTGCTGTGTGGCTGAAGGATGAAAGAACAGGACAGCTTTGGGTTGAGAAACTTGGTGAGAAGTCAAATGGCACAGTGGTGGGCTGTGGCAAGTATAACTGTCATGACACTTAGCTCCCTGCCATGAATAAGGCAGGGTGCTGCTGGCAGGACATGCCATGCCATGCCATGCCATGCTATGTTGTGATGTACCATGCTGTGCTCCCTGGAAGGCTCCTCACATCTGGGGATCTAGCATCAAACTTTCCATTTATCTGGAGAAAATCGCATAGCTGCAGTTTTGCAACTGGCTGAGGCCTGCATGCAGGCCTGACACCCCCTGAGCTGGCAGTGAAGCTGCCCTGGGCTATGCCATCAGCTGGAGGGCTTAGGAGGCTGGGAGGAAGGTCTTAGCCCACCCTTTTCCTAGGCAGCCCTTGGACACAATGAAGGAGCCGGTCCCCATACAGCTCCTTGCTGTGTGGCCAGCCCGGTGGTGTGGATCTGGACCTGCCACATGTGGGATGCTGGTTGTGGGGGCCCTCTGGGACAGATGCTGGGAGGTTTGGGGACATCTCCATTCCCTTTAACCTCATTGCTTTGATTTTCTACAGCACTCCTAGAGAGGGGCATAGTCACCTGACAGCTGGGCACAGTGGGGCTAATAGTTTGCCTTGCCCAGCTGAAAACAGGAAAATGATGGGGAGGGATGACACATGCTGGGTAAGAGAGAGGACAATAAATAGGGGGCAATGTTTCATTTGTTCCAACAGAAAGAGAAGAGTGACATTTGGCGGCTGGGAAGCAGCAGGCAGGCTCTGATTTGCTGCTTGCGCCCTGGCTCCCAGCACGCCCACCCTGCCAGTGGGTGCAGAACTGTATGCAAGAGGTCCACATTGCCTGTCCCTGTTCCCAGCTGCCTGCATCGTGTTTGCTTATAGGGTGGTAGCTCTCAAACACCTTTTACAACCCCCAGCGAGGTGTGTTGCTGCCATCTCTGCACTGGTGCCACGTAGCCGGTTTCTGCCTTCGCCTGGGCAGAGGAAGGGTTAAGCGAATGGCTTGGGCCCAGCCATGCCCATGGCCCCGAGTGTCTTGACTCCCCCCTCGCCATCCTGCCAAACCTGGCTGCCTCTGGTCCCCCCGCCCCCTCACCCCCACCCCCACTCCCCGCATGCCAGCCCGCGCTGGTTCAGCAGTTACGCATGCTGCTGTTATTAGAAATTAGTTAATGGATGTCTCCGGCTGAAGCGGAGCAGCGGTAACAGGAGCCTGGGATTGTGGGGAGTACAAGGGCTGAATATTTAACACCCCCCGACTGACGGTAGGGAGAGTGAGTACCGCTGCTGGTGGTGGGGCAAGGCGGGGGGGCAGGGTGGAGAGGGGGAAGCTTTCCTCCTCCCAGTTCCACAGCGACGCTCGCCGCTGGCCGGCGGAGTCCTTTCCATCACAGGCTGCCTGAAGCTTCGCAAGGGTTTATGAAAGATATGTGTAACACAAATAAAGCCTCCCGGCAACGCACGGAGCCGTCCTGCCGACGTGCGGCGGCTGTGCCGGGCTCGCTGCTCTGCCCGGGGAGGCTGAGGGTGCATCGAGTCCCAGCCTTGCTGCCCCGGGGACCCCAAAGCTTTTCCTCCAAAGTAAAATCCAGGAAGGGCAGAATAGCAGGAGGTGGCTTGGGGGCGACAGCTCTTGGGAAGGGGCAGGGAGCCTATGGGGACATGGCTTGTGGCTGGCAGCAGGACGGATGCTTTGGGGAGAAATTTCCTCTTCATGGATAGACCCCAGAATTGTGTCTCCTTAAAAAAAAAAAAACCAGCAAAAAGAGGTATTTTAGCTCAAGTGGAGAAGTTTGATGGAGACCAGAGGAGGTGATTGGAGTGTCCTCCCCAACCCTGGGTAATGTTGGGATGGTCCCACAGAGATTGTCATAGTGTTGGGAGGTGTGCCAGGGTGGTCACTGTGGGTGCGGTGGGCATCCTCAAAGCAAGGCATCCAGCAAGGCTGATTTAATGTGGGGGCAGCCTGAATTTCCCAGGCTGGGGAGAGATCGTGGCTGTGGGGGGTTGCTGGTGGAGTCCTTCGTGAGCTATTGGGTGATTCTGCCCCTCTCTAAGTGGATGAAACCCAGCACCCGTGCTCGAGGTGTTCTGGATTTAGCCCTTTGAGTTAGACTAAAGCAAGTGTGACATCCCTGTTGCTTTGAGTGCCAGCCATTAACCTCTGGTTGGTGCTCTGGGGAGTGATGTCTGGTGGGGTGTTGATACCCAACTGGGGTAGCGATGCCCAGCGGGTTGGCAATGCCAGGTGCAGTGGTGCTACATGGTGGGGCATCAGTGCCTGGTGGGTGGCCATGCCCGGTGAGGCACCGCAGCGCCCGGTGGATGGGTGCTACCCTGGGGGTGGCCGTGCCCGCGGAGGCAGCATTCCCCGGGGCGGGGCCGAGGCGGGGACCGGGGCCGGTGCGCGCCCCCCCGCCGCAGCCAGTCCCTCCTCGGCCCTGCCCCTGGCGCGGCGCGGAGATTGGGAGCCTCTGCGCTGGGGGCGGGCCCGGCTCCGGTTTAATCTCCGGCTCCGCCGGGATTACGGCTGTAGGATAGTCTCTAATCCTCGGCACCGGCCAGCGGGGGCTGTTCGCCCCATCCCGCAGCAGAGGCACTGTTGGAGAGGGGGCAGGTAAGTTCTTCCCAGTCCTCCCGGTTGCGCTCACCCCCTTGCTTTTTGCTTTCTCCTTCGGCAAACTCCGCAGCTGGAGGCTGCCGGGGCACGGACCTCTCGTCTCCCCTCAATCTCCCCCGCACCCCGCTCTAACCCCCCCTCCACACGTCCCTTCGCCCCTCTCCCGGCCCCGCTCTCCTCCCGCAGCCCCCGCAATCCCCTGCTCCACCCCTTCTCCTCTCGGAGTCGCACAAGTCCCGCCGCTCCCGGCAGCAACGGGGGAAGGCTCCGGGGTTCCTGCAGCGTTGGCAGGTGGCAGCGCCCCGGGACTGTTTGCTTTGCTCTTCTCCTTCCACTTCTCTCTCCAGCTGCTGAAACCCTCCGCGGGTGGGTAAATCCTGCGAGGGCAGGGGGGAAGGCAGAGCCTCATCTCACCACCTTTCCACCCTAATGCCCAGGCTAAGCTCCAGCCTCGGCACTAGATAATAATAATAATACTGACGACCCCCAATCCCCCTTTTCTTTCCCCTTTTTCCACTTTAATTTTTAATCGCCCATGGGAACGACATATGTTTCTTAAGGCTGGAAGCGGTGGCAGCCAGGATCGGGTATCAGGGTGCTGGGGTGAGGAGCAATGCGTGGCGGGGGGCACAGACAGGGAGAGCGATGCCAGGCGCTGCTGGGGTTTGTCCGAGACATGCGTGTGGTGTTTCCCCAAGCCTGGGTATTTATAGAGCCTGGCTGGCTGGGGCAGCAGTGTGGAATGGCAGACGGGACATTACATTCCCGACGGCCACGCGTGTCCCATGCCAGCCAGCACGATGGCCTGCTCTGCCCAGGACAGCCTGCAAACATCCTGTCAGAGAGAAGCCTTCCCCACGGAGAAACTGAAGCATGGCAGGTGGCTGCTGGCCTTGAGCTCCCCGTGCCAGCAGTTGACTCTGCAGTGGCACGGGTGAGTCAGGGCACCTGGCAGGTCCCCAACAGGTGGGATGGAGGGGAGGCAGAGCCCCAGTGTGGGGCCGAGCCCCTTCTGGCTGGGGAGGGCATGGCTGTGTTGAGCCAGCATGAAGGAGACAGGGAATTTTCCACTGACATTTGGATCACACCCAAGCTGAGCCGTTACAACTGCCCGATCCCTGCTGCCCACCACTGGCGTGCATTCACCCCTCAGCTTCATGGAGGCACCCCAGAGAAAGCCTTCTCTGCCCTGCAGTGCTTCCCTATCCCCCACAGCCTTAGTGCTAGTGTGCCTTGGCTCTGGTGGCCAGGGATGCTGGGGGCAGGGGAGCGCTGGGGACAACCTGTCCCACCCGAGGGTGGCATGGGGGTGCTGGCACTGTGGGGGAGCCTGGCTGAGGCGCAAAGGGCCCTGCAGCGCCTGGACATGCTGCAGCTGTAATCACAGGCCGGGGCCACAGCCACGGCAAACAAACAGGCACCGGCAGAGCCTATTTTCCTTGGCGCGCAGGGAGAGGGGGAAGGAGTGGGATCCCACGGGTTCCTTTGGAAGTGCAGCCCTTGAGAAAACAGAGGCAAGTTGGGGACTAGATAGGCCCCCCCTCTCCCCCCTGCCCTCCTCGCCGCGTGGGTCTCAGCCACCATGCACCTCCCCAGCTGCTGACGCAGGTCTGGGGCCAGCTGAGTCCCCCATGCTGGTGAGGGGATGGCCAGCGTGGTCCTGTTGTCCCTGTGCTCAGGAGCAGACAACAGGCTGGCTGGCCTGGTGGTGAGAGTTACAGGGCTGGGGACAGCAGTGGTCCCACAGTACTTGGGCAGGTTATGGCCCTGGGATAGGACAGGATGCTCTGCTGGGGGTGCCGGGTTGGCAGAGGGGCACACTAGGCCATGGCTCAGGCCAGTTCCTCCTGGCGTCCCCAGTGCTGCCTGCAGCAAATGACAGCTTGGATTTTTTGCCATCGACCTGCCAAGGCCAGGTGTGTTTTAGGAAGTAGGAACTCCTGGAAAGCACCTTGCTTCCAAGGTGAAACACATGTCCAGAGGTGTGCTAGAAAACGTCATGTGGTTTTTCAGATGCTACCTGCCCTCGGTACCTGCATGTCTCAATCCATGCCACCATCTTCCCCAGGAGTCCCTGAGTTGATGACAAGCAGTACATTGGCTTTAAGTTTAAAGCAAATCCCAATATCGAGCCTAAAGATGGCTGAGATGCTTTGGGCTCAAGACATCGTGCCACCCGACCTCCCCTACAGCCATGCTGAGTGCCACTGTCCTTATGCTGTGCTCTGTTCCTGTCCCTGTCCTCATGTTGCCATCTGCCTCTGCTGCCTGACCTGGTCCCACAAGGGCTCAGCACCTTCTTTCCATGTTGGGCTGGATTAGTGGCAGACCAGGCTGGGCACAGTTCCCTGCTGCTGCCTGTTCTCCAGACCCATGCCTCGGTTTCCCCATTATTCTTCCCAGCTCATCTCAGTACCGGTGCTGGGATGTGGGAGGATTTGGCTTGATGGTGGTGGCTGGTACCTGTCCTGTGGCCCCATCCTGTGGCCCATGATCCCAGCAGTGGATTGCTGTGGCTGAGCCATGAAATGGCTCTGGTGCTGGAGCTATGATGTTTTGCTCTGTCACCTCCTTCCCTGTGGTGCCTTTCACCTCTTTGGTGTGTCTCAGACACCAGTATATCCATAGCTGTGGGACAGTGCTGGGGCCAATGGCCACAAGCCAGCACAGCTACTGGCACGCTTTCCCTGTGGGCACATCCCCAGGCTTGGTCAGAGCTGTCCCCGAGGACATGGGTGCCACTTGTGCTCTTTGAGGGAAGACCTGAGGTGGACACCATTTTCTGTACAGTTTAGAGGCGATAGCCTCAAGCTGCAGAAGCAGATGTCAGTGCCACTGGAGCCTTGCTAGCTGGTATTACCAGTGGCTTTGAGAGCCACTTGGTCCTTCTTGCTTTCCAGTTCTGCCCTGGCTGGAGCACTAGGAGTGTCCTCTGAGCCATGGTGGTATTTGAGGCTGAAACTCTAGGGCTCCCCCGGCTAGATGAGCCCTGGAGCAGCGACCATACTGGCCAGGTTGTGCTGGGACTGTGGGCTTGGCTGGCACAGCTCTTGGGTGGGACTATCTCATGAGGGGCATCATATTTGGGGTGGGTCTAGAGTGGAGATACCCAGAGGGGCTCTCCAGTCATGCACTGGGCACATTGTCTCAAATCATCCCGCACTCCATGGGTGATGGTGTGCCCATGTACAAAGGGATGCACCCTAGAGACCTCATCCCAAACATGAGGTGCCTGGCTGTACCCCTGGGTAGCTGAATTTGCTCTTCTTGGGTGCCTGTTGTTTCTGGGGGAGGTGGGATGGTGGCACTGCCTTGGCTCAGCTGGGAGGTGTGGAGGAAGAAATGCTGGATGCTGTAGGTTTAAAAACAGCTTGGGGTGCTAATTTTAGGTTGGCAGGTCAGGGAAAAAGCCAGGTTTGTGTGTGCCTGGGAGGAAGGGCTGGTTCTGGTCCCAGTATCTGGGCTCCCAGGGCTGCCCCAGGGTGAGGTTCGCTGTGGAGGAGCAAGGAGATGTGTTGTGGTGTCCCCTCTGCATTTGCCTACCCTGCTGGAGCCAGCCTCCCTGGGGAGATGATGCCTAGGGACCTGTGAGGTTCAGGCTGTTGCCCCAGCTCTACCCATGTGGTTACACACCCCTGTGCCCATGGTGATGCTGGGGACTAACCAGAGACTTACCGGAGATCCCAGCCTGGAGTTCACCATATGGTCCTGGGGGCTGAGCAAGAACTCCAAGCTAGGGGTTGCCCCATCCCCAGCAGCAGTCCAGGGGGCTGACCAGGGACCCCAAGTTGGGGGTCACCTCTTGCCCAGTGGTGATGCTGGTAGTAGCTCCAGGGCTGTGGGCTGATGGCAGTGGGGGGACATGGCTGGCATCACTGCCCACTTACCCACACTGCCCATCTCTCTGGGAAAGTTTATCACCAGCACAGTCCTAGGGAACATGAGACCTGTCTGTGCCTGGCTCTGTTGAAACCCGAACAGGCACCTGGGCAGGCGGGCAT
Source organism: Dryobates pubescens (assembly GCF_014839835.1). Taxonomy (NCBI): domain Eukaryota; kingdom Metazoa; phylum Chordata; class Aves; order Piciformes; family Picidae; genus Dryobates; species Dryobates pubescens. The sequence continues at coordinate 62,404,730 of NC_071612.1, forward strand.
GGGCGGGGGGGCCTTGCTGCCAGCCCCTCAACACCCATACCAGCAGCAGTGGGCACCTGGCTGTGAGCACGCAGGCCAGCAGCTGTGGCAGACTTCGCGCTAAATCCGGATTACCAACCCAGAATAGTCCCAGCTGGGACGGATTAGCTGGGATTCATCTGCAGAAGGAGAGGAGATGGGGAGGGAGACTGCCTTGTGGGGGGTCCCCAGCCTGGGGGAGGCTTGCCTGGGAGATCCAGAGCCTTCATCCCCTGTGGGTGAGAGCAGTGGATGCCCATGGATGGGTGTCATGGGCTGTGAGGACACGGTGGGTCGGCATGCCTCTGGCTGGCACCACACGGCTCAGGCAGGGCTGGCAGGCAGTGGCTGCCAGTCCCTGTGTGTGCTGTGCTCCCACCGGCATGCCGTGCTCCAGCAGGGACGGTGCTGTGCCGAGCTCTGGGAAAACTGGTGTAGTGCAAGGGCCATGCTTTGCCAGGGTGGTACGTGTCCTCCCTGCCCCACTGGTGGGTGTGATGGAACCCCCATCTGACATGTTCTGCTGGCATTGCCGGCAAAACTCCACTGTCCCAGCCCCGCCTGCTTCTGGCAGTGCCTTGCTCCCAGATGGGATTTTCCACTTTTTTAAGTAAAGTTTGGGTGGAAATGAAGTGTCAGGCAGAGGGATGCAACCCCTTCTGGGACCCAGTTCCCCACCGTGGTGCCCTGGCCCCCAGGGAAGGCTGGGGTCAGGGCAAGCCCAGGGCTGCCTGCTGCCTGCTCGGGATGGGAAGGGATTTTGGAGCCCTGCTGCCCCACACTTGTCCCGGTCCCGGTGAGGGGGCCGGGCATTTGCGCTGGCTGGGACGAGGCGTGCGAGACCAAACGTAGCTTTCCCTCGTGTGCAGACGTGGCCGGCGGGGAGGGTACGTGCCGCCCCACGCAGATGGCTCAGCGTTCCCCGTGGGAGGGCTGCGGGACAGCACCGGGGCCCGGCTCGGGCTGCCTGGCTGTGCTGGAGGGTTGGTGGGGTGGATAATGTGTTTAGTGTCACCGACCAGTGGGACAGCCGAGCAGCAGTAGAGTCAGGACTGGGTAGGGAGGGGTGGGAGGTGTCTGTGCAGTGGGGATGCCACTGTCCTCATCCCTCAGAGCCGGCAGGCAGCAGAGAGGCACATGCTGGGAAATCAGTGCAGATGGCTCAGCACCCCCGGGGACGTGGCCCTGGGTGGCAGAGTGGGTATGTTCTGAGCCCACACACATGGCTGTACCCATGCCACTGGAGTGGCAAAGCAGGTGCTGGGTCTGGCAGTAAGGAAGGGGACAGTGCTGGGTGGCACATGGGCTGCCCAACGTGGCAGCGAGAACAACAGTCTCCCATCCATGGTGGGGCTTGCCAGTCCTGTTGTAGGCTGAGGTTCTCAAGGCCAGGATGCCAGGGGAAGAGATCCTCAGAGATGCTGTACCCAGAGTAGAGGGTCCCCAAATGAGGTGGGTACACAGGGACAAGGGTGAACCTGCTGTCCTCCAACCCTGGGGGGGATCATGCCACCTCCCCCAGGGCCATCCACTGCTCCACGTATTTGCTGTTCCGGCCAGCCTTATCGCAAGACAAACAGCAGCAAGCCTGCCCGATCGAAAAGTCTCCTGTTTGCTCCCCTTTCATCTCCCCACCTTCCCCAGCCACCACTGCTGGGACACCCTGGCCGAGGGGCAAAGGCCGGGGCCGGCCAGGGAGGTGACAGCAAGCAGTGCCAGGGCTGTACCAGGGCTATGCCAACTCTGCCCGGCGGGAGGAAGCGTCTGGGTGGTGTCGCTAAGCCCGGTGCATGCGAAATGAGCCTGCCTGTGCCGCTTGCTATTCCAAGAGGCGCTCAGGGGAAGAAACTGGTATTTCCTGAGCTGCCCAGAGAGGTGTAATTATAACCTGGGAGAAGAAAGGGGCTGCAGAGGAGAGTGCCCAGCCTTCCCGGCGCCCTCGGGGGAGTGGGCAGGGGAATGAAGCAGCTCTGCCCACATGGGTGGGATGCGACAGAACCCTGCCTGCGGGCAGCCTGATGATGCTGGTGAGGGTTCGGGGAGGTAATTGAGCAATGGGGATCTGGGGGCTCCACAAGTTCAGCACCAGGAGTGGTGAGTTTGGTGATGCCCACCCGCAGTGGCAGGAAGGCGCAGAGTTAACGGCAGTGTTTGGACATGCTGGCAACCCTCTTTGTGCCTGGATCTGGCCCAAGCGGAGGCCTGGCAAAGGGGATAAATCATCGCCCAGTGCCTGCCCTGTGCTTCCCTCTTCCCCATACAGCTGTGCCTCCCTGCACTGGTCCCCACTGCCCTGTGCCCTGCCTCAGTTTCCCCACCAGGCTATGTGCTACAGGTGACAGGGCCCGGCCATATGCCCCACTCCCTAGGTCAGACTTAGAGCACTGATGGTAGCCAGCTCATGGCCTGGGATGACCCTGCCAGGTCTCCTTTGTGGCCTGGGTGGGCAGAGACAGGCAAGGCAGTGTCTCAGGAGCCCGGAGGTGCTGACGCCCACGCTCTGCCGTGTCATTCTCCCCTTGCGTGCTGAGGTGGCTGTTGTCCCCAGCATCTCTCTGCCCCAGCAAGGCCATGGCAAGACTCTCTGGTCCCCAGGGCCAACAATCCCCTGAAAGCACAAAGACAGGCATATCCCCTGCTCACCCTGCAGCGACCTCAGAACTAGAATGGTGGGGCAGCATCATCCTCCAGGGTTGGGGACTGTGGTGCATCCTGCCCAGCCCTCACCTGGAATGGGTTGGCATCGTCTGATGGCCAGACGTGGTCCCAGCATGAAGCCCCTCTGGCTGGTCAGGACCCCAGCCCCTCAGGGCGGCGGGGGGTGGCGGGAGACCCTGCTCCTGCTGCCAGCCTGCCCCAGAAAGCCACCCTGTGCTGTTTCCCAGCGGAGCGGGGCGGGCCAGGGCTTGCACAGAGGCAGCTTTGTGCAGCGTGCCAAGGCGTCCCGCGCTCGGCAGCCCGGCCGCCTTCCTGTGCCAAGGAGCTGTCTCCCAGCCCCGTGCTCTTTCCTGCTCCATTTGTCCGGCCCTGACGTGCCCCCGAGCCCCTGAGCCCCCTGCCTTGGCACCCTGGCAGCACCGGCCTTGGGCGACGGGACGTGGGTGAGCCCTTCGTGCCTAGCGGTGCCACAGGCTTTATGTAATGGTGGTGGCTGGGGGGTCCCTGAGCTCCCCACCCTGTCCCCAGCCCCTGCTCAACGATCGGCACGCGTTTTCAGGAGGGGAAACTGAGGCACTCAGCTGAGAGCTGCGGGCGGGGGAGCAGAGGTGGGCAGGTGTCTCGGACAGAGCTCTGAGGCTGGGTTGGCACCGAGCTGCTGGCACAGGAGTGGAGCAGCCCCACGGAGTGGGCTGCAGGATGGCTGGCTGGGCTAGGGGATAGTCCCACCTGGGGACTCTTGCAATGCTTTTGGAGCTGGGGTGAACTCTGTTGTGTGCTGAGCAGGCAGAAGGGAGAAGTACAGCTTTAGTAATGTCTGACTGGGCATTCCTGTCATCCCTGGGTACCTGTGAGCCCACCAGCACTCCCAGTGAATGTGGGACTTGTGGGACTCCAGGTCAGCCCCTCCAGTGCTGATTCCCAGAGGCAGACCCCTGTTACCCCCTCTTGCAGAGCCCAAGAAGAGTCCAGAGCAAGCCCAGCCACCTCCCCACCATGGATACTAGAAACGTGCCCCTCCAGGCTGAGATGGTGGAGCTGGTGCCCAATGGGAAGCATGTGGCTGCACTCACTGCCTCTGCTGTGCCCTCTCTGACAGGTGACAGGTAAGGGCCCTGGGACAAGCAGGGGTGCCAGGGGCCTGGGTGGTCTTCTCAGTTGCTCCCTGCCCAGGCAATACTAGCTAATGCTGCCTGGCACAGTGGCCCTCAACTCTGCTTTGGCCTCACTCCCATCCCTCTGGTGGCCAGGTTTGAGGAGAACCAGTCTGGTACAGCAGAGATGGAGGAGTTCCTGCCCCAGGGTGCTGAGAAGAAGCAGACACACTTCACTGATGTGAGTATTGGCATGAGTATTGGCATGGGCACCGTGGCAGTGAGACAGGGGCAGCTCCCAGTGTGACCAGCATGTCTTTTGCATGCAGTTCGAAGGGAAGACGTCTTTTGGGATGTCTGTCTTCAACCTGAGCAATGCCATCATGGGCAGTGGCATCCTGGGGCTGGCCTATGCCATGGCAAACACTGGCATCATCCTCTTCCTGTGAGTGCTGTCACCTGCAGGTACCTGGGTGGGAAGTCTTGGGTGGGTGGGGGGGAAGGTGTGCTCCTCCAAGGGTGGGTGCTAGGAATTCAGATGAGAAAGGAGTCTTGGGGTGATGCAGGGACCAATATCCTACTGCCTGAACAATGCTCATCCTAGTCTGACCCTGCTGGGCACTGTGCCCCAGTGAGGAGGATGGTGATGAAGGCTTGACTTCCTTAATGCAAGACCAGACTTCCCTGTGAGCCCCAACGGACATGGATGCTGGCTCCCTTGGGTTTGAGGACATGGTGGGAGGGATCTGCAGGCCTGGGGCAGCCCCATGGCTGTGGGGTGTCCTCATCCTGCAATCCATCTGCCCTGTGAGCACTCAGCCAATGCCAAGGCAAGGGGCTGAATGGCCTGCCAGGACCTGCAGGCAGATGTGCCCACATGAGGTTCGCCCCAGCTGTACCTGAGTCTGGTGCTCTGAGCCGCTGGTGACAGCTCTGTCCTCCCGCAGCTTCCTCCTGACGGCGGTGGCTCTGCTTTCCAGCTACTCCATCCACTTGCTGCTCAAGTCCTCTGGCATTGTGGGTGAGTGCTGGATCCCTGGTGGGGCTGTGTCAGGGTGTCCCCTCTCGACCCTCACCCCACCACTGCTCCCCATTCCACAGGCATCCGTGCCTACGAGCAGCTGGGCTACCGAGCCTTCGGCACACCAGGGAAGCTGGCTGCAGCCATTGCCATCACGCTGCAGAACATTGGAGGTGAGGATGGGGCTAGAGGGTGATCTGTCGGTGCTGGGGATGGGGAATGTGTCTGGAGCACAGCAGTGCAACATGACCTTGCTCCACCCCACAGCCATGTCCAGCTACCTGTACATTGTCAAATCTGAAGTGCCTCTCGTCATCCAGACCTTCCTCAACCTGGAGGAGAAGACCACGTGAGTGCCTCTTGTCCTCACTGCCTGTGTGTTATCCCGAGGCTAACGCTGAAGCTTTGGCTCCAGCTGTGCAGCCCATGGCAGGGATTTAGTGCCATTAAGCCACTACTATTTTTGATAACCGTCAGTGCTGAATAAGCCCGTGGGTGGGATTAAACTGGTCTGAACTTCCAATCCCTGCTCCTCACATCTCCTTGGGATCTGGCTTTCCTCCTTGAGCAGAGCCTGAAGTTGCAGGGTGAGGGGAAAGGAGCTCTGGTTGGGAATGGGTTGTCCCCCGCCTCCATGCTTGCATCCAGACCTGGTGACACAGGGGATGAGACCCTAGCAGCTGTGGGGCAGAGCTGCCACTGGGACCTCCATCATTCTGGGACTAGGTGTCCCAGCCATGCTCAACTCCAGCTGCTCTGGGGTGCTCAACCACACCTGGGACCAGGGCTGAGCAGAGGTCCTGCCCCATGGGTGGTTTGGGGCAGTTACTTCTGCCTGGGGCACTGAGGAGCTGGCTGAGTGCTCTTCCAGGTGATGGTACCCCAGGCTGCCCATGGGCAAACCTATGCTGAGAACAGCAGTTCTTAGCCTGCCCACAGCAGCTCAAGCCCATGGGAGTGCATCACTACGGCACCACAGTTCCAGGGCACTTTTGAATGCTGGCAGAGCGTGGACACCAGCCATATGGACACCACATAGTGTCCCTGGAGCTGCCAGCTCTCCATGGAGGGCAGACAGCCCCCCTCTGATGGCTGCCTGTGCCTTGTGTGCCCCAGCAGAGTGGGGCAATAAGAAGGCCTTCTGCTTCCAGGGACTGGTACATGAATGGGAACTACCTGGTGATCCTGGTTTCTGTCACCATTATCCTGCCCCTGGCCCTCATGAAGCAGCTGGGTAAGTTAGGGGCATGACACCTGCCAGACCAGGGTCCAGCACCCCAGGACTCCAACCGGGGGTGATGGTGCCAGTCTGGGGGTGATGGGCAAGGAGGGGGCACCCAGCCAGCGGGAGGGGCCTGCCCGTGCCCACCAGCCACTCTCCTCCCTCCCTAGGCTACCTAGGCTACGCCAGCGGCTTCTCCCTCAGCTGTATGGGCTTCTTCCTCATATCGGTGAGCACCTGCCAGCACCTGCTGGAGGCTTGGGATGCCAGCATCCCTTCTGCTGGGGTGGCGTGTGGCAGGCTGCGTGCTGTGGGCACAGCGGGCGCTGCGGGCTGCGGAGATGCCGTGGCAGTGCTGTCAAGCTGCTGGGTTATTTTTGTCTGAAGGAGCCGAGTGCTGGGAGAGGGTGCCCAGGGCGGGCAACCACGCGTGTGGCTCCTCCACGTGCCGCTGCTCTGCTCTGGCCTGCCGCCCACCCACGCAGGGGTAGGCTGGGGGGTCAGCATCACCATGGGTGCCACATAGAGGGGTCCCTACAGGGGCACCCTCCCTCTGGGCACAATGATGGCTTGGTGCTAGGGGGTCATGGTGCTGGGCAATGACTGTCCCTACGTACCTGGGCTAGGTCATCTACAAGAAGTTCCAGATCCCTTGCCCGCTTCCAGACCAGGATGGGAATTCTACAGGTAGCCTTAACAATACCCTGCTCAGCACTAGTGACTACCAGAATGGCTACACCGTCCTCCAGGCACCTGAGCAAGACACCTGCAGCCCCAGCTTCTTCACCCTGAATTCCCAGGTAGGGACCCGAGCCTATGGCTCTGGTTAAGATCCCACCCTGTGCACCTCATGAAGGTGCTGGCAGCACGTGCCAGCTTGACTCCTGGTGCTCAGCCACTCTCCTCTCACACAGACAGCATACACCATCCCCATCATGGCCTTTGCCTTTGTCTGCCACCCTGAGGTTCTGCCCATCTACACTGAGCTGAAGGAGTGAGTCCTGGGTGCGGGCACCCACAGGGAGGGATAGGTTTCATCCAGTTCCAGGGCATCATGGGGATGTGGGTGGTATGAGCCTGGGTGGGTGGGTGATAGGGTAGTAGGATTTGGGAAGGGTGGTACCAGTCTCAGGAAGGATGGGGCAGTAGGTGATATTATCCCTGGGAGATAGGTGACACAACCTGAGGTAGATGGGTGGTGGATGACAGGAGCTGGGGTGGGTGCTGTCAGTCCCAGGAGGTGGGTGATACAACTTGGGATGGGGGGATGGGTGGGTGGTGGGCAATGTTGCCCTTGGGAGATTGGTGATATAATTTATAGTGGGTGAGTGGGGGGGTGGTTGTTGGTGGGTAACATTGCCCCTGGGATGTGGGTGATACAGCTTGTGATGGATGGTGAGTGGCACAGACCCTGGAAGGTGGGTGTTACGACTCAGGGTGGGCGGGTGGCTGGTTGGTAGTGGGTGATCTGACATGCCATGCAGCCCAGGAAATGGGACACACTCCCTGTCTGCACAGCTGTCATGTACCCCTGAGTGCTCTGGCATGACCCCTCCATGCTGGGTGGGTATTTGATGCTAGCAGGTGCCACAGAGTGGGCTGGGCCAGGCCATGAGGGCCATGCTGAGCCCACCATATCCCACAGCCCCTCCAAGAAGAAGATGCAGTGCATCTCCAATATCTCCATCATGGTTATGTACCTCATGTACTTCCTGGCTGCCCTCTTTGGCTACCTCACATTCTATGGTGAGCTCTTGGGGAGGGGGTTGGAGGCCCTGCCGGCATGTGGGGTGGTGGTGCTGCTGGGGGGCTCACCCAGTGGCTCCCCACCGGTGCCCACAGGTCGGGTGGAATCAGAGCTGCTGCACACGTACAACAAGGTGGACCCCTTTGATGTGCTCATCCTGTGCGTGCGGGTGGCCGTGCTGACAGCTGTCACCCTCACTGTCCCCATCGTCCTCTTTCCGGTGAGTGGCCCGGGGGGGGTGCTAGGTGGCCTTACCACGCCTCAGCCAAAACAGGACCTCAGCAACACGTTTTGAGAGGGGAAACTGAGGCAACAATAGAACTGAAGCCCAAGGACAGGGTGGCAGGGTCAACAGGACTGCAGGGACTGGCTGGGTTTCAAGGACAGGTCTCAGGCAGGGGCAGGGATGATAGGGAGACCAGAGGGGCCATGAGGACAGAGCTGGGGAGGGGTGACAGGGATCAGTGGTGCCATGGACAGGGCTGGGGCAGGAGAAGAGGTGATGGGAAGTGGCAGGCCCATGGAGACAGGAAATGGGACGGACCCTGGGTGCCAGGCTGCAGCATAACCCCCTGTCCCTGTGCCCAGGTGCGCCGGGCAATCCAGCAAATGCTGTTTCAAGGGAAGGACTTCAGCTGGATCCGCCACATCACCATTGCCGTGGTCCTGCTGACCTTCATCAACCTTTTGGTCATCTTTGCCCCCTCCATCCTCGGCATCTTTGGCTTGATCGGTGCGTGGCAGTGCCCTGCTCCTGTTCCCCATGCCGGCTGCTGGGCTTTGGCTGACCCACTTGTGCCTCAGTTCTCCTTCTTACTATGTTGGGGTCAGGCAGCCTGTGGGGGTCTCAGCCTAGTCCCTGCCCCCCCATGCTGGTTCCCATGCACCAGCTGCTTGCCATGCTGCCCTCCCATGCTTGCTCTTCCTCTGGGTATTTCCCTTGATCCCCCAAGCCGGGCTCCCCCACTTGGCATTTGGTTTGGTGCCAAGGCCCTGGCTGCAGGGGGGGACGTGGGGACAGTGCCAGGACACGGTGTCCCTGGGTTCCTGGAAAGCTTTGCCAGGCCTCGGGGTGGCGGGAGGGGGACAGACCTGGCCCAGCAATGGGGCTGGCACAGCTGAGCTGCAGGATGGGAACCCTCTGCCCACTCTGTCCCTGTCTGCTCCAGGTGCCACTTCTGCTCCCTGCCTCATCTTTATCTTCCCGGCCATCTTCTACATCCGCATTATGCCCAAGGACAAGGAGCCCTTGCGTTCCACTCCAAAAATCCTGGTAAGCATGAGAGGGGGACAGGATAGGGATGAGGACAGGGGTGAGGGCTAAGACCCAGTCACACTGTCTGTCCCTGACCTGCTTTCCTGTCCCTGCAGGCTGCCTGTTTTGCCCTCCTCGGGGTGCTCTTCATGATCATGAGCTTGAGCTTCATCATCATCGACTGGGCCACAGGCGGGGGGAAGAGTGGTGGTGGCCATTAGCCAGCACCGGGTGCCCACGCCAACCTCCCCCCACCTGCTGGAAGAGCCGGCCCCAGGTTCAGCCCCTGTGCCACGGCCCTGCTGGGCTTCCCTGAGGACCTTGTGCTGTTGCTGCCCATCACCAGTGGTGGTGGTGAGGGGGCATGAGCCATGGCAGGTGTGGGGACCCCTCCCTGCTCTGCGCCTCAGTTTCCCCATCTGTAAAATGGGGAGAATAATACTGCCCTACCTCACCGGGAGCTGGCTGTCAGGTGGAGCTCATCTCTGCATACCCAGAGTGGCCAGCAGCGGGCACTGCCAGGGGCATGGGGCACTGCCTGCCATGGGGGCCAAGGAATGGGTTACTTTCCTGGCATTGGAGCCCTAATGAACAGTGTCTGCTTGGGGCTGGAGTTCAGTGGGGTGGTTGGACCTGTAGCAATGCCTGTGCTGCCCAAGACACCAGCCCTCTTGCCCTGCCATCCTCTGGTACTTGGCAGGATGCCACCCCACTGCTCCAGCATCATGGGGGCACTGTGGCCACTGTGGGCAAGTGTGGTCCTGCTGCTGTGGTTGGCAGTACCCAGACTGCTGGTCTTGAGCCTTCTTGGGGAATAGTCAGTTGGTTCCTGATGCCCATGGATGGGACCCCATTGATCCCCAGGCCATGCTTGGGGACTGGCCACATTGCTTTAGGGAGGCAACATGCCCACCAAGGGCTTGGCACCCGCTGGCACCCTGCCAGTGTTGCAACTTGGCTGCCCAGTGCACAGGTGGGAGGGCTGGGGCCCAGCTGCGGAGCCACCCCCCTGTCTGGACACCAAGGTGATGAGCAACCCTGCGACCCAACCTGGCCCTGCTAACCTTGCCTTCAGGGCCAGCAGCCAGGTCCTCACAGCCCTTGACCCTCCACCCACCCGTGCTGCTGGAGCACCCTATGCCATGCCAAAACCCTGGGAGCAGCGATCCCACCCCCTGTCGCCCTCCCCAGCAGGTGGGCAGCCTGGCAGGGTGGGCAGCAGGGGGTGGTGTGTGGGGATGTCCTGCAGCAAAGTACATCAGAGAAGTATTTTTTTACCGGGATGGTGGAGCCTGGGATTTTTATTTTATAAATACTGTATATAAGAATAGATCTCTCCTACACATAAAAAACCTTTCCATCCTCTCCAAAAGCAAGGGAAGTAGGCAGAGTAAGAGACCCCCTTGGCTTAACTGTGAGCTTCTGGGTCTGCTCAGAACCAAAAAGGAAATGTACAAAAGATGGAAAAGTGGATCATGGCCTGTTGAAAGCTACAAGGGGCACTGCCAGGGTATGCAGAGATGCATTTAGGAAAGCAAAAGTTCAATTTGAAAGAAAATTGGCCAGGGATGTCCAAAACTTCAAGAAAGGCTTCTTCAGTTATGTTAAAACCAAGCAGAAAACAGAAGGAGAGGACTGGGCCACTGTTAACTAGTCACCAACAACGCTGAAAAGGCAGAAGTCCTCAACTCCTCCTTCACTTCCATCTTTACCAGCACTGCTGGGCCCCAGGTCACGGGAACAAAAATCCAGACCGACACAGACTTAGACCTGCCATCAGGGAAGGAAGAGTTGGTGTGTCAACTATTACAAGAGCTTGAGCCCTGCAAATCGATGGTCCCATACGCCATCCACCTGAGGGCGTTCAAGGAACTGGCTGACGTCGTTGCAACACTGCTCTCCATAATGCATGAGAAAGCATGGAGGTCAGGAGATGTGCCTGAAGACTGGAAGGCGGCTGATGTCACCCCTATCTGCAAAACAGGGTCCAAGGAGGACCCAGACAATTACAGACCCATTAGCCTAACATCAATCCCTGGGAAGGTTATGGAGCAAACCGTCCTGGGGACTGTTACAAGTAAACTGAAGAAGGGGATAGGGAAAAGCCAACATGGATTCACCAGGGGTAAGTTGTGCTTGACAAACCTGATTGCCTTCTATGACAAGGTGACACACTCAGGTGATGCGGGACGAGCGGTGGACATTGTCTATCTGGACCTCTCCTCTCCAAGGCTTTCCACAAGGTCTCACACAGCCTCTTCCTTGAGACACTGACATGCTGTGACCTAGACAAGTGGTCTGTGCAGTGGGTGGGGAGCTGGCTGACAGGCCCTCCCCAGAGGGTGGTAACAAATAGCTCTTTCTCAGACTGGCAACCAGTCACCATCGGGATCCCCCAGGGAGCAGTACTGGTCCCAGTGCTGTTTAATATCTCCATTAATTATTTAGCTATTGGAATTAAGAGCACACAAGTGAAGTTTGCTGATGGCACAAAAATAAATGGGGAAGTTGACACCCCAGAAGAGGGAGCTACCCTCCAGGAAGCTCTTGACAGGCTGGTTGAGTGGACAAGAAGCAACTGTATGGAGTTTGGTGTAGGGTCTTGCACCTGGGAACACAAAACCCAGGAATGCAGCTCAGGTTGAGAGCCACCTGGCTTCAGAGCAGCACTGTGGAGAGGGACCTGGGTGTCTTGGTGGACAAAAGGTTCAGTGTGAATGAACAGTGTGCTGTGGTGGCAAGGAAATGTGCTGTGGTGGCAAAGAAAGCCGACAGGATGCTGAGTTGCATTAATAAGGGTATCACAAGCAGGGATAAAGATGTCATTCTCCCACTCTGCTCAGCACTGGTCAGGATGCGGACAAGCTGGAAGGGGTCCAGAGAAGGGCCACAAGAATGATCAGAGGACTGGAGGCCCTGTCATATGAAGGAAGGCTGAGAGAACTGGGTTTGTGCAAACCTTGAGAAGAGAAGGCTTAGGGGAGACCTCGTAACCATGTGCAAGTGCATAAAGGGCAGCTATCATGAGGAGGGAGACTCCCTTTTTACAAAGGGTCAGATGGTAAAGACAAAAGGTAATGGGGACAAGTTGCTACTGGGCAGATTCCAACTGGATGCCAGGAAATTTTTTTTTACCATTTGAACTAATAAACATTGGAATAAACTCCCAAGGGAGGTGGTAGATTCCCCTACATTGGACAGTTTCAAGGCCCAGCTTGACAGGGTGCTGAGCCATCTCATTTAAACGATATTCTTACCCTGAAAGGTTGGACTAGATGATCCTCGAGGTCCCTTCCAACCTGGTATTCTATGAATATATCCTATGAATATATCTTTTTTAATGTGCTGTGTTGCTCTGGGTAGCTCTGTATAATGTACATCTCTATATGGGGCAGAACGGGGCTGTGACCTGGTGCCAGCAAGGGGCACTGCTGCAGACCTGTGCTGCATTGTGGCCCCAGTGTCCCTGTCCCCAGCCCAGCTGCCCTGTGGCCACCCTTGCACCATGCCAGGGGGGGACACTTTTAAAAGGTCTGTGAGGCAACGTCCATGCTGGTGAGGAGGCCAGTGAAGCCTCTGCCAGAGAGAATAAAGATGTGAACATGCCCAGGTCTCAGGTGTCACTGGGGGGGGGGGGGAGAGGAGTTGGCACACAGGCTGGCACCCACCATGCAGCGTCCCTGGACAGCAGGGACTCACAGACAAGTGTGCCTTTGGATTTACAGACATACATGGAGACAGTAAGGACATACAGACACATGTGCATATGGATGCATGGAAATGCATGAGGACAGCATGGAAATGTGGACATGCATGCACAGACCTATGGCAGAAGGGCGCAGGCAAGCAGAAACACATGCATGGGGCAGCATGTCTGAATGCACAGATGGACAGCACTGACATACGGACACAAATGAAAGGGATCACTGCACAGACAGACAGCAGGACAGCGTGGACATATGAACACAGATACACGGGGTCAGTGCATGTGAAGACACACTGGGACAGCACGGACATACAGACCTGCACATGGGACGCATGGACATACACGGGGACAGTACAGGGCCAGCGCACATCCAAGCACAGACGTAGACTGGGACAGTACAGACACATGAACACTCCCATGCACCCACGGGGACACACACTGACACGCACACGGGGAACAGGCACGCAGTCGCGTGGAGGCGAGAACACGCAGACGCGGTGGGGTGGGAGGGAGGGGCTGGGCTCTGTACCCGCCAGGGGGCGCTGCGTTCCCACACGAGTATCTGGCTTGTGGGAGCACGGAGGGGCCCACGAGCGGAGTCCCGGGCAAAGGGCACCCCATGGAATGGCACCTTCGGGGAGCGGGAACGTCGGGCAAGGGGGACCCCAGGGAGCGGGACTCCCCTAGAAGTGGGACCCATGGGAAATGGGACTCTGTGGAAGCAGGGCTGGAGGCATTCAGTGTCCGGTGCTCCATGTGCACCCCCCGAGGACAGTCCAAAGCCCCCAAGCCCTCTCCCATGGCACGGCGTGGGATGGGGGTGAGCCCCCTCGTCCCCTGCCCGGCCCGGGCCCCTCTCTCCTTCCCGCTCGCGGGCACGTGGAGGAGGCCTGGGCACTGCGCCAGCTCGTTAGAGAAGACTAATTAGCGCAGCGTCCCGCTCTCACGGGAACAGCCCTGGTCCTTCCACGCCGCGTCCACGGGCGTTAGCCCACCGTCCCCAAGTCTGGGCTGTATCTGGAGATGCTGTGCCTCTTTTACTGGCACTGCGGCTTCTACATGAGACACCCCTCGGTGCACCCCACCCTCATCGTTAGTAGCTGGTTTAGGGAGCGAGAAGAGATTAAGAGGCCCAGGGAGGCGGTGAGGCTTTGTAGTGAGGCTGTCACGGAGCTGGGGTGACTTCCTGGGCACGGGCCAGCATCTATGAGGCAGCTGGTACAGCCGAGCACAGCGCTCGGGCTGTGAGGGGGTCCCGTTCCCAAGGGAGCATCGCGGGTAATCCCTGCTCTGGGCACGAGCTGCCCAGTGTCCCATCGTCCCTGGTCCTGCACCATCCCTTTTCACGGGCACCTCCAGCCTCAGCATCCTCCGAGGAGAGCCTTCCTCCAGCGACGTGGCACACGGATCCCCGAGGGCTGAGCCTCAGGGCCGCGCAAGCAGGTCCCCAAGGTCTGAGCCACCACCGTGTCCCCACAGGAGAAGGCCCTGAGAGGCTGCACTCGCCCCTCTGTGCTCGAAGGAACCCACTCTCACAATGCAGCACCAAGGCTCCACCTCCCCGCTCATGCCTGCCCCAGGGTACACCGTTGCCTCACCCCAGCGCCCAGCACCGCCGTCCGCGAGCCCACGGCTCCAGGCCGCGATAAAGACCCACCCCGCCCTCCGCTCCCCGCCCTCCTCTGGCCCCGCCCTGCGGCTCCGCCCTTCCCACGTCCCCGCCCTTCCGCCGTTCCCGCCCCGCGGGGGCGCGCAGGGGCGGGGCGCTCGGGCGGGGCGCGCGGGCAGGGCCGAGCCGCGGGCGCGCGCAGGCAGCCGCCGCCGCCGCCGCCATGGGCTGCACCGTGAGCGCCGAGGACAAGGCGGCCGCCGAGCGCTCCCGCATGATCGACAAGAACCTGCGGGAGGATGGCGAGAAGGCGGCGCGGGAGGTGAAGCTGCTGCTGCTGGGTGAGACACCCGAGACCAGCCCCCGAATGCACCTCAGGGCACCCCCCGGGGCTTTCCTGCCTCGCTCGGCCCTACCGGAACCGGGCAGCCCCGCCGCTTCTGGCCGGGCTGCCCCAGAGCCGTTCTGCGTACTGGCCCGCAAAGTGCCGGCCCCGCCCGAGGATCGCCCAGGAGCGGGATGCTGGGCGCAGCCGAGGCGTCGAAGTCCCTCCCCCCACCATCGGCCCCACTGGGGCCCCAGGGATCCCCCAGCAGTGGGGTGCCTGCCCCGCCCTAGGCTCCCGGGTCCCCCCCCGCCGGGGTGAGGTGCTGACATCGCTGCAGGCCTTGGGGGTCCCTCCCAGGAGCGCGGTGTTGACCCTATTCTAGGTCCCAGGGAACATTCTTGTAGGGTATTGACCCCATCCCGTGCCCCAGGGATCCCCAACAGAAGCAGGATGCTAGTCCCACAGCAGGTCTTGGAGTCTTCTGTGGAGTGGAGTACCAGCCCCACCCTGGACTTTGAGCATCCCTCCCCTTAGGAGTGGGATGCCAGCCCCACTCCAGGCTTTGAGGATCCCCCCCAGGAGTGGGGTCCTGGCCCTACAACAAGCCACGGGTGTCCCTCAGAAGTGGGGTGCCAGCCTCACCCTGGGCTGTGGATTTCCCCTAAGAAGTGGTGTGCCAGCCCCACCCTGCTATGGTACTGTCCTCCCAAGTCCACTGGTCATATCCCTTTGGGGCAACAGGTTGGGGCATCACCACCCTACTGGCAGCTGGGGCCCCCCAAGCAAAGGCTCTGCCAGCCTAGGCACCCTGTCCTGCCTGCCTGGGACTTCCAGCTGCTTGGCCAGGCTGGGAGCTCCTCCACGCTCTCCCTTCACCCTGGTCCCAGGCTGGCTGAGACAGAGGTAACAGGGCACCAGGACATCCCTGAGCCCCTCCATCCCACCTTCGCCTTCCCCTTGCTGAGGGAATTAGAGGGGGCTTGGGCAGCAGACTCTGCCGAGCCGACTGCCTGCAGCCCTGTGCAGCCCCCAGGTGCTGTGCCCCATGGGTACCTGATTTTCACACCGATAACGGGCTGCTCACGCTCTTCAAAGCAGCCTGGCGCTGCTCCCGTGGGCGTTCACAGCCCTGCCCTGTGCCCGCGGGCAAAGCAGCCGCTCAGTTATTTTAATTTATTACTTTTTTAATAACTGCCAGTTGAGATTTTTGTATTCCCTTTCCGAAATTCCCAGGGAGAGCCTTGCTCCAGGTGTGAGGCGGGAGTGCGCGGGGCTCCCACGGCGCTGTGGGGTGGTGGGGCCTGGGATGGGCAGAGAAATCCCCAGCTGCTGCCTGGGGAGCCAGCGCCAGCAGAAAATGTCTTTCGGCTCGTCGCCATCGGCAGAGGAAGCCGTCGGCAGCAGGAAGTCATGCTGAAATCCGGCAGCCCTTTATTTGCTCAACCCCTGCCTGCTTTGAGAAATACGTAATTAACGCCTTCAAGCCCTTGTCTCACAGGGCGCCTCGGGTTTTGCCTTTTATTTTGTGTCTTATTTTTGCCTTGGCATGAGCTGTGCCGTTGGCAAGACCCGTGCTGGGGATGCTGGGCAGGGGTCTGAGCCATTTGTAGGGCTTGAATGTTGTGCAGGCTCGCCGACCTGCTTGTTTCCGGGGTGGGGATGGTGCTGGCGGGGTGAAACCCTGTGGGGTTTGCAGGCTGATGGGGAAAAATGTGGTTCCTGCTTCACTGTGAACTGCTTCAGGGCCTTGCTGCTGGCTTGGCTCTCTGTGTCTGCTGCCCATCAGGAAATAACAGTCCTAGGGGGGCTTTGGCACCACTTCTCCGCAGGGCTCTTTGGACTAAGCAGGATGGGCAGCATCGCCCCAGTGCTGTTGGCTCTGGGGAGTCTGGCTGGCTGGTTCTGAGCACCACCAAGGGGTGGCAGGGGGCTCGCTGGTCAGTGAGGATGGTGATGTAGGCATCCCTTTCCCATGTCCTGATGAAGCAGAGGTGGAAGGGGGACAATGACCAGACTCTTCTGCTGGGGCCAGCGTTTATGAGTAGCATTTCTGATCTCAGATGGTTTCTAAAGCCAAAAATAGAGTGAAATGACTCTTTTTATTATTATTTTTTTAATGTTTCCCTGTTACAGCTGTGGAGGTGCAAATAGCATCAGATCCTTGGGTCACTACTGCCCTTTCCTGAACTGAATGTGGCCAGAAAATCCTCCTGAGCTGTCAGGGAGTGACTGGGAGGTAGGGGTGGCATGGCCTCCTTGTGGGGCGCTGCTTGTGTCATTCCCCCTGTCCAAAAGAACCCATTGAAGTGGGGATGTGGTGCTGGGAGGTTCCTCCCACGTCCCCACTGCCCACCTTCCTATGGCTTACTTTCTTCCCTATAGCTGGAGGAAGATTTGAGGAGAACTGGACTCTTGCATGAGCCCAGGTGGCATGCTTTTTAGTGAACACCACAGCTCTTGGGCAAGGCAGAACTCCACAGTTCTCCCTGGGGGGTGCAATCCTTCCGTGTTCTTCAGAAACAGGGAGGAAAAAATTAGGGAGGGAAGAAAATAAGGAGAAAAAAACAGTTGCACCCTTTGTGGTGAATTGGCCCACAGCACAAAGAAGAGATGACTCTTGCAAGCACCATGCAGCCTTTGCCAGCATCCCGTGCCATCCCACAGCTGCAGCTTGGAGCTGCTGATGCAGCCGGGCAGGACGTGGTGCAAGCAGAGAGCAGTGGTCTGGAAGTGTGGCAGTGGGAGTGTAGAACTGGGCAGGCCACCGGCACCATGGAGAGCTTGGGGCTGACTGGTGAAGCGGCCTTGACTCAGTGCTGTGCCTTTTTTGTGGCCATGAGCCCTCTGCTGTGGCAGGTGATCCAGAGAGGGATGGAGCTCCCTGATGGCACCCAGCACTGCAGCTGCAGGCGCAGCACCACTCCTGCCTGCGGCACCTGAGGCTGGCTCCAGCAAAGAGGCTCTATGCTGAGTATTTTAAAGCTCCAGTCTCTGATGAGGATAAAGACCCAAATGAGGCAGTATCCCCTAAATGAAGCAGTCTTCCTCCCTCCCTGCTGCTTGAAACCAACAATTTCCCGAGGTTTTGGTACTGGGAGAGGCCAGGAGCTGCCAGTGGCATCTGAAAATACCTGGAGCATCAGCTCACAGTGCTGCTGTTGTCTCTTTGGCATTGCCATGGTTCAGACTGCTGGGCTCACTGGCTGTTTCTGCTGGGCAGCAGTAGAAGGTGGGTGCTGCCCAGCCCACCTCCCTGGTTGTGGGAGCCAGGGTGCTCATGAGGGAATGCAGGATTGATGGCAGATAAGCCACATTCAAAGTCCCTGATTCCCTGTCTTTCTTTGGATGATTGGTAAAGCAAAAGGATTTCTTGGCTGCGTTGTTGGAGCCTGTGAAGGTGCCCAGGGTGAGGAAAAGTGCTGGTGGGTTGATCATTTCAGTGACCCCAGTGGTTTTCAGTGCTGGAGGTGCAAACTCTGGGGCAAGGATGCTCCCCTTGCACCACCCAGGCTGGATTGTGCCGAGTATGTCACGCAGGCAGCTGCCTGTATGAGATCCTGCCTGGGCGAGCTGGCAGCCTGGGTGAGGGCGAGTGGGGCAGGGCTCAGCAGCTTCATGTTTTTTTTTGTTTTGGGCTTGCATAAAAATAGAGGAAGGGAGGGACCAGCTGTGACTTTCGGAGGCTGTGTTGACCCAGTGCTGCCCTGGATTTCCGTGTGAGCTGCCTGCTTTGATGTGCATTGTCCTGTCTCAGGGTTTTGGTTTTGTCCTCCCTCCTGCCCCAGCCCCGGATGGGAGGAGATTGAGCCCTTCCTTCGGTAGGAAGAGTTTGGTGCTGTTACATCCAGGGGACCCTGCATCCAGCCCCCTGGAGCTGGTGGACGGGCTCCAGGTGCATTGGGATGTGGAAGGAGGGAGTGTGACACCCAGGCCCTGGGGTGGGTCACCCTGATGTTCCTGCTGGTGATGTCCCAGCTGCCCTCTGCTCTGAGATGGACACTTAGGCTATGCCCAGGATAGGTGGCAGGCTCATATAGCTGTATTATGCAGAGATATTTATGTACACGCTTCAGAAATACGTTTTTACATTTAAATACATATAGTATGGAGGAATATACAAATTGATTGTGTGTATATATATATATGCATGTGGAAAAAACACATGTATGTGCTTTACCTATATATAGCTTTATAGCAGACAGTCTCTGGTGGGCTGATCTGCCCCGGGCTGCGGGTGCCGGAGGGTGCCAGGCTGGGATCGCAGTGTGCCTGAACGCTGTTGCTGTAGCCGGGTCCGGCCCGGGCTCGCTGGAGCCGCTCAGTTTCCTGCTCCGTGCCGGAGCCGGGTTTCCGGGCCGGAGGCCGGCTGAATCACCGGAGCTGGGGCAGCTGACTAATCCTCCATCCCCACTGGCAGAAAACCCAGCTGTGGTGGGGGCAGGGTGCTGGTGGCACTCCAGCCGTGCCAGTGGTGAGCCCCCACATCGGGATGATGGCAGCCACGCACGGGGGCACGGCACCGCCAGGAGCAGCTCTCTGGCTGTGGATGCACTGGGACCACTCCGGGTGTTTGAGAGGGTGTGGGGAGCATCAAGGTGTCCCTGTGTCCAGGGTGGCTGAGGTGGGTGAGGACATGGAGGCAACTGGTGCCAGCAGAGGGGCAAAGGGACCGTTGGCCTGCGGCAGGGGAGAAACAGAGCACCAAAGTTCTGGGATTCCTGGAAAAAGCCCAGCATAAGGATGGTTTTGTCCAGGTTGTGAACACTGCTGGTCCTTGTCAGCACTGGGGGTGCATTTGCTGTGATCCCTTGGGAAGCCATCCCCAGACCACCCTCTCCTGCACCATGTACTCCAGATGCCCATCCCGCTGCTGATTTATTTCTTTTTTGTTTATTTCTGTGGCTTATTTTTTTTGCTGCGTCTCCATCGGCAGCCTTGTACAGGGCCTTCTGTGCCTCCTTGATGCTGCCCAGTGTTCTGGGGTCCTGCCTGGGGACGTGGCATCCCCCTGGCCGCCAGTGCCCTGGCTCCTCCTGGGAAGCAGCCAGCCCTGTGCCGGAATGGGATGGCCCCTGGGAAAAACGCCCTGTGTCACTGTGGGGTTGTAAAAAAAACACCATTATTTTTACAGCAATTTTCCATCTATTTTGGGTAGGAAGGAAAATGTTGAGGGGAAATCTCTTTTTATTATTATTTTTTGAGCCTTTAGGGTAACTGCTTTTCACACACACACACACACACACACACACACACACACACTTGCACGCAGATGCTGAGTGGGGTGGGCTCTGCGGCCGTCCCTCTGTCTGTCTGTTTGTCAGGGAAAGGGATCAGTGGGTTTGCCTGCAAGTAAAACCCATCAGTAAATCCATCTTCAAACCATAGCTGCTGTTTGCTGGGCTTGAAAAACTTGCTGGGTACAGTGGCTGGGGACAGGGGCTCTGGGTGCTGGGGATGAGGATGGCTCTGGACCCACTGGCAGACTGAATTCCAGCTTCTCCATCTAATTTTCCAGCTGTGCATTGCTTCCATCCATACCTTGATGCCTGGAGGCATAGAATGGGATGGTGCCGTGCAGCAAAATGGAAAATCTCGTCTTGGTGATGTGGGAGGTGGACCCCAGAGCACGTGACCAACCCTTTAAATATATGGCATTAAATATCTGCTGCTGTCCAGGAATATATTGCATATGTTGCATTAAATATATGCTGGCCAGAAACCATCTTAAATCACAGCCTGCAAAATACATGGTGGCTGAATCAATTTTTTTTTTGTTTGTTGGTTTTTTTGGCCAGTAGATTATCAGGGCAGTTTAGAGCTGGGCAGCTGCTTGCTTATTTTAAGTTGTTGATGATTGTTTTTAACAAAAAAAGGGGGGGAATGAGCCCAAGAGAGAGGTCTCCTGCTTTTGATGGGCGTTGTTCAGGAACAAGCGCTAACCCAGTCCTGGCAGGCAGGAAGGGTGGTCAGGGAGCAGGAAGGGCTGGAAGCAGCCCAGCCGTGGCAGGGGTCTTCTCTCCATCCCTCCTGATGCCTAGCCATTGCAGAGGGTCTGGAGGATGCACAGCCCCTCCAGCACTGCCTGCTTCTGCCTGGGTTGAGCAGAGGGTGGAAGCCGGCAGCTGGCACCCTGCCCGGGGATTGTTTGGGGGCTGAATGGGCGGCAGCTGGGGTTTTCCGGGGATTTGAAATCCTTCCTGGGGACTGGAAACCCTTCCTGTCCGTTGTGCTCACCCTGGGGGGCTGGGAAGGGTCCTCCCATAGTCAGCTGGGTGGGAGCTGCTAGAGCTGGGGGTGCTAGATCACCCACTGGGCTCTGTCAGATGCTGGGGTGGCACAGGAGGGTGAGGTGTGCAGCTTCTCCAGCAATTACCTGGTCCCTTTGTTAGGCAAAGGCAATGATTTGGGAGGGAAATTGTGAGGGCAGCGGCACAGCTGCCTTCTGCCAGCTGCAGAGAAGGAGACAGGGGCTGCAGGGGAAGTTTGCCAGGCAGATGGCTTGCTTCAGCGGCTCCTGGTGGTGACCATCACCCTACTGGGAGTGGGCAGGAGGTCCTAGGAGGTTGTGCAGGGAGCAACTATCAGGCACAGACAGGCAGAGCAGGAGGCTGGGAGGTGACTGGCACCTCGTCCCAGGGGAGCTTGTTAACAGGTTCCTCCCTTGCTGTGTTCCCCAGTTTCCCTGTCTGGACACCCGCTGGGTAAGGGCACAGTGAATGCAGTCAGCCCTGGCTGCTGACCCCGGCAATATGGGGTGGTGGTGTCAGAAACCAGAGGTATTTAATGGAAAAAATGAAGGGATACAGAGAGTTTTTCCTGCCCTGCTCTCAGCTCTGGGCAGGAGCTGCCAGCACTGACCACAAACACCGGCCGGGTTGTTCTGGGTGCCGCGTCAGCATCCCGTGGGCGCCAGCCGAGGCTGGGTTGGCAGCGCTGGAGAGCCCTCGCCATGCCCTCACTGTGTCAAAAGCTCACCTCGGGGCTAGGCAAGGCCTCCCCCTCAGCACATAGGGCATGGAAACAGTGGAGTCGGGTGGTTGTGGCACTAAATACTAGGTCTGTCTGGTCTTGATGTGGCCCTGAGCCCGGGGGGCTCCATGCTCTGAGCAGTGCCAGCAGTGATGTCTAGGGGACATCACCTAGTCTGCCTTTATGTCAAGGACATGGGCAGAATACATCTGCTCACTGCAGCCATGTCTCAGCTGGCGTGACAGGCTCTTTTTCCTGGTTAATTTTAGCATAATCTCCAATTTTTTATGTATTTTTTTCCCTTTGTTTTGAACTCCTCTGTAATCTCTCTTCCCCTCTGCGGCCGTGCCAGCACTGCGCTGCCACTGCCTGCCTGGGGCCCTCAGTAAGGGCAGCGCCACGGCGGAGGGCAGCAGTGAGGGGACCCGCTGGGATGGGCTTGGCTCGAGAGGATCCCATGGGATTTGCAGCCAGAACCAGGGTCCATACAGGTCCCTGCCCAAAGAAGACTCATCCTGCTGGGGTCCCCGGGGTGAGGTGAGCTAGGCACTCCTCCATCTTAGTAGCAGTCCCTGTGCAGAGAGGGGACATGGGACATGTGCTGTCCCTTTCAGCTTCCCCTTTCAGCTTCCCCTTTCTTGCAGGCAGGGTGACATCACTCCTTTCCTGCTCCTAGCATGGGCAGTGGGGGTTGGGCCAGGAGCTGCACGTTGCCTGCATGGGGTAATGTCCTCAAGGGGCATAAGATGGTGAAGGGGGAGCCTTAGGAGCCCCAGCCATCCCCTCTGAACTCCTGACGTATCATGTTTAGAGGCTGAAAAGTAACTCCAGCCCCGAAGCTGCTGGCTTTCTGCCCTGGCAGCTGCCAGCACTGCTGGGCTGGGGTGCAGGGCCCGGCAGGCTGCAAAGTGTTCTGTGTTTAAAATGCAGCCCGGGGGCGGCCGGTCCCACGGGGAGCTGACTGGTGGAGGTGGTGACTTCTCCCGAGTTCCCTCTGGTGCTTGGCTTCAGGTGCCTGGCTCCCTGCCTGTACCTGCTGACATGAGCATCTCCATGTCCTGGCTGCTGCCAGCTCCAGCTGTGGGCATGTATTTGGGATGATGCACCAGTGTCTCCTGGTGAAACAGGGATGTGGGATGCAGCAGCTAAGCTCAGGCTCTGCCTTGAGCTAGGATAGAAGGTGATAGGCTTAGTTCCCTGTTGCAGGGAGCTCACTGCTCCTGAACTCAGCCAAAGCTGGGGCTGCCAGTCACCTGTTGGTGCATTGATGCCATTTTCCTGGCCCAGAGCTGGCGTCATTTCTCCTCTCCAGAGCTATTGCAAGGTTCCTCCAGGCTGGCCTTTACCTCCCCTTTATTGGCCCTGACATTCCTGGTGCCCATTCAGGCATCTGCTCTGGCTGATACTGGCAGCTCTTCTCCAATGGCTAAGGCACCTGCTGCCCTTCCTTCCTGAGTTGGGGGCGGTCCTAGTAGGGTGGAGGTCCCCAGCTTTGTGCATCATCTCACTGCTTGTTGCCTCTTGTTTTTCCCCAGGTGCTGGCGAGTCTGGGAAGAGCACCATCGTCAAACAGATGAAGTGAGTGGGCCCTGACACCATGCAGACCTTAGCTATGGGCTCCAAAACTGGTGGTGGTTGCGGAAAGCTCCCCATTAACCTTAGAGCATGGGTGGGGAGCAATACCCTAAGGTGCACTACAAAGGGCTGATCTTGCCTGTGTCATTCCCCTGCCCTAGGATCATCCATGAGGATGGCTACTCAGAGGAGGAGTGCCGGCAGTACAAAGCTGTGGTCTACAGCAACACCATCCAGTCCATCATGGCCATCATCAAGGCAATGGGGAACTTGCAGATTGACTTTGGAGACTCCTCCAGAGCGGTGAGTGCCCTTCTGCTCCTGGTGCACCTGGAAGGAGTAGCGATTCTTGGGAGGTGAAAGCAGATGTGCCCAAAGCTGGGCCAGGATTTAAAGTAACCCTGCCCAAACCCTGCTGGCGCCTGGCTGGCTATGACCTCCTTTCCCTGGTGCTGAGGATGGGGGGACCTAACCCGTGGGAGGCTCTCCTGGCACAGCTTCTGATGGGTGCAGAGTTGGAAGTCTTGCCGGTTCCCTTGTGTCTCGTCCCCTCCGCTACTGGAGCTCCTGTCCTTCTGTCTGAGTGGGAAGTGGTGGGCTTTGATCAGGTCCTTCAGGGCCCTGCAGGTGCCTGAGCCCTGCTTCTTCTGCACAGGACGATGCTCGGCAGCTGTTTGCGCTCTCTTGCACCGCTGAGGAGCAGGGCATCATGCCAGAGGACCTGGCCAACGTGATACGGAGGCTGTGGTCTGACAACGGGGTCCAGGCTTGTTTTAACCGCTCCCGAGAGTACCAGCTGAATGACTCTGCTGCCTAGTGAGTACCTCTGCTCCTCTCCCCCAGCTTAGCTGAATCCCAGCCCTGCAGGCTGCCTCACTTTTACTGAGCAACAAAAATCCTCGCCACTGGAGGTTGCCATTTCCCACTGCTTGGGGGCTGGTGCTGCCCCTTTCCGCCCTGTGCTGAGCCAGAGCAGAACAGAGAAGGTGGATATTTCAAAGGCCGTTTCCTGCTCTGGTGGGATGCTGCATCCCCTGGAAAGGAGGCACTAGAAAATCCCTCTCTTGCCACTGCTCTATGCCCACTGCCCTTTCCCAGGGGTGGTCTTCCCTGGCCTCCCTTTATGTGAGCACAGTCAGGGGTCCTGCCCCATCCCATGGCCCTTCATGCACCGTGAAGGCAAGAAAAAGCCCCAAAGAAAGCACTGTGGACCCTTGTGTCTGAACAGGATGAATAGGATGCACAAGGGCCTTTTGTTTTTAACTGAGTTTGTATGGAAAGACTTGGCATTCTGCTGGCATGTTAGCTGGCATGCTTGTGTTTAGGTAGATAAATTGCCTGCATCTGGCCAGGTTTATCACTGAAGAGATTTAATAAATAAGTTAATCTACCTAAATATGGTGGCTGGAGAGGGCAGTGCAGCTGAGGCTGCACTCAGCTCACATGGTGCCCTGCTGCCCTCTCTGCCCAGAGCCCCTGAGGTAAAGCAGTGCCAGGGGGAGCTCATGGTGAGCCGGGAAGCCCCTGCCAAGGCTGGCCCCAAGGAAGATTGAGCACCCTTAGGACTTATTTCCATTATGGGGCCTGCCTGGTCTCCTATGTGCCAGCTCAGCTGCCCCCTCCCACTTGGCACTGGCAGGTCCCTCTTCTGCACTAGGGTCAATGGGGGGAAGAGGTTGAAGGACAGCTCCTGGCAAGTGCGGATCCTGAAGATGTTCCTGCCAGCACTTTCCTCTAGTGCCCATGACTTTGGCTTCCTCCTGCCTGGCACCTGCCTGCCCTCCTCAGCCCCCGTCCTTCTCAGCCCCATCACTCCCCGTACAGCACTGTTTCCTGCAGTGCTGTGCTGTGCCACGGGTGCTGCTTTGGAGCACAGGAGACCTGGCAGGTGCCTGGCAGCTCACATGCACAGTTTAAGCAGATACATCTGCAAAGTGTCTGCAAATGGAGTACCCCTTTAAGTGTGTTCACGGAGCCTTTGGCACGTTGCAGGGGTTGGGTGAGCAGTAATTAGGAGCTCCCTCGAGCTGTTGCTCTTTTCTCCAGTTCCATGAATATGCCAGTGCAGTAGTTA
This sequence comes from Dryobates pubescens, assembly GCF_014839835.1. Taxonomy (NCBI): domain Eukaryota; kingdom Metazoa; phylum Chordata; class Aves; order Piciformes; family Picidae; genus Dryobates; species Dryobates pubescens. The sequence continues at coordinate 62,430,006 of NC_071612.1, forward strand.
ATGCCCCATCCACCCCTGTGGTGTCACTGCACAGGACATCCTGGGGTTAAGGAAGCCCGTGCTCCATATGCAGCCTACCTGCACTCAGACCTCAGCAGCAGCCCCCACCCTCATCCTCCACAACTCCTGGAGGTGCCAGGAGCTCAGGGTGCCAGGGTGGGTACTTGCCAGCAGCCCAGGCCTGGGCGTGAGGTCTGTGTCTGCTGGTGCCCTGCGTGTCCCTGCAGCAGCGTTTCCTGTTTTCTGTCAGATGGAGGCTGCTGTGTTTCCGGCTGTTTTCAGGCTGCTCCGTGGCGCTGAGCTGCCCCCCTCCATCCTCTCAGCTGTGGCATGGGACCGGGGCACCCATGGCTCTGGCTTTGCCCCTGCACTCCAGCAGGTTTCCTGGGAGCTGGTGATCAGCCGTGCAGCTGTTGGAGCTGGGAATCCCTGTGGCCTTGGGAGCTGTAATCCAGCTTTCACCAGATTATGGAGCTGCAAAGGCCTTAATTAGCACAAGCCTAATTTGCTTAAAGGAGCCTGTTTACAATAACCCAATTAAAGCAACGTGAGCTGGAGAAAGCGAAACCTGCCTCGATCCTCCTGGCATCCTCCAGATGGTCCCAGAGGTTGCTGCAGGGAGCTGGGCTCTGGCAGGGCTGGACAGGCAGCAGGAGAGGGGGATGCAACCCCAGGGGGTCTCTGGGTGGGCAGCAGCCCCCTGGCCACAACACTCCCCGTGCCTCTGGCTGCCCGCCTCCCCCTTCCTCCCCAGGCGCCAGCCCTTTGTGTTTTTTGACTATAAATGGCACGGCGCCATCGATTGTTTCCGCCGCGCTGCGGACGGTTGCCATAGCAGTGAATACTTTCCTCTTGCCATTTCCCCCGTGCAAGCAGCTGGGGGGAATGGGGGAGCCCCCAGCCTCAGCCCCTGCATGGCCCGTGGAGCCTGCTTCCTGTGCGTGGCCCCGCCTGCCACCCTGGCGGCCGGCAGTCCTGTTCCGCCTGTTGTGACCGGGCCGTGTGGTGACCCCAGGGTGCAGGTGGGGTCCACTGTGCCGCCCGGTGCCCACTCCAAATGGACAATGCTGAAGTGTGAGCAGAGCATCCTGGGGAAATGAGGGAATGTTCTGTGGGATTTGAGTGGGTTGTGCCCCATGGGGCAGCTTCCCCAGCACCTTTCTGCTCCTTCCCCAGCTACCTGAATGACCTGGAGAGGATAGCCCGTGCTGACTACATCCCCACCCAGCAGGATGTGCTGCGCACCAGGGTGAAGACCACCGGCATCGTCGAGACCCACTTCACCTTCAAGGACCTGCATTTCAAGTATCTCTGACCCTTTCTCATTTGCTTTTTCCAAGACAAAAATCCCCACTTCCTCCCTGTGCCGGGACAGAGCCTGCTCGTGTGCCACATGCATCAAGCAGCCCTGGGACTGCTAATGGTGGGAGCTGCTGCCTCGCAGAGAGAGCAGAAACCACTGAAATAGCTGGAGCAGCCTCAAAAACGCCTCTCAGGGCTTGACCTGGAGGCGGATCCAGCCTCTGGCAAGGAGGGGAAGGAGGAAGGCGTCCTCCATTGCTGTGACGCTGCTTCCGTTGTGGGAAGGGCGCTGGGTGGGAGCCAAGGTCTCGAGGTAGGACACCAATGCTGCTGCCTGCTGGCAGCCCAAGTTGCTTTCCACTGAAAACCCATGGGAAATAGCCAGGACGCCAGTTTCCAAGGCAAAAAGCTGGTGGTGTGCACATCCCAGGGATTTAGTTACTTGGCAACAGACTTAACGGGCAGGAGGATCTGCTGGGGTCATATCTGAGTGCGGGGAGCTTGCAAGGACCTCTGTACCACCCCAGTGGGATGGAAGCACTTGGTCATTCATCAGTGCTGTTCTTTGGAGGTGGCAGCAGAGCAGAGGGGATGGTGTGGAGTAGGCATGGCAGTGAGGAAGCTTTTGCTGGCAGCTGGACAGTTGGCAGTAGACATGGAGCTGCTGCTGGGCTCTTCTCCATGGAGGCAGAGAAGAGCATCTTTGCTGCCTGCAGACAAAGGGGTGCATGGTGCATCAGGATCATCCCCTGAGCCCTCATGCTGTCTGCAGTCCCACAGCCTGCAGCTGCTCAGCCAAGCACCGTGGCTCCCCTTGGTCCAAGGCCTCTGGCAAAGCCACACAGTGCCTGAGTCTGGCAGCATCTCCTGGAGCCCAGCTCCAGGGAGGGTTGTGCTGATGCCCCTGGGAGAGGAAGCCTGGTCCTGGTGGGGGGTTGCTCCAGCTGGAAAATGAACCTGGATACTGGGACACCTGTCGCTGGGATGGGCAGTGGGTGCCAGGGCAGATCTGTGGCATCAGCCTGATCCCTGGGGCAGAAGTGCCATGCTCTGCCTGCTCTGGTGCCTTTTCCTGGTATGGATCTTGCTCTGGGCAGCCAGGGAAACTGAGGCAGGGGTCAGGGCGAGGGTGGTGGGGCTGGGAGCTGATGCCCATGGCACTCTGCCTCTGCCACAGGATGTTTGATGTGGGCGGCCAGCGCTCAGAGCGGAAGAAGTGGATCCACTGCTTCGAGGGGGTGACTGCCATCATTTTCTGTGTGGCCCTGAGTGCCTATGACCTGGTGCTAGCTGAAGATGAGGAGATGGTGAGTTGGGGATGGGGATGGGGCTGGTGCTGGGAGCCGTGCTCTCTGTGGAGGGCTAGGGGATTACCCCCTGCTCTGGTGGCCACTAGTGCCTGGCCAGAATAGCCCAAGTCTTACAGGGCCTCCAGCATCCCCTGCCCAGGCAGCAGGAGCTGTGAGGGCACAGCACGTTTGGCAGTGGAGGGGCAGGCACTGCCTGGGAGTATCTGCCCAACTCAGGCTGCTGTCTCCCTTGCCAGAACCGGATGCACGAGAGCATGAAGCTGTTTGATAGCATCTGCAACAACAAGTGGTTCACAGATACGTCCATCATCCTCTTCCTCAACAAGAAGGACCTCTTCGAGGAGAAGATTGTGCACAGCCCCTTGACCATCTGCTTCCCTGAGTACACAGGTACTGCCAGGACCCTTGATGCCCCCTGGCAGGGGGAGCAGACAGTGCCTTGCCCAGGCAGCATAGTATGAGATGCTGGTGATGGAGATACTGGTTATCCTGTGCCTGAGGGGCAGTGCACTAGTGCAGCAAGCAGTGTGTGGTGGTGGTTGGGGTGTCCCAGGGAATGGGGGAAGATGGGGTGGACAAGGGCCAGCGGTCCTGGGGGTATTTAGCTGAAGCTCACTGTGTCCGAGGAGCATCAGTTTGGCACTGGGGTAGTGGCTGTGGTGGCAGGGAAAGCTGAGCCAAGCCCAAACCCCTTGGGCGCCAGTGGTAGGGGGCTGCTGGCGTGTCCAGCTGGGCTGCGAGCAGCTCAGCATCTCCTCCTCCCCAGGGGCCAACAAGTACGACGAGGCAGCTGGCTACATTCAGAGCAAGTTCGAGGACCTGAACAAGCGGAAGGACACCAAGGAGATCTACACCCACTTCACCTGTGCCACCGACACCAAGAACGTGCAGTTCGTCTTTGATGCCGTCACTGATGTCATCATCAAAAACAACCTGAAGGATTGCGGCCTCTTCTGAGGGCTGGCGCCGCCCAGGTGAGTGCTGCTCCTGACGGGGGCCCCCAAACTGCTGTGGTCACAGAGCATGCCCTGGGGACGGGATGGGTGTGGGCTGGCAGTGGGTACCCACGAGCCTCGCCCCAGACCCCACCACTCACTGCCTGCTCTCTCCTAGGACCCCTGGCCAGGCCAGTGAAGGAAGGAAGGACCGCGCCGCCCCCCACTCCTGCTTCTCTTTGAATTCATCCTTCTGCCCCTACCCCATAAAGAGACTTTCTGGGTGTCAGTGTGGTGGCAGGACCCATGTCTCCCCTGCCATCTGCGCTTGCCCCCCACCACCCTCCTTCTCCTCGCCGGCGTTGCCCTTCCTGGGGAAAACGACGTTTTAATCTCGGTCTGTAACCCCGAACTGCTCCAGCCCCCCCAGTTCATTCGCCCCCGCGCCCAGGCGCTCTCACTGTTTACATTGCAAGTGTTGCTGGCACAGGGGGGCACTTGGTGAGCCCCTGGGGAATGCCCACCTGGCCAAAAACACAACCGATGACATTCCTTTTCGTAAACCAGACAAGAAAGAAGAAAACCAACCGCCAACCACCCCAAGAGCATGCAAAAAACAAACCAACCACACCGGCTGGGGCCAGGTTGCTTTTTAAAGACACCTTTTTACCAAACTATTTAAAAGCGTCAAGTGCTACGTGGTGGCAGTGTCCTCCGTGGCCAGCCCACCCCCCAACTCTGTGCCTTGGGGGGGGGGCGGTCCGTGCCCCACTTTGCCTTGCAGCCCCCCACCTCGCTGCCCGAACGGAACGGGCAGCAGCTGGGCAGGGGGGCAGGCAGCGGGGTGCTGCCAGCTGGCTGCACCTCCATCCCCCCCTTCTTTCTAAGCCTAGTTTTTAGGGCTAGCTGTTGCATTGGGCGAGGAGAGCCTGCTGTACAGAGCGGCCCCTGCTGTCCCCTCCAGCCCGGGGGGGGTCCCCTCAGCCGGTGCCCACGGCCTTGCTTTTCCCACAGGATGTTTTACCGACTTCTTCACATGGTTTGAAATAATAAAATGTAGAAAGAAAAAAAAAAAAAAGAGAGAGAGAAAATATATATATACTGACTTCCCCTCCTCCTTCATGACCCAGGGGTGGGTGGGGGCGGTTTCACCCCTCCGGAGGGCTGGGGGCATGCATCTTGGTGTGGGAGAGGACGTAGAATGGGCTGATAGCACCCCAGAGGCTCAGCAGCATCCCCTGGGTGCAAAGGTGAGGGCAGTGGTGGGACCCTTGAGAGGGACCTGGGATATTGTTGAAGGGCTGAGCTGCCCCTGGTCTGCTGACTCAGCAGCTGGGTGGGGTGGGCATGACTACCTACTGGCCCTGCAGCATGGGGCCCCAGTACCACACAGTTGTTGTGGACAGCCAGTACCCAGGGGTACCCAGTGTCTTGTAGTCCTGAGGTGCACCCCTTGCACCTAGTAGCCCACAGGGACCCCTATGGACACACAGCACAGAAGGGTCCCCCCAGCACCCACCAGCTTCAAGGGGTGCCCATGGACCACCAGCAAACCCCAGCTCCAAGGGGTACTTGAGGACCCTCAGTGCCCAAGAGATCTCCCTGTACCCCAAGCTCCAAGGGGTACCTAGGGTCACCACTGTCCCCCTCCCACCTCCCAGCGCCTGGAGCAGCTATGGATGCCCAGCACCCAGTGGCACCAGGTGTCCCACAGTGTTAGTCAGTGGGAGGGTTTGTGGAGAGAGGAAATGGGACTGTGCCACCCACTGGTGGCTCTGGGGTTGAGTGGGTCAATTCCCAGGATTTTGGGGCAAGTTGAGATGGTTATGGAGGTTTGGGGGTGGGGGGCAGTGCTGGGGCTGGGCCCCAGCTGAGGGGGAGGGGGAGCTGGTGTTCAGAAGAGCCCGCAGTCCTTGAGGTTCTCCTTGATGATGATGTCGGTGACGGCGTCGAAGACGAACTTGACGTTCTCGGTATCAGTGGCGCAGGTCATGTGGGAGTAGATCTCCTTCACATCTCGACGCATGTTCAGCTCCAGGAACTGCAGCTTGATGTAGTTGCCGGCGTCATCGTAGGTGTTGGGACCTGTTGGCATAGCAATGAGCAGGGTCCCCTCTCCGGGCTGGTGTCCCCCGCCCTGGGTGCTGGCCTAGTGTCTCCCAGCGCTCCCCCGGGTGGGCAAACCTTGCTCGGTCCGTGAGAAAGGCTGGTGCAGCACCGCTTGCATGGGGTGCTGAGGACACCTGGTGGGTAGCTGCTGCAGAGTGCAGCCACCCAGCCCTTCACCCCCCCCCCCCCCCCCCCCGCCCCACTCGGTGGGACAACTGTTGCCACCCTCACCATCGTAGTCGGGAAAGCAGATGCTGAGATGGGCCTTCTTGATCTTCTCCAGGAAGACGTCCTTCTTGTTGAGGAAGAGGACGATGGAGGTGGTGGCGAAGTAGCGGTGGTTGCAGATACTATTGAAGAGGTGCAGGCTCTCATGCATGCGGTTCTGCAGAGGGGTACAGACGCTGCCCATCAGTCCCGTGACAACCCCCACCCAGATCGTGATGGGGACGAAGCACAGAGGGTTATGGGATGGTGAGCCTTGCTCACCACTTCGTCATCCTCCACCAGGACCATGTCATAGGCACTGAGGGCCGCAATGAAGATGATGCAAGTCACTCCCTCAAAGCAGTGAATCCACTTCTTCCTTTCTGAGCGCTGCCCACCCACATCAAACATCCTGGGCAGCACAAGGCAGAGGTCAGCATCCCCCCATTCCCTCCCCATCCCCGTGGCACCAGCCCTTGCCAGGTGCTCAGCCCCCACCTGAAGTTGAGGTCTTTGAAGGAAAACTGGGTCTCGATGATGCCAGTGGTCTTGACACGGGAGCGCAGCACATCCTGCTCCGTGGGGACGTAGCCAGGGGTCACCAGGCGCTCCAGGTCTGATAGGTAGCTGACCGGGCACATGGTGGGCATGAGACATAGGTCAGCGCCCCCAGGACCCCCCTTGCCCAGACTCCCCGGCCCCACGTACTAGCCAGCCGAGTCGTTGAGCTGGTACTCAGAGGCACGGTCGAAGCAGGCTTGGATGCCTGTGTCCTTCCAGAGCCGCCCAATGATGTCTGACATCTCCTTGGGCATGGTGCCCTCCTCTATAGTGTCTGAGAGGTGCAGCAGCTTACGGGCATCATCCTACAAGGGAGAGGAGCTCAGAGAGGCTGGGGCACAGGAGGGACTCCCATGCCCAGCACAGGGTGCTCCTCACCTGGCGAGCAGAGTCCCCGTACTGGATATTGAGGGTGTTCATGGCCCGCACGATGGCCAGCATGGACTGGAGTGTGTTGCTGTAGATGATGGCAATGAACTCCAGGCATTCCTCCAGCGAGTAACCATCCTGGTGGATGATCCTGGCCAGGGAGGGGGGCACGTGGCTGAGCTGGGCACCGTGGGGTGGGGGCACCCATGTGTGGAGCATGGGACTGAGCTGGGCAGACTGTGGGATTGAGCTGGGCACTAAGGGATAGTTGCACCCCATGGTTATGGTATGGGGCAGAGCCAGGTATGGTGGGACAGGGACATTCTATGGGTGTGGTGTGGGACAGGCATGGGGCACAGCCAAATGGCTTTCCTTGGCACTTACTTCATCTGCTTGACGATGGTGCTCTTCCCCGACTCTCCTGCTCCTGCAGGGACAAAGCAAGGGTTACAGTAGTGCATGTACTGCAAGAAGGTGGCATCACAGCCCCACCACACACCACCTCATGTCCCAAGCCTGTGTCAGACATTCCTTGGTCCAGGCTGGGAAGGTAGCAATGGCACCCATGGGTCCATCATGCCCAGGGCAGCCCAATCCTCAAGCACCACTGGGGCAGTTGCAAGGGGCTGGGAGGGACTCTCCATGCTTGGGTGCCACAGGGACAGATACAGAGGTAGTTAAGTGGGCTGCATAGGAGTGCCCAGGAGTGAGGTGGACTGCTAGAGTGGGTTTCTGGTAGGTGGTGTTATGAAGGCTCTAGAGATGGGTTGGTTTGGGTCATGGGATGGGGCATGTGAGCGAGGGGATGTGGTGTGGGGTGGCTGGGTTTGGAATATACCTGGAAGCTGGAGGATCTTAGGATGGGCTGTTGAGATGGGTTGTTGGGTTTGAGGTACTTAGTGTTGGGGGGGCTGTTGAGCAACTCTCTCCCCTTGGTTTAGGGGAAGCTGGGTGGATAAGCTGGTTGGGTTTAAGGGTACTGGGGGGTGTCAGAAAAATGTAGGAGGGGCTCTTGGGTTGGGCCGGTTGGGTTCAGGGGTACTGAAGGGAGCAAGGGAAATGTTGGGGGCTATTGGGGTGAGATGTTTGGGGGTTGGGGTGCCAGGGAAATGTTAGTGGGCTGTTAGAATTGGCTGGTTGGGTTTAGGGGTGCCAGGGAGCAGAAAGCATTAGGGTGGACTACTGGGCTAGGTTGGTCAGGCTTAGGAGGATCAGGGAAATTTTGGGTGGGCTGTTGGGTTTTTTTGGTTGGTTTTAGGGGTGCAGGAAGCACCAGGAAAACATTGTGTGGGTTTTTGCAGTGAGGAGATCATGGTCATGGCTTCCTAGAAATGAGGGTACTGTTGGGGTGGGCTGGTTGGGTCTAGGTGGGGCTGTTGGGGTGGGCTGGTTGGGTTAAGGAGTATTGGGAAGTATCAGGAATGCTGGGTAGGCTGCTAGGGTAAGATTCACAAAGGATGGGTATCTCCCCCAGGATTTGTGTCCCCCCATACCCAGCAGCAGCAGCTTGACGGTCCTGGCATCCTTTTCAGCATCCTCCTTAAGCTTCTTCTCCAGCTCACGGGAGTGCTTCTCCTCAGCACTGGCTCCAGCACCCATCCTTGTCTCGGTGGCCCTGCGACTCGCCCGCTCCTTGGAGGTCAGCACCAAGATGGGCAAGGAGCTCCAGCCTCTCACCGCCTCCAGCGCTCCTGCTGCTGACTGCCCTGCTGCCACTGCCACCACCGCCACCAGCACTCACCCAATGTGGGCCAAGGACAGGGCCAAGGTCCCAGTGGGCTGCTTGGCAGGGTGCTGTGCTCAGCACTCATGGATTAAGCCAGACCCGCCTCCCCATGCTCCCCCCCAGATAAACCCCCTTAAATCTGCAGCAGGCTGAGCTCAGCAATCCCTTGGCTTCGGTGTCAGCGCTTCTGCTGGGGGGGGGCGGGGAGGGGAGGAGGAGAGAAAGGCTTGCCCACCCCCAGCTTCACCTCTGCCCTGGGGCTGGGGGCAGTGACTTGCCACCCCAGGGGATGTGGGACACCCCCAACCAGCTCTGACTCTACTGTGGACCCTGTGAGGGGTTGCAGCTGGCATTCTCTGCTGGGATCTGACTGGGACAGGGACACTGGGTGGATATATCCCCATTGTCCCCACCTCATGCTGGTCATCCTCCCCACTCTGGTCCAGTGCTCAGAGCCCCTTCCCCGTCCGTAAGCCATGCCAGATTCCCCAGGTCACTGTGCCCAGTGTCCACAGACACACCTCCAGTAACAACTGCACAATGTCTTCAGGGACACCCATATACATCCCTAGGGGCTCCAAGTCCCTAGTGACTCCAAGTTCTCAGTATCCCAAAGAGAAATCCTGTTCCCCTGGTGTCCCCAGGCAATCTCAGTACCCTCTAGTGTCTTCAGGACACCATCACCCTCCCCCCAAAAAAACAAACAAAAACCACACAACCCCCATCCAACATCTGGGGACACACCAGTGCCACCTCTGTGCTCCTACACCAGCCACAGTGATCCTTCTCAACATCCCCCAAACCCCTTACCACCCCCTCTCCAGTATCCTTAAGCCACCAATTCCCCACTCCCATGTCCCCAGAGCCCCCTATTGCCTATGTGGCCCCAGTAAGACCTAGTGTCCCCAGGGATCCCCAGTGTCCCCAGTAATCTCTCTGTGTTCCCCTGACCCCAGTGTTTCAAGCCCTGTGCGCACCTCGTCCCGACCCCCGCGCTGTCCCCACTGTATCCCCAGCACTGGGGCCCCTGCAGTGCCGCATGCGGCCGCCAGAGGGCTCGTGGAGCCGGCCCCGCGTCCCCAGCACGGCCCTCACCCGCCCGCAGTGCGCTCAGCGCTGCCCAAGTGCAGTCCTGCCTCACACCCGGCGTGCCCAGGACTGCGCCCAGCAGAGCCCAGGACCTCACAGCCCTGACCTTAACTGTTTCCCGGGACTGCCCAGAGGAGCTTGGTACCACCTCATTGCCCCCTGTACCAACCAGAGTGCCCCAGCGCTAAACAGACTATGGCCCCCTATATAGCCCAGTATCATCCACACCCCACACAACCCCCCGCACTCCCTAGAGAGCCTATTACCACTCCCCCACACCATACTCCCAGTACCACCTAGTGCTGGCTCCCAGTACCACCTAGTGCTGGCTCCCAGTACCAAGTCCTAATGCCCCAGTACTGCTGGTGCTCCCAGTACTGACTGCTCCCAGTGTTCTTTGTACCACCCAGTACCAATCTCCTGTGTCCCCAGTACTGCCCCTAGTGTAGCCCAGCCCTTCCCAACACTGATGCCAGCACCTTCCAGGGCTGCCCAGAGTAGCCTGGCACCACTCCTATTGCCCCCTGCACCGACCAGTGTTCCCAGTATAACCTAGTATGACCCACTACCAACAGCAGTAACATCCAGTACTGGCTACTTGCTCAGTCCAGCATACACTCCCAGCATATCCCTAACATTCAGCCAGCACTACCCAGTACTGCCACCTCCTCATGTCTCCATCTTGTCCAGTGCCCACCCCATAGTACTTGGTGTCCTCGGCTTCCCAGTGTTCTTAGTGCTTCTCCAGTACCCCACACCCAGCAGGGCTCAGAGGCAGAGTTAAGGGGATCATGGCAGCAGGGCATCCCCCACGTTCCCCCATCTCTGACAGAGCACACACAAGCATCCATGCCCATCCTAAAGCCAGTGTATATTTGGGTTGCCCCCTGGCCACCCCTGTGCTCCCCATGTACAACTATTTACAACCCCCCCCCACCTCCTAGGGTGCCATAAGGGAGTGGCTGATGGGTTGGGTACCCCAAACACCCATGGATGCTGGTGCTGCCAAGTGCCAGCAGCTGCTCAATGTTCTATCCCAGCATGGCTGCTTCTCCTTCCCTTCCCCACCCAAAGGCCCTGGATGAGCCCCCCCACCCCTGAAAACTTGGGTCCTGCTTTGAGGATCCTGTCTCACTCCATGCCAAGCCCCCAGAAAGGGGACAGGGCAGCATATCCTGGCCCCATGCCCTGCCTTCCAGACCTTCCCCACTCAATTGCTAAATAACTTGGTGGGGAAACTGAAGCACAAGCCCTGTGAGGAGAGGCTGAGGGAGCTGGGGTTGCTTAGCCTGGAGAAGAGGAGGCTCAGGGGAGACCTTATTGCTCTCTACAACTACCTGAAGGGAGGTTGTTGCCAGGTGGGGGTTGGTCTCTTCTCCCAGGCAACCAGCACCAGAACAAGAGGACACAGTCTCAAGCTGCACCAGGGGAGGTTTAGGCTGGATGTTAGGAAGAAATTCTTCATAGAGAGAGAGATTGGCCATTGGAATGTGCTGCCCAGGGAGGTGGTGGAATCACCATCCCTGGAGGTGTTTAGGAGCAGACTTGATGGGGTGCTTGGTGCCATGGTTTAGTTGATTAGATGGTGTTGGATGATAGGTTGGACACAATGATCTCAAAGGTCTCTTCCAACCTGGTCTGGTCTATTCTATTCTATTCTATGCTATGCTACGCTACGCTATGCTACGCTACGCTACGCTACTCTACTCTACTCTACTCTATGATGCTGTGGGGGCCCAGCAGAGCTTGAAGAGGACAGAACTCGTCCAATGCCACCTCTCCCCCTGCCTTTTCCACCCTGGCTGGGGATTGTCACCTTCCCCAGGGCATCACCCCCTCCTACACGGGGACTTGGCACCTCCAGCCCCCAGCACGGTGCTGTGCCCCAACTATGGCATCCAGCAGTCCCCACATGTCAGGGTCCTGGGGCCCTGCTCCTCCCCTGGGCCAGGTGTCAGATCACCCCAGTGACTATGTACAACCTCCAAATAAAGATCCATGGGTGGGGGGGCACCCATGTCTGCGTGTGTGTGTGTGTGGATGTGTGTGTGTGTAGATATATATTTATTTATTTATTTATAGATATTTTTAATATTAAAAGGGAAAAATAGACCATTGTGCTAGCAAAGTCCCTGATGATGGTTTCATGTATGCCCATAGGTCTCTGGCTGGTGATTCCGGCGGTTCCGAGGCTTCTTCTGGTCCTGCTGCTCCTTGGCTTTGAGGCCAGCCAGCGGCTGGGGAGGGCTAGCGGCCGTGTGCCGCCAGTAGCCCTGGCAGTACTGGTCCAGGAGTCCCATTTCGGGCTGGGTGAGGAGCTGGAGCAGGTCCTGGTAGCGGGGCGTGGGGGCACCTGGCAGGCCAGGGGGGGTCTCTGCCTGGACCAGCACGGCGTGGACAGCACGGCTGCTGAGGACACGGAGCTGCACCTTGGTCACCGTGTGCTTGAAGTTGTTTTCGGTGGCAGTGCAGGAGTAGAGGCCACTGTCGGTGAGCTGCAGGGCACGCAGCAGCAAGCCCTGCTCTGTCCGCAGCACCCGGCCCTCCACCCGCACCTGGGGAAGAGATGGCACTGCTCAGCTGGCTGCTGCTTGGCACCCCCTGGCACCCTCCAGTACAGCGCTCTGCCCTACCTCTTTCCGACGGTCGCTGTTGTCCTTCTGCAGCAGCCACTTTACACTGGCCTGGGGTGAGCGGGGCTGGCACTCCAGGAAGGCAGTGCTGCCCTCCACCCCGTACTGCACAGCCTCCACCGCATTCTTGTTAGCTGCATGGGAAGGCCATAGGCAGCCAGGTCATGTGCCTCTGTGCCCTTGCCCTGCAGCACTCCTCTCCTGACCACTGGCTCTCCAAGGGAGAGCTCCTGTCCACCTCCAGACACAGGTCTGCCTGATCCCCAGCCACCCAGCACGTGTGCACCTCCTCTGCTAGCGTAGCCAAAGTTCCACAAGGGTGTCCACCCACCCACCCATCCACCCATCTACATACACATCAGTTTGTGGTCATACTTCTCCCCAGCATATCCATCTATCCATCCATGTTCCATTCTCAATGACTCCATCATTAATCCATGGTCATTCTCCTCTCCAATATATCCATCCACCCACCCACCCACTGACCCATCCATTAGCACTCATTCTCATCCCCATTGCGTCCATCCATCTATGTTCCTCCTTGTCCCCAGTGCATGTGTCCGTCTGTCCTTCCTTCCTTCCTCCCAACCATCTATCCATCCATCCACCCACCGACCTATCTATCCATCCATCCCTCTCTCCACACTGTCCACCCACACAACCATCAAATCCCCAGGGCATTTTCCCTCCTGCCCCTGCTTTCCACAAGCCACCCCGCAGCCCCTGGTTCTGCAGGGCTATGTCCCACCCAGCCCTCACTCACCATTGGAGTTGTATCCTCGGCACTGGCGGATGGGGTTGCCGTGCCGGACGTCCTGCCGCCGGCTCCTCCTGTGGAGAGGTTGGAGGTGAGCAGGGGGAGCCTGTTGGCTGGGGGTCCCTCCCTGTTGCTCTCCCCCACCCCCTGTACCTCTTGGAGGAGGCGGAGTAGCGGGTACAGGCGCTGCCGTCCCAGGCGCAGTAGGGGTCCCGCGCCAAGCAGCAGTCGGCGCAGGCTTCACCGTAGACGTCGCAGCGGTGCAGGGCCAGGTGGGTCACACCGACAGCTGAGGACACGTACAGCTGTTGCTGTTGGGGGACAAAGAGCATAGGTTGAAATGCCATCTCATCCCCATCCCCCCAGAATGAGCTGCAGCCTCCCTGTACTGGGAGTGGCCAAGACACCAAAGACACCTGGGGCCACTTGAGCCAGTTTGACCTGCATGCCTCCCACTCTGGTGGCTGGGCCTGTTATGGGATCTGCCCATGATGCCATCTGTGTGTTGTGACTCACCCTCTTGGAGGAGATAGTCATTGTCTTGATGGGTGCTGGCACCTAGACAGGAACAAAGACGGAGGGGTGACCCCCTGGCCTCATGCTGCAGCCCTGGGGTGGGCATCCCAGACCCCCTGCAGGCAGCTTAGGCAGGCAGGGGGCAGGTATGCAAGGGGGAAGTAGGCAGTAAGACCAATGCCTGGGGCCCCTCCAGAGCTGGTCAAGGGGTGGCTGGTGCCCAAAGCTGCTTGGTGACGTCCCAAGGGGCTTCAGGGGGCTGGATGGTGTCCCAAGAGGTTGGTTGATGTCCCAAGGGCACCCCCTTGGGTCAAGGACACCCAGCAGAGGGTGGCTATCAGGTCATTCCTTACCTTGAACACCTCAATCTCCTCCAGCATGAGCTCTTCCGTTTCCATGTCATCCCGGGGGAGCACTATGACCTTCTGCACGGTACCTCGATCTGCAAGACATCATGGTGCCCAAATGCTCAGTGTCAGTGTCACCTCTAGGCACCCATGCCCTCCCTTCCAGGGAATAGGGTCCCTGATGGGGTGGGGGGAAAGAAGGATCCCCCCCGGGCCCATCCCCATCTCTCTCCTGATGCAGCAGATGGTGTGGCATACTGGCTCAGGTCACTGCCTGTGTGGAGGGACTGCCATCACCCAGAGCAGGGTGGGGACAGCAGCTGGGTATAGGTATTGGTCCAGGGAAAGGACCAGGATGGATCACAGGGATTCAGGGATGTGTGTTAGAGCAGGAGAAGCACTGGGCTGGAATGGTGTGCCCCAGGAAAGGCACTGGGCCTGTGGAAGGACAGAGATGAATGCTGGTGCATCTAGGATGGGCAATTGGACAGGAGAGGCATGAGTTTGGATGATGGTGGGCATTGGGTGGGCAACAGGAAGCATGTAGGATGGGCACTGGGGTCAGGAAAGGATGATGCTGGATGGGCAGGCCCTTGGATGGGCACTGTGGCAGAGGGAGGAGCAAGCTGGATGGTGGCATCTTTAGGATGGAAGGTATCACGATGGATTGCTGCTCTCAGGATGGAATTGGGCTAAAGAAAGGACCAAGCCGGATGGTGGGGTCTGTGGGATGGGCACCGGGGCTGGGGAAGAACCAGGCTGAAGCCTTGAGAAGGGGCAGGGATCTTGGGGGTGGGGGTCTCTCAACCCCTCACCCTGCTCTAGCATGGCAGAGGGCACTATGCCCTGGCCAGCCCTGGCGGTGCCCATGCCCTCCGGGTCCGCGCCGGAGCATGCTGCGTTCCCCGCGGTGCGCGGCATGGGTACCTGTGCCCAGGAAAAGCACCTCATAGCGCCCGTCCGCCGCGTCCACCTGGTCGACGGCCACCGTGGTGAAGCGGTAGTTGACGTTGCTGCGGACCACCAGCGGGCGGCGGTGGGTGGGGTAGACAGCGTGGTACATCAGCGGGTGCGCGCGCATGAAGTTGATCACTTCGTCAGGGTAGTCCTTGGTCGACTTCATGGACGGGGTGAAAGTCCCCCCAGGGCACTGCGGCACAAACGGCGCCAGGCCTCAGTGACCGACAGCACGGGCGAGGACGTCGGCTGCCTGACAGGCATCAGCTCACCTCCCTCCGCACGCCCAGGGGGTACTCACCGTGCCTGGCCGAGGGTAGGGCATTTTGCCCGTGTAGGGCATCCACTGGTAGTTGGGTCCTTCCTTGTGTGCGAAGGGCCCGTTGAAGACCATGCGGATGTCAGCCATGGAGTAGACGCACACGGCAGAGCCCTTAAAGACCGACCTGAGAGGAAAGACCTGCTGCTGCCCTCTGGCTTGGCACTGCCTGCCACGGCGGCATTGCCAGGACTCCCTCCCAGCTGGGGCCCTCCCCTGCACGCCTCCATGCAGGGAGGCTCAGAACTCACCCCGATGCAGAGAACACAGCATAGATAACAGGGTTCTTGGTGTCCTGAGTCTGCTGGATGAAGACATCCTCTTGGGACAGAAAGATGAGTATATGACCATGGGGAAATAGGGCAGGGACACTCTTGCACCCAGAGACGCCAGGGCATGGGGCAGAGTAGCTCCCCATGAAAGATTAAGAGGCGAGGGGCAGCAAGGGGGTCCCCAGCCCTCCCCAGGACACCCCTTAAGGCCCCATCGCCCTCCTTGCTCACTCACGAAGCTCATCGAAGTGTGTTTCAATCCCATCTGGTCCCGGCACGGAGCAGACGAGTCGGGCCTTCAGGAAGGTGCTCCATTTGTTCACAAGGCAGCAGTGGCCCCCATCATCGTTCTGCAATGGAGGGACTCCAGTGCTCAGCCCTGACAGTGCCGTGCCCACCCCCCTGCCTGCTGCCCACTGCTCCACCCACCAGGCAGATGCGCCCGATGCGAGAATAGACCCCAGGGCTCAGCAGGGCATCGGCCGACTTCTCCCGGAAGAAGAAGTAGAGCTTGTCGTCATTCCTCTCGCTGCTGTCGGGGATGAGCTGGGCACGGACAAAGGCTGGGTCTGGAACGGCACAGCAAGGCATGGCGCTGTTAGCCCAGCAGCACCCTCTGCTCTGTGCCGCAGTGGGATGCCAAGCCCCCTCTCCTGTGGCCTTGCCCTGCTCCTAGAAAAGCTTGGCTGCGGTCACAGGGTGAGAGCTGGATCTGGACCAGCGCTGCAGAGGTGGGGCCGAGGAACTGAGCCTCTCTGGTGGACGCTGGTGCTCCAGGAAGGGCTCAAAGCATCCCTGAGGCCTGTGGGAGCATTCCTGAGGTCTACAGGGTAGAGAGTTCCAGCAGCTCTATAAGCACAGCAGTGGGAACCAGTCTTCCCCCCTGGGGAGGAACCACACAGCCTGGAAGCTTCTCAGGAAGCTCTTCCCTGCCATCCATCAGCTGGTGCCCAGCCTGCGCTGACAGCTCCCCCTCTTCAGGTTACTGCCCCGTTGGCTCCCCAGCCTGGCAGGATCATCCCGTCTGCTCTGCCGTGTTTACTCAGCTGCTGCCCCGCAGGCAGGGGTGCTCCAAGGGGGGCAGGATGAGTGCTTGGGGTCACTGACTGCAGGCGACATGGTTGACATCTCAGCCCTACAGAAACCCATGCACAATTTCCAGCAGAGCCAGCCCCACCTCTCACCGCCTGGCTGCTCCCACTGCCCCGCAAAGCTAGCCTGTCTGTCACTGCTCCACACAGCTACCCCTCTGCTCCTCTGCCTAAATTTCCATCCATCCATCCACTCCCCACCTATCCATCCCTCATCCTCCCACCCATCCATCAACTGCCAACTGTCAACTTTCCATCCCCCCATCCAATCCACCACCTGTCCACCCATCCAACCCCCCATCCCCCTACCCAGCCTCACCATTGAGCCAGCGGGAGTTGTACTGGTCTGTCCTCATGGCTGTCTGCTTGCCCATGGTGCGGAAGATGGCTGCATCCGTTCCCATGAAGTCAATGTAGACACCAGCATAGAGCTCTTCATCTGCAGAGGGCAGACAGAGATGAGATGGGGTCTCCTCACCAGTCCCATCTACCCACCTTCTCCCACTGCCCCAGACTGCATCCAGCCCCTCCTGGCTGGTAGCCACCCAGTAACCAAGACCCACTGCCTGTGGCCATCCCAGAGCTTGAGAGGCTGGCACTGGCCTGTAACCAGGACTCCCACCTCCACTGGGCTAGATGCCCAAGGACTGGGCATCCCAGGTACCTGGAGCAGGCAGGGGTGGCTGAAGCAGGCTCTTTGGGGATGTTTGGGCAGCACAGGAAGGCAGTGGGAGCAGCCCTCCCATCTTGCCTGCCTTTTTTCTCTGCCCGGCGCAGGCAGCACCAGCCCCGGAAAGCTACAGGACTCACTGATCAGTGCAGAGACGGTGTCTACTTTGGGGTCATAGGAACACTTCCCCTTGCCTGACTCCAGCTTGTCCGGCTCCAGGTAGAAGATATAATCCTGGAGAAGGAAGTAAACCGAGGAGCTGGTTAGACTTTCATCCCTCTGTGCCCATGGCACTTTCTGAAATCCACCAGGAGAGGCAGCCTCCTCCAGGATGGAGTCCAGTGGTGAGGATCAATGCAGACTGTCCACAACAGGAGTCTGGAGGTCTCCTGAGAAGCTGAAGCCAGCACAAGCTACTCCTCCAGCATTGCTGGGTTCTCCTCCATGCTCCTCCATGCCCTCCACCACTTGGAGATCTGGCCGAAAGGGGGTATTCATCTTCTAGGTCCACTTCTGAGCAAACATCTCCCTCCAAGCACCTCTTTGTTCTGGCCATCTGTGTCACCCGTTGCCACTTGACCAGTTCCAGCTCACACAGCTCCAGCAGCTTCAGCAGGCAGGGTTTGGCCAGTGGCACAGCTCAGCTGTGGGACCCGATGTGCTCCTCTTGCCAGGACCCATTTTCCAGGGGTGCCACCAGGATGGCGTGTGATGTGGTGCTGCATCTGCTCTGGCAGATTCGTCGCATGCCATTGGAAGTCTTGTCCCCACTGTTGCCTCAGCCTTCTTGTGCCATCCCCAGCACTGTCACATGTTCTTGCCCAGAAGCGAAACCCACACTGCCCCCAGAGATGCAGGCAAAATCCTCTGCCAGTGCCAGCTGGCAGCAGCTAAGGTTGGGCTGGCCCAGCCAGGGCACCTTTTGCCATTGGTGAAAGGAGTCCCAGAGCTACAGTGAAGCAGCCGTGGGGAACTCAGGTGCAGGGGGGAACCTCAGGCAACCAAATCAGGCCTTTGGAGCTGACTGCTGGCCCTGTGCACTGGATTTGATGTAAGGATGATGGGCATGATGGTGGTCACCTTCCATCAAGAAGTGAACAGAGGTCCCAGCTCCAGCATTGGGTGGGGACCTGGTATGCTCACTGTGCATAGGGTTTGCTCATGCCAGCTACAACCAGGGCAGCTCAGCCTCAGAGGTGGGTATGGCCATACTTCTACCATCCCCATTGCTGCACTCTGCCACCTGTGCCACTGTCACCATCACAAACATCTCTGTCTGGCACCAGTCCCATTCCCAAGCTGGGAAAACCCTTTGCACGAGGAACAACCTAGCTCTCCAGTGCAGCCCTGGTGCCAGCCATACTGTCACAACCTCTCAGCTGGGCAACCCACAAGCTGTTGCAGTGCAAGCACTGTGCCTTGAAAAACATCAGAACTGCCTGAAAGCAGGTGCCAGCAGTCCCCATTCAGCATCTGCCCAGGGCACAGGGAGCTGGGACCAGTTCCAGCAAGGAGGGAGGAACCAGTGTCACCCAAGGAGGCCAAAATGGCAATGGCACTTCCCCACGGTGAGAGTGCGCAGCTGGAGCAGCCCGCAGCTGACAAGATCCTCACAGCTGAGCATCGCCCTCTGCCCCCTGAGCACCCACCCTCAGAGGAGAGGGACTGGCAGAGAGGAGCACTGCCAGTCCCTGGCCCATGCACTGACCCATGTTAGTCCAGAGGGGAGAGGCTCAGTGGGTGGCACTGTCAGGGAGGGCAGGACACTGGGTGACCTCAGAAGCCAGTTGCCTCCCCGTGCCTGCTTGCCTTCTGGGATGGCACAACCCCTTCCTGGGGCAGCTGCTCAGTGATGTTTTTGTAGACCCTATCAAAACACCTCCTGCATGTCGCCTTGGAATCCTCCCCTGAACCATCTCAAGCCCCACGGCTCTGCTGACCTGTAGTCCCACGTCCAAGGGACACAGCAGGCCTGGAGCTGAGCAAAGCTGCCAGTGGTAGGGAGAGGCCCCATTCCTGACAGTGTCCCCCACAGGTGCCCATACGGAGCTAGGGAGAAAAGAGTTAGTGAGAAGGAGAGCAGGTGCCAGGCTGGTGGCCAGAAGATGCTGTGCCAAGAGGGAAGAAGATGGCAGGGGTACCCATGGTATGGGGTGCCCGACCCAGGGGTTGGATGCATGCCGGTGGGAAGGAAGAGCCCGCGGCTTTGGCATGCCCAGGGAGAGGTGGGCACGGCTGCGGCGGGCTCCCAGACTGGTTCCCACCTTGCTCTGTGCTGGTCTCGGGCTGAGGGGACCCTCGGTGGATCTGCTTTCCTGGCCTCCTGGCTGGCTCGGCGGAAACCCCTGGGGAAAAGGAGCAGGGCAGAGAGTTAGCACCAGAGGGGGAAGGAACCCCTAGGGCAGGGGTGGGTGGGGGACCCCAAGAGCTGGGGTTATGGGTGCCCATAGAGCAGCAGAGTTGTGATCCCCACAGAAGGCACTAGTGGGCATCCCTGGATGCTCTGGGCTGAACTGGCCTCCCGCAGGAGCTTCTCCAGGATGGATTCCACCCTCTCACACAGAACTGGGGTGCCCCAGCATGGGGTAGGGGAGAGTGGAGAGGCAGCTGCCCACAGCCAGTCCAGGTTGGGCTCAGATGTGGGGATGCAAAGATAGCACCTGCAACCCAGCTGGCAGGGCCCTGGTGCAGAGGAGCAATGCCTTGGTGCTGGAGCTGCAGCATGGGTGAAGTTACTGACACCATGGGGGCACTGGAACGCCCTGTTCCTGTCACACTGCAGCTGGCTCTGTTAGAGCAGCCACACAATGCTGGCCTCAAATGCACCAACACTCCTGGTCCTCCTCAAATGCTGCCATTGCTCAGTTGGGTTCTAATCTGGTCCAAATCCAGTCCCAATCTGTAGTGTCCAAGCAGCATCTGCCTCTCTTGGTGATCACACCAGGCTTGAGGGCCCTGAAGCAGATGCCTGTCCTCTATATGTCCAGCGCTGTGCTCTTCCCTTGGCTTGGGTTAGTGGCACCTGCCACCTGGGAGAGGACCCAGTCCAGGACCTGCCACTCCAGTGCAGAGGGAAAGGATGCCCTGCAGAGCTTGGGACCCATCAAGATGCCCGCATTGCTACTTGCAGAGAATGGTTCCCGCCAGGGCTGTGCTGAAAGCACTCCATCTGCCTACACCTCCAGCCCAGCGGTACGTGGCATTGACGTCACCCTCTTGCTATGCATCATGGTCTTCAGAGATAGGTGACGTCCATCCAGGGACATCCATGACATGGCTGCGTGCACTGGCATAATCCCTGACACCGTTCTCCTGCTGCTGAGTGTGGTGCCAAGCATCCTCTGGTGAGGGGCTTGGTAGCCCAGTGGGTGGGTGGAAGTCGAGGCAGGGGGGACGTCCCTCAGTCTGGTGAGGATCCAGTAGTGGCTGCAGACGGCCAGGTGGGAGGGCATGTCACATGGAACCTGGAATCCAGCTCTGCTGGGAAGTCCTTGGTCTGTGGAGATGGCTCAGCTCCACTCGGCAGCACACCACCGTTAGCCATGGTGACCCCCTAGGCCAACAATGACCCTCAGCCCTCTGCCCCCCAGCCCTCCCAATACCACCTGGTAGAGCTGAGACATGCCAGGCCACACTCCTGCACCCTCCTGCCATTCCATGGTGGCTGCACTGGCACCACAGGGCCAGACACAAGCTCAGCACCCTCATCCTTCCCACCCCTCACCTGGGCTTTGCGCCCACGGTTGACAAAGGTGCAGATGGGATTGTAGGCACCAGTGCCGCACACGTAGAGGTGGGTCCGGTTCCAGGGCTGGATCAGACGTATGAAGTTGCCACACTCGCCCTGGGAAGGAGAGGAGGGGGTGCCAACCACAGCATGGGGAAGGGGAATCCCCCTTCCCACTGCCTCTCAGCACCCCTGCTGTGGTAGGCACCATGGGGTCCATCCCCTGGCACAAGGTAGGAGCTGGGGAAAGGAGAAGCCGAGCCAAGGAGCCAGAAGGGTGGAATGCTGGCATGAGGCATGGGCTGACCTGGTACCTTGGATGGGGCTGTTAGGCTGGGGTGGGGTCATGAGTTGGCATTGTTATGGGCTGGCATGGGTCATGGACTGGTCTGGGTCATGGGACAGCATGAAGACGTGGATTGGCATGGGGCTCGGGCTGCTATGGTCCTAGCATGGGATGGCTTATGGGTCAGTATAGGTCATAGATTGGCATGAGCTGTGGGAAGGTATGTGGTATGGGCAGCATGGGTCAGGGGTTACACTGGAAGGTTCAGCTTTAGATGCCAGGAGCTTGGCCTCCTACTTGCCCAGGAAGCTCTCCATGATCTGCATGGCTGGGACTGAAGGGGTGGCATGACTTTGCCAGGCACCATGGAGTGCCAGCCCATCCTGGCATGGCTGTACTACAGGGGAACTGGGGCATGGCTTCTCCAGGGTAGGACTTGGGGACACATATCCTACTCCAGTGCCAGCTACCAGCACCCCCCTGCACTATCAGAATGGGATTTGTGGTGGCCACTCACATTGCTGTTCTTGCCTGACAGGATGCACTCCTCGATCCTCTGCTGGGATGCAGGCCAATGGATCTGTGAAGACATCAGCCCAGGGGAGACCAGGGCTCCCAGTTAGCCTCACCTCTTCCCCACCACCACCAGCATTGCCCATTGAGCTTCTGCACTGGTATCTAAACTGCCTCCCCAGGTGCCTGGATGACCCCTCCAGCTGCCCCCTGGCCCTGTGATGGCAGCTTACAATGAGGGGCTCGCGGTTGATGTCGTGGAGGTCCAGGGAGAGGACGTAGTCCTTGCTGCCCACGTACATGCGGTCATGGTCCTCGTCCTTCAGCAGGATGCGGTAGTCGCTGGAGTTGAGCAGGAAGTTGAAGAAGTGTGCTGTGCCCGTTGCCTTCAGCTCTGCGGGCACAAAGGGGCAGGTGTTAGCATCCCAGCACCTCTGCCTTCCCTGCTGCCATCCCTGCCCCGGACTCTAAGCCTGGTCCTGGCCGCAGGGCATCCTGTGAGAGGAGGTGCCCACCTTCCAGACCATAGTGCTCAACTTCTAGACCACGAGCCCCTCCAGGAGCACCACACCACAATGCTGCCACATCTGTGGAGGACATGGGGCAATAACAGAGATTCTCATGGCTGATTGGCACAATCAAGAGTGGCCAGGGGAGCAGGCAGCATGACCTGGGCTAAGGAGACACAGCACCTCATATCAGGGAGAGAAGCTCCTGAAGAGGAGGCTCCCTGGCATCCCAGCCAAGAGCCCGTAGGGCCCAAAATCTCCAGCATTGTCCCTCTTCTTCCCTAAGACTCCATGTCCCAGAGAGGCTCCTCAGATGAGGGAGCTGGGACCCCAAGAAGCCAGCTTCCAGGGAGGGTATGCATCTCTCCTTTGCCTTGCGTCCCCCATCCCCCCTTGGGAAGCTATTTTTAGCCCAAGTGTGGGAGCAACGAGTGAAAGAGGATAATGAGGGTCATGAATATTCACAAGTGCAATGAGGCAGCCAGATGGAAGGCAGAAGTGCTGCAGATGATGTGGGTCGGTGCCAAGGACCACGTGGCAGGGGCCAGGGCAAAGCAATAGACAGGATGCTACCCCTACGAGACGCTGTCTACCCTCAGTACCACCCCCTTTGGAGGTGCCACTCCCTTTGGAGGTGTCACCTCCTTTGGATGCCATCCCAGCCAAGAGATACCACCTTCATGGGATGACATCTTCCCTGCATGCCACTCCTTCGGAAGCGCCAGCCCTTTGGAGATGTCACATCTTTAGAGGTGCCACCCCTCGGGATGCCACCAACAGCCATTGGAAGCCATTCCCAGACATCAGATGCCACTCCCACACAATGTAAGCTTGCCCTTTGGAAGCGCCACTTGGACATGCCACTGTTTTTAGATGTCACCAGCAGTCATCAGATGCTACCTCCATGGGATATAATCTGCCCTAGAGGCCATCCCCTTTGGTGATGTCACTCCCTTTGGAGGAGTCATCCTCTTTGGATGTCTACATCAGCCATCAGATAGCACCCCCAGCCATTGGATGTCACTCCCATGTGAGATGGTGGCCCCATGAGCATCCCCATGCCGCCACATCTGTCCCTCTTCCCAGGGGCATGCCAGGCGCAGGCGCTGGGTGCCGGAGCGGGAAGGAGCACAGGAAAGAGGGAAGGAGCACGTCAGCTTCCAGGCAGGGCCGGGGAGGGCTCCAGCGGCCAGCTGCTCTTCCTAGTCAGGATGCCAAGTGCCTGCAGATCCCTGACCTCTTGCCTGCCAGCTCCACGGGTATCCCCAGGGTCCCTTCCTTTCCTGGGCACCCTGGGTTTGCAAGGGGCTGCTCTCTTTAGGGAGTAGAAGAGGTATCTATGCCCTGCACTCTAGCACCTTGGTGGTGCCACAGACTTCCTTGCACAGCCCTGGGCATCCCCTTGCTTGGCACCCCAGGGGTGGGCTGGGATCTGGCAGCAAGTGTTTGCACAGCAAGTATGGCAAACAGCTTCCTGCTGACCAGGGCAAAAGCAAGGGTCTTCATGGGAGTCCACATGAAGGGGACACAGGGGTGTCTACACATGGCCAGATCAGTGCCTCTTGGTGTCACTGAGAGAACCCACTGTCCCACAGCTGGCAGTGGTGCCCCCCAGACCCCAGATCTGTGGCAGGGCACCTGCAGTCTGCTTGGCACTGCTCAGCCATGGCAGTGAGACTGGTGTGGGACAGAAAGCCGCCAGGGCACACTGTGGGAAATGGTGTCATGAGATATGACATCAACAGTCCCCTGACCTGGGGCTTTTCCCACCTGCTGGGGACACCATGGGCATGCAGAGGAGCTGGCAGGTCAGGCTGCAGGCAGAGGAGTGTCCCTGCCATAGCAGAGATGCATTGGATGGGGGGCTGGAGGGGGACTGCCCATTTGCCTGCTCTAAAGCAGTCCTCCTCCTGCCTTTCCCATCTGGGCTCCAGATGCTCCCTGTTGCCAGCACTGGCTTGCTGGCCACCCGTGGCGTCCCTTGCCTGTTCCAGAGCATCCCCCAACTGTCTCACGCTGTTCCCTGCTTGTGTCATGGCACACAGGGTCCAGTCCCTGCCTGTCCCATGGCCTGCAGCTGTGCCACGAGTGCTCTGTATGTGTGTGCACGTGTGCAGCATGGCTTGTACACGTGTGCAGCATGACACGGGGGGGTGCATGTGTGTGTCCCACACAGCAGAACATGCATAGATGTGTGCCCCACACCGTGTGTGCCCCACTGAGTGCAGGCCTGGATATGTGCACCCACGCAGTGTGTGTGCCCACATGTGCCCTATGCCCTGGGGGCATGGAAAGAATTTCTTGAGGCTTCCCCTGGAAGGATGCTGGTGTTGGTAGAACCAGAGCTGGGAGTCAGGAAAGGGCAACTCCTGCAGCAGGGTGACGCAAGCAGAGCAGGGGACCTGCAGCCAGTGCTGAATTTGTGTGCCCAGCCATCCAGCTCGGGGCAGAGACGACCCTGGTGCAAGCAGAGCCAGGGATGGCTGTTAAACCAAGCTGGAGCCTCTATGTCAGGACATCCAGAATGGCCAGCCATTGCTGCCTGCCCAGAGGACACTACATGCAGTCTCCCTGCGGGGATGTACTCCTGTCCTTGTTCTCACCAAGGACACCGGCAACAGAAGGTCCCAGCAGCGGTCCCAGATATCCCACATCCATCAGGATGGGTGGCACCAAGACTCAGCAGGGGCCAGGGACAGGAACACAAAGGGCCACAGACCCTCAGTGGAGTCCCCATTCAGCCACCTATGCCCCAGCGATCAGAGAGGCACCCCCAAAGAGGGGCCGTGACGGATCCACTGCCCCGTGACGCCCTCACCAAGTAGGATGGAGGGATGGGCGAGTCTCTGCTTCAACCTCTGACCTCCTGAGCTGCCACCCTGTGCCCTCCCCATCAAATCCCCCAACACAACTGTGCCCCTAAACCTGCCCCCAGCAGCCACTGGGGTTCCCTGGGGACAGAGCAGGGAGGAGGTTTGTTAGTTGATGCGCCCCGATGAGCATATTCCTCCTACATCCCTGCTGCCAATCCTAGCACAGGCTGAGCTCCCCTGGCTGGCCAGGAGCCTAATCCCATTTTAATTGCCCAGCACTGGAGCCAGGAGCCATCCAGTATGGCAGCCAGGGTGGCCTCCCTGAGGACTGTCCCCTCAAAGCATCCCATGGAGCTTCCCTCCTCACCATCATTTGGTGGCCTCAGGCCTTGAGATTTAATTACCATCCACCCTCGAGCAATGCCAATGGCCAGGAATTCATCAGACCCTTGGCCAGCAGCGTGGGGAGATGCTCAGCTCTGCCACAGCAGTGGTGAGCAGCACTGCCTGATTACATCTCTGCAAAGCCAAATTCCCCCTCTAATGCCAAATCTGGGCTGAATTTCCAGCAGCAGCTGCCCACACCTTCATCCTTGCTGGCCGCCACCACCGCCCCATTGGGAAGGGATGAGCAGCCTCTACCCATTGCCCACTGGCACAGAGACCGCTGCTGATCCCCAAAGCAAGGGTGAGACTTCGGGGGTCCTCCATAAACAAAGCACCCCGGGGGAGAGAAGCTGTTCACCCCAACCCAACCCTTCAAATCCCTCCCCCCACCCCCCAAACATCACCAGGGTGCCGGCATGAAGAGTTAATGGAGCCGGTCACCTCCCCAGGTGCACCATTGCTGCTCCCCCCAAAACCAATTACAAGCTCTCTCACCTAATTAGTTTCTAATTATGGGCTTGTAGCGCATTCAACATAATTAGCATGTAAATTACACGGCGTGTTTATATTCAATAACTGCTCTCCCCCCCTTCCCCCCCGCTCCTGCTGGCAGCGGTTTCAGAAGCCCGTTCTTTGCATGGGGGCGAATGAATTCGCTCCAAATGCCGATGGAGAAGTCCAGTGCTGATCCCACAGAAGCCTGGCCTGGCAGGGATAAATCCTGGCTTCACCCCACAGTGTTTTAACCCACGAATTTGTAAGTGTGCCCCAAATTTTGGAGGTGCTCCCCTCCCTCCTATTTCTCCCGCCTGAAACGTGGGATGCAGCTTTTTGGGTACCAGTGCAGGAAAGGGATGGGAAGCGATGCTGGGAGAGGGATGGGGGCTGGACGTGTCCCCTCGAGTATTTAAAGCATTCGCTGTCTCTGGGGCTGATCAAAGAGCTGGGTGGGTCACCCCATGAAAGCAGAATTGCTTATTTGTTTCAGCGTCACTCCACTACCCCTTGATGGGTTATTTATGATGTAATTAAGCTAATTACATGTAATAAGAGAATTTCCGTGGCCCCCAGCCAAGCTCTTTTCCCATTTAACCGCTTCACAGGTGGGAGGAAACCGAAGCCGTTTTGCCAGGGCTTGGGAGATGAAATGGCTCCAGCTCCTGACTGCTGCCTTCCACTCCCATCCATCCCCAGCCCCTCTGGGAACATTGCCCTGCACTGGCACCCGGCATCCACACCACCAGCCCCCGCAGCAGGGGACAGGTGCCATGGCCGCCTGGGTCAGATCCCTTGGGATGAAAGCAGGGCCAGCCTGGTGCTCCCTCCTGCCACCACCACCACCCAGATGGCTGGGCACAGGGCAAAAACAGAAACAAAAAACCCAGAAACCCCACATTTTTTCAGCTGAAACCGCTGACTCATCCCATGGTAAGCCTGCTCAAAATGTTTGCACGGGGACGTGCCCCAGCAAGCATCGTTGGCAGGGGGGGGTCCTGTCCTCCCCCAGCATTGCTCAGCAGTGAGGACACTGGTCCCCATCAGGTACCTGAGACAGGGGATGCTCCAGCAGCAGGAAAATCCCCTCAGGAAGGAGCTCAGCTTTGTAAAAAACACTTCAATCTCCCCAAAAGCCAAGGGCTGAGCTGAGGGGTCCCCACTCACCACCCTATCAGGGTCCTTTTTAAGTCTTTGGCATTATTTCTATCTGCAGCCCCCAAGAGCAGGACACAGCACTGGGTGGGAAGGTGGCTGCTTCTCCAGGCCATGAGCTCCATCCCTGCTGGGAAGGCTGGGATGCTCCAGGAGGGACTGGGAGGATGACAATGACATGCCAGGTCCCCAGGAAGGGCCATGCTGGCTGTGCTGCTCCAGAAGGCCCGTTGTTAATTTGAGAGGTAACAAGCTTATTAGATATTGGCTTGGGGAGCTGAAATCACAGTTGGCTCTTTTTGAGGGGGGGATGTTAAGGAGCTTATGGAGCCTCGCAGCTGGAGCCTGTGGGGCTCAGTCCTGGCGGCAGCCGGTCTCAGTGGGTGGGTGGGAGCCCTGCTGCAGCAGCCCCCCACTGCCACAGCCAGAGAAATCCTCTTAGGGGTTGCAGGGCTTAGCCCCATGTTCCTGTCCCCCAGGGCACAGGAGAGGGGACTATGGCATCCCCTCCAATTTGGAGGGGGCGTAGGAGCAGCATGAGGGGTCCAGTGCATGCTTTGACTCACACCAGTGTGGGGACTGACGGTGCCAGCCCTCCTGGCATGTCCCCAGGACTAGCTGTCCCCTTGGCCCTGCCTATGCCCTGCTATGTCCCCCCCATGTTTATCCCTGCCTGCTGTCACCAAGCAGTGCCCACAGCTGTGGCAGCTTAGGAGGGCGCCTGGATGGCCCCAGAGACATAACCCCTTGCTGGGCTCCCCTCCAGCCATCTGCCACCCCAAACCCTTATTCAAACATGTTGATGTCCACTGGCTGAGATGCCAGTAAGGTGGGAGGGGAAACTGAGGCACAAGGCAAGGAAGAACATGGTCACACAGGGGGCTGGCAACAGAGCCAAGAGGAGACTCCATACGTAACGTATCCTTTTAAAAGTGTTTTTTTCCTCTGCAGGAACTGCCCTGCCTCTCACCCTGCCCCTCCCGGCCAGGGCTGCCCCTCAGCTGGACCTTTGCCATGGCTTTTCCAAGAGGTGCTGGCATGGCTGTTCCTGTCACCGTGAGGTGAGAAGGAGCACCTCCTGCTTTGAAGCCCCCCAGAGAGCCCTGATCTCAAGGGCTTCCCGCAGCCATGTGGGGCAAGAGCCCACCCTTCCTTCCCGCATGCTTTTCCCACGCTGGACAGAAAGCAGGACACAGAGGGATGAATCACAATCATCATCGTCATCACCTCCTGCATCCTCGTGGGGAAGGCACCAACCTCTGCGGTGCCCAAGCCCCCAGCACAGAGGAAGGCCAGGAGGAGAGGGGGCCACAGGATGTGTATGGGAGAGGGGAGGGAATTGTCAGCAAGAAGATGATTAAAAATATCCACCCTATTTCTGGCCGGCACCAGGCCGGGATCTGGGAAGAGCTGTTGGCAAAAGGGAGCTGCGCCGGAGCCGCTCCCAGCGCTGTTCTTTCCGTGCCGGCCACCTTCCTCTCGCTGACACACAGACAGGAAAGCCTTGAGAGGGAGGACGGACAAACGGGGACTGTGGGCATCACGGGACCAGGGGAAGGACTGAAGGATGAGCCCGTCCAGCCCATCAGCCTGCAGTGAGGTGAAGGAGCTCAGCTCCTGCCCCTTCCCCCCGGTGCTGGTATTTTATGTATTTATTGTTCAGAGCACTGGTAGGCGCTGGGGCTCTGTGGAGGATGACGCAGGCCCCGGGGAGCTGCGACAAGCCTCTGGCGCGCGATAACAAGCAAAGGCAAACAAACTCCGAGACGCTCCCGAGGCTGGCCTGGCTCCAGGCAGCGTGGCTGAGGCGAGGCGCCAGGGTGGGGGGACACCACATACAGGGAGGTAGCTGCTCCCACCAGCGCCGCTTCTTCCCCAGCACCCTGCCGGCTGCCACTGCAAGGCTATAGCCACCTCAGTCCCACCGGGCAGTGCCTCAGCCCAGGGATGCTACTGGAGGGGACCTGCACTCAGACCCAGCAGCATCCCTCCAGCAGTACTCACACCAGCAACCTCTGGGTGTCCTGCAGTACCTCAGTCGCACCTCTGCAGGCCAGCCCAACTCATCACACCAGTGTCCCACAGCTCAGCTCCCATCACACCAAGCCTCACCACCTGCAGCTGACCCAGAGAATTTGGGGCTGCGTATTTGGGTACCAGCCCTAGCTCCCCATGCAAGAGACCAGCCAGGAAGAGCTGTTGCCATCCCACATCTCTCACAACTTTGAGGAGGCTGTGGGCAGATTATCAGCTTCAGGAAGCTTCTTAGTGGCAGCTTCATATGTGGCTCCTGGCCCCCAAGGAAGACCCTGGACTAATTCTCCGCTGTCACCACTGCAAGAGCATGGGCAGGGAAGGGACAAACAGCATCTCTTCCCAATCCTAGTGTGCTTGGATTCGGCATGCCACTGGCATTCCTTTGCTGTGTGTCAATGCGAACCAGCTCTCTTCCCAGACACACCAGGCAGGAGGGAGAACTGGAGATCCTGACAAGGGCACCTGGGTGACTCTTGCAGGTCCCTGGGCACAGTCAGGGTCCTCTGCTCCACCAAACTGAGTTAAAAAAAAGAACCAACCCCAGAACAGCACCCCCCTGCCCCTCCCTGCAGCACAGCAGGTCTAATCATGCTTATCTGGAATTAATCCTGCTCCTGGGGCACAATGGCAGCTGCAGGACAGTGACAGGCATTAACACACACCTTGCCGGGGTGGTGCGCAATGGGTCCAGACAGGGCTACACCAAAGCCTCCTTATGCAATGGCTGCAAGGAAGAGATGCTCCAAGGCAGGACAAGGGCCACACTCTTGGGTGGGAAATGGCAGCAGGCAAAGTGCCTCAGCAGCACCTCAAACCCCTCTGAAACAGTCTTTTGGAGAGGAAAGTGGTGCCTGCCATGTGGGGAGGAATAGCTCACTCCTTTCCAGCCTGGGCTTGTCCCCAGCCTCTTCATTCCAGCCATTTTTCCTGTCGAGACCAGCCTGTAACACCAGCGGCTCACCCTGCCTGTGTCGTGTACGCTGTCAGACCCTCAGTCCCTCCTGCCGGGCTCTGCTGGACCGGAGCAGCCATGCTCACACCAGCTCTGCCACTGTGCCAGGCTCACCAGTTCAGTACACGATCAGAGGGCAAAGGCACGGTGGGATGGCACAGCTGGGGCGCAGGCAGCACGACTCCAGCTCTCCCAGAGACTTGCCAGCCTCGGCAACCCCAAAAGGAAGCTGACACAAGGCTCTGTGTGCCTGTCACCCTCCTGACCTGCATCCTCAGGCTGAGACACATCCAGTGGGGCTCAGGAAAACAGCAGCACTGAATACACTGTGCTGAAAGGACCAGGTTTTTATTCCACTCCTTGAGACTGAAACCTTGAGCCCTACCTCACTGCCCGCCCTCAGTGCTCCAGTTGGCTCAGGACCAACCCTTCTGCCAATGTTCACATCAAAGCTGACCTGAGGTCCCTCTTGGCTCCCAGAGCAGGTTGGGTGGGTCAAGCAGCCAAAGGGTTAAGCTGCCCTCTCCCCAGCATCATCTCCTCCTGCTTCTTCCAGATCCCTGCCAGCTCCCAGGCATTAATATCAGCTGCTGGGGGGATCCGGGTGGTGTCAAACTGCTGTCTGGATTCAGGGTGCTGCCAGCAGGGGCTCCCCACACCTCAGCACCCCACTGTGTCAGATGGAGGGAGGGAGCCACCCAAAAGGGGAAACATATTTGAGGGACTGGTCAGGCTACCAACCCCCCCAGGCTGGGATGGGGCAGACTGGGAGCTTAGCTACCCAGGGACACAGATGTCCATGGAGATTTCTGGGGGTGCAGCCTGGTGATGCCCCCTTGGGCAAGCCAGGACCAGGGTGCTCTTGGGTCTCCTCTGCCTTCTTGAGGTCCCACCCTGCCCCCCAACTCCCACTGCTCGGCTCTTACCTTTGAAGGAGAGCTGGACCCTTGGGGTGGCGAAACTGTGGTCCTTGGCTTGGGTAGACCGCCAGCCCAGAGTCAGCAGGGTGACCCAGAGGAGGACGCTGACCACGGGCATGGTGGGCACACACCTGGGTGCTGAGGTCGAGGGGAGTCCAGGGGCAGCTGAGCCTGCCAAAAAGGGCACATCAGGGAGGGATGTCAGTTTGCTGCATGCACCATTCCCCTGTGGGGGTTACAAGCCCCTAGATCTCTCCATCCTGCTCTTCATCACCCACCAGCACTCAGCATCCTTCAGAGAGGGCTGGAAGCCTTAGGAGGGGCTCAGCCAAACCCTGCTCTACAGGCTGGGGGTCCAGGATTGGGGTGTGCCCGGCCTCACCTCCTTGGGTGCCAAGCCAAGCACCAGGCAGGGCGAGGCAAGCGTGGCAGTGAGCGCCACTGCAGCACGCTCCTCCACCCGAGCTGGCGAGTCTTGCCCAGGTGAGGAGCATCTCTTCTCACCCCCGATCCTGCCTGAGCCCACCGCATCTCCACAACACCGGGCTGGCTCCCCCCAGCACCAGCACCCAGGGAGTGCACCCATCCCCAGTCTTCTACCCTCCACCTCTCCCCCCCCATCCTCCCAGCCCCCAGCAAAGCCATAGCGAGCAGAGCCGGGATCAAATCTTTCCAGCATGAAGGAAATCTGGACTTCATTATTCCAAGAACGTAGTATATTAAAAAAAAAAAGGGTTTCTTTTCTTTCTTTTTTTTTTTCCTTCTTCTTCTTTTTTTTTTTTTTTTTCATAAAGAGGAAGAAAAAGAATTTTAGAAAAAAAAAAGAAGAAAAAGCAAAGCCCTGCCTGTGTGCCAGGCAGCTGGACTCCCTGGGGCTCCGGCACTGAGCGGAGTCCGCCAAGCTGCCTCCAGCAAGCCACACACGCACCCCAGCACGGCTCGGCACGACTCAGCACAGCGGGCAGTGCCCCCGGCGTGCCCCGCTGGCCCTCCCAGAGAGCAATCCTCCCCTCGGACCCAGGGTCCCTCTGCTAAAGCAGCACCCTCTGGGGGTGTCCAGAAGGCTTCAAGATGGATTTGGAGAGAGACCCGCAGTGATTAGCCCCTTTCGTCCCCAGGGAGCTGCTCACCCTGGGTAGGACGCGCTGAGCCATGGTAGCTGGTGGGGCTTGGGCATCCGGGGAGTGCCCGGCGAGCACACCCAAAGCCTGCCAGCACGCTGCGTCGGGGTGTCCCCACCCTGCCACCCCCACGAGGATATGCCCTCAGGACTGCCTGCTGCCACCGCGCACCACTACAGGGGACAGGCACTCACGTCGGTGCCGGGGGGCATGACCGGGAACCCCTCGGGGCACCCCAGGAGATGTACGCTGAATTGCAAAGGGGGCAATTCCCTACCCCAGGGCTCAGACCGCAGCCCACCCGGGTGGTCGGGCCGGCCCCTCCCGGGCTACACAGCACCCACAACAGCGGCCCCAGCCCCGAGCGGGACAAGGGCAGCAGTATCGGCACGGGCCCCTCCAGCGCCGCGCTTCCTGGAGCGGCAGAGCACAACCCGGGGCGCGGCAGCACCACCTTTCCCGGGGGTTCAATATTTTTTCTCACTCTTTGCCTTTGCAGTCAATAAATATTTCGATTTGCTCCTCTCCCCCTGCACACACTCAGCTCTGCTCCATTGTATTGGCATTCGGTCCCCTTCCAGGCTGCCCACCCCTTTCTCCTATCCGTTCCCAGGCTCTGCCCTTCCCATCAGCGCCAGGCCGGGACAGCCCGAGCCCCCAGTTCCTCCGCCAGCCAAAACTCCAGTTGGTTGCAGTTAAATAACCGCCCCCCCCCCGGGCCGTGCAAACCTCCCCCCCTCCTCCCCTACAGCTTTAGGAAATAATTCTGGCAAATCCCACTATTGCATTTGGATGGAGCGGCGAACGCGTCAGAGACAGGGAGCGAGATGGCAAACAAAGGAAAAGAGGGAGAGGAGGGAGCGCAGGGCGAGGAGGGGGAAAGGGCCGGCGGCGAGCGGGGGGCACCCAGTCCCGGCCGGGAAAGGCAAATTCCAAGGAAGCCGAAAGGGGAAACGGCCCATTGGAGCGCACCTTGGCCGGGAAATCTCCATTTCCAGGGTCAGCTGCGCTCTGGGGAAAGCGGGAACTCCAGGGGACAGCAGCCACATTCCTCCCCACCAGCACCCGGGCTGGCTCGCGACGGGGTGGGATTTTGGGAATTAAAGTTTGGCCATTGCTGGTGCTGCCGTAGGAAGATCAAAATCCCGCCCGGCTTCATCCCACCTCCCCAGGCCGGTCAACCGCGCGCCGAGGCAAAGGAATTCGGGGAAGGTTTTCTGAGCTAGAACAGGGACTGCAGAGGGAGCCGAGACCCCGGGGCTGAGCGGGGCTGGGGGTGCTGAGGGGAAGGGCTGCCCGCGCACCTCATCCCAGGGGCCCCAGGAGCGAGCAGGAAACGTTTTGGGAGGGAAGGGCAATCCCGGCAGGATGGGCAGGGGGAAGGGAGCTGCCGCATCTCTCGATGCCCCCAACGCGCGTTGCCACCGTCGGGAAGGGTGAAAAATAATTAAGAAACAAAATAACCCGATGAGGGGAACAGCGCAGTCGTCCCTCGCACCCGAGGATAACTTCGCACAACTTCGCGCCGCCGGCCCTGCGGCACGGCTGGCCTGTCTCCGGGGAGAGCCGGATGGTCCCTGCGCCCCAGGCTCTGCCCGTCCCGCACTGGAGCTTGGGGTCCCCGCGCAGCGGGCTGCAGTTGCCACTCGCCACTCATTCCACGGTGCTGTGGGGGTATCTGGTCTGTGTCCTCCCACCCCCAGCACCCCTTCCTTGGGCACCCATCCGCCACCGAACCCTGCCGCAGCACCCCTTGCCAACCTCTGTCTCTGCCTGCACCGTGTTCCCCTGGGATCGTCCCCCCCGCCCCGAGGGGGACTGGTGGTGGGGGGACCGGTAGAGAGTCACCACTCTGGTACTTCCCCCTGCCAGGCGCCGGCGTGGGGAGGGGTGTAAAGCACCCACTGTTGCCGCCAGATCGGGGGCAGGGAGTCCAGTGCCCTCCACCCCACCTGCCCGCATCACCGGCAACTTGCGGTGGGACACACACGCACGCACGAGTT
Source organism: Dryobates pubescens (assembly GCF_014839835.1). Classification (NCBI taxonomy): domain Eukaryota; kingdom Metazoa; phylum Chordata; class Aves; order Piciformes; family Picidae; genus Dryobates; species Dryobates pubescens. The sequence goes on from NC_071612.1 coordinate 62,464,094, forward strand.
CTAAGAGGCGGAAAGTTTTCTCGGGGCGCCCCCACCACACCGGGCCTCCTCCCTGCCGCCGCCGCCCTTACCTCTGCAGGGGTCCCGGCGGTGGGTGCTGCGTGGAGGGCGGCGGGGCTGAGCGCGGGGCTGAGCGCGGGGCTCAGCGCCGCGCCGGGCACCCGCGGCCCCCCGCCATCTCGCGGCCGCGACTGCCGCCGCGGCCCCGGCCCGTGAAGCGGCGGCGGGCGGGGCGGGGCTGGGCGGGGCGGGGCCCGGGCCCCTCCGGGCGCCGCAGCTCGTGCGCTGCCGCTGGGCGCCGCAGGGGGGTCATTTGCATAGTTACGCCTCCGTCAATCAAGGCCCGCCCACCACCTCCCGGCACACAGGGTTCGAGCCCCGCTGCCGCCGCCCCCGCCGCTCACCTCCGGCTCTGGCCTTTTGTTGCTCTGTACAGGCGACTGCCCGCAGATCGAGGCCGCGGGCGGCTCAGTTGGGCTCCCGTGCCTACCACCTTTCTGCCGGGCCCGGGAAGGAAGAGAATAAATAAGAGGCGTCCCTCCTTTGTCTGCCGAGGCGGGCGGCGGGGGGCGGCCCGCGGCGGTGGGAGGCAGCGGGGAGCCGAACCTGGGCGAGCCGGCGCCTTTGTGAGAGCGCCGGCAAGAAACCGCCTCCCACACACGGCAACTCTTTTGAGCAGGGAGTCCACCTCACTCCTTTAGCAGCCTCCAAACACGCTTACCCACCTCCTCTGTCCCCCGACCCTCAGTCCAGGGGAGACAGGCGATCCGTGCCCTCCTCTGGGTTCCTGGCGTCCCCGGGACATGACCAGCCCCTGAGTGATCCCCGTTCTGCATCCGTCTGCTCTGCAGATCTTCCAGCCCCTGGGTGATCCTTGCTCAGCATAGGTCCTCCGGCGTCCCCGTGCTCCTAGGTCTGCTGGCTCCTGAGGTATTCCTCCCCAGGTGCATTCCCCATCTGCATTCCACTGCCCTGGCACATGCCCCCCACCTTAGACATTCCCCCTCGTCCTGAAAGGTCCCATCCCAGGTTTGCTTCCTGTACTCCTGCTATCCTGCTCTGACGCTGGGTAGCGAGGGGTTAAGGATGCTGAGAAAGCACAAAAAGGGGTGCTGAAGGGGCAAGTTGCCTGATTTTAGACACGTCACGTGGGTGAGTGGGCCTGGGCTGTCCTCCCCCAGGGTGGTTTCAGAGCCTCCAAGCCAGGTTCCATGGGCAGGAGCAGGGCACAAGAGAGTCAGGGCTGTCCTGGCACAAAGGACGTGGAATGGAGAGTGGTGGACACTCACAAGCAGGTGTTGCTGCTGTGGCAATTGCCCTTCTGAGCATAGCCCTCTGTTCTGTCCCAGTGCCCCTTTATCCCCTCAGTTATGACACAGGGAGAGGGGACAGTTTTCAGGGCACCTTGTCACCCAGCACCCTTTGGGGCTCAAGGAAGAAGCAGAGCGGGTGTCTGCTCCCAGTCCTGCCATAATCTGTCCCCCACTGCCACCTCCTCTTCAAGGGATGGCTCCTCAGAAATAAACAGGCTCCATCCTTTGCTCTTCTCCTCTGCCTTTCTCTGAAAAACCAGGAGTTTGTCACCAGCTTCTCATCACTGGCCGCTCTGTGTGCAAGTGATAGCAGCCATAATTGCCCCAGTCAGCAGGACAAATAAATGGCCCGAAACATGATATGCAGGAGCTTCCTGGGATAAAAGAATTTCTAAGGAGAGGTTTTATTTTCCCCTTGGAGCCCCAGTCTCTTATGGTCTGGTCCTAACACAAAGGCTGTCCTGAATTTCCCGTCTCACTTTCTCTCCTCACAGCTGGCAAGTTGGGTGCTGCTTTGGGGCACCCTTTCCCCTGTGCTGATGCCCTGGTACGCTGGGCTGTGGTGACGGCAAGTCACGCAACCTCCCCATGCTCGTTGTGGCATCCCCAGGCTGCGGTGCAGCTTCCTGGCTCCTGTTTGTAGTTCTGGGGGAGGTGACACACATTTGGCAGCAAATTAAACTGGGGCAGCCACAGCCGTAGGCTGCTGTCAGCGCCTGCCCCCCCTCCACTACCTGCCTGGTGCTGGGGGTGCTGTGGATACTCCCTTGAGCTGCAGTGGAGTGAGGCCAGGCAGGAGAATGTGCCTAGCCCTGCCTCAGGCCACTCTGCAGGACCTGGCACCCCGAATGGGTGTGGGGGGTCCTGGCGACTCATAAAGGAGCCAGGGCTGTGTATCTGGGTCCCCACCATCCCCTCCCTGTCCCCATGAACCCTGGCTCACTGGCATGGAAAAGGTTCTGTCCCCACAGGGTGTATCATTAACCCAGAACTGAGTCATTAATGACCCCTTCTCTCCCGAGCCCCCATCATCATAAATTAGCCTTCCCCGTAACTTCCTTCTCCCTTGCTACAGTTTAAGCTTGTGGCTTCCTGTCCTAATTAACTAGTGAGGTTAATTGGCCTCTAGCCTCTTTACACCTCTGAGCCTCTCTGAGGGGTGGGTCATTTCATCCACTGATCCTGTGCTGACCCTTGTACCCTTCCAGTCATTGTGAGTTCTCCCCCTGCACCAGGCATGGAAAACGCCAATGTGGCCATGTTCAGGCCACGGCTGAGGGCCTGTCCCAGCTCCTGGGAGATGGGTTTTTCCTCCCCAACCTGCAATCTGGGGTGGGTACTTGCCACCTACTCAGCACCCTATCCCAGACTTCATCCCTATCTCTGTCCCCATTCCCAGTTCTATCCCTGTCTTCATCCTCAATCCTGTTCCTATTCCCATTCCCACCCTTATCCCTCTACCACTTTCATTCCATTACCTATTCCTGTTCCTGTCCCCATTCCCAACCCTATCCTCATGCCCATCACTGTTCCTATCCCATTCACTCTTTTGCTCCTCTTGTCCCTGGCCCTGCTGCGTGGTGGTGCCAGAGACCCCATCCTGCTCCTGGATGCCTCGGCATATCCCATGCCACCTTCATGACCTGGCCATCTGTCTGCCGTCCATTTGCTATCTCAAGCCTAGGGCTAGGGATCCCTGTCTTGCCTGCCTCAGGAAGTGGGTGCAAGGGTGGGTATCCACAAGGAGGAGGAGGATGCCAGGAGTAAGATGGGCAACGTCAGCCAAGTGGTGGGGAGAAGCCTGGACCAGGTTTCGTGGTCCTTCTGTGCCAGCCTGGGGACCCGCACGCTGCCACCCACCCCAGGGAACCTGCAGGGACCCTAGAACCTGCTCAGCCCTTTGGATCTTGCCCTGATGCCAAAGCATACCCTGTATCCTGGCACCCTGGGCTGGGGCTTCTGCTGCTGGGAGCCCTCCATGCCGGGAGCCCTCCATGCCAGCTGCCTGCGCTGCTGCTGACCTTCCCTCCCAGACTGGCAGGCATTGCCTGCTATGTCCTGCTGCTGGGGGAAACTTTCTTGATTTTTATAACGCTGCTGATGCTCCCCAGCTGCCAGCCCTGTGCCAGCCTGCCTGCCCAGCCCTGGGGCGGTCCAAGGGGGCCGTTCCCGGGCAGAGCTGGGCGGGGGGGCTGCAGGGCCCGTCGACCTACACAGCTGCATAGCTTGTCTCCAGCTATTAAACAAACTCCTCCAGCTCTCCCTCCTCCCCTCGGTTCGTTTCCCGCCTGCCAGACGCTGCTTTAACTCTCTGCTGCCCCGCTCCTTGCCCGGCAGCTGCCTCTCGCCGCGCTCCAGAGATTTAACTCACAGGAAGGACTCCCTGGACTCGCAGTGCCCCCCAGCTCGGCTGGGCAGTGGTAGGGTGGCCCTCCAGGTTCCCAGGGTGCCCACAGCCTGGCACCATCCTGTAGGCTGTAGGGCAGGAGCAGGCAGAGCAAGTCAGAGCTGCAGGGCAGCATGCCAGGCACCCTGCCTGCCCTTGCAGGACTTCGCTGCGGGTGCGGCGACTGCTGCCGGGCACCCACGCTGTGAGCAGGGCTGGGAGACCCCAGAGATGGGGTCTAGAAAGGGGAACACTGCTCTGGAGCTGAGCAGGAGTAGAGAGTGCAAGGTCTCAGGGTCACAGAGCAGGGGGATGTGGGACCAGTGGGTAGGAGGTAAGGGGATGCAGGGACTTGGGGGAATGCAGGCAGGGGGATGCAGGTTGGGGGGGAGAAAGAAGCTGCAGGACGATGCAAAGGCTGGCTGGGAGGAAGAGTGCAAGGTGAGGGACTGGGCCTCCTTGGACCCATCTCAGCTTTTCCCACCCCACTGTGGGAAGTGATGCTGAGAACTGGCCCAGCCCCCCTGGAGAGTTCAAACAGCAGGTTTCCCCTGCAGGTAAAGGAAACAGGATTCCTCCAGAATGGCCACTCCCTTTCATTGCTTCTAAGAAGGGCACACCTTGGTGCACAGAGGCAGCAGTGCCACAGCCTCGTGCTTCCAGCCTGGCTCAGCTTGGCAATGCCACGGCAGCAGCCTCCATCCCCCACAGTCCCTAGAAAGTGCCTGCACACTACAGCTCCATAAGTAACCACAAACAGCTCCCAGCTCAGGAACCACTGCAGGGCATGCAAAGAAAGAGCAGGATTTGTCCCTTCAGGTTGAATCAAGCCCTCTGGAAGGGTTGACCTGGTGACACCATGCTCTGCTGTCGCCATCCCAAGACACAAGGACAGGAGCGACCCTGTCCAGCCCCTCCAGAACCTCCTTGATTGCCCTCTGCCTCCCACTCTCCCTTCCACGGATGTTTGGGATATCTGGGCCATCACTGCTCTGGTCCCAGTGACAAATGCTTGCCTGAGTGGGGTTTATTATTGTAAGAGCCTGAACATGGCTCTAGCCAACTTTATGCCTGGGACCAAGCCAGAAGCTGCAGGGCACCCTTTGGCACAGCCACCCTGAGGATGAGCTGTCCCCAAGCCAGGCACCCCCTGAGTGCCAAGGGGTTGGGTACCAAGCCCCTGGCATTGCTCAGCACCCCTAGGCAGCACCCCTAGGCAGCAGCAGATGGGGCCACAAGCAAGCCCCCAGTCCCAGGCAGGGGATGAAAATAAGTAGCTCCATCCTCTCCGAGGCAGTACTTGGGTGGGGTGCAGGGGTGGAGTTGCTGAGAGCACACACACACACACACACACACACACACACTGCTTCTCCCCTGTTTTGCTCCCCAGCTGGGCTGTCGTGGGCTGGAGTGCAGTGGGCTCAGTGATCGATGGCCGAGGCATGGGCTTGCCAAGCCCTGCGTGTTTGGAAGGCGCCGTGTTTGTCTTGGCAGGAGCAGGGATGTCATCTCCTCCGCCTCACACCATGATGAGCTGGGAAAGTCAATGGGGGGTTGTGCTGGAGAGGGTGCCCGAGCTGGTCTCCCGGCAGTAACAGAGGGGTCTGCACTGGATAGGCAGCTTAGATCCCAGCCAGGTGCAAGGACAAGCAGAGGAACCTGGCTGGTGCAGTGGTTGATGGGTGGACAAGTTGAGCCTGTTGTCCTCTAGTAGAGCAGGTTTCACTGTCCAGATGTGCCCTGCACTTGGAGATGCCCTCAGGCAGAGCTGCCCCCAGCACCTGAACCAGTGCCGTCCCTGTGCTTCACAGGTGGAGGAACTGAGGCAGGGGGGCAGCACCAGCAGGTGCCATGGGGCAGGGGGCTGAGGAGCCAGGAGCAGGATGGGCACCAGGCAAAGCAGAATTCCTTGGGCAGAGGACAGCCTGGCCGCACCTCTTCTGGGAAGGGGATGAAGCAAGGACATGAAAGGTGGTACTGGATCAATGCCCAGCCCAGTGCCGGCGGCAAAGGCGTTTGAAGAGTGTCTCTTTCTGACGACGTCAAGGCTCTGGCGGATCGATAGCTGTCTACAAAGGCAAGGGCAGACCCTGCTGGGGGTCCCCAGGCAGAGCAGGAGCTTTAGATCGTCGGGAGATGAGTACCCTGGAAATATCTGCAGCATGATGTGCTGGTAGGCATGGGGCTGGGAAAAGCTCGAGCCTCATGAAATGGGAGCTGACCCCAGTGCTGACCCCAGGGCTGGGGCATTTCACTCCCCAGCTGCACCCCAGGAGGCTCAGATGACATTGCTGGCACACAAGCCCTGCCTGGGACTGTGGGCAGGGGATGTCCGGTGCTGCCTGTGGGCAAGGGATATCCGGCGCTGCCTGTGCCAAACTTGACTATGGGCACTCATCCTGCTCTGCCCCCATGCTGGCTTCTGAGCCAAGAGAGGAGTGCTATGCCCGCTTCCAGCTGTGGTTTGTTTGGCAATACCAAGGTCATTCATCCTTGTGGCTCTTCAGAGAGAGAAGCCATCCCTCACCCTTGCATAGCATGCACACCCACCTTGTCCATCTCCTCCCCTGACCCCACAAGCACATCCTCAGACTCTGCAGCAGCAGGAGCATCATGTGTGCCTGACCAGGACTGAGCATCCCTGGTGCCCTCTGGCCCATGTACCGGACTGTGGCATGGTGTGGGACCACATTTGTGTCACTTCACATTCTCCCATGGAAATGGGCAGGAACTGTGCTAATGGAAAGCATATCTGCCTCCCCCTGCTTTGCCATGGGGTGCTGTGGCATCCCATGCAGCTCCCTGTGTCCGGGGAACTGGTGTAGAGTGATGCCAGGGCATGAGGACATGCACAGAATGGCAAGGATGTGTCACAGAGTGCAGCTATGCCACAAGCTTGGCATCCCCATCCATCATGTCCCCATGGACATCAAATTTAAGACTATTGGTGATTTTTGAGCAATACAAGATCCCTTCCTGGCTCTGGGGGAAGGGTGGGGTGATGGCAGGCTGCCTGCCCCATAGATGCTTTGTGCCCCATGGTGGTGCTGCACTGGCCAGGCAGGAGCTGGTACAAGGACTGCCACAGGCAACTGCACTGGGAAGTAAGCCACAGGGCCAGAAGAAGCACATCTGCAGGGCAAGGACAGCACTGGTTGAGGTGCAGAGCCTCTGGACTCTCCTTCGTTGCTGCCTAGGAGCCATTCTCTAGCCCCCATAAATGCAAGGGAGATGCTTGATGTTGTCTGTGGGAGAGGGACAATGGGATAATTCATGAGTTTTAAGGTAACTTCCCAATTTTCTGGGGCTACCAAAGTCTTTAAAGAGTCTGGGAAGGTAAGAGAGACAGAGGGTGGGAGCCAGAAGCTCCATGGCACAGCCCTGATGTGCCAGTGTGCCACTTAAGTGGGTCAGTGGTACAGCCATGGGCACTGGTGGGCACAGAGGAGCTGGAGAGGACAGGAGCCAGAATGGCCCAAGGGCTGGAAGAAACTGGGACACCTCCATGCACGTGGGTCCTCTCAGAAAAGTTGGCCCAGGAGCTGGGTCAGCACACAGGGAGAAAATAGGAAAGGATTTCTGGCTGCTGCAGGACCCAGCTATACTCATCTCCAAGACCCACTGCTGCAATGTGCCCAAGGATGGACGCCTTCATCCTGGTGAGGACAGCCAAGAGTTGGCCACAGCACCATGCCCAGCACAGTCCAGCCACCCCAAGCCTCCCTCCAGGGCTGGAGAAAGGATTTTCATTCCAGCAGGAATCCAGAGTCCAGAATCCAGACTTGGAAAATGGTGAGAACACTGCTGGAAGGGTTCTCTGTGGAGCACAGGGTAACTGGGAGAGCTCCCTCCTGATCCCTGCAGCTGTGCTGCCCTTGGATCCTCCCTCTCCAAGAAGCACAACCTGCCTCTTCCCAGCAAAATTCCCTCAAAAAGATGCTCCTGGGTCGCCGTGGCAACCGGCAGGCGCAACAAGGGTGGATGCAGGATCCGACCCCCATCAATCCTGCAAGCCTGGGCTGCTTCCCAATAGCTCTGCAGACTGATTGCTGGCTCCTTGTTGGGGAGGCGCCCCCTCCTCAGGACAGGGTTCCAGCTGAGAGGGGAAAGAGGCCCAGGCCTCGCCTCGGCTGCCGATGCTGATGCTGGCACATGCCTTGTCGGGAAGCTGCCTCCCTCCCTTGCCCTTCACCACCACTCCTCCCCAGCCTGATGCCTGAACTTCAAAGCCGCCAAAGGGCCACATGGCCTGGAGCATCTTTTCTACATCCCTTCCAGGGCGGAAAGGATGCTTTGAAAGCCCCTGGCCCTTCTCCCCTCCTCCGCAGGATAATTTCCATTTTTTTCAAAACCCCACTCAAAAGGAACCTTTTTCCTCTTTGTTTCTCTCCTCTCTCTCTTTTTTTCCCCCCATCGTCTTTGTCAGCTGAAAATATGCAATCCACCAGGGAGGGCAGGTGGGGGGAACTGCCAAAGGTTAGCATCAGTCCTGGGCTGAAAAATCTGCCAGAGAGGGATGCAGATTCTCCCCACTGCCTTCCAGGTGGGGGAAGTTCTGCCTCAGAAGAGCTCCTTTTGCCCAGGCTGGGGGTCAGGGCTTTGCTCCTGCCGTGCTGAGGGTGTGCACAAGGGACAGCAAGGTTTGGAGGCAGAGTCCGCTCAGGATATGACGTGACAGCCAGGGCAGGGGCTGGATCCCCCCCCCTCTGTCCCAATTGTTTTCCTGTGGGTTGGGAGATGCCCAGGGATTCCCAGCAACCGGAGGTGGGATGTCCAGGCACCCCGGTGAGGGGATGACCCAGCAGGGCAGGGATCAAAGGCAGAGGAGGGGGCGGGCGGGCAGGCGGGCAGCCCGGGGCTGGAGTGTGGGAGGGAGGCAGGCAAGCAGCGAGAAAGGATGTGCTTTACCTAACATCCCACTCCACCACAGAAGGGATGGAAGAGAAAAACAACCTGGGGGCTTGTTGTCTTCCAGAGATGCTGTCAGGGGCCACCAGGCATCAAGCGGTGCGAAAGTAAGCTGGGAAATGAAATTGGGATGAATCACTCGGAGCCGGCAGCATTCACCTGAGCCACAAACCTGCTACAAACCTGGAGAAAGCAGAGGTCCCAGCTCCCAGAGCTGCAATTTTAATCTTACACCAGCTTCACAGTTCCAAAACCGGCTTCTTTTTGTGTGTGTGTGTGTCCCCACTGAGGATAGGAACGTTGCAGCAGAACATCTCAGCACAGGGGTAATGACAGGCATCATCTCCCCTCAGACCGTGATGACCTAGTAGCAGGATGCAGAAGCCAGGACTTCTGGGCAGGACCTATCCTTGGGCACCCTGCAGGGTGTGAGTGGGTGCTGGGTGTGGGGATCCAGGCAGGAGATGACCTGGGAGGCTTCAGCATCAGCAGGAAGGGAGGTTGAGAGAATGGGACACCCGGTGGAGACAAACTTGCCCGGGAGGCAGGAGGCAAATAGTAGGAACAAATTGTCTGCAGAGCCCCAGGGCAGCTGTGGGTCATTCGTTGGCACCCAGGCATGGAGATGTGAGGAGCAGGGAAGTGAAGGTGCTGCTGCTAAACTGGAGAGACTCCAGTGGGAGCGGGGATTGAGTACTGTCTGAACTGACTGGGCTGGCCACCTCACCATGGGGGCCTCCATGGCAAGGGGGGCTGGGGACAACCCACCCAGGCAACATCTTAGCCACCTGAAACAGGCTGGTAGCTCCAGCCCCATGGTGCAGCTCAGGGTGTGATTTATGGAGCAAGAGATCAGCCAGGAGAAGGAGATGGCACCAAGGTGCACATGGCAGACACTGATGGAGGGGAAGGGGCTTTGGAGCAGGATGGGGTGAGTCACAGGTGGCTAGGCTGGAAATTCTTTAGCCCTTCTCAGGGGTTTACTCCTGTGGCAAAGGAAATGTTCCCATCAAGCATTGCAGATGCCTGGGGCATGTCTGTTCACACGGAGTCATCCTGGGGCACAGCTGGAGGGAGGGAGCAGAGCCCATCGTAGCTGAGGGGCTGGCTGGACAGACCTCGCCCAGCTCTGGTGGTCCTGCATCCGAGGCATCCACCTCTCCTCCCCACTGGAGGCATCTGGGAGGAGAGGCGTCTGTCAGAGAGTAAACTGAGGCACAGTGGGGTCTGCAGGGGCGTTCAACCAAGGTGGGGGTGTCAGCAGCTCTGGGGTTCACAGCCACAGCTCGTCCCAGGAAGCTCGCTCAAGGCTGGGTGGGACCGTGGGGCTCCTGTGCTGCCTGATAGGCAGGCAGCTCCTGGCAGAGCACTGCCAGCACTTGCCTCGGCTGGCCGGGGACCTACCCACAGGAGCAAGGACATCCCGGCTCTGCCTGCGCACCCCGGGCAGGTGGCATCGGGTGTCCGCAGTTGCGAGCTGCCTTTCATCTCCTTCCAGGCAGGGGCTCGCTTTCCATCACCTGCTGTCCTCCAGGATGGAGGCCAAGAGAGCTGCCGGCAGGGCTGGTGTGCGAGACACGGCCGCTCTGCCTGCACGTCCTCTGGCTGCAGAGGGGGTGGCCAGGAGCCCGAGATAGGCCACGGGTGCCAAAGCAGCATCCCACTCTACACACCCACGCACCCTGCTCCCAGATCCTCGTCTCAGGGTGGGCTTAGCTGGGGATGAAGCCTGGCAAAGCCTTCAATGCAAAACTTTCCATTGCCTTCAGCTCCTGCAATTAGCAGGAAATCAGGAGCTGGGGTGCAGCCGGGGGGTGCGTGTGTGGGCTGGTGGGGAGAGAGTGCTGCTGGGACATGCGTGGTCAGCAGCATGTGCACGTCCAGGCATGTGTGTGTGAGATCCATCTCGCTCTCTCTGTGCATTTCCAAGACAGCCTTGCACGCCTGTGAGACTGCAGCATCCCTTTGCTGCAGCCTTTCTCAGCGTGTGCAGCCTAATGAGCCGGCACAGCAGAGTTAATTGAGGGGACAGACAAGCAGATCTCGTCATTAAGGAAAGTGCTGCAGCAGGTACTGGTGACAAGATGCTGTCTGTCCCCCCAGGCTGACGGCAGCCCCCGCAGGAGACAGTGACAGCCTGAGTCCCCAGGGAAGATGGCTGAAGACGAACATCTCGTGCTGCAACCCTCACCCGGGGCTGACTCCATTAGCAAAAGCAGCCAGGGAGTGGGAATTGCCGCTGCCTGCATGGAGGAATAAACTCGGCATGGGTAGTGTCAAGCCATGAACCCTGCGGCTTGCCCTGCCTGCGTCCTGCCCACAGCCCTGCTTGCACCCTCTGCTCAGAATGTGTACCTGCTGATGCACACTTGCATAGCATGATGATGCCCTAGCTGCCAGAGCTGCACCCTCAGCTCCAACTATTAGGCTCCAGAGTGAACACGCTGCAGAGAGGACAGAACAGCCGGCTCCCAGCAGCATGGTGAGGCTGTGCCAACAGCCCACGAGGACAGGGAGCCTTGCTCAGGGCTGTCAGATTCTCACTAGAAAAGCTTGAAGAGCTGGAAAGGAGCCTTCACCGCCTCCATAGCCAGGAGCTCCCGCACCCCACCTCCCTCTTCTGCTCTCTTCCTGGCCATGCCTCTCTGTGAGGGGGACACGTCCTCACAAGACATGTCTACAGACCCCTCTCAGGAACCTGGTGGTTTCTGTGGGCATCTCCATCTCAAGTCCTGGGAATGTGTTCTTCTATGTAAATGTTCACTCTGAAACCAAATGGTGGGGCAAGAGCATGTCCTGCAGGGAGGAAGGCATCCTACTGGACTACAGTCCACCCTGCTGCCTCCCTCCCCACAGCCTCCACAGACCTGCACCTCTTGCCCCAACCACCAGCATCACAGGCAGAATAAAACCCTCCAGGAGCAAGCATCTCCCTAGTGGGGTTCACTCCCCTCCCCAGTGAGTGGCTTGTTTGGTGGCTGCTGGGCTACTGTCAGGGGGACCAGAGTGTTTACAAGTTGATAACCTTATTGCAGACATATCCCTACTTAAGCTTGTTAGCTAAACAACATATGGGCTGGGGCCAGGGGGCTTGGCAGGGCCATGTCCTCTCCAGCAGCCATGCGGTCTGTGGGGTGGTGCTGGCAGGAGAACAGACAGCTCTGTGTTCATGCCTGGCTCTCCCTCCCCTTCCTGAAAGGGACCTTCAACCCCATGGCTTTGCCGACCCTCCAAACCCTAATATTAGCCTTCGGTTTCTCTTCTGGAGTGGAGCAGGTAGGAAGAGAAATGGATTCTAACAATGCTGCCAAGGCTTTGCTGGTGCTGTGGGAGCCCTCTCCTCCCAGTGTCTGGGGCAGCATGGGAGTGACCTACTGTATCTGGAGGGCCTACCCATGAGAGTATGGTGGAGAACAGATCTGTACTCTCTGTGGGGAGAAAAGAAGGGACAGCAGCTCAGCCTCTTGTTGAGTGCCTGACCCTCAGGGGTTATATAGGGCCCACCCTCTATCCCAGAGTGGTTTCTTTGTCCATCACCTGGCTGGTTGCTGGAGCTATTCAGCTGTATCCTATGTATCCACCCACCACCTCACCCAGGGATCCACCTTGCTACCCACCTTGCCTTCATTCCTCCTCCATCTATCCACCAGGCACGCACCCTCGCCTTCATCCCTCCTTCCGCCTCTCTCTCTGCTCTCCTCAAGCTCACGGTGCTCATGATCTTCCCATCCTACCCCACTCCAATGCTCATTAAATACCATGTGTGGAGCCAAGCCTGCTAACCGGGTGCAGGGAGGGCACCCACTCACTCCCCCTCCCTCGCAGCCCAAGCCAGCCCCAGCGCTTCTTATCGCTGCGATCCCAGCTTGCTGGCGGAGGAGCAAGGGAGGACGCCGCTCCCCTGGGGAACGGCAATCCGAGCGATAAGGGAATCACAGTGGCAAGGAGAAATTACCTTGCCTGAATGTTAAAAACTTCTTGCAGACGTTGCCGTGGTAACTGAAAGGTGCATCACGTTGCTCTGACAACCCAGAAACAGCCAGGTTTTTGCCTGGCGGGCTCCAGAGCTGCAGGTTGTGGGGATTGGGAGCCCGGTGTGCTGGGGAGCTGATGGCCTGTTGGATGTTCAGCCTCAAGCATCCCCCTAGGTGGAGATGTCCCCTCCACTACAACTTCCATCTGCATCGGCACTCCATCACCATTTCCAACCTCTCCCCATCCATCTCTCCTGGCAAGCACTAGAGGAAAAGGACTCAGGGGCTACAAGACCAACCACAACGTCCCCTAAGATGGTGGGGATGTGGGACAGGCTCACAGTTGATCTGCCCTGCTGTGGGCATCTCTGGCACCACGCAGGAGCTGCTGGGAGCCCCAGCGGGCAGCCCGAAGACCCTCCCTGCACTGTAGCCATGGGGGGTTTGCACACCCAGCATGGCTCTGGGCTCCAAGCCCCAGGCAAGTGGCAGCAGCATTGTCCCAGCCTGCACAAATCTCTTCCACAGAAATAGCCCCAGCGGGGTTGAAAAATAGCAGGTGACTCACACAGAGCAAAGGGTCCAAAATAGCCCCTCTGGAGCGCTCCTAAAATTAGTCTCCCTCCCAGGAGGTCCCAGCCAATGTGTCCTTGCCAGGGCACAGCCGTGGTGTTGAGCCTGCCTGGCTGCTGCCACCACAGCCACTGACCTCCTGGAGCTGGGGGTGCAGGGACCCCTCCACTGCTCCCTCCCTCTGAGATCTCCCCAGAGCCCATCCGGGAGTGTGGCTGAGCTGCACATCTCTGGGCAGATCCGCGTGGCTCCCGCGGCTGCAGGCTGCTCTTTGTGGGATGCCCTACACAACCTTTGTGGCCCTGAGTAGGACCTGGGCAGCACAAAACGCAGCCTAGGAAGTCATGGGGTAGCAGGGTGCTGAGGGCCAGCACCTCATCCTGCTCCCTTTGCCCGGTTTTCAGTGTGGGGATGGCGAGGGGGTGGATCAGGTGTTTTCCAGCGATAGTGAGTCCCCGGGGATTCGGGTTTTCCGATGCCGCCTCACCAGCCTGCTCCCACTCACTGCCGGTGCTGGGCCCGGGGTGGGGGTGGGACACAGACGAGGGGACCCCGGGAGCTGCATTGGCTCTGCCGGCATGGCCAAGGGCACTCCCTGTGCCGGGCCGTGCCTCCCGTGCGGGCAAGCGGGACCCGGTTAATTAGAGGAAGGGATGAATAATTCCTTTTTATAATGCGACGTCGCACGGCAGATGCCGTCTGCCTGGTCTCGGCGCGCAGGAGCCCGCCTTGTTCTGCTCTCAGCAGAGTTATTTATACACTGGGACATTTTTCAAAGCGCCGCTTTGATGGTCTTCCACCAGCTCGGGGAAAGGAGAAAGGGAAAAAAAAAAAGGAAAAGAAAAAGAAAAAAAAAAAGTAGTCCATCCCAAAATAACCCGAGTGAAAGTCACAGCTCTTCATTACGAACATCTTCAACCAGGGGGCTCAGAGAACAAAAACCCGTCACATTCCTCCCATCAAATCCTCCCTTTTCAAGTGCATTTCAAATGGGTTCAAACCACCGCCGCGGCGGCGGCTAGACGAGTGCTAATGATGCTGCGAGAGCCCAGCCCGCCCCCATGCAGCTGGGGAAAGCGAGGGATGGGGCTGGGGGGCAGCGCTTTTTAAGCCGCTTCCAGCGGTCACAGCTGTTTTGGGGTGCCCAGGACTGCACTGACGCTGCGGGGATCACAGCGAGGTGCCTACCTGTGTGACCTGCAGTCCCTCTGGGCCGGGATTGTTTTTCTTTTCTTCCCCCCCTCCCCGCTGCTGCAGGAAGCAGTTTCTCCCCCCGCCAAGCAGGCTTTAGAGGAGAAAGAGCAGCAAAGATTTTTTTTTCCGAGGAACTAGAACAAAAAATAATTTAACACCCCCCCCAGCCCCCCTTTCCCCATTGCACCTGCAGGCATGCACCCTCGGGGCTGGTTGGTGTTAAAAGGAAAAAAAATAATGGGGGGGGGGAGGGGAGAGGGGATAAAAGAGATGTTTGTAGGTGGTGACAAATTCCTGTGAAAATGCTTCTGACATGAAGCCATCTCCCATCCAAGTTCCCTCCCAGCAGAGATGGTGAGTGGCAAACCCCTGCTCCCATGCCTGGCAAGGGGCCCAAGCTGCCAGGGGAAGGCAGGTGCCCCACTGAGCAGCACAGGGGGCTTGGGATTCCCCCCACTGCCTGGGTTCTGGTGTGTGTTGTGCTGCCTCCCTGGCCAGCCAGGCCCTCCAGAACCAAGGGACGGTGGCTATTTGCATGGGAGCTGCTGGTTGAGCCACCATAGGGTGGCACCATCTGCACCCCCCCACCCCCCACTGCTAGTACCATGGAACTCTCAACACTGCACAGCATCCTGTGGTGGCTCACCACCCTGCTGTCAATCAGAGCCTGCTTGTCAATCATACTCTTGTCACTCATACTCTTGTTAATCATCCCCTCCTGTGGGAGAAGGACTAAGCAGCATAGGGATCCCTCGGAGTACACTTTGGGCCCTAGGGAAGAGGGAAACTGAGGCAGTCAGGACACAGGCCAAGCTTCCCAGGCATCAAATGTCCCTGGGGGGTTTGCTTGCTCTCTGGGTCCTCAGAGCCCTACCTGCATCCTGTGTGGCACTAACTTGCCCAGCTGCCTGCAGCCCTCTTCCCCAGAGGCTTCTCTCAACTGCCTGCAGCTCAGTGGTGCCAGCCAGTGCCAGCCTAGTGCACCGTGGCTCCAGGTCTGCTGGTGCTTCCTGCCAGGGAAGTAATTTCTTTACCCTCCAAATCCTCCTGTTTCAGCATTATTGCAAGGCCAGAGCATCTCCCCTGGGAAGATATCTCAATGTCCAGGGCAAGGTAAGCTGCCTGTGCCCATGGCAGAGCCAGGCAAGGAGATAACTTTACTAGATGTGCCTTTAGGTCCTATGATCCCAGCCCCTATTTGCTTTTGGTTTCTCCCAACAGCACCAGAGCCACCAGCTCCACACCCCAGGGCTGCAAATAGGGTGCATGTTGTTGCAGCTGGCAAAGTCACTTAAAACCATCCTTTTTTTTTCCACCTCAGCAGAGAAATCTGGACCATGAGGTTCCAAGCCCAAAACAGGCTCTTGGTCAAAACAGTATTTGGGTGGAGCAACCACAGGATGAGGGACACATCTCCCCTTCCTCACCCACATTATTCCTGCAGGGCTGAGCAGGGAAAGTGGCCCGAGTGTCATGGTCACCCATGAGGGCATGGTGCAACCTGCTTGACCTGCATATGCATGACCAAGGTGGCACCGGGCCACAACTCTCCCTGGTGCTTGTCCTGCCAGGCACAACAAAGCTTTTTGGCTCACAGGACGGCCAGCCCAATCCACACCAAGCCCCGGGATCAAGCTGAGCTCCTGCAAGTGCCCCAGGCACGGGTTGCTGCTCCAGCCCTGCCCCCCCATGCACCACCCAGGTCTGTGAGAGCCCCAGGCGGCAGCACAGGGACATTTTCCTGCTTAGAGGTAGCATTTTGGCCACCAGACAAGCGGGCATGGGAGGCCCAGGGCCGGCCAAGCAGAGCACTGAGCTGCATCACGGGCTGGTAACTCCAGCGATTAACGAATGCTCAGGAGAGAGGCTGCTCCTCCTAACGACTTGGCTGCTTTCCTCGCCTCAATTAGCACAGAGGAGCTTGCAATGCTCTAAGGACCTGCTGGAAAGCCAGAGCAGAGCAGGCCTGGGAGTGTTGAATATCGACATTTCTGAAAGTCAGCCAGAAACCCCCAAACTTAAAACCAAACTGACAACGATCCTGAATTCTGCATATTGTAGGTGCTGGCTGGAGCCAAAACCTTGCAGGTCACCCTGCAGCTGGTCCTGTGCTTGGGAGGAATGCCAGGCTTCAGCCCTGCTTTCATCCTGCTAGCCCCCCAGGGAAGGGACACAGGGTCCCTCTGGGTATGCCCCTTGCCCTCCAGCCAGGGGTCTCCAAGCGCTGTGGGGCTCAGGGACCCAATTCCTATCATTCATAGAGAAGAGATCCTGTTGCTGCTTAGCAGTAGGGGAAACCAAGGCACAGGAGAACTGCACTGCAGCTCTGCCTGTTCAAGGATTGCTCTGCCTCTCCTCCTGCCAGTGCCGCCCCTCTCCAAAGGCCTCACTGCAGCGCCTTGCTTCCCTTTCTATCCCTGTTGGACCTGCATCAGTCCTTGTCTGACACTTCAACTGTGGACCAGCATGCTCCTGGGAGAGCCTGCATCAGGATCAGGCCATGAGAAGGGGTAGCTCCCTTTCACTTGGGGGAGCAAAACTGATCATCCCCAGAGGGACAGGTCTCCTTGGGAGCTACCCTCTGCTGAGGAAGGTCCTGCCACATCATTGTGCACTTCTGCCTCATCCCACAGCTTCTCCCCACCCTTGCCCCCAGAGGTCAGCCCCTGGGGAAGCAGGGACACCACGTCCCTCTGAAGGCAGTAGGCCACAGCACATTCAGTCATGAACAGCCCTGTTGCACCACCTAAATTGGAGGTGTGGGTGCTGGCAAGTGCTGGTGCCTCCATGCCCTGCTTCAGTGCTGGCATGGGGGCTGCAGGACATGCCCGGCAGTAGGAAGAGGGGATGGCGGCTGCAATCCCCTCATACCACGGCTTCTCCCTTTCCTTGGGCACCCAGCAGTAGTGCCTTCCCCCTCACCCACCACATGAGGTGGGCTGCAACCCCAGCAGCTGTCCCCACAAGCAGACACTAGTGGACCCTGTGCCCCTGGCTCTGTTCTGCTGGAAGTACTGGCTGTGGCTAGCTCACCTCCTAGCACTGGGGCAACATTTTGCTGCAGAAAAGAGGGAGTGAGTCTGTCAGGAGCCAGTCAGAGCTGGGAGAAGGTCGTGCTGTGCCCTCCACAGGCAGGTGCCCCACCTCTTCCCCAAGGCATTGCTCCTCAGCTGGAAGATGCACAGCAAAGGGGATCGATGGGCTGGGAAGAAGCTGAGCTACAGAAGTGCACTTCATCGACCCACTAAACCCCCCTGCTGGGAAACAAGCCCCTGCTCGCAGCCCACAGCAGCAGAGCACTTTGCCGCAGCACCAGCCAGGAGGTAGGGGAGGCTGGCGCAAGGGTCTCCACTGCAATGCACCAGGCCTGCCTCCCCTCCCCATCACACCGTGGGGAAATTGAAGCAGAACTGGCTCTTAGGGCATTGCAACCCACTCGACTTCCCTCCGTGGATCCAAGGACAGGATACCGCACCATGAAACCCAACCCTGCGCCCACTCTGCCCCCGAGCCTAGCACAAAGACTCCAGCTCCTGGCTCCAACTGCTCACAAGGAGCCCGAGCACCCATCCTGCCTCGGAGCCCCTGCTCGCCGTCGTGCTTGGGGAGCCTCGCTGGGAGGCACTGCCGAGAGCGGTGCGCGACAGCCGGGACACGCCTGCCACCTGCTGGCACGGCCCATGGTGCACAATCGGCCACGGCCAGGGGACACCAGGAGCCCACATGTCCACTCTCCGGTTCCACAGCAGTGATGCATGCCACGCTGTGGCGGCTGAGGCTGGGGCACAGGCTTTTCCACCCTCAGGTCACCCCGTGTGCCAGGTATCCTCAAACACGAGGCAGAGGCCAGGCCGTGTCCTGAGGCCCAGCAACAAGAGGTGGCAGCAAGCAAGTTGTTTGTCTCAACCTGCTGGAGGAACTGGAAGAAAGGCAGTGGAGCTGCTCTTGCTCCATCCTAAGCCATTCTTCTGTCCCCATGGACAAAGATGGACTAGTCCACAGGGAATGACCACTCTTGGCTCAGCTTCTGAGAAGTCCCACAACCAGGTGTCAACACCAGCAAATGCCAGGGCTCAGCCCTTCTCTGCTCACCTGGACATAGGATGCAAGTGTGACACCCGAGACAAGTACAAGCAGGGGAGAAACTCAGGAGAACAGCTTGGAGAAGAAACTTCTACAACAGACAGTGTTTTACCATGTCCTACCCATCATCAGCTTGGTGGCACTGTGCCTGGGGAGGCTAGAATAGAATAAACTAGGTTGGAAGAGACCTTCAAGATCGTGTCCAACCTACCATCCAACACCACCTAATCAACTAAACCATGCAACCAAGCACCCCATCCAGTCTCCTCCTGAACACCTCCAGAGATGGTGACTCCACCTCCTCAGGCAGCCCATTCCAATGGGCAATCACTCTCTCTGTGTAAAACTTCCTCCTAACCTCCAGCCCTTGGCACAGCCTGAGACTGTGTCCTCTTGTTCTGGTACTGGTTGCCTGGGAGAAGAGACCAACCTCTGCCTGTCTACAACCCCCCTTAAAGTAGTTGTAGAGAGCAGTAAGGTCACCCCTGAGTCTTCTCTTCTCCAGGCTAAGCAACCCCAGCTCCCTCAGCCTCTCCTCATAGGGCTTGTGTTCCAAACCCCTCACCAACTTTGTTGCCCTTCTCTGGACTCGCTCCAGCAAGTCAACCTCCTTCCTAAACTGAGGAGCCCAGAACTGGACACAGAAGCAAGCCTAGGTGGGGCACAACCCTGCACCAGGCTCAGTCCCCCACCTTCCCCTCCCACAGAAGTGCCACACAGGCTGTCGACCTGCCCCTGAAGCTCACCACTCACTGGACCACCAGTTGCTAACACCCAGGGGCTTTCAAGAAGGATGCCAAGCTGCAGAATAAATCTGCTGGTCCTCTTCTGCTTCTGTAGCTATGGCAAGGAGGGACAGAAAGAGATCTGCTCTTCCGCTAGCCAGCGCCCATGCTGAAGCTGTGAGGAAGAGCCTCAGAATAAGGCAGGGTGGAAGGAAGCAAGCACAGAAGCAGAGCACTGCGTAGAATAGAGACTCCAGAAGTCTCATCAAGGAAGAGGCAGAACCACAAGAAGGACAAACAGCATTGGCAACTTACTCTTCATTCACCCACTGAGGAACAGCAATAGGATCATTTTTGGATGTATTTCTTTTGGAAATGAGCCAAACTGGCAACTAGAATCAAAGTCTTCAAAAAGTCTATACAAAGATGTATCATACAAAATGTACAGGAAAGTTCTCCAAAAAATAAACCAGACAGACAATAGGGGAGGAGAGCGAGATGGTCTGAGACCATGGCGAACAGGTCCTGCCCCTGCTCTGGAGGGCAGAAGCGATGTCTGGACAACACGCTCCACACACAAAATACATTACACTATGTACAGGACCATTTAGAGACCAGCATCCCCCCTTCAGTCTAACCAGCAGCTCTCCAGCATGACGTTGGGGCAGTCCAAACAACTTGCTCATGGAAGTGTTACATGCCGAGAGGGAAAACGCCCAAGGGAATGGAATGGTCAACTCTAAACAATAACCAGGATACAGCCAGGCCACCAAGGCTACAGTGCTTAACAGTCACTTCTGGCCAAGCGCTCTGTGGGCCAGGCCACGCTCGTTACTCCATCTCCGTGAAGCGAGCAAACATGGCTTTCCGCACCGCGTCCTTGTACGAGTCTGCAGTGGAGACGCCGTAGGAGCTGCCCTTGGCTCCCAAGCCAGCTCCTCTCATCCGTACTTGGGCCTGCAAAGGAAGAGAGGCAAGCATCAGCTCTGCAGGAGGAGTCCATGTTGGCACACAGAACCATCCACCACTGTGACTGCCTTCCCAAGCTCCCCAGGGTTGCCACAAAGCCACAACTACTGGCACCAAGAGATGAGGCTGCACACATCCCAAGCTCACTGGCTTCATGCCACTCGACCCCATCCCAGCAGCAGGCGAAGCTGCACAGAACATAGCTCCTCACAGCTAACAGCCCAAGCGAGGGGGGGGAGCCCATCCTCTGCTGCACCAGGTCTCTGTATAGGTGCAGGCCTGCTGTTGCAGTGCCACAGGCGCAGGCTCCACAGCCCTGCTGGCCCCAGCCTTAGCATGCAGTGGCACTAACAGGAGTGGGAGCAAATGGAAACAGAGGCAGATCTGCTGCAGATGGCAGTTTCTTCATTATTTTTAAAATCAAAGTGAGTCCTGGATAAAAAGAGTCACCATATCTCATCAAGGAAGCATCCATCTCTACTTACCTCAATAGGTGCTGTGATGCCCTGACATTTTCTCCCCAAGCCTGAGCCTTCCCTCCAGCCCATGGCCTGCAGCATCTTGTTGCCTATATTACTGTTGTCAAGGCCATCTTTGGTGGGCTGTTCGTAGTTCCTGCAAGAAGAGAGGAGGTTAAGAGAACTGCTGCTAGCACACTGAAGCCACCGCTGAGGAGCTGTCAGCTACGTACACTGTGCCAGCATCATAGACCTTCTTGCGCTTCGGCTCGGGGGGCTCTGGGATGCCGTACTTCTCCCGCCTCTCAGCTGCTCTGTCTCTGTATTTCATCTGCAGGAGGTAACCAAATTTAATATGGATTCAAAGACATTTTCTTCACCTGTGAGGTCTGGGAGTAAGCTAAGTGCCTGCTATTATGCAATGCTGTCTACTGCAGCTGGCAAAAACATGGCTCAGCTAACACCTCAGACAAAGTCCCTGGAGCACATCAGAACCTGCTCCGAGGTAGGAAAAGCCCAGCCCCAACAGCTGCTGCATTAGCTGCAGACTGCCAACTGGAAGTTTCTGGTCCCAGCCTGGTGGCTGTGAGCTGCAGACAGAAGGACCCTTCCCTGCTAAGCAGCAGTGGCATGCGGGACACTTCTCTCCATTTTAACAGGAGAGTGCCAAACCTTGACCCAAGAAGGGGGTGATTTACAAGGATTATCTCGAGTGACACGTGTCAGGGTAAGGAGAGCTCAGCACATCATCTGTGCTGGTTTTCCACTAGCTACTCATCTCGATACTGACCTCTCTCTCACGCAGCTCCAAGGCTTCAAGTTCCTGCTCTGAAAGCTTTGATCTCCTATAGATATCCATGTTTTGCTGAAACAAGAAAAGACTCCCATTAACAAGATGACATGGTCAACAGCTCTTCTAATCTAAGACTTCTGGGAGAGAAACAATGAATGCACCTGCAAGTACTTGTGCTTTAAAAGGAAAGGTTTACTGAGCAGCTTTGGTTCACGCACTGAATTGTGTTAACCAAGTACCTTGTGCAAGTCAGACAGCTGCTGGTGTCGAATCAGTGCATCTTTGTTTGGAAACTGCCTTCTACACAGCAGACAAGCCATCTTCTTCCAGTCAGTCAGCTTCTCTTCCTCATTCTCCATTCTTTCCAGTAACTCCTCGTCGTTATCGCTATCGCCGCTGTAGGCAGCCACAAGGCCACGCTGGGAAAGGAGGACAGCATTAAGGGGGAGCACAGCAGTGCCGCCACAGTTCAGAAGAGAGCCCAGGAAGGGAGCAGAGGGGCTGCTGAAGTATTTGCTTCACAGGAGGGGTGTAACTCTCCTTACAAAGAATGAAACACAGCTTGAAAGAACCACACACTACAGCAGCTGCAAAACAGACCCACCAGCCAAGAAATTATTTCAGTACAGAGTTTTTAGAAACCTCAAAACCTCAACCGAGTTCTTGAGGCTGGAAGAAATCACAGCTTCCCAATGCGTGTCAGCCACACAGCATTGCACCAGACCACTGTGACCACCACAGCCTTTTACAAATGATGCTGTGGAAATAGAAGTTGGAAAGCAAGTATCTGCCAGACCTACTCTAAAGTGCTTTACCAGTAACCTCTGGGAATACCTCTTGTCAGGTTATCTCATACTCACCTTCAGTGGATTTTCATCGTCCCCATTTTTCATTACCTCTGGCAAAATCTGCTGTCTCTCTGAGAGAGCTCCCTGGGTAAGACAAGAATGCCATGAGCCCAGAGCTCTCTGCCACACCCTGCCACACCCCACTGTGCTCTGTTGCCAGCACCTTCACCTTTTTCTCAAAGAGGGCAAAGCCTGCATCTGCAGCCGCTGACTCTTTCCGCTCCTCTTCCCTGGTGCTCAGTGGCTGGAAGCTGTTCTTGAAGTTCTCTTTCTGCTTGTTCAAACTCTTTGCCCAGCGCTCCATGTCTTTAGCAATCTGAAATGCAGAGTGGCTTGCTCAGACAGCTCCCCTCAGAGCTATCAATCTCCTGTGACACAGCTTCAATCTTGCACAGCTTCCAGAACAAGTCAACCCACCACCTTTTATTTTTAAATCACAGGACACTGGATGTAGTGCAGCTGTTTCCCTGTATACAGCGTTCAAAGACACCGCAACGTGTTTCTCTTAATGTATGAGCCCTTCCTATCAATCTAATCCTCCAAGTGACGGCTCAGCTATACTCCCACTGGTCCTGGCATGATTCCATATGCATTCCTCCCATGCAGAGCTTATTTCTGCACTGAAGTCTTGCCAGCTACCCCTTCCCTCCCCCCCCCCAGCACTCTACAATACCTGCAAACTGCAGGCATTCACCCCACCGCATGACCTAGGATTTCCTTTGTTATGAAGGAGAACCATATCCCACGAGACACAGCACTTGAGCCCAGTTACCATCTCATTTTGTCTTTTACCTGCTGAGCTGTTTTACTCTTAGGCTTCTCTTTCTTCTCCTTCACTTCTTTGGTGGTGGTTGTGGTAGCTGTCTGTTGGTATGTGACACCTTCTGCAGCTGGCATGTAGGTCTCCTTTTCACCATCCCAGTAAAGGTACTGCTGGGTTAAGGCATTGTAGTAATACTGCCAGAGAGAAAGAATCAGATGGTTAAACACCTCATACAAGCCAAGCCTCTAAGGGAGAACCCAAGCAAGCTGCCTGATTCAGACTGCTGCATCAAATGGCAAGGCACTTGCAGATTCCAAACAAGTTCTGCAGACTCCACTGAAAAGGCAGTGGCTGCAGCCTCATCCCCAAACACAGGGGTTCTGCCTAACAGAACCTTTTGCTTCTCTCAAGAGGAGCCACCAGAGCCCAGAACAGGGTGTACAAAAAAAACCCTCAATGAAAGTGTCTGTGACAAGTGCTAATCCTGTATGGGCCAAACTGGGAGGAAAATGAAGGGAAGGAGAGAAAAATGAAGGGCTGTACCAGAGAGAAGTCAAGTTCTAGCCATAGGCACATTGCTGAGAATTACCAGTTACACTCAGTAGTCTGTGCACCTCAAAGCTAATTTCATTCATATGATGAGAAATGGAACTAATGAACCTTAACAGTTAAGACAGGTGGGAAGAACTTGCGTTTACCTGGGAATTCGGATCATAGTAGAGCCCTGTTACAGGATCATAATAATATCCTGAAGATTCATCATATTGGTAGGTGGAAGTGTCAGGGACAGCTGTAAAAAAATGGAAGTGTGGGACATGGTCATTTCCAGCTGAATTCAGACAGGCATCTTTCTACATTTCAGGTAAAACTCAGACGACTAACAACCACCATGGCAGACATGCCTGTAAAGGGCTCTTAGTCACCCAAGCAGAATGCACACTCCAGGAAAAGCTTCACCACTGCCACGGTGACAAGAGCACTCAGCCCAAACCAATCCCCTCCTGCTATACAGTGACAGGTACCTGTCCCCATAATCAGCTCCTGATGGCTTACCGTACTTGGTTCCAGGGACCACACCAGTTGGGGGAGCTGTTTGTGCCTGAGTGCTAGTGGTAGGTTGTGCTGATTGTGTCTGAAAAAAACCCACAAACCCAGGAACCTCCATTAGAAATTTGTGACCAAAGGACAAGAAACACAGCCAGTGAGCCAAGGCATGACCAGCACACCCTGTATGTACAACAGCTAGCTCCTCTTCACCACTACACTTGGTGCTCACCTCAAACAACAAAGCTACCACAGGCATGGTAGATGACTTGTGACCACAAGCACTATGACTAAACCCACGGTCACTTCAGCAGCTTTGCTGTACCCACTTCATAGAGCAAAGGCTACAGCTAAGTCAAATATCCCACATATCCCTGGCCTTGAAATCAAAGAGTAATTAGTGCTGTAATTACCGGAGAGTCAGGCGAGTTTGTCTGTTGATTATATAACTGAGGACTCTGGGACACAACCGCAGCTGTGGTGGTAGTGACCGGAGCTCCTGCCAAAACAGAGCAATAATGGATAAGCCAACCAGTTGGTAAAACTGTACTTCATCCAGGGCTAAAATTACTTTGTTTACAGTTTCAGCTCCCAATTCCAGCTCCAGCAGCCAAACAAGGCAATAAATGTTCAAAAGGAGACATACACAGTGGGTATTTTCTACCCAGACAAGGAATCGTTTCCTTTTCAGGAGGAACTATTCTATTCCCAAAGTCAGCGATTCCAGGCCTCCGACAGCTGCTGGAGCTGCTTACAGAGTTCTCAGAGTTCAAGGCTTTTGTCAATAGCCTCAAACAGAGGCTGGTCTCTTGTCTGGCAGACTGGAGGTCCCAGTGCAACAAATTTGTTACAGTTCTCTAGTAACACATACTGGCTGAGACATCCTGAGAGCAAAAGGAGCCAAGCCCCCTCCCCCGGCTACTCAAAGTAACCAAAAGGCTGAAGTACACCACCACTACTACACAATTATTGTTACCACAGCATCTG
The DNA here is from genome assembly GCF_014839835.1 of Dryobates pubescens. NCBI lineage: Eukaryota > Metazoa > Chordata > Aves > Piciformes > Picidae > Dryobates > Dryobates pubescens. The sequence continues at coordinate 62,489,112 of NC_071612.1, forward strand.
CCTCTTGTCACGAGTACTACCTGATATGGTAGCTGTGTCTGTGTCCAGCACCCCTCCTTGATTTTGGTAGTACTGCTGATAATCCTGGGAGTACTGCAAAGAGAAACAAATGACAACACAAGATAAGGCAATGACAAATTACAGCCACCTACCAGTTAAGAGCACAGCCACCACTACTAACCTGAGCATACTGTGTGTAGCCATCCTGTCCCGACTGGAGGTAGCTGTAGTCAAGGGTGCTGCCTTCTCCAGTTTGTGGCTGAAATGTGAGCAGGTATTTTTTTTGTCAGGGACAGCTAAGTTACTGCATTTACGAATTTCAACACTGCTTAGGCTCCAATCTGTCAGGTCAGATCTGTCACAGCAGCTTTGCTCCATTTGAACAAGTGGGCAGCAGTGAAATTGTATGCATTAAGTTTTCATTTTCAGGAAAGCAGGACCATGGGCAACAGCCTCCCAATCATACCTGAGTGGATGACCACTGAGCTGCAGCGATGGCTGTACTTGCCACAGAGAAGGCGCTGACTCTGTTACCGTCTGGGAGAAGCAAGTCTCTGTAACCACAAAAATTATGCCTCTGAGCAAATGCTGCTTTCTTCTGAAGCATCTCCCCATGCCAGGAGGTAGAGCCTGCCCTTACATGTGTATTTCTTGGCAGTTAAGAGAACATTACAACTGCAACGAATGAGCCAAAGCACTGCTTGGCAAGTGAAGGAGCTTTAGGTTCACTGTTGTAGAGTCAGTAAGGAGTCCCCAGGACTGCAAGGAAACAAGCATGCCGTGCACACAGTTATGATGTGATCTTCAGAGGACTGGAGACAGGAGTGGTAGCAAACACTGCTCACTCTCCTCACACACAGTGGAGAGCAGGATGCATGCAAAACAAGATGCTTAGAGGAAGCAAAATTTTGGAGTGACTAATCTTAACAGCCTGGGTGACAACAACAAATCTGTGTTACAAATAGTGGGGGAGATAAAGTAAGAAAAATCAGCTGCTATTCACAACTCACTTTCTGGCACTCTTTGCAAAGTCAACACCAATTGTTTTGCCATCAATTTTTAATGGTGGCTGAAGACTTTGTAAAATCTGCAGCAGTTGAGAGGCATCCTACAACAAGAAATACTCATTATTACGAAAGGCAAGTTACTGAGGCGGATTCAGAAGTTCCCAAAGCTCCAGCTTTTCACATACGGCCTCTGAAAGCAACTAAAACTGCAAGAATACCTCCATCTCCCCGTACTACATACAAGGAGAACACAACGAGATCAACCACAGCCCACGTGCAGACAAGGTTTGTTTCCCCAGGCTACTGAATATTGAACATCTTCTAAGAACTTAGCTTTATAAAGGTGTTTAACCCTCAACTACCCCAGAATGGAGGCCAGCAGAAAGCAAGATGAGGCACTTCCTGTCCAAATTGTTACTCTCTGCCTAAAGAAGGTCCAAACACATCATGTTGCCTATCAAATGTAGTATATGCAGGAACAGCAATTCTACCAACCTTCAGTGAGCCCACACCACTTTCTGGCCTCCCTCACAGTTAAGGTTTTCCTTGTACTTCACTGCAAATTCCCATGCTTCAATTTACAGTTGTGGCCTACTGTCCTGTCCCTGCGTAGTCTTATGTCTCTGCTGTTGCTACACCCTCCCACTGGACGCTGCAGAGAGCGGCAAGATCCCCTTTCTCCAGGTGGAAGGAGCCCAATTGTGTGGCACCATCTCCATTCTCCATGCCCCAGCCCTTAATTTTTGTGATCAAAATACAATCCCAGACTGTTATTTTTGCGATGCAAGTGTGAAACCAGCCTTCAATCCAGAACAGCGCTGCTACAAAAATCAGCTTTCCAATGTGCTCCCAATATCCTACCAACATCTCTCCAAAGGGCAGCTCCTAATGAAAAGCTCTGACACAGAGTGTCAACTGGTGAACTGGGGTTGGCCCTCCAGGGAGCTCAAAGGCTCTGAATGCTTCAGCTACAGAAGCACACTAACAAGCTGTTTCTCTCCAGCGCATCAGTATGGCCCTCACCATGGCAGAAGACAGCTGCACAAACGCAAAGCCTCTATTTTGCTGAGTCTGCTTGTCTTTGATAAGACGAATATTATTGACTGCCAGAGATGCATACGGAGACAAGGCAGTCATGATGGATTCCACTACTGTGTGAGGAGCAATGTTTCGGAGAATGATGGCTGAGGAGAAAAGAAAGCACGACGTTAGCTGTGCACATAACAGCTTCCTGGAGTACTTCTGGGTAGTCCAAGGTACAGGAAGGATTTTAGTACCCGTGTTTACATTCCACATCACACAGTTAAGTCTGAAAACTTACTATCACAGTAATAATCCACAGACTGAACAGCTTCTGCTGCTCCGGGTGGTACTTCCTGTTCTGAATCTACAGAGGAAGAAAATATTTCAGTCACAACAGGGCTCATACAACCCAGACTCTGGATCTCACAAGCCAGTCTGGGCCCTACAGTGGATTTTATTCTTTCCCTACATAGGGCAAAACATTTCCTACAAAAATCAAAGACAGCCAAGGAGAGCAGTGTAACATACCGAATTTGTCTGCTCCACAGCGGAAGCATTTTAGCCTCCTCCTGAAGTTGTACAGACAGCACTGTGAGAAACAAAGAGAAACCACGTAAGAACTCGGGTGATTCGTAACAGTGCTGGCATTTCATACCAAACTGAACACCAGACGTTCACATAAAGTAACACAGCAAAGCTAAGCCCACAAAAATCATTTCAGAGGAGCAAAAGTCACCCTTGTCCCCACCACACCTGCTTTACAGAACCTCCTAACTGCTTTTCCCATAACCTTCTTGACTTACTCAGTTTTTTTAACTATGTGGTCTTCAACTTAGAAGCCCAGACAGTAACTACTTGAAAAAGCACAATGTTCAAGTGAAAGGCTGGAAAACAAGTTATCTTCATGGGCAAAAAAGTGCAGTTAAAGCCTGATAAAACAGCCTGGTCTTCACCTGACTACACCATCTCCACTTAGGGGTGGGCAAACAAGGAGGACACAGCAGCATGCAGTAGACCAGCAATTCAACACTGGATTAGTCATCACCTAACAATTTCATGTTCTAGCACAGCTCACTGCTCCTGCTCTGTATCTTCTGGGGCAACACCCGTGTCACTACTTTGCCAGCAGAGCTACAAGACCTTTCCATTCCTGTCCCTTACTACTCCTGTCGGATGGACATCCAGCAGACATCCAGAGTGAGGCAGAATCACGTACCGCCTTGTTCAAACTAGTCAGCTGGCAAAGAGCACCGAAGCCAAGACAAACCCTGATAAAAACCATGCAACTATACCTTGTTGCAAAGCCAGTCCTCAAATTTAGGCCTGGGGTTGCTGTAGTGCATCGCAATCTGCTTCCCTTGAATCACCAGCTTTTTCTGCAAAAAAAGTGGTTTCAGTTATTCCTGTGTCGGGGCACACACGTCCATTTTCCCGTGGCAGAGCACCCTTCGGAGGAATCAGTGCTCCTGAATTACATGTACAACATATGGGGAGGATGTGGAGGACAACCACCGCCACCTACACCCTTCCCATCCAATCCTGCAGAGAGGAGGATGAGGGCAGTAAGAGAATGGGATGTGGAGCAAAGATCAATGGAATCAGGGAGTGTTGAAAAAATGCTGCCAAACACTAAACGCTGACATGGAACCAGGAAGTGTCTCGAAGGAGACAAAGTCCTAACCTGCTGCGTTCAGGATTAATGCATTTTTTGGAGTCTCTTTGGCCCCACATTTCTATTCACTTCTGGTATAGCACTGAGCGACTTTTTAAACATGTCCTTAGGTGACTGCTTCACTTCTTCCCCTACTCCAAATACCCCAGACATTTTAACATTTGCATTACTTTTCCAAGCACTTTCTTCAGAAGCATCCCTTTGAAAACAGAGTATCTCTTCCCAAAGGGAACCTGCTCAGACTTCTTGGAGGCTGGATTACAAGTGCCATCAACTGAAAGGTAACTCAGAGTGGTTTCCTTTGACTAATGCATCAGTTCAATTGGAAGCCTGCTACAGAGGTTTGTGTTCTTCGTTCAGGCAGGAGCTCTCCAAAAATGAGTAACTAGACTGGCAAGTGAAGCTTCTCCAGGTGTAGGAAAAGTTCATAACACTTTCAGCATGTCCTCTCACTCTGACTTCAGAGGAGTTAAGATTTTAGATTTGAGAAGCCTTGACTGTTGGCCTGGCTTTGCCAAGCAGGAGTATGCAGAATGCCCTTTCAAAACATGGCCACCAACACTCTTCAAACGGTGGAAGTACATCTGAGGAGGCAGCTATTAGAGGCCAAACCCCAGGTATTTTAACAACTGTATCAGGTTGTCTTACTGCAGAGGTAGCACAGAAGTGCTGGGACTGGTGGCTTTCCTGCTAACAGGGTCTGCAACAGATCTAAGCATGTAGCATAAACAAGGCTCTCGCATTCTGCACAACTAAAGAGGGCAAAGCCATTTCTCCTACCGGCAGGAGGGAGGGTGAGAGGGCCCAGCACTCACTGGATATGCACACATAGAAACAAAGCTGCTGGCACAGTTGCAATACATCATTCTTTCATCTAACAGCAACCGGGCTGCTGGGGAGAGGCCATGTTTTCCCTACTACTAGGGTGGCTGGTTACTGGAGTGAATTTGAGTATGTTTCAATAAATTATGCATCTGTACAGCTTTGTATATATTAAAATGATCTTTCTGAAAACATGACTAGCATTATCAATGAAGTGTCTTTCTGTGGCGTCCACCAGCCCTACTGAGCAGCACGGCAGGGAAACAGAATCTAATGCTGCTCTCTGGCTGGGGAAGCTGCCCATAGTATGGGGCAGGCAGCATGAGGCACATGACAACTTCCATCTGCTGGAACTGCCTGCAGAGGAATTCCAGGCTGGTGTCATTTCTTTACGTGTAACACCAAGAGCACAGCACTCCTCATGCTGCCCAGGGACCTCCACAGCAGAGTTGTAAAAAACCAAAAGGTACAATACACTTTGCTCACTTTTGAGAGTATTAAGCTCTGCTGTCAAAACAGACAATGAATATTCAGAAAGGAGCAAAAGCAAGTGAAACTGTTTACAGTGCAACAGGAAAATCTCACTGGCAAAGAAACTGGAGGACTCATCACATTTTGGCTCCTTATCAAGCCATGATCTTAGAAAGCTGCAATACACTGTACAACATATGCAGGAACTCAACTCTACCAGGTTTACATGGAATACACACACTCTTCCACTGGAAGAGCCAGTTCTCCCCTCTTAAACTTGGGGGGAACACACTATTGCCATGGAACAACACTTCTTTCAGTTAATACCAATGCAAGGCTGGGCTCTGGCACCTTCTCTGGCAACAGAGAAAGAATTACCAGGTGGGAATAAGCTATGATTTTCTAATGGCTATTTGCTAAACCTCCAGGAACCAATGAAACTGGAGCCAAGTAATTTAAAACATCAGCATGTTTTACCTAAGAGTACTCAGAACAGCCAATCTCTCTCTCTCTCTCTCTCCTGATTTTTCCTGGTATTTTGTCCTGCTGTTATAAATTTTAATATATACAAAGCTTTCATACTTTTAAATCACTGTTATGGAACAAACCACTCCTTCCACCTTTTGGGGTTTTTTCCTTTGTTTTTGGTTTTTTTTTTTTTTTAAACTGTACAGACTTGTTCCATTTTCAGGAATATCTAGACTTGGTGAGTGAAGCAACCTGATTGGCTTCCATCCAGCTGGTAGCATCTTGAAAGTGATAAAACTCCACGAAGGCGAAACCACGGCTTACACCTAGAGACAGCATTCAGATATAGACGGGATACTTGTGTTAGTCAGTTCCTTTAAAACAGGTGAATCTCTCTCCAACTGCTTCATTACTTCACGACAAAGCAGCTTTACAAATGCGACGTCAACTGCTGGGATCTGCTCGGTATTTTGCCATGGCAAGGAACCAAGCTCCCTCAACTGGCTACATTTCACTCCATTTGAATCCACGTTTAAAGGTAACCATGCAACAGACTATAACTATGACATGGGTTTACACTAGTGTTACTTACCAATACCTGTTAACAAAAAGCCCTGTAGACAAGACTTCTTTTAACATGTTGAGATCAGCTATCTAAAAGTCTTCCAAAAGGCCACATTCCTTAGCCATGGCAAACCTTTCATTTTTTTTTTTTATGGCATGTGCTTGCAGTTTGGGGACAACTCTGGATACTCTTTTGGGCTGGGGAAGAGGAAGTTGATGTCAAGAACTGTATTGAGAGCTCTCACCTGTCTTTCTTTTCATCAGCCTCACGTCTGCAGGCTGAGGACCTTCAAAGGACTCAATAAGCTCGCGAATCTGTGTGAAATTTTAATCAAGAGAGTTAAATTTCCACATCCTGGAAGAGCATTAGGACAGTCCCAGAAGCAGAGGTACAGAGAAACGTAACACACTCAACATTATCTCAGGGAAAAGAAAGCCTTTAGAGAGACCCCGAGATGAAACTGATAAGCACTAGAGAACCCACAGCCCTTTGCTGCCATCTTCACTTAGGCCACAGAATCATCTAAAAGCCAAATTCCTATGAATTTGTGTGCCAAGATTATTAGTGCAAGACTTGGCAAATACTGTGCTTGCTCCAAAGACTCCATTTTATAAATACCCCTGGCTCATAGCAAAGGAAGAACAAGAACATTGCGCTGTGAGGCTTCCACGATGCATTCTTAGGCCTCACCCTAAAGTTCTCATCCTCCTAACAGTTCCCCTTCTGATTTTTGTGAGATAAAGTAGACTTGTGAAGAAGACAATCACAGAAAAAGCTCGAGACACTGGTTCTTCAGCTGTAACAAAGCTGTTGGAAAGTTGTGGCACAGGCTACATAAATTCACGTGGAGAGCTGTGCTGGGAAAAAAATGCTTTTCAGGTTTTGATTTTTTTAAATGCCAGCAACAGGGACAGGAGGACATTTTCCAGAGTTCCAAGTGCATTCCATGCAACAGAGCTGCTCAGCAGACTCAAAACTGATCTGAAACTGCCCGTTTACACGCTGACTGAATGGAATCTTCAGTGCAAGTGGCTTTTTTTTCCCCATGAAAAAACAAACAAAAAAAAGCTGAAACCAGAACAGAGTTGAAATAATGTCAACTTCAAAAAAAATAACCAGGAGTTCCCAGATGCATCACCTTCACTCCAAAGAGGAGTCCAGAATTAAAACTTTCCCATAAATTACGCTAGCTGTTTGCACATCTACAGAACTACAACATTAAGAGCTCAGAAGCAAAGCCTGTTTTGAAACACCCTGGGTAATGTCAGAGTGGGTAGCATCATTTGGATGCAGAAGCCTACCTACACCTCACCAAAATATTAGACTGGCACACAATGATTCACAAGAACACTCGAGATTGGAAGGACAGGGAATAATAAAGGCCAAAGAAAAACCCACTGCAGAAACGGTGCAGAAGGATTCACCACGTAAGCCATCAATACACAAAAAAATCCGAGGCAGACAAACAATCTGCCTGAAAACAAACTGGAATAGCTCGGTATTTACGTGATTCCCACTCATCTGTCAAAACGGTTGTGGGCTTCTGTATTTTCCTTCCAACAAGGAAGGAAAAAAAAGGTCAAAAGAATGAAAAATAAGAAAGTTGCTAAGTCTCAACATCTTTCTATTGAAGACTTTAGGTAACCGTGAACCAAGCTGATCTGCACTTGCTCCTTCAGCTTTACAGCAGCCATTTTACAACTTCCACAGCTGCACCCACACAAAGCAGCTTCGTGCAGGGCTGCACTCAACTGAGGAGCTCGGGGGCTGTGTGTAAACCCACCGGACAGCTGGGACTTCGGACCCAAACAAAAACCTGGAAAAAATCCAAGTACCTACTCTCCCCATCCCCTCTCCCGAAGAAGGGGATAAAGGGAGGAAGAAGAGGAGGGGGAAAAAAATAATAATAATTAAAAAAATCTGCCTCTTTCCTCTTACACAGAAAAGAGCAGGGACTTTAAAATCCACTCCTAGGGAAAGCATCCAAACGTGGGGAAAAACACAGGCTATTCACAAATCTCAGCGTTCTTCAAGAAACTGGTTAACATTCAAGTGACCTCTGCTACTTCACAGCGGCTGTTTAAATCGTTTTAGGATTCAAAATGGCAGCGCAACCGAAGCGTTGGGAGAGGGGGCCACCATGATGCAGCTTTACACAAAATGGCAGCAGCAACTACCACACAGACCTGCCAGCACAAAGCTGCAGACTTCCCAGGGCGCAAGAAAAGCGAAGCCCCTTTCTGGTTACTTACATCGTTTTCTGTAACTGTGATGGGAAGGCCACGTAACATGATGGTTTTGCTTTCTTTCTCGTCGTTAATGTCGTTCCTGTAGTCGTGCTCTCCATAATCGCCATCAGAATGGTAGCCATCTTCTGATTTGTCACTGTTCCTGCGCTCCCGCTCCCTCTGAGAAGCCAGCACCCACAATTAACCCCCGCAATTTATAGCGGCCTGCCCCCGCAATGCCAGTGAAAACAGAGCAAATCAAAACCACCCGATCCCCGTACGACCATTACCTTCCTCGGGGCTGAGCCTGAGTGCCCGCAAGCAGAACACCAAGCTCTAACTTCCCCTCTCACCTTCGCCCTAGAAAACCCCCGGGAAGCCAACCCTGGCACCGGCCTCCCCCGGCCCCAGGACCCCAGGCTGGGGGAGCCCAACAGTGCCCGCCCAGGCCCCTTCCCTCCCACGAGGGCGGCCGCAGCTGCTTCGTGATGCAGAGCCCCAGGGCTTCGGCCGGGCTCGTCTGCCCCACTTACCTCAGGGCTATCATAATCGCGGCTATCGTAGTCTCTATCATAGTCTCGGCTGTCGTAGTCTCGGCTGTCGCGACTATCATAGTCTCGGCAATCTCGGCTGTCGTAGTCCCGGCAGTCGTAGTCTCGGCTGTCCCGACTATCGTAGTCTCGGCAGTCCCGGCTGTCGTAGTCCCGGCTGTCGTAGTCCCGGCAGTCCCGGCTGTCGCGACTGTCGTAGTCCCGGCAGTCCCGGCTGTCGCGACTGTCGTAGTCTCGACTGTCGTAGTCTCGGCCGTCGCGGCTGTCATAGTCTCGGCTATCGTAGTCGCGGCTGTCGTAGTCGCGGTAGTCATCGTAACGGTCACCGCGGCGCTCCTCACTAGACCTCTTGTAGTCATCTCTGCGCCGGCTCCGAGACTCCCGCTCATCACGGTCCTCCCTCTCCACAATGGAGCCATAGCGGCCGCTCCGCTCCGTCCTGCTAACGCTGCATGACACACCGGGCCGAGCTCAGAACGAGATAAGCCCACAGCAATCCCTTCCCTCTCACCATCCCAACCCTCTCCCTCAGCCCTCCCACCCACGCTCACCGTTTGTCCGAGCCCATGTCGCCGTACGGAATTCGCAAGGACACAGCGCAGCGACAAACGCCACGACAGGGCGCCGAACACACACAAACACACACAGCACCGTACACCCTCGCCACAAAATGGCGCCGAGATGACTGCCCGTCTTCTACCCAGCAGGCACCGCGACCGCCGCCTGGAAGCTTCCGAGTGCGGCGCAGACGCAGTGCGGCAACCACCGCGGAGCACGCCGGGAGTTGTAGTGCGGCCGTGGGAACTTCCGCTCTCCCGAGCCGTCGTGCTGCTCATGGATCACCAGCTGGGCTGGGCCGGGCTGGAAGAGACCTGTAAGGACCATTCGGTCCAACCACCCCGCCTTTGAGTAGTCTCCAAAAGGGAGACCACCTGCTGGCAGTCAACAACGTCACCAAGATGCTCCAAGCACGCATGGCCAACAGTTTTTGGCTGCTGCTCGCCTGGGAAGCGAGTCTGTTGCCTTGCAGAAACTGGCCCGAAAGGATGTTCCCACTGTCCTTCCAGGCCTCCCCAGGTGCCAAAGAGAAAAGAGCCTGAACACTCAAAGTTTCAAGACAAAAGCGGGGTCTATTTAGAGCATCCCCAGGACAGGCATTCCCGAGCCCGTCCCTCCCAGGCAGCTGCTACCCAGGCACGGCCAAGGACGGGGTCTTGGGACACCCCAACCATAACCGGGGAGCCCAAACCAATCAGCACACAGCCAGGGGCTCGACCAATCGGCACGCAGCCAGGGGCCCCAAGCCAATCAGCACGCAGCCAGGGGCCCGGGCCAGCCCCGGCGGTTGACCGTAACCTGGGCAACCGACAGACTCAGTCGTTGAGCCCTGTGGCTGCAGCTGAGTGCGAGGAGCGCTGTTCCTATCGCTGTGTACTTTGGAGTCCCGTTGGCTTTCTGTGTCATCCAGCCCTGCCTGCACAGTCTCCGGGAGGACGGTGTTAGGACAGGCTAGTAGTGAGGAGTCTCTTGAGGGAGACACCTCTGCCCGCTGCCCCTGGCAGCGGGCGCCCTGCCTAGTGCAGGGTCCCTTTCACCCCTTTGCTCCCTCCCTCCTTCTCTCCCTGCCTTCCTCTCCCTCCGTCTCTCTCGCAGGATGGCAGAGAGACCCCCCGGCACTCCCCGGCAGGCCTGGGTGGAGAAGGATGAAGCCATCCTAACTCCCACCTCTGCAACACAGCCCAGCGAGGTGTGTGAGTTGCAGCCTCTGCAGGCAGGTGAGTGTGTGGGCGCTGCAGGCAGGGGCTGCCCAGCCTGTCCTCATGGCCGGGCACACCAGGATCCCCTTCCCGTGCCACCCTTGTCCCTGGGGTGCACAGGGGACGCCGGTGCCCCGGCCATCAGCAAGGGCTGAGGAACACCCCCAGGAGCTAGTCAGAGGGCTTGGCTCTGGTCCTCACCTGGCCCCCACCCCTGCCTCTTCTCTCCTGGCCAGATCCATCCTGCTCCACTTGGGCTATGCCAAGGGAGGATGAGAGCACCCTGAAAGCCATCCTAGGCTTCATCAGGTGTAGACCAGAGGTATTGTGGCCACTTCTGCAAGGCTGTGCCCATGTCTCCTGGCCAGTCTTTCTGCCCCTGTCCTGAGCTCAAAGGTGCCAGGGCTGTGCTGAGCACCCCCACTGGCTGTCTCTCCCTACTGACACTGCCTGTCTTCCTGTCCCTCGCTGGCTGGCAGCATCTGGACCAGAAGCTGATCTTTCTGGACTCTCTCCGCACCTTCTGTGTGGACCCCACACTGCAAGGAGTGTTGCACTTCTTCCAGGAGGAGGTGATCATGACCATTCAGGTAAGGGGCCAGTCAGGCTAAAGCAGGGGCAGAGGCCTCGGGCTAGGAGAGGGCTCAGCTGGACAGCAGTGTGTGGAAGAGAGCTGCTCCAGGTCTTCATCCTTGGAGGTGCTCCAATGCCACCTAGGTGGCCCAGCTGCAGACTGAGCTTGGACCCCGCAATGTCCGCAGGCCCCTTGGCCAGCCGGTGGCTCTGTGGTTGGTATCACCCTTCCTGCCATGGGGCTTGGCACCCCTGAGTGCTGGGTGGGGGTAACGTGGCCTCTGCCAGCCCTGCCAGAGCTTGCTGGCTTGAAAGAACCTGCCCTGCTCCACCCTGTCTCATCTTGCTGTGCTTCCTAGTGGCTGCTGCAGGAGGAGCCCATTGACTGCCTGGACACCGCGGTGCGGCAGCAAGCCATGCTGGCCATGGCCACCATGAGGTACGTGCCACAGGCCCCAGCCTGTCCTCCCCCCAGTTCCAGGTGGCCCTCACAGCACCCCTAGGGTTCACACCCAGGGTCTGGCCCCTCCTTGCTGAGTCTGAAGAGCATCTCTCTGTCCCTGCAGTAGAGCCAGGCTGCTTCAGCAAGACAAGTACAGCATCCTGCAGGCCTGCTTCAAGAGCGTCTTCAGCCTGCCTCCACAGCACAGCCGGGGCTCTGCGGCTTTCCTCTACTCCAAGGTGTGCCATGGGGGGAAACATGGGGACCTCCTCTGCCCCAAGGCCCCTTTCTGGACACCACGGAGCCACGGCTGACCCCCCCAGCCTTCCAGGGCTGTCCTCAAGACTTTTTACCCCTTGCAGACCCTGTCTGCGATGGACAGCATGTTGCAGGCACTGGTCTGCAGCGCTGGCACCCTTGGCGGCGTGGAGCTGCAGAACATCTTGAAGGTCAGGCCTTGGGACAGGGGCCCCACAGGGAGTGACCACTGGCTTGAATGGTGTGGGTCTCCCCCTCCCAGTAGCACTTGGTACACGGCTGGGGGCAGGGGGCCACAGGCCATATCCCAGAGCCCTCAAGCGAGGGAGGGAGTCACCCCGTAAGTCTTGGGGTCCCTTTGGTGGGGGCAGAGAGACATATTTTGAAGGGAACTGGAAAGCAACAGAGGCAGCAGCAGGAGCAGGATGGGATGATCTGCCTGCTGGAGCCAGTTGCTGCAAAGAGCAAGGACACGAGCACCATGCCAGCCACTGCCCCTCAGCAAGTCTGGTCATGCCGTTATGTGCCATGCCACCTTCCTGGCACCCCAGAAGCTTTTCTCTTCCCAGGTGCTGCTGCCCTACACCTGTTCCCAGCTGCCAGAGGTGCAGAAGAGAGCCATGGCACAGATCGCTAGGCTGCTCAACTTCATCAACAACTCCTCAGGGCTGGAGGTACTGAGTTCCTGCTCTGGGCATCCCCCGTGCCCTAGCCCTGTGCCTCTGAGCTCCAGGACACTCAAGGGAAGCTGGGCACACAGGCAGCAGCTGTTTGGGGGCTGGGGTCTTTCCCCTGTCCCTGTCCTGCTCATGCTCTTTCCCAGGGCATGGCAGGGCAGAGCAGGACTGCCCCAGGCACAGGCAGAAGCCTGGCTCTGGCAGCCCTGACCTGCTCTGGGCTGCTCTGGGACTAGCTGGGACTTCCTTTCTGCCCAGGCTCCACTTCTGCCCATCCTCTCTCTCTTCCCCCAGATCTGCCCCTGTTTTGCTCAGAGGAAGATCCTCAGACACGAGTGCCCCAAGATCCAGAAGTTTGGTCTGCTGGGGAAGCTGGTGGGGCAGCTCACCCTCTCCTGCACCTGCAAGGACAAGGAGACCTCCTGCGAGGCTGCAGAAGCTCTCTGTGAACTGCACATCTTCGTCCTGCAGCAGACAAGTAAGAGAAGCTGTGTTGGGATGGGCTGCCCCAGGACATTGCAGCCAGGGCTCACTCTCCTTGGAGAGAGGGAGAAAGCCTGATGCAGCCTCAACAGCCATTGCCCCTGGCCCCTGCCCACAGCAGTCCTGGGCCCTCCCTGGCTATCTGCTCCCCAGACCTGTCCGGGTGCTCTCTTGCTTTGCCAGTGACTTTTCTGTCCAACCATCTCAGGCTGCACCTCCCACCCCGCACTCCCTTTCTGAGCACCCCACTTTTGCTGCTTCCCAGGCAAGGTGGAGTGGATGGATTACAGTGGGCAGCTGCAGCCTCTGGTGGGCTCACAGAAGCAGTCTTGGATGTTCTTCAGGGAGTATCGTGCCAGGAGACTCTTCTCGGTAAGCAGTGCCCCCGGCTCCTGGCCAGGGTGTCAGTGTGGCTGAAGGGACACCTGAGGTGTGGGGCTGAACAGGGCTCTCGCTGCTCCTCAGCAAGGGGCTAGGCAAAGGCCCCCAGCGAGCTCCTGTTTCCCTCAGGACCCTGAGCCCTGCCATCGGTCTCCTCCCCAGCACAGCAAGACTCTGCATCTCCCTCTCGCTGCACAGCTGAGATACTCTGAGAGACAGGCTGTAGGTGACAATTCTTCTCTCCTTCACCCCACAGATGTTCACAGAATGCCTCCAGCCCTCCAGCCGGGCAGAGATCATCCTCATGGCCATCGCGGCCATGGAGCCCACAAGCGGCTACAATGTCAGCGTGGCTGCCCACATGGTCAGCAGCCTTGTGGTGGACTCTTCCTTCCTGCCAGGAACGGTGAGTAGCCCATGGGTGGCATGGCTGCTTCCCCAGGGGACCACTCCTTGCCCTGCTCTGCTCCTGGCCGGCACTGACACCGGCTCGAGCCTGCATACTGCAATGGCAACAGAAGCAGCTCCCAGTGGGAGCTGTGGGAACAGCCATGCTCACCCTGCTGGCGTCTCCACTCCCACCCCTGTCTCCCCTCCAGGTGAGGAAGATTGTGAGTGCCATCTACAGAAAGCTGCCTTCCATCAAGGCACTGGTAGCCCTCAAGAGCCTGGACAGAGCCCTGCTGGCGCTGATGGACCAAGACCCCAGAGCGGTGGTGGCCACTCTCTTGCACTTCTCACAAAGGAGCAGCAGGTATGGGCCTCAGCAGCCTTTGGGGCTTCTCTCCCACTGGCAGTGGGGCCCCGAGACCATCCTGAGGGACTTCGGCCTGGCCACCCTTCACGGTGTCCCTGCTGACAGAGCCCTGTGTCCCTTCAGGGCTGCCAGCACTATGTGGAACGTGGTGCTCTCCAAGCCCCAGACCAGGGAGAAGGTGCTGCAGGAGCTGGTCAGAGTGATGATGGACAGGTCGCAGCGCAAGACCTGCATCGAGACCGACCCACGCCTCTTCTGCATGGCTGTGAGTTGCTGCGTGAGGCCTTGCTGACCTTCCAGGGCTGCTCTCAGCTGTCCAGGCCCCCTAACTGCCCTCCCCTGCCCACCCCAGGCCCTGACCTCCCCCGGGCTGCAGCAATATCCTCTTGTCTGGGTGTTTTCTGCAGGCCATCAAGATCGTAGGCAAGATTGTCCTGCAGCCCACCTGCCAGCAGGAGGTGAAGGCAATTTTCCCCCAGCTTTTCCTGGCACTGCTTTTCCAAGTGTCATTCACCACTGAGCTGATGCCTGCGGAGGTGCTGATGTGGTGGGACAACCAACAGGAGCAGTGCACTCCTATCAGGTGCTCCATCCCTGTCCTCTCAGCCCTGACAGCCACTCACAGCCAGTCCAGGGGGCCAGGTGGGAGCTAAGCGTTTCTCCTTGTGCAGGTCTGCCGTGCAGTCCATGAGAGTGCTGCTCTGCAGCATGGGCTTGGAGAGCCAGGTGCTGGCCATCCAGGAACAGGGGGGCTGGGACGCCCTGCTCAGAGCCAAGACCCACCTCATGGGAGTGCGCATCGTGGCCAGGTCAGAGCCTCTTCTCCCCGCTCCTGGGGGACCGGGCAGCCCACGCTGCCATCCCCTGCCTTGAGGCTGATGGCAGGGCAATGCCCATTGCTCAGAGTGGTGCTGCAGGCTGGAGATGTCCAGACTGGTGCACATCCCAAAGAGATCTACCTGCCCAATCTCCTCCTTTCCTCTGCCAGGGAGATGATGGAGATGCCAACGCTCCTGCGCTCCACCTTCTTCTGCCAGCTGGCAGAGATCCTCAGCGGGAAGGACCCGAGCTGTGAGATGATTGCCATGGTCTTCTTCATTGAGGTGAGCCTGGTGGCATTGGTTGCAAGCTGCATCTGACACAGCTCTCCCAGACCCAGTGCTGTGGGGCATGGGGGCTCTGTGCAGTTCCTGCAGTCTCCATCTGGACTTGGTCTTGCCCTTGGTGTCCTTGGCCTGAGCTGACGCTTGGAGCCAGCAGGGCACCTTGCCACAGCTGCCACTCTGTGTGTTTCAGACAGTGGAGTGCTCTGACTGTGAGGAGGAGCTGCAACGTGCCCTGAAAATCCTGGCCATGTATCTGCAGAGCCAGTGCCTGGGGATGCCCAGCCTGGTGCTCAGAGCCATCCTCAGGCTCACCCAGAGGCCCGACACAGTGAGTAGGGGTCAGGCGGGACAGCAGCCCCGAGCCGAGCGGTGGCAGCCACAGGGCTAGCAAGGAGCGGGCCTTGCTGCTCCTCCTCCTCCTCCTCCTCCGTGCCCTGCTCCTGCATTGGCCGCCCTGGTGAGCCAGGTCTGGCGGGGCCTTGCCCTCCATAACCCGCGCTGTCTGCCAAGCACTACGTGCAGAGGGTTTGTGCCCCTGCCACGGGTCGCTGCTTCACTGAAGGAGGTGGCATGTCTCACACAGGCAAGGAAAACCCTCGTCCTGCTGCCACTCGTCCTGGAGCGGCTGCGGGATGACGACGGCGCCAGCAGCGCCGCAGCCCTGCCCGTGCTCGCCGCCATGCTGCGGCTGCTTGAGGGGAGGAGGCTCAACCTCGCCGCCCTGGAGCTGGCTGACAAGCTCTGGCCCCTCTTTGGCAACGTAAGTCTGAGGAGAGCCCTGTGCCCCCTCACCGGGCACTTCCATTCGTGTCTCCCACCACAGCTCCTGTGCTCTGCC
Source organism: Dryobates pubescens (assembly GCF_014839835.1). NCBI lineage: Eukaryota > Metazoa > Chordata > Aves > Piciformes > Picidae > Dryobates > Dryobates pubescens. The sequence goes on from NC_071612.1 coordinate 62,505,191, forward strand.
CCACAGCCCCCACACCCTAGTGCTGCCCTCAGCTGCATCCCAAACGCCCCACATGGACTCAGCCCACTTTGGCGTCAGGGACGCTGGTGGCAGGCCAGCAGCACCTCCCTCCCTTTTGCAGCAGGGCTGCCTGTGGCTGCTTTGGGGATGTCCATCTCTGTGCCAGCCCCTTCCTCCCCATCAGACTGGGCCTGAGATCCTCCTCCCCTCCTCCCCCAGGAGTCGGACACTGTGCGGGAGCTCTCCATCCGTCTCTTCCGAGATGCGATGAGGCTCGTGGCGCGCCAAGGGAAGGAAAAGATGAAGAAGGTGGTGTGCAACAGCCTGCTGCCACTGCTCTTCCACCTGCACGACGAGAGCAAGAGTGTGGCCCAGGTGGGATTCCCAACCCAGCTGCTCCTTCAGCCAGGGCAGTCCTGACACTGGACCCTTCAAACGCGTGTCACCGTGAGGTCTAGCTTGCTGCATCTGTAGCACCGGGCAGAGTCCCCTCTCCTTGCCCCCTGCTTCATTTGTCCTCCTTCTGCCTCCCTTCACACAGCCCCTGGCATGGGTCCTTGAAGCCCCAGGAACTGAGCTGTGGATCTAAGGGAGCCTGGGGCCACCAGGGCCAAAATGTTAAAGCCCTAACTGGCTTCCAGTCAGAGAGAGTTGCTGCCCTTTTCTTCCTCTGGGGTGCTGAACTTGGTGGCAGCATCAGTCCCCAACCGGTGCATCTTCCCCAGATGGCCCAGGACAGGCGGCTCTGAGCCCTGCCAAGAGAGGGGGCACCGGGTCCTGTGCCCCTACTAATGGTGGTGGCATCTCTGCTGCTCTCCAGGCCTCCCAGGAAGCTCTCCGCAGCGCTGGCCACTTCCTGAACTGGAGGAGGCTGGCACAGCTGGCTGGGACTCAGCAGGCATGGAGCATCCGCGAGCGCTTGGTAAGCACAGTCCCAAAGACCCTGGGATCTTCCCTGGGCAAGCCCTGCCACCGGCACGGCATCCGCATTCCTGAGGAGTCCTCTGCTCCTTCTCAACCCCAGTGCCACCTGGCAGGCAGCTGGGCTGGGGAAACTGACCTGACTGTCGGGGCAGCTCTGTGCAAACCCTGCACCCTACTCCTGTCTGCAGCTGTCCAAGAACAGGAGCAGGGCCAAGGACTACCTGCACCAGAGCCAGAGCTACCTGCGGAACCCTCAGGAGGCCCTGCGGCTGGAGGCTGTGAGGTTCATTGGTGAGCCACAATCCCCAGGGTCCCTCCCCCCTCTCCCAGCATCCCTGTGTTCTGCCACAGACCCTCTGGGGCACCCCTTCACCCCCTCCCAGCCCTGCCTGCACAGTTGGGGCTGGCAGCAATCTCATCCATCCCTCCCCGGTGCTGCCCTCGGGGGTCAGCCCTCCCCAGGGAGCTGTGTGGCTCTATGGGCTGGCTGGTGGGGTCCCCAGTGGACTACGGGGTCCCTGACAGGCAGGGGGGTCCCTGACATGTTTTGTCCCCTCAGGCCTCATCGGAAGACTGATGGATGAACGGGAGGACATGGAGCATGTCAGAGAGGGTGAGTGAGGGCGGTGGGGATGAGGAAGCGCCCTGGCACAGAGATCCGCCCTAGCCGGGCTAAGGGAGGGTCAGCTCCCATCTGGCCTCTGCGGGGAGCCTGTGTTTCTGGAGGGGGCTATTCTTGACCAGAAGCCTCCAGCCCAGCCACCTGTCCCCTGGCTCCCTCTTGGCCCAGGGAATCCTGGGCTGCAACGTGCAGTTCCTGGTGGGGACACAGGGTTGTCACCTCAACTCTGATGCTATGCTCCCACAGTCCTTGAAGATGCGAGGACAGATGACAGCCCCCTGGTCTCCTCCCTGCTGACTCAGACCATCCTTATCCTTGGACAAAGAAGGGTGACACGGACATCCTAGTTAGAATGTGCTGCAGAGGGCATGGAGAATGCAAAAGGTGGTGCCTAGCAAGGGCTTTGCTAAGCAGTCACATGATGGAGATGACAAGAAACAGAAGCAGGAAGAGGAGGGTGATGCCTTCAGATCCAGTTCGGAAGCCCAAAAGCTGCTTTCAAGGAGAAACGTGCCAGGAGACTCTTCTCGGTAAGCAGTGAGTTGCTGCGTGAGGCCTTGCTGACCTTCCTGGGCTCTCTCAGCTGTCCAGGCCCCCTACTGCCCTCCCCTGCCCAGCCCAGGCCCTGACCTCCCCCGGGCTGCAGCAATATCCTCTTGTCTGGGTGTTTTCTGCAGGCCATCAAGATCGTAGGCAAGATCGTCCTGCAGCCCGCCTGCCAGCAGGAGGTGAAGGCAATTTTCCCCCAGCTTTTCCTGGCACTGCTTTTCCAAGTGTCATTCACTGTGGAGCTGATGCTATTCGAGGTGCTGATGTGGTGGGACAAACAACAGAAGCAGTTCACTCCTAACAGGTGCTCCATCCCTGTCCTGGCCCTGCTGGAGACTGAGCTTGGACCCAACAATGTCTGCAGGTCCCTTGGCCAGCCGGAGGCTCTGTGGTGGGTATCACCCTTCCTGCCATGGGGCTTGGCACCCCTGAGTGCTGGGTGGGGATAACGTGGCCTCTGCCAGCCCTGCAAGAGCTTGCTGGCTTGAAAGAACCTGCCCTGCTCCACCCTGTCTCATCTTGCTGTGCTTCCTAGTGGCTGCTGCAGGAGGAGCCCATTGACTGCCTGGACACCGCGGTGCGGCAGCAAGCCATGCTGGCCATGGCCACCATGAGGTACGTGCCACAGGCCCCAGCTTGTCCTCCCCCCAGTTCCAGGTGGCCCTCACAGCACCCCTAGGGTTCACACCCAGGGTCTGGCCCCTCCTTGCTGAGTCTGAAGAGCATCTCTCTGTCCCTGCAGTAGAGCCAGGCTGCTTCAGCAAGACAAGTACAGCATCCTGCAGGCCTGCTTCAAGAGCGTCTTCAGCCTGCCTCCACAGCACAGCCGGGGCTCTGCGGCTTTCCTCTACTCCAAGGTGTGCCATGGGGGGAAACATGGGGACCTCCTCTGCCCCAAGGCCCCTTTCTGGACACCACGGAGCCACGGCTGACCCCCCCAGCCTTCCAGGGCTGTCCTCAAGACTTTTTACCCCTTGCAGACCCTGTCTGCGATGGACAGCATGTTGCAGGCACTGGTCTGCAGCGCTGGCACCCTTGGCGGCGTGGAGCTGCAGAACATCTTGAAGGTCAGGCCTTGGGACAGGGGCCCCACAGGGAGTGACCACTGGCTTGAATGGTGTGGGTCTCCCCCTCCCAGTAGCACTTGGTACACGGCTGGGGGCAGGGGGCCACAGGCCATATCCCAGAGCCCTCAAGCGAGGGAGGGAGTCACCCCGTAAGTCTTGGGGTCCCTTTGGTGGGGGCAGAGAGACATATTTTGAAGGGAACTGGAAGGCAACAGAGGCAGCAGCAGGAGCAGGATGGGATGATCTGCCTGCTGGAGCCAGTTGCTGCAAAGAGCAAGGACACAAGCACCATGCCAGCCACTGCCCCTCAGCAAGTCTGGTCATGCCGTTATGTGCCATGCCACCTTCCTGGCACCCCAGAAGCTTTTCTCTTCCCAGGTGCTGCTGCCCTACACCTGTTCCCAGCTGCCAGAGGTGCAGAAGAGAGCCATGGCACAGATTGCTAGGCTGCTCAACTTCATCAACAACTCCTCAGGGCTGGAGGTACTGAGTTCCTGCTCTGGGCATCCCCCGTGCCCTAGCCCTGTGCCTCTGAGCTCCAGGACACTCAAGGGAAGCTGGGCACACAGGCAGCAGATGTTTGGGGGCTGGGGCCTTGTCCCTGCCCCTGTCCTGCTCATGTTCTCTCCCAGGGCATGGCAGGGCAGAGCAGGACTGCCCCAGGCCCAGGCAGAAGCCTGGCTCTGGCAGCCCTGACCTGCTCTGGGCTGCTGCCCAGCTGCTCTGGGACTAGCTGGGACTTCCTTTCTGCCCAGGCTCCACTTCTGCCCATCCTCTCTCTCTTCCCCCAGATCTGCCCCTGTTTTGCTCAGAGGAAGATCCTCAGACACGAGTGCCCCAAGATCCAGAAGTTTGGTCTGCTGGGGAAGCTGGTGGGGCAGCTCACCCTCTCCTGCACCTGCAAGGACAAGGAGACCTCCTGCGAGGCTGCAGAAGCTCTCTATGAACTGCACATCTTCGTCCTGCAGCAGACAAGTAAGAGAAGCTGTGTTGGGATGGGCTGCCCCAGGACATTGCAGCCAGGGCTCACTCTCCTTGGAGAGAGGGAGAAAGCCTGATGCAGCCTCAACAGCCATTGCCCCTGGCCCCTGCCCACAGCAGTCCTGGGCCCTCCCTGGCTATCCGCTCCCCAGACCTGTCCGGGTGCTCTCTTGCTTTGCCAGTGACTTTTCTGTCCAACCATCTCAGGCTGCACCTCCCACCCCGCACTCCCTTTCTGAGCACCCCACTTTTGCTGCTTCCCAGGCAAGGTGGAGTGGATGGATTACAGTGGGCAGCTGCAGCCTCTGGTGGGCTCACAGAAGCAGTCTTGGATGTTCTTCAGGGAGAATCGTGCCAGGAGACTCTTCTCGGTAAGCAGTGCCCACGGCTCCTGGCCAGGGTGCCAGTGTGGCTGAAGGGACACCTGAGGTGTGGGGCTGAACAGGGCTCTCGCTGCTCCTCAGCAAGGGGCTAGGCAAAGGCCCCCAGCGAGCTCCTGTTTCCCTCAGGACCCTGAGCCCTGCCATGAAGATGGTGGCGACAAGAAAGAGAAGAAGGAAGAGGACACTTCTGAAGCCTTCAGATCCACGTTGGAAGCCCTGAAAACCGCTTTCTGGCAGAATTTCCCACCCCCCCCACTGAATAAATTTGTGTTAAGAGACCTTGAAGATCCTGCAGTCTAACCATTGTCTAACTCTACCAAGTCTGCTGCTAAACCTCAGCACCTCATTGTTGCATCTTTGAAACACCTCCGGGCATGGGAATTCAACCACCTCCCTGAGGAGCCAGTTTCAGCCTTTGGTAACTGTTCTGGTGATGAGATGTCTTCTAATATCCAATCCAAACCTCCCTTGGCACAACTTGAGGCCATTTCCTCTTGTCCTGTCACTTGTTAACTGTGGAGAAGAGACCAACCCCCACCTCACTACAACCTCCTCTTTTCAGGGAGTTGTAGAGAACCCTCAGCCTCCTTTCCTCCAGACTGAACACCCCCCATTCCCTCAGCCACTCCTCGTAAGAACTTTCTCCAGACCCTTCATCAGCTTGATTGGTCCATTTTTGCACCTGCTCCAGAGGAGACAGTTCTTCCCAGAGAGAGTTGTTAGGCATTGGAATGTGCTGCCCAGGGAGGTGGTGGAGTTGCCATCCCTGGAGGTGTTCAAGAGGGGATTGGATGTGGCACTTGGTGCCGTGGTTTACTCATGAGGTCTGTGGTGACGGGTTGGACTTGGTGATCTTTGAGGTCTCTTCCAACCCTGGTGATTCTGTGATTCTGTGTGAGTCTGTCATTCTTGTGGTGAGGGCCTCAAAACTGAACTATGTACTCCAGGCAGTGATGGAAAGTTTAAACGGAAAAGGAATTGATATTCCACAAAGAAACTACAAAGCATAGTGGTAGAGATATCCCAAAGCACACAGAATTCCCTTGCACCACACCCCAAAAGTCTCAGGCTTCCCTTCTCCCCACCTGAGGGTGCACCCAAAACCCCCAGGCCTCTTTCTTCCTCCCCCACTGCTAGGCCAGTCTCAGGCTGGCCAGGCCTGAGCCTGCCCCCCCGCTTCTTATACTGGCATTAGGCCTAAGCAGGCCTAGAGGCCTGAGGTGCTCCCCTCCCATTGCCCGGCAGGGAGCAGAGAGGGAAGGAAGAGCAAGAGGATGACTTTGCAGATGGAGTTGTAGGGTGCAGAATCGCGGGGTAGAAAGATGCAGCTTCCTCTGTCCACCTACTGGCCTGGACACCCGGGACACTGGAGGTGTAACTTAGGTGGCGGCCCAGGAAGCACCCAGCCTGAACTGCCACACCAGTGATGAGTCCCAGGGGATGACGACTTCCCTGCTTCTGCTTGTCACACTGTTGCCCATGCAGGCCAGGATGCTGTTGGTTGTCTTGGCCACCTGGGCTGCCTCATATTCAGGTGCTTTTGACCCAACACCCTCAGTGCTTTCTCTGTAGGGCAGCTTTCCAGCCACCATTCCCCGTGCCTGGTGTTGTGATCCAAGTGCAGGACCCAGCCCTTGGCCTAGCTTAGTATCGTACATCTGGCCTTGGCCCATTGACCCAGCCTGTCCAGGTCCCTTTGCAGAGCCTTCCTCAAGCAGAACAAGACTCCCTCCCAGCCTCTCCTTCCACTTCTACACCATCATCCCCTATAACTTTGCCCAGGCACAAACAACCCCCCACGCCAACTCCCTTGTCCTGCTGCATGCCAAGAAGGTGACACCCCTCTGCAAGAGGGCATCTGTGGGGCAGGGAGGTGCTGGCAGGAGGCCACACTTGTCCTGCTCCCCCTGGCACGGTGCCCCTTGCGCCACAGTGCCCCATGATAGTGTGAGAAACACCCTACTCACAAATAACAGAAAGGAAGACAAAGTCTTTGAATCAGAACTACAAAGTATGTATAGTAAGCCAAAACCCAGACCAACAACCAAATCAGCTGACTCAGGTGTGTCTGGAGAGAGAGGCACATAAACCTACCCCCGCCCAGGGTGTTCCCTGTATTTGTACCCTTTGCCCAGTCACCTGATGCCCTCTCCCTGTTCACAGTATCACAGTATCACAAAGGTTGGAAGAGACCTCAAAGATCATCGAGTCCAACCTGTCACCACAGACCTCATGACTAGACCATGGCACCAAGTGCCACGTCCAATCTCTTCTTGAACACCTCCAGGGACGGTGACTCCACCACCTCCCTGGGCAGCACATTCCAGTGGCGAACGACTCGCTCGGTGAAGAACTTTCTCCTCACCTCCAGCCTAAACTTTCCCTGGCGCAGCTTGAGACTGTGTCTTCTTGTTCTGGGGCTGGTTGCCTGGGAGAAGAGACCAACCCCTTCCTGGCTACAACCACCTTTCAGGTAGTTGTAGAGAGCAATGAGGTCACCCCTGAGACTTCTCTTCTCCAGGCTAAACAATCCCAGCTCCCTCAGCCTCTCCTCATAGGGCTGTGCTCAAGGCCTCTCCCCAGCCTTGTTGCCCTTCTCTGGACACCTTCAAGTGTCTCGATGTCCTTCTTAAACTGAGGGGCCCAGAACCGGACACAGTACTCAAGGTGTGGCCTAACCAATGCAGAGTACAGGGGCACAATGACCTCCCTGCTCCTGCTGGCCACACTATTCCTAATACAGGCCAGGATGCCATTGGTCTTCTTGGCCACCTGGGCACGCTGCTGGCTCATGTTTAGGCGGGTGTCAATCAGCACCCCCAGGTCCCTCTCTCTTTGGCAGCTCTCCAGCCACTCTGACCCCAGCCTGCAGCTGGGGGCTCTTTTTGGCTGTTTCTCGCTCTCTCTGATGCCTGGCTTGCCCGTTGGACCCTCTTCTCTACGTGGAATAGCAGCTATAGCAGTTAAGAAAGAAATTCTCCGCAAAAAAAGGGACTTTAATAGAAATCTCGCACCCTCAGCGAATCGGGTTCTGCGAGTAGGTATTTCCTAGTCCCCAGGAAGTTATTGTGCTTTTATGATTGGGGTATTGCGAGTTTTGGACTCATCTTTCCCAAATGCTGTTACTCCAGAATAATTTATAATAGTTATCAATTGTAAAAGAAGCTCTCAACCGAACACCGAACCTACAACTTGTATCATATTGCAAGCAGAGCAGATCTAATTGTAAATTAGAAAATCAGAACAAGAGGACACAGTCTCAGGCTGCGCCAGGGGAGGTTTAGGCTGGAGGTTAGGAGGAAGTTTTACACAGAGAGAGTGATTGCCCACTGGAATGGGCTGCCTGGGGAGGTGGTGGGGTCGCCGACGCTGGGGGTGTTCAGGGCGAGGCTTGACAGGATGCTTGGTTGCATGGTTTAGTTGATTGGGTGGTGTTGGATGATAGGTTGGACATGATGATCTTGAAGGTCTTTTCCAACCTGGTTTATTCTAACTGTTCTAACTGTTCTAAATAAATGTTTTTGCAACTTTCCTGGGTTGGTCTTTGCTCCGTTCCCCTTCGTAACACCTCGGGCACCTCTGTCTCTTTCTATGGCCAGCCCGCAGCTCTGCATCTCTGCAGGACCAGCGTTTCAAAGCCCACGATCTCCTGCAGCACCGGAGCCTGCTTGGGCACGGCACCAAGGTGCAGGTGTTCGCAGCCACCCTGAAGAGCAGGGCTGCACATCATGCCCCGCTCCGGCAGGCGCGGGGGCGAATCCTGTGCTTGCTCCCAAGTTTTTGTGAAGAACATTGCTAAGCATCCTCTCCGGCAAATCTCAATACCCCTGGCTCCAAGCATCATCATCATCATCATCAACAACAACAAACTTCTCCATCTGTGTCCCTATTTTTCAGTTCCCCCGCTTTTTTCAAACAAAAAAGCCACTTGCACTGAAGATTCACTTCCAGTCAGCGTGGAAACGGGCGGCTTCGGTTCAGCTTTGAGGCGGCAGAGTAGCCCTGTTGTATGGAATGTCGTTTGAATTCCCCAAGAGCTGCTTAAAACCTCCTTTTGTCCCCGTTCTGGCATTATAATCTCGGGGAAGCATTTGATCTCCGTAGCCCTCCGCAGTGATTTCCGTAGCCTCTGGCAGCGCCAAACGCCACCGCGGGGCGCTGAGCAGCCGCGCAGCGCTCGCTCCCTCGCCACAAAATGGCGCTTGTCGGGGAGGGTGAGCGAGGGCAGCGGGGAGCTCTGCGCTCTGTCTGGTGAGGGGAGCTCAGCTCTCAGCATGCCCCTGCGTGTGGGTGTGGAGCGGCTCTATTCCTGACCAGCAGACTGTAGCTATGTTACCCGTCCCCTGGCTCCTGCCTAGCCCTGGGAGTCACGGGGTGCAATGTGCAGTTCCAGGAGGGGACACAGGGTCCTCACCTCTGCTGCTTTGCCTTCAACAGTCTTTTGAAACACAAGGACAGATGACAGCTCAGGTGGGAGCGCAAAACATTCTTATCCTCTGACAAAGAAGGCTGACGCCGAGGTCCAGCCTTGGAATGGCAGAGCATATAGCTGCACAGGGCATGGAGGAGGTAGCACTTGGCACCCAGCGAGGACTCTGCTTGGCCAGAGACAGAGCAGCAGCCCCCGCCCTAGGACAGTCTGCAAGCTGGGGTATCTCCTTTTCCTGAAGTCTAACTGGAGAAACCTCAGCTACAGGGGTGCCCAGAGCGAGGCAAGACAACTACCCTTTCCAGTAGTCCTGGGTAGCGTCTGCCCAAGGCTTTGTCTTTGCCACAAACCATCTGCAACGTTGCTGACGGAGGCTGTGGAACAGAGAAGGAGAATTCCAAGCCAGAACCGAAGCTAAAGCTCCTCCTCCCTGCAACATCCACAGCCCTGCCTGTTTGGCAGATACCCAAGAGACCAAACATGCAAAGTGACTCATGCTTTCATAATTTCAATACCGTTTTCTCTGCCCCAGAGCACAGCAGGGAGGGGCTGGCTGGAGAGGCATGCAGTGAGAGGGTCAACCCTGATCTTGGGCACTGCTGGGCAGTCAGGCGGGCAGCCATCCGCAGGGTACATGCCCTGCCTGGGCCCATGACAGGGGTTTTTGTTGTCATCCCTGGCCACTGCCTGCTCTGGCCAGGAGGAGAAGTTTTGCTTCCGTACAGGCTGCCTGACCTGCCCAAAGGCTCCCGAAAGCTTCTCTTCAGGGATCAGCTGTGCCCAGCATTGGGCTCGCTGGCCGCAGGAAGAGCAGGTAGGACAGGGCTGCTGCCCGCTCTGCTGCCACTTTGCTGCCACTAGCAGCCATAAGCTCAGCTGGAACTGGGGGACCGCAAGAGACAAGGGGCTGCCCAAGCCCACGCTGTGCTCAAATCAAAGCACCCAGTCACTGGGCTTGGGAGGAATCGGGAGGAGGAGGGGGACCCTGCATGTTTCTGCCAGAGCATTGCATGCTTTCTTCTCCTGCATGGCCCTGGGGCCACAGGACTGGGGAAGCCTTGAGGAAACACTCCTGTGGGTTGGGAGTCCCTGGTGAGGGAAAGTGGGGGTCAGGCAGGGCTGTCCAGCAGACTTTGGTCCTCCTGACTGAGTCACTGAGCAAGGAAAGGAGCTGAGTGAGGCACAGCCCAGCCAGGCTTTCCCGGAAGGAGATCATAGTAGTAGTAGTATCAGTCAGGGTTGGAAGGGACCACAAGGATCATCTAATTCCAACCCCTGTGCCATGGGCAGGGACACCCTACACTAGATCAGCCTGGCCAGAGCCTCATCCAGCCTGGGCTTAAACACCTCCAGGGACGGTGCCTCAACCACCTCCCTGGACAACCCATTCCAGGGCTTCACCACTCTCATGGGGAAGAACTTCCTCCTCACCTCCAGCCTGAATCTCCCCACCTCCAGCTTCATTCCATTCCCCCTAGTCCTATCACTACCTGAGATCCTGAGAAGTCCCTCCCCAGCTGTCTTGTAGGCCCCCTTCACATACTGGAAGGCCACCATAAGGTCACCTGGGAGCCTTCTCTTCTCCAGACTGAACAGCCCCAACTCCTTCAGTCTGTCCTCACAGGAGAGGTGCTCCAGCCCTCTGATCATCCTCGTGGCCCTTCTCTGGACACCTTCCAGCACCTCCATATCCCTCTTGTAATAGGGGCTCCAGAACTGGAGGCAGTACTGCAGGTGGGGTCTCAGCAGAGCTGAGCAGAGGGGGAGAATCACCTGCCTTGACCCGCTGGCCACACTTGATGCAGCCCAGGATCTGATTTGCTTTCCGGGCTGCAAGTGCACACTGAGAGCTCCTGTTGAGCTTCTCCTCCACCAGCACCCCCAAGTCTCTCTCCTCAGGGCTGCTTTCCAGCCAGTCACTGCCCAGCCTGGATTTGTGCCTGGGATTGCCTCCACCCAGCTGCAGGACCCAGCACTTGGTCTTGTTGAACCTCATGAGGTTGGCTTTTTCTTTAGAGGTTTCTTTTCTCTTTAGAGTTTAACTAACAATGCAAGACTATTTCCAGCCAGCGTCCCACCTCCATAGTCACATAACAGACCAAGGCAACGATGGTCTCCAGTTGACTGAACAGTTATCAAGTACAAACATTGTCACTTAGCAGAGGGTCTCAGCATTGCTGCTCTGTCAGGAGCTGTCAGGACGACTCTTGTCGGGACGACGGCGAGGAAGACTCGCGGCCAATCAATATGATTGATAAGCAAGCTCAACTTTGTTGTTCAAACGCACGGCTTATAAAGCATCTCAGCTAAATATGCACAAATGCCATTATTCCATTGGCTGTTAGTCCAAGCTTACATTATAATATCCAGCCTCCTGGCAGTTAGGACTGCGTGCAACTTCACAAGCTCCTTTCTAACTAGTTCTTTGTTTCACATATACTTTGTTTCACATGCTGTTATCTTCTAACGCAGCTGCAAGCACAGCCACAAGGCTATGGTGACCTTGCTGCATCAGCACATCGGCTAACTGTGAGCAGTAAACAACAAGATGGAGTATGGCCTACACATTCTGCTCAAATAGTTGTTCCGTAGACCCATGTCCCTTAGATTCAAGCCATTCCTCAACACTGCTCTGAGGCCTCTTGATCTTCTCGATGTTTTTAAGGATCATGTCATGCAAAGTGACGTGTTGGTTCCTCAGCTCGGAGATGATGAGGTGCAGGCTGATGTACTCCTTCTCGTTGATCTTGGTCACTGTGCAGTGGTGAGGGACCTAGCTGGGGGAGGGGTTGCCACGGAACCTAGCATGTGGCTGAGGAGAGAGGAGGCAGCGTGAGGAGCTCAGCTCAGCCTGCTCACTGACAGGGGAAAAAAAAGCCGTGTGGAGAGGGTGGTTACTGCAAGATGGTTACTACTAGAGCAAAGGCTAGTAGGAGAACAGTGGGCACCCAAACAGAGACCACTCACAAGCATGCAGTTGTTCAGGTAAGTGGCTGCAGTGAGTGCTGGAGCCTGGCACTCGATATGGAGGATGGAAGGAACAACTCCTGCGTGAGGTGTGAGCAGATCAGTGATCTGATGAGCATGGTGGCCGATCTAAAAGAAGAGGTGGAAAGGCTAAGAGCTATAACAGATGGCGAAAGGAAAATGGACTAGTCCCATAATCTAACCTCTACAAAACCAGAACAGGGGGTAACTCTTAGTGGAACAGGGAGTTTGATACCTTCCCAGCAGCAAGCCTCTCAACCTCCCTGTAGTAACCCACATGAGCAGGGCCAATGGGGACAGGTCTCTGCCCAACGGAAGAAATGCAAATGGAGAAAGTCTGCTACTTTGAGCAGCACCCTGCCTACAGTGCAATTACAGAACAGGTATGAGGCTCTGCAGGAGGAACAGGTCATCGGTAAGGTTGAGGACTCAAGAAGGTCAGGAGCTGCACCAATGACAGGTTGCCTCAGGCCAGCCATCAAACCTAATCCGGAAAAGAAACCTCGTAGGGTCATTGTTATAGGAGACTCCCTACTGAAGGGAGCAGAGGGCCCAATATGCAGACCAGACCCATTTCATAGAGAGGTCTGCTGCCCAAGTAAAAGACATTGTAGGGAAAATTCCCAACCTCGTGAGTCCTTCGGACTACTACCCACTGCTGGTCTTTCAGGTGGGTAGTGACAATGCAACAATGAGAGGCTCATAATCAATTAAAAGAGATTTCAGAATCCTAGGGCGACTGCTAAAGGGATCAGGAGCTCAAGTTGTGTTCTCTGCTATCCCTCTAACATCAGCAATGGATGAGGGAACAATGAGAAAGAGCCAACAGGTCAATTCATGGCTCTGGGGCTGGTGCCATTGACAGGGCTTTGGGTTCTAAAATCATGGCTTGGTTTTCAAGGCACCAGAGCTGAAAACAACTTATGGGACACACTTGTCCCAGAGGGGGAAAAGGATCCTGGGGCAGGAATTGGCAGGGCTCATTGATAGGGCTTTAAACTAGATTTGAAGGGGAAGGGGTTAATAGTCTCCTGCTGGCAGGAGACTATTAACAGAGGGGCAGCTCACCAGAGGCTGAGGGATGGAGAGCTAGTAAGGGCTCTCGACTTGCTGCCCTGAGGCAAGCCATGAATGATGCACCAGGACATTCTGTGGAAACCGAGGGGAATTGGCACAAGAGGACGACAGGGCCAGCCCAGCTGAAGTGCCTCTGTGCAAATGCACACAGCTGGGGCAACAAACAGGATGAATTAAGGGCCACTGTGCTGCTGGGATGCCATGACATAGTGCCTATTACTGAAACTTGGTGGGATGATTCTCATGCCTGGAATGTAGGGATAGATGGGTATAAGCTCTTTAGGAAGGATAGGCAGGGAAGGAGAGGAGGAGGTGTTGCCCTCTATGTCAATAACCAGCTGGAATCAGTGGAGCTCCACCTGGGGAGGGATGATGAGCTGGTTGAGTGTATGGGTTAAAATTAAAGGCAAGACAGGGGAAGGAGATATTACTGTGGGGGTCTCCTACAGGCCACCTGACCAGCAGAACCAAGCAGATGAGGCCCTCCACAGGCAAATAGAAGCAGCTTCCAGGTCACAAGCCCTGGTCCTCATGGGTGATTTCAACCACCCTGACATCTGCTGGAGGGACAACACAGCAAGGCACCAGCAATCCAGGATGTTCCTGGACTGCATAGAAGACAACTTCCTCCTCCAAATGGTAGAGGAACCAACAAGAACAGGTGCTATGCTGGACTTTGTTCTCACCAACAGGGAAGGGCTGGTAAGCAATGTGAGGCTCAGAGACAGCCTTGGCTGCAGTGCCCACGAAGCAGTTGAATTTAATCTCCTCAGGGCAATCAGGAGGAAGTGTTCTAAGCTTACAACCCTAGACTTAAGGCGTGCAGACTTTGATCGCTTCAGGGATCTGATAGCCAAAGTGTCATAGGACAAAATCCTGGAGGGAAGAGGGACCCAGGACAGCTGGTCAGTATTCAAGGACCACCTCCTCTGTGTCCAGGAGCTATGTATACTAACAAAGAGAAAAGCAGGAAAGAATGCTAGGAGGCCTGCCTGGATGAGCAAGGAGCTGCTGGACACACTATTACTTAAAAAGAAACTCTACAGGAAGTGGAGGGAAGGACAGCTGGAACAGGGGGCATATAAGGAAGCTGCCTGAGCAGCAAGAGACCTGGTTAGGAAAGCCAAAGCAGAGTTTGAATTGAATCTAGCCAGGGAGGTCAAAGGGAACACTAAGAACTTCTACAGGTATATTAATGGGAAGAAGATGACTAGGGAAGGTGTGGGCCACCTCAGAAAGGAAATGGGTGAAATGGTCACAAGTGATGAGGAAAAGGCTGAGGTACTCGATAACTTCTTTACCTCAGTCTTCACTGCAAGGGCCTCTAGCCACACTCCTGATGTCATGGAAGACAATGCCAGGGATGGGGAGGAAGAACTGCCCATCGTAAGTGAAGATCAGGTTGGTGATCACCTGAAGAACCTGAAAGTGTTCAAGCCCAGGGGACCCCACGGGATACACCCACAGGTACTGAGAGAACTGGCAGATGAGGCTGCTGAACCCCTCTCTATTCTATTCCAAAAGTCCTGGCAGTCTGGGGAAGTCCCCACAGACTGGAAAAGGGGAAACATTACCCCCATTTTCAAAAAGGGTAAGAAGGAGGAACCAGGGAACTACAGGCCAGTCAGTCTCACCTCTGTGCCCGGAAAGATCATGGAGCAGATCCTCCTGGAGGCACTACTGACTCAGAAGAATAGTGAAGAGGTGACTGGGAACAGTCAGCATGGCTTTGCCAAGGGCAAATCCTGCCTGACCAACCTGGTGGCCTTCTCTGCACAGCTGACAACATCAATAGATGAGGGGCAGCAACTGATGTTGTTTACCTGGACCTGAGCAAAGCCTTCAACACTGTCCCACATCACATCCTGGTCTCCAAGCTGGTGACACAGGGGTTTGATGAGTGGACTGCTAGATGGATACAGAACTGGCTTGATGGCTGCACCCAAAGAGTGGCTGTCAATGGGTCCATGTCCCAGTGGAGGCCAGGGACAAGCAGAGTCCCTCAGGGATCAGTCCTGGGACCCAGCTTGTTCAACATCTTTGTGGGTGCCATGGACAGGGGCATTGAGTGCAGCCTCAGCAGGTTTGCTGATGACACCAAGCTGTGTGGTGCAGCAGACACACTGGAGGGAAGGGATGCCATCCAGAGGGACCTTGACAGGCTGGAGAGGTGGGCACAAGCCAACCTCATGAGGTTCAACAAGACCAAGTGCAGGGTCCTGCAGCTGAGTCGAGGCAATCCCAGGCACAAATCCAGGCTGGGCAGTGACTGGCTGGAAAGCAGCCCTGAGGAGAGAGCCTTGGGGGTGCTGGTGGAGGAGGAGCTCAACAGGAGCTCTCAGTGTGCACTTGCAGCCCAGAAAGCCAATTGGATCCTGGACTGCATCAAGTGTGGCCAGCAGGTCAAGGCAGGTGATTCTCCCCCTCTACCCAGCTCTGGTGAGACCCCACCTGGAGTACTGCCTCCAGTTCTGGAGCCCCTATTACAAGAGGGATATGGAGGTGCTGGAAGGTGTCCAGAGAAGAGCCACAAGGATGAGCAGAGGGCTGGAGCACCTCTCCTGTGAGGACAGACTGAAGGAGTTGGGGCTGTTCAGTCTGGAGAAGAGAAGGCTCTGAGGTGACCTTATGGTGGCCTTCCAGTATGTGAAGGGGGCTACAAGACAGCTGGGGAGGGACTTCTCAGGATGTCAGGTAGTGATAGGACTAGGGGGAACGGAATGAAGCTGGAGGTGGGGAGATTCAGGCTGGAGGTGAGGAGGAAGTTCTTCCCCATGAGAGTGGTGAAGCCCTGGAATGGGTTGTCCAGGGAGATGGTTGAGGCCCCATCCCTGGAGGTGTTTAAGCCCAGGCTGGACGAGGCTCTGGCCAGGCTGATCTAGTGTGGGGTGTCCCTGCCCATGGCACTGGGGTTGGAACTAGATGATCCTTGTGGTCCCTTCCAACCCTGACTGATACTATGATATTATGGTACTAAGATACTTGGCTATTTTGGAGACCAGCTTTGCTCTTGTGATATAGTATCTAGAAATCTGGTCCAGGTAGGATGCTGCCTCGCTCTCCACAGTTCAAAGCTCAGCCACTGTTTCCTCCTGAATAGAAACACCAAAGTTGTTTCCATCTTCTATCCTGGGAACGAGAAGCTGCACCCACATTTTGACTGTGTTACACTTCTCAATGAGCAGCCTGATTTCTGGTTTCACTTTCTCAATGATGTCCACCAGCTGCTGGTTGCTCTTCAGCGTCCCATTAGGCATCACAAACACTTTGGTACCCTGAAAGGTCTCTTTGGGGTCTTCCAGCTTCCTCTTTTTCATATTTGGCCCATCCAGCCCATCGTGGCTGTTTGTGAGAAGAACTGGGTCAGGCACCGGGAGGTTCATGTCCGAGTGGATCTGAGTGAGATCGTGGATGGTCAGGATAGGCTCCTTGAGGAACCCATCAACTTCTAACAGATTCTTTGGGAAAAAGTTTGCCACCAGGTCTTTGGCCTCACCTGTGATCCGCTCCCTGAAGGAGTCAACCTTGAGCTTCACCTCTGGATCCACCTTGAGCAGCGAGGCCTGGAGAGCGAGCCTGGCCTCTCTCACTCTCCACTGCGCTCCCCCCAAGGACATTACTGGGGGATCAAGGTGGTGCTAGCCCCCTGCGGGTGGCTCTGCCATGGCCTCCAAGCGCCATGCGTCTTCCACAAAGCAGCTGGACAGTGGTGGTAAGAAAGCAAAGGGGGGAGAGGAGGATGATGCATGGAAATCCACTTTGGAAGCCCTGAAAACTGCTCCCAAGGAGAAGCCCCCTGCTACCATCGATGGGCTGTGTCCCCTGAGCTCAGCACCGGGTGCGCAGGTGAGAGCAAGCCTCTGGGGTACCCAGTGAGGCCAGGAGGGCTGGGGCAGTCCAAGGACAGTCCCCACTCTGCTGGCACAGGGACAGCCCCATTTACTCTTGAAGGCCCCACTGTGTCCCCACTGGGACTGCTCTGCAAATGTTGCCCAAGCGCCAGCCTGGGTAATGCTGCTCACTGTAGGTCTACGAGGACTATGACTGCACCCTGAACCAGACCAACATCAGTGCCAACAACAACAAGTTCTACATCCTCCAGCTCCTTGAGCACAATGGTGCCTACAGTGTCTGGAGTCGCTGGGGTCGTGTGGTGAGTCTACCCCAGCACCACTTGTTCCTTCCCCATCCCCCTCATCTGTCCCCACCTTGTCTAAAGTCTCACAAAGGTCAGGGATGAACCTGATGATCCCCACCACTTGTTCTGAGCCTCAAAGCAAGCAATCAAGTGGCCCTTGACAGCATAGAGTCCAGGTCTGTCTGCTTGAGCTGGAGGGCCCTGAGACCTGGTGCTGGTGTCTCAGCATGTTCCTCCTTAACTGTCCTGCAGCCCTACCCTCACACTCCTGGTCCCAAGCTATTCCCCCAGCACAGGGCTAGTGGAGCAGGGATGGAGAGGGGGTTCCTGACCACTGCTGTCCACTACCAGGGGGAGGTGGGCCAGTCCAAACTCATGCCCTCTGCCTCCCTGGAGGCTGCCAAGAAGGATTTTGAGAAGAAGTTTCAGGAAAAGACCAAGAACAAATGGATGGCAAGAGAGAACTTCATTGCTCAGCCAGGAAAGTACACACTCATTGATGTGCAGCCGGGTGCTGGGCAGGAGGCGGAGGTTGCCCTCAAGGTGAGTGTCACCATTGTGGGGTAGTCCTCACATGCTACCCCTGGTGGGGTGGGTTTTGAGAGAGGGTCTGGCTGTAAGCTGAAACAGCCCACAGATAGATTTGGGGCTGAGATGGTGCAGGAGGGCATCCCAAGCAAGAACCATGGGCATCTGGGTGGCATTAGTCATGGAAAGCAGAAGCAATGCCTACCCATTGCTCTGCTGCCCAGGGCCAGGCTCTCCCCACTGGTGGCCATGCCCCCACAGCCTCCTGCTGGCTTGCAGGCAGCATGGTGATTTTGGGGCTCTGCAGGTGGACAGTGTGGATGGGACCACGGTCTGCAAGCAGCGGGTGCTGCCCTGCACCTTAGACAAAGCCACGCAGGACCTGGTGTCCCTCATCTTCAGCAGCGACATGTTCCGGGATGCCATGCAGACCATGAATATTGGTAAGAGGAGATGGGCTGTGGCCAGGGAGTGCAGCTGGGGAGATGAACAGGACAGAGGTGCTGTTGGGAGTGTGGATCCCCCATGCCAGGTGCCCAAGTGTGCCTGTTGTGAATGCTGGAGGTTCCTGGAAGTAGCTACGGGGAAGCAGGGTGGGTGGGTTCACCCATGTTCTCCCCTATTCACCCTGCCAGATGTGAAGAAGATGCCACTGGGAAAGCTGAGCAAGCAGCAGATTGCAAGGGGCTTTGAGGCACTGGAAGAGCTAGAGGCAGCGCTGCAGGAGCAACCCCCCCAGGCTGCCCGCCTGGAGGACCTCTCTTCCCACTTCTACACCATCATCCCCCATAACTTTGGGCGGGCACGGCCACCTCCCATCAACTCCCCTGACCTGCTGCGTGCCAAGAAGGATATGCTCTTGGTGAGATGCCAGGGCACCTGGCAGGTGACATCCCTCCCCAAGGAGGCACCTGTGAGGCAGATGTGCTGGTCCTACCTGGCACGATGCCCAGCACTGGTCGTGAGGTTGTGACTGGTTTGTGCCTGCCAGGTGCTAGCTGACATTGAGGTGGCACAGAGCCTGCAATCACAGAAGATGAAGGAGGAGGAAGAGGAAGTTGCCCATCCGCTGGATCAGGATTATGCCCTGCTCTGCTGCCAGCTGTCCCTCCTGGACCCAGCCTGCAGGGAATACCAGGTGCCCCTTGTGCCACAGTACCCCATGATTGGGAGCAACTGTGCTCTCCTGTCTCAGGGGGACTGTGGGCATTGCTGGGATGGCTGTCTTTGGTGACGCCACTTTCCTGACTCCTTCCCTGGCAGCTGATCCAAAACTATGTGACACAGACCGGGCACAACCTCCACATCCTCAACATCTGGCGGGTTGCCCGAGATGGTGAGGTGAGAAAAAGGAGATGATTTGTCCCCGTCCTGCAGTGAGGAAGCCCCAGTTTCACCCCAGGGCTGCATTAGGACTCTGGGCTTCTCCACCCAGAAGGGGCTTCAGCTCAGCTGGCTGGGGCAAACAGGCACCTGCTCTCCTCCTCCTCCAGACTGGCACTGGGGTTGGGGGGCTTGGGTATCAGTGTCCCATCCTCTTACTCCACGGACAGCCCTCAGCTCTGCATCTCTCCAGGATGAGCGTTTCAAAGTCCACGACCTCCTGGAGCACCGGCGCCTGCTTTGGCATGGCACCAATGTGGCAGTGGTTGCAGCCATCCTGAAGAGTGGGCTGCGCATCATGCCCCACTCTGGTGGGCGCGTGGGCAAGGGCATCTACTTCGCCTCTGAGAACAGCAAGTCAGCTGGCTACGGTGAGTGTGCTGGGACACGGAGCTGCTCATAATGCCCACAGCCTCTATGTCATCCTAACCTCCTTTGCATACCCCCTGTGAAGCAGCTCTGGGTGTGCCAATTCCTTTTCCCGCTGTGGCAGCCAGTTCCAGTGGCTGCCACGGGTGGCCTGCGAACAGTCAGATGGAAGTCCAGGGCTGGTGCCATCATCCCCTTTCCCTTCTCCCATGGCAGTGGGCTTCACGTCCAAGAAGGTTGGCATCATGTTCCTGTCGGAGGTGGCCCTTGGCAAGTCTTACCGCATCACCCGCGATGACCCCACGCTGCGTCAGCCTCCCCCCGGCTATGACAGCGTCCTGGCTTGCGGCCAGACAGAGCCAGGTGAGTGCAGGGAGCAAAGAGGGATGGGGTTTGTGGTGCTGGGGTGGGCGCAGGGCTGGAGGAGGGAGGTCAGATCTCAGGCTCGTCATGGTGGTGTCTCCTTGCACAGACCCTGCGCAAGATGAGGAGGTGCTGCTGGATGGCAAGAAGGTGCTGGTGTGCCAGGGCAATCCTGTCCCAATGCCTGCCTACAAGAACTCGTCCTTCATGCAGAGCGAGTACCTCATCTACCAGGAAAGCCAGTGCCGGATCCGCTTCCTCGTCCAGCTCCAGTTTTGAGAGTGTCTGCACAACCTCTGCCCCATCCCTGCACCAGCTAGCTCTGGCCACCGACGCACAGCGCAGTGGTCTTGACTCTCTTACTACCCCACCTAGTGGGGACAGCCTGGCATGGGGACAGAGCTTGCTTTGAGTGTGAATAAAAACCTGTGCCTTGTGTTGAGCAATGCTGGTGCTTCCTTGGCTGGCAAGGTGGATGCAGAGAGGTCCTGGCATGGATGGCGGCAAGTAGCTCTGGAGGGGCTGTAGCCTGTTGTGGCTGTCCAGTGCTGGCAACTTTCAGGTGAAAGCTGGTGGCTTTGTGAGCCAGGTGCCTTTGTCACTTCAGCAAGGTACAAGGTTCATGCCCATTACCATGATGTCAATTGTGCTGCCCTGCCTGGGCAAGGAGGAGTCCACGCATCCATCCATCTCAAGAATGAGGCCTCCTGGTGCCATGCATGGTGCCCTGCTTGCTGCCCTGTTCCAGCCTGGCATCCATGCCAAGCCCCTCTCCCCGCTCACATGTGCCCCCTGAGCACATCTGTGTCCCTGGGGTGCTCGGGAAGGGAAACTCCCAGTTGCACTACCTTGATGTCCCGCAGATGCTGAGGAGGAGATGCTGCAGACCCACCTGTAGGTCTGTCCCTCAAGCCCTGGGAACCCTGGGACTGAGCTGTCTCTGTGGAAGGACCAGGCCTACTGAGTGGGTGGCCATGCTGTGGGGGGAACAACCCGGTCCCCCCTTCCCGAGCCCCGCCGGCTGCTAGGACCCAGCAGCTGTCCCCGTGGGACCAACACGAGTGCCGGCAGCACCCGGGAGTGACAGCCGGTGCCATCCGCAGCTGGCAGGCTGCAGGCAAACAGGATGACGAGCGGGTGACGGGAAGGGAGAGCGTGGCCGTCCACAGGGCCCTCCTTCTGCTGCCAGCACGAGGGACCCCCGGCCAGCAGGGCAGCATCACCCACCTCCCCAGGAACAAAGGTGCGTTGGGTCTGCCTCACCCAGCATGGGGTCCCCCTCAGCTGGGGAGAGGAGCAGGGGTGGGGCTGGTGGGTTCATGCTGGCTGTCCTCAGGGCACGCTGGTGTGGTTGGGCAGGGGGGCAGGGGGGCAGGGGGGGTCAGCGCGGCACTGGATTGAAGACAGCCCAGATACCAGTTCTGGGGTAGGCAAGGTGCTATAACCTCCTGGGGTTCTCTCTGGGCACGTGTCCCTGCTCCAGCATCTCAGAGGAATTCAGGTTCTCTCTGGGTTTCTCTGTGGCTCTTCTTTATTTTGATTCTTCTCCTGCATGCTCCACTCCCCTCCTCGACAGGTAAAGAAAAGACAGCAGCCATGGCTGAGATGGGGTTTCCTTCTAAGGGATGTAGAAGAGCAGCCCTTGCTGCCCAGACACCAGAGTTCCTGGCTTAACCCTTTGGGGGGGATGGCGAGCCGGATGGGGCCGAACACCACGGACAGCCTGGAGCCACTCTCCATCCCCGAGCAGTCCATAGCCCAGGAAGTGGTGGGCCTCTTCTGTATGGTCCTACTCACCCTCATAGCCCTGGTGGCAAACACTGTGGTGCTGCTCGTCATCCTCAAAACTCCTCTCCTCAGGAAGTTCATCTTTGTCTGCCACCTCTGTGTGGTTGACCTGCTCTCTGCCATTTTCCTCATGCCTATTGGGATTATCTCCAGCTCATCCTGCTTCAGCAGGGTGATCTACAGCATTACTGAGTGCAAGGCCTTGATATTCCTGAATATCTGCTTCATCAGCGCCTCCATCCTGACCATCTCCATCATCAGCGTGGAGCGGTACTACTACATTGTCCACCCCATGAGGTACGAGGTCAAGATGACCATCAGGCTGGCGGTGGCTGGAGTGGTCTTCATTTGGGTCAAGTCTATTCTCATCACTGTCTTGGCACTGGTGGGCTGGCCACAAGGCAATGGGGCCACCAGTGCCAGCCGCTGCACAGTCTACTGGAGCCCTGGGGCCCACAAGGAGGTTTTTGTGATCCTTTTCAGCATCGCCTGCTTTGTTCTGCCCACCGTCATTATTTTTGCTGTCTACTGCAGTGTCTACCGAGTGGCCCGGCTGGCATCCCTGCAGCACACACCTGCACCAGCACAGGCAGCCACGCCAAGGCACAGGTCTGACTCCATTGCCAGCCAAATGACCATCATCACCACCAGGAACCTGCCGCTGCCCAGGCTGACACCAGAGCGCTTTCTGGGAAGCAACAAGGCCATCCTCACTTTGGTCCTCATTGTGGGGCAGTTCTTGTGCTGCTGGCTGCCCTTCTTTGCCTTCCACTTGCACTCCTCTGTTGCTGGCAGCACGGTGGGCAGTGGGCATGGGGAGATGGTGGTCACCTGGACTGCCTACTCCTCCTTTGCTATCAACCCTTTCTTCTACGGGCTGCTGAACCGGCAGATCCGTGAAGAGCTGGCTCGGCTGCGGCGCAGCTGTCTCAACCAGCCACTGGCCCAGGAGATCTGTCTTTCCGTCTCAGAGGCTTCTGTCCAGGAGAACTTCCTGCACTTCCTCCAGAGAGCAACTTGCACACTGGAGACCCATGCCAGCTGCATTAGTCCCAGCCCCAGGAACAGGAACAGGTTGGACCAGACCAAGATAAGCATCCCTATCCCAGGTCAAGCTCCTGATGAGAGCAGCTGAGAAGCAGGAAGCCCTGTCCCACTGTGCTGGGCAGGAGACCTGCCAGGGTCCTTGTTCAGGTTTTGCCTCTTGAGCTTATGGTGGAAGATGGTTTTCCTGCCTGGCAGAAAGCAGCAGATCTGGAGAAGCCTCATCTTCCTTCTGAAGGCTGGGATTGTTTCTGGTCACACAATCCAGCTGCATGGAGAGGATCTCCTTGGGACACAGGATGCCAAGGGACTCCTCTGCAGGGGCAGAGGGGACAGCTCCACCTCTGTCACTCCGCTGGGACCACAAATGGCCAGTGGGGAACTGCAGATGTCCCTTGCGCCCTTTTCAGGAGCAATGGCCCAGATAACACCACTAACATCAGTAACACCAGGCCTCTGGGCACCTCACTGAGCCTGGGTGGCCCTCCATCCTTGGCTGTTTAACCCAAAACTAATGTGTGAGTAGGGGAGTGCTTGTCATCCAGAGTACTTATTAGGGAGATGGCACTCAAGGGGCTGACTCAGGCTGTGCTTTTGTTTCTCTGGAACACTCTGCTGGAGTGGCACTGTACACCTGCTCTGCCCAGCCATGTCCTTTGTCCTGGCCAGTGGGCAGGGGCTGCCTCTCTCAGGGGAGATGCTGGCTCTCCAGGGGCCTATGCTGGGCTGTTGGACACAGCTGTCCAGCTGAAGCCCAGCCAGTGGTGCCATGTGCCAGTCAAACTGGGCTGCCAGCCAGGGGTGCACTGGGATGGACAGAGTGGCACAGGGTAGTAGGGGGCTGTCATGGGGCCCGTGGGCAGCAGCAGCCAGAGAGGACTGGGAGCTGCTCTCTCACTTCAGTCTCATTGCTTCTGCAGGGCTTGGGGACCTGCAGGAAAAGGTGGAGGAATGGGGCTGCATGAGAAAGGGGGGAGAAAGGGGAGAAAGGGGAGAAAAGGGAGAAAGGGGAGAAAGGGGAGAAAGGGGAGAAAGGGGAGAAAGGGGAGAAAGGGGAGAAAGGGGAGAAAGGGGAGAAAGGGGAGAAAGGGGAGAAAGGGGAGAAAGGGGAGTGGACCCTGCTGGGGTGCCAGAGCCCCAGCCCACCCACAAAGGTCCCAGGGATGGAGGTGCTCCTGCCCCAGTATTGCTAAGGGGCTGGAGAACTGCCTCATGGCATGGAGGAGGCTCCAGGAAGATCCCCAGAGAAACTGGAGCTGAAGGCCAACACCCCTCTGGCCACAAGGAAGCCCCTCCAGACACCACTTTGTGTCCCCAGGAGTTGGGGCTGCCCCCAGTGTGATGGTGTCGATACTCAAGGTGGGGGATAAATTTTTTTCTTGTAAATTTTATCTTTTTATTAAACCATTGATAAGTTATAAAGGAGGAAAAAATATAGACTTATATATACAGCCTTTCCAAACCTGCAGGGACCGGCTCTTGGATGGGGTTGCTGGGCAATTGCCCTGAGGTGGCCTGGGGAGGGCCCCCCCACCAGAACCAGGGGAAGGGGGATTCCCAGATAGGCCAGGCAAACCCTCATACAGTGGGACTCAGCTTTTGGGTGCAGCTGGAGGGTGAGCGGGGGGCATCACAGGTTGGGCAGAGCGAAGGTCAGGAAGCCCATTTCCTGCACAGGGTCCCACCCCAGCATAGGGTACTGAGAGCAGGGACCCTGGGCCAGCAGGGACAGCCCCCCCCACCTCTTCAGTACCAGTACTCTGTGCAGGAAAAATCAAGGAGGGGAGCACAGCACTGCCAGGATGGGCAGAAGGCAGCAGAGCAGCCCTTTCCTCCAGTGGGCATTGCTGCCAGGAAGAGCCTTCTCTTCTCTGGGGTGAGGGGCAAAGGGATTCACCCTGAACATGGGGCGCCTGGCAGAGGCTGGGGCACAGGGTGGGGAGTGGGGAGGTGTCCCCAGCACTGGGGGGCACCCCAGACTCCCTCACCCACTGTCTGGTGGGGCTCAGTAGGGTGAGAACTTCTGTCGGTCGGCTTTCTTGGTGCCATTGGCTGCTGAGATCTTGGTCGTGTAGGTGGTGGTTCCACCGTTGGGACCCGCCATGGAGGATGGGGACAGTGCCAGGAAGGACATCGGCTTCAGGCCGATGAAGTTGGAGAGGGAGATGGCATAGGGGGTGCCCAGCAGGGCGGGGGGGGCTGGGGCTACGGCGGGCAGTGCTGTGCCAGAGCCTGGAGCAAGGGGCTGGGAGAAGCCCATGCCGAGGTCCATGGAGCCAGGGCCTGGTGGCACCTGGGAGGTAGATTTGGCCGTCTCTAAGCTGGGGAAAGAAGTGAGGATGGGGTGGTGAAGACCACAGTGACAGAGTGGGTCCCCCACCCCAGCCTGCCCATCTTAGGGTGCAGAAACCATGCACCACATCACTTCTGCCGCAGGTCTCTATGGTACACCCTGGGCATCCTGCTGCAGAGGGCTAAAAAGTTGGGGCTCAAACCTCATGGGGGTCTCAGGTCCTGCCCCAACCATTGCAGGCCCTCAAAACATCATTCAGCTTATTCCTCAGGATGCTGGGGTGGGAAGGTCCCTCTAAAGAGGCACTGGGGTGCTGACAAGGTACTACCCCTTGCTAGCAGCCAGCGTGTGTCTCTCCCAGGTTGCCACCTACCAGGCTGTGATGAGGTACTGAGCCAGGGTGATGCTGACAGGGGACCCTGTGATGGTGATGTGCCGCTCACCAGAGCCCTCGGTCTGGTTGCCAATCTTGATGTGGGCCCCTGACATCTGCCGGATCTCGCTGATCTTGCTGCCGTGCCGGCCAATGATGCAGCCGATGAGCTGGAGGGGTAGAAGGGAGCAGCTGAAGGAGCCATGCAGAGCAGTGAACAACCAGCGACCCAGCCTGGCCACCCTCTATGCCTGGGAGGATTGGTGAAACTGAGGCAGATGCCAGAAGAGCGAGGCACTGCTCTCCTTGGGCAGACCCTGCATTTTGGTCCCACTCAAGCCTCCCCTGGCTGGTATCATTGGGCTCTCATGTTCCAGTGCTATTTCTTGGTGCTGGCCAAGCCCTTTCCCCTTCCATGCCTCAGTTCCCCTTTTCTTCCATCTGTTTCTGCCCTAGCAGCACCTCCTGTACCTAAGCTCTGGCAGACAAGGCAGAGCCTCCCCTGTATGGGGAGGTGGGTGCTGGCCCCTGCAAAGTGGCTGTGAGATGGGACACCACATGGGTAGGGGTAAGCTCTTGCCATCCCTGGGACCCACACATACATCATTGGGCACCAGGAACTCCTGGGAGCTGCTCTGGGAGCTGGCGTCCAGGCCTGGAGGGAGAGACAAAGATGTTAGCAGTGGGTGTGCTGGTCTGTGCCCCAACCTCAGACCAGTGCTGGCATAGTCAGTGGCCCTGGGGACAAACCTGCAAGATTCCTGGGGAGAGGCAGAGAGGATGGGACATAGGCACCAGTCGTAACTTGGTGCTGTGCTTCCCCACTGCAGCTCTGGAGGGCTCTGGTAGGTGCAGGGACCCCAGCAAATCAAGCCCAGGGTCGCTCTGGGGGGCAGGGGGCCACGTCAGGGGAGCTGGGACTGAAGGCGATGCAGGGGACAGGGGCGCCCTCATCAGGGCCAGATGGCTGGGTGGATCAAGAGGGGCACACCACATTCCCAGCCCTGGGAGTGCATGGGAGATGCTTACCTGGCACCATGGAAGGTGCGTGGCCCAGGGAGGCAAAGGGGAGCGTGTGCCCTGACAGCTGCTGCAGCTTCGTCATCTGGCCAAGCAGCGTGAGGAAGAGGAAGGATGTATTAGGGGTGATTGCAGAGGGTCCCCTGTCTTCTTCCAGGGCTGAATTCTGGCACCCAGCACCTCCCAGGACAGGCATCTCTGGCAGCACCTATCCCAGCAGGCACAGACCCCATGCCCGTGGGAGAAGGTGTGGTTTGCCATGGGAACAGACTCACCTCTGCCGGACAGACCCCACTGTACTGGCCCTGCATGGAGAAGCCCTGGGTGGTGAAAAAAGGAGCGTCAGTGGGTGCCCAAGTGGGAACCTCTGCCTCAGGCCACCCCCCTAGGGCCGTGAGGCCACCCTGAGCCCATTGCAGTCACCCCTTGCCAGCAGAGGCTGGACCCTCTGACCACCCCATGGTGCGGCCTCCTTACCTGGTTGGCAGAGAGCAGGAAGGTGCCCAGGGAGAGGCCAGGGTGGTAGGGGATGGTGGCCCCCTTCGGAGGCGACTGGAGAGGGAGGGAAGGAGGTGGAGGGGATGAGAGATGAGGTGAATGCCCTCGCACCCCCATGAATGCCCTCAGACCCTCTACCCCATCATGCCCCCAACAAACTGGGCACAACCCCCAGCACCACCAAGGCAGGGTGCTCTTATGGGCTTTCCATGCAGGGAAACCTCAGTGCCTGGGTCCAGATGGGCACAGAAAGCCCAGAGGAAGGCAGCAGGTGTCCCTTGGCCTGGGCATGAGCAGGTACCTCCAGGATGACGGCGCAGATCTGTCTCACGCACTGGATGATGGTGTCTGGCACCCCCGAGACTGTGACAGCTCGTTCGGTGGAGTTGGGCAGAAGGTCACCGGCCACCTGCACCTGTGCCCCTGTGCTCTGAGGGTGCAAAGGGAGATACTGGGGTCCCTCAGCCACCTCCCCCCCAGGCCTCAGCAGCTCACACCTCCCTTGTTTCCCCCCGGGTCCCCAGAGACTTTTGCAGGACCCACACGGTGATGTTCCACTCCTGCATCACCTTCCACAGCTCCAGCAGAAGCACGGCAGTCCCTCCACCCAGGGCTCCGTGCCCAGCCGGGGGGAAAAGGGGAGCCCACAGCCTCCAGCTCACCTCCCGGATCTCCCGAATCTTAGCTCCGGCCTTGCCGATGAGCGAGCCGCACTGGCTGGCTGGGATGACAAGGCGCAGTGTCACCGGGGATCGGCCTGCTGCTGGCCCATCGCTCCCTGGTCCCAGGTCCTGAAAGTTCGGGGGGCGAGATTGTGGTGCTGGACCTCCACTCAGGGGACCCCTGTCCAGGGTGCAGGGGTGATGCCTACCTCCTCCAGCTTGAAGGCGATCATGGAGACAGCACGGAAGACGGCATCGGTGGAGCCAGTGATGGTGGTGATGCGTTCAGGGCAGCAGCCCTCTGAGATGGTGATGCGTGCACTGCTCTGGGGGCAGCGCCACATCCCATCAGGGACCTTGCAGGCCCTGTGCTCCATGTTCCCCCCACAAGGGAAGGGCTCTCAACACCTGAAGACCTGGGCTTTTCCCCTCCCACCAGCCCCAGGCAGCTTTCCCTGGGGTGCAAGGGTCCGTGTGGGGATGAGGATGGCCAGGGCTTGCTTGGCACATGGGAGCCACCAAGTGCCAGCAGGTTGGACCGTAGGATCTGGTAGCCCCCCAGCCCCCTAGCACAACCTTACCTGCTCTCGTATCCTCTTAACAGTCTCTCCTTTCTGCAGGGAGGAACAAGGCAGATGGTCAGGTCCAGGGGAGCCCCAGGCTGGCAGTGCCCTGGACCCCAAATCTTACCTTGCCAATGATGCTGCCAATCTCCTGCAAAGTTAGAAACGAGGGTAGCCCCATTAGCAGGTAGCTCCCTGCCTGCCACATCCCTCCTCTTCCTATATCCCGATGGATGCTCAATGAGCCAGCCCTGCCTCAGGGACACTAGGAGGCTTTCTGGTGGCACTGGTGCATAGGAACAGAGCCTTCCCTGGCTTAGGATGGTGAAGAAATCCTTCTGGGACTGCTATTCCCAGAGATATTTGGAGCAGAGGAGGAAAACAGGGCGTGGTGAGGATCTGGTACTCCAGCATGGCCCCCACCCCGGGCACTGCTGACTCCCCGCGCAGTGCCAAGCCCCCACCACTGTACCTTGCCATGCATGAGCATGCGGAGAGTCAGGGTGATGCTGAGCTCTGCCTCCTCGGGGCTCCCGCCCACACCGCTGGCTCCATCCGGCGATGCCATGGCGGGAGGGTGAGCTGAACCTGTGGCACACAGCGATCTCCAGAAAGTGGGAAGCCTCCCACTAACTTTGCCCCTCACTCCTACCTCTGCAGCCTGAAAATCATCTATGGCTGGGAGGTGGGGAAACCAGAGCAGGGACAGCACTGTGCCCTCCTCCAGTGGGGCAGGCTTCTATGGCCTTGAGGTATGCCACCGACATTCTGCAGCCGTTTTGGAAGCTCCCCAGGGGGATCCACTGCCATTTGTCTGCCTGAGCCTGCAGGCAGCTGTCTTCAACCCGGCCCTTGGCTGGGGCTGGCACCTCACCTTCACAGAGCCAGAAGATGGATGGATATGGGAGGATGGGGAAAACTGAGGACGGTGGCTGTGGAATAGGGTTGTTTGCAGGTGCTTGTTGGGGTCGTATATGCAGAGCGGGGCAGGGCAGAGGTGGTCTGGATGGCCCTACAGGCTGTGTGAGCTTTCCTCCTCCTCCTCCCCTGCACAAAGCCCCAGGAAAAAATGAAGCAACCTTCCCGATGGGGACCGCTAGCCTGATGCGAACCATGACGTGATGCCCAATGCACGACGCCACTGCACCATGCCTCCCATTCACAGAACACCCCAGGACCCCACCTCAGACTCTGTGGCTGGGGGCTGGGGGGCAGTCAGGGCCCTGCTGTGCCAGCACGGGGCTGGAGAAGGACAATTGCTGTGTGTCCAGGCATGGGTGGGTGGCTGCGGCACCACTGGCTCCCGGCAAGCTGGGCGATGCCAAGCGGCTTTGGAACAAAGCACCCGTGTTGGGGCTGGGACCTGTGTCTGAGGGCATGGCGGGGGGGGAAGGCAGTTATTTTAGGTGCTGGCAAGACTTGCCACTGCTATGGCACATCTCCTGCATCAGGGCAATGGGGGTGGGGGGCAGGTGGGTTGGCTCTGTATCCCCCAAGTGGACCCCTGGAGTGGTTTGGACACCTCATCTTCACCCCGCTGTTACCAGGGGCTGGAGAAAGGAGGAAGGGCTGGGGAAAAATATTCCCATTCCCGATGAAGGGGAGCCAGAAATGGGGGAGGGGGGGATATATTCTCCTGTATCCCCCTTCCCCAGAGTCTGCTCATGTCCCCCGATCCCTGGGGATGAATGGCCACAGGGACAAAAGATCCCACTGGGGCGTGAGGGATGAGGCTGGCGGTGGGGTGGGGGGGAGGTTGTGGGGCCACGGGTGTCCCTCATCAGCCACCAGCAATGTGGGGGTCCACGCGTTCTCCCCCAGGTAAGCCAGGCTGGCAAGAACGCCAAAGGCCCCAGTGATGGGCACAGGCCACCTGCCCCAGCCCCGTGCCACGGCTGGCGTCGGAACAGCCACAAAGCAGGGCACCGCCCCTCCTTCGGGGCACCTTCGGGTGGCGAAAGGAGGCGACGAGAAGAGCCAGAAGGAAGCCCCCACCCCGTCCCTGGGAGAACCTCTGTCTGCTCACACCCCACCCCCCCACCCCACCCCCCCGGCCGCCCCAAGCCCCCCGGCCCCCCCAGAAGAGGGCCTGGCGGGTACCTTTCCGTGCGCCTCGTCCCTCCGCCGCCGGCCACCCCGCTCAGTGCCACATTGTCCCCGGCGGCGCCCAGTGACACCCGGGGCAGGAACAATGAGCCGCTTGACAGGCCAGGGCCAGGCTGGCAGCCTCGGCCCCCACCCCGGTCCACGCTGGGGCCCCCCTCGCTCTTCCCCTCTCCCACATCCCTCCCTCCGGGATCCTATTACAGCGGATAAGAGACACTAAAAGGAACAATGCACCCTGGGTAAGGCCATCTGCCACCGCTGGGGACATTCCTGGCCCCCCCTGCCCGCCTCCCCCCCCTTGGCTCACACATCACCCCTCTTTGTAATTGCGTGGTGATTTTTTTTTTTCCTGGAAGCCGATCAGCTGGCAGTGCCCGAAGGCTCAAGGACACCGGAGCGGGCAGGGACGGGGCAGCTGGCAGCCCAGGGCTCGCCGGCACCCAGGGGTGCTGCTAGGGCAGAATGATGGGGAGGGGTAGGGGGGGTGGGGGGAGTAGGTGACATCCCTGTATTAGGGGTCCAGGGTTGCAAGAGGGCGCCTGAAGTGTGGGTGGGGGTGGTAAGAGATGCTCTCTACAGGGGTACCACCTCACTGCCAGTGCAGGGATCAGCTCGTGCACCCCTGGCACTGCCCCATGCCTCCCACACAGCCGCTCTGCACACAGTTAAGTGCCCCTCCCCCCCCCCCCTTACCTCCCCCCAGTAAATCCTCCTGGGCCCTGGCGTAAGCAGCTAAAGCCCAAGCAAGCTTGGGAAGGGGGGCACCCCGCTGCCTGCTCCATCTGTGCCCCTAAATGCCCAGTGCAGCAAGACCAAAAGGGGAAGAAGGCAGGTGTCAGGCATGGGGCTTGTCCCGTCGTCTGTCCAGCCAGATGTCTTGTCAGGTCTCCCTGCAGCCCCCTGCCCCATCTGCCCATGGCAGCCACCAATTCAGTAAGTCTGCCCCCACCACTCTGGGGTGCTGGGCAGCTGCTGCAGTGGGCAGAAGCCTGATGGCTGGTGACTCCCTGTGGATTACCTTGAGCTTGGGTGTGTGCCAGGATGAATGGGAGAAGGAAGAAAACGATGAAGAGAAGAACTGCAGGCAGGGGATATGGGTGCCACCATCTTGGGGTACTTACATGTTTTGGAATACAGCTGCAGGGCTCCCCAAGCACCCTCCAAGGCTCCCAGTGTTCCTGCTATTAGTAATGGGTGGGCTCCAGTGGCCTTGCAGATGGCATTTCCCCACCCACAGGAACACTTCCCAAATGTCCCATCCCTCAGTGGCTGCACCTCCCCTGCTTTCACTCCAATGTGCATGGTGTGGTAGCTACAGAGGAGGTGGGGACCAGGAAAGGAGGAGGGAAGGTTGCAAAGAAGTGAGGTGAAGGTGGCAGGAAAGCAGTGGCAGAGGTTGATGTTTTATTTGGTCCCAAGGCAGGTGGTGGGGCCAGCAGTGGGCCCGGCACAGCATGGCAGGGTTGAGTATGGAAGCCAGGCAAGCAGCAGGACTGGCACAAGCCTGTGTGTGTGTTAAGGCAGAGTGGGTGAGCTGGCCAGATCCTTGTGCCCTGTGAGCCCCTGCACACAGCTCATCCTGCTCACTCCAGCTGCTGTAGGAAGGCCAGAAGCTTGAGGTGCCACTCGTTGGGCTTGTCCAGGTAGCAGGCATGTCCAGCACCCTTCAGCACCAGCACCTGGTGCTTAGGGAGGTGCTGCAGGTTGTTCAGGCTGGTCTGCCCTAGCTCCACATCCTGGTCCCCATACACGATCAGTGTGGGGGTCTGCAGAGAAGGAATGAACCCTGAGTTTGCCATGGGCACCCAGGCACTCCTCTTGTCAGGGGACACCTTGGCAGCAGGACATGGAGGAGAGACACTTGCCCTGCTCTCCTGCCCACCACAGGGACAAAATGAAGCTCCAGTTCCTGGGTCTCCCTATACCCCCACTTTCCCTCCTGCTAGCCCAGTTACATTCCAACACCATCACATTCCCCTTTTCCAGTAGCAATGTGGTTTCTGGCCTCTTTGGTCTCTCCCTTGCCCAACCTCAGTGCTACAGTGCCCTCCTCACCATACCCTCCTAGTTCCCCGACCTCCCTTGATCTCCCTC
This sequence comes from Dryobates pubescens, assembly GCF_014839835.1. Classification (NCBI taxonomy): domain Eukaryota; kingdom Metazoa; phylum Chordata; class Aves; order Piciformes; family Picidae; genus Dryobates; species Dryobates pubescens. The sequence goes on from NC_071612.1 coordinate 62,537,433, forward strand.
CAGGCCGTACTTTGATCTGTGCATACTGCTCCACTGTGAACTTCTCAGTGCAGATGGGTGCCACAGGCACATAAGCCTTCAGCAGGTGGTTGTGCTGGAAGAGGAAGGGCAGCGAGTACATGCCGCTGAGCGACGGGCTGATCACCACGGCGGGACCCAGGCTGAGAGCCTCCAAAACCGCTTTCAGGAAAGACCCCGGCGCTAGCTGGCCCACAGGTGCTGGGGCCTTGGCATCCTTTGAGTGTCCCAGACCTGTGCCATAGGAGACAGAAGTTGCCCCGCTCTCTGCCACAGGAGACAGAAGTTGCTCCGCTCTCTGCCACCTCAGAATGAGGATGCTGGGATTGCCATCCCTGTGTCCCGAACATGAGCAGCTGTATCAGCTTCCCCCAGCCCCCACATGACTCCAAGGCGGTGCTTACCACCGCACCTTACCCGGTAGGTCGATAGCCACAGCTTGGTAGCCGTTTTCAGCCAGTGTGGCAAGCGTCTGTAGCTGCAGCCAGGTCTCAGAGGAGAAGCGGATGCCGTGCAGCAGCAGCACTGTCAGCTTTGGTGCCTGCTGGGCTGGCTGGGCTTGGCGGTAGAAGAGGGTTTGGCCTTCCACCGTAACGGTGCCCTCGGTCAGCTGTGGTGCAGCCATGCTTGGAGGGTCAGGAGAGTTGTTAAGGAGGTTGATACCCGGAAATGAGCCCGGTGTGCGTGGTGGCCCTGTGCAGCCTGGCGGGAATTGTGATAAATGGAATGATAATTCGTGGCAATTAGATGATTTTGATTGAAGCAAAAGCAGGAGCATGAATGATGAGATGAGGGGTCAGACACTGGGTGCTTACATATGTAACTCGAATGAGATTCTTTTTAGGCCTTATTCTAATCAGTTGTTTATGATTAATTTGACTTGTTTTAGTACAGAGTAAGATTTTAGGTTTTATTATAACCTGTTGTTTATTAATTTCATTTGCTTAATGTATGTATACTACTGCCCTAGTGAAAGGTTAGGAATTAACAGCTACCAGTTGGAGTATTATGAAATAATAAGTTTTTCAAGGATGAGAAAGGAAGAGAAGTTCTTCAAGGATGAGAAAGGAAGAGAAGCTGCTACAGAAGACACGAACACAAAGGATGACTTGTGAGAATCAACAGAACCTATGTGAAAACCCATCTCTGGGAAAGGGCATTGATTTTAACAACAGAACTAAAAAGACACAATCACAAGGACTTAGCACACAGCCCACCGGCTGTGCTGATTAGAGGATTACATCATTGAAAGACCACCAGAAGGACAAACTAATTTAAATCAACCCACCTTTATATGCATATGTACTGAGGGTAGAATATTTTAAAGGTAGTTAGAAAATCATTGCTGTGCATTTTAGCACCCAGCGCTGTTCTGCATGGCTCTTATTGCTTTAAAATTGCTCTTTTCAAATTAAAACTATATTCAATTGACTTTAATTGGCTCAGTCATTTACACCAGGAATGTTGGCGTCAGTGGGATGCTGGTGTCCCATCACTGAGGCCCGACGCCGGCAGGAAGGCAGGTGGGCGGTGAACTGGCACCGCTCTCTTTTTGGGGGACACCAGCAGAGAGCAGCTGGGTGCGTGGGGGGCGCTCGTTCTTCCCAGGTGGGCTCACAGGCCTGGCCCTGCCTCAGTTTACCTGCTGGGCCGGCGGCCCTTACCTGCTCCTTCGCCCCCTGCGCCGGTCGCCGCCCGACTCCCGCACCCCGTTGGCACCGCGGGGCTGGGGGGAAGTCGCGCCTCCGGTCCAAAGGCCGGCAGGAAAGGGCAGAGTAAGCAGCCACCCCGGCTCGACCAGCACAGGACCCGGGGCGGCAGCGGGAACTGGCCCCGCCCCCTGAGTCGAGCGGGCCCGAGTCTAGCCGAGCGGTGCCGAGGACAGCCGAGCTCCGCCCAGACCCGCGGGGGCTCTAGTCGAGCCCTAGCCGAGCCGAATCGAGCGCTGCCGAGCTCTTACCGAGCCGAGCCCTGAGTCCTGCCGAGCCCTAGCTGATAGCCCTGCCCGAGCTCTGCCGAGCCTTGGCCGAGCTGCGCTGAACCCAGCCAAGAGTCGGGGCGCCTCTCCCGGCAGTGGCCGTTTTCTGCCCAGGATTGGGCCCAGCCCAGTGGAGCCGTACCGGGTGACCGGTGCGCCGGACAGGCCCCTGGCTGGCAGCCCTAGGGGCCGTCAGCGCGGCGGCCTCCCGCTAGGCGGAGCCTGGGACCGCAGGCGCGGTGCCGTGGGGGCCGGGAATGAGGGGGGCCGCATGTCCCGGCTGCAGCTGAGAGGCGGCCGGCTCGGCAGCCGGAGCCAGCGGCAACTCGGCACGCCGAGGCCGGGCCGGGGGCGCGGGCCAGGACGTAGCTGAGGAGAGCACTGTGGTCTGGCACCTAATATTTGCCCCAGGCAGCGGTGGGGTTTGGGGCTTCCAGCCTCTTGCTGCCATTTTCCTTCTGCAGGGGAGTGGACATGCTACTGGCCCGAAGCCGCCTAGGGCTCCTGCTCCTCGGGGCGCTCCTCACCCTCCTCCTCTACCTCTTGCTCCCGGCCGCCCAGCACCAGCAGCGCTTGGCAGGCACCCGCCCTGAGGAGGGGAAGCGGGGCTGGCAGGCAGCCAGCACCACGGCACGAACGGGAATGGCTGGGGGAGAGCACCCCATCTTCTACAGGGAGGTTTCCGCAGCGTCCCCGGCCAGTGGCACTGTCAGGCCCGGGAGGTGGGTCAGCCTGCTGCATGGTAGAGGAGGGTGGGAGGGGACAGTCCCTGGGGATCAGTCTTCGCCAGCACTTGTGGCTGTCAAATTTCTGCAGGCATCTTCTCTGAGCTTCTTCTTGCCTGTCTTCCCCACCGCAGGCCCGATGTCCTGTTCCTGCATGGCCAAGCGTTCACCTCCAAGACGTGGGAGGCTTTGGGCACGCTGGCATTGCTTGCTGGAGAAGGCTATCGTGCGGTCGCCATAGATCTGCCTGGTAGGACCACAATACTGTGCTTAAGTTGATCCCTCGAGACACCTTCAGTCCCTCACCTCAGCCACTGCTGGGCTCTGAACCTCATTAGGGAGGGTTCTGTACCTTTTTAGGCAGCTGTTGGTGCTTCCTGGGGCAGTGTGCATGGGATTTAGCTTTGCCCTGCAGCATTGGTGTCCATGGCCACCCACACCCTTTGGCTGGGGTTGGACCTGTCGGTCTGGGTCATGGCAGTGACTGTACAACTGCTAGGAGTTGATTGAGGGACCATATTTTGCCAAGCCAGCTGAGCCTTCATGGGAGTAACCATTGTAGGGGCTGCACAATCCCCCCCAGCCCTGTCCCTACCTCCTGCCCTTTGCCCTGTGCTAGGCTACGGGGATTCTCCCGCAGCGGAAATGGTGGCCACAGCACAGACCCGGATAGCTTTCCTGGACCACATCCTCCAAGAGCTGGATTTGCACAGACCTGTTCTTGTCAGCCCCTCCATGAGTGGCCGCTTTGCCCTGCCCTTCCTCTTGGCACAGGGGGACCAGTTGGCTGGCTTTGTGCCTATTGCACCTGTGGGCACAAAGGACTACACATCTGAGCAGTATCAGCAGGTCCAGGTGAGGTGGGTTGTGGGGCTCCTGGAGGGTTCCTGGGTGCTGGTGAGCCTCGTGGGACAGTTGGCTGGAGGGTGCATGGCCTTTCTTTTGGGGTGAGAGGGAATGTGTGTTACTCCTAGCTCATGGGATGGCTGGCACCTCCCTTCCCTTGGCTTTACAGCCCACTGTGGTGATAGATGGAGGTAGGTACAGCCCAGGGGAAGCCTGGTGGCTGTTTCTGCCTTTGATGACTCATCTGGTTTTCTCTCCCCTTACCAAGACACCCACCTTGATCCTGTGTGGCGACCGTGACACAAGCCTGGGTCCTCAGGCCCTGCAGAGCCTCCGGCACCTCCCCAGGCACCGTGTAGCTGTGCTGCCTGACGCTGGCCATGCCTGCTACCTGGACAAGCCACAGGACTTCCACCGGGCCTTGCTGGGCTTCCTGCACCAGCTGGAGTGAGCAGCACCTCGTCTCTTGCAGAGAGGAAGATGGGGGACCCACTCCCAGTCGCCTGGGAGGTTGGGGTGAGGGGTGCTGCTCTCTTTTGGGGTAGTGATGGAGTGCTGAGGGATTCCCTTGCTGGTGGGACAGGGTGTTGTCTGTCATGAGGCCAATAAACTGATGCTGCTCTGGTTTCTGCGTTTGTCCCCAAGCGCCGCGGGGCTCCCCGGGCTCCAGCTCCATCTCTCCGCCCTAGTGTCGGGCAGGAGGGTGCCCCGCCAAGTCCCTGCCCGCTCTGTGCCTCTCCGCCTGCTTCCCGCCCACGTACCCCATGCCTGCTCGCAGCTCCTCCCCTGCTCGTTGCCGGCTGCGGGGCGGAGCCGAGCCGAGCCGAGGCGGGCAGGCGCCTGCGGCAGCAGCGGGGAGGTAGGGCCGCGGCGAGCCGGGGTCCGGGCGGCGGGGCGGGGCGGGCTAGCAGCGCCCGGTGCCTTCGTCCTCACTCCAAGCCTGCGCCCTTCGCTACGGTACCCAGCACCCACCCCCTACCTCCTTGCACCCTTAACCACTGTACCCTGCAGACCCCCTACCCCCTTGCACCCCTCCTTTAGCCTTCTGCTCCGACTCGCACCCCTAACCACGGTACTTTGCACCCTCCCTCGTACCCCCCCTCGCACCCGCAATCCTGGGATCCGGTACCTCCCTGCACTGCTAACCACAGTCTATCAGCAACCCTCTGCCCCCAATAACACGGCACCCCGAGCTATGGACCCCTCTGCACTCCTAACCATGGTATCCTGCACCCCCCTTCCCTACCTCTGTAATCACAGTACCTCTGCACCCCTAACTACAGTACCCTGCAACTCTAGGCATGGTGGCCCAGAACCCCAGTATGCCCCTTTGCACCCCGAGCCACAGAATCCCTGCACCCCACTCATAGTCTCTCTGCACCCTTTACTGCCCTTTACCTCTCCTGCTGCAACCCCGTGTGCCCCATCCTCCTGCTCCTTTAGCCACCCAGCACCCTTCAAACACCCAGAGGCTTGCCACCCTTCTAGAGCCCCTCCCAGCCCCTCTGTCCTCTGTAAACACCTGGTCCCCCTCCACCACCCACTTCCCTGTACCCCTAGTGCCTTCCTTTGCATTTCTCCTGCACCCCCTAAGCAGGCACTGCCCCCCTTTCCTTCCCTGCACCCCTTACACCAGCACCCTGCTTTCCTTGCCTGTACTCTACCAGCATCCCCTCAGACCTCTAACCACTTGCTGACCCTGACTGCTGTATACCTCTGCTCCATGCACCCTTCTTCCCCTCACAGCCCCCTTCCCCACTTTGCTGTCCCTCTTTCCTCCCTACTAGTCCCCTCGGCTCCAGATAGCCCTTCCCTGGATCTCACCCCTCGCCTCATTTCTGGGCATTGTAGCTTGCCCTCGGCACTGCATTTGAGGCAGGAACATGCACATTGGGGAGATGATGAAAGGATGATGTCAGGGACACACCTCATCCTACCCCCACACCTAAGCTGAGGGGACTTCTCCTCTGGTGGCAGCGTCCAAAGACTCGTGTGAGGAGACCTTTGTCCCATTCCATTTCAGTTTCTGTGGCGACCGAGCTTGCTGGCGGACTTTGGAGGGGCCGGTGGGTGATTAACCATCTTGCTGCTCTTCCCCAGAGCTTTGCAGGCCCAGACCCTGACATGGCACCCGGGAAGCCTGGCAAGAGCACGGGGGCCTCGGAGGATCCCTCAGTGACACTGTTCCGGGAGTACCTGAAGATTGACACTGTCCACCCCAAACCTGACTATGGTGAGGAGGGGCGGGAGGGGATGTGCAGCCATGTGGGGATCCAGCAAGGTGGCTCTGCGGCTCCAGTCTTTGGACTCGGGTGCCCAAGTCCTCTGCTCGAGCTGTTTTGATCATTAAGGAGCAAACAACTTTGTGTTTTGTTTCTGCTGGCACTTCTGCTTGGGTCAGGGATGTCTTGAGTTCACCCAGAGCTGCCTTTTGCTTCCCCCAGCCCCGTGCTTCAAGCCCCCCTCCCCCCTCCCCCTTTTTCACTCTGCCCTGGCTGTGGAATGGATGCCTGTGGTAAGCCCCTGTGGACCATCCATTTTACATCCTTTCACTAAAGTAAATCAAGATTTAAAAATTGTTTTATCCTATAGAGGACTGTCCCTCCTGAACATTGTCCCCCCACCTTTTCAATGTTTATTTTTTCATGTTCTCCTAGTCCTTGCTCCAAAGGGATGGTGGAAAGCCACTCCTGTCCCTGCTCCTGCACACCTCTTGTGCCCAGGACCTCCATCACTTACCCTCTCTGTTCACCTCTGTCTTTAACCCGGGAACCCCTGAGAGCCTTGGAGTCGCTGGGTGGTGGCAATGAGAGGGGAGAGATCCTGACATAGCTCTGGGTATCCAGAGATCCTGCCATAACTCTGGTGTCCCCCTGCTTGCCAGATGCAGCTGTTCGGTTTCTGGAGCACGTTGGCACCGACATGGGCCTGGCCTGCCAGAAAGTGGAGGTGAGCGAGGCGAGGAGCAGCCCCTAGTCTGTCTTTCCATCCACCTGTGCTCAGGTCCTTACGTGATCAGGCTGTTCCCCTGCTCACCACCCTGGAGCTGGGCAGCAGTGGATCCCCTCTGCCTGTAATCCCCTTCTGGCTTGAACACTTCCTTAAGCCTGTGTTCGGCCGTGCCCTGCTGACCCCTGCAGCCGCCTGTGCTATTATTAGCCAGGACATCTCTCTGGCACCGGCTGTCCCAGAGGGCTCCTGGACACCAGGAAAAGGCATTGTACCTGCACCCAGCCTCCAGCTAGTGCCAGGCTGTGCAGGCATGCCCCCTCCTGCTGCCTGCCCTCTTCCAGCAGAGAAATGGGTGACCTGCCAGCTGGCATCAAGAAACTTTTACTAGGCTGATGCCAGCCCACTGGTCCCACTCCCTCTATCCCCAGCCAGGACCTCAGTGACACCCTGTCTTTGCCCCACAGGTGTGCCAGGGTCGTGTGGTGCTGATCCTGACCTGGCAGGGCACAAACCCCGGCCTGCGCTCCATCCTTCTCAACTCCCACACTGATGTCGTGCCTGTCTTTGAGGTGCTGGGACAGAGCATGGGGTGGGATGAGTACAGTGGGGAGGACTGGGGGTGGCAGGTAAACAGGAGCTGGTGCCTGCCATGCCTCTCTGATGTCATGGCTACTGTTCCCCACAGGAGCACTGGACTTACCCACCCTTTGAGGCTGTTAAGGACTCACAAGGCAACATCTACGCTCGGGGTGCCCAGGATATGAAGTGTGTCTCCATCCAGTGAGTGGAGGCACTGCACCCACTGGGTGGGCACAGCATGAGGATGCCTCTGACTGGTGCAGGATGGGATGCTGCCATTTCTAGGGTCCCTGGGGCTGAGGATGTCACCATCTGACCCTCCCTGGCATGGCTCAGAGCACACCAGCCCCTCTCTTCTGTGATGCTCAGGCATCATCTTCTTTCCCCAGGTACCTTGAGGCCATCCGGCGGCTGAAGGCAGAGGGAAAGCGTTTTGCCCGCACCATCCACCTGACCTTTGTGCCTGGTGAGTCCCCAGGGTGTTGTCTCTCGGGGGAACAGGAGGGGCTGGCAATTGGGTGATGGTCTGGAGTTCTTTGCAGCATGGCAGCTGGCACCCCTCTGGAATCCTCTTCAGGATTTTGAGCTCCCCTAGACTGAGGCTGGAGGAGATTCCATGCTCAAGGACATGGGGTGCAGTGGTGGCACCCAGGCTGGCATGGAAGGAGGACTGAGGGGGTGAAGAGCTGGGAGACACTCTGGTTCCTTCCTCCATGTCAAGTTCTTCCCCACAGATGAGGAGGTTGGTGGACACAAGGGCATGGAAATGTTCGTGCAGCGCCCTGAGTTCCGAGCGCTCAACGTGGGCTTTGCCTTGGACGAGGGTGAGTGGTGGCAGGGCTGGCACGGGGACGTTCCCCCTCTTGGCATGCATCCCTCTGCCTGATGGCATCATTCCCCTGGCACCAGCACCTGGCATGGTTTCCAGGGACCCCTTTGGAGTCTTCTTCCCCCAGGAGACCAACCTGGAGGGGAAATCCTGCCAAAGCAGGGCAGAGCATACAGGGGCACTTTGTGCCATCCCTGTACTCCACTGACACTCTGTCTGTGCCCACTGCAGGCCTGGCCAGCCCGTCTGATACCTTCAGTGTCTTCTATGGCGAGAAGAGCCCATGGTGTGAGTAACTGTGTGCCCACCACCCTGTCCCTGGTTCTACCAGGTCCTGGGGCACTGGTACTACCTCAGGCTCTCTGCTCAATGCTGCCATCTCCCCGCACTGCCACAGGGATAAAGGTGAAGTGCGTGGGCAGCCCTGGACATGGATCTCGCTTCATCAGCAACACTGCAGCCGAGAAGATGGTAAGCAAGGGGGTACAACCTGCACACCCCCACTTGCCCTCTGCCTGCCCTGGGACTGCCAGGCACTTGCCCTAAGGGCTGGTCCTCTCTCACTGCCCTTCCCTCCCCAGCATAAAGTCATCACCTCCTTCCTGGCCTTCAGGGAGAGCGAGAAGCAGAGGTAGGAGATGGGCTGCCAGGTGGCTGTGGCTTCAGTTTGGTCCATGGAGGGGTTCCTTGGGTTACCAAGCCAGGTTCTAATCTGGCGCTGCCTCCCTGTGTCTCAGTTTCCATCTGGGGGTGGTGGCAAGGTGGGGGAGTGCTTCCATTCGTCTCTGGGTGGTAGTGGAGGCTGACTCTCCCTTGCATCCTTCAAGGCTCAAGTCCGACTCAAGCCTGACCCTAGGGGATGTCACCTCGCTCAACATGACCATGCTGGAGGGGGGCGTCTCCTTCAACGTGGTGCCCTCCGAGATGGCAGCCGGCTTCGACATCCGCATCCCACCCACTGTGGACCTGAAGGTGGGTGCCAGCCTCGCCCAGGAGGGGACCAGCTTGGGGGGTACCCTGCTCATGTGCCTCCTGTGGTCTTTGCCACAGGCCTTCGAAGAACAGGTGGCTTCATGGTGCCGGGGTGCCGGGGATGGTGTCACCTATGAGTTTCACCAGGTGAGAGGCCTCAGCCACCCGGATGGATTGTGCCTGTCACCCCCTGCTGTGTGTCCTTCCCCTGCCCCTCACCTGCCCTCTCCCTCCCTCAGAAATGCATGGACCAACATGTCACCTCCACTGAGGAGTCAGACCCATGGTGGAAAGCCTTCAGTGGGGTCTGCAGGGACATGTGAGTAGTGTTGCCAGGAAGGGCAGGACCCTAGTGGGGATGTCCTCTGGTAGGAGCCAGAGGATCCCCGGGGTCTCTGGGGTCATGGCAGGGTTTGGGGTGGGGGGGTGTCCTGTGCTGACAAGGCAGCTCCCTGTGCTTTCCAAAAGAGATAGGATGGAGGGTCCTGCATAGCTGGGGGACCTTGCTAGTGTGGTTTCTTTGCCTGTGGGGTGTCAGGGGAACAGGGGACCCAGATGTCCCCATGCCCATGCTGATGCCAAGTCTCGCTTGTCAGGAAGCTGCAGCTCAAGCTTGAGATCTTCCCAGCTGCCACTGACAGCCGCTACATCCGAGCGGTGAGTGTGATGCCAGCACACCCCTGAGTCCCTCAGCTGGAGTGAGACCTGCAGCCCCAAGCAGGAGCTGTGCCCAGGCAGAAGGAGGCACCTGGTGCCCATCACAGCCCCAGCCTCACCTCCTACCCTTCTATCTGCAGGCAGGACACCCTGCAATCGGCTTCTCACCCATGAACTGCACCCCAGTGCTGCTCCATGACCACAACGAGTTCCTCAATGAGCAAGTCTTCCTGCGGGGCATTGACATCTATGCCCGCCTCTTGCCTGCCCTGGCATCAGTGCCCCCGCTGCCTGCAGAGGGCTGAGTGCCCTGGTGAGGGGCAGGATGGGCAGGTGCCAAGCAGCAGGGGCAGAGAGTGGGCAGAGCAAATACCTGACAGCCTGCTGGGGACAGAGTGGGCATCGTGCCGTGCTGGCTGTGCTCAGCGGTGATGCCTGTGTCCTGGCTGTGCCCTCAAAATCTGGGTCCCAACCACCTGCTTTGGGGTTGTGTCCCCTTTGCCTGGGTGCCAGCAGAGTCTTGTGCCTCCTGCCTTTCCCCCATGACAGCAGTGCCTCTCCCTGTCCCTGTGCCACCTCTGGTTGCACTGGCTGTGGGGTAAGGGGCTGGCCAGTGCCCCACTCTGCCTGCCTGCCCCTCATCCTGCCTTCCTGCCCGCTTGCTGGGGCCATCCTCTCCATGCAAGTCAATAAATCTCCTTGGTAAGCATGGCCAGGAGCATGAGTGTCTGTCTGTCTGTGGCACTGTTGTGGTGCCTCAAATTGCCCAGGAGCCATGGATTCCCTTGGTCTAGTAGGATCTGCTGGGGAGTTCCTTCCTCCCCCAGGTTTGTCAAGCTGGAGGACAGTGCTATGGGTTGGATCCTGCCTAGGCAGGCTGTGGGCCTGCTCCTTGGAAGCCTCCTCTCCAAATCACTCTCAGGGTGCTGAGGGGAGCAGGAGCAGCCAGTGGTGCTGGGGTTCATTCTGTTTCCTCCCTCCTAGCTGGCTCCTGCCGCAGTGCCGCTCCCGCAAACCCTCAGGTCTGGGAAGGCAGAGTTCAGGTCTGGGCAAGCAACCTCTGCTTATCTGCCAGAGCTGCCCGCAGGCTGCATCTCCTCCTGGCTCTGTCCCACCCTGCACTGCTCCCCAGCACCCAGCAGTGCTGGATCTGTCCCAGAGCCACACTGGGCTGGGGTAAAGCAGGGCTAGGGGCCAGCTGAGGGCTCACTGAGCCAAGTCAGGGTGGTTGTACCCTGGACAGGGTGGGTTGCAGAGCTGTTCCATTACAAAAAGTTGGGGTGATCTGAGGTCACTCATCCTCCTGCCCTCTCTTTTATTAATAAAGCTTCTGCAACCCTTGGGGCAGGGGGGAGGGGGAGGGGGTGGGGCTGACGATGCTGCCCCATGCTGGGCTGGGTGCAGGGATGAGGTGGGTGGCAATGGAACACTACAGAAGGCACCAGCCCCTATGTTCCTTCCCCGCTTACTCCAGGAATCTGGGGAGGCAGCCACACCTGACTCTGCACCCAGGCTCGATGGGGAAGCCTGTGTGGATTCTTTAATGCCTTATAGGGCCATATTCCCTGAGCCTGCAGCCTTGGTGGAGGGTAGCATGGCAGTGCTGTGGGTGCCCTGGGACAGAAAGGGGCCTTGTCCAGGTTCCCCAATCAGGGTGCAGGTGAGCAGGTACCTCTGCAGGCAGACAGGGGTGCATCCCTGCTGCCCAGTCCCCTGGGTACACCAAGTCTGCATGTGTCACCTCGTGCCCCGCTTGATCCTGCTCAGCCCCCACTGGCCTGGTGTCCCCAGCTTGTCTAACTGTTGAGATAGGACTCAACAGCTGGCTGCTTGTTGGCACTTGGACATCACTCTGCACTGAGCATCTTTTGGGGGACAGACCTTGGGGGGCAAGATTGGGGGACCCCTGCTTGCCATCCTCAGGGCTGAACCGAAGGGGCTGGTGGGTGATTTTTTTGGGAGGGAGGTGTGACAGTGCAGCCAAGCCTAAAATTCTGGTGGCAGGTGACGATTTGAGTGTGTGTGGCGCTCTCGGTGCCCCCCACAGGGGACGGAGCAGTCCTTTCCTGCCCGCTTCCCCTTGCTCTCATCCCCGCCGCCCCGAGTGATTGGGAGGGGGTGGGTGTCGGGGCCGGGCCAGGGCGTGCCGGGGCGGGCCAGGGGCGGTCGGATGTCGGAGCCCTATAAACGCTCGGTGCCACCGTCGGCCCCAGGAGCGGCGGCGGGATGCGGGTGCTGGTGCCAGTGTGGGTGTGCTCGCTGGGGGCTGCGCTGCTGGCGGCGGGGCGCAGCTTGCCCCGGCTCCGCCTGCCCTACCGCGGTGAGCCGGGCCGGGGGCACCTGTTGCGGGCGGGGGCGGGGGACGTGGGGTTCGGGGAGTCCTCACGACACAGCGATGTTTTCCGCCCCGCCATGGGGTCCGGGTGGGGGGCTTGGGGAGCCTCAGCGGAGAGCGCTGCGCCCTAAGTAGGGGGTTAAGATTTTTTTTTGCGGGGAACACCTTGCGCTGGAGGCTCGGTTTGGGCCGAGGTTTCGGTACGTGGCTACTCTGCACCCCCACATCCCCATGCGGGTCGGGGGGGGGGGGGGGGGAGGGCTACGAAGAGGAGAAGGCAGGGGGAAGAACCGGGTGATGAGGCAGGGGGATGCGCCGCCGGGCCCTTTGCGTCCCACCAGGGCTCGTCTCCCTGGCGTGGGCATCACCGTGGGTGAGCAGCATCCTGCCCACTCCCGAGCTGCCCGACAGGTTCCCCGGGTGCTGCTCAGCCCTGGCACCCTCCGAGCCCCGCCGCCCTGCAGTGCTGTGGTGCCCGAGAGGCATGGGGTGCTGCACTGGCAGAGCCTGGCTTTCGTTAAGACTCTGCCTGTAAGCCTGCTCTGGCTTGCTCCATCTCCTGCTCCGCCAGCTTAATCCAGGGGCTGCTTCCAGCCAAACTTAACAGAGGAGTCTGGAGAGCACAAATTTCTTGCATTTTTTTTTCCCCCCCTAAAAGCAATGAACCTGCTCTGAAAACTTAACATGAACCGAATAATATCTGCCCCCTCCCCAGAGAGAGGCAGTCCTGCTCTCAGAGAGCCCTGGGAGCCGTGGAGCGTGCCCCTGCTCCGGGGGAAAGCTGCCTGGGTTGGGATCCCCTGGCTCTGGGGCACGGGACAGCTCTGTCCCTGTCTCTGTTCCGGGGCAAAGTGGGTGGCTTTGAGGGCTCCCTCCCTGCTGAAAGGGGGAAACGGAGACACACAGTGGCCCCGCTTACCTTGGGAAGCAGCGGGATGGCCCCTGGCTCTGCCCCGTGGTGGGACCTGGTGTGCTCAGGTTGGGCTCGGCAGCAGGGTCAGGACATTCGGGGGGGCCAGCAGAGCTTGGTCGTGGGGCTTAGGGTCTGGCTGAGTGTCTGATCCACTCCAGCCCAAAGTGCGTTCCTCAGGTGTGAGGTGCTCCGCAGGGCTGGGTGGGCTCCTCAGCCTCCCGTGGGGAGCGAGCAACCCTTTGGAGCTTCCCCCCCACCCCTCCTTAAGCTGATTATTCTGTTCCTCTTCCAAATTTGAAACAGAAAAACTGAAATTTCCCATGAAACAAATTCTGCCACCGCCTTCTCCCTGGGGGGAAGGAAAAGAAAATTAAGATTTCAATTAAAACCATTAGAAGCCTCTGAAATGAAAACTGGATGAACTAAGGCTGCTTGTGCTTAGCTCATCTGCCTGGGCTGTGCATGGCTGGTGGCTCCGGGACAATGTTTAGGAGGAGAAGGCATCCTGCTGTGGGTGCAGGGCTGTCTGTGTCCCCAGTGCTCCCTCTCACTTCAAGATGCTCTTTTCCTTCTGCTTTTGACTTCTAGCAGTGGCAGAGGGGAAAGAGCCTTTTGCTTCTGCATGGACTGGGAGCATCGCAGCCCAGTCCCCTCCAGGGACCCCTGAGCTTGGTGGCTGGCTCCTGTGGGACCTTTTGTCTGGGGAGAAAAGGGGTTCTGGGGATGGGTGGGGCATAGCAAGGTGCTGCTCGCTGGGAAGATGAAGTCGAGGTAGGAGAAGGAGCCCTGGGCTGGTGTAATCTGAGGCGCAGGAGGAATTTGCCTGGGCTGGGGGAGAAGGGGAAGCCTGGTCTGAAACAATAAAAGGAGCTCAGTGACTTTATCAATGTTATTCTGAGCTGGGAAAATATTATTGCAGGGCAAGAATAGAAGGAGATGACAGTGTTTTCCTGGGCTGAGCCTGGCCATACAGGAGGACACAAGATGCTGGGAGGACATGGGGAGTAGGGTACCCCCCTGGGAGATGAGGCTGGAGGGGCCCTCAGTGCCTGGTACCAGTTCTGCTTGCAGGCATCGGGGTCTTCCCAGTGGGGATGGATCCGTTGGGGCTGTATCCCTCTGTGCCACCAGCATCACCAGTTAGGACACTTGAGCAACTTGGCAGGGATGGGAGCTGTGTGTGATGGGGTGGAGGTGGCTGTGTCCTTCTCTCCAGGGATGGATATTGACTCCTTTGCAGGTCCCAGAGGAAGCATTTTTCATGAGGATGGGGGCACTGTGCAGCTGGCCACCTCCTTGCTGGAGGTGCCTCCAGCAAGAGCAAGGTTTAGTACCCCAGTGTCCTGGGCTGCTGGCATCTAGGATTGTCTCAGCATCCCCTCCCTGGGGACATGTGTGGGGGATGTTTGAGCTGGGGGTTTCCCTGAGGACAGCAATGGAGGCTGGCAGCCTTCTCTGGTGCAGGGTGTCTGGGGACAAGACTGTGCTCATCAATGGCTCTTTGTCCTCCTCCTCCTCCTCCACACAGTGGTCATGGTTATCTGGCTTGGGGTCGAGGCGGTCGCTGAGACAGTTTCAGAGCCCAGTGAAGCTGGGCTGCTCCCTCTTGCCCTCTTCCTCTGCAGCAGCTGGGTGGGTGCCATCATGCTGGGGTTTTTGGCTTGCTAACCCTGAAAATAACTTCCCACTGGGAACCAGTCACAGCAGTGCCACTGTGAGGGTCCTCTCAGCATCCCATAGGTTACAGGCTTGGATCTGCTTTGAGAGCTTTGACCATCAGACTCTGTGGCTTTGGGATGTGATGTCCACCCAAGGGACACAGTGTCCCCATGCTGGTGCCCCTCCTCAAGTACAATCCTAGTGCCATGGTGGGGAGATCTCTGAAATCTGGTGGTGGCAGTGGTGGACTTTGTGCGCTGGTTTCCCCATGGTCCTGGCTGGGTGCCTGCTATTGTGTCCCTGGCTGGCACTGGAGGGAGGCTGGACCTGCTTTCCACCCACGCCATGTCCACACTTGCCACCCTCCTGGGCCATGGGAGCTCAGCCTGCAGCTGAGGACACGGCACAACATACTGCAGCATGGCTGCTGAAGGAGCCCAGAGTGGTTCAGCTGAGCTTTGCTGGGGGCGAACTTGCCTGGGACCCTGCTACCAGCTGGCTCTCTACCTTTGGCCTTGGCTGGAGGAGAGCACACCACCATGGGCAGGGTGAGGCCTCTGGGAAGGTATGGAGATGGATGCTGCAGCCTGCAGCTCTGAGACCAGCTCATCTGCTGGCCCTGGCACGACTCTACAATACTCAGAACCAGCAGCCTGGGGGAACCCTCCTACCTTTGCCCCCATTGCAGCCCTCCAGTTGCCCCTTGGAAGAGCCCTTAGTGACGGTCTAAGTGTCCTTTCATGTTTCTAAGTGGGTGTGGAGGGTGTTCAGATGCTGGGAGCCCACATGGCACCTGTGGTTGTGTTGCCCCTCTCTGCTTCTCCTCCCCTTGATGCCCCTTCGCTGCACCCTCTCATGGCTGGGTGGTGGGGCTCCTAGGGCTGCAAGAGGACACAGCTGTGGGATATTATCCATCACTTTTCCCTCTTGTCCTTGCATTGGGTGACAGCTTGAGGTCCTGGGGCTGTGCTCTCCTGGCAAGGTGGGTTGTAGGATGGCACCTCAGCTTGGGCAGCAAGTGTACAGGGCATCAGGATGTCCTTCAAGCTCAATACAAGCACTTGTGGCTGTGTCTGGGGGACACACATTTTGGGTGCATGGTGCATACGATATCCTGCAGGTCTCTGGGGATGGGATCAATTCTGATAGTTCTCTCCCACCTTGACAGAGCTTGTGGGCACCAACCGCTCGGTCCTCTTCTTCGGCCACCGAGGCGTCCTGGGCTTCCGCTCCCTCTACCTGGATGAGTATCGTGACCGGCTCTTCATTGGAGGGAAGGATGTGCTCTACTCTCTGCTCCTGGACAGGACCACTGAGGATGTCAGGGAGGTGAGCTGTGTTCTCCTGAGCACCACAAAGTCTCTGTCCCTACCCTGGCTTCTGTGCATTCCTCACCCCTCTGTGTGGGCAATGCCAGGAAAAGTCATCCCAAAGCAAGGCCTGCCCTGGGAATGTCCTCATTCCAAGTGCCCTAAAATGCATCCAACAACTTGCCTGGCAAGGGTGGGCTGGTCATGGGGCTCAGAGGCCCGTTAGTCAGGGGTTGGACTAGATGATCTCTGGAGGTCCCTTCCAACCCCTAACACCCTGTGATCCTGTGAGTTATAGTTGGCAGCCTAGGAGACTGGTGGCAGAGCCTACACATGATTCCCCTGGGTACTAAGCAGGGTTTGGGACTTGAACTCTCCTAAAAGGCTGCCACTGGGAGAGCCAGTGCACTCCCTCCCCACCTGGGCATCCCCTTTGTGGGCCAAATACGTAGCTGAAAGCCTGCAGAGACGAGGAGCCAAAAGGATCCATCACTGCAATGAACTGCATCAGAGCTCAGCTGGCAAAGCCCCCAGACCTCTCCTGGATCCTTGGTGGGAGAGCTGATGGACCAGAGGGAAAATGCTGGATGGTAGCTCCCCTCCACCTTCACCCTCTCCTTTTCAACTTCTTGTTTTTTTAAACATGGCTCTGAGACACTTCTAGCTGAAGAAAGTGGAGAAGGAAATGAAGTGCCCCTTAGTGTGCTGGGTCACTGCAGTGGGGTCAAGGGCTTGTGTACCTAAGCTGGCCTTTGTCTGAGAGCCTCTGAAGGTGGTGGGGCATTTGGACTCCATTGCTCCCTGCTGTCCCCCAGTGCCCCTTCCCCAAGCTACCCTTAATTTCACCTCCTTCCAGGGCAGTTCTGGCCATCCCCAGTGTGACTATCCAAAACCAGCCTGGCTGTGGGCTGTGACAGCCAAGGTGCATCTCCCCAGGAGGAAGGATCTGCCTTGGGTCACAGGGTGGGAGCCCTGGGCTGGGTGGGCTCTGGGAAGCTGTTCATGGCTCTCTCTGTACCTCTCCATCCACATGCCATCAGAAGCCCGGGGATGTGTATCTCCAAGGCTGGGTACCTTCTGTCCCCCCTCCCTACTCCAATAGGTTTTTTGTGTTTCAGATCTACTGGCCACCCCTCCCTGGGCAGACAGAGGAGTGTTTTCGGAAGGGCAAGGACGCAGGGGTGAGTCTTGCCTCATGTGTGCTCTGAGCTGGCTCCCCTGGTGCTGGGGCTGTGCCTGCTGGGGATGGCCTGGGGCAGAGCAAAGCAGATTCTGGTATGTGAGGGAAACGGAGGCAGGGAGTTGGTGACTAGGCCTGGCCATGCTGGATGCTTGCTCTGGGCTCTGGAAATCCCATCTTCAGGGCTCTGCTCAGCCCTGCAGCACAGGGCAGTGGCCAGCCTGCCCCAAATGTGGCTGCACTGAGCGAACAGGGATGGCTGGGCTCCGAGACTGAGCTCAGAGGGACCAAAAGCCCAGTACTGGGCTCCAGACCCCGGTGACATTGGCCTGTCCTGGCAAGTCCCAGTGGTGGGAAACATGTTAACTTGAGCTCACTGCCCAAACCTTATCTATCTTTGCATCCCCCTGCCCTGACATGACGTAGGGCCATGGTGAGGACAAGGTCCCCATGGCTCTCCTGGCCCAGACGAATTGCTCCCAGGAGTCCCTGTCCTGCTCCACGTGTTTATTTTACAAGCTCTCACCGACAGACACAAGCCAGGGCAGGCTCAACTTTTTATTTTTCTTGAAAATAGATGATTTTTTTTTTTAACTTGCTATTTTAGAGGCTCTTTGCAAAGAGAAAATAAACAGCAGGGAGTCTGGGAACCCCTGGAGCAGCTCCGTGGCGGTGTTCCCAGCAGATGAGGGGCCTCATGTCCTACTCAGGGGGGATGACAGGGGGCCAGCAGGGCTGGCACTGGGTGGGGGGGTTGCCTCTGAGCTAACGGGGGGTCTGCCCAGTCGGGACAGGGGCCCTTTTCCCGTGGGAAACACCAGGAGGGGCCGCTCAAGGTCAGAGGCGGCAGGGCTGCAGCCCTGGGGGTGCCATTGTTACTGGTCCTGCGTAGAAGGGGACAAGCCCACACGGTAGCGGTCGGAGCTGTCCCGCAGGCAGCCGAGGATGCCCACGGGCATCCGTCTCCGACTCCCGCGTTTCCTCCTTTTGTTTCCTCCCCGGTGAGCAGGAACGTGATGGGGAAGGACGTTCCTGTATCTGGTCACGTCCTGGGCGCTAGGTAGAGAAAGAGTTCCCAGGGATCTGGGGCTGGGTGTGGGAGCTGCCACCAGGATCTTGCTGGGCTGATGACCTTGCACCCCCTGGCTTGTGTGGGCTGTGTGATGGGGCGTGCACACAGGTGCCCACAAGGCAGGAGATGCCCAGGTTCTGGCTGGACCATGCATTGTTCCCCTTGGCAGCAGGAGGACCAGTAAAAAGCCCTGTCCTTCTGCAGTGGGCAGATGAAGTCTATGCAAGCCCTGTCAGTGGGTGCAAGCTGCCACCTTGCCACCTTGGCAGGGGGGTGAAGGCAGAGAGTCTAGGGCGCAGCCAGGCCCAGGGCTGGGGCTCACCTGTTGTTGGAGGGCCCCAGGAAGAGGCAGGGAACTGGGCGTTGACAAGGCACTGAGACCTCTGCAACCCTGCCCTGCTGTCCCCTCCAGACTGACTGTGCCAACTACATCCGGGTGCTGCACCCCTACAACCGGACACACTTGCTGGCCTGCGGGACAGGAGCCTTCCATCCTGTCTGTGCCTTTGTTTACGTGGGGCACCGTGGCGAGGTAGGTCACACTGTGGTGGGTGCCTGTCCTGAGCACCTCTGGAGGGGATCCTCTGGGGAGATAGACCCTCATAGTCTTCCTCCTGAGTGGGGATCTTCAGGACTGTGTGGGGATGTGGGATGTAGTGTTTGCCCCATGCTGAATACTGGGTGTTTGTGTCAGGAACCAGCTCCCTCTTGCCTCTTTGGCCTTCTAATTCCCTCTCCCCAGCTCCCCCACCTTTGTGGCCTGGCATCACCTTCCCTGACATCCTCTGGGGGTTGTGGCGTGGGTGGTGTTTTTTCCTCTCCCAGCTAATAAGTCAGGTGGAAAGGCAGGGCTCCCTCTTTGCAGCAGGAAGAAGCCCTGCCCATGCCACAGTGCTTGCAGCCAGGCTGACTGGCAAGTGGTGGGTCTGGTGGGTCCCTCCAGCTGCTGCATATCTTCGTGCCTCAAAAAGCATGGGCTCTGTGCAGACAGTCCCTTTGGGAGCACTGGGGCTGCGGGTGCCAGACCCTGTATGCCAGCAGGCCCCATTGCCAGGGAACGGTGTGGGGCTCACTGCCCGCTCCCTGCCACTCCCCCTCACGCAGCACGCCTTCAGCCTGGACCCTGTCAGCGTGGAATCTGGCCGGGGCAGGTGCCCGCACGAGCCCGGCCGAGCTTTCGCCAGCACCGTCATCGGTGAGTTGTCTTCCTCGGGGACCTGAGAGCCTTCGGGACACCAGGACCGGGGCCAGTCCCTGTGCCAGCCAGGGCTGACTCCCGGCCCCGTGGGGGGTGTTTGTGCCAGGCGGGGAGCTGTACGCTGGCCTCACCGCAGATTTCCTGGGCCGTGATCCTGGCATCTTCCGCAGCACAGGGACGCGCTCCGCCCTGCGCACCGAGGTGGACCAGAGCCTGCTCAGTGGTACCAGCTCCCTTCTGACCCTCCATCCCCCCAAGAAGGGCTACTGCTGGGGACCACGAACCTTGCGGTAGCCTGCTGGTATAAGCAGGTCAAGACACTGGGGCAGCAGTGTCTTGGGGGCGTCCTCCTGGCCAGCCTCCAGCCCCAGTGTGGTGTGGGATTGCAAAGGTGGTGGCGATGCCCTCTCACACCACCGGATGTGGTGGGTGGCTCTTCCTCATAGACCCCAAGTTTGTGGCAGCCCACCTGATCCCAGACAACAATGACCGGGACAACGACAAAGCCTACTTCTTCTTCACGGAGAAGGTGGTGGAAGTAGACAGCAAGGAGCCCGCCATCGTCAGCCGGGTGGCACGGGTCTGCGTGGTAAGATGCTGGTGGGGACCACAGGGGACAGGGTTGTGCCAAGTCACAGAATTGGCCCTGATACTCCCTGCTCTGATGCAGAATGATGCTGGTGGCCAGAGGGTGCTAGTCAACAAGTGGAGTACCTTCAACAAAGCCCGTCTGCTGTGCTCCGTGCCCGGTCCTGGTGGCATTGACACCCACTTTGATGAGCTGGGTAAGAAGTGCATGGAGCTGGGGACCTCAGCAGGGCAGATCCCTTAGTTGGTGGCTTCAGGAAGCCCTTGGGCTTCCAGGAGAAACCCCATGTTTTCATCTCCAGAGGATGTCTTCTTGCTGAGGACCAAAGATGGAAAGAGCCCAGAAATCTATGCCCTCTTCAGCACTGTCAGGTGGGTGGTTCAGCTCTAGCCTCTGGGGACATGCAGCTACAGCTGCCCATGACCTGCCCTGTTACTGTCACCATGTGGCTGCTGGCTGCTCCCCAACCTCTGCCAGGTCTGCTCTGGTCTGTATGGAGATGTTGGTGCTCCCATGCCTGCCACCGATGGTGCCAGTGCTAAGCATGGCTCTGCTCATGCCATTCACCATCTCCTTTCAGCCACGTTTTCCAGGGCTCTGCTGTCTGTGTGTACCGCATGGCTGACATCCGGGAGGTCTTCAACGGGCCCTTCGCCCACCGGGAGAGCCCCCACCACCAGTGGGGTGCCTACGAGGGCAGGGTGCCCTACCCACGACCAGGCGTGGTGAGAAACGCCCAGGGGCAGGGGAGCTCTGGGTCCCCTCCTCTGATTGCTCTTCTAGGGGTGGTGGTGGGGACAGCCACTCCACCTACTCACCTGCTGGGATGAGCTCCCTATGGGATCCACCCCAGGTCAGCTGGGGTCCGAGGCCTGGCAAATGGGTTGAGAAGGTGGATCCCAAAATGTAATGCAGAGAGAGCACCAAACCAGCTCTGTGGGATGGTGGAGAGGGAAGGAGGGCTGGGTGCTAGGGTGGCTGCGCTGAGCTGGTGCCCTCTCACCCCCGCAGTGTCCCAGCAAGACGACCAACCAGCCCCGGCGGCAGTATGGCACCACCAAGGACTTCCCCGACGAGGTGCTGCACTTTGCCCGTGCTCACCCCCTCATGTACCAGCCTGTGCACCCCTGGCACCGCCGGCCCCTCCTGCTGAAGACCGACCTGCCCCACCGCCTGCGCCAGCTCGTGGTGGACAGGGTGGAGGCTGAGGATGGGCAGCACGATGTCCTCTTCCTTGGGACGGGTGAGTGGCAGATGCAGCATGCAGGGAGGAGCCCCAGCACTGGTGCTACTGGTGGGCATGCTGCTGGCACGCAGAGGAAAGGGTGCTCACACCTCCATCCTCCTCCCTGCAGATGCTGGCTCAGTGCTGAAGGTGGTGGTCCTGCAAAAGACAAGCTCAGCTGCAACTGAGGAAGTTGTCCTAGAGGAGCTGCAGGTTTTTAAGGTGCTACTTTTAAGGAGGAGGGGCAATGGGGTGGGTTCATGCTGGGGGACCCACATGGGGATGGAGGCTCTGGGCTATCACTGCACTGTTGGGCACTGGGAGGTCGCAGGGCTGTGTGGGCAGAGAGTTCCTAGGAGTGTGTTCATGCTCCCCAGGAACACTGGTGGTCCCTCCCCAGTGCCCTGGCATCTCTGAGTGGGCTGAGCTCTCAGTGGCAAGGTTTTCACCACCCTCCCATCTGCTCTGTTCCCCTGCAGAAGCCTGTGCCCATCACCCAGATGGAGATATCTGTCAAGCGTGTGAGTACAGACATAGCTCTGCCATGGGGCTGGGGACAGGGCAGGTGGCCAGGAGGCACTGAGCTGCTGTCACCAGCCTCCCAAAGCCCACAAGGTGCTTCCTGTGGGAGGCTCCCCTGAGTGCTGCCAGCAACATCATCTTAGTGCTGTTCCCTCAGCAAACGCTCTATGTGGGATCTAGCCTGGGGGTGGCCCAGGTACGGCTGCACCAGTGTGAGACCTATGGCACAGCTTGTGCTGAATGCTGCCTGGCCAGGGATCCCTACTGCACCTGGGATGGCACTGCCTGCACTCACCACCAGCCTTCTGGCAAGCGCCGACATCGCCGCCAGGACATCCGCCACGGCAACCCTGTGCACCAATGTCTGGACCAGAACCTGACTGGTGAGGGACTATGGTGCCCACAGGGCTGAGGGGCTCATCTGAATGCTCTGAGATGTCCTGGCCTCCAAAGCCCTTGGCATCCAGAGGGGCTTGCAGCCATCCCAGGTGGGCTGACACGCTTGAGTCCTTGTCTGTAGACTGTGGGGGGCCCCAAGAGAAGGTGGGTGCTGCTGGATCTGGGCTCTGTTCCCATGGAGAAGGGGACTGAAGCCAGATGTTGGCTGAGGGGTGTTGGTAACTGGGTGTGCAGAAGCCTGGCTTTGCCCTCCCTGTGAGCCTGTGTCTGTCTTTGCCCCAGTGGATGACTTTGAGAGCGTGGAGGAGAAGGTGCTTTACGGGGCAGAGGACAACAGCACCTTCCTGGAGTGTGTGCCTCGGTCCCCACAGGCCAGCGTGCAGTGGTTTGTCCAGAGGCCCCCCGATGAGCAGCGGAACGAGGTGAGGCTTCCCCACACCTGCCTTGCACCCCACAGCAGGGACATGGGGCTGGACCCAGCCTCCCCTCCCAACCCCGCGATCACCACCAGGTGAAGACGGACGAGCGGATCCTGCAGACGGAGCAAGGGCTGCTCTTCCGCCGGCTGCAGCGCCATGACGCTGGAATCTACTACTGCAAAACCCTGGAGCATGGCTTCACCCAGACAGTGGCCAAGACAGCCTTGGAGGTGCTCACCAGCGAGCAGCTGGCACACTCCTTCCCCCAGGAGTGGGGGCACAAGTCCCCATACCTGCCTTGCCCTGAACTCTGGCTGACACCACAGGTTCCCAAAACCTGGTACAAGGACATCATGCACCTCATCAGCTCCCAAAGCCCGCGGCGGGTGGAGGAGTACTGTGCCCGTCTCTGGTGTGGCAGCAGCCGCCCCCACCACCGCAAGAGCAAGCTGGCCCAGGGCAAACATGGCCTGGGCAGCGTGGATGTGGCCAAGAAGGCAAGGATGGCCAAACCCCACAGCGAGAGAAAGCGTGTGCCGCGGCAAGCCACAGCCACTTAGGGAGGGCAGGCTGCTGGACATGGGCTGGCCGCGGGTGAGGACCGCTGGCAGCCCAGGGGGCCTCTTGCCCTGTCTGGTGGCTTGCAGTGGCATCAGCTTGCTCCTCTCAGCCATGGTGGATGGGATGCCAAGGCCAGCTCCTGGGCAGGTCCCAGTCACCCCCTGTGGCTGCAGGGCTGCCTCCAAAATAGGTGGCATGGGGAGAGGCGTTGTCCACCCTCCTTGCTCTTGCTGGGTGCTGTGGTGGGTGCAGGGCCACGGCCATAGGCCAGGTTGGGGCTTGGCAGATGAAGTGCCACTCCTGAGCCATCACCACAGGGAGCTTGCCCACTGGCTTTCTCCACAAATATAGGGGCCAAGCACGGGGAGTGGCTGATGGCTCCAGGCTCCTTCTGTGCCAGCATGGGGCCTGGGAAAGATGATGCCTTCTCTCATGGTGGGAAAAAACAACACCCCACACCTCTGTGCCCAGCATGAGCCCCATCATCTACTTCAATAAGGGAGCTGGAGCTGTGCTGTGCCAGCCAGGGTGGGTCCTGGGAATGAGGGCTCCTTCCAACTTTCCCTGTGGCACCAGGATACGCTCAGCAGAGCCAGCCTGTGTCTAGGTGCAGTTCCCTCATTTCCCCTCCCACCAGCCACAGACCGTTTTAGGGCTGGGCAGGGTCAGGGAAGAAAGCAAAAGGCTGTTAAGATTGGCTCCTAGGTAAACACAGGACAGGCATTGATCCCACCGCTGTCAGTATGCCCAGGCGCAAGTGGGAACGTACAGAAGGTGACCCCAGCAGTCAGGGGGGACTGCACTCCAACCCAGGCGCGTTTCTGGTGGTTGGTGACCCTGTGGGTGTGAGTGGAACAAAGCTGGTTTGGGGAAGCTTGATTGTGGCTGGGGAAGTTAAACCCAGGGCCTCTCACAAGGGCAGGAGCTGGGGGTAGGTGTGTGGAGAGCACCCACACGCTGCCAGCAAGGTGCTCGCTTGCTTTCCTCACCCGACGTGAGCTCACTCACGGTCAGCCTGCAGTGATAATGATCTCCCCCTTCCGGAGGCAGGGCAGCCCCACACAATGGTGTGAACCGCGGCCCTGCCGGCACAGGCATTGTTCGGAAGCAAAGGAACGGGAAAGAATAAGCATAATAATAATAATTAAAGCCCCTAAATAGATCGCACAGAGCCAGGTCATGATCTCATCGCTCCTCCCCCGTGTGAGTGTTCGTGCTGCAGCAGCAGAACACCGCGGCCCACTGCAGAAACCTTGATGGGAGCAAAGTCCCTGGCAGCACTGCCCTGCCCACAGCACACCTGTGGTGATGAGCGGTGGATCCCTACCCTCTCCTCCAACTGCCGGTCTCACTGCCCCCACCCCCCCACTAACTCAGGGTGTCTGCTGGTGGGGGGGGACAAGCTGAAGGGGGGAGGCTGGGACACATCCCACTGGGAGGGGAGCAGAGCCAGTAACACGAATTCATAGACCAGACTGAAGCCAAGCAAGTGGATTTGGTTAATTGCAGACCTGGGGGGCACAGAACAACAAGCAACAAGTAGAGACAAGGAGGGGCCCGGATGAAGAACCAGAAGCCTGATTCCCTCAGGGCCTGGATTTAATGGCTGTGAAGCAGTCGCAATGGACCACACCAGTGAAAGCCCTGCACTTTATTGCCTCTGAGCAACCTCCTGTGCACTGCAGAGCAGGGACTGGACTGCCTTTGCTGCTGGGAGGCAGCGAAAGCAGGTCTTGGGGCCTTCTGCTGTGCACAGGACCTGACCCAAGCTGGGCTGTGACAAGTGCTGGAGGTGACTCCAGTGTTTCAGACTGAGCAGGAACAAAGACTAGAAGAAAATATGCTCTGCTACCTCAGGGATTTGCTAGGAGGGACAGACCCAAAAGGGTCTAGTAAATCCCTGTGGTAGCAGAGCCTGGGTACCTCCTGGTCAGGTTTACATGAGTGAAGCTGGAGCAGGATGGCTTTTGTCAGGCATGCAAGCAGGTTTCTGCATGACTCACGTTCCAGCCTTATCTCTCACAATAGGCAGCCATGAGAAGCAATCTGGGTCCCTAGACATTTCCAGGGGCTAAATGAATGAACACATCCTCACCCAGGCTGGGAAGTGGAAGGAGACAATTTTGTTGGGCAAATACATCCCTGCTGCCTGCTGGCCTCCTCTGCATGAGGGGAACAATCCCTACCTGGCTTTTGTTGCTGCTGGCCAAGCTCTGTCCCAGGGCTGGGAGCAGGGTGAGGGGAGCGCTGGGGGGATGGGGTGTGCGTGGGAACAGACACAGAACAAAGCTGGGCAGGGGGACAGGCGCAGCCAGATACAGCTTCTATTTTTAGCCCATTTCCTAAGGAAATGCAGCACAGGGGCGCCTGCTCACCCTGGGAGCCTCCCAGCCTCCGAGGTGGCCTAAGTGGAGCTACTGGTAGAGTCAGGGCTGGTACAGCTGGCTCCAGCCTCCCCAGGAGCCCTCACACCTCAACATGGTACAGACTAGCCCCTGACGATAGGCTTAGTTCTAGCTCCAGGCCTGTGTCCCTCACAACAGGTCCTGGCCCAGTTCCACCACTGTCTTCTTCGTAACAGGTCCTAGCACAGTGCCAGACCCAGGTGCCTCCTGATAAGCCCAGACCCATTTCCACACGCGGGTCTTTCACGACAGGTCCATGCTCAGTGCCATGCCCAGCTGCCCAACGCCAGGCCTCACGGGGAGGCCCAGGCCCGACGCTCGCCACACTCCGCTTCCAGGGTACGAAGGCGCAGGGCGGGGCAGGAGACGCCGCGGGCTCCCCCCGCGGGACCTTCGCGGCGCCGCCACGCCCCCGGGGCCCGATGTGGCGCGGCGCGCGTGACGTCACGCGCTGTCGCGCAGCGCTGACGTAGTGAGGCGGGCGACGGCGGGGCCGGGAATTGGGGGGGTGGCGGAGCCGGACATGGCGGCGCGGCCTGGCCCGCGGGAAGATGAATAAAGGCTGGCTGGAGCTGGAGAGCGACCCCGGTGAGCTGCGGGGAGGCGCCAGGGCGGGAGACGGGGCCGCGGCTCTAAGGGACAGGCCGGGGGTGGGGCCTACGGAATGCAGGCCTAGAGTAGGGGCGCGGGGGGATAGGGTTCGTGGGAATGCGTGGGAAGGGAATGAGGACTTGTTAGGGAGAACGGGGGGAGGAGGGCCTGTGGTGGAGAAGCTGCTGAGGAAGCCTTTAGGGGTGCGGGCGGAGGGTTGGCACGCCAGGCGAAGCTGTGGAGGTTTGTGGGGCCGGGAGCAGTGTGGGCCCTGAGGGGAAGGGGTCTCCGCAGCATTGCGGTGAGTGGGGTTAGGGAGAGGTTATGGGGGTGTAGGACAAAGAGAAAAGGGATCAGGAGGATGGGTCTGTGTGGGATGAAGGCAGGGATGGGCTGCAGGAGCACTGTGGAGGCTCGGAGTGGAGCCTGGGCTCTGTAGCCCTTACACACAGAGACTGAGGTTCCCCAGACACCTCTCCGTGTGTGAGCTGATAAACTCAAGGCTCTCTGTGGAAGACATCTGAAGGCCACGAGGGTGCAGCATGAAGCATTCTTGTGGTTTGCAAATACACTCCAAAATATCACTGAAATCCAGGGAGAGGTGTGTGTATGGATGCCCCTGCTACAGAAATAGTTCTGGCTGGTGATTTCCCCAGAGCTTTGCAGGCAACTGAGGACAACCTGTGTCATTTGGGAGCACATGAAGGTGGCATCTCTGTTCCTTGCATGTCAGATCCCATCTTTGCTTTGCAGCTGAGTAGGTAGAGCAAACTGTCTCCCCCATGTAGCCCAGGAAAGCTGCTGAAGAGCCTGGTATGGTGCCTGAGCAGCCAGAAGCAGTACTGTCATGGGCGTCCCCTTCCCACTGTACCGGAGAAGGTGGTTTCTGTGGTGGAGTCCCAGAGTTTGTTTTGTGGGTTAGGATTTGAGGGCCAAAGCCAGCACTACCTGTGGCATTGGCTGGGTGTTGATGGTCTCAGAGTTGACATAGGATGATTTGGGGCTGCCCTCTGGGAGTGTGATGGTTTGAGACTGTAAGAAAACAGCCCCTGGCATTACACTCCTCTTGCTGCACTCAGCAAAGGAGCCTGTCTGCTCTTAGTCTCCCACTCCCTCCAGGTTTCCCTGGTCTTTATCCTCTTTTCACTTGCACTTGGCAATTGCAGAAACCATTCCTGTTCTTCCCTTGCTTCATCATGACCATGCTGAAGACAGAACATTGCTCACATTCTCATACCTGCGAGGGAAGGTTGTTTGCTTGGAAGGTAAACTGCTTGGGCAGGGGCAGCTCTTGGCACACTGCAGCTGTGCAGTGTCACACATGTGGAGGTTTGGATGCAGAGGTCAGAGCTGAGATTACTGTTAGGAATGACCTCTGCATTGGGCTTGGCCTTCAACACATCCTATAAGCCACTCGGCTCTTGCCATAGGACTTTGGACTGAAAGCTCCTGATGCTTTACCACCCAGAAGGGCTGGTAGAGCCAGATGTGGGCTATGGACGTGGCTGCTGGGTGGAGGGAGGAGCCTTGGGAACCTCCAGGCTGCTGGTGTAGTGCTGTGTATGCTTGTGGACACCAGAATGTTTCTTCCACATGACCAAAGCTGGGATGGGGGTTTCATGTGTTCAGGAGTGATCACAACAGCAGGACTATGCCTTTTGTGGGCAGGGAAGTTCTATGAACTATTGAAATGAGAGAAAAACTGTGTTTGGAAGGGGACCCTGGAACTTTTTGGTCCAAAGCAGAGCTCACTTCAAAGGCAGTTCAGGTCACTCCTGGCTGTGTCCAGTTGAAGATACCCAAAAAGGAGATTTCTGTGCCCCAGGCCCAGGGCTGACCACTGGCAATAA
This sequence comes from Dryobates pubescens, assembly GCF_014839835.1. NCBI lineage: Eukaryota > Metazoa > Chordata > Aves > Piciformes > Picidae > Dryobates > Dryobates pubescens. Next base: position 62,565,217 of record NC_071612.1, read on the forward strand.
GGAATTATTTTTTGCTGGGTGAAGAGTCAGAGTTTCTCTTGCTGCAGCTTGTTTCCCTCACTTCATGTTCTTTCATGGTGTGCTTGGAGAAGTTTGGCTTCATCCTCTGACTGGCAGGTCATGTTGATCAGACAGGAGGGAAACACACAATGGCTGACTTCCCATCTCCTCCTGTGCAGCCCTGCTGGCTGAAGCATGGTCCTGGAGAGCTGCTGCGGAGGTGGAGCGCTCCAGGCTGAGGCACAGCTAGCTGGGCTGTCCTGCTTGATGGTCTCCTGGTGGCTCCTGCAGGAGCAGCGCTGCTTTCAGCATTTATGGTGGCGTTTGCAAGGTCTTGCTCTGGTGCAGATGCTTCCTGGCCGCCAGGCAGAGCTTGTGACAGGCGTCACATCCCATGTCACGCATGTTTTGCTGCAGCTGTTGAAACTGGAGGGTGCACGAGTGAGGCTGTGACTTCTGCACAAGCTTTGACAGTTGAGAGACTCAAGCTGCAAACAGCAGCAACTCCTGTTTCCATCCTGGACACCATCTAGATGGGACAGGAGCTGTGGCTCTAGTGAGGACCCGAAGACCCTTGCGGTATGCAAGGATCACTTGCCCTGAGGGGTTTGCTGCAAAGGTGGCACCGACGCTGTGGCGCTGCCTGAAGTCTCTCTAGATGTCACCTGTGTGGCACAACCCTCCAGAGCATCAAAGTATTTTGAGCAAAACCATCTCCATTGGGAAGGTGCCAGGGTTTCCTGTAATGGTGCTGCACAGCAAGGAGGCTGTCACTGTTTAAAGCATGCCAGTTCCGTGGTGTGCTTCTCTTCCCACTGACAGTTTGGGAAGAAATATGTTGTTTTCTGCTAAAAACTGATGAAGAGGTTTTGCTCCTAGGAGTTTCCTCCCTGTTTTAGTCATTTTGACTTTGGTTATGGAAGCCTCTTGGGCCCTTCCTTTCTTGACTGAACCGCTTTCCATCAGGTTCCTTAAATCTGTTGCTTCCAGGGATGCTTCTCAGGATTTAATCCTTATTGATATTCCCTGGGCTTCCTCCCAGGCTTTCAGCAGCCTTTGTGTGGGAGCAAAAGCAGTGGATTTATTATTCCAGTCTCAAGCTCACTTAACTCTGCATGCAGGAGACTGAAACTGGGCTGACTGCCTTTGCTGCAGAGTACAGGCAAGGCTGCTGCTCACTTCTGATGTCTCTTTGCTGTTGTCTCTGGTTCTGTCCTGTAATGGGAATTTCGCAGTGACTGGAGACAGGCTCCTGGATTTGGTCCCCCAGGAGAGAGGGAGATGTAGATGAGGCTTTTGGCCCTGCTGCTGTGAGCTGCCTTTCCCTTTGCTGGCTGACTTCCACTGTAGGAACAGGAGTGCTCTTTTAAAGTGTCCTGTGACCTAGTCACCAAAAGCCTGCTGAGGACTCCCTGCTGCTGTTCATGGTGGGGATTTACTTCATGGCAGGTCATCAGCAGTGGGCCAGGATGCTGAAGGTGGGTCTGGCATCACTGAGCTATGGCAGGAGAGGGTTGGTTCAGATCCTCTGGAGGAAAAGGAGGATGAAAGGAGTGGAGGGGTGAAGGGAGATGGAGCACCTCTGTAGTGAGACAAAGCTCAAAAGCTCTTCTGCTAAGGAGTCATCATGATCCTGGTGCTCCTATGCTACGTTTTTTCTGTCTGCCTTGGCCAGGGACCCTATGGGAGCTCTGGGGACTGTTGGCAGCAGGTTTCCTCTCTGCTTTCTTCAGCCACAAGTAACCTGTTAGTTTTGTTCCTTTCCAGGTCTCTTCACACTCCTGGTTGAAGATTTTGGTGAGTGCAAGAAACCTTCCTGGGAAGTTGGTTCCGTTCTTCATATTACCCCATGTCCTTTCTGGTGGGCTTTACACCAGCTTCTGCTCTTTGTTTGCAGGGGTCAAGGGAGTGCAAGTTGAAGAGATTTATGATCTGCAGAGCAAATGCCAAGGGTAAGTACCAGGAGTGAAGTGTGAGTTTGGTTTAGCAGCATTGTGTCTGTGGGCTGGAGAACTTGTGGCCAGGAATTTGGTGGGGCTGGTGCAAGCTCGTTGGTCATGGAGGACAGCACTGAAACTGATGAACCAGGAGCTCCTCATCAGGCTTGGGACAGTGAGGCCCCAAACTCTCATGCCTTGAGGTCTTGTGGGGCAGGTGGGGAGCATACTTCAAGGGAGTAATCTCTCCCTGTGGAGAGGTGCAGTGCCACACAGGTACTTGTAGTGTGGATTTTCTCCTTTAGTGCTTTGAAGTACCTTTGAGACTCTCACTGTCTTAAAAGCCGTTGTCTGAACTCCTCTTGCAATGAATACAACTTACATTGAAAAGGAGGAGTCATTTGGTGGTCAGTCAGTGTCCAGAGGTGAATTTTGTCTCCTGTTTCTGTCTTGAGCATCTTAAGACCTGTCAAACCCCAACGTTTTCACGCTTTATTGTTGTCTGAGAGCAGAGCATCAGCCTGCGTAATGCGAACTGAGGAAGCAGGGCTGATTGCTTCCAGAAGGCTGGGACTGGTGATTCTGCTTTTCCTCTCTCTCTTTACTCTGCCTGTGGTTTGCAACGGAAGGTTTCTGTCACTGGGCAGAGCAGCTCCACTGGTGTGGTCTCTCCAAAAGGGTGCAGCTGCTGACTTCTCTCCACAGCCCTGTGTATGGATTCATCTTCCTGTTCAAGTGGATTGAGGAGCGCAGGTCGCGCCGGAAGGTCTCTACCCTGGTGGATGAGACGTCGGTGATCGATGATGACATCGTTAATAACATGTTCTTTGCTCACCAGGTGGGCTGCAGGCGAGGGGAAAGGGGGCATGTGGGTGTCTTGTGTGACCCGCCTAAACATGAGCCAGCAGTGTGCCCAGGTGGCCAAGAGGGCCAATGGCATCCTGGCCTGCATTAGGAATGGTGTGGCCAGCAGGAGCAGGGAGGTCATTGTGCCCCTGTACTCTGCATTGGTTAGGCCACACCTTGAGTACTGTGTCCAGTTCTGGGCCCCTCAGTTTAAGAAGTACACTGAGACACTTGAAGGTGTCCAGAGAAGGGCAACGAGGCTGGGGAGAGGCCTTGAGCACAGCCCTGTGAGGAGAGGCTGAGGGAGGTGGGGTTGTTTAGCCTGGAGAAGAGGAGGCTCAGGGGTGACCTCATTGCCCTCTACTACTACCTGAAAGGTGGTTGTAGCCAGGAGGGGGTTGGTCTCTTCTCCCAGGCAACCAGCACCAGAACAAGGGGACACAGTCTCAAGCTGTGCCAGGGGAGGTTTAGACTCGAGGTGAGGAGAAAGTTCTTCACTGAGCGAGTCATTCGTCATTGGAATGTGCTGCCCAGGGAGGTGGTGGAGTCGCCGTCCCTGGAGGTGTTCAAGGGGAGATTGGACGTGGCACTTGGTGCCATGGTCTAGTTGTGAGGTCTGTTGAGACAGGTTGGACTTGATGATCCTTGGGGTCTCTTCCAACCTTAGTTATACTGTGATACTGTGACACCTCAGGGAAGCAACGTGGTACTGAGAGCCTGCACTGCTCTTGCTGGTGCTGAGGGTAGCTTCTCTTTCCTGGGAGTCTCTGCCCAGAGCTCCAGGGAGGAAATCCGGTGGGTGTTGCTCGGCTGTCTGTGGCCTGTGCTCTGCACAGATGCTCATGGGGCATACTGTGGCTTGTTAAATGAGACTGACCTCCTCCCTTCCCTTGAGAGCTAAGGTCAAGTTGCTGCTCTCACGAGTGGTTCTTGCATCATTACTTTTCAAATTGATATTGTTGTCTCTGAGGAGTCGTTGAAGGGTTGTCCTTGTTCCTGGTGGTTAAGATGGTCCTTGTGTCACCCTCCAGCTGATCCCCAATTCCTGTGCAACCCATGCCCTGCTGAGTGTCCTCCTGAACTGCAACAATGTTGACCTGGGGCCCACGCTGAGCCGCATGAAGGATTTCACCAAAGGATTCAGCCCCGAGGTAGGGCTGGAGCTGTGAATGGGTGGCACTTGTGCTCCCTTTTGCGGTGATGCTTTAACAAGCTGGCTCTTTTCCAGCCCTTTGTGGCTGCACACTGCATCAGGATTGCCTCTTCCTGCCTTGCCTTGCTCAGAGCCTTGGTGCCCTGATGCTGGGCCCAGCCCTGAGCCTTCTGTCAGGTTATTCCCTAGCCCAGGTGTGTTCTGTAAATTTGTGATCCAGTTTCCTCTCCCCTACCTTCAGACCTGCCTTGAAGTCTCTTCAGCAGGAACGGTCTGTCCTTTCCACCTTGGGTTTTACTTCTAACTCTGCAGAGCAGAGGCTGTGCCTGCAGGTTGCTCTCCCAGTCCTGTGCACGGAGGCAGGGAGTGAGGAGCCGGTTGCTGGGTGAAGCGTTTTGTTTCCCGTGGTTCTCAGTCGTTCCTTCTCCTGCTCTTTGCTGCAGAGTAAAGGCTATGCCATTGGCAACGCCCCAGAGCTGGCCAAGGCCCACAACAGCCATGCCAGGTGAGTGAGGGGGTCTCTCGCAGCTGTGTCTCACGGGAGGTGGCAGGCTCCTCACTGACCTCCTGCCCCTCGCCCTCGCAGGCCGGAGCCGCGGCACTTGCCGGAGAAGCAGAACGGCATCAGTGCCGTGCGAACCATGGAGGCCTTCCACTTTGTCAGCTACGTCCCCATCAAGGGACGGCTCTTTGAGCTGGATGGGCTGAAGGTCTACCCTATTGACCACGGTAAGAGCCTGCCTGGCCCTGCTCGTTGGCACAGTCAGACGGGCACCCTGCTACGTCCAAATGTATGTGTCATTTCCTGTTGTCAGGCAGCACTGGCTGCTGTTTGTGGAGAGTTGCTCCCATGGCCCCCAGATGGGTCCTCCATTTTGGTAGCTTGTTTTGGAGCCTGTGCCCTGGGAAGGGGTGTCTGGAAGGCAGTTATTTCTAAATGCACTGCATTGCTTTCTCCAGCCTTGCCATTTTCCTCCCCTGTTGCTCAGGTTGACAAGGTCCTTCTGCAGCTTTGAAATAACTTGGTGTTAAAGCAGAGTGTGTCCCCTCCTTGCCCTCTCCCTGTGCTAAATAATTGCTATGTGTTGAGGCCCAAGGTCCCAACACAGATCTCGACAGGCTGCTTGCATTACTCCCTCCCTTCACCACTCGACCACTCAGTTCTGTCTTTCAGACACTTATCCCCATTAGGACTTTGCTTCTGTTCTTTGGTAAGGTTCCTGCTTAATCTGCTTGGGGTACTTGAGCACGGCACCAGATCCAGTGGCAGGCGGTCCCAGCAGGATCTGGGATTTCCTTGGACTTTGTGAGCCCAGAGTCAGTGAATCTCTTGTGGTCTGCAGGGTTCCAAGCTTACCCTTCTGCCCCGCAGATAGCTCACGTTGTCCACGCAGAAAGAGAGGCAGGAGGTTCCATGTATGGGCTGACAGTGTGCTCCTTCTGGGCCCTTTCTTGTCTTGCTCCCTGGAATGTAAGGGAGCCATGAGACTGCCTGTCACAGGGACAGGAGGGTCCACTCTGTGATTTGCTGATTCCAGCTCTGTTTCCCCCCAGGGCCGTGGGCTGATGATGAGGAATGGACGGACAAAGCCAGGAGAGTAATCATGGAGCGCATCGGCCTGGCCACCGCAGGGTAATGTCCCAGGCCTGGCACAGGCAGTGCAGTCCCTGGTGAACTCTGTGATGAGTTGTGGGGGTGGGGAATGATGCTTGGGGAGAGGTGCAGGTGTGCTGCCTCCTTGCCTTCTCTTGCCTGCAGTTTGCCTGCTTTCAGAGCACAGAGAAGCTGCACTCTGTGCAATGTGGAGTCCCTCCAAATGGCTGCACAGCATGAGAGGGTCCAGATGAAATGCTGTTTAGCTTGTGTCCATAGAAGGAATGGTGGTTCTGGTTCTGTTCTGAGCCCCTTGGATGTGAGGGTGACCAAGCACTGGTGCAGGTTGCCCAGAGAAGTGGAGTCTCTGTCCTTGGAGATCCTCAAAAGCTATCTGGATATTGTCCTGGACATCTAATTGGGGTGGCCATGCTGGAGCAAGGGGTTGGAGCAGATGACCTCCACAGGTCCCTTCCTGCCTCAACCAGCTTGTGACTCTTTGAAGGGTGTTTTATGTTGTGGCTGAAGTAACCTCAGTGTGCTTCTTCAGTCAGTGTGAGACTGACTTGGGTTTAGAGGAAAAGCCTCCTGTGTGTTGGTGTTAAACACCATAGCAGGGGAGGCACTGCCTGGAAAGAGCCTGCAGGAGGTGTGCATGGTGTGGCTTGCAGCCTGTGGACCCCTCTCTGCTGGTAGATGGTCTTCCCACCCCCAGCTCATGGCTGGTGTCTGCTGTCCCTGCAGGGAGCCATACCATGACATCCGCTTCAACCTGATGGCAGTGGTGCCTGATCGGAGGATGAAGTACGAGTCCAAGCTGCACGTCCTGAAGATGAACCGCCAGACTGTGCTGGAGGCCCTGCAGCAGGTAGGGCAGCCCAGGCCCTGAGGGACTGCGAGCCTGGGGTGGGAATGAGCCCTGTTCTCGGGTACCACCCTGAGCTGCGGTGGCCTTGGGAGTTTGGGGTGTTTCTTGGCTTTGGAAAGTGCCTTCTAGAAAGAGGATATAACCAACCTCACTGCTTCAGTAGCTGCTTCAGCTACTCACCTGGGAGGTTACCCGTGGTCATTGTCAGTTGGCTGTGTAGGTGAATGCTTGGTGGCTGGCTCACTCTCATGAGTTCAGATCTTGAATGGGAGGGATGTGGTTTGTCCAGCACTCATTTTCTGTCTGTCGTTTGCCTTCAAGCTTATCCGAGTAACTCAGCCTGAGCTGATCCAGACCCAGAAGTCTCAGGAGTCTCAGCCTCCTGAAGAGGCAAAGCCAGCCAGCAGCAAGACTGCACCTCAAGACAGTACCCATGCAGGTAGAACCCCCTACCAGTGACATTGCCAGTTGTGGAGCAAGTGCAGCAGCAACAGCTGGCTGGCCTGCAGCTTGAGGAACTTTTTCTCCAAGCCCAGTTCCATTTGCACTGTGCTGGAGTGTGGCAGATGCTTTGCTGCCTGGGAGGAGTGTTGGAGGGGCGTAGAAATAGAAAATGGAAGGGCTTAAGCTTGTGGACACTGGTGACAGCTGAAAGTGGAATAGAAGGTGGGTTTGGTGGTCTGGTGGAGTAAAAGAGGATGGATAAGGGGTGGCAGAGGACATCGAGTAAAAAGTGGTGGTTCTGATCATGAAAGGCTATGCTGTGTTTGTATGGCAGAGGGCAGTGATGAGCCTGCCAGCCAGGGCCACCCTGTGGCCACACAGAGCCCGCCCAACAAATCCAAACCGGTGGCAAAGATGTCAGCAAGCACTATCAACGGGGCACCTCCAGCCAACCCCAACCCTATCGTGCAGAGGCTGCCAGCCTTCCTGGATAATCACAACTACGCCAAGTCCCCCATGCAGGTAGGCTGGAGCTCCATGCCAGCAGCTTGCCTGGCTGGAGCCAAGTCCCTCACCACCGTGGACAATGGCTGTCAGCCCTTCCCCTGCCTTGCAGCCTGTCCACCCTGGTGCTATCCCAGCCTGACCTGGCAAAAGAGGTTAATGTGGGTCAGCTGAGCAAGCAGGGAGGAGTCCTCTGTCTCTTCTCAGAAGGGGCAGGCCCCAGTGGCTGGCTGGATTGAGGCTGTGTCCACTGGGCTCTTGCTCGCCCTGTCGCTGGCAGGCCATCAGCAAGGATGTTTTGCAGGAGGAGGAAGACCTTGCGGCAGGAGTGGGTCGCAGTCGGGTCCCGGTCCGGCAGCACCAGCAGTACTCGGACGATGAGGATGACTACGACGATGATGATGAGGAAGAAGTTCGTAACACCAACTCAGCCATCAGGTGAGAGCTTGGGCTGAGGGCAGGGAGCTGATGTTTACAGAACAGCCAGTGGTGGCTCCCAGATAGAGCCTGCACCTGTGTGTGCAGCTAGAGCTGCTCTCCCCTTTGCCTGCTATTTGTGTCCATTTGCTGGATGCTGTGAAGCTCCTCTGTGGCTTTTCACAACCAGCCCTGAGATGTGGCTGCCCTAATTGTACCTGTGTATTGGCAGCAGGCTTTGGGGGACACTTATACCCCAGTGCTGACTGCTGAGTCAGCTCCTTGTGACACTGTTGGACTGCTGTGAAGGTCAGGAAGGTGGGGTCCCGGTGAGAGGCTTCTGGGGCTCCTGGAAGAAGAACAGGGGCACGCAGTGCCCTGTGCCCCCCAGCTGTGTAGGAGTACATGCAGCTGAGCACTTCAGTGGTTGGGGTGCTGCCAAAGAAGCTAGCGGAGTGGGGATGAACTAGAAATGTGTCAGGCTTTGTTTCATCCCATCAGACAGCCTGGAGTGTTGAGTGCAGAGCTGGCAGTGCCTGCAGCAAGCTTCCACTTCTTTCCACCAGCTGCTCACCTTCCCTGTGTTCCGGGCAGGTACAAAAGGAAAGGGCAGGTAAAGCAGGAGCATGTCGCAGGGCCTGCGGACGGCCAGCTCTCTGTCCTCCAGCCCAACACCATCAATGTCCTGGCTGAGAAGCTGAAGGAGTCTCAAAAGGACCTTTCCATTCCCCTGTCCATCAAGACAAGCGGCGGGGGCGCCGCCGTGGCAGTCGTCACCCACTCCCAGCCCTCTCCCACCCCCAGCAACGAGAGCACCGACACCGCCTCCGAGATCGGCAGCGCCTTCAACTCGCCGCTGCGCTCTCCCATCCGCTCGGCCAACCCCACGCGGCCCTCCAGCCCCGTCACCTCCCACATCTCCAAGGTGCTCTTCGGGGAGGAGGACGGCCTGCTGCGCGTTGACTGCATGCGCTACAACCGCGCTGTCCGGGACCTGGGGCCCGCCATCAGCACCGGCCTGCTGCACCTCACGGAGGACGGCGTGTTCTGCCCGCTGGCTCTTGCAGGTAGGTGCCTGCCAGCTTCTGGTGGGGACGGCGCAGCAGCACCCCCCGACTCTGGGAGCGGGTACCGGTCCCCGTCACGACTCCTAAAGCTTCTGTCCCCTCTGCACTGCACAGATGGGGGGAAGGGCTCCCCTGCTTCCATCAAACCTGGCGAAGAGGCCCCAGTCGTCGTCAAACTGGACGAGAAGGAGGGCAGTGAGGCCAGTGACAGCAAAGAGAAGGTGGGACTTGGCAGGACCAGTGATCACCCTGGGGGGGAAAAGTATTCTCCCAAGGTGAGTTTTGTGCTGTGGCAGCCCTGGAAAGGTGGAGCTCCCTCTGCTCACCCAGAGAGGCAGCAGCGCTGGCCGTGACCAAACCGCACGTGCACGCTGCCCCGCTCGCGTGGCACCGCAGCCCTGCCTCTGGGCATGGGGCACTGCAGCTGTTGTGCCTCCTGCCATCTCGGAGATGTTTGCCTTGGCAGTGGTCAGAGCTGCTGGTTTCCTGTGGTTGAGATGCTCTGTGTGCTGTACTTTCCTTTGGGCCAGAGGCTGGTGGGACTCTGCACCCCCCAGATCCCAGCCTGCTGGTAACAGTTCTGCCCCTCTGTGCTGTCCAGACAGAGCTAGGACCAGGCTCAGGCAGCACAAGCACATCAAGGACTCTGAAGGGAAGTTTGCTAGGAACTGTTTTGCTCAAGAGGGAAGTCTTCTGACTTTTGTTATTGAGAATAACCAGCCCCTGGGACGTTTCTCAGGCATGCATGCAACACTTCTCCATGCCCCAGAGAACCTGTGCTTGGGTCAGGCTGGGGTAGAACTCACCTGCCCTGGGACTGGCCCTCTGACTCAGAAATGCCCTGCAAATTTCTTATTTTCCCTGGCAAGTGGTGGTTTGGTTATTTTTTGCTTTGAATCCTCCTTTTCCTGGTGCAGAGAGAAACACCAGCAGCTCACCCTGCTGGCTCCTGGGCTGTGGTGGGAATCCATCTGCTCATGTTTGATCTGCAGGAGCTGCTGGCACTGCTGAAGTGTGTGGAGGCAGAGATTGCAAACTATGAGGCCTGCCTGAAGGAAGAGGTGGAAAAGAGGAAGAAGTTCAAGGTGTTTGTCAGTGCTTGTTTGCATTGCCAGATTAGCTCCCTAACGGTTTCTGTCTGGGGGGTCTTTATGTCACAGTGAAGGGAGAATGGTTCAGCTGAGAATGGTGAGGGGGAGTGCTTGGGGTCTTCTTCCCCTTACTGAACAGCCCTATGGGGCAGAGCTTCCTGGGCAGGGCTGGAAGAGGATGCTGGAGCGCTGCAGTTGCATCAGCAGCTGCAGGAGGAATGGAAGTCTCTGTTCCATGGCCTGGCAGGGTTCCTCACCTCTTCCCAGCTGCCCTTTGTGGAAAATGCTGGTGTCTGAGCCAGGGTGTAGATAATCTTCACTGTGCACTGGCCTGGGCTGGGCGACAGGTCCCTCCCTACTCTGATCTCTTTGGCTTGTGGGTTGGGCCAGGCTTGCTGTTTCTTTGCTCTCCATCAGCCTTTGGCTCTCCTTTCTTCCTGCCATCCATTTGTGGACTTTTCATCTCTTTGTAGATCGATGACCAGAGGAGAACTCACAACTATGATGAGTTCATCTGTACCTTCATCTCTATGCTGGCCCAGGAAGGTGAGCATTGCTGTGCAGCCTGGGGGGTGGAGCATGGGGTTCGGATTTGGCTGAGGGAGCTGCACCGAGTGTGGCAGAGCAGCAGGCAGGAGCCTGGGAAGCTGACCCTGCCCTTGCTCACTGTTCCAGCCAGGCCCAGGGCACCTGGGAGCATTTGGTCTGGGGAGCCACACACCTCTGGCCTGTCTCCTCATTCTACAGTCTCAGGAGCACCCACCACTGTGCTGTGGGTGAGAGGGAGGGCTGTGCCCCTGCACGGGCAGTATCAGCACTCCATCCACCTGCCTCTCGCCCCGCAGGCATGCTGGCAAGCCTGGTGGAGCAGAACATCTCGGTGCGCAGGCGGCAGGGCGTCAGCATCGGGCGCCTGCACAAGCAGAGGAAGCCAGACCGCCGGAAACGCTCCCGCCCCTACAAAGCCAAGCGGCAGTAGCCTGCCAGTCCAGACTGAGAGCAGCAGCTGGGCTTGGTGGCTGTGGGCAGTGGCACTTGGATCTGTGTTACCCTTTGCCCAAGGAAGAGGGACCACAGCGACCAGCCCTTGGCTGAGGTGGAGCCTGGGGACAAAGAGACCTTGGGCTTTCCTCGGAGCCTGAGCTGTGAAAGGCAGGAACTCGCCTTGAGAGGAGTCCCTGCAGCTGCCGCAGGAGGCAAGCTCGAGAGCTCAGCTGCTGCCACAACAGCACCCAGAGGCTCTGAGCCTGTGTCTCGGTGTGTGGCTTGAGGCCTACAGCGGGAGGAAAGAGCTGGCCTGGTTGGGGGCGGGTCTGGCACTGTGGCAACGCTGGCGGTGCCACTGTGAGGCTGTGCCAACCACAGCTGGCTGTGGCTTGTGTCCTGCTGTGGCCAGGCCTTCAGTGCTACACTTCCCCAGGACATTCCTGTCTGTGTTTCAATCCCTCTCCCTCCCTTCCCCCAACTTAATTTGGGTTCTGGCCCACATGACTGAGATGGCTCCTGGACAGAGCCTGTTTTGTGCCCACCCCCTTGCACTGCCCAGTTCCCAGAGCTGGCCAGGTGCATCCTGCCTTGCCTTGCCCTGTTCTGGGGATGGCAGCACCTGCTGGCAGCACAGCCAGGCTTCCCTGCTGGGCTGTGTTTGCTCAGGACGGGTAAGCTCATCCCTGGAGCTGGGCCTTGTGTCCCTCCGTGGCGTTGCTGGGGGGTGGTGAGTGGCTCTGCTGCCACAGCTGCTCTCCTAGGACCCAGCTCTGTGGCCCTGGCAGTGCCTGTGGGTCACACGGTGCTGCTCCAAGCCCAGTCCCCAGATAACCCTTGTGAATTTGAACAGACCAAGTTCAGAGGGTGGCCTCAGTGCTGCTGGGCACAGCACCAGGCTCGGTGCTGGAGGTGGAGTCATGGTACCCTTGGTGCTGCCTTTCAGCAGGGGAAGAGGCAACAAGAATTGCTGTAATGTCAAGCTGAGATGGTGGTGGCCAGAAGCAGTGGAGAGAGCCCAAAGCTGCTCCTGCTGCCTTGGTGGCTGCTCACCCAGAGCTCCCTGGTGTGGACAGCAGCAGACTCTTCCTACTGCAGCACTGGGGCTGGGCCTGCTTCTTGCCTGCCAGCATGTAGATGGTCTTCTCCTGCCTGTCCCCAGCAGCCTGGTGCAAATCACAGAGGTCAGCACCTCTCAGTCTCCAGAGGTGTCCTGAGGCATTGCTGGGCCAAAGGCAGCTGCCCCAGGAGAAGACTGAATTTTGCAGATGTGCAAATTTGTACAGATCTCTACTATGGAATGAAGCTGATCTTTTGGTATTTGTTGAAGGAAAGAAAATCCTTCTGTCCCTTGCCCTGTCTGATATCAAGTGCTGTAAATAATGGATGGGGCTGGAGAAATAAAACTTCCTGTAACAGCCAGCCCAGGGAGGGGTGTGTGTGGGAAGGGAGAAGGAGGGGTATGCAGCTGGGTTGCTTGCCCAGTGGCAGCTCTTTGGTGCTGCCAAAAATTGGAAGTAAGTGGGAGCACTGCAAACCCACCATGTGAATGTGAGTCAAGCTCAATTTATTGACAGCTCAGAGGGCAGAAAGAGTGGCTCCTGCTGCCTGCCTCCCTGCAGGATGGTGGACAGCCCAGCTCAGGCCTCAGCTGGGATGATTTCTGGGGTGGGTGGATTTTCAATCTAGAAGTCCAAGGCACAGATCAAGGCTGTACCTCATTTGATCCAGCGCTTCTGGGGCTTGCCTGTAGGGATCTCCACAGCACTCACATAGTTGGTGGAGTGGCCTGTTGTTGAGAGTGTGCCTGTGGAAGCAAGAGCAAGAAGGTGCTGCTGCTGCTGCTCACTGACTGTCACATCCTGACCCAGAGACCCCATGCAAGATCCCCTGTCCCATGCCCATGCTAGGTGTCTATTTTTGAGTATGAGCTTGAGGAGAGCCTGGCCAGCAGCACTGCTGCAGATCCTGGCCAGCAGCACTGCCGCGGAGCCTGGCCAGCGGCACTGCCGCGGAGCCTGGCCAGCAGCACTGCCGCGGAGCCTGGCCAGCGGCACTGCTGCAGATCCTGGCCAGCGGCACTGCCGCGGAGCCTGGCCAGCGGCACTGCCGCGGAGCCTGGCCAGCGGCACTGCCGCAGAGCCTGGCCAGCAGCACTGCCGCAGATCCTGGCCAGCAGCACTGCCGCGGAGCCTGGCCAGCAGCACTGCCGCAGATCCTGGCCAGCGGCACTGCTGCGGAGTCTGGCCAGCGGCACTGCTGCAGATCCTGGCCAGCGGCACTGCTGCAGATCCTGGCCAGCGGCACTGCTGCAGATCCTGGCCAGCAGCACTGCTGTAGATCCTGGCCAGCGGCACTGCTGCAGAGCCTGGCCAGCAGCACTGCCGCAGAGCCTGGCTGCTCTGTCTCCACGGCCAGAGAAATCTGTTCACCCCTGGCCGGTCTCAGCCAGCAATGCCTCACTCCATGTCAGTGTGTGGCAGGTGGAACCCCTGCTGCCCCTCCTGGGCTGCTCTTCCTCGTTGCTTCTACACTTCCCCATGCTTCTGGAAAGCTGACTCTAGGGCACCTACCCACACGTGTGAGAGTCTTGTAGCTGGGGCACAGCTAGGTGCCAGTGGCTGGAGGCTTGCGGCTGGGGACAGGGATCAGCCAGCTCTGTGTAGAGCTCCCTGGGGCAGGACTCTGAGCTGGAATGCAGCAGGGTCCCAGCGGGCCCCTTCCAGAAACAAGCCATGGATGTAGCAGCCGTGGCTGGGAGGAGCTGTGAGCTCACTCACTGACTCCTTCATCACCTGCTCAGGAGAGAGGGCCCAGAGCCCTGCTAAAGGTGTGTCCCTGCAGGCTCAGCCCCGAGAAACCCCTTAAGCTGCTGAAGCAGAGCCTGCCTGGGCTCTCAGATGGTCTAGGCTGTGTCTTCTGGCATCTTGCAGTGTGACACCGTGGGGGCAGCCTGTAGAGGGGGATGTGAGCAGGGCTGGAGAGGCAGTGAAGCCTCTGCTTGCCTTGTGGAGGAGTCTGGCAGTGTGGGTGAGTGTATCTGAGCACAAAGGGCACGGTGGGGTCCATGGACAGCTGTGCAGAACTCTCTCCACCTCTTGGGCAGGTCAGGGCTAGAGCTGCTGCCCTTGTGGCTGCCCAGCAGTAGACCAGAAAAATCCAGAGCTCTTGGCTGAGTTACTGACCTTGAAACTAAAGGAGATGGTCTCAATAGAGATGGCAGACTTCCTGGCAAAGTTCTGCAGTGTCCCAGTGAGGATGGCCTGGGGGAAGAAGAATCCACTGATCCAGAACACAGAGGGGATCCCCTGGCTGATCCATTTGTGCAGGAACTCGATCCGCTGCACCAAGTCGTTCACCCAGGATGCCAAGGGCTTCAGTGATGGGTATGCCTGCAGGGGACCCGCAGAGGAAGATGCTGAATTCGATCAGAGACCCCCCCCTAAACCTTGTTCCCCAGTTGCTGGCATCTGCCCAGAGCCCAGGGGTTCATCCACCCAGGGTCTGGGAAAACAATAAGAGCTGTACTAGGCAGGAGACATCTCTGTGCCATGGAAGTAAAAGACAGCCCAGCCAAGCTGTGGTGGCTGATGACCCATTCCCCTAGTCCAAGTGAGCTCCTGCAGCAGCTGTGCTGGCTGGGGCACTTACCTTGGCATTCCACACCTCTGGCACAGTGTAGTTGTACAAGCTGCTGGCCATCAGCTCCAGCTGAGAAGACATCACAGCCTGGCCTTTGAGAGCTTTCAGCAAATCACTGTGTCTGAGCAATCACCTCCAGGAGCCTGTTGTACCTGCCAAGGGCAGAGGGAGCAGAATGATCAGTGCAGGGATTCATGACCCATGTCTGCCCCAGAGAGGGTGTGGATCTGTGTGAGTGAAGCTCCTCCTTGTAACCCCTACCCTACTGCTCTTTACTGGGGTCTCACACCTGTCCCCCAGCCCTGCATTGCTGATGGTGGCAGATGGAGATACTGATCAATCCCCACAAGGCAGGGATTAGCTGAAGGTCCTTTTTGGGACAACAGTTGTTTGTGTGGCTGCCAGCCTTACTGCCATGCTCAATGGTGAGGTTGCCCAAAGGTGGGTGAGTGCAGGGGTCTGTGTATCTCCACTGTTCCCCAAGGGACCAGCCAGTTGCTGGCCCAGGTTATGATGCCACAGGGGTTTTACCTGATCACCTCCTGTACCAGCACTGTGTTCATGGATTCTTCATAGAGCAGTGGATATTTCTGGATCACCTCCTCCCAAGTCCAGGGGAGCAGGCAGCTTTGCCCTGATGTCCTTGCAGGTCTCCTCCACGAGCTGGAAGGAAGACAGCAAGTGAGCGAGTATCCTCCAGGCCACAGCTGCCAAGAAAGGGGAGAGCTAATGGCTGGGTGACAGTGCTGGTGCTGGAACCCAGCAGCCAGGGTGACACTTTCTGAGAGCTGGTGTTTGTGCTTTCTGACTTTACTGGGCAGTGATGGGACTGTGCCACCCACCGTGAAGGTCTTGTGTTGCAGCTGCTTAACGGCACCCAGCAGTGCAAATGTCTCGATTTGATCGCAGGTGATGTTGGCATTGTCATGTAAACCAAAGAGTTCAGGGCTCCTGATGTACTGGAGGTAGCCCTGGGGAGGAATCCACCAAGGCAGTCATGGTGTTCCTTCGGGCTGGTCTGAAACATCTTTCTAAGCCAGAGTTGGTGGATAAGTTGGGGGGGTGCAGTTTTCAACCCACCACATGAAGCTAAACCCAGTGGATCTAAACCCAGATCACAGACCAAATTGGAAGATATTCCTTGGTGTTTGAGATTAATTTATCTGACCTTTACACAGCTCCTTGTCCCCTGTCACAGGCAAGAAACAACTCATAGCTCTGACTTGGGGCCAGGCTCACGTGTGCCCTGGGCAATGCTCGCTGCCACAGGAACCAGGCAGCTGGGGAGGCTGACAGAGTCACAGTCCCTCTGAGCCAGAGCTAAGTGAAACCATGGTCATGGTTTGTGGTCTGGCTGGGGAGTTAAACTGTTTGCAGAGGCAAACCCGTGCTAGGAGATGGGGCAGCCTGGCAGAGCTCCTCGGGTGCTTTAGGTACACGGTATCAACATCGGAGTACAAAAGCTTTTAGCTGGGGCACTCTGATGAGAGCTGCTACCACCTCCTGTGCACAGGGACAAGGTTTGCCTCCTGTTGCTTGAAACAGACGCAGCTTCTCGAAGGCAGCTGAAGATCCCCGTGTTCTTACAAGCTTACTGCCCCCAGGGGACCAGAAATGCAGCGCGTTTTGGGAAGAGCAGCTCCTCTTTGCACCGCGATGAGCCCCCTGGATCTAAGAGCTGCGATTTGCCCCTAGAGTACTTACCTCGAGGGGAGAGGAGGTACTGATCTGCTTGTAGGTCCTCGACTGGGAATAGGCAAAGTCGGGACTCAGAACCTCAGGCGTGTACAAGTCCTGCAGAATGCTCAGGATGCAGCGCCCGTCCCAGCTGTCACACGGCCGCCGTAGTTGATCTCCCCAGCTGTGTACTTCAGAGCCTGTAAGAGATGCCACCGTGGCCTTCCAACCTGCTTGTGCAGCCTGAGCCTGTTCCCTCCACAGGCAGGGCCAGCCCATGCACTTACCTTGTAAGGGATCTCTGTGTATTCACTCAGGAACATCTGTAGCTGACTGACGCAGATGTGGGGGTCCCCATCTGTGAACTCATAGCGGGTGTTGAACCCCAGAGGCCCAAACTTTTTCCTTTCCAGCATGATCCCATGGAAGAAGCAAAGTGACAGCCACAGAGATTTAAACTCTGTGACCTGTGGGCAGAGGGAGAAGTATCCTTAGATGGGGTTAGTTCCTGCTGGAACCTGGTAGAAGAGATGCGTCAATGCAGCCGCTGGAGCTTGGAGAGGTGGCAGCCTCAGCCACACTGCTGTACTGGAGAAGGCTGTGGCCCTCTCTCTGGCTAAAAGAGAGCTGCAAGTGTCTTACACCAGGCCTCTGCAATCCTGTTGCTTCTGTTTCTCAAAGTGAAACTTCTAATTGGCTCATCACAGAGTAGATGGGGTCATGAGAAATACCACCAGCCCTTCTCTAGCATGAGAGCTCCAGCAGAGAGCGAGATCGATCCCTGGAGAGGGAGATCTATCCCTCACAGCATACACTGGAGCAGGCATGGGCTGGGTCTTACCTTGGGACTGAACATGAGCCTGCAGTGTGCCCAGGCAGCTAAGAGGGCCAATGGCATCCTGGCCTGCATCAGGAACAGTGTGGCCAGCAGGAGCAGGGAGGTCATTCTGCCCCTGTACACTGCACTGGTTAGGCCGCACCTCGAGTCCTGTGTCCAGTTCTGGGCCCCTCAGGTTAGGAAGGAGGTTGACTTGCTGGAAGGTGTCCAGAGAAGAGCAACAAAGTTGGTGAGGGGTTTGGAACATAAGCCCTACGAGGAGAGGCTGAGGGAGCTGGGGTTGCTTAGCCTGGAGAAGAGGAGACTCAGGGGTGACCTTATTACTCTCTATAACTACCTGGAGGGAGGTTGTAGACAGACGGATGTTGGTCTCTTCTCCCAGGCGGCCAGTACCAGAACAAGAGGACACAGTCTCAGGCTGCGCCAGGGGAGGTTCAGGCTGGATGTTAGGAAAAAGTTCTCTACAGACAGAGTGATTGCCCATTGGAATGGGCTGCCTGGGGAGGTGGTGGAGTCGCCATCACTGGAGGTTTTCAGGAGAAGGCTTGATGGGGTGCTTGGTGCCATGGGTTAGTTGTTTGGGTGGTGTTGGATTGGTTGATGGGTTGGATGCGATGATCTTGAAGGTCTCTTCCAACCTGGTTTATTCTATGTATGTATGTATTCTAAGAATTCAAGAAGGTGTCACTGAAATCAATGTAGGATTTGAGCAGGTTGGCCTTGACCCCACGGGGGGGGCTCAATGGTCATCTTGGAGCCATTCTGGAGAATGGCCACAGGGAAGTGGTTGCTTGGTAGACTGGTAAGCCAGAGGCAAAGTCCTGATGCACCTGGGAAAAGGCAGCAGGTGCTCAGAGGGTGCAGAGCAGCTGCTGCAGCTGCTCCTGCGCTGACCCTCTGGCTTTAAGGGGAATCTGTGGATGGGATTGAGCTAGATCTGGCCTCCACCCAGGGCTCCAGCCTCCTGCCTGCTATCCTCAGAGTGGGGAGGCTGCTCAAACTGCTCACCTTGGTGGGGTCAATGCCCTCGACGAGTCTCTCCAGTGAAGGCATCCAGCTAGGGGCCAGGTGGCAGTTCTGGAAGAAGACCCATTTGCCCTGCTCCAGGGCACACTGCATCATGGCCTCAGCATGGGGGCCCTGAAGAGGCACAGGAGAATCACTCAGAGACCTGGTCCAGCACTGCTTGTGCCCTGCTAACCTGGACAGGAAGACAGCTGCTGGGTGGAAACACTGCTTTCCAGCGCTACAACCTGGCTTTGTCACCACGGCTCAACTGGATCTTTGCTGTGCCCTTTTTCACCTTTTGCAGGCCTGTGTGGGAGGGTGGGAGGGAAGGAAGAACTGGGGACAGATTCTGGAAGTTCAAGAGCACTACAGGGGGAACTGCTGCAACCTCCCCCTTGAACCAGACTAGCAGAGTGTTGGGGAGGACCCTGCAACATGAGGTGTTCTCATTCTGGTGCAAGGGTGTTTGACTATTTTGATCTAGGTGAAACCACTGGAAGTGCCATCAGCACGGTGCTGCCCCAGGTGGGCACATACCCACCTTGGCCCAGGGAGATGGCAGAAAGCTTTTGGGAGAACTTCATTTCTTCAGCAAACTTATAGAGGTCATCAGCAGGGTCAGTGCCTGGGGACAGCACAAACACCAGGGGCGTGGTGGCTGTGGACTCCCTGAATACGACCGAGAGGTCAGTGGTCTGCAACACAGAAAGCTGGTCAGACTGGAGAGGTCAGACCTTGCCTGGCCTCCAGCTCCTCCCCAGGGCACCAGCATGCTGTTGGGTGCTGAGGCCAGAGGCATGTTGGACAGGGGCCTAGCACAGCTCTCCTCTGGCAGCATGAAGGTGGGAGCAGTAACCACTTTTCCATTTGTCACTCAAACTTCCCCCCTATGCCTGCCCCCTCCCAGCGTGGTGCATGGAACTGGTGGACATTAAGCAGGATATCCCCCACCTAAGACATGAGTGCTTCCCCAGCTGTGGACAGGCACCCTGGCTGCATGTGGGAAATGCTGACAGCCCATTTACAGCAAGCTCAAGGCCTGCTGCTCCACTCCCAGCCCAAGCAGTGCCTCCTCTTGGCTGGTCCCCTGTGGCTCAATGAAGCGTGGGTGCAGGTTCTGTGCCACAAAGTCCTGCATAGCATTCACGATCTTACCTCCCCCCAGGCACCGCAGCACCAGCAGCTTCTGGAAGCCATGGAGCTCAGCCTCCCACTTCCCAAGCAGGGGCTCTCTGTAAAGTGATTAGGTGCATTTTGAGGGGATGTGCCAGGTCCTGTGGCTTCCCAGGAAGCACTCGAGTTGCCTGGAGGCTGCCACTGAGATTTCAGAAGGGGCAAAGACCTGCCAGTCACTTGGCTGAGGTGGTTGTCTGTCGCTCTGAAACCACCAGAAGGCAAGGCAGAGCTGCTTCCACTGGGGAAGCACCCAATACTGCTGGGCTAAGGTATCCTGTGGCTCTGCCTTGGGCAAGCAACACACACACAAGGGCCACCCTTAAGGAGACCTAGGAAGTGCCTTGTCCTCTCCTTTGTGTGGCACTACACTGGGAGCAGAGCCAGCACAGGCTGTATTAGCTCCCCTTGCTCTCCAAGGGACACCAAGCTGACAATGCAGGGGATACTTGCCTGTGAGGCTTAGGGCTGTCAGAAATGCTCCTGAATGCTACAAGGTTGGTTACAAAATCATCATCAAAACCAGAGAAGTTCTTCAGGCTGCTCAAGGCCAGGATGTCTCTCCATGCTCTCTCATACAGCCAGGCTGGAGCTGGGTTCTCCCTCATCTCCTTTATGGTCCCTCCTGACAGCAGGTACTGCCACTCACCCTGGGAACAGGACAGGACATGGTCAGGGATTACAGCCTACTTGTGTGGGCCTCAGCCATGTGGGTTTGTGCCTTATCCAACTAAAACCCTGTAGTAACTCTCTGTCTGCCTCTCCTCTTAGGGGGGTGTGTGTAGGCCTGAAGGGCTGGAAAGTCAGGTGACATTGACATCACTGCTCAGCTGCCACTAGTTTTTCTCTCTCTTCTAATCCCTGCCTCTTCCCTCCCAATTTGCTAAGCTCTGCAGCAGTCTGGCTGAAGCTGCAGGTCATTCAGCTGGACAGCTCTGTGTGTAGACACAGGGAAAAGTTTGAGATCTGAGTGAAGAGAGAGGCCTTGGGTTTGCCCATTTCTGCCAAGCCTGCCCTCAGCTCTGCAGAACAAGGCTCCTTTTCTATCCTAGCCCACTGTAGGGAGCTGAACAGGCTGGGCTTGAGTTGCCCTGCTGGAATCCTGTCAAGGGGCCAAGGTGACCTGCTCACCATGTCGATCAGTCCATCATTCATCATGATGTGGATGCAGAGCAGGAAAGCAAACATGAGCTTGTGCTTCTCAAAGAGGCTCCAGCACACGTTGCTGCAGAGACTGAAGGTGGTGTAGTTGTTGATGTTCACCATCCGGTCCTGCAGGATGCCTGCAAGAAAAGGCAACAACCAGGGATGGTGGCTGCCATGGGTGGCATGCAGGGTGCTGTCCATGTCACAGTTGGTTGCTGGTCACAGGGTCACACCCACACCCTGCTGCTCTCAAAGAAGCTGCTCTCAAACACAGACTTGATACAGGAACCCTGTAAAACAGAGGCTGTGGGCTCGACCTGCAGAAGAAAACCCAGACCCAGCAACTGGGAGGGAGCCCACACTGCACCATGGCTGCCTACACAGGCCCAGCCACTGCCATCCTGGCTGACATGCACTGCTGGGCAGGGAGCGTTCCCCTGGCCTGGCAGCAGCAGCCAGGACTCATGCACTGAGGTGATTTTGTGACAAGCAGAACCCCAGCACTGCCAGGATGGAGTGTACCCTGCCTGTGCCTTGGCACTAACATCCCTCCTGCCTGATCACACAAGGAGGCGGAGAAGAGGTGGGGAAGAGGAGGGAGGGCAGGCTGCACCCACATCTTCCCTCATGGACACAACAAGGGGCAGCTCTGCTAAGAGCCAGTGCCAGAGGCCACCTTTGCCTTGGCTTCTGCTGCCACTAGACCAGGAACGTAGGGTGAGGAAGAGTGGAGGCTGATCTGGGCAGGTACCTGCTCTCTCAGACTTGCTGATCCCCATCAGGAAGATGTTGAGGAACCACTCAAGTGAGTACTGGTACATGGGGTCCACACTGGACAGGTCTGAGACACAGAAGTAGAGGACCTGCGAGCGGACAGCCACGGGCACATACTGCAGGTGGATGGTGTTCATGTCCCTCTCTGTCTGCTCTGCCACCATCACCTTGGCCTGAAAGACAGAAGAGATGTCATGGCCAGTGCAGTGCTGGCAGGGCATACACAGCTGCAAGGGGAGAGCACCTCCACCTCTGACCTGGATCTCTCCCACCTTGATCTTGGATGCCCCCAGCACTTCAGTGAGCTCCAGATCATCTACAGGATTTCCTTGGGAGGTGCTGAGCTGGTACAGGATCTGAGCTTCTATCTCCTTCAGCTCCTGATGCCTCTCAGTGTTGCTAACAATCAGCTGGTTTCTAGCTTCTTCTAAGTCAGGCCGCTCTGCAGCCACCACTTCTCCCAGCAGTTGGTCTTCCAAGCCACTACCAACAAAAGGCTTGGAGGTGAGAGGTGGGGGGCAACAGGCTGAAGGGTGTGGGGACTGTGAGGAATGAGGTGTTCAGTTGCTTAGGCAGCTGGACATGGGCAGTTAATGGGGTAAGCAGGTACCTGGGTGAGAGGGTGAAGTTAATGATGGTGAGCTTTGCAAAGATCCCAGGGCTGTAGTGAGGGTTGGGTAAGCAGGTGGTGATGTACACCTTGAAACTCTCCTGATAGGGGATCACTGTATCCCCCAGCTTCAGCACAGTGTTGCCTTGCTGTTTGTATGTCTGTATCAGAGAGGACAAATACAGGAAGGCTAGGACAGCCACCTCTTGTGAGGGAAGGCATCCTGCTGTGCCTCGCCCTCTATGCTGAAGAGAGAAGCTGAAAGCTCTTTGGACAGAGAAGCTCAAAGCCACCCAGCAGACCTGAAGACCTGACCCTGAAGAGAACAGCTGCATTCAATGGCCCTGCCTCCCAGGCAGAGATGCCTGCTGGCAGGGGACCAGGGTGTGCAGAAGGCTGTCAATATGTTCAAGCCCTGGCTAAGACATGGCAGCATCCATGTAAATGCTTTCTGCCAAGAGAGAGAACTACAAGCCCACCACAACCCACTGCACCCTGGCCAGATGACCCCTCAGAGCCCAGCCAGTTACCCACTGCCCCTCCTTGCCAAGCTGAGGCAGGACCTGTTGAGCAGGACCGGCTCAAGGGCTGGATCGAGCTCTTCACCAACGTTCCCCAGCAGGAAGGGCTTCCCAAAGGTGAGGGCGCTCTCCAGGCTGCAGAGGAAGTCCCTGTCACCCAGTTTGGCCACCTCCAGGTTGTTCTGCTTTTCCTGAAAGGCAGCAGGGTGGGGCAAGGTCCCTGTGGCATCCTGCCCACCTTTGCATCCAGCTCTGGCGCAGGGAACACCGCTTGACCTAGCTCCCCAGAGCAGCAGCAATCTCTTTTCTTGCTCCTCTAGTTTTTGGCTGTTTTGGCAAGTTCAGTCCATGTCACCAAGCACTGGAGACAGCTCAGTGAGGCAGCAGAAAAGGGGAGAATGGGAAGAACCTCCTTCAAAGAGCCATACCTCTCTGGAACCCCACACTAGTACCTAGCTCATTTGCCTGCAAAAGGAGAGCAGGTGGGTGGGAAAAGCCCTTAGTGGGCAGACCAGGGACAGCTGCCTGACCCTTCAAAAGGGCAGTGGTGCCTCTCTGGAGGGAGAGAAGAGGTGGTGCTCTGTGCCCTTAGCCCTCTGGCAGCAAGGACTGTGCTCACTAGCCAGGTAATACTACCCTAATCACATCTGTCCCACAGACCCTAAAGGTTTCTATGGCAGATATTAGTGTTCTGTGTGGTGAAGGATGTAAGGCCCCCAAGGATGCCAGCAGAGAGCCAAAGTGGGAAGGTAATGCCTCAGCTGCTTACAGCAGGGGCCCTTTCTGCTCTCTGCTAATTTCCCCAAGCAGGGAGATTCCCCCTGGGATGGATATGCCTGTGGACCCTGTCTGGTGCCAGGGAGGCTGAGCTGGGACAGTGTGGGGTCTTGCAGCTCTGAAGCCCAAATCCTAAGGCTGTTCTGTTCAGCTCCTAATAGGAAGCTGCTTCCCTTACCCTGGCAGACCTGGCTTTCCTCCCCACAGCTCTTACCAGATTCTTGATCCACTTGTTTGCTTGTCCTTGGGGGTCTATGTAGTAAGTCCAGCGCTGGGAGAACTGTGCTCTTACCCCATTCTCCACAGACAGGGTGTCATTATGTAAGCCAGCAATCTGATGGGGTAGAAAAAGCTGTTGGGAACACCTGGTAGCACAACAGTGAACCAGAGAGAAGCCCTTGTTGCTGTAGTCTCAGTGTGGTGGAGAGGGTGTCTCTGACAGCTGCAGCTCTGCCTGAAGCAGCTGGGCCATGGCACAGAGCTATGCAGGCAGATATGGGACAGAATCAGGCTTGGGCAAGATACAGGCAGGGCTTTGCTCTAGGCCTGTGGTTTGTAAAGGGAAAGCCTGATGGGTTAAGGCTGCTGCCCTGTTTGATACTGCCAGGTCCTTTGCTGCTCACTGCACAAGGAGTGCTGGCAGCAATTCCAGCTCCGCAGTGTGGAGGCACTAGGTTGTTACTGAGCTGTCTGGTTTGGGGCCTGTCCTTTGGTACAGGTGATTCTAGTGAGAGCTGAGCTGTGTTTTAGCCTTTGACTGAGGCACTTTCAGCCTCAAGTGTGGGTTTTTCTGCAACTTGCCTGCCAGGAGCAGATTTCCATGGGGTCTCCAAGGATGCTGATCAGGTTTGCCTCCTTGCTGTGAGGAATGCTGTTTTCTGACAGCTTCCCCAGCCACTCCTTGCACAGTGCCACACAGTAGGGTCCCTGCCACGACAAGCATCATCATAACCTTTCTTTTAGCTGCAGCTAGTCTGCTCTGATCATCTAAACCCATCCTGTTTCCATTCAGATGAGACCCTGTGCAGTCTCTGGTACTCTGTACCAAGGAGATCCAGGAGGGATCTTGCACCCTTTTCCATTCTCCCAGCACTTCTGGCCAGCACCAGCAAGAGGCCAGGAGAGCAGTGCAGCCAACAGAGAGACTCTCAGTGAGCATTGCACACTTACTGTAAAGGGGCCCAGGTAGGCTACAAAGCCAGCTGCAAGCAGCACGTCCCCAGTGATGTTGATCTTGTCATCCAGGTTGTGGACAGCATCCTGCCAGTGCACCTTCTCATCAGCCAGGCTGCTTATGAGCTGTGGGGGAAGTTGCACACACAAGAGCTGCTGTGTGATCAGACCTTGTGTCCTGGACATGCTGCTCTCTGGGTAGTGCTGCAGGTGACTTTGAACAGGGGTTACAGGGTGGCCCCTGCCATATCTTGATTCTGTCCCCAGCTTTCAGCACCTACTCCTGGGATTACTGGGTGGCTCTAAGCTGCCCTGGAGACCTGTTACCGGCTGACCAAGCAGTGCACAGGACAGCAGCCTAACCCTCCAGTGCCTGCCTAGCTTAGCTTTCCTAGTCCTGTTGTGCTGTTGAGATCTGGCCAGCCAGCTTCAACCAAGGATTGTGAGCTGCAGACAGAGGCTTTCACCACTGTGCTCCTTGACCTGAACTTGGGTTGCCTTAGGTAACCAGGCAGAGCCCAGCTCTGTCCCTTACCGTATCGGCACGGGCCAGCCTCTGCTGACACTGCTCACACTTCATCTCCAACTCCTCCTTCTTGGCTATGCAGGTGTTGTACTTGTCTTGCAGTAAGGCAATGCCATCTTCAACCTCCTTCAGGTGTCCTTTAGCTTCCTCAAGGACCTCTGAGTGGCACGCAGGCCCTCTTCTGCCTCCTGCAATGCTAGCTGGGGAGATACACCAGTGAGTATGCTGGTCAGGTGCCCAGGCTCTTCCCCAGAAAGCTGGAGACCTTTGAGCAAGAGCTGGTATCCTTCCCTGCAAGCAAAGGTTGACCTGCCTAACTCCAGGGAGGCTGTTCTGCAAACCCAGGAATAGAAGTGAAAACTAAAAAAGTGAGGAGGCTATTTCTGCATAGCTTCAAAGAGCCAAGAGCCACCTCACAGGAGCTCAGGATGTGACCCAGTGGTGAGCAGAGGGAAAGGGTCCTCTCCTTGCTCAAAAATAACAACTAACTAGGTTTCAAAAGAATTAAGGCTGGAACACTAGTGAGATGTGGAAAGCCCCTTTGAGTACAGTTTCTGCTGAGCCAAGAGCTCAGCACTGACAAGAAGGTATCACTTGTGTCCCAGAGTATTCTAGGCTGATTCATTCCAGTTTAATCTGTTAACTGTGTTCTGAGGCTTTGGCTGTGCTAAGGCTTAGTCTGAACGTTATGTCCTGACCTGCAGAACATGATGGCTTTTAGCACCTCCTGCAGGAGGATGCTGCTAGTGCTGTGGTCCCTAGCACCAACTGGGTGACCCTGCTTCTTACCTGCTTGGGCTTCACAGCCTTGGCCACAAAGTGATACTTGTGCATGGCACGTACCCACTGGCAGATGGAGGTGCAAGCTTTGGAGACCTTGGTGACAGCTGCTGGCTGAAAGTCCTTGCTGTCAATGTAGGGCTGGATGGCCCTGATCACACTGTCTGCAATGTTATCCTGCAAGGAATGGTGGGAGAGAAGGGAGACTGGTGATAAGGGTGCTAGAGATCTGACTGAGGAGGGTCTTAAAGGGCTTCCCCCCACAGCCTGCCCCAGGACCTAGCAGTGTGGTTAAGGCATTGCACTGGAGCAAGAGGAATCAAATTACTGTGTTGAGACCTGGGAGGCTTGGCTGTGGGATTGAACAAACCCTTTCCCATACCATGGGAAGGTGTGGCAGTTTAGGCTGGGTGACTCCTGTTCCTGCCACACAAGCTATACCTCCAGTGTCCTGAGGGTCCAGCCCAGTAGATGGACACAGGAAATAGCCTATTTCATACCCATCATATCCTGCACCCTATAAATCCAGCTGCAAAGTTTTTTCTCTTCCTCTTTCTTCCCTCTGTGCTCCTATGGGAGATGCTCCCTGTTGGGTAATGGTGGGGGAGTTATCTCAAGGCCTCTTAGGCCTGGCTAAGTCTAATGCCAGGAGGAGAAGGGGGAGGGTCAGTCTCAGACCTGGCCAGCTGAGACAAGCCTAGCAGTGGGGGGGGGGAGAAAGAGCCCCAGGAGTTTTGGGTATACCCTTAGGTGGGGAGAAGGGAAGTGTTTGGGAGGCTTTTGGGTGTGCTATAGGGATTCTGCACATTTTGGGGATTCTTTTGTCACTATGCTTGCAACTTCTGTAACACACTAACTGCTTTTCCATTTAAACTTTCCATCACTTTGCAATCCATTTGTGTGTCACTCTTTTGCCCCTCTCGGGGGCAAGAGAGGATCTGCCTGGCCTAAAACCAGGACATGAGGGCCACATAGAAAGAGCAGACAGACAGAAGATGACCTGTGCACCTGGGCCCCGTTGCCCAAGGCAGTGAAGTTCAGCCAGTTGACAAAAGAACTTCCAGGCCAAATACATCCTCATCCTCTGGTGCTGTAGGGTATTGCCCACAAGGAGCTTTAAGCTTGATTGTTGTGTGAAGGACCTCTGTGAGGCAGCACCTGATCCTTGGTCCTAGCTTCCCTCTGCCACCATTTACCTTATCATACTTAAACAGGCTGTCCAGGAACTTCTTTGGGTCCTGGAGAAGAGTCCTGCCTGGCTCCCAGTAGTCATCCACCTTTGAGCCAAGTTTTGCTCCAGGCACCTTTCTGGGCTTGATTCCTTTTGTGATGCAGACAGCTTCAATCACCACCTTCACGCCTAGCGGAGGCCACTGCATTGCTCCTACCTTCGAAACCCAAAGGGAGACAAGTGGGCTGGCCTGGCTCTCACTGAGACTGCTGCTCATCCCTCAGCTGGCCTCAGGGAAACTGGGACCAGAGGCAGGACCTTCAGGGGATGCAATGCACAGGCAGGAAAACCAAAAGTTTTTACAGCAAAAGCTGCTTATCAGAAAGGGCATGAAGCAAACCGCAGGTTGGCTGACAGCCTGTCCTGGTGCTCTGATGCTGGTCTGTATGGCCCTGGGGAGGAAGCTGTATGGAAGCTGGGCACGGGCAGGCTTTCTCCCTTGCTCCATGGGCTTTCATTTATCTTGTATGTCATCCCATAAGCTGGTCTTCAGCACTTGTGGAGGGACTGCTTGAGTTTCTTCTCAAGCAGGCTGCTACCCGTGCTGCTGTGACACCTCTGAGATAGCTGTGGGTGTTGGGATTCTCACAGATGACTCCTGCTTTTTCCACTTACAGTGCTGGCCATCCCTGCCATGCTCAGCCAGAGACACCCTGAAGCTTTCCCACTGCACACAGTCAGCAGAGCAGCAGAGTTTCTGGTGACACTGAGGATGTTCTACCCCCATGCAGACACCCTCTGTGAGAAGGACTTTGAGTGGCTCTTTGACTGTCCTCAGACAAAGCAGTTCCTTGAGTGGTTCTGCAGCATGGTGAGTGAGGAGAATGTGCTCACCCCAGCTGAGCTGGAGGCCTATGATGCCCTACTGGCTGCAGGCAAGCCCATCTTG
Organism: Dryobates pubescens; assembly: GCF_014839835.1. Classification (NCBI taxonomy): domain Eukaryota; kingdom Metazoa; phylum Chordata; class Aves; order Piciformes; family Picidae; genus Dryobates; species Dryobates pubescens. The sequence goes on from NC_071612.1 coordinate 62,592,887, forward strand.
GAAGGGGATGCCCTTGAGCAGGCATTGCAGACAATTTACCAGCCAGGTATGATACCTGATAATCAGGGTCCCACTCTGGAGTCCCAGCAGCAGGAACTTCAGGAGCTTCAGGAGCATCGTGACCGTCAGCTCTGTCGGCACAGGAGGCTGCAGGCCTGGACAGCCAAAATGCAGAAGCAGCTGAGGTGTTTGGAGCAGGAGGAGAAAACAGTAATACAGGACTTGAGGAAGGCTTGGATGGACCTGAAAGTGGAGATCTTCCAAACAAGAGCTGTTGTGGACCAGATCAGCAAGGATGCAAAGCAGATGGCAGAGTGGTACAGGGACATGGGGAAAGGACGTCCACCAGCACTGCTGTGTGAGATGGATCTTGGGCCTTACCTGGAGCTAGAACAACAGGCCACCAAGGCATTTGAGAGCTTTGTCCAGCAGGCCCTACCAGGGATTGTCCAGGCTCCAAATACTGAGGAAGCAAGTGCACAGGGAGGGAGTACCCTGCAGGAATGGCTGGAGGCTGCGATACAGATGGACTCAGACTGGGAAATACCAGAAGGAAGAAGAGTTCTTGATCAAGAGTGTGCAAAGATACCACACAAGGAGATGCCAGCAAGTCAGAAAACACTGGTCCAAGGCTCAAGGGCAGAGCTGCTAGTGGAGAGGAGAAGTGAGAATGTGATGTTGAGCATGGAGGATGAGGAAGAGAGAGATGGCAGCCAGGAAGTCAGAGGTGCTATGTGGACACCAATGCTAAAGAGCCTTGGGACTGATGGAGATGAGAAACTGCAGGACCAAGAGAGCTGCTGGAAGGAGCTGATCCGAATGGAGACAGCACATATCTGTGCCCAGAGGGAGGTTATAGTCATGTCATCAAAAGTGGAAGGCCACTGTGCTGCACTGGAGTGGACCCAGAGGACTTGGAAAGCTCTTCAGGAGAACAAGGTAGGGCCAGTGCTCCCTTTCCTCCACTGTCCTTTGTGGCAGGGCCTGTCTGTGCTGCACAGTCCCACCAGCTGCATACTGGAGCATGGCTGGACTTGCCAGGAGCAGGTGGCAGAGCCAGGCAGTGCTAGTGGAGCATCCTGACTCCAGCCTTTCTTGTCTTCCCCCTGAACAGCAAGCAGCTGAGGCAGAGCTCCAGGGTCAGGCAGCCACTCTCCAGGAGGAGCTTCAAACCCTGCGTTGTGACATTGCACACATCCTGACCCACCAGCTGCCACCCCTGTTGAGGGCAGAGGCCCAGGCCACTGCCCTGCCTGTTCTGCAAAGGCAGCTTAGCCTGGAAGATGCCCACCTGCAGCACCTTGCCAGAAAGCAGGAGGTGGCAGCTGCATGGCTGCTGAGCCAGCACAGCCGCCTGGATCTGCTGGAGCTGCAGCTCAAAGCGGAGAGAAAGGAACTGGACCAGAAGGCTGCTCAGCTGGAAGAGATGAAGAGTGCCATGAAGGAAGCCCAGACTATGCTACAGGAGGTGCAAAACTACTACAAAGATGCCTGCTCCTCCCAGAAGGATGTTCTACACACATGGATAGACCCCAAAGAACACTCTGCTGTAAGGTAAGGGCCTCTGTGTGTGCATGAAAACCAGACTAGAGGTGGAGGAAGTGGCATGGGGACAGTTGTGTGCAGACTCAAGCTACCTGGCAGTTTAGCAGTGCTCTTCTGCCAGTGCAGTCACCCTGACTCCATGGTGGTGTGAAATTCTCCAGAAGGTGGCATCTGCTTCTTACTGGCTGGCATGGGCTGATGCAGCAAAGCAAGGGCTTGGAGAAGGCAATGAACATGGAGAACAGAGGCTTTCCTAGGATGTAAAACTGCAGAGTGTAGAGGCAAGTCTTCAGCCACGGAGGACAGCTGAGCCAGAAGGAAGCACAAAGTGTTTGGGAGCAACAACTTTTTCTGATTGGGTGTCCTGCACTGACACAAGCTTCTTGGTCCTCCCTGCACTGGTCTGGAATAGCTGGTGCTGGTGTCTGCCAGCAAGCAGCCCCCAGCTGGCTCCTGGGCCAGCCTGGTTTTTACGGTCCTCTTCTCAGACCTCCAGCACATAAGCTGCTGTGCTGGGTTATCACAGTATCACAGTATAACTAAGGTTGGAAGAGACCCCAAGGATCATCAAGTCCAACCTGTCCCAACAGACCTCACGACTAGACCATGGCACCAAGTGCCACGTCCAATCTCCCCTTGATGGGTTGCACCCGTCCTGGGAGGGGGAGGCTTGCAAGAGCTCTGCTCTCCCCAGGGATTAAGGAAACCTGATCCAGGTGGACTTGGTCCCTTTCCCCCGACCCCGAGGGGTCCCCCTGGGTCTAAGTTAGTCTGTTCCACTCCCCCTTCCTGTCCAGCAAGACTATGAAGGGGAGGGCACGGCGACGATTTCCTGCCTTTTGCTCCTGCCTCGCCTGTGCAAAAGGACCAAGAGCTGCTGCTGGCTTCCTGGTTCTGCCATGTGGTCAGGCCTGGACTTCTCCCTGCTGCATCCACGTTTCTCCAAAGGACTGTAATCCATGTACATCAGGGGAAATACAAGGCCATCCAAACTTGATTTTGTATATTTTCCTATTCATCCTTGTTCCCTACCCTTGTGAACCCTTCCTGTTGTTATTTATATATATACTGTTTAAGAAAAAACTTACTTCTCTATTTCCAAACTGACTCCAAATTATTTCTTGCTAGATTTACCTCCTCCCCTTTTTCCTTACCCCCCTTTTTCTTCCCTTCCCCCCGCTTCCCCCCCCATTCATTCCCTTCTTTTTTCCCTATTGGGGAAAAAGGAAGGGGGAGCAGGGGAGGAGCTCTCAGCCTTGCCACCATCTGAGCTCTTAAATTCCAGTTAGGGCTCAAACCACAATAGCTGCTTAGGAGGAGTGGTTGCCCTCTTGCTGCTGCCCCACAGCTGCTTGCAGCCCAGCCCCACAGCACACAATCTGCCCTGAGCCCTGTTCTTCCTCAGCACTGGCACACTGCTCACTCTACTGTCTGGCTGTGCCCTCTTGCAGGCTCTGGGACATTCTGATGGGGAAAGATCAGGAGAAGCAGCAGTTCCGCAGCTACAAGGCCTTAGCAGCCCAGTGCTCCAAGCTGGTTGAGAACAAGAAGGTACTGGAAGCAAAGTTGGCAGCTCCTATGCCCCAGCTCCCTGCCCTGGAGTCTTCCACAGGGGTGCTTTACCGGCTGCTGTACAACAGCTCCAACCAGCTGCAGCTCTCCCCTCGGGTAAGCAAGCCCTCCTGCTGCACCAGGCCTGGCTGGGTGGCACAGGGCTGTGAGTCAGAGCCCTTGGTACAGGGGGGAGAATTACTGCCTGATCCTTGCCCTGTCACAAAAGCTATCCAGTGAGACAGTGGCTGGCTGAGGAACAAAGGAGACTCTTGCTGTTTCATGTGTGCTGCTAAATGGAGAGGTTGGGATACCTTAGCCAGGGTGGCCCAGCAAGGTAACTCTGTGCCTTGGGTTGGACATGTTTGGAGGCCTGAGCCAGGTCGGTACGTCGTTTCTGGTGGGCTGAGATGTTTCATAGGTTGGAGGAAATCCCCCTCTTTCTGCATGTTCATGTGTATTTGTGCTTTGCCTTTCAGGAGATCACCAATCTGATAGAGCAACTGACCACTGTGCAGGACAGCCTCTCCCAAAGGCTGACAGACCTCCAGAATGAGTTGAAGGTGAAGCGCAGGTCTCTGGAGAACCCTCTCTTGCAGACAGAGAGGAACCTTTATGTGTACTTTTTCTGCAATCAAGACTGGCTGAGACAGGTGGTGGAGAAGCTGGAGAAGAAGGCAGCAGCTGCCTCCAGGCAACCACAGATGAAGCTGCCCCATGCAAAGAAGTAGGTCAAAAGGACACTTGCTCCCTGCTACAGAAGTGGCGTTCTCTTTTGGTTGGACTGGGAAAGAACTCTGGTGGCCCAGGCTCCAGTGACAGGTTACTTGGGTCACAGCCCATCAGCTGGGCTTAAAAGAAGCACAGCACTTTTTCCTTAAATGGAGAGCTTCTCCAAGTGGGTGGGGGGGTTGAGGGCATGTAAAACACTGATGCATTTGGGGAGCTGGCACTGAAAGCCTTGTATAGACAGGAGACTTCTCAAGCCAACTCTGAAAGTGGATGGGTGGTGGTGGGAAGTGGACTGGCACTGTGTCTTTCCCCACCTTCTGGGGTAAGGAGTTTTGTGGGAAATAAAAAGGTCTGCTGTTCACAATTGAAGAGTAATAAGCCTGTCTCTCCCTTCCTTGGCTCTTACACCCTGTGTGCTGACAACTTGTACCCACTGAGTTTGTTGTCTTGCCTCTAGGCTGTGACACTTGCCTCAGAATTGGTTTCCTTTTTCTGACTAGCCTAATTCAAGCCATCCTGGAAGATACTGCCTCTTCCTCTTCTCCATCTGTGATGGATCCCCTTTCAAAAGAGGCTGCTAGTTCAGGCCATGTGCTGACAGATCTGTCCATGTGCTCTGCAGTCACTGCTAGGGGTTGCACTGTGACACTGCCTGCCACCTTACCCTCATGGCCAGGCACTTGTGGATGAGCCCTCAACACACACTCTGGCATGAGTTAGAACATGTGGCTGCCTCTCTGCACTTTAAAACTTTTTACTTCTGAAGGAGTAAAGCTGCATGGCACCTGCCCAGCCTGTGAGCCTAGGGGGATAGATGAAGATGCTGGAAAAGGCTAGGGATGCTGCAGACTTGTAGAAGGGAAACTGCTGCCAAGTGAGAGGCTCTTCAGGACCAGACCCAGCTATGCCACTTCCCCACAACCCAGTTACCTCTGTAACATCATTTTGGTTGAGTTTCCTCAGGCTAGCAAGAGCAGCATCCAGGGCTGGGAGAGCTTCAGCCAAGTCCTTCTGAACATCATCTGTAATGGCTTGGGCTGCCTGAGCTTTTGCTTGGGCCTTTGCCTCCTCAGCCTGCACGTGACATTTTGTCTCTTCAGCCATACCTGTGTCCACCAGCAACACCAGACACAGTCTTGGAAGCATGCTAGAGCCAGAGCACCCTTTTAGCATGGCTCAGCACTGCCAGGATCACAGCTCTCTTGGCAGGTCATGTATTTTCTTCCAGCAGAGACATGCTAGGGCTTAACTGGAGGAGAGGATTCCACATGGGATGCCACATACTAGCAGGAGGCTTTTGTCAGCCTGTAGAGATTATCCACAAGGTCCAGCTCTGGCTGTGACTGGAATGGTATTAGTCCTGCAGCAATGATCCCATTTTTTTTCTTCTTGGCACAGGGGAAGGAGGCATAAAAATGCAAATGTGTTGGGAGATGGAGGAATAAGAGTTAGGCTGAGGATTTTGTTTCTAAAACTGTCACTTCTGTCTACCCCCGTGGTTAAAACACTACCAGGAGGTGTAAGGGGAATGTGGACTATATCCCAATCTTTATCTGCTATGTGGGAGCATGGGAGATGGCAGACTTTCCTCTTTGCATGCAGAGCTGTATGATGTTACTGTCTCCCTTCCATCTGTCTCAGTCTGGCCATCCTACAGTAGCAGACAGGCAGAGAGGAATACAAGGTGAAGGGAAAGTGGTGACAGCCAACACAGGACACTTCCTTATTCTGCAGTGGTGTGTGACACTGATGATCCCTGAGGTGTGGGCTAGCAGGGGCAGGCTACAGCTGGGGATGGGATGTGGGGGAATGATCCCTTCAGCAACAACAGTCTGCTCAGGTCACTTGAGGACTGCTAGTCATGGTGTTACTTTGTGCTTGCAAAGATCTAAAGCAGTAAGGAGATAGAGCTGGTAGCTTGGCTGCCTGACCCTCTGGGTTGTGGCTTTGGACAGGGACATGGGAGCCATTGACAGCAAAGGGCTGGAAGGTTGACTGGCCCTTATCAACACAAGGGCAGGGACCCCAGCAGAAGGCCATCCTCCCTGGCAGTGCTCCTCTGCATAAATACCTGCTGTGCTTTTTCAAATGTCAGATTAAGCAGGATTTTGTACAATCCCTGCAAGGCCTCCCCAAGCCCTGTGCCCAGTCTGAGCAGTCACACTGGGCTGTCCAACAGCTGTACCTGCAGTTGTTCCATGGTTGCCACAATGTCCTTGGCTGCCTGTGCCAGGAGAGGGCGGGCAGACTCCAGCTCCTCCTGCATCTCTGCTACAGCGTCTGCTGTTTGCAGGAGCTGTGGGAGCAGAGCAGAGTAAGAGCACAGGCAGCAGCCATGAAAAGCCTCAGGAAAGGGCTGTGCTGGTGGGTGCTCCCTGCCCAGTGTCAGGTCTTGCCCTGGTTCCTGCTTAAGCAACAATCTGGTGCTGTGCTGACAAACAGCAGTGCCTCATGGTGCCTGCACACAGGCACATAAGCTCATGGCAACTGGTCAGCAGAACATGACTGCTGTTATAGGGCTTTCAATTAAAAGGTGTAATAAGGAACAGCCTGAGAGATGATGAGCTACAAAGAGGTCTGTGGTCTCCAAAGACTGGGGACCATCATTCTTTTAGAGCTGTTACAGACTCAGACTTCAGAAAGACTGGTCCTGGCAGAAGGTATAGTTTTCTCCTGTTGCATAGAGATATGAAGGGCAGCTCACTGCATCTCTGTGGCTAGAAATACACTGCTTAGAGCAGGTGAAGGGGGCTCAAATCTCTCCTTGGTGTGAGGGACAAACCTTATCCAGGCCATCTTTCATCCTGTTCTTGGCTGTTATCAGCTCTTGTTTCTTCTTTCCAATCAGGGACCTGAAGCTGCTGAGGAATTTGAGGTAGCTTTTAGGAGTGACGTAGTTGTGTCTGGCCAGCTCTGCCAGGTACACTTGGCATTTCTTTGCCACACTCTGATGGATTTCTACACATACTTGAATCTACAAGGAGAAAGGAAACAAACAAGTTTATTCAGCACTGAACAGGTGATAGACAAGTCAATATGATGCCCTCAGAGAGCAAAAGGGGCTTACAATGAGCCTAGGTCTACAGTCACAGCAGAGCTTACATAGAGGGTGATAAATGGATGTGTCCATTTCAAGACATATGCAAGCTAACTGTGCTATAGCTGAATCATCCTGCCATGAAACATTTGTGCTACAGGGTAAAACCTGTCTGTAAGCATGTCCTGTATCCATTGTCTTTATGCACCTATAGATGTGGCACACTGAACATACAGGAGCTGCGTTTCACGTGTTGAGTGTGGCACCTACCATCCCATCAGTATATCTTCAGTGGAATCTCATGCAAGAAAGAGGAGGCAACACACTGCAAGGCTTCAGCAGGCTACTCATTAAACCAGTTGATGGTACAGCAGCTCACAAGAGAGGGGAACTGTCTCAAGCGTGCACGGAAAACTTCTCCACCAGGGCTGAGGGAAAGACGTGCAGAAAAGAGATTCATAGCATTGGATTGGAAGGCACCTTAAAGATCATCTAGTTCCAACCCCCCTGCTATTGGCAGGGACACCTCCCACTAGACCAGGCTGCTCAAGGCCTCATCCAACCCAGCCCTGGACACCTCTAGGGAGGGAGCATCCATGACCTCCTTCAGTAACCTGTTCCAGTGTCTCCCCACCCTCACCGTAAAGAATTTTCCTCCTAATATGCAGTCTAAACCTGTTCTTCTCAAGCTTCAATCCATTCCTCCTCCCCCTCTCCCTCTCATGATAAGCTCTTACAAAAAGTCCCCTCCTGTCTTTTTTGTAGCTCCCTTCAGGTACTGGAAGGATGCTACAAGGTCTCCCAGGAGCCTTCTCTTCTCCAGGCTGAGCAGCTCCAACTCTCTCAGCTTGTCCCCATAAGGAAGGTGCTTCAGCCCTCTGAGAGATGTTATGACTAGCTACAAATACAAGGATAAAATAGCTTTCCTAGAACCATCCCTGGTGCTTACAGTGAAAGAAGGAAGGGAATATACTCAAGGAAGGAGGGAGGGAAAGAAGGAATGAAGGTTTAGGCAGTGAACTGCATGTCACAGCTCACTCCTTGGAAGTCCTGGGTACTCTCCTGGAAGTATTAAGATGGTAGGGTAGTGATGTTTTATAGGACCCTCCCTAGGAAGAACACATAAGAGGTAAGAAATAAGTGTGATCTGAAATCTATTTCAAGCAGATGAGTGCAGAGATTGCATCACCAGACACAAATAATGGGCCCAGGTTCTTCTATTTGTACTTGCACTGAGAATGTCTTGTACCTTCTCACAGCCCTCCTGCAAACAAGCTAACTGCTAATGGACTGTGCACTAGATGAACAAGAAAACATGCTGCAACTGAGCCCCAAATTCATGCAGGGTATTTTTGTACAAACAGCTCAATGGTGCATGAAGGAAGCTTGTATTTAGTCTGGATCATGCATAAAGTTTGAGAAGTTTAATATTATCTCAAAACCAGCACAGCTAAAAAAAAAAACCCAACAAAAGGATCTGGTTCTATGGGAAGGTGGAAAGCAAACCTCACTCCTCTAAAGTCAGTGGCTTGGAAACAAAAAATCCCATGATAATGTGGTGGAAGGCAAAGGACAAGGTGGGCAATAATTAACATTGACAGCATGGAGTCCTATCCCTGAGCTGTACCTCGTGCAGAGGACCATGTGGATAGTGCTGCGAAGCCGTCCTGTGTAGGCAGCCATCAGATTAGCCTTGGTGGGCTGCTGCCCTAGGTCTTGCACAACAGGCTTCATAGCTGTCATGATCTGTTCTTGGTCATCAAGGCTGTACATGTTGGGAATGTCACCTGAGTGGAGCAGGCTGTTGATGTCCTCAAGGAAGGATTCATTTTTAATCTAAGCAGATGATAGGGGGAAAGAGGAAAAAAGCAGTTTCCTAAGTCAAAACAGTCACATCTCCACAAACCATGGAGAGCACTGCTGCATAAATACATCCTTAGCCTTTGTCATCAGAAATCACTTCTGTGATCACTTGGCTCTAGTAAAGCATCCTCTGACCCTTGTCCAGCATTGCACAGATTCATAGAATGGTTTGGATTGGAAGAGACCTTGAAGACCATCTAGTTCCAACTCCCCTGCCATTGGCACTCACACTCAACCAGGTTGCTCAGGCCTCATCCAACCTGGCTTAGGACACCTTGAGGGAGGGGGCATCCATGACCTCCGTGGGCAACCTGTTCCAGTGTCTCACCACCCTTACTGTAAAGAATTTCTTCCTAATATCCAGTCTAAATCTGCCCTCCTCAAGCTTCAATCCATTCCCTCTCACCTTATCACTACAAGCCCTTGCAAAAAGTCCCTTCCCAGCTTTCTTGTCGCCCCTTCAGGTGCTGGAAGGCTGCTGGAAGGTCTCTCTTCAATTTCCAATTCAACAGCCACATGCAGCCATTTTGGGGGGTTTGGGGTGTGTCTGAAACCAAACCTTCTTCAGCCCATTCATTGTCACCTTAGGGAGAGAGCTCAGGGCCTTGCTGCCTGCCTCACAGTGACTGCAACCAGGCACCAGGCTGCTCTGGGTCTTCACTCCTCCAACACAGAATACTTAATTGTTAGGATAAAGCTCATCGACGTGGGAGATGCAGTAATTGTAGGGATGTGTCACAGCCTGTGGGACGATCTCCCTCCAGAGCTATACTCACCTTTCCACCTTTGCTAAATCAGAACTACACAGCAACCATCTACTTGACTAAATGCAGCCTCCCATGCCCCTCTTTTCCCACAGAAGCCTCTTACTGCAGGGAAAAGGATGTAATAATAGGCAGCACTTGACAGATGCTCATCTTGCTGCTTAGGGCGCTGCCAGAAGGGACTTGGTTCCTTTGATAATGAAGGCAGTAAAAAAATCCTATGGGGACCACAACCATGAATCCCAGAAGGTGTCCCAGTCATTAGCAAGTTGCAGCTTACAGTAGCAAGCCAACATTATTCTGTGGAACCAGCAGGCATAAGGCCCTAAATCTAATGGTATATTTGAAAAGAAATAGAATGATGCTGCCTAGGACTTCTGGTACCAGTGGTTAGTGTAGTGCTTAGCTTCAGGCAGCTGGGTCTAAAATCCTTGATCCCATCAAGCCCTAGGATGGAGCTGCAAAGTGCTTCCTTGAGCAACAGGAGAAACAGCCCACTCAGTTCCTTTAGCAACAAAGGCACCACCTTGTTTCCCTAGGGCCCTTCTATAAGATAATGGAGATGGGCTACTTGAGAAACACCAGTTGTGTCTGGCTCGTACCAAGCTTTTCATTCCTCTTTAGGGGGAATTATTGAGCTTAGAGATGTGTTTCTGACTTCTGAAATGGAGTCCACCATGCTAATGCTCTCATACCTGTGTGTCTACAAATAGGAATGTCCTGAGTAGACTTTCAAGGCCTGCCTTCATCATGATCTCCTTCAAAACATCTCGCCATTCAGCTATGCCATAGCTTTTTGGAAAGCTTGATCTGGAAACACTCATAGTCTGCCCTAAAGAAAAGAGAAGTCTGTGGAGTTACATCAGATGAAAATCTCCTCTTCTGTCAGTCCTGAGTGTATGTTGTAGACTCAGGAGAGGACTCAAGGAGCTTGTTTTCCTGCAGTGGGTTCTGAGCACCTGTGTATCCTTGTGCACATTCAGCCAACAACTTAAGAGCCTGTTTTCCTTGAAGCACAGAAACCTGAGCTAGCCAGAAACCAGATGTACAATTCCAGGAGCTAATAGTCACACTGCTTCTTGGGCTCAGTGCCTCAGAGTTCAGAGGGAACAACTCAGTGTGGATTTTTTGTCATGCACCTGGGAATCATGATTGCATTTTGCTAGCCTCACATCCTCTATTTGGAACAACTTAGAACAATTTTCTCCCTCAGCTTAGGTCCCTGGCTCTTCAAGTTTCCCCCTTCAGATCCCTTGGCTCCCAAGACTCACCTGTCCTAATTGCCAGGCTGTCAGGGTCACTTTATGATTTGTCACAAGTGGCTCCTGTCTTTGCCTTCCTGCTGCCCAGCTCCCAGGCAGAAGCCTCTATCTCTCCCTCTGCAATGCTGAGTGCTGCACAGACCACTGAGCTGACACAGACCGTGCTGCTTTTGTCCATTTGCTGCATGCCCACAGCAGCAACCCAAGCTATGAGCAGGCGAAAGAGTCCAATTTTTCTAGCATAGATGTGCATGTTAACTGAGCCCTAGCTCTTGAATGTTAAATCTGAAGAGCCACCAACCAGAAAAACGTGTAGCCAGTAGCAGGAAGGTCAGGAAAAAAAGAGTTGCTAGAGGCAGCCCCAACGGAGCTGCTCCACATTATGTGTCTAGAAGTGCATTACTTACATGTGAGATGCCAGCCTGGTGAGAGACTGCCTCCCACTTCCCCCAACACCCAGGAGAAGTGCATTCCCTGGAGCCTGCCGTAGGATCCGACCGATCTGGCAGATGTGCTGTATTGCATCCATGAAAAGCACAAGCTTCAGCTTTGGGGTGGTCACTTGATTGTATTCTTCCAGGCAATGCTCAATCACAACCTTCAGCTGTGGGCACAAACAACCTGTTGTGGCTACCAGATACAAGCAGCTGTGAAGGGGTGGGTGATTGTCAGCTCAGGTAGGCCTAAGCAGGGCAGTGCCTGGTGCTCAGCGGGGTCTGGGTGCAGCTGCCTCTCTCAGTTGCTCCCTAGGAGCTGCTTGTGGGGAGGTGATGGCTGTCTTTGACCCATGCTCCTGTGGGAACTACCATTGGACTGGGTTGAATTTAACCAGAGGTAATGGCAACAGCTGCCAATGGTGACCTTTAACTCAGGCAACTGGCTAAAGTCTGCCATTCCAGTGCTGCTGTTTGCCTGGAGAAACACCAAGGCACAGCTCAAAATTAGATAGCTTATGGCTGCCTGACCTATACTGCTCCTGGGCTTCCCTGTGGGAGAGCTTCCTCACTCTATAGTTGACCATTGCCTGATGCTGTGTCCTGTGATAGGGATCCTGGCTGGAAAGGACAGGTGCTTGAAGAAAACACCACTGGCAAAAGTGCATCCCACTCCCAGTCCAGCCGACACGTAGAACAGCTGCAGGAACAGTCTCTCATGCCCTTTGCAGGTCTCTCTATAATGGCACCCTCAGGCCAGAGCATGAGATGAAGCATGAAGGCATCTGGGATTTGGTCTTCCCCCCCTCAGCAAGCAACATCATCTGGAATACCTACAGTGCTGACACCTCTTTCTAGACACCAAGGTCCTGTGCTCATCTGTGGGCTGTGCAACACCTTGGTAAGTCTGGCTGTCTCAGCTGTGCACACCTACTTTGCAGAAGAGATTTGAAAGCTCAGTTAATTACCAGTCCTTGTCACACAGCTATCACAAGAGAAGAGACAACAGGATAATCATCTGTTTCCAGCAACGAGCACAAAACGCACTGCTCATTGCCTTTGCTTAATTATCGCTACCAAAGTACTCACGGTATCTTCTCCAACAGGGAATCTGGCAGTAACATTAATCACTTGTGAAGGTCAACTGTGAAGTCTTTAATGGCAAAAGTAGTATTGTTTGGGGGTAATGTGCCATTTCTTTCCAGCAGATTTCACTTTTCAGTCCCAAGCGCAGCTCAGCTGGGAGATTTGGCACAGCAGGCTGCACCCAGGATGGTAATGCAGAGACAGCTTGTTCCACCTCAACTTCCCATCGTGCCAGACACAGCCACTACCCATATCTGGGGTAGGATTTTACAGAAGAGTCTTGGGCAGGCTCATGACTCCATACAACTTCAATTTAAGCAGCCCCCTGGTTGCTATTAACTGTTACCTTTCATTTGAAGAGCACTTGGTAGATGTGAGCATAGTTCACATCATCACGATTCCCAGAGTCCTTACTGTTTCCTGGCTGAGGATTTCTTTGTACAGTTTGGCACTGGCACCTGGTTCCATAAAGTCCCCAGACAGAACTGGCTGGGAGGGGACAACTTCCTCAAAAGTGGTGCCTAACTCCTCCATCATGCTCTTCATCAGGCTGTCAAACCAGGTCCGGTCCTCCTTGCTGACCAGGCGATCACGGAAGACCCGGCAGCTCTCGTGGTACCACAGTCTCAGCAGCTGCATCTTGTCCTGGTTGGAAATCCCAGCAAAAAGTCCCCCATGAGAGAAGCAGAGAAGTATTAAGAGCCCTGCCATCAGGAAAGCTGGTTCCTGCCCAGCATGTGGCCAGCTCCACTCCTGCTAGAAGGCAGCTGGAGTGGAGATAGAACTGGGCGGGTGGAGGAAGCTGCATTCCCTTCTCCTTTCAAAATCAACTCTTGTCAAAACAGCTGCTTTGCAGAGAGCTCATTACAGCTTCAGCTAATCCCCCCTCTATTTGTCCATATGCCAGGTTTTCTTTGAGAGATTTAAATTCCATCTTCTTTGTCCTTATCTTCCTCCCTGTTTTCAGAAGTTCTTGTGTTTCTCTGGAAAGATCCTTTTATTCCAGTGTAACACAACCCAGGCTCCCAAGCACTTCCTGTGGTAAGTCAATCTCTATTGGCTAGACTGGAGCCAGAGAGAGGTCCTCAAGAGAGCTGAAGGGGCAGAAGCCTCCATTACTACAAGCTGGTAACCTCTGCCCCTGTGCAGTCCCCTACAGCTCCATCCAGCTCTGAATGGCCTGACTACATCCTACTGACTTCATGTGGCCACTCACCTGCTTCTGTGCTAAGGAAGGGCTGGGGTGATAGGAGGGGCCTGTTTACTACTGATAGTAGACAATACAGCTAAAGGGAAGGTCCCCTCATTCATTGAACAGTACCAAAATGCAGCTTCAACAAGAAGCTGAGGCCTTAACTGGAACATTTCTGGTCTTCCTCTGGTGGCATGGCTGTGCTGTTGGGAGGACTCACCTCAACCTTGCTGGGCTCAGCCATGAGCATGCCTTGGAACACCTTGGAGAGGTCTCTCAGATTGAAGGTGTAACGTGACTTTGCTGCTATAGGCAGCAGTTGGGTTGTGATGGTCAAATACACACGGATTGTGGCATCCACCAGGGGCTTGTTCAAGTCTTTGACTGCAAGTGCTCCTGCTGCAGGGACAGAGAAAGGTGAAGAGATGCCAAGGAGGTGATGCTGGATTGAGAATGTGCTAGCCATGCAGACAGGTGGCACTGAGTGGCAGAGGTGTTGCCAGTATTTGGCCAGGAACACTTTTTTCTTCTGCTTTCTTATACAGAGATTGTGTGGAGACCTGACCAAACAGCAGCTCACTGCAGTGGAGTTTGCCAATGAGTTTCCCAACCAAAGTCGGGACAGTTGTGTGGTGTTAAGACTTCACAGGCCCCAGGAAGAGAGGAGACACTTCCTGACAAAGCAATTGGTGCCTAACTGAAATACTCCAAACAGCTTTTCCTTCTCCCTCATGGCACTCCAACAGTGGAATCTCAGATACTTTTAAGCTAGAAGGTGCAAGTGCCCTCTTAGGTAAACCTCCTTGCAATTCATTGAGCTCAGCAAACGCAAAGCCACTGAGGAATAACTTGTTATGCAATAGTCTGGCAGGATTTAAAGACAGCTGCCAGTTTTAGAGCATAAAATAAACGTCTGAAGTTCATTACAAACACTCCTGGGGAAGCAGAGCCCTGTGACAAACCAGCATTTTGCATTCTTTTGCATTATTTCCCAAATGTTTTAATTTCTTCTAAAATCACAGCTAGATGCTTCAGTGTGCCCTTGAGCTCAGAGCTGGATACTGATGCTTGAGAGTATTGCAGGCACTCAGAAAGCTCTGCTTTGTTTCTCCATAGCTCTCTATTCTCACTGCTTCCTACTGGCAGATTTGTAGATGAGGCCACATTTGCAAAGATGATCCTAAATTCCCACCCTGTCAAATATAAGAGGACTCATTTCACTCCTAATGAACCTTTTTTTCTGGGTGGCTGTAGCACCATCTTAGATCCACTCTGCTCAGCTGTCCACAGGCTGCAGCAGATGGAGAGTAACAGAAGGCTCTGCTTCCACAGAAGGCTGCTGTCTGGGCAAGTGTCTGTCTCCTGAAAGCACAGGTAAACTGCCACGCTGTGCCCACCAACTTGTTTTCTTCACAGTCTCTTTCCTCTTTTATCTTTCTGCTCTTACTTAAGCACTGGGTCTCTGTAACTTCTTTCTCCTAGGAGTCCATCTAGGAAAAGACAAAAAAATTGAGTTACAGCTTTACCTGCTGAGGTTGAGGATATCTGCATCATCTATCACAAACAAAATCCTCTCTGAGAGACCTGGGCTATAGGACACCTTATTAAACACTGTGAGAGCCAAAGCTGAAGTTTGCTGATGTGTAGCAGCAGAGTTGGGCTCTGAGTCTAAAGTGTGTTTGAGCCCCCTGTTTGCTATGATTCAAACTGTACTCTCCCAATAGCATCTTCAAGCAGCTAATGCAGCTTCCAGCACTTTGATCAGCTCATCAATAACAATTCCTCCCCTTCCAACCTCCATTATTGTTGGGTTGACTTGCAACACGAGGAGGTGGCAGCAGATTGCAGAACTTATCCATCCAGCTGCCAAGGATGGTGGAGAAGATAGCCCTCAGGCTGCTCTTCTCCATCTCAGTGAAGGAGAGGTGGTTGAAATGGCGAGTGAAGAGCGGAGTGACAGCATTCCTTTCCCCTCCAGGGAGGTCCCATGGCACAGACAAGATTAATATCTACCAGCTTCTTGAAAGTGCCTTGAAGAATGTAAAATCAGGAATGAATGCTAAGTTGTGGCTATAACCTCTCACCACAAATCTCCACAGCAGGTACCTGTATCTAACAAGAGGCCAAGAGGATGTGGGTCATACCGATCTGTCTCCTGTCGTACCAGCCCTGGTGATCCATCCACTGTCTCAGCAGCTAGATGGGTGGCTGAGCACCATATTCCTCCAGCATGGGCATGTTCAAGTCATCAATAAAAAAGATTAAGTTCTTCCCAACTGGAGGCCCAAACACACCCTTCTGCCTGCAAGGACAGAAACTGCCTAAGGTGTGAGGACAGCTCCTATCGCAGAGGCATTCCTAACTTGATCCAGAAACATTTCTTTCTCCAGATTCTTCCTGGGTCTGCAGTTTCAGCTATCCTTCTATGCTGTAGACCCCTTTTTATGGGCCTCTGTCCAGAAAAGACCTGGAGAAATGTTTGAGGCACTGGCTTCTTTTCAAACATGAGTGCAATCTTGTCTAGAGCCCTGCTTGAAAGAATCCCACAGAGAGTCATGAGGATGATTAGGGGACTTGAGCATCTCCCCTGTGAATAGAGACTGAGAGCCCTGGGGCTTGAGAAGAGAAGACTTGAGAAGAGAAGATTGAGAGGGGATCTCATCAAGGTGTATAAATATCTGAGTAGGGGGTGTCAAGTGGAGGGGGCCAAGCACTTTTCAGTGGTGTACAGTAATAAGACAAGAAACAACAGGTTCAAGCCAGAACATAGATTTCACCTCAATATGAGGAGAAACTTCATTACAGTGAGGGTGATGGAGCACTGGAATAGGCTGCCCAGAGAGAAGTTGTGGAGTCTCCTTCTCTGGAGACTTTCAAGACCTATTTGGCTGTATTCTTGCGCAGACTACCCTAAGTGATCCTGCTTTGGCAGGGGGTTGGACTTGATGGTCTCTTGAGGTCCCTTCCAATCTCTAATGTACTGTGATACTTATGCACTATGCCAATAACTAAATGGGTGCAAAGAAAATCCAAGCTTGAGACTGGGAATATCTTCTAAACTTCAAGCCACTAGCTGACTAGAGAGGCAAAAAAAGAGGTTGTCAAACGGGGTGTGGGACTGGGAGTCAGCAGCCACATTTTCTCCCTTCTCAGTTTCTATAAGGATCCCACACCAGGGTTTGCAAACACCTGTGCTGTGAAATACAGCATTTCTGGGATAACCAGAACTGAAGCAACTTTTACAAACCCTCACTAATGCTTCTCACTTTCTTGTCATTGTATGAAATGATTACTGGCTCCCACAATCCCACCTCAGATTTGCTGTGTCCCCTACTTGTTATCCACAGCTCTATGTGCTTGTGGCCCTTTCAGCTCTTTGGACAAAATTAAATGGCCAAGTTGATAGAAACACTGAGCTCAGAGATATTGCCTTTGCAAACACAGAAGGGAAACTTGCCTCTTATCCAGTTTGCTGTCAATGAGATCCTGGGTTTGGTTAGCAGAGGTACGTGCTGTGTGATGTTATCTGCTAGGCAAGTTCTTCAAAAGCTTGTCTGTAATTGTCAGAGCCTTCCCAGTACCTGTGGGCAAGATGCAGAGAACCTAGAAGCACAATCAGCAGTCAGGCATTCAAAGGCTGGGAGAGGACAGAAGGCTCACTGCTTCAGTAAGGACAGCTGCTCAATACATCTCTTGGTGTGGGAGGAATCCAGCCAGGGAAGCATGAACCAGAGGTATAGGAAATGGGTAGAGAGGGATGGTGATAGGCTACCTAGCAATTGATGCATCTTGATGGAGCAACTGAGTGTTGATAATCCTTTGGGGCACCAGCACAGTGCCTGGAGACTGAATTCAGAACTCCTGTGGCTTAGACACAGCTTTTGTGCAGTGCCACAGGAATGGGAAATAATCTCAAAGTATCAGGTAGCTATTAGGTTCTGACTGCAGGGGGAGAGGAAAGGGTACTCCTGTTAATGAGAACAAGGTTGAATCTAAGCACTGAAGACAAGGCAGGGCACCTACTGGCTTATGGTTTGTGAGCAACAGCTCCAGCAGATGGGCCATTCAGACTGTGTTCATCGTGGGCACAATAATGTCACAGAAGTTGGTATCAGGAACCACAGTGAACTTTGCTGTAGAGTCCAGCCACTTCTCCCAGCACACCTGAAAGGTATGGGTGTGATTAGAGGGGGCAGTTGCATCTATTCCCTATGGGAAAATGATTTTTGCTGTGTTTTTCCTAACACAATGCTTGTGGTAGCTCAGATTCTGATTCGGGTTTCTGTCTACTCATACCTTCCTGTATGGTAATGCTGTGGGTGTCTGACTCTCTTAGGACAGAGGTAGCCCAAGAGTTAGAAATCATTGCCCCAGCAGCAACACACCTGTGCTCCCTTCTGAAAGCCAGGATCAAAGAGGGATGGAGCACTTGTGATAGCTGCAAAAACTCTAAGTCTGTCCTAGGCTGACCCACCCTGTGAGTACCCCCATGACAGAGGGCCAAAGAGGGCTTAGCTGGGATCCTATCTTCATATTTGGTGCTATCACCTGTGTTGTACTCAGAGGGTCAAGGAGGTTTTGTACTTGAACAAGACATGGATGACTTGTGCTAGAATCAAGTCCCAGACTAAGGTCCCTGAGGCCACTACACAAGTGAGATGGAGGCTTTGTCAGGGATGTGCTGGAGAACACTGAGAAAATGCACATTACTGACCACCCCATGTGGCCTTCCCACTGAGACCACGCTGGCAGCTTCTGCTAAGCATCTGCTGCTCTTGTAGGTCTCTCTACTCTGATTTCAGGAAGGGGACAAATTTCCCCCACACTTCTTTTTTTCTTTCAGCCCAGGGGGTAGTGACTGTCAGTCAGACAGGCCTTGTATACCCTACTGCACTGCTGTCTCCTGTGAAAAAGATGGTATGTTTGTCTGTCTTGCTCCTTCTCCAGACTCTGCTGCACACAGCTCTCCTGCTGTTGTGCACTGCTTTCTAGCACAGACAGGACTTTCCATCTGAGCACCAACCTGTCCTCCTCCAGCAGCCACACTTGTAGAGCCTGCTCACTTTGCTGAGCACTGGCAGAGGCATTCAGGTCTGAATTAACACCAGCCCTTGTCTCAGATGGGAAAGATCTGCTTCACAAGAGGGCAAGAAACTGCCTTCTTCTTTTAATGAAAAGTTTTATTTCATGTTCAACATTCCCAGTTGGTTCCTACAGGCCTTTTTTATTTGCCCTTTATGAGAAAATCCTACCAAAGCCTTCAGGACTGTGTTGTTTCCTGGTCCTGTCCTCCCCCAAAGGATTTCCAAACTTGGAGTTGAAAGGGAAATATTTTACCTCTCTAATGACCTCCTCATCCAGATCATCTTCAGCACTGTTAAGCCCAGCATCACATAGTTTATAGACATAAACCAGTCCTTCTTCTGGGAAAAGCAACTGGATCTGTGAGAACAAAGCTGTGGTGAATCTGGCTGCCAAAACTGCATTGACAGGAGGGTCTGCACTACTGCAAGGCAGACTATACTAATGGGATGCTGCCCAGGTCAGGACTCTCTCCCAGATCTTCCAGCTTCAGGGGTCCCTTAAAGTCTGAGGCAGATCCCAAGAGGAAGCTCATCCAAAGCTTCCAGGCATTTGAGAAGCTCTGACTCCCATTCCTCACTATTAGTTCCTCTATGACAGAGGATCTTTTTTTCCTTTACTCACCTTTTCTTTTGCCATCTTCTCCCTCAGCCACAAGCTGAAGGCCACACGACCTTCTAAATCTCCAGTACCACCTACACTCCAGATCAAGGCAAAGATAAACCAGGGCTCAATCAGCTCTCCAATACAGTATCACAGTATCACAGTATAACTAAGGTTGGAAGAGACCCCAAGGATCATCAAGTCCAACCTGTCCCAACAAACCTCACAACTAGACCATGGCACCAAGTGCCACGTCCAATCTCCCCTTGAACACCTCCAGGGACGGTGACTCCACCACCTCCCTGGGCAGCACATCCCAATGACGAATGACTCGCTCAGTGAAGAACTTTCTCCTCACCTCGAGTCTAAACCTCCCCTGGCACAGCTTGAGACTGTGTCCCCTTGTTCTGGTGCTGGTTGCCTGGGAGAAGAGACCAACCCCTTCCTGGCTACAACCACCTTTCAGGTAGTTGTAGAGGGCAATGAGGTCACCCCTGAGCCTCCTCTTCTCCAGGCTAAACAATCCCAGCTCCCTCAGCCTCTCCTCACAGGGCTGTGCTCAAGGCCTCTCCCCAGCCTTGTTGCCCTTCTCTGGACACATTCAAGTGTCTCAGTGTCCTTCTTAAACTGAGGGGCCCAGAACCGGACACAGGACTCAAGGTGTGGCCTAACCAATGCAGAGTCCAGGGGCACAATGACCTCCCTGCTCCTGCTGGCCACACTATTCCTAATACAGGCCAGGATGCCATTGGCCCTCTTGGCCACCTGGGCACACTGCTGGCTCATGTTTAGGCAGCTGTCAATCAGCACCCCCAGGTCCCTCTCTGTCTGGCAGCTCTCCAGCCACTCTGCCCCCAGCCTGTGGCACTGCATGGGGTTGCCATGGCCAAAGTGCAGCACCTGGCACTTGGACTTGTTAAATGCCATCCCGTTGGACTCTGCCCATCTGTCCAGTCGGTCGAGGTCCCTCTGCAATACGAGCTGCTTTCTCCTGGGAGATTGTCCTAATTCCCTAAGAACCAGAGACGAGCAGAAGTAAAATTCTCAGGCATGATTAAGATACACAAAAGGCAAACTCCTCTTAATGTGCTGGTTTTTCACAGGCCTGTTAGTGTATTCTTGTGGATTAAAACTTGTTGTTTCACTGGTGTACTTGAGGGACTCCACTTGCTGAACTAATGTCACTCAGCAGGGGCTGTGAGAAGAATTTACTCTTTAGTTTTTAATTTGAAAATTGTCCAGCATTCTTCAATACTAATTCTTCAAAGGACCTGCAATCAGAAGTGCATCACTGCTCAGCTCTGATCTCTGCTTTCCACACTTTATCTAATTCCTTCTGCTATAAATAAAATCTCTTCCCTCCAGGCTGGTAGGCATGGAGCTTTTCTTTTGCTCTTTCAGTGGGCAAAGCATAGCCATTCCAGGTTTACCTGTGCTTTGCAGGATATTGTGTTACCTTCTGCCACATTTATGAGCTACAGCATGTCCTTTCTGCACCAGCACCTAATTTTCTGGTGATGAACCCTCAGCATGACTTAGTGCACTTAAGAGTTACAGGCATAAATGATACAGATGGTAAAACCCTACCTCAGTGGGGATGAAAGGGTGAAACAAACATTCCAAGAGCACGAGAAGGCTCCTTGTAAGGTTACTGTCTGTTGAGGCAATAATCTCCTTCACAGAGTTCTGGACAAAGCTGATGGCCTCCTGTAAGGAGAGGCAGGAACAGGTCAGTATTATCACCCAAAACATTTGACTTTGGTTTTACCTTCCAGGGTTCTGGTTTCTCCTTGCCTCCCTGTAGACTACATTTACCAGGGTGGATATGGCTGAGAATGTTGTCATTTCCCACTGTGTCCCAGGTATCACTGTTCTGACTGGAAAGAAGCAAGTCAATCCTCTTCATTCAGTCTTAACCCCAAGAAACCTCTGGGCCTGCCTTTTGGTCTTGTGCAACAGTGTTGTGCATTTTGTGCCATGGCTTGCTCGCTTCAGAGCTTCCCTTTGCAGCTCAAATTCTTAACAGAAAGAGAGATTGCCCATTGGAAAGAACTGCCCAGGGAGGTGGTGGGGTCAGCATCCCTGGAGGTGTTTAAGAAAAGACTGGATGAAGCACCTGGTGCCATGATCTAGTTGATTAGTTAGGGTTGGGTGATCAGTTGGACCTGATGACCTTGGAGGTCTCTTCCAACCTGGTTGATTCTATGATTCCAGGTTATTCAATAGTGACTTAGGAGCAGAGTAGAAATAAGAAGAACCTGTTCTTACAACTTTCTCCCTGGAGTTACTCTGTTGTAAGCAACAGAGCTGTACTAGGGATCATTTTGTCCAGAAGATAATTTTTAAATGAAACAAAGCAAACTATAATGACCAGTAAGACTAAGTCACATCTGTAGGGAACAGTAAACAACACTTACTAAACCCAGGAGTTTGCATACTGGTAGTCTGAAGTGTTCCCACGATGGTATTTAAATCCAGGTCTTGATAAGTCTGGGCTGGCTGATATCTATTCTGACAAGCTCCAAGTCATGGAAAGGCTGCAACAGCACGGTAACTCACCTTGGGGAATCTCCTGAAGAGAGATGCTAGGTGCTTTGAGAAGGGCTGCATGATGCCTGGGATTTTTTGCAGCCAGCACTCACTGAAAGGCTCCAGCCCCAAGATGCTGGGTTCCAGGTAAATGATGCCCCAGCGGGAGACTGTGGCAGGGGAAGCAACAGCCAGATCCTGGACTTCAAACCTCATGGTCATGCTCTGGAAATTGCAAAAGGGAAGAAAGGAGGATAAGGATTTGATTGCTTCTGTTGTATCTTTTGGCATAATTTGGAGAAGATGAATTCTTTCCCTTTGTTGCAGGAACCTTCTTTTTCTTGTGTCTCTGCAGCTCAGCAAGGGTCTGGCCAACACAGGGCTTCTACTGAGACACTTATTGCCACACAAATCCATCAGAGGCATCAAGTGAAAAGTAAAAGGCAAATGTGTTCCAAGAGAGAGGGAGGAAGGAAAACAAACAACAGGGAGCAAAAGCAGGAGGGAAGAGTTACCTGTGACAGTTTGATGATTTCCCCTGAGCTAAGACACAGCTTCTTATTGTCATCTAGCACTGTGTTCATGTTCTCAATCCACAGAGCATCAACTGGCCCATCAAACATGTACCACTTCTTGTTGGTGTCAGTGGCTGCAGCTCCACGCCGGATGAGTGAGGAAAGAATCCCATCTGTCCTGAAAGGTGGGAGGAAGACAAGGCTTGGTCTATTCTGGTTTTGCTGAAAAGAATGACAAACCTTCAACCATATAAGGCAACAGAGCCAGAATCTTATTCTGGTTCATGTGCCCAAGCGTACCTGTGCCTTACTTGTTGGTGAGCTGCACAAAGGTCTGCCTCCTTTTTATTTCACTGACAAGTACATCCCAGCCTAAGCACCATCATGAAACAATTTCTGTGGGCATTAGGATCTGGACTTTGTGTCGTCTAACTATAAAATGCCAAGCTTCCCTTTAATGTCTCTCTCCTCAGTGAAAAGCAAAGAGGCCTTGCTAGCATCCAGTTCGGGTCACAGGTGGGTTATCTGCTCTCTGGAGGTGCCTCTTTTTCTCTATCTAGTGTGAAGAGAGCCTCAAGACAGTTACTCTGCTAATTCAGATGCTTCAGTTGGGTAACTTATAGGAATCCAGGCTAAAGAGCATGACTCCTACCCTCTTGGTAACTGAAGTTCCCCATTCTCAGCTGCCTGTGAACCCAGGCAGTGCTGGGGCTGGTGAACAGGAGAGCAGACACAATGCATGCTGGCTGTTGACAGCAAGAATTTAATCTGTATGTGGAAACCTGGAGTTCAGTTCCTGTTTAGGCCCTGCACTCTCCTCTCGTTATTGAAGAACTGTAATTTTTATAGTGCTGGTGAATTCCAGGGTATTGTTACTGAGATCAAGGGAAAACAGTCTGTTCCAAAGCTCAGCTGATTAAAACACATGGATTTGTCTGTAAATACATTTTCCATGGCTGCTGTATTTTTCTTTTTGTCATGTTGATGTGTCTGTGTGCTGCCCTTGGGTAGAGTCACATCATAAATAAACTGCCAAGCTTAACTGGAATATCCCAGGAAATGTCCTTCACTAAAGATACACCAGACCCCAGGCTGGGAAACTCCAAGTCTCAGCATCAGTAATGCTTGCATTTTTTCCTAGAGGTAGTTATGTTCATATTTATTTCATTTCCCTTCTTTTACAGGACACAGTCTTTAGCTTTGCCCCTAAGCAAGTGGTGGGTGACAGGGCCAAAGGGAGATTCACACTGCTTCTCACGCTTTAGCTTCTGGATAAAGTGAGCTGCAAAGTCAAACTCGGGTCACATATGGAAGCATAAGCTGTAGGATCTGGCTGTCAAGAGGGCAAATGGGCTATTGGTTCTTGCTTCCAAACCATGTAAGCAAGCAGGAGCCCTGGTAACAGGAATGAAATGCCTCTCTGTGGGTGAAAGTCATTCCCCATCATTCAAGGCCACCAGTGTGTTTATACAGAACAATTCAAGTGCACAGTACAGAGGTCACTTTTCTTCAGAAGCAAAGCAAGTGTTTTTAAGCTGCTGTATCTTAGAGCAGGGGGATGTGCTCCAAAGCAATTGTATTATTCCTTGTTAGGCAGCTAATGCTGTGAGCTGAGCTGCAGTAGCTGTCTGGGCATGTGCTGGCAGCGGGGCCAAGCGCACACAATGAAGGATGTCAGCTTAAATGGCCGTGACTGGCTATTGTAGCTTGGTGAGGATAAGGACTTGATTGCTTCTGGGTTTATGCCACTATCCTACACAGTTCTCAGCCTTGAAGAGAAGACGCTCGAGACCAGAAGAAAAGCGCTTCCCGTCTGGAAGGAAGGAAAGCAGGTTTTGTACTTCACCACTCATGCGTTAGCAAGCTGAACTCTCCATAAAGCTGGCCCATTGTGATGGATTTGGGATTCAGCACAAAGTAGCTGACTGCTTTGTAATTCCCACCACTGGCTGCAGGCTGACCTTTCAGTGATGTCACTGCAGCTGCCAGGACTTCATAAGTCTGCAAAAGCAGGAGAGCAAGAGAATTAACTGCCATGGCTCCACTATGACAAAGACATTGCTCTCACAGCAACTGCATTCAAAAGGCAGTGAGAAAGAAGACATGGTGAAGGATAGTGTCATAGTAAGGAGATGCCTTGCTGTATTCACAGAAATGAAGCATTCCAGATGCAGGGAGGGAGGAAGTTAGATCTACCACCTAAGAGGCCTGAAACATCTCAAGATGTCAAAGTATGCTTCAGCTTTAGAAATCTGCAGCAGAGCTAATAAGCCTGGATCTAATCTCCTAACTCAGAGGAGTGAGCTAGTAATACACTTCCCCATGGCTATAAATCAATATTAAGAGGCAGCGTCTTTGTGTCCTGATTTCTGCCTCAGAGAAGCTGAAAATGCTGTGGTGTGGATTTTCTATGAAGCTTAACTCCCTGAATCACTAGGTGGGTGATGGTTTTCTGGGGACAGCACTATGTTTCAACCATACCTTTGTCTTCCCAGAACCTGCTGGCCCCACCAGCATAACGCCGTGATGAACCACAGGGCTTTCATATAGCTGCATGCACTTAGTTACAAAACCTGCAAAGGAAGATGATGCAGAGTGGGTCTGGGACCAGCTGTCTCTTCCCTAGGGCAGGGTGCTGGACTAAAAGCCCAGGCCCAGTGGGAGCTTGTGGAGTCTTTCCCCTCACCATCAGCATCCTTCAGATTCTGCTTGATGCCAGACTTGCGAATGGCTTCTTCCAGGATGCCATAACCCACAGGCAATTCTTGGATCTTGGGAAATAAATCTGAGACAATACCATTGAAGAGCTTGAGATTATCCTGCAGGAATTTGGGTATGTTGGCATCCCTGATAGCCCGCAGGCATATCAGCTCCTGCAGAGACTTAAAACATCAGAACTGATGAATCAGATCCTGACTGTGGCTGCAGAAAAGGCCCCATAAGTCCCTAACAGTGTGAAGTATAAGGACATTTACCTCATCCATAGTAGGATTCCCTCTTTTGAGGTTGCCAGATGTTGAGATGACAATGTTCACAGCTCTCATCCCAAAGTCATAGTGGTCCTGGAAAAGGAATAGAGGTAACAATGTCATCAGATGCAGGAGCATCACCTAAAAAAGAGTGAACCTATGCATGCACTCAATCAGCAGATAAGAAAAAACAGAGAGTTATGCCTTCAGAACAACTGCTCTTTTCTCCAAGTCTGCTCTCAGGATCCTTCAGGCAACTAACCAGTCCTCAGCTGTACAGACTACAGGTGCTGTACAGACTATAGGTGAGAAAGATGAGAAAACTGGATGATGACAAATTCTAGATGGAGGGAGAAGTAGGCAGGGCTGCCTGGCTCAACTGTCCTGCCACTGCAACCCTACCTAGGACTGAAGGTGAATGCAAGTCCAGTCACAGGAGGAGAAATGAGAATTAGAATGGAGTGAGATAGAGGAAGAATAGGGTTTTGTGAGGCACCCAGAGAACCATCCATGTACTTTGTGCCTAGGCTGAGAAAGCCTCACATTTAAACACAGTCATGGACATTAAGGCATCTACCTGTCTGCTGAGCTACTTAGACAATAGTTTGAAAGTTGTGGTGATCTTCTTTGCAAGGACTTTGGCTTCATTAAATCCAAAGGAGTAGAGTGAAATCTCAGCAATCATGGAGTATAATCTGGGACCATCATAGCCACAGGACGAAAGAGAGCCTGAAATAGTTCCAACACAAGATCAAAACACTGATTGTTTCTTATTTTTCCCACCAACCAGAAAAAAAGTCTGAGTATCTATCACAAACTGTTTAGAGGACACAGCAGGAGAATGTCTGGCACCTGTCAGGGCAGCATCCCTGCAGATTGCAATCTGAGGAGTGTCATTTGCTTACAGATGTGTTTCAAATCTTAAAATGATCTCAGAAACTTTCCAAAAGCATCACATCCTAATCTTTGTCACAGACACCCTGGTGGTCTGGGTAGCATCCAGCACCTGTTTCTTTCTGTGTGTGCAGTCTGCCCTCCTTACCTTCAGGTTATCAGGCAGTTCGGTGCGCCCAGCATACCCTGGGTTCATTGTGATGAAGACTGCACAGGATGGGACCAGGGGGACCTCTGTGCCTTCAAACACAAAGCAATCCACCTAGAAAATAAAAAGTAGGATCATCCTCAAAGAAGAGACCCTAATCTGAAAATTAAATAATGCAGCAGAATCTTCCATGAGGAAACTCATGGCTTTCAGGAGTCAAATTATCAAGCATGGGCACACAGAGCTGCCCACAACTGTAGTGACTCGATCTGGACCCACTGAAGGAATCCAGTATTACCAGCAATGGTTTTCCCTGTTTAAGACACTGGGCTCATGGAAGATTTATAGATAGGATACTTTTTTTTTTTTCTTTTTTTTTTTGGCTCTTGAACAGACTTCTATCCATCCTGCTGTAAACAAACATCCTTCCATTTATTCTGCAGCAGAGTTTGGACCTGAATTAATTCATGGCAGGGAGGGCAAAGAGAAACCTAAATCCTTTTTAAAGCTGTGTAGGTAGTAATTTCAGATGGGGGATAAAGTAATGCAGAAGTCAAGCCAAAGTCAAGGAGATTCAGGTCTTAACCTCTCTGAGTCTCCAGAGAGCAAAGTAGAAGCTGCCTGCTAGACTGGCTGACAGCTGAGTCTCCATGTAAAGGCAGCAATTCAGTTAATGGTGCAGTCCTGTGTCTGTGTGAGCATACATTTTGCTGCACATATTGGGTTTTCTGAATCCACTAAAGCTTGGATAACACATTTAGACAAACATAGTGCAGAGCAACTCATGGTAGAATACTGGCTGCCTTTATCACAGCTTCAACTTGTATCAGCTTGGTGGATCTGTATTGGAGTGTCTCCCACACCAAAGTCTGTTGGCACTGCAGCTTAAGCTGAGACACTGAGTGTGGGCAACTGTGGCAGCACAGATTAGGGTGAAGTTATAAAACCCACCCAGGATGCTGCCTATGTAATGGCATGATATGATGTGCCACAGCTAGGGTGTTACTCATGCCTCTCCAAGCTCAAATAGGTCTGAGCTGCCCTTGAGCAGTGAAGCATGCAAAAGGAAGAGACTTGCTTAGACTAGCTCAAGTGGAGATTTTTTTGTTCTGCCTTTGTATCTACATGTTCATTACATACCCTCTGCTGCTGTGCTTTCTGAATGGTTGTGATCTGTTGGGCCACCACAGACAGCACCTCAATATCAATACGGTTGAACTCATCAAAGCAAGCCCATGCACCAGCGCTGGGCAGGGAAGGAAAAACAAGGGAAGTCAGAAACATCACATGGAAGCAAACTTGCAGACAAATGTTCAGCTGGATCTAAAAATTACAAATCTACATACTGGGGAGACAGCACAGAGACAAGAAGCGAAGCTAAAAGGTCCCTGACATCCCACAGCAATGTACTGGTATAGTGGATGAGGCTGCAGCGCCTCATCCTGAGTAAGCACCTCAGGCCATGTGATGAGTGGGAACCTGCATGGTCCCTGCAAGGTGTGATGGGTTACGCCCATCCTGAAAGCAGGAGCGGGGAGGGCTTGTGAGAGCCTTGCTCTCCCTGGAGAGCGTTTTCCCCCTGGGGAACTGAGTTAGTCTGTTCCACTCCCCCTCCCTGTCCAGCAAGCCTATACCAAGGAAGACACTGCAGCCATTTCTCTCTCTCTTGGCCCCTGCCTTTGCCTGGACGAGAGCTACTGCTGCTGGCTTCCTGCTTCTCTACCAAGTGGTCAGGCCTGATCCTTCTCCCTGCTACATCCATGCCTCTTCAAAGGACTGGTTTTGTATTCTTATTTTCCCCATCCATCCTTGTTCCTTACCCTTGTGAACCCTTCCTGTTATTGTAATACATATTGTTTAAAGAAAATCTTTTTTCCTCTCTACTTCCAAACTGACTCCAAAATTATTTCTCTGTGGATTTGGCCCCTTCCTTTTTTTTTTTTCTATTGGGAAAGAGGAGGGGGAAAGCAGGGGAGGGATTCTCAGTCTTGCCCCCATCTGAGCTCTTAAATCCCAGTTCAGGCTCAAACCACCACACAAGGCCATGGCAATGTCTGATCCTACAGCACGGGACAAATCCTGCGTGTTACAGATTTGGGCTTCAAAGCGGTGTCACATTGAACTCTTGTTTTCTACCTGAGCTAGAATTGTAGCAGATACAATTCAGACATCTCTTAAATCCACTTTTCAGAACATGGAAGACTACATATAAAGCTGGAAGCATGTATATAAGGAAGGTGATCTTCCCACAAGGCATGGTAAGTTAAATTACTTACAAAGAAAACATCTGAGAAAAGAATGTCAGCTTTTGTTGGAGTAACTAATTCAGATTCACCAGTGTGCAACAGACTAATTGGAGCAGGTCTGTTTGAAATGTAGAGAAGAGAGAAGCTTCTCTGAGAGGATCCCTCAGGGCTTAGAGCAGTCTCTCTTGGCTGCTCAATTTTGGATACACTCAGCAGATTCTCTCCTTAAGATTAAGCAGCTTGTGGGCTGAATCTCAGTCCAAATTGTGTGATATTAAAACAAAGGCCAGAGCTGCAAACATTTGCACAGGTGTCTAACAGTGGATTAGTGGATTGGTGCAAAGCATTTTAATTTTGCCTTAAATGAACGGGATCTCTTTTTATCCCTTTTTAAATTTGATTGGCTGATCTGCCTCTCCCTGCTGACAGGACTTTTGTAACTTTGCTCATTCTGGAACACAGTACCCCCTTGCTAGGGCTCTGTTTGTTCTTCTGAGCTGCTATGAAAAATTTCCACCGATTCCCAGTGGCCAGCATCCCTGTATCCTACCCATCCTCGCTAATGACCTGCAGCATTTTCATTGTACCTGGCTAGTCCCTTGAAAAACTTCCCCATTGCCATAAAGTCAAGCTGGTCAGAGCAGTTGAACACCACTGTTTGGATTGCCAGTGCTTTGCCAAGGTCTTTTGTTGTTTCTGTTTTGCCTGTTCCTGCTGGTCCTGCAAGTGCTCCTCCAAATTTCAGGTGCAGAGCTGCTGTAAGTGTCAGATAACACCTACAACAAAGAAGAGATCAGATGATGAAAAGCATTTTTACTACTGATTTCAGTATGGGAGACACATGATCCATCCAGCTGGAGACAAGTAGGAATCCATCCTTTATTATTATGTGGAACTGCGTGGATATGCAGCATTCTGCAAGGAGTTATCTATGTGGCCTTGATTAGTATTCATGGGGGCCCGCATGGATAAATCCTTCTGCCACTGGCTACAAATTCTCTCTCCAGAAAAAAAGACAGTTACAAAAGGGTAAAACCATTACTGCTGCTATTCTAGAGTATTAGATGCCCCCCATCTACTGCTTCATAGAGGAGCTCCTTAGCTATCAGGTAGCAATTGTATATGAGTCAGAACACTTCATTAAGAATTAGGAGAGCAAAAGCAATGTCTGAGCACTGATCACTAGGAGGAATACAGTAGAAGCAATGCCAGGGTGTTCCTATGCCCTCATCTCAGGTAGTCCTTTGCTGTACAGCTTCTATTTGCACATGTTAAGCAGTGAGTGAGACTGGAATGGACAGAGGGTTGTTCATCCAGGAAAAAAAAATCCCACATATTACCCAGAAAACAATCTCCTTACCTGTCAGTGAGGGGTGTGATAACCAGGCGGCCACTGCTCCCCAGATACTTATAGCCATAAATAAATTCAGCATTGAGTGCTCTGATGTACAGGTCCCCCTTCATCCAGCAGTATCTAATGAGTGAACATGACATCAAAAAGATGAATGCTGGCTGACTGACAGTAGAACAGCTCAGAAGACTACAGCCTGCAGGTCTGGAGACCTGCATGTTAAGGGATCTACCTCCCAAGACAAGAAAAGGTGAGGTAACACAACAGGGTGGACAGGAGTTCTCACAGGACCTGAAACCTGAAACCAAGTGCTGCACTTCTTGATCAGGAGCATGCCCTTTCACAGTGAGGCTGTGAAACATCATGGTTTGGTCTGTATTGCCAAAGTGAATGCCATCAAAACTAGGTCTGTCTCAGATGCCTTAGAACTGGCGTCCTTAGCAGACTTCAATCCTGCTCCTCGTAGAGATGCTGAGGGCCACTCAGGAATGCTGCTTACTGACTATGGAAACTCTTGTTTCTGTTCATCATTGACATGGCTGATGGGTAAGGACAATGAAGACTGGCCAGGGAGGACAGGTGAGGTTCAATAGCTATGCTCTCTACCTGAGCTGGGAGATCCACTCGAAATCATTCACACTTGCCACATTCTTCTCAATCAGATAGGCTGCAACATCCTTGGCGTGGCCCTCAATCGCAATAAGAGCTGACAAGAATGCTCGCTGCATCTTGGTCAGTTTTCCACGAACCGTGGCAACCAAATCACCCAGCTAGGTAAGAAGAAGAAAGCCTCTGAAGCAATCCATACCCCAAAGACCCAGGCTGTACTAACACAATGCAACTAAACTTACGGCATGTTAAGTCCAGATCACAGGCCACGTTCAGGCAGCTTCTGCCTCTTGTCAGAGACACAAATGACTGCTCAGAAAGCAAATACTGCTCAGAGCCAACTTTTGCCTCCACCATTATCATGTTCAGGTGAAATCAAAGTGCTAGAGCTGCCAAGAGACCCAGAGATTTCTTCTCAGGGGCAATTAGATGCAAGGAACAGATATGAATGATGCAGTTTCACTTAGATTTCTACTGTCCATCACTTCGGTCTTCCTCTGACTTCTGTAATCCTGAAGGAGAATATCTTTTGTATTCTGTCTTCAGGTAATGGTCATATTATCAGTGCTGTACAGTATTTGAGGTTTATGATGACAAATATTCTAATGATTAAGATGATAAGAACCTGCTTGGTTTTCACCTGTTTTTCAGCTGTGCTATGCAGGAATGAATCTCTGTTTCTCCAAAAGCATTGTTCTGGCTGTATGTATAAGTTATCTAAGGTCTGATGCTTGAAAAGTCTCCATCTGGCAAAAATCTCACTCATATTCGTTTTCATACCTGAGCACTCAGCTGTGGGAGAAGCCTGCTGGACAAATCTCTAGTTTCCAGAGCTTTGCTTTGCCCAGAAAATCTGGCAGCCAGCAATGACCACTTGGCCAGGCCACTGCAGGACCCATGTAGTACGTGGAGTCTTTAAAAAGGAAAAAAAAAAACAAAACAAACAGTGGTAAACCAACTTAGAATTTCTGTATCAGTATCTGGCTTAGAATTTCTGTATCTTCCTGTTCTGAGATGAATCTTTGAGCCTCAGAAGAGTACTTCCCCTTTTCAAGCCTGTTTTAAGTTTCCTAGTTTCTCATTTTCTTTTTTCAGCCTTTCTTCCTCCCTAGACCCAACGAAATCAAAGTTTTCTATCAGCGCAGCTTTAACACAAGAACTAGAGCCAAGATGCAGCCCTTGATGCAGCCTGTAGCATACTGGATGAGACAAGAGAGCTCAAGAAGACTAAAGAGAGCAGATCCTTATAACGAGGAAGTTGCCTGGAGAAAGGATTCGTATGGGATTGTTCCATGATATTGGGAACACTTCTGTGGCTGATAAGCGAGTGTGCAGGGTCTGCACTCTTCTGGACCATTAACTGCTTGCCCAGCTGTGCAGTCTGCACTTGACCCACACACAGCTGGATTAAAGGTTGTATTTTAAAGCTATAAGAGTATCATAGATGTATCAGCCCCACCACTGGTGATCTCTATGGCAAGGCTGGAACCCAGACATCAGAGACCTGCCATGACAAAATGCTTACCTCTGGATAGGCACCAATTGCTCTTTCTATGTTGTCCCATACACTGGCTTTCATGGATCTCTGTACTTTCAGCAGCCATTGCTCCACATCATCAGTGGGAGAGATGGGAACACACAGCTTCACCTCTTCTCCTTCAACAGAGCACATGTGTGTGATCTGTAGGTCCTCCTGGAAGCGTAGCTAATGGAAGAAGTGCAACAGGAGATGTGAATGGAGGATTTCCTTTCCCTCCCTGTTTTCCTGCCACTGAGAGAGAGCCAGGCTGCAGTGGGGTATGCTCGTTAAAAATGTGCTGCCAAACTTTGGTTGTCAGTAGTGCTAATCAAGTGTGTGACAGATGTGCAAAATGACCTCTCCAAAACCAGAGAACAACTTGTTAAGAAAACAAGAGATTCCCATTGTTGGTTTAACTTGAGTGAAGCAAATCAAATTATAGGGAGGAGGAAGATTTCTCATCGCCTGTCTAGGACTCAAACAATTCCTGTTCAGTTCTGTAGATTCAAATCATTTCCCTTGAGGTCACAATGCCCAGTTTTAAGAATAAAATTTAACAGCTTCTCCAGTGCCCCAGCATATCACTGGAAGTCCCCTTATTTATTCCAATGGCATTGCACTAGGTTTCTAGTTCAATTTCCTTTCTATTTTCCCAAGCTAATGACTAGGAGATTGGCTTTAGTGCCTGAGTATTGTGGTGTGAGCTGTGACTAGCCATGGAGTCTGAAGTCTATTAGGAATAATAAAGAGGAAAAATACAGCTATTTTTGGTTAAGCCCAGCTCCTAAGCAGGGATGAAGGCAGAAACTTAATTCAGTTCAGACTTCTTCATCCCTTGTCCCTGCTGAGGCTGTCAGCAAGAGAGGAATTCTACCCAAAGCAAGTGCCTGCTAAGTCTGAGCTATTTCTTTAGCCTTCCACAGTGGGATGGACAGATATCTCCAGAGGGAGTGTTCTCCTAAGATGGGTATCTAAGTGAAATTCTGAAAGTTGCCCTTTGCAAATGCCTGTTTTCCCTTCAGTGTGTAAAAGGCAGTTGAGGGTGCTCAGTTTATGGGCAGACAACTGGCTTTGAAATGTCTAAAGAGCAGTTGCTTGAATTCACTCCAGGCCAGGCAGCACCTTGCAATGCCTACCTACATAGTTACAGATTCCCAGGAGATACACATCCACACAGCAGAGTGTGGACACTCCTCCAGACCTCACCATGCCTCCAAGGTCTCATGAGATCAGCTTCCCAAAGACGGCCCAGGGCACCAGAGTGCTTGCTTTGCCTACCCGTGCAATGCTCTTGAAGCATTTGTGGAGGTGTGTGGCAATGCCAGCGACGAGCAGTGTGAGCAATCTGGCAGTGCAGGCCTAGAGCCTGACATGGTGGTAGGCCATGCTCAGCATAAGTGCAGAGCCAGCTAGCAGTGTAGCAAAACAATGCTGTGTGCCTGCAGCATGTAACTAAAGCAGGACACTGATAGCTACAAACATAGCAAGTTATCTTGGGACAACAGGACATGCACCTGCATCAACAACCTCGTGTGTCATTAGTAGTTGGACCAATAATCTATAATAGTGTGATGTGTGCTCACTCGTGGGGAACTAATGAAGCCATGCCAACGAGGCTCTCCGAGATTATAGAAGTTGTAGATGGCTCCGACCAAGGCAGCACCAACCAACACTGGCAGCGGCTGTCCCCATGGCGGTGGCTTGGCGGTGGCCTGGCTGCAGCCCCTGCCAGTGGCGGCGCCCACCCTTCACCCCCCCAGCAGCGGACTGCACCAGCGGCATGCCCCTTCCCCGCCCCCAGTGGTTTCAGCTGCGCTACACCCCCTGCTGCCTCCTACATTCCAGACATAATCGGCAGAGTGTAGCGCTGCGATGGAGGTTCCACTCGAGTTCCGATAGGACAAGCGGGAGGTGGGAGGGACAGGGCTCTGTCCCGCTGCGCCCATGGAAGGGTATTGTGGGAAATGCAGTAACAGATGGAGAGTCTGTAGATTTTCCTGTACATGCATCTCCTGCAGTATTAGAAGGTCAACAACGAATATGGCAATCTCTGGCCTGACAAATGTTAAAGGAAGCTAGACAAGCCATAGCTACCTATGGGTTACAGTTAGGATACACAACTGCTGTAATCAATCAGTTGTTTTCAACACATTTGTTAACCCCTTTTGACACACGCATGTTAGCAAATGGTGTTTATTACGTGATCTGAGAGCAATCGATCATGGAGGAGACGGGTGCCTTACAACCCGGCCTCCCAACTCCCAATCCCCCCAAACTGGGACCTGATTATTATTGATTTGAAGGATTGTTTCTTTACAATTTACTTACATCCTGAGGATTCAAAAAAGTTTGTATCTACTGAGTCATCGATTAAGGCAGACCCCATGCAACGCCATCAATGACCGGGTGTAATGGGTTGGGGCAGGTCCCCTCCCCACCACAGGCAGAAATAACGACTCAGGCAAACGGATTGCAAAATAGTGATGGAAAGTTTAAATAGGAAAAACAATAACAAACAACAATGAAAGTTTTACAGAGACCCACAAGCACCATGACAAAGAGAGAAATCCCAGAACATACCCAAGAACATCCCATCCCCACCTGGGGGTACACCCAAACCCCCCCAGGGCTCTTTCCTCCCCCCCCCCAACCCAGCCTTGGGCCTGAGCAGGCCCAAGGGAGGCGGCTCACGCCATGTTACCTAGGCAGCAGCAGGGGACGAAAGAGGAAGTGAAGACCCCGCATGGCCTTTTTATAGGGGAGCAGGGCATTATGGGAATGGAATACCTGGTCCCTGTGACCACCCCCTGGGCTGGGCCCACCCCTTAGGACCTCCCAGGTGTGGCCTGCGCAGTGGCATCTGGGCCAGCACCCAACCTAAACCACGACACCGGGATTGAAAGCGCTGAACCACAGGTTTCGCTGCCTTTTTATCGCTTTCTCCCGGCTGGGTGCGAACGGCAGTGGTGGTGTCTAATAAACACGGTGTGCTCACCAAGCTGGCGGACGTGGCCTTAAGGTCTTAATGCCACCATCTCCTGACTGTTGGGCACAGCACAACGAATGACGCACCGACAAACGCCCATAGAAGCAGTCGCGAAACCACCAGTATGACCACCGCACAAGGGAAACAACCTGGGTGCCAAAGCATCGTACTTCTGGAAACCTAGGTACCTTAAATCAAATTGTCTGACTGCTGGACAGACTCGAAAGTGCTGTGCTCACTGTCACAGACCTAATCATTTTACTCCAGATTGTCGTAGGCAGGGAAATCGCTCCCACAGCGCAAGTACACACTGCGCAATGACACCAAACCAGGGTGCTTGGACCGACACCCCCCCCAACCCCCGCAGCCACCTCTGGCAGCGCGTAGCGGACCTGACAACAGCCGCATATCATTCTTGAAGCTACAAAGCGTTGTCGAGTTCAATCGGCACGGTCCTCTGGGTCACAGACCCTGGGCTCTGTTAATTGGCAGACTGTCTACCTCTACACAGGGCATCCTTATAATTCCTGGTTCAATAGATTCTGATTATGACTGGGCTATGAAAATTATGCTCTATACCATTACCCCTCCTGTTAGCACACTTGTTGGGACAGAAATTGCTCAGCTAATACCATTTGAGTCCCAAATGCCTAAAACTTCTAACAGGATCTGAGGGAAAGAAGGCTCTGGTTCCACCGACATGCCTAATATGTCATTGGCCCTAGAAATCCAAAAGGGAAAACTAGAACAGATTGTAACTGTCAGACACCCTTGTGGACAAACTATACAATTTTCATACAATTTTCAATGATTGTGGATACTGGAGATGATGTCATTGTTATACCTCATCATAAATGGAATGGTCACTAGCCATTGCTCATGGCAAATGCTGGAGTCATGGGTTAAACGGTATCCAAACAACCTGGGTTAGCAAAGAGCCAGTGCAATTAGCTTTTAAGACCCTACGTGTTAACCCTTCCAGTTGCTCTATTGGGCT
Source organism: Dryobates pubescens (assembly GCF_014839835.1). Taxonomy (NCBI): domain Eukaryota; kingdom Metazoa; phylum Chordata; class Aves; order Piciformes; family Picidae; genus Dryobates; species Dryobates pubescens. Next base: position 62,628,801 of record NC_071612.1, read on the forward strand.
GAGATGCCTTAAGTTAGCTCCTTAGTTAGGAGCAAAACTTGTTATTGTTCCTTTTCTGTAACGGCTACTAGTCAGCAACCAACTCTCAAATTAAAATGGAAAACAGATAATCCAGTATGGGTGGAACAATGGTTGCTCAGACAAGATAGGCTGCAAGCCATTGAGACCCTAATATGGAAACAATAGCAACTAGGGCACACCTTGCTAGCCACCCTCAACCCACCCCTACCCCCACCCTCAGAAAAGGGAAGATTTTCTGGTATGACTCTAGTCTACCAAAAGCTCTGCTCTGATTTAAAGCAACAGTGCTAATTTCATCATTTCTGATTGCAATGTCCTTAAGAGATTTGCTATTTAGAGTTTTGCTAAGTTTTCCTAATATGCATAATGAATGGTTAGCATTTGGTATTTACAGGTACTTAGTACACAGTAATTGTAGTACAGAGTTAAGTACTTAGTAATGAGTTCAAATTGTAAGATTTTCTTTTGGTTCAAACCTTTTTAGTTGTGTGCCTAGGCATTTCAAAGGAGCTCCATGTAATATAGTTAAGGTTTGTAGTAAATAGGTATTCATTTTAAAAAGTATTCCTTAGCTAAAGTAAAAGTCTTTCTATTGCCTTCTTAAACACTAACTAGAAAAAAATACAAATAACACAAAAAAAGACAGTAAAAAGAAAACAAGTACCAAAGAAATTTAACAATACAAATTTATAATGAAACAAAACCAAAATATTGCAACTTAGATACAAAAAGTACAATAAAAAACAAGAAGAAGAAGAGGAACAAGAAGAAGAAGAAGAAGAGGAACAAGAGGAAGAAGAAGAGGAAGAAGGGGAAGAAGAAGAAGAAGAAGAAGAAGAGGAACAAGAAGAAGAAGAAGAAGAAGAGGAGGAACAAGAAGAAGAAGAAGAAAAAGAGGAACAAGAAGAAGAAGAAGAAGAGGAACAAGAAGAAGAAGAAGAAAAAGAGGAACAAGAAGAAGAAGAAGAAGAGGAACAAGAAGAAGAAGAAGAAGAGGAACAAGAAGAAGAAGAAGAAGAGGAACAAGAAGAAGAAGAAGAGGAACAAGAAGAAGAAGAAGAAGAGGAACAAGAAGAAGAAGAAGAAGAGGAGGAACAAGAAGAAGAAGAGGAACAAGAAGAAGAAGAAGAGGAGGAACAAGAAGAAGAAGAAGAAGAGGAGGAACAAGAAGAAGAAGAAGAAGAGGAGGAACAAGAAGAAGAAGAAGAAGAGGAACAAGAAGAAGAGGAAGAATAACAACAAGAAGAATAAGAATAACAAGAATAACAATAGAGTACTAAGTAACAGAATAATAATAAAAAAGAAGAGCAACAATACAAACAAAACAATAAAATACAAAAATAACAAAAAATTAATTAGAAAAAAAATATAAAAATTAGATTAAAATTACCCCAAAAAATAACAAGAAATAATTAAAAAATATAGATAAAAAATAAAATACAATGAAAAAATACATTAAAATGGTATAAAAAATAATAATAATAATAAAAAGAATTAAAGATTAAACAAAAAATAGATTAAAAGTAAAAATATTAAACATAGAAAATTAATTCAGAATAGAAAATAATAACAAAAAATGAAATTAAGTGACAAAAAAAGAAAAAATAATAAATAATAAAAGAAATACATTCAAAATAAAATAAAAAAATGAAACGACTCAAATTAGAATTAAAAAGAAAAAAATGTAAAAATAATTGACAAAAAAAAATTCAAATAAAGAGAAATTTAAAAGTTCAACAAAACCAATTATAAACATGTAAAAATAATGTAAGAAAAATATTAAACTTAGAAAAAAATAATATATATAATAAAATCTCCGTCCCATTAGAGGTGTGGTTGCACAGCAGTGGGGTCCTTTGTCTGAGACAGTATTTCCAGCAGCTCATCATCCAAAAGGAAGTAGAACCTAGAAACACAGGATGAGGCATGAGGGGAGGCTCTCTTTACTGTAGCATCAGAAACTAAATCCTGGCAAGATGAGGACCAAGCTAAAGACAATGTTTCTAATTGTTCACTGATCTCTTTGTATTTGCATAGGAGAGTAGCAGCCATGGTCCAGACACCTATTCTTCTGTAGACAAAGACTTCTACGTGTGCAGGAGTCAGTCATTCCCATGCAAAGTGGGTTTAAAGGAGTATTAAACAACAGAACTGTTCCTTCAGGAGTAAGTGATGGACCTGGATGGAGGTTTTTGTTTCACCCCACCCTTTCTAAACAAATCCTGAGGCATGGCTCCACAATGATGCTACCAGGCTGCCCTTAACTCATAGCATTCATGCTTGCCTATTTTCTCCCCATCAGATGGCAGCATTGAAAGACTCAGCCTTGCTTATATTTGCAGTCTCATGACAATATCCTAAGCTTAGATTGATCTGCTTTTTCTTGGCAAAGTGATCCAGAGAGAGCCTCTCCTTTCATATTACCTGAACCGTAGCGTGATCCAGCCCTCTGGTTACTTGGGAAAAGCACCTTTCTTTGTCTCCAGATATCCACTCAGCCCCTTCTCCACAAGTTGAAGCAGTTCATTACATTTTCTCAGGGTCTTTAGCAGCACAGGATCAGGGCACAAAGAAATCACCTATAAACAGAATGGAGAACAGAAGGAGCATCAGGATTCTGAGGATGTGGGAGATAAGGCACTGGAGATAATCAGGCTGCCCAGTAAAGTTACTGATAGGATTTAAATGACTCATTCACAGGGGTACTTTCACAGGAGGGATCTGGAGAGGTGTGAACTTTGTGGGCAAGGAGGAGAAACAGAGCTTATGGATGTGACAAGCACATTTCTGGGTTCCCCTAAATACCAAGGTTTCTAATATGGAATACAAGTGGTGATGGGAGTCCTGGGAAGTAGAGACCAGAGAACTGAAGAGCATAGAACACTGCTACTAGGACACAGAAACCAGAGAAAACAATGGCTCTGCACAATTTCAAGAGTCAGTCCTGAGGAGGAATGGAAGGAGTTTGTTTTATGGATTAGGGTTATAACAGGGCTGATTGCAAGAGTCATAGGAGGCAGAGAATCTGTGTGCTGAGGAGAAGGTATCTGGTGGGGTGGAGATCTTGGTGCAAGGCATCACCAGGGAATGACTCTGCCAGTTTGCACATCAGAATGAAAGGCCAAGTTCCAAGAGAAGAAACCCAGCATGCTGGCCTGGCCAAGGCTGCATCATTTACAGAGCACTGCTCATGCCCACACCTTTACAAAACCAATGACTCAAAGGCAACCTTTGTGTGAGCACAGCTCCAAGGAGTAGCACTGGCATTCATCAAGGCACACACCTCAGAGTTTTCGCTAGCATGCCGCATGGTGCTCCTCCAGTCAATATCCATGTCCTGGTAGCACAGGCTTTCTGATGGCAGTTGTTTTTTTATGTCCTCTGAACTAAAAATAGGCTCCAAGTAGAGCCAAGAGCGCTGGCAGTTCAGCCATTCTTCTAGGACATCCTAGTGGGAAGCAAGAAGAGCATATGAGGACACCACGCGATGAATAAGTTTGACATAACCATTCAAACTGCACCAGAATGTGTTTACAGGAAAAGAAAGACCTTCTACAATTCTAAAATCTACCTGCAGTGTCAGGAGCTGGAATTTCCTTCACAAATAAATAACAATCTCCTAGCAATCCCTTTGCTAGCTGTTGTTAGCAGGCATCAGAATCAACACCCACTAATTTAATGACAGTAGTTGAGAAATATGTGTAAGCCAATACTAGAGTTCAAAGGGACTTTGTGGGGCTAGGTCAAATTTCTGTGGCTAGTGTTTCTGTGCTCCAGAGAAGACAGCATGATATGAGCATACAGGAAGATGGGGGGGAGGGGGGCAGGGTGTTATTTTGTGAAAGGAGCCTTTTTTGGGGGTAAGAATGAAAAATAAAAAATGCCAGACTCTGCAGTCCTGTCATAGCCTCTCTCTCTCCTGCCTGATGTACTTCAGACCCAGCTTTACCTACAGAATTAAAGCAACACTCAGAATCAAGGGAATGAATGAACAGCTAAACATTTATATATTAGACAGCAAACCCTGTTTGTCAGGTATTCAAAAGAGGAGAGAATTAGCTTGGAATAACATCTTCCTCCTCCATTTTCAGCCATGAGTGACTGGAAAATACAAGTAACCTGCCCAACATTGCAAAGCAGCTCAAGTGTTTGACTCCCTTTCAGACTGCCTCAGTCACATGGTGCAGTCTACTGTTCCCTGAGCACCAGCAGCCACTCTACGTAGCAAGAGGTGTGGTTTTCCAGTAACACAGACAACAGTGTTTGCCATACTCCATCAGCTCACCCTGGTAAACCCCTTCCCAGGAGGGGATTCATGGGCCAAAGACAGGAAAAGATGGGTGAAAACATGGATAACATCACAGCCAAAGCCACAAATCTCAGTTGCCTTAGGGCTTATAGCAAAATTTCTGTATTCTCATGAGCCAAGGCTAGCACTCCAGCAGCCCATGACCCAAGCACACCCAGATGGTAAGCACCAACAAATAGAATGAGGTAGCTTTGAGTAACAGACAACAATGGTGCCATGCATCAAACACCAGCATTTACACAGAGTTCTCCAGTCAGATACTTCTACTGGAATTTTTCTCCCACAGCAAAATGCTATTCTGCAGGTTGAGTTGTGCTGGATGCCAAACATTCAGGCTGTGGTTTGATGGAGAAGTACTGGCATGGTCTGCCAGATCCTGCTCTAAACAGCAGTCTTCCAGGTGCTTTCCTATGCTGAGATGTGAATGATTAGCAGGATTTCACAGGGCCTGTGAGAAGGTTCACTTAGTATAATATGATTAGAGATGCCAGTAGGACTATTCACAACAACAGGAGAGTCCTGGTCCCATCAAGTGCTGCAAAAGAGCTGGAATTTCTTCACTGCTGTTGGCAGAATAAGGCTCTGAGTTTATTGCCTCTTTCACTAAAGTCAGAGGGCTTCGAGAGGCCCTCTTCCTCCCTGAAGAATTATATTCTTCTGGTAGCTGTCCTCCCAGCTCCCTAGCAGCAATGGCACTGGCTCCATGTTTAAGCATGGCAGCACAGCCCAGCCACCTGTCTTCACCACAGGTGTGTGGGTAAGAAGTCAGTACCTGTGTCATCTTCAGCTTATCTTCCCATGCATTCATCCTTTCCTCAAAATGTTTTTTGAATGGTGAGAAGGACATGCTCTGAACCCTGACAAGGTGATCATGTAGGAGCTGAGAGACTTCATCAGTGTTTTCCAGAATAAAGGTACCTGTTTCTTTGTAAGGCACCACAGTAAATGAAACAGAGTTCCATTCACTCTCCATCTTGTTGAGTGCCTGCAACAGAGGGACAAGCAATTCAATTTTCAGATACTACCTGTGCAACAGTTATCCCAGTTTCCACCTTTCTTAATGCCCCTCTCTAGCAAGTGACAGATGCTTGCTCTTGGATTCCACTGGAAAGGGCAGCTACGTATTTAACGTAGGACATAGCAGCAGCACATTTCCTCTTTACTGCCCATGGTCTCAACACCTCAATGCTGTCCTGAAAGGAACATCTTGAGGAAAAAAAGGCCAATTTCACCTCCAGGCCCAATTATGTTACTATATGCACTGAGGCTGCCAGCAAAGTGCCTATTAATGATTATGGTTAATGATGGCTTTGTGAAAGAGGTAGCTAATCCTTGGGAAATTGCCTGAGATGTCAGAAGATGAAAACTGCCAGAAGGTAATGAGTGTCAGTCAAGACCATCTTAGGTCACATCTAAACTGGTGAACTGAAGCTGAATGACTATCTAGCCTATGAATCTCCAGAGCCAGCAACTCTTCCCTGTAAATTTACTGTGTTAAAGGACTTGCTAGCTCTGTTTCCAGTCACAGCTAATCTCCCTAGTGTCATGTTTGAGTGGCAGAATGCAGGCAATCAATGTATTTTAACTGGAACAGTCACTAATCCCATAGTGAGGTGTGAGACCCAAGCAGTGGATACATGTATCATCAGGCAGCATCATTATACAACACCTAAAATTCTGTGCAGGGCAAAATGACTTCTTGGTGGCTGAATTCAGCTGCATGGCCATTGCTCCCCTCTCTAAGGGCAGGAGCCCTTTGACTTGTGCTGCAGAACATGCCTAATGCTGTGGGACAACAGGAACATCACCCAAGGCAATGACTGCCAGATCAACAGAAAGGTATCTGAAAAATAACCAAAGCAGGTCCCTCTCTCCTCACATTCTCAATAGCGTATTCCTTGCCAGCTATCTCAGCTACTTTGGTAATGCTCTCGATATGCTCCATCAGGTTCATGTCCAAGCAGTGCCTAAGTGTCAGGGTAGGCTCTGGCACGATCCTGATGTTCATTTCTTCTGACAGCATCTCCCAGTGCCGCTTTCTCATATCAGGGCTGCAGAGAGCTTGAATTAAGGGCATGTACAGTCTGAATTCTTCAGTCTTGCCTTGAAACTCCATGGCCACACGCTGGCAGGCTTTCAGGGAGGAAAACAGAAGAACATCAGCAACAACAGTGTGAGTTGTTTTAAGGAATTTCCTAGAAGTTGTCTACAGCCTGCTGCGCTTGGCTATGGGGTAGGTATGCAGCAAGATGGTAACCTGGAAAAGGCAGGTTGAAGTAATGAGGACACAAAGGCTCTCTGTACATGGCTCCTAAGCAAGGATTCAAGCCCAATCCCAGAAGCAGACCTGCCTATCAGCCAAAAGTCTGCTACAGGCAAGTCCATGCTAAGCAGAAGTGTGCCTTAGCCTAGAGCTCACTGAAAGACGAGCAGCCAACAGATTTAAGTCCTTAATATGGGTCCAAGCATGATGAAACCCTATCTGCCAATACTTTAGAATCTCTGGTCATTGTTCCAAGATCTTCACTCCCTTAATAAGAAGACTGGGTTGTGTATTATCTCAAATCTCAGCTCAGGCCATCCTAAATAGAAGATGGATGCTATACATAGGAGCTAGAAGTAGGCTGGGATCACAGTCAGCTATGGAAATGGAAACCATGAGGAAGAGGCCCTGCCAGCCTGTGGCCACACTAGAGCCAAAGGTACTTCTGCTTCAGGAAAGGCAAAGTTAAAGAAAGGCTTTGCTCTCTGGGGGCATTCTGCAAGCCCACATCTTTGCACTGTTCACATTCTGCCCTTTATCAGCTTGTGCTATTGCAAGTAAAGCAATGGACAGGGAAAGAAGAAGGGACTGGCTTCCTTTTCTACATCTAGCTGCAACATGAGGTGTTACTGCTCCCTAGGTGGTCACACCACCTCACACTCCCTGCTGGGTGGTATGCAAAGACAAGGCAGGCTCAAGGACAAGCATGTATTTTACCAGGTGCCATGGAATATTGCAATGAATACGAGCAGGTATTCTTAGTATTTCTGTTTACCATAATGATTCATAGTTACTCACCCATCCACTCATCACCTCCTCCATTGGGGCTGATTCATGGCATTGTTTAAGAGCAAGTTCAAGTTAAAAAGGATGAATCAAAAATCTCCCACTGCAAAATATATTTCAATCCAAGCCATCTGGCAGGAGATTTTAGAATTAGCTCTAAGGAATGACCAATGCATCTCTGAGAATCATGGAATGGGAAGTTAAGCTACAACTGAAGTCTCAGTTCTGGGTTTACTAGGAGCCATGCTTAAAAGACCTTTGTGTGAACTGCAAGGGCTGGATGCAATCACCTAAATTTCCTACCCATTCAGGCAGGAAAGAAAACAGTTCTTTCATCCCACAGATTATGTCTAGATTTTGCAATTTAATTGTATTAGTTAAAAAAAAATAACAATAGTCAGGATCTCTTCTGACTTGCCATTAAATTCATTAGCCAGCAGAGAAAGTAAGATTGGCTAAGAAAACAGCACCTGGAAGACCTAGATTTGAGTTCCTTTGCTGCCTGACTTGTGTAAGGGCTTAAGCCCACATGTCTAGCCACTGGGCTATGTTCTCTAACTAGTCTGGATTATTTTACTTTTTATAAGTGAGTAAACATCAACTGCAGCATAAGAGGGTGGGTTTTATTTTAGTACTGTCTTGGGAACTAGGTATAAAAGGGATTTGCAGCCTGGTTGTTTCCATGCCAAACTGGTACTTCAAGCAGCAAACTAGCATCTAGATGTGAATCATCAGACTTCCAGAAAAGAGGAAAAAAAATAAAAGTGGAAATTACTTTGCTAGCATTTTCTCAGCTCTAATACACACAACACATGCATGTGACATCCTGACTGTCCCTCTTCAGGGCACTCTGCCACATGCCTCACATCAAAATGCTGGTATGCACCAACGTCTTTGCCCCAGACTGCGTATCTACCTGGTGAATCCTTGAACTGCTTCATGCATCTCTGAATTGTCTTTGAAGACTCACTGACATTCTTTTCTAGCTGCTCAGCCTCAATTTCCATGACAGGACCATTCATCCAGCTCTCACATGACTGCATCCAGTCTGACATTGTAGTCCAGAGATCATGGTATGGCTGGAATTTCTTAACCATCTTGGATAGGTTATTGCACTTTGGAAAGAGGGAAAAACAAAGCATAAGCCACAGGTGTTTTCTCCTCTGGGCAACAGTTTTGCCTGTCAAAAGGCCAAAAAAAGGGTATAATGCTTTTCTGAATCTCAAGCAAGCAATGAGGAAACATGTATATCAGAGTACCTTCTCCTGGGACCACATTAATAGATTCCAAGGGACAGTGACCAGCAGAGCTGGGCCTTACACCTTCATGCCAAAATGCATCCAGTGGAGCTGTGCCTGCACTGTGTGTCTGGCATGGAAAGCACTCTCTCCACTTACCTCTACAAATGCTTTGCTGCAAAATGAGGAGATTTTGATGGGCTGCCCACACACAGTTAGTATCAAAACTCGGATCCTTTTAGGGAAGAAAAAGTACCATGGACTGGGAGGTAGGAAAGCAACACGTGAACTCCACTTTTACTCTGCAGCCAGACTAAGCTGGATGTGGATGACAATGATTCATTGGCAGCTGAACAGCCACAGGCAAAATGAGTGTTTGCAACTATATAAGCTGTTGCCGTAGGAGAAGATGCTATGCCTCGAGCCCAGCCAGCTGCCTGCACACCACTGTGCAACCACTCTCATTCACATCTGTGTAACTGCAGGAACTGCCTCACAGAATCTGACGCATCTTAACTGCTGCTTCAAGACCTTCTCCATCCAACTCCTTCTCATTATCGACACTCAGACCTAAGTGTGGACACACAGAGTGCCAGTGGCAGCATCATGTGCTTGGACAGCCTTCCACATTCGCCTGGGATCAGCTCTTCTGCAGCACAGCGGAGCAATGGAGCAGTGTGGTCACTGTACAGGACCACAGAGCAGCTCACCATACAAATCAAAAGAGCATGAAGGATTCCTTCCTGAGGAACTATGTGTTTTTATTTGCTCTACCTGTCACCCAGAAGGCCCAATAAAGATTAGGGTCCTGTAGGTACTTACATTAGTAACTTTCATCCCAAGGATTTTTTCCCTGTTGTTGTAGATAATTGCCAAGCTCTGAAGCCGGTTCAGCTGCTCCCTGATCTCCCTTGCTTTGTTAGCCATCTCATGGGCTTTATTAATGTTTTCCTGGGTAGAAAATCTGCCAATCGTCAGCTGGAAGAGAAAAGGCAAGCATGAGATGGGGCTCTGAGTGCTGCCTCCGGAGATCTCAACTTCCTAGTGTGCTCTTTGTTACACAAAGATGTTTTTTTTGTGCTTACAATTTCACCTCCCCCAATCCAATTCCACTTCTGTTTAGACCACAATGAAAATGGTGAGGAGAAGCAACACCCAGTGACCAGGTGGTTGAAAGCACAAATGTGATGACCAGCTGCTTTTCACCTTTGCCACAATAGTTAATCCCTGAGGAGCAGAAGCAGTAAGTCTATGCCCAAATCTCTTGCTACTGAATTTATACTGCCATTAGTTACAGAATCAGGGAAGTGAAAATGGTAGCTCTTACTAGGTCACTCTGTTTCCAAGAATTGTTTAATAACACACATCCAAAGCTTCTCTAACAACTTTACTCTTTTGTTTAGGTGATTTTCTTTTGCTTATTTGTTTTGGTTTTGTCTGAGGGCTGCTGTTTTTATTTTAATCCAGTGTTGGAGTATTATCATTTGGGGAGGCTATTTCCAAGATGAACTAGGTCACTGACTGCAGGCTTTCCAATAGAGAAGTTTTATGCCTGTATTTAGGAGTTTCTAGTGAAAGACAAAACTCAGACTGTTTAAGCAAAAACCAGAGGTATCCCAGCTCCAAAACTTTGCTTGTTTCAGGGTCTTTCACACAAGATGAGTTCTATGCCTGAATGCTGTATTTTCCCTCCTGATGGTAGCACGTCATGAGAGACAATCTCACCATGAATATTCAAGAAAGTAAAAGATGGTGCATGGGTTACCCAAGCATCAGGAACTGGAATATTATACCTCAGTGAACACCTTCCCAGTGAAAAATATCACTGTTTCTACAAAGAATATTGTCTTTCACACAACAATGAAACTCTTAACCAAACCCTCAATTTCCAATTAACAAACAAACAAACAAAACCCCTCCCAAACCACCCCCACAACAAAAAAAACCCCAAACTAACCAACCAACCAAAACCAAAAGGGAAGGTATTTTGATAATTTTTGGTCCAACAATACATTGACCTAAAGATTAACCTGCCTAGAATCTCATCTGACAGATTCCCACCTGGCTGATCACAAGCACTTCCAGGCCCCCTTTCTCTGGACTGTTTATTGTCAGTGGCTCAATACCTGCATCTCTTCCAGGTAGCCTTGAAATTCTCTCCAATTCTCAACCTGCAACTCGCGAAATTTGTCTTCATCCTTCTGGTGCTGGAGTTGAATGGACTCAGTTTGCCTAGCTATTTTCACTGGCCAGTAACTTGCAGCCCACCTGCACTCCCATGATATAACCAACAAACAAAGCCAAACAAAGTGAGACAGAAAAAAAAAAGAGAGAGAGAGAGAAGCTTTTTGAGCATATGTTTGAAATGTTGAAAAACCCAGAATGACAAACTCCCACTAAACAAGGAAGCTTTACAACAACAGATACACATGTGGTTTCAACAAAACAATTTCCCCCCCACCCCCCAGCTTTTCTTGTTGATATGCAGCCCTTGTGACTAGTCTATTCAAATGGAGAGGGCTGGGAGAAGTGGAGGGCCTTTTTAAAAGGAACAAATCCAGCAAGTGGCTGAAAAGCTAGGAGACAGCAAAATAACAGTTGGCATCCACAGGGAATGTGTGTCTTTGAATGTATTCACAAGGAACTGAAAAAAAAAAAAATGGGGTCAGTCTTGGTTTGTGGCTTTTCAGAGCTCCTGAAAAAGGCAGTCTCCTGTTAAGCAGGGCAGTGAGGGGCCAGGCTAACCCAGATGCAGTCAAACCCTGGAGAGCAAGGCTTCTGCAGAGTGTCCTGGGGAGTGTAATGCAGGTAACAGGAAAGGTTGCACAAAGTGCCTGCTCATGCCAAGGCAAGTTTTTTGGTTCTTGCTCAGCTGCAGCCTGTTACCCTGCTGGATTTGCTAGCTTGTGTGCTCTGTCAGATGCAAGCTTTGCAGCACTGGGCTCTGGGTCACACCTGTGGTGGCCTCAGTGCCTGGGGATGCAGCTATTGCCTACTAGTTCTGCATGAGGTCTGGTTAGCAACCTTATAGCTGCATCTGCACTAAGCTATCCTAGAACTGAGCTGCTTACCTGCAGCTTCTGTGGGGTCTTTGCACTGTGTATCCCATAGTTCTCCTTTCAGGAGCACTTTGCAGAGACTCACTCATGTTGCAAGCACACTGGACCAAGTAGATGTCATATGAGAGGTGCTTCCAGGGCTGAGCTGACTTTAGAACTTGTAACGCTCTGTTTGTGCCCTGACTCTACTACTGGGGCACAGACAGGCCCCTCAATATGAATAATATCGCCAAAGATAATAACTAAGAAGAGACTGCATGGAAAAGAAATGCAGTAATAACACAAGGTTCATGTTCCTTTTTATTCCTATGAAAATGCTGGCAGTCTTCCTACCTTGGAAGTGTTCATTCAGTTCCAGACAGAGACTAAACTGTGCACTTTGAGACCTTGCAAACATCTCCAAACAAACAAAAGAATTTTAACACATTGAACAGGTTAACAGCTACCAGCTTGCCTTGCCCCAGGCCAGAAGACACCACGAACCCACGTTTCTTCTCTATACATTTCACATCAAGAATACAGTGTTCATATAGCCTGAGAGGCACTTAAAAGTTCTGCTGGACTCTCTGATAAGACACACAGCCCCTGAAGCACTAGGAATGGCAACTGCTGCAAAGTGTTCCACTTTGACAGTGGGAGAAATGCCTTGTGCTCACTTGTCATTGAAATCTTCGTCAGGAAGAATGTAAAAGAATTCCTCCAGGATCTCGTAACTTTCCATGGCTTTCTTAATCAGTTTCTGCACAGGGTGAGAGAAAGAGACAAAAAATAAAAAAAGAAAAGACAACACCTTTAGACCATACTGATTCCAGCTCCCTGGTGTAGAGCAGCCCTGAAGAAAAGGACTTGGGGATGCTGGTGGATGAGAAGCTCAACATGAGCCACCAGTGTGCACTTTTAGCCCAGAAAGCCAATCAGATCCTGGGCTGCATCAAGAGAAGCATAGCCAGCAGGTCAAGGGAGGTGATTCTCCCCCTCTACCCTGCTCTGGTGAGACCCCACCTGGAGTACTGTGTCCAGTTCTGGAGCCCCTGTTACAGGAAGGATCTGGACGTGCTGGAAGGTGTCCAGAGGAGGGCCATGAGAATGATTAGAGGCTGAAGCACCTCTCCTGTGAGGACAGACTGAGGGAGCTGGGGCTGTTCAGTCTGCAGAAGAGAAGGCTCCAAGGCCTTCCAGTATCTTAAGAGTAGATGGTGAGAGAGATTTTAGGGTGTCAGGTAGGGATAGGACTAGGGGGGATGGAAAATAATATAAAAATGGATAGATTCAGTTTGGATGTCAGGAAGAAGTTCTTCACCATGAGGGTGGTGAGACAGGTTGCCCAGTGAGGTGGTAGAAGCCTCATCCCTGGAGGTTTTGAAGGCCAGGCTGGACGTGGTTCACTGTATCACTGAGGTTGGAAGAGACCTTGAGGATCATGGAGTAAAACCTGTCACCACAGGCCTCATGACTAGACCATGGCACCAAGTGCCATGTCCAATCTCCTCTTGAACACCTCGAGGGATGGTGACCCCACCACCTCCCTGGGCAGCCCATTCCAATGATGAATGACTCTCTTGGTGAAGAACTTTCTCCTCACCTAAGCCTCCCCTGGCGCAGCTAGAGACTGCGTCCCCTTGTTCTGGTGCTGGCTGCCTGGGAAAGCAGGTTGTCCTGAGCAACCTGATGTAGTGTGAGGGGTCCCTGCCCATGGCAGGGGAGTTGGAACTAGACGATCCTTGAGGTCCCTTCCAACCCTAACAATTCTATGATTCTATCTCATTTTCATGTGGTGCCTTTGAAGGGCATCAGTCACACAAGCTGAATGTGATATACACTGCTTCTCTGTTGCATGAAGAGGGAGAATGGATTTAGAGCCCCTTGCCCAGGTTTGGAGCACAAGCCCTATGAGGAGAGGCTGAGGGAGCTGGGGTTGCTTAGCCTGGAGAAGAGGAGGCTCAGGGGAGACCTTATTGCTGTCTACAACTATCTGAAGGGAGGTTGTAGCCAGGTGGGGGTTGGTCTCTTCTCCCAAGCAACCAGAACAAGAGGACACAGTCTCAAGCTGCACCAGGAGAGGTTTAGGCTGCATGTTAGGAAGAAGTTCTTCATGGAAAGAGTGATTGGCCATTGGAAGGGGCTGCCCAGGGAGGTGGTGGAGTCACCATCACTGGAGGTGTTTAGGAAGAGACTGGATGAGACGCTTGTTGCCATGGTTTAGCTGATTAGATAGTGTTGGATGATAGGTTGGACTCAATGATCTCAAAGCCAACCTGGTTAATTCTATTCTATCCTATCCTATCCTATCCTATTCTATTCTATTCTATTCCTTGGCATGGACAAGTTGGCTTACAGCTTGATGCCTTTGTTCCCCACTTGTTCAGCTGGGAAAAGACCTACGCTTTGAATAACTTTGAAATCACTCAGTGCTAGAATGTCCTATGAGAAGAAATACATCAACAGCAACAGGAGCACTTGGTACCAGAAGTATTTTCTTGAAAACAACACAAATGCACACAAATGTAGAATGGATCATCAAGGTAGGAAAAAAATACCACAGAGAAGTCTTTTAGGCAAAGTTTTTAACTGCTATTTTGTTTTGCACAGGTATTTAGATTTGTGATGTCTATTTAAAACCACAAATCTCAGGACTTAGAGAAATACAAAGGTGGGAATGTGATAGCATTGCATGCAAAGTCATCTGAGTGAAAAAAAAAGTGGAGTTCTGCTTCTGAGACACCATACATTGCATTGACAAATTTCTTCCTTATTTCCCTTGGTGTCCCCTGTCCATAAGGAGATCATTCCCTACCTCCTGCACAGCCAGCTGCTCAGGGACTCCCTTCATCCACTCCCGCAGCTCAGCCAACTCCTCGATACTCTCTGGTTTCCTATGCATTTTGCAGCTGACATCTTTATATACACCACAGATCTGCAAGAGGACACAGCAGAGAAAAGGCCATCAAAAAGTCATTAATTGCTAATGAGCAAACTGGAAAAACCTTCCATGATCCACCCACTTCCCATTCTGAAGGCGGTCTAAAGTGATGAATAACACAGTCCCGTTTCGTCTTTTTCCTTCCACAGTCTTTCTCATCCATCTCATTTGAGCTCAAATGGAATGAGATTGCCAAAAAAGAGGAAGAGGGACCACATGTATGTGGCTGAAATGATGACAATAACAGACTTGGACAACCCTCTGTGTTCTGGTTATCCTCAGAGCAAGCAGGTTATCTTCCGGTTATCTACTAGGCAGATCTTTTCAATCCACATTTTCAGAAGACGACAAGGTCTTGAAGAACTTCATCTCAAGAGCTACAGCTTTCAGGAATATAATTTATTAAGAGCATATGGTACTTGATTTGGTTAAGTCTGCAGATCTCCCCTCTAGTAATTTGTTTTTAATAATCACTCCAATGCAATCTTTAAAATGCCTTCATTAACACGGCCTCAATTGCTGTACTTTGAGCAATTTCACAAGCATAGAGACTTCAAAAGCAGAAGGACAAGACACTGACAGATATCTATAGAACCAAGTAACTTACACTTTCCACCTGCAAATGGAGGGTTTTAGCCAGTATGTCCAACATGGAAGTGGCAAGTGCCTTGTATTTTTTGGACAGATTTTGCTTAACACCTTCTACGTCGACATGAAAGGGACCAATGACAATAGAAAGAGGTAATGTGTTGAACACGCTCTCCATTTCAGACAAATATGTGTTTACTATGCTCTTCACCTCCTGGGCAGATGGACATTTCTCTTCATAGTCTCTGTAAGTAAAAACACCACCAAGTAAGAAAAAAGTAACATAAACCTTCAGATTATTTGAACATGCAGGATGTCCAGGTGGGTCTGCCCAAGGGATCGAGACATTAAATTCATCCTGAGTATGTTTGCTGTTATTAAAAGACAGATTCAGAGAATGGTTTGGATTGGAAGGGGTCTTTAAAGGTCATCCTGTCCAACCCCCCTGCAATAAACAAGGACATCCTCAACTCGATCAGGTTGCCCACATGTCTGTTTGAACATATGCAGCACAGACTGAGAGGGCTCCAATGCCTTCTAGACCTTCTCACCAAAGAGATGTCTACAGAAGAAGAGAGGGGAGTTTGTACCACAGTCAAGCACATGGGCTAACTTTACAGAATCACAGAATCACCAAGGTTGGAAGAGACCTCAAAGATCATCAAGTCCAACCTGTCACCACAGACCTCATGACTAAACCATGGCACCAAGTGCCATGTCCAATCCCCTCTTGAACACCTCCAGGGACGGTGACTCCACCACCTCCCTGGGCAGCCCATTCCAATGGCAAACGACTCTCTCAGTGAAGAACTTTCCCCTCACCTCGAGCCGAAACTTCCCCTGGTGCAGCTTGAGACTCTGTCCTCTTGTTCTGGTGCTGGTTGCTTGAAAGAAGAGACTAACCCCCTCCTGGCTACAACCTCCCTTCAGGGAGTTGTAGACAGCAATAAGGTCTCCCCTGAGCCTCCTCTTCTCCAGGCTAAACAATCCCAGCTCCCTCAGCCTCTCCTCGTAGGGCTTGTGCTCGAGGCCTCTCACCAGCCTCACTGCAACCTCGTTTAACTGACCAAGGGAAGCTACAGTAGCAAAGACACCCCATGTGAAATCCATCTATCTGGTTGACAAGCATACAGCGAAGGCTCTGTTTCAGTGTCCTCATGCTATGGTTACAAACACCATCATTGGAGGTGTTCAGGAAGAGACTTGGTGGGGTGCTTGGTGCCATGGTTTAGTTGATTAGGTGGGTTGGATTAGTTGATAGGTTGGACACGATGATCTTGAAGGTCTCTTCCAACCTGGTTTGTTCTATTCTATTCTATTCTACCCAGCAGAGGAAGCTAGGCTGCCCACACCTACTTGCACTGCAGGTAGTGGTGTCGACAGGCCTCCAGCCTTAGAAGATGTCTGTACAAAAATACATGGAACTAGCAAATAGCTTGAGAACATTACTGGGAAGCAACAGAAGGGAGAGACTCAAATCCACAACAGGTTTTAGTGAACAGTCAAGTACGGAGTGGAATAAAACCACAGAACAGCTGCAGAGAAGGAGTGTAAGAAAGAGATGGAAGAGCTAATAAGGCAAAAGAAGAGGGAGAGACAAAATGAAAGCACTTTGGAGGAGGCACTTTGGTGGAGGTCAAGCACTTCAGTGTATTCTGGGAAGACTCAGCAATTTGTCAGATAGGGTTTGTAAACTGATTATATTGGGATAACAAAAGAGAAAAAGTGCTTCTCTCCTAATGTTTGGAGAAAAAGTGAGGGCTAAAAAGATCATTAAAGTAACAGAGGCTAAAGGACAGCAGAGGTGCAAAGAGCTCTGGCAGTGAAAACAATGAGGCTGAAACAGAAGAATACTGTTGCTCTCTACAGAACGTTAACAGACACTGTTTGAGGAAGGTCAGAGTCAAGTATGCTAACTGGATTTCCAAAGAGGATAAGTCATTTTTAAGGCCATTAATATGTCAAATTACACTTACAAACATGACAGGATTGTGACTGCTGTCTGAGGCAGAAAGAAATTCTCACTGCCAGCACCAATGTCCTCTAAAACCACAGACCATTGCCTGTGTCTGAAGACCTCACATCTGTGGCATGTTACACATATCTGAGGTCCTAGAAAGGATCCTGCATTCTCACACACATCCACAAAGCCACTTCTGAAAAGGCTTGCCATCTGGCTTAGAGGAGCCTTTGTCAGAATCCACTCACCTTAAGAAGTAGTGGGCATCATTGTTATTTAGCTCCAAGTACTTCTCATATCTCTTGGCATAGGCTTGGAGGACAGTCAGTGCCTTTTGAATGGCAGACCGCAGAGTTTCACGCAGTTCCTCCACTTTTGGTTCATGCAAGCCCACTGAGTTCAGTAAGGGTGTGCCTGGGATATGTAGGTTGTCCAACACATACTGAAAGAGGAAGGAGAGAGATCTAGAGAGGACTAGCAGAGCTAACCATGTCTCCTCAGGAGAGAGGCAAACCAGTCACTAGTGGTACCTTTGGGAAGTCATGCAGTCCATCCTTCTACATTGTGCTAGGAACTGCTTTATCAGCTTTATGATGCCCCCAAAGAAGGAGGGTCTAGGGAGACAGGTCTTTGACAGTAACAGGCAGAAGGATGCATATGCAGAAGAGATCTGCAGCAGACTGACAGCACTGGAAAGGGTGCTCTTTCCTTTATCAGTCTGCTTTTATCAGTTGCCATGATCTTAGGGCATCCAAGCTACCTAGGACATGTCTCCAGAGAACCTGCAGCATGAAAGCAGAGATAGCAACCCAACAAAATCAGAACAGAACTGCATGAGCATAAAGCTGTGCCCACATTAATTTCACAGGATTCCCAGCTACCGATTTCTGCAACTCTCTCCCTCAGTACAAGCTGAGGGGTGTCTATGCCAAGCTGCAAAGCACTGAGATTTGCACAGCTCTATCACTGTTGACATAGAAGAATTCACCTTCTCCAGCAGTGGGACAGTGTGAGTCACCAGGATTCCCTTGTTGAACAGAGAAATGAGGGACCTCTCAAAGCTCTCCAGAGAGGGGATGAAGTGAACACCACTGCTGTCTAGCACAAGTTTTGTTACAAAGAGTGGATTCCTGTGAAATCTGCAGAGAGAAGAGATAAGGAAGAACAGGGATGCTTTTTGAGACAATGATACACACCATATTTATCCAGTGCTGGTACAAGAATGCCTACTGCACAGGAAGGGAAAGCAGAGGAGACAAGAACCATCCCATGCAGCAGAGGGTACGCAACACCACGTTCTGAATTTATCAGTAAAGGCATTAAGAACTCCTGCCTGTCAAAGGTGAATGAAGTGTCAATCATGACACACCCAAATCCCCAAAAGTCATACATTTATGTTGAGAATTGGAGCTGCTTTACAGAAAAATTGCAGATGCTCTTTAAACCTGGCATCCAGCATCTCCATTATACTCCTAAAAATGCACCTTCTGGAAGTTATATTCCATATCTACCAATCTTGTATGTTATCAGCATGGCTCAGGATCTGCTGCAGTCACTGTCAAGACTTCCACTGATTTCAAGGTAAAAGGCCTCAGGTGAGTGGAAGTTTTTTAAAAGCTTGTAGTAATTATTTGCTCCCCAGGGAATGCTGGAAGTGGCTGATTTTTAGAACAATATGTCAAAAGCAGCAGACCTTGGTTCTTACAAGTTGCCTCGTATCACTAACAACAGCTTGAAATCACTGCTAACAGCAGCCAGCCCTGTGTCACTCTTCCATACTCCAGCAACCTTGTCAGGTGGAGGACTAGGGGAAACAGCCCAGCCCAAAGCTTCATCAGAGCGAAGGCAAACCTTGCTTGCAAAACCCATAGTAAGAAAAGAAAATGGCACTACATCCTTCTGCTCTTTTCACCCTTTTTTCCTCTCCCTTTCTTACCTGTGGGGACTACTGATGAGGTCATCTCCCCATTCCATGTCCTTTGACCAATTCAGGATGCCATGGCAAGCATCCAGCATAAACTGGGTGAAGCTGATCAGCGAGTCCCGGACCAGACACCGCAGAGAGTCCTGACACATGAAGGTGATGCGCTTCATCAGCTTACACAGTTTGGACATCTGGTAGGCATCCCAGTGTCTTTGTTTCAGGTTGTACCAGCCTCTGCCTGCATTTCTCAGGTTGCTCTTTACTGCAGTCTTTAGAGTATTGATCCAAGTATCCTCGAGAAACATCTGTACCTAGGCCAAATTAAACAAGCAAGCTGTGTCATCCTCCAAGGGCTGATGGGAAAGCAGTATGGTGAGATTAGCAGCTGGGTGGGGCTTCTGGACCCTTCTCTGCTGTGAAAGGCAACTGTTCTCTCAGAGCTGTAAACAGCAGCCCTCAAATCCATGCAAACACATGTGGCATTTGAACCTGGCAACACATCTTCACTCACAAAAGATCTACAGAAAGAAAGCCTGGTATCAAAACCCAGGAGTGCTCTATTCTTTCTTTTCATACACAGTGTTTCCTTTGTGTTCTCTTTTCTAATGGAGCAGTATCCCTGGAGCTGCCTGCCTATGTCAGGGTCCCTCATAAAAAGTTGTGTAGACAGTATGATGAGCAAGTAAAGGACAGAATGTTGTCTTCTCTTGACAGCTGAGGAGAAAGAAGGGAAGAAGCCAAGGGCAGCAGCAGTCTGCAGTGGTTTAATTTATTAAAATACCACCAAGTGTCACTTTCGCTCCACAGGCAGCTGCTGTGTGTAATAAAACAACCCCAGTCACCAAGTGCATGACAGCACTGCCTAGCTGAAACAGCATGGGACTGGGAAGGACCAGCACATGTCCTCTGATTTATTGTGGAACCCTGTGCAAGCTACTCCGTGTGGCCATGTCCAGGGTGCAATGTGCTGCCCTCATTCTTCCGGTGAGAGTTTTTGTCCTAGTCTGTCTGCTGGCATTACAAGCAGAGTAATTTAACTGCATAAAGAACAGAGTGCAAAAGGTATTACCTCCAAGAGTGCTTCAGGGGGGGATCAAAGCTCTTGTGCCTTTTAGATGAAGGGATGGGGAAATAAAACCAGAAAAAAATGGAGACTTTTGAGTACCAACCAGGACTGTTATCTACACAGGGATGGAAAGAAGGAAAGAGGGGCTGTAGCCCTAGGTAGCCACTTGTTCAACACATGACTGAAAGCATAGTCAGCACTGGCTGATGTTAACTAGGGTCTATGGCTGTTCCAGCCAATTCTCCTCACATCCCAATAAATTTGACACACACATGCAGATTCCTCCCTGCCCCACCCACAATGTCTATGTCTCCTTTGCAAGCTCATCTGTGTGCAGGTTATTGATCTGCAGATGTTGCATCTGTCTAATACATGCTGACAGTCCTGCTGGCTGCTTCATATGTTCACCCACCACATTTCCCCTGCTCACCTTAGAGAAGTTCTGGATCTGGATCTGTTCAAACTCTTCCAAGCAGACACACTCAGTTAAGGTTAAGTTAAACAGTGACATGGCAGCTGCCTTGTTGCACTCATCTTTCACCTGTGTAAGGAGAAGGATGACTTCTGGCCTGGTCAGGAGCGAGGCAAAGCTGAAACGTTCTTGTTGCTCACAAAAAGGATAGTCTGGGATCCAGACGAGCCCTGGCACCAAAAGAACCCCAACATGTTATTGCCTGCAACATGCACCCCAGCTTCTGGTTTAGAGAAGAGTACAGCTCCCTTTGGGGCAGAGCTTGTGAAAAGGATTCTCATGCACAGGCATTATCATGTAGAAGTATCAGCAGAGGGCTGGATTAAAGAGAGAATTTCTGCAGGTTCCCACTAGGGGCTGAGGGACTGCCTTGGTGTCTGACCTTCCTGAGGCTTTGGCTCATGAAGTTTCCATGAGAAAGAACATGGGACTTGAAGAAGCTTCCCACTGAGGCCTTAAGGTGCAGCTGAATCACCTCATCTGAGAGAGGCCACTTGTGAACCACCTCAAGGTATTCCAATTTTTGCAAGATCAAAGTGCAGAAAATATGCCCACTCACCTTTCATTGCCATCATTTTCCTCCAGTTTGGGACTCTAGAGGGCCATGAGCCCTCTTTTCACACCTGAGGTATGCCACAGCTGACCACAGCAAAAGGGGGGCAGCCAGAACCGAGCAGAAGACAGCTAAGCCAATGAGACTGCCATGCATTTGGTGCCATTAAGGGTACACGGGCAGTCACTGCAGCCTAGCTGATGGATGGTAAGGAGTTACACTGAGGGAACAGGA
Source organism: Dryobates pubescens (assembly GCF_014839835.1). Classification (NCBI taxonomy): domain Eukaryota; kingdom Metazoa; phylum Chordata; class Aves; order Piciformes; family Picidae; genus Dryobates; species Dryobates pubescens. The sequence continues at coordinate 62,650,194 of NC_071612.1, forward strand.
ATGTGCTAACATACCCTAAAAAGCAGCAGACATGCTCAAAAGTCACACATAATCTCCTGCTGCTGCCCATTATGAGCCCTAATCATTATGATGAACCTGAAAGTTTATGAAACAAAACACCAATCCTATCAGAGACAAGAGGTCCTACAATCCTGCTGAGTTCAAACTGCTTCACTGTGTCCCATACCTTTCTCTGGTACTTTCTCCTTCTCTTTCTCTGGCAATGTGACATAAAAAAAGGTCTCTGGTTTGGATGTGACGACTCTGTCAAAGGCCATCCTGTTCATGGTGCGTTCATAGTCTAATGCCACTTCTGCCTCCAGGCGGCACATGCAGTCTAACAGCCTGGTACAAGAGATGGAAACCATGATAATCCATGGTGTTTGAGCAGAAGTGGTGGGTCTGTAGCTTTACTGCAACAACCACCCTTCACTCCCTTACTCCTGGATTCTGCTGACCCAGAAGCTCACCATAGTTTAGTTGATTAGATAGAATCATAGAATCAATAAGGTTGGAAAAGACCTCAAAGATCATCAAGTCCAACCTGTCACCACAGACCTCATGACTAAACCATGGCACCAAGTGCCACATCCAATCCCCTCTTGAACACCTCCAGGGACAGTGACTCCACCACCTCCCTGGGCAGCACATTCCAATGGCTAACAACTCTATGAAGAACTTCCTCCTCACCTTGAGCCTAAACCTCCCCTGGCACCGTTTGAGACTATGTCCTCTTGTTCTGGTGCTGATTGCCTGGGAGAAGAGACCAACCCCCTCCTGGCTACAACCTCCCTTCAGGTAGTTGTAGACAGCAATAAGGTCTCCCCTGAGCCTCCTCTTCTCCAGGCTAAACAACCCCAGCTCCCTCAGCCTCTCCTTGTAGGGCTTGTGCTCGAGGCCTCTCCCCAGCCTCATTGCCCTTCTCTGGACACGTTCAAAAGTCTCAATGTCCTTCTTAAATTGAGGGGCCCAGAACTGGACACAGTAGGCAAGGTGTGGCCTAACCACTGCTGAAGACAGGGGCAGAATGACTTCCCTGCTCCTGCTGGCCACACTATTTCTGATGCAGGCAGATAGTGCTGGATGACAAGTTGGACTCGATGATCTCAAAGATCTTTTCCAACCTGGTTAATTCTATTCTATTCTCACCTACTACTGAAGGCATTAGGACAGCTGTGAAGACAATCATAGTATCACAGTACATCAGAGGTTGGAAGGGACCTCAAGAGATCATTGAGTCCAACCCACCTGCCAAAGCAGGATCACCTAGGGTATTCTGCACAGGAATGCATCCAGGTGGGTTTTGAAAGCCTCCAGAGAAGGAGACTCCACAACCACTCTGGGCAGCCTGTTCCAGTGCTCTGTCACCCTCACTGTAAAGAAGTTTCTCCTCATGTTGATGTGAAATCTTCTATGTTCAGGCTTGAACCTGTTGTTTCTTGTTTTATTACTGTGCACCACTGCAAAGAGCTTGGCCCCCTCCACTTGAGACCCTCAGATATTTATACACATTGATGAGATCCCCTCTCAGTCTTCTCTTCTCAATGAAGTGGCCAGTTAAGCTACCATCTGGACATTTGATAACAGAGGTAAATGTCCTTTCAGATCAAAGCAAAATCTGCACTGAGGGTGCACAGAGGGAGAAGCATTGAGGAGAAAAAGCCAAGAACTGAAGCAGCTCACTGTCAGCTCTGGAAAAGTTGGGCTATCTGAGATGTTCTGCCTACTGCCTCCTGCAGTTTCTTCAGCTAAGATGTGTTTAAGTGCTGAAACCTTGCCCTAGGAAATCATCATCTTTTACCTCAAAGCAGGCAGAGTACTTTTCTTTATACTTCTATTTCTGCTCACGAACACAGACTAATTCCTCTCCTGCTCTCCGGTTTAGGCTGGCAGACCATGCAGACCTGCACACCTTCCTGTCTCTGAGCAGGGCAATCAGTCATGGCTAATTCCCAGCGACACCACCAATGGCTCATGATTCATCAGCCCAGGGACTCTTAAAATGCCTTCCTGATACAAACTGCATCTCAAAGAGACACTCGATTATATCCAGGTGTTTACATCGTGCTGTGCAGATCGTCTTCTGATTTTAGCAGCTGTTAATGAGCAGAAGAGTCACCAACAGCTCTCTGGAGACAGCTGGTGGTCTGCAGATCAATTCAGCAATGAGTGATCTGTTTTGTGAAAGCACAGGGAGACAGCAAGGTCAACCACACCATTTCTGTCCACGCTTCCTGCTGTTGAAGGCCACTTAACTGCAGGTGTAAGCATGGCTCAGTGGATCTGCATATGAAGCATATCTGCTTCATCTGGGAGTACTGACAGATCACCCATCCTGTACATGTGTCCCTGGGGCTCTTTTCCTACCTACTACTGCTGCCACTCTGGGCATGATGGAAGTATGCACAGGCTAGAAAGCAGATGAGATCCACAAGCTATAGAATAGAATAAACAAGGTTGGAAGAGACCTTCGAGATCATCGTGTCCAACCTATCATCCAACACTATCCAATCAACTAAACCATGGCACCAAGCATCCTGTCAAGCCTCGCCCTGAACACCCCCAGCAACAGCGACCCCACCACCTCCTCAGGCAGCCCATTCCAGTGGGCAATCACTCTCTCTGGGTAAAACTTCCTCCTAACCTCCAGCCTAAACCTCCCCTATCAGTTGGATACTGAAGATCTGCCACCACTGCCACTTGTTTATATCCCTGTGAAGCTCTGCAGTATTAATGGACTGAAGGCTGAGACCTCAGATACACATCTGATGCTTTACCTCTCATCTGTCTTCAGTTTGGGAGTATTCATGGCCAACAGCTTTATCTTCTCCAGGCTTCTCCCACTGATGCTGTTTTGTCCATCTGTGGGCATGCTGTCCACATACTGGTGATACCTTATCAGTGCCTCTGTCTTCTTACGCAAGCTGTGAGCGGAAGCTACCCGCTCTGCAAACACCCGGGGATCTTCAGCCAGAAACAGCAGGCAAACTCGTGGCACCCAGTACTGACATGGCAACAATGGGGCTCTCCCTGGGAAACAAAAGTAAAGCTTACAAGGGTCTACAAGGGAACACAAAATCACTTGCAATGCTGGCAGCAGCTCTTTGATGGATTAAATAATTGGGCTGGCTTACCGGTGATCAAAATGAAGGACCAAAGCTGAGGACAGCAAGAGACAAGAAGCATGGAATGAGTAGCATCTCCAAACTTTTCAAAAGGGGGGTACTTGATCTTAATCTATTGACATATCCCCTCAAAATGGCACTGGCCCAGAGAGACCATCATTTAAGGCAGGAAAGATGAGAAACAAAGGAGAAGTATCTCCAAAGGGAAGCCCTCAAACAGGTTGTCCAATCAACGTATGGAGTTCTCTTCCCTAGAGGTTTTACAGGACTGATTTAACAGACATGTCAGGAGTGGTAACAGGGAGAGAAAGTAAATGATTTCCTGATGTCCTTCTCATCTCCACCAAAGACCACCATAGATTATAGACTGGCTCTCATTAGGTCCCTAAAGGCCTTACATGAAACACACCTTCTGGAGTTATTCCTCCATTGAGAATGGGTCTCCCCTCTTCATCCTGTACCAGCCCATCCTTATCTGTTTTATGGACCAAGTAGAGCTCTGTCTCCTTGTCATAATCCAGAACACCAACATCCATCCACTTGTAGATTAACGTCTGGTTTTTGGGATCCTCTGGGAGAATCAAGGATTAGAAAATAAGGTTAGTCTATTCTCCTAGAGACTACAGCAAATGGACTTTCCTGATCAGATTGGTGAGGCCACAGTTAAATCCATTTACTAGTTTGAATCTGAGTTAATCTCACATATTTTCTGTTGTGATCAACTAAACGCTGAACTTGGGTTTGACAACTTAGCATTTTCCATTTTTCTCCATCCCTCTGTGGGTTCTTTGTGGGCTATCCTACCAGTGCCTGCTTCAGGCAGGTATTGTCTCATACTTGGGTCCCACATATCCCAACATCTTCTCTTCCAGCTTCCTGATTCCTTTATCCCTAGATCCAGCCAAGCCTCTGAAGGCTGCCCCAGAGCTGCAGTCAGTCTGCATGCCAGCTGCTATGCTTTAAAGTGCAGATGTGTCAATAGGAACTGCAGCCACAACTGGACAAGAACCAATACAGCTGTACCTAGTGATACCTTCCATTAGGAAGGCTCTGAGTGACAGGAAAACAACAGATGTCCACAGCACTTAATTTGCCCCGGATTTACTACTTGGATTTCCACTGCAGTCTGCAATTGACTTCTGATGCTGCACACCCAGTGAAATCCAGGCAGAACGTACTGTGTTCAGTACAAACAACTAACTTCATGATAATATCTACATGTCAATGAAGCAACATTCTGACTGCATTAACACTAAGGCACAGAAAACAGGGCAAAAGTCAGAAGCTACTTCTAAAAAGTGTAAATAGTCCATTCAGGGCAGAACTGACAGCTGTCAAGATCCCTGGTCTGGCTCTGTCTGCCTAAGCCTGGTCAGAAGGAGTTAATTGCTTTTCTGCTGCTCAGAGATGCATTTGTCAGAATCTACATGCTCCCTTCTGCTGAATGGGCCTGGAATTGTAGGCATTGTCTTGCTGGAGCAGTAACTCATTCAAGCTTTACCGTGTCCCAGCACATCATCTGTAGGTAAAAGTGCTTTTCCAGGCACTGGCATTCTATGCTGAGAACCTGGCTCCAGTCCTAGCAAGATCCACTCTTCTGGAGTTTGACAGTCATACTCCGTATCATCAAACACCTGAAAAGCCAGAACATGAGTGAAATGGCCTCTTCCTTCAGACAGAATACCTGATACAAAACTTCATGGGAGGGAAATGAATGTACAGTTCCTAAATGCACTATGAAAAGGGAAAACAGTCCAAGTGTCAAAGCTGTGCTGATCTTTGACCAACAGTCTTCTCCCAGACAGCAATCTGTACCTCTAGCCATTTCCTGCAGAGCTGATACACCACTTGGAGAGGTCTCACACAGTAATATTGCTGTCTGCTGCATCCAGAAAGAAATAGGAGACAACACCTTTTCTTTGGGCACACAAATGACAGTGAGCACCCTTAAGGACTAGTAGTTGTAATGGAAGCTGTGGGCACCCTGCAGAAGATGTTCAGCATCTGGTAGAGATCCTTCAGAGCCCAAACCCAGCATTTCCTCGTTTTATCAGTTGTACAATTGATGGTTAAGTGTCCTGCAGTTCTCAGAAACATCCTGTGGTATAAACACTGACAAAGATCACAAGTGCCAAACATGCTCTCTTTCTTACCTTTAATGGGAGGTAGATGGGAAAGACAGGATCTTTCCTCTCCCCGATAGTTGGCATGTTGTCAGGGTCATGGTGCCTTGGCATCAGCTCATTGGAGTCTATCGCCTTGCTGGCTAAGAGCTCAGCAATATCAGAGGAGAGGTATAGTTGTCTTTTCCTGTTTTGATCAGAGGGGGAAATAACCACTTACTGCACCTGGAAGAGTTCCCATGTCTGTAACTCCACGTTTTGATTGTGGACCCCCACCAATAAAGTTTTGGAGCATATTCCTTATGCATGTACTTCATCTACAGAACTGAATAGTTGGGTTGGAAGGGATCACCTAGTCCAATTGATAAATTATACACACACACTACAGTGCCAATATATCATGGACATAACAGAGAATAGACAACAACAGAGACTAAAAAGGATGAGAAAAAAAACCCTAAATAAACACTATTTTAAAAAATATATTGTCTTCTGAGCTGTCTTGGGGACTCCCTGTGACAGGACATCGAGACACTTGAACGTGTCCAGAGAAGGGCAATGAGACTGGGGAGAGGCCTCGAGCACAGCCCTACGAGGAGAGGCTGACAGAGTTGGGATTGTTTAGCCCGGAAAAGAGGAGGCTCAGGGGAGACCTTATTGCCCTCTGTAAGAGTCTACTCCTGGTGTGACTCAACAAAGATAAAATCACTTGCTGCTTGCCCAGACAGTACCAATCCTGGATGCAAATCACCTTGCGATTGCATCGTGATAACACTGGACTGCAGCTGGCCTATAACAATGACCCAAGGACCCAGCCATCACGCCTTCAAGACAGCTATCAGATACCCCCAGGAAGGGAGGGTGATGAGTCAATGGACTCTCCACCTGTCTTCTGATGTGTGATAAGTGGGTAGGCAGGGAGATGGAGAGGAAGGAGGCGGAGGCCCCCCCCCACACTCCATCCAGACCACTGTCCAAACTCACATGAATACACCAAAAGACTTCCTAGGGAACGATATCTGGATACTTATGATTTCCTGGCTCCTGAATTCCTGAGGGACAATGCTTGGACACATACCTAAGGACTAAAAACTGTATAAAAGACTTGACCACTACTGGCTCAGGGGGAAGAAAACCGCAGAGGAAGAAAACCGCAATGGAGGGAAGAAAAACGCAGAGAGAAAAACGCTGAAGGAGGACCATGCCGCTGAGAAGGAAGGAAGCAGACTGAACCCTCTCTCCATGTCCTCTACTCATGGAGCTGACCCACGCTGCCCAGAGGGACCTCATCTGTTCTCCAGCCAAAGCCTCAGCACCCTTTCTCTACAGACCCAGGCTGCCCAGAGGGATCACATCGCATCTCCAGCCAAAGCCTCAGCACAAACCCAGCACCTCATGCAGCACCTCTCCTCCACAGACTCAAACTGTCTTGGGGTGGGTGAGGGGTGTGGTAATATAACTCCTTTCCTCTTCTCTCTCTCTCTTCTCTCTCTCCCTCTCTATCTTCTCCCTCTCCCCTTCTTATTTCCATTTTCCATTTTATGTATGTAATAAATAGTCTAGCTGTTGATATTTTGGCCTCGTTTGTGCCGATTAATTTCACAGCACGGGAATATTCAAAAGAACTAGTCTCCTTCCCTCTCTGGACCGAGACACCCTCTACAACTACCTGAAGGGAGGTTGTAGCCAGGAGGGGGTTGGTCTCTTCTCCCAGATAACCAGCACCAGAACAAGAGGACATAGTCTCAAATGGTGCCAGGGGAGGTTTAGGCTCCAGGTGAGGAGAAAGTTCTTCACAGAGAGAGTCATTTGCCATTGGAATGTGCTGCCCAGGGAGGTGGTGGAGTCACCATCCCTGGTGTTCAAGAGGGGATTGGATGTGGCACTTGGTGCCATGGTCTTAGTCATGACGTTGGTGGCAACAGGTTGGACTTGATGATCTTTGAGGTCTCTTCCAACCTTGGTGATACTGTGATACATACAGCCTGCTTGGAAGAGCATTGCCTTACAGGTTAGCATTTCCCTGAAGATTTTTGACATCTCACATCCTGAAAGCAAAAATCAGCACCCAAACCTGCTGTGTCCATTCAGTAAAATTGTCTCTAGGCCTGTGGATGTAGTCTACCTGGACCTCAGCAAGGCCTTTGACACTGTCCCCCACAGCAAACTCCTGGCCAAGCTGTCAGCCCATGGCTTGGATGGGAGCACACTGCGATGGGTTAGGAACTGGCTGGAGGCTGAGCCCAGAGAGTGGTGGTGAATGGTGCCACATCCAGCTGGCAGCCAGTCACTAGTGGTGTGCCCCAGGGATCAGTGCTGGGCCCCATGCTCTTTAACATCTTTATTGATGATCTGGATGAGGGCATTGAGTCCATCATCAGTAAATTTGCTGATGACACCAAGCTGGGGGCAGGAGTTGATCTGCTGGAGGGTAGAGAGGCTCTGCAGAGGGACCTCGACAGGCTGGACAGATGGGCAGAGTCCAAGGGCAGGAGATTGAACACATCCAAGTGCTGGGTTCTGCACATTGGCCACAGCAACCCCATGCAGAGCTACAGGCTGGGGTCAGAGTGGCTGGAGAGCAGCCAGGCGGAGAGGGACCTGGAGGTGCTGGTTGATGGTAGGCTGAACATGAGCCTGCAGTGTGCCCAGGCAGCCAGGAGGGCCAATGGCATCCTGGCCTGCATCAGGAACAGTGTGGCCAGCAGGAGCAGGGAGGTCATTCTGCCCCTGTACACTGCACTGGTTAGGCCGCACCTCGAGTCCTGTGTCCAGTTCTGGGCCCCTCAGTTCAGGAAGGAGGTTGACTTGCTGGAACGAGTCCAGAGAAGGGCAACAAAGTTGGTGAGGGGTTTGGAACACAGGCCTATGAGGAGAGACTGAGGGAGCTGGGGTTCCTTAGCCTGGAGGAGACTCAGGGGTGACCTTATTGCTGTCTACAACTACCTGAAGGGGGGTTGTAGTCAGGCAGAGGTTAGTCTCTTCTCCCAGGCAACCAGTACCAGAACAAGAGGACACAGTCTCAGGCTGCACCAGGGGAGGTTTAGGCTGGAGGTTAGGAGGAAGTTTTACACAGAGAGAGTGATTGCCTGTTGGAATGGGCTGCCTGAGGAGGTGGTGAGGTCGCCGTCGCTGGGGGTGTTCAGGACAAGGCTTGACAGGATGCTTGGTTGCATGGTTTAGTTGATTAGGTAGTGTTGGATGATAGGTTGGACACAATGATCTTGAAGGTCTCTTCCAACCTGGTTTATTCTATTCTATTCTATTCTATTCTATTCTATTCTATTCTATTCTATTCTATTCTATTCTATTCTATTCTAACCAGTTTCTGGTTTCTTACCTGTCTACTTCAATTGCCCGAGGGAGCTGCCCTGGAAGTCTTTGGAAGGGAATCTGCACTTTGGGCAGAAACGATTGTGCTGGGAAATGTGACTTCTTGATCTTCCTAGTGGTTGGTCCAATCATTTGCTTATCCAGGATGCTTAGAAAGTCCTCAGGCATCTTGAAGCTTGTGACTAAGAGACAAAGAGAAGCACAGATCTGAACCACCCAGACATCACTTTGCTGTACATTCACACACACAGGAGGACTGTGCTGTCTCCTGGGTTGCCTGCAGAAGTCACTTCACTAGATTTGTGAGCGAAATCAAGCAGACATCAAATGGGAAACATTAAGTAAGATATTTTTTCCTGCTGAAATATATCATTACAGTTTTCCAGTATCAAAATGATGGCTCAGAAGCCCCCACTGAGAATTACTGTCATGCACCTTACTAGGAGGTAGGGCACTGCCCTGGCTCCAAGGAGCTCTGTTCTGCTCCCAGCTTTACTACAGACTCTCTACATGACCATGGTTAAGTTACTTTCTCCAGTACACAGCTTCCCTCACTCTCAGAAAGGGGTGGGGCTCTCCTGCCACCCTGGGGTATCCTGAGACCAAGAGTCAGTCATAGCTGGGAGGAACTTGGCCAAGATGGTGATAAAGGACTTCTGAATACCGCTGGAAAGAACAAGCTACTCAGGTCACATTTATGCGCTGAAGTCCCTATTAACACCATACTGGGGACAAAACCCTCCTCAGTTTTGGCTCAAAAGAACCTCCCACTCATATCAGCAGTGGTGCAAGAAAAAAAAAGAAAAAGACTTATAAAGCAAACCATTTCATGATTTGGCCAAATGTTTTCAATGGAAATTTGCACTAAGCAAAAAGTATACATTCCAAAGAACTGCCTGAAATTAAACCATGTCATTTACCCCATAAATAAACCAAACTGTTTATATTGCTAAACAAGCTGCAAATAATAGAACAGCAGCAAACTGGGAATTTGAAGCTTAACCTAAATTAAGTAATTGCATGCAAGCTTTAAAGAGCACTATTCCCTAGACAGAGCCAAGCATTGAGCTAAAAATAGATTTTAGTGGAGTGAAAGCATTTCATTTGATGAACTTTCACACTCTACCAAGGAGAAACTTCAAGTTCTGGCTTGTAAGTGAGTATTTTGGACATCAAGCTTTGAATCGACCTCCTCACCATGGCCCACATGCTTCTGCTTGTGTCATGGATGCGACCCCTTGATTTCAAGGTAATTGTGCAGAACAGCCAATAATGCTGAAGGCAGACATGTTTCAGGATGATCCAAGTATGGAAAGGCTCCTCTAAGAGGTCATTCTTTTGCCTTTCTTAAATGGCCTCTGCCTCAACCCTTGTAGCTACATACCGCCTGCTTAGGGTCTAAAGGAAATGGCTGCTGAAGTGGCTCCCTTCTCTCTCTCCTCCACTCTCAAGAATGGAGGAACAAAAATGACCTTACCTATTTGCATTGTCCATATCAACATGCATGCTCATGATAATTTCGAGGAATCCCTAAAATGCAGCTCCTTAGCCTCCTGCTTATCTCTTGCTTGGGGTCTTTACAGAATGGCCCTGATTTATATTTGTTGTCAGGCAGCACAGCTGCCCCAATTTTGTCACTTCATTGTCACAAAATCCATGACACCATCCATCATGGCACTTTGTGCACTTTCAACCATTTATGTCAATACTTAGTGTTTCATTTGCATTCACATTTCCAGCTTGATAGCTTCTTCCCCCTGAAAAAGCAGCAGATCATAAATAGAGATCTGTCTCCACTTGTTAAGGATGAGTCTAGCTTGTCAAGATTCACTTGAGGATGCAGTCATTTGTCCTCACTCAGGAAAATAAATGCCACTTCTAAGCACAGGAAGGTGGTATATATAGACACCATCTTTCTCCAAGACTAAAATCCTTTCACACACGCTTTCTCCCCACCTGCTGCCAGCCTATGATCCATATCTCCACGAGTGCTATAGCGGCCAGAAGAGTGTTGGCAAACCTTTCAGCCATACTCTGTCCCTATATTTGAGCACCCATAATAAAATATAGACCCACTTCTTGTAAGCAAGTGGGACCAGCAGCTCTGTATACACAAAGACCATTTGCATCTAGGGAGAACAAGCCACTGTGGGTTGCAGTTGGAAGCAGAATGACAAAAAGAGAGAAGACCGTGATTTTGGGCACTTAGGCCCTGGGGCATTGCTGACTCTGTAGGCAATGATAACACAAAGAAATTCAGTGCATATGGCCCATGGGATCAAAAATCCCATAGGCAACACTGCAGTCCACCCTGAGTCCTGGGGGGACTGGATATACCTGGGAGTAAAGGAAGCACAATTTCATCACTTTGCCCCACCTCTAAATGAAATTCACTTTTCATGGGATGTTCAAGCAGCTCATTCCAGGGCACTGAGAGGAGAATGAAAGCAGAGCACTAACCTAGTGTCACCAGCCTAGCTCCCAGCATGCTCACTCTAAGCAGCCTGAAGACTTATGGCTCCATTTCCTGCCAGGTCACGAAGGCACACTTACCATCTGGGCAGTTGCCCCACATGTACGCCTGATCCAGCAACGAATAGTACACACGCGGGCAAGGATAAACCTCCTGAAATGCAGCATGTGAGAGAAGTGTCAGAGATAACAAAGCACAGTTGCAGCACAGTGGGAGGGTGGGTTATGAGAGAGAAAGAGCCTAAACTGAGACCCATTTTACCAGAGCTTTAGGGACAACTGAGACTGTGAATAATGGTCAGAAAAGGCTCAGAGAGACACAAATATCTGAAAACTTCAGCCCAGTGCACAGACAGGAAATTTGTCAGCAGACTGCAGCCCAATGTCAGCAGCCCAATGTCAGCTTAAGATGTGTTCTAGGGGCTAATTAGGCAGTTATTAGGGTTCTACTTCCAAGTATCTTCTGCAGTCACCACCTCACGCCATGCTGGCATCCTAAACCTGGGCAACATCATGACAATGATAGCACTGGCCACTGAGGAAGGCAGCATATCTGTGATCAGGAAGAGCCTCAGGGCCTCACTTTGTAAGGGTAATGGTCTTGCACAAAGGCTTCTGACCAAAATGAAGGGCTAGGACCTGGGATGAAAGCTGTATGTCTTCAAACCAGTTTTAACACAAGTCCTTCTGTGGTAGGACAGCAGTAGAAAAAAACATTTACCCTTTGCACTTACCTCCGAGGTGTCAGAGGTTCCTGAAGCGACGTCACCAGAGCACGATGTCTCTTGTCTAGAGGCTGAGCCTGTTTTTTGCCCCTGTTTTTTGCTTCTGAGAAACAAACTTGTCCCTGAACTGCAGTCCTGGGATGAAGCCTCACCGGTGGTATTGGGATGGTTGGGTCTCCTACCCAGAGAAGTCATCAAATCCTTTGTTTTGTCCATCTTCTCAGGAGAATAATGCTGTGATGCAACCCTTGGCCTGTTAGAGTGGAAAGACACTGAGCCTGTTACTCTATTTTTGGCACCCCTCCACACCTTCCCACCATGCTGGATATCATTGACTTGCTAAGAAGATGAGTGGCTTACAACGTAGGTTTGACACCCTGCTTTGCTACGAAGTGCCCTGGGGCCTATTGGTCTCAGGTGGCTGACTCAATGTCGCACTAACCCTGGGGAAAGAGAGCACTTTGTTATTCCAAATGGGTTTTGGAGAGGGAAAACCAGCAGCATATGCTTTGAAAACTGCTTTCCTGGAGCAGCAGGGGCTTCCCAGATCTGTGGCAGCATACAAAGGGGCTGCCAGGAGTATTTGAGTATACTGGGACTACAACAGAAGTGCTGTACCCAAATCGCTTAAATCCTCATCATACTTCACTCCAGTGGGAGCAGTCTATAGCTTAGATACCAACAAGCTAGTCCCAGGTGTAAAGCCTGACTCTTTCATTTAAATAATTCAGGAGAAATGTTTAAGCATCGCCTAACGAACATTAAAATACAGCCAGAAGCTCCCTTCTCTCTCCTCCTGCAGGAGATATTTTTGCTGGTGATCTCAGCTTACAAATAACTTCTACCCTTCCACCTTGGGAGACACAAGTCCAGGCAAATATTACAGCTTTACATCTTATTTTATCAAAACCTTTGTGCACTGAGAGATACTAATTATGAGCAGCCCTCGGACTTCTGGCATGATCATAATATAACTCTTGATTTTAGGCTTGTCTAAACACAGAGATGACTACTGCAACTAATTAGTGCAGCTACAGTGACACAAGCCCCTCCAGCCTGCACTGATGCAACGATACACACCTACCCAGAAAGATTATTCCTATAAACTGTGAGTCAAAGCTCTCCACTGTGTCTCTCAAGGCTACTCCAAGTGCAATACAGCTTACTCGTCAATTCCTGCTCAGAGTTAGACCAAGGCTCCTCGTTCAGCCCTACCTCACTAACAGTTTGTGTCCTGCACCCTTGCTAGGACCTATTTGTCTGTCTTGCTCACTTCTGGAAGCCAAGCTTCTGCCACAGGGTGCTACACAGGAGTCTTCCAGCTTGCCACAGCTAAGCAATAGAAAGACCTTGCCAAGTCTTGCAGGTCACAGATGGCACGGTACCCGTTTGGACTTTCATCCTGATGTGGAGAAGACAACACAGCATCCTCTCCTGTCATGCCTTCTCTGCTCTGCCCTTGAATAGAGTGAAAACTCTGCCCATCCTATACTCTTGATCAGAGAGGGCAATTTTTTCTACCTTTCACCTTGCTGCCTGTCTGCAAGAATGAACCAGGTACAGGCAGCAGAGAAAGCATTACATGCCTGCCGGAGGTAAAAGGGAATAACTGTGCTGGGTTATTACTGCAGGTTCAAGCCAGTGCACAATTTTGAGAGGTTGAATCAGAAAAGAAATCAGATAATAAATCAAAGTTACCATGATGCGAATCCTTTAAGTGAAACAGAGTAAGCAAACAGATTGGAGAGACCTGGGAGACAAGATCAATAATACCCCCTCCCCTTCTTCAAGCTCAAAAGATCTCAAATCTCTTTTTCTCTCAGCTTCTCTTTGGCATGCCAACTGAAACCTCATACCCTGAAGAATGAATTTTCCATGGAGGATTTTGTTTTTATTAGCTATTTTATGCTCTGGCCATATCTATTTTAGCAGCCCAGCAGGATTGATTGGTATCAGCCAAGATCCAAGGATTCCTGATGAATCACCGCTGGACTCTTTCGTGCCTGCTGCACTGGCACAGAGAACGGCAGCAAGGTGGAACAGCCCTGTGTTGGCTCTCCTGATGTTTCACCTGGGAGCAGGGGTGAGGTGGAGATGTGACTTGATGTAATTTTACTTCTTGGAAACAGAATCCTAAACCCATCCAATTCAAAAAATGTGAAGTCCAGGATGCAAGCTCATCTGAACCCTCATCAGGGTGAGGGATTGAGCCCACTCCCAATTTATCAGGACTAGCAATCTCTGCCTAGATCCAAAACAACGTGGCTGCTGCCAACGATGGCTGAGTTCCCGTGATGGGGGAAGTGTGTGTACCAACTCTGCCCACAGCAGGCCTAATTCTTTGCTGGTTTGCTCCCTCTGTATTCACTCACACCTCCATAAAGTCCCTCCTGAGCACTTATCTCAAAATAAAACAACCCCCTACTCAGTGTCCAGCTCAAAAACACCCATCTGTCACACTCTCCCAGCTGCACAGAAGGAGGGTCTGGTGTTTGTAACTGCAAAAAAGCCTGACACATACCACCCAAAATAAAGAGTAAAACCAGGCCCACAAAGTTTTCCAGCAACTCCCAGACAGATGAGTAAACCTGCTTGGCTGAGCAGGCTGAAGCTGATACAGAGATGGGAGAACTCCTAAGCACAAAAGGAATCCCACTCTTCTGCTACCCCAGCTGCTGGGATGCGACCAGGTGTCCAGCAAAGTTTCCCAGAGTGTGGTGGGAAGCTCGCTCCAGGTGGCTTTGTGCTCCCATCCAGCTCTCAGGAAAGGTCTCCAGGTTGTCTAAAAGACAAGAAGGGAGACTTTCTCTCTCTTATTCAGCACAGCAAATGGGTTTATTGCAAAGTGGTTCACTCCTGCCCAGGCTTCAGCTCTGCCAATGGCACCTTCTGCATTCCCCCACTCTTCAAAATGAAGAGCAGCATACAGTCTCCAGGGCTCTCCTCCCCACCCTCCCTTTAAGGGTGACACCAGACCCTCATCCCTGTGTGGCAGAGCTTGGTGTGGATTGCTGAGGCTGTTGCTGCTTGGGTAAAGGAACAATTTTCATCTTGCAGCAAGCATGTGACAGCAGCCTGAGCTCTCAGCCAGCTGTGCCAGAGCAACTGCTGATGGTGTGAAACAGTCCACGCTCCAGGATTTCCTGGGTGCCTGAGGGATCATGAAGAAAAACAGTGAAAACTGCCCAGAGCCCTGTTAATGTCATACTCTGGCTGCTGTGGCCATGGGCAGGAAGTTGTCTATATGCCATGTTTGCAGCCTTCAATCCTTTCCTACTTGGAGCACTTTGCTCAGGTCTGGAGCTCCATTTTGACAAGGTGGGGGAAAAAAAGGAATTCAGCTCATCTCAAGAAGATAAGATGTCTTCCTGAGAGCAGATCCTCTGCCCACCTCAACAACCCGTCACTTCCTGCCAACCCTATGTAGCTGGGAGCATCTCCCAGGTCTTCAACAGCAGACATCTGCCTGGCACCAAGCCATGCTAGCTTTGGCTATGATGAGCTTTGAGGATCATTTCACAACTGCTGAATTGCCTGTCTTTCCAGCAGCTCAGTCATGCTCTCTCACACCTGAAAAACATGTTTCCTAGATAGATCAGATACGTTATACTATGCTAAATTGAACTATTCAAAATGAGAGCATATTCTAATGGCACTGCTGACACAACATTAGCTACAGCATCTGTGTGTCATTGTGGCAAAACTATAATTACAATTTCTCAGTAAATCCAAGCTTTACATATCCAAGAAGTTAGACTCCCACGTGTCTTGCTCAATGTCTGGTATGAGGTGTTATTTTTTTTGATCTGTTGCCTCTACTTGGATTCTTTGATCCAAAGCTTGACAAAATGGACTCTTTTCCTTCAAATAAAGTTCAAAACAGCTAAAAACTGCAACAGAAAAAGAGACAAACGCTTTAAAAATAATCTACCCCCTAAGCAAAACCACAGATTGAAATCTAGTAGTCATTTATTTGGAATCTATTTATCTGTGGTTAGTCAGAACCCCAGTTGCTACACCATCCAGACACCAAAATGTAAAAATGCCTTTTTCCTGTAATTTAAGCCGTATAATATAAGCTCAGACAAGGTGATGAGCTTTCAACAAACTGCCTCAAACATTATCCCATACTCCAAATCTCTTCTACTTCAAAAAGTGAGTGGAACCAGAGCTGCCAAAGAGAGAGGGACTTGGGGGTGATGATTGACACCCGCCTAAACATGAGCCAGCAGTGTGCCCAGGTGGCCAAGAGGGCCAATGGCATCCTGGCCTGTATTAGGAATAGTGTGGCCAGCAGGAGCAGGGAGGTCATTGTGCCCCTGTACTCTGCATTGGTTAGGCCGCACCTTGAGTCCTGTGTCCAGTTCTGGGCCCCTCAGTTTAAGAAGGACATCGAGACACTTGAACGTGTCCAGAGAAGGGCAACAAGGCTGGGGAGAGGCCTTGAGCACAGCCCTGTGAGGAGAGGCTGAGGGAGTTGGGATTGTTTAGCCTGGAGAAGAGAAGGATCAGAGGTGACCTCATTGCCCTCTACAGCTACCTGAAAGGTGGTTGTAGACAGGAAGGGGTTGGTCTCTTCTCCCAGGCAACCAGCACCAGAACAAGGGGACACAGTCTCAAGTTGTGCCAGGGGAGGTTTAGACTCGAGGTGAGGAAAAGGTTCTTCACTGAGCGAGTCATTCGTCATTGGGATGTGCTGCCCAGGGAGGTGGTGGAGTCACCATCCCTGGAGGTGTTCAAGGGGAGATTGGACGTGGCACTTGGTGCCATGGTCTAGTCGTGAGGTCTGTTGGGACAGGTTGGACTTGATGATCCTTGGGGTCTCTTCCAACCTTGGTTATACTGTGATACTGTGAAAGTAATTTCGTGTTTTATAGCAGCTCACTCACTCCAACAATTTGCTGTGGCTTTACAACAGATTTTCTCCAGGTTTTGAAACACATTCCTTGATCCACGGGAAAGCGCCACACAACCACTGCTCGAAGGTGAGGACACAGAAAGGGCACAAGCGGGACTGACGGCCAGCGGTTAAGGACAGCGCTGCGCTGCACGTTATACATAGAATACATATACACAGAATAAACCAGGTTGGAAGAGACCTTCAAGATCATCGCATCCAACCCATCAACCAATCCAACACCACCTAAACAACTAACCCATGGCACCAAGCACCCCATCAAGTCTCCTCCTGAACACCTCCAATGATGGCGACTCCACCACCTCCCTGGGCAGCCCATTCCAATGGGCAATCACTCTTTCTGTAGAGAACTTCTTCCTCGGAGGCTATAGCCATGCTGGGCGCCACACGAAGTACTTAGGCTGCGACTCCCGACCATGTTAGTTTCTGTTATGAAGCAGTAACAGAAACACGGCAGCATCTTTTGCTATGGGGGCGCGGGCAAAGCAACCCAGGGGCAGTAACTGATAGTGCTAATTGCGCCTCTTGCCACAAGGACAGGGGAAGCAGCTCCCCGTGCCCCGGAGGACACCGCGTCTCTGATGGTGCATAAGGCACCCAAAACCCTACCGGACATTTCCAGCGTCCTGACAGTCCCCAGGGGCACACTCTCACACTCACACCCGCCTGTCCCCAACGTCCGTCCACCTGCACACCCACCCATCCACTGCAACCGGCCCTGCTGCTGTAGAGCTCTGTGCCTGGGAAAGGTGGAAGTCCTAGAGAGCAGGGCTAGAGGACCAGAGTTTTGCAAGGCTTTCTGAGGACAAAGCAGCCAGCAGACTGGTCCAAAGGGTGGCCTTGTATGAGGGCAGAAGGTCAGGCAGGGTGGCACCAGGGTTGTGGGGGGTGGGGGGTGGGGGTGTGCGGGGCATGCCACAGGGAGGCAGTAAAACCTAGGTGATGAGCACTTGTGCACTTGTTCCTCTTCCATCCCTGGACACCCACCCTGGCACCCCATCAGCCAAGATGGCACTGGGTACAAAGGGGCAGGAGTCAAGGGTGGAAGATGCACTTGTGACATCTGAAAATTTGCAAGCAAGGCTGAGTGAGGTTTAAGCAAAGAAGTGAAGGCTGTGGCAAAGAAAGCCTCAAGGAAGAAAGCTCCTGGTAAGAAAGCTCTGTCAGCAATGCTCATCCTCCTGCCAAGGTGTTCTCTGATTTGGCCACCCCACATTGGACTGCCCCCAACCCTGCTGCAGGAGAAACTCCAGGGTAGGTTCTCTGCCATAGTGCCAGCCTTGATGCTCCATTAAGAATAGAGCATGTGCTGGCTTGCCTCAATTAGGTTTGGTATCAGGCTTGCTGGAGTTCCCTGGAGTCACATCCCAGATAGCTCCTCTGGCCAGGAGGAAGCAATGGCAAAGGCCCTTTACCCTTTCCACGGGAAAAATACCCATCCATTTCTCCTGGCTCTTGCTGCCCCTGCAGTTAGTTGTGCTTCATTTCTGACCAGGCTTTCAAAGCGGGCAAAGCAACCCAGGGGCAGTAACTGATAGTGCTAACTGCGCCTCTCGCCACAAGGACAGGGGCAGCAGCTCCCCGTGCCCCGGAGGACACCGCGTCTCTGACGGTGCATAAGGCACCCAAAACCCTACCGGACACTTCCAGCGTCCTGACAGTCCCCAGGGGCACACTCTCACCCACCTGTCCCTAACGTCCGTCCACCTGCGCACCCACCCATCCACCGCAACGGCTCCTATTGCCCTGCAGGCCCAGGCCTCCTTCCCTCCCCCCCGCTAGGGCCACCCGGGCCCGGTGAGGCCCCGTTCCAGCCCCTCAGACCTCGAGGCCCCGGCCCCGTTCCAGCCGAAAGGGCGACGGACCGCCGGGAAGTCTCTGGCCTGGCCCTTACCGGCGGGCAGCACGCACCAGCCGGGCCGGCTCCCGGCAATCGAGGCCGGCGTCGTTGCTGCGGGAGGAGGGGCCGGGCGCACCCGCTCGGCCGCAGGCAGTTGCGCCCCCTCCGCGGGCACCCGTGCGGGTCCGAGGAGCCCCGGGGCAGCGCGGGCCGGGCGGCGGCACTTCCCTGGCGGGGGCGGGGAGGGGGCGGGAGGGGGTGGGCCTCGCCGGCAGGTTGCAGCCGCAAAGCCCCAACTGCCGCCTCAGAGGCACCATGGAGCTCCTGTCACCTCAGGGACACTAGAGTCCCCAGTGCCACTGAGAGACACCGCAGAGCCCCCAGTGCCACCTCAGAGACACCACCACAAGACTTCCACTGCCATCACAGAGCTGCCAGCACAGGGACACCACAAAGCCCTTGTTTGTATCTCAGAGCCACTATCAAACTTCTATTGCCTCCTCGGAGCCACCACAAAGTCCCCATTGCTACCTCACAGCCACAGGATCATCACTGAGCCACTACCATCACCCCAGGGCCACCATGAGGCTTATCAGTGGCCGAGTTTATGTACCCATGTGAGCAGTCACACCTAGAGGGTCATGTCACATGGAGATGCGTGACCACCACCATGTCCTATGACCTATAGGAGGAAAGTGGGCACTGAGTCCTGTTGGGAAGGCCCCTAGGGGAGGGCTTGCAAAGTTCGGTACAAAAGGCCCCTAGGGGAGGGCTTTCAAAGTTCGGTACAAAATGCTTCAGTGAGACAAGAGATGAAAGCTGAGCTGTTTCGACTGGCTGGGCCTTCACAAACCCACCAGGCCAGAACAGAAAGCAGACAGGTGTGTGAGCCACCTCACTCTCCACCCATGTGCTGTCGTGACTAATTAATTTCCTGACCTGACTTCAAAAGAACTTTCTGGTTCCTCCAAAACTCACTTGCAGTTGTTGCACCATGTCCTGTTTCCATGGGTGTTCCTTTGGCCTAGGATGGCCAGACCTAATCACTTGCAAAAGGCAGGTTCAAAGTGGCAGTGGTGGCAGTTGGCACAGCTGAGCATCTCTGTGCTATCTCATTCTCATATCAGTCCAAGCAGAGATGCTGTGCCCAGCTGGGCCAGGACAAAAGGTTTAGTGTTGTATTTCTTCCAGCTCTTTTTCTGCCATGAGCTCTTTTGAGGTCAGAGATCTACCTGTACTTGTGGGTGATGCTGAGTTCCCAAGAAAAAGAGTTCTCCAAGAAGAGCTTGCTGAATTGCTGCTGAAGCAGGCTGATCAGTGACTGACCCAGGATTTTCCCTAGTGCAAGGCTGTTTTAGGAAAACACTGCTCTCCCTATCCAACCAGCTAGATCACTTGGTGCGGTGAAAGCATAAGCAGACCCACAGTAAGGGAGAGAGCTCTTTTCTCACCCAGGTACCCAACATGAGAATGAAGCCAGTTTCAGCAAGTGTTAGGATGTGAGCTGGCACTGGAAAGGGGAAATACATGACGGGTGCTAATGATTCATTATGTCTCTGGAGCTCTTTTCTAGCAGAAGAGCCCAGCTTCTCTCTTGTATTGTCCATGAGCTGTTAGAGTCACCTTCCCCCCAGCCTCCACTTTCATCCCTTTGGCTCTCTTAAATCTGTTACAAAACAATGGCTCAGAGAACACTATTGCCGAGACAGCATATCACAACAAACCTCACTTCTGCAGAGAAAGGCCTTCCTCTAGTTATAGGAGGGATAATAAAATACCCCAAATACCAACTTCTGTGGCCCTCAGAGATGATGTGCTGGTTGTTTTGTCTCATCACTTGCACCTACTCAAGGTGGGTGGCAAGCCCCTTCAGATTTAGCAGTGTTTCCATACCCACACATTTTGCTGAAGGCGCAAATGATCCTCAAAGCACAAGGCCACTGGAGAATAAGGGCCTAGATTTCTCTGTCTCTACACCTACATGTGTTCCCACACACAAGATGCAGCATTCATCTAGAGTAAAACACCACATGTTGACAATGCTAACAGTACACTTGACAGAAACTCCTTAGATTGATCCCCAAAATGGAAAACCACCAGAAAGTCATAAAGCAGGAAGAGTTAGGGCAAGATCTGGCTTCCTGTTGCCTGCACCTTTCTTCTGAAGAGGTAATTTGATTCTGGGGAGGCAGTATCAATTCAGGTTCATCTTATATTCCTGCTAGTTTTAATACCTTCCTCAATGCAAGTCTGTTATCCTGAATTCAGGCAGGCTGAGACCAGAAGAGCAGTTCATAGCAGCCAGCATCAAGTTTGGTGTTTTCCAACCAGAGTTTTCATTGGAGCCTCAAAAAATGAATGGGATTGTGACCTTGATGCAGTGACATTTTGGTTGGCTAGCTTTCTCCCTTGTCTCCACTACCATGCTGCAGTAAATCATCTTCCCAAGGTGCATTCCTTCACATTCAGGTTTGCACCATCAACCCAGCCAGAAAGCTTCCCCAGGGAATTTGCAGGCAGAGGCTCCTTCTCCAAAGAAAGCGTGTAGAGAGCATGGGGCTGGCCAGAAGTAGGAAGATGCCAGTGAGGATGGACAGATGGGCAGAGTCCAAGGGCATGAGATTTCACACATCCAAGTGCCGGGTTCTGCACATTGGCCACAGCAACCCCATGCAGAGCTACAGGCTGGGGTCAGAGTGGCTGGAGAGCAGTCAGGCTGAGAGGGACCTGGGGGTGCTGGTTGACGGTAGGCTGAACATGAGCCTGCAGTGTGCCCAGGCAGCTAAGAGGGCCAATGGCATCCTGGCCTGCATCAGGAACAGTGTGGCCAGCAGGAGCAGGGAGGTCATTCTGCCCCTGTACACTGCACTGGTTAGGCCACACCTCAAGTCCTGTGTCCAGTTCTGGGCCCCTCAGTTTAGGAAGGAGGTTGACTTGCTGGAGCGTGTCCAGAGAAGAGCAACAAAGTTGGTGAGGGGCTACGAACATAAGCCCTACGAGGAGAGGCTGAGGGAGCTGGGGTTGCTTAGCCTGGAGAAGAGGAGACTCAGGGGTGACCTTATTGCTCTCTACAACTACCTGAAGGGAGGTTGTAGACAGATGGATGTTGGTCTCTTCTCCCAGGCGGCCAGTACCAGAACAAGAGGACACAGTCTCAGGCTGCGCCAGGGGAGGTTCAGGCTAGATGTTAGGAAAAAGTTCTACACAGAAAGAGTGATTGCCCATTGGAATGGGCTGCCTGGGGAGGTGGTGGAGTCACCATCACTGGAGGTTTTCAGGAGAAGACTTGATGGGGTGCTTGGTGCCGTGGGTTAGTTGTTTAGGTGGTGTTGGATTGGTTGATGGGTTGGACGCGGTGATCTTGAAGGTCTCTTCCAACCTGGTTTATTCTATGTATTCTATGTATTCTATTACTAGGGCCAAACCTGGGTGGGTAGGGATTGGTACTGATGGAGAAGCTAAGGAAGCCTCAATGATGACATTTCAGCAGTGGTGGGCAGAGGAGCTTGCAGTAGGTGTTTTTTGCACAACTGGTTCAGCAGATTTGGCCAAAACTGTCTCAAATGCAGTGCTGCATAGGACTGCAGGTAAGAAAGGCCTGTCAGCCACCAGTGAGCTGGGAAATTTTTCCAAGAAGTCTTTATGTATTTTACAGGGACCTTGATTTCAGAGAGTTAGTGGCAGAGGTGCTCTCACATATCCCACCCTCTGTCTCCCAAATCCTCTGGGGTTAGGCCCTTAAATTCCTCAGAAGCCCCAGTCAGATAAATGGCCAGATTTCAAGCAGCCTGAACTGACATGTTGACAGGTCATTTGTCAGAACATGCACAGGAGGCTTAGAGCTCTGTAGCTCCCCCAGCAATTATGGTGCAGGCACTGCCCCATCTTCCTAGGTGAAAGCATCAAAATGGAGCTATCAGTCTAACCACTGTCACCCAGGAGCGTGAAGGGAGGTGACTGTAGCCTCCTTCTTGTGCTTGACAGCCAGGACACGAGTCATCCCGGGTTGAGAGTGCCAGGGTCTGCCTCATGAGGATGCCAATATGCCCAGTCTGTACCGGGGAGGATGTAGCCTGAGAGGCGACATTTCCTGACACTCTTCAGAAATTTCAGAGATTCACATATAAACACTCTTCAGACATGCAAAGCACAGCACTCAGGAGGCTATAGATAGAGCCTGCTCTCTTCTAGGAAATTCATCACCCGCCCCCGGTGAAAACGATCCCAAAAGAACTGCAAAGCCACTTCTGAAGAGCTACGAGCGGTCTTACAACTCAGGAGTTCCTAGACAACATGGAGGGATTGAGGTCCTCAGCCAATTAGTTCTGAATGCTCAAGGGAGCTCAGGGGGATGCTCGGTTCTGTGTATGTAGGATAAGGAGAAATGACATGCACACTTTTAGAAGGGCTGGAAATTGCCCCTGAAGCTTCCAGAGGAACATTAAACTTTCCATGGCAGAGATGGAGACATCGTGGCTCCCTGCCACAAAGGCACTTACTGGGTGGTGTGAGGTGCACTGGTTCAAATCTGTGGTCTGGACCAGATCTATCAGGTTCAGCGCTATATCACGTCTTAGCAGGTAAGCATTGAAGTCGTCTGGGTTTCAGCAACATTTCCATCCTTTGCTGACAAACAGTAACAGATCCCTGTGAAAAGCCTTTCTTTAAGCCAACTGGCATTTGATCAAGGAATCCCCAACTTGTTCAGATTTTTTCCCACTAGAAAAAAACGTGCCCAAAGCTGGGATGTCTCCTCACCTGAACAGCAGCGTTTCAGAAGCTGTGCAGAGCCAGGCCTGAGCTCCTGAGCTGGTGGGTTGGAGAGAGCAACAGGCCTTAGAAGAAGTGTAGCACCATCAGAAGCAGACGTTCAAGCACACCAACATGTCAGAGTGGTGCCTCTCCATACAAGAGCACAACCCAACACTGTTTTGTTGGGGTTTTTTTTCATTTAGAATGGCTTCAAAACAAACCTTCTTGACACTTGTTCATGAGCTGATTTATTGAACCAGGTGCCAGCCTGACTTCCCGCCATCAATACTCAGCGCTCTTACTATCTGGGCATTCATATCATTTATCTGGCTGATTCATCTACTCCTGAAGTACCTTCTGATTCAGCACTGAATGTGCCATGTAAAGAGCCCTCTCATACATAGAGAAAACATTAAAAACTATTGGTGGGAAGCAAGAATCCCAAGTGTTTTCTGCTGGTTTTCCACCTGATTTTTGTGTGCAATTGATTATTGTAGAAATGTCAATATGAATGTGAAGACAAATATGTAACCCAGAGGTGGATGAAAGCGGAGTTTGAGTGTGACCCTCCGTTGCAAGTCAGCCTGCCTGCCCCCTTCTTGGTGTAAAGGCTTTGTCCATCCTGCAGAGCAGATTCACACTGCTGGGGATCTCAAGAGGGAGGAGATTTCTAAAGCCTATGGTTTAGCTTCTTCTAGAGCCCAAAGGAAGTGTCACCCACTCAGTAAGTGCCAAATCTGCGCTGGGAGCAGAGCTCAGAGTAGACAAAAGCCAAAGGCAACCGTGGTCATGGCATTGCTTGACAAATGGGAGAAAATGGGCAATCAAGTCAGGAGAATTATAGCTTCCAAATGCCTAGAGTCAGCCCGCTAACTCCCAGCTCTCCCCCTGCTCCTTCCTCTGCTGATGCTCCAGTCCCCATTCCAATACCTGCCAGGTCCTTTTAGAGAGCTGACATTTCCATTCCTGACATTTTCTGCAGCCCCATCTGGGAATTAATGGCCGGCGATGGGGCCGTTTATCATAATTAGTCTCATGAAGCTACTGAGCATCCAACTATTTTTCATCAGCGCCGAGGAAATAAACTGCAGAATCCAGTAGACGAGATGGACGATTTATTTATTGATTGATTTATTTTGGTCTGTCAGGATGCAGCCTGAAAGTTTACTGAGATGAGCGATGCTTGGCAGAGGCAGTGACGACAGTAGGGCTGGCTCACCTTGGGCGCACAAGCTGCAGAGGAAAGGCCCCCAACCCTCCTGGGACAGTGAGGAGGCATTTATTATCCTACATCTGCCCTAGCTTTCTGCTAATACAAAACAGCAAGCTGAGACAGGTTGAGCTCTGGCTGGAAATGCTTGGGAAGAAGCAATCACACAATGGTATCATGAATGAAGCCCATCTCCAGCTATGCCTTTTCTTCCCTATCAGGAAAGCAAAGTGAGGGTGCTGTTTACCCTACTGTCACAACCTGGTTATCCTGTACCGACCCTGGTCAGCAGGGGGTGAGCAAGGTTGTGCCAAGGTTCAAATAGTACCCTTGGCTCAGCACTGGTTAGGCCACACCTTGAGTCCTGTGTCCAGTTCTGGGCTCCTCAGTTTAGGAAAGATGTTGACTTGATGGAAGGTGTCCAGAGAAGGGCAACAAAGCTGGGGAGGGGTTTGGAGCACAAGCCCTATGAGGAGAGACTGAGGGAGCTGGGGTTGCTTAGTCTAGAGAAGAGGAGGCTCAGGACAGACCTTATTGCTGTCTATAGCTACCTGAAGGGAGGTTGTAGACAGGCAGAGGTTGGTGTCTCCTCCCAGGCAACCAGCATCAGAACAAGAGGACACAGTCTCAAGCTGTGGCAGGGGAGGTTTAGGCTGGATGTTAGGAAGAAATTCTTCATGGAGAGAGTGATTGGCCATTGGAAGGGGCTGCCTGGGGAGGTGGTGGAGTCACCATCACTGGAGGTGTTTAGGAAGAGACTGGATGGGGTGCTTGGTGCTGTGGTTGAGTTGATCAGATGGTGTTGGATGATAGGTTGGACCTGATGATCTCAAAGGTCTCTTCCAACCTGGTTAATTCTATTCTATTCTATTCTATTCTATTCTATTCTATTCTATTCTATTCTATTCTATTCTATTCTATTCTATGCTATTCTATTCTATTCTATCCTGTCCTATCCTATCCTATCCTATCCTATCCTATTCTATTCTATGAGAAATGACACCAAAGGGCTGCTGAACTGGGCTTATTAGATTGGACTGGAGCAGAGGGGAAAAGGCAAGGAAAATCATGTGGAAAATACACATCAGAGAGAAGGGATATCACCATTTCCCTGGCTTGAAATTGTGGATCTGTCACAAGAGCAGTTCCAAGTTTCTTGGCAGCAGGTGCACATGCTGCAAGGAGCTGTGGCAGGGGACAGGGCACTGCCATGTGGTCTTCTCCAGGTCACAGGCAGTGTGAAGCAGGGCAGTGCCATGTGGTCTTCTGCAGGCCACAAGCAGTGTGAAGCAGGGCAGTGCCATGTGGTCTTCTGCAGGTCACAGGCAGTGTGAAGCAGGGCAGTGCCATGTGGTCTTCTCCAGGTCACAGGCAGTGTGAAGCAGGGCAGTGCCATGTGGTCTTCTGCAGGTCACAGGCAGTGTGAAGCAGGGCAGTGCCATGTGGTCTTCTGCAGGCCACAGGCAGTGTGAAGCAGGGCAGTGCCATGTGGTCTTCTCCAGGTCACAGGCAGTGTGAAGCAGGGCAGTGCCTTGTGGTCTTCTGCAGGCCACAGGCAGTGTGAAGCAGGGCAGTGCCATGTGGTCTTCTGCAGGCCACAGGCAGTGTGAAGCAGGGCAGTGCCATGTGGTGTTTCTCTGGGCCACAGACTGTGGTGGGAACAGAGCAGCTCGGGGCTGGGTGAAGTAGGCTGTGCAGAGTGCAGCGGTGGCAGAAGTGGAGCAGCACAGCTTCTTCTGGTCCCCTCCTCCCTCCTGCTTTCCCCAGAAGCTCCCTGGTGGGGTGCCAGCATGGCAGGCACAGGGTGGTGGGTGGTGCCCCCTGAGCTGTGCAGGGTGTGAACCCCTGCCCTTCAGTGGTGCTGCCTGAGGCAACCAGAACGCTTGGGACCTCACATCCGCAGAAGGTGACACATGGACCAGCAGCTCCAGGACTGCCGTTTGGCCAGGTGTGCCAGGCCATCCTTGCATCTTAATGCTGCTGGCAGCTCACATGTCTCTGCCACCTTACTGAGATGCCTGGAAACAGAGCAAGCTGTTTTCTCACTCACTGTCCCACTTGGAGCAGAGTGAAGCTTATTGTTTTCCTTCACCAAAGGATTGACAGGAAAGTGGGGAGAGATCCCAGACAAGAGAGATGAGATTGGCATCCCCTGTGGGTAGGAGAAGGCCTCTTGGAAGGTCTGGGACTCACCATCAGCCAGCTTCTCTGGCAGACATAAGGTCCACTCTGTAGTAGGTAATGGTTACCGTGCCCTCAGTTTTACTGTTTAGGGGCCAGTCGAGTACATTGTCTGTGTTACTGTGAGCATCACAGAGCTTGCACTCCTCTCTGGGGATAGCTGGTCACTGAGCTGCTGAGATCCACCAGACCCTGTTCTCCCTCCTGGCTACTGCTGTGGGCAGGGAGCCTGTGCTGATTTCAGTCTACCATCTTTCAAATTTTGATCACCCCCTCACAAGTATTGAATAGGAGGAGAGGGCCAGCTTGCGAGGGGTCAGCTGCATTGTACTGCACCAAATCTGCAGGGCTTGCAGTCTGCAGCTGAATCTCTTCTGCCTGCAGCTCCTTTCTGTCCAAGCAACAAATAAGGATTGCAAGGCTGCGTGGAGCTACCTGGATTGAGGCACGAAGGCCCTCCTAGGCTCCTAGCCTCAGCGTTTCTCTTCGCTCTATATCCACGAAGAGCCACAAGGTCTTGCTGCAAACCCACACCACCTCAGTGCTCACCTGCAGCATGCCCACCTCCTCTCCTGCAGGCTGATTAGCAAGAGCTTTCCATCCTGAGGTTTGCTATGCAAACATTGAACGTTTGTGTTTAAATATTGCACTCTTCTGCTGATGTGAAGCTAGTAATTACAGCCAGATGGGACCTGCCTCACAGGCAGACACAGGGCCCACACACTGCTGGGTGGTGGCTTTTTTTGTGTGTGGTTGATGGTTTGGGGTTTTTTGGTTGTTGTTTTTTCAAAGCCATGTGGCCAGCCACCAGTAGGAAAATCAGAAAAGCTGAATGTCATTTAAAACAATGGGGGGAGGGGGGGTTGGGGGGGTGGGAAGAAAGAAAAAGGCCTTTCTAAATATATATCATACAACATATTCCAGGTGAGCACTAACTGTTCCTGGCTGCAGTGCCTGGCAGCCTCCATACTATACCTGGGACACGTTCCAAGCCAGCATGCTTGAGCTACATGTCCCTCTGGGCACAGCATGGTGATGCCATGCACTGATTTGGCATTAGCACCTCCTGCAGCACCAACAAGGTCTGATCCTGCAGAGACTTCCTCAGCTGAGGGAGAGCTCTTTTTGCACAAGGGTCTGATGCAGTCTGTCCTGGCCCCTAAAAGCGTGCTGCAGTCCCAGGGCCACCACACTGCTAGCATGGGCTTACAACTAGTGCTGCCTCCTCACCTGCTAACTTGAGAGATCTCCTTTGCTTTGCATGCCTGCACACATTTCTGTCTTGCACAAGAAATACTTCATTTTTGACCAGCTCCAGGATTTCAGATCTGATTCTGCTCAAGGCAAAGCAAAAACATTGTAGTGAGTGGTGGATTTTTTTTCCCCCCTGGATGATAGTCCAGTCCATATTCACATTCAACATCTGATTGTATTTTTAACGGACACTCCTCTCCCCTACACACCAAACAGACCCAAAAGGCAAGCAGGAATATACCAGTCTGAGCAAACACCTAGCTGTTTGTCCTGCCTAACACCTGTGTTATGCATACACACCACCAACTGCCCAGGAAGGAATCCCTCTCCTTGCTCCACAGCCCTGATCAAGTTCTAGCAGCT